>NC_073313.1:35173140-36479432 GCF_027595985.1 Sorex araneus
TGATGTTCCATTTGCTCTCAATGGAACAAACATCTTCAAATATACCAGCTTTATGTACCTGGGTCTAAAATCTAACATGAGGAATGACTTGGCGCCAGAACTGCCCAGGAGGAAGAGAGCAGCGTGGAATGCCTTCAAGAGCGTCGAAGAAGTGATTAAGAGGATAAAGACCTCCGACTCCGGGCACGTCTTTTCGATTCCACCATTCTTCCTGCGCTTATGTACGCCTCAGAGACCTGGGCCCTATGCAAACAGGATGAGAACGCTATTCGAGTATCCCAAAGAGGAATCAAAGGAGCTATGCTAGGAGTATCAGTCTCACTCAAGTGAGAGAAGGAATCTGGAGTTCCAACCTCCATTGACGGTCAAGAATCAGGGATGCTGTCTCATTCGCCAAGACATCAAAAATCAGGCCGGACATGTAATGCGATTCAGAGACGACTGCTGGATTAGAGCTGTTACCAACTGGATTCCACACGACGTCAAAAGACCACAAGGCCGCCCACCTACGAGATGGTCAGACTTCGTTAAAACCCCGAATGAGTGGTTTGAGGCTTTCCCTGTTCCTGTGTGGGCAGATATCATTGGGCTACACTAGCACGCGACAGGGACAAATGGAGACTTTACTGGTACCTGCTCGAGCAAATCGAAGATCAACGGGAAGACAAGTGATACAAGTGAAGTGACGTGACAAGAACAAAGAAAATATTTTGCCCTGTTACTATTTAAGTTGGAGACGATTAGGGCAGGGGGCAGGGAGGTAGCTCAGAAAGCTGCTGCTCACATTTTGTATTCAGGAGACCTATACTTGGTCCCTCGATACCTAACACCCCAAGTACCAAGCCAAGAGTAGCCCCCAAGTATCACTGGTGTGGCCCCCAAATAAAAATACACTTTAAAGGCCCTTAACCTGGGATAGTTCAGAGGTTATGGTACTTGCCATACCACCAACCTCAGTTCAGTCCATGGTACAGCCTGTGATCTCTGAGCACAGTCAGGTATGTCTTCTCTGCCCACCCGCACTGCCACATCCAATCCCCCCAAACCGGCCCTTACTCTATAGCATGGAAAGATGAAGCTTAGATTATATTTATTTAATTTTTTTTAAATTTTAAATTTTATTGAATCACCATGAGATAGTTACAAGCTTTCACGTTTGGATTTCAATTTCACAATGATCAAACACCCATCCCTCCACCCGTGCACATTCCCCACCACCAATATCCCGGGTATACCCCCCTTTTCCACCCTCCCCCTGCCTCAAAAGTAGACAATATTCCCCATACTCTCTCTCTACTTTGGGGCATTATAGCTTGCAACACAGACACTGAGAGGTCATCATGCTTGGTCCATTATCTACTTTCGGCATGCATCTCCCATCCCAACTGGTTCCTCCAGCCATCATTTTCTTAGTGATCCCTTCTCTATTCCATCTGCCTTCTCCAGTAACGTCTCCATTGTGAGACTCGTTGTTACTGTTTTTGGCATATCGAATATGCCACGGATAGCTTGCCAGGCTCTGCCGTGCAGGCAGGATACTCTCGGTATCTTGCCGGGCTCTCCGAGAGGGGTGGAGGAATCAAACCTGGGTTGGCTGCGTGCAACGCAAACGCCCTACCACTGTGCTATCGCTCCAGCCCACATATACATAATGGAATGTTAATCAGCCACAAGAAAATATAAAGTCATGAAATTTGCTGCTACATGGGGAGACCTGGAGAGTGATGTACTGAGTGAAGTGAGTCAGAGGGAGCGGAACTGACACAGAATGGTCTTTCTCATATGAGGGATATATAAAAACAAATTGGTAGACTAAAGAATACCCAAAGATAATGGAACAAAGAAGATGAGAAGTGGTATTCTGTAGAAAACATGCTACTTGAGGGGCCTAGGGATTAGGGAAGAGAAAAGGCAACATCTATGGCTGAGGGAAGCATTAAACCCGGAGGAGGAGGGTGGTGCTGAAAAGTGGTAACGTTTAAGAATCTCCCAGGACAGCAGGGGGAGAGCCCCGGCGGCTGTCCCCATCAGCGCCCAGGTTTGGGGGTGGTTCCGAGCCGCTCACCCAGCTAGGGAGGCCCAGGCCATGGGGCAGACAGAAGAAGAAACAAGGGCCTAACCGGTTGATTGATCAGTTGCAGTTTATTCCATTCTCTCCACGCGCCTGTTCCAGTCTCTCTGAGCTTCCCATTCTAGTCTCACACTGCCCCTCATTCCCGTCTCCTCCTGTGCCCCTTAATGATGGGCCTCGAGTGTCTCACCTATGATTTATTTGCTGTTATAGTGTACTGACACTGTGTACTAATTTATGTAATTAGACAAGTACTGTAAGGGATTACAAAGGCCTTTAATTTGCAGTTTGAAACATTGCCCTCAAGCAAAGCTTGTTATGTTGTACTTAAAGGCCTTGAAACCTGGCATTCGACTCGGCTTCCATATGATAGAAAGTTTTTTCATTTCCAGAATAGGGAGATTCCATCCATACTGAAATTTGCTCTAGCAAGTAATTTTTCTCCATAATCAGTTAATCTAGAGTTTTCAAAATGTCTCAGTTGCCTTTATATCACTATTCACAGATGGATCATGCAATTTCATATTCGGCAATGAATAAGTAATCCTTTGCATAACCCCAGACTAGCAGTAAAATCAGAATTATAGCCATATGCAACAATTTCCTTCAAAACCACAGATTTTGGTCAGAATCAACATAGTGCTAAGAAGGATTGATTAAGATCTGGTCTGCAATCCAGATCATTTGGAAATGTCTTCACATCTGATTGTATGAGCAAGGAACAGGAATGGTATACTCTGAGGTCGTCACAGACTGGAGAAGTAAATAAGTATCAGTTGAGAAAAAGTAGAGATACCTTTATCAACACTACTCACACCTCCGATACATAAAGGAAAATAGAAAAAAACATGAGACTACAGAAGCCATTGTTAAATAAATTTTTTTAACACAGCAGACACTGGGAGGTGGGGGAAGATACTTGGGAAAGTATCCAGAGATGTCAGAATAAAACAAACGGATATGGATTTAATTTCAGCCTTTTCCATTGAAAAGAGATAAAGAGATAAGGTCTTCCAGGGGAAAAAACCCTGAAGGAAGATGATTATTTTTAAATGTGTTTTTTAAAGTGACATTTGTCCTGCCTTCACTGCCCAACTCAAAATTAATCTTTTACCCAAAACTTAGTTTGAAATTGAAGATTTTAGTTTCCCTTCATGTTATACTCCCTTTTTTTTTTGATTTTTGGGTCACATCCGGCAAAGCACAGGGGTTACTCCTGGCTCATGCACTCAGGAATCACTCCTGGCGGTGTGTGGGGGACATATGGGATGCTAGGAATTGAACCCGGGTTGGCCGCGTGCAAGGCAAACGCCCTACCTGCTGTACTATTGCTCCAGCCCCTATACTCCCTTTTTGAAGTTTTGTTTATCTTGCTGATTTTGATGGAGCAGATCATGTAATAGTTCCTGTCACTTTGTTCTGCAAGGCATGGGCCTTGCTGACAAGTAGTAACTATCACTAATTTGCTTATATTATTTATTTGGGGTCACACTTGACTGTCCTTAGGGCTTACTCTTGCGTCTTTTCTTGGGGATTACTCCTGGCAGAACTCAGAGGACAATATGCAATTCCAACTACCAAACTAGGATCACCTGTATGAAAAAGCTTAGTGCCTTGACCCCTGTATTATCATGATTTTCTAATTTCGTAGTGTTTAATTACTTTTAATTTTATTTGTTGACTATTCATGGTGTTCTCATAGTGGGAATATTTCTAGCGGATTTCGTATGAATGGAGTCATGATGAATAAAACAGCACAATTAAATCAAACAAGAGGGGAAATGATATTAGCAAGAAGTTATTGATAAGATATATGAAGTTGTTACTGCAGTAACTTTCTTCTATGATTCTTGCTTTCAAATAGCTAAAATGTTTTACTCTGGGACTAAAAAAAAAATCCCTCCATTTCATAAAGTCCCAAGTTCTGGTGGAAGGATTGAGTCACATGTATTAGGCTGTTGTGGGAACCAAACCAGGGCTGGTTGCATACAAGAAAAGTGACTTAACCCCTGTACTATCTCTGACGCTTATAGGGTTTGAGACTTTACAGCACAATGACACAAGAAATATTCTTGTATTCCAAAATACCACATCATAATATTAGCAATCACTGTATCACTGTCATCCCATTGTTCATCGATTTACTTGAGTGGACACCAGTAATGTCTCTATTTCTCCCAGCCCTGAAATTTTAGCAGCCTCTTCTTACCTATCTTTCCCAAAGATTGGAGGCTCTTTCAGGGTCAGGGGAATGAGACCTATCATTACTGTTTTTGGCATATCGAATACACCACGGGTAGCTTGCCAGGCTCTGCCCGTGCGGGCAGGATAATCTCGGTAGCTTGCTGGGCTCTCTAAGAAATATATACATATATATCACGCTCACGATAGCCCGTTAATCACCGATTTCTCGGGCGGGCCCAGTAACATCTCATTTGTCCATTCCCTGAGATCTTAGAAGTCCATCTGGACTTGGCCCTCCCAAGGATGTTGCACTGGGGGCTCTTCAGGGTCAGGGGAATGAGATCCAGCTTGTTACTGGATTTTGCATATAAATACACCATGGGAAGCTTGCAAGGCTGTCCCATGGGGGCAGGAATCTCTCAGAAGACTGCCAGTTTCTCCCAGAGAGAGAGAAGCAGGCTAAAGATATCTCGCGGCCGTGCGCTTCTGAGAGCTTGCTTTTAAGTCTCTCTGGATGTTGGCCGTTGATGGGATTACACACACCTGGGTTCCTCTGCCGGTACCTTCATGCATGAGGCCTGTCCGAACGTGTGGAGAGGGGCCTCCAGCATGGCTGCAGCTAGGTTCCAGTGGTCCTCAGCTGCCGGGAGCTCTGCTCGGTGTGGGGAAGGAAGCTGGAGCCCATCCCCTCTGAGGGGCCCCGGGCAAGACAGCCAGGCATGCGGGCAAGAGGAGACTCTCTCTCTCTCTCTCTCTCTCTCTCTCTCTCTCTCTCTCTATATATATATATATATATATATATATACATATATATATTACTTTCTATGATTTGTTGCCTACTGTCTGAACTCCATCAAATATGGTGTGGTAATTATGGAAAATGGGTAGAAATTGTCTTATAATGTGTTGCACAGCCGCGAATATTAGGAAATTATACTCTCTTAATATTAGCAAATAATACACAAAAGTGTGATAAACTTAAGAATGTTCAGAGGAGGCATGACACATAAAATGTAATACCTGCCAATACTGTCTGCCTTAGTACATACTCTTCACAATACACGCTGGCAAATAATACATGCATAGCACATAGATTTCCAATATATACTTTTGCCACTAGGTGGTACTCAGGGTACACATTAGATATTACATGCTTAAGTAACTTCATCCTGCAAAGACCAAAATTTAGCTAGAAATGATTGAGCTTTAAAGAACTTTTCAGAAGGGACTGTGGGGCTAGTAGGAAAGACTATTAACATGATAAAAAGGATACCTAGTTATAATATTAGTTATGGTGTTTGAGGTTAACACACATGCGAAAGAGATAAGGGTCCCGATTTCCAAATTCTTTTTTTTCCCACTTATTAGCCATTTTCTTATTTTTTTTAAATTTATTTATTTTTTAATTAGTGAGTCACAGTGAGGGTACAGTTACAGATTCACACATTTTCGTGCTTGTTTTTTCCTCATGCAATGTTTGAGAGCCCATCCCTCCACCAGTGTCCATTCTCCACTACCAATGAACCCAGTATTCCTCCCACCCCCCCAATCCCATCCCCCACCCTACCCCGCCTCTGTGGCAGGGCATTCCAATTTGTTCTCTCTCTCTCTTTTTGGGTGTTGTGATTTGCAATAGGGGTATTGAGTGGTCATCATGTTCAGTCTCTAGTCTACTTTCAGCACGCATATCCCTTCCCACGCGGGACCTCCAATCACATTTTACTTGGTGTTCCCTTCTCTATCTGGGATGACTTTCCCCCAGCATGTGAGGCCAGCTTCCAAGCTGTGGAGCCAACCTCCTGGTATTATATACTACTATTCTTGGGTATTAGTCTCCTACTCTGTTATTTTATATTCCACAGATGAGTGCACCGATTTCCAAATTCTAAAAAAAAAAAAATCGGGTTGTTGGTATAAAAGGTTGGCATTTGTGGAGCCATTTCTAGTTTTTATTTTCACTTTTTGTTTGTTGTTTTGAACCACACCCAGCTTTACTAAGGGCTCTGTGTTAAAACATGACTCCTGGCAGAACTCAGGGGACCATATGAGATGCTCAAGATCAACTCCAAACCAATTGTATGCAAAGCAAGTGCCCTACCCACTGTATTTATCTCCAGCCCCTGTGGAAGTAATTATTAGATTGATCCATGGGAAGCCATTACAGAGAAACCCACCTTGAACTTGGAAACACACTTGGACATGAAAAAGCTTTAAAGAAACCATCAAGCAAACAATGTTTGAGAAGTCCTGTACACAAGGACTATTTATAATGCACAGTTGGCCTACTGATTCTACATCAGTGACCGATTTTGTCTTCCCAAGAATCATTTAAGCTTGTTAACTCTACTCTACTTTTTAATGACTTGCCTCATCTTCCCTTCCCATAAAAACTTCTAAGTTTTGTGTCTCCTGGAACACATTTTAGGTTCCATTGTGAGTGCTAGCAGTTTTAGTCAGACATGCTTTAGGGAGGAAGAAAGAGACTCATTACTCAGAGGGATTCTCCCAGGGCCTGCCAGGATCCTAACCATTAATTATGATAAATTGCCTAGAACCAGGTATGGTATTCTTAAGTCTAACAGTGCCTCAAATCAGGATGCCTATGGATTAGGGTACCCTGAAGGGAGCAGCAGACTACCTGGCACAAGACTTCCCCTTTCAGAAGAAAATGCTCCAAATGGGGAGTAAAGGGATAATCAGTTAACACCTCCCCCCGCCCCCCTCCCCACACACAGCATGACTCAGGATGCTACTTCCCTCACTAGGGTTAGCCTCCTCCAAATGCCTCTATCCTGTATTTTTCTTTCCCATCTATTTTCAATAAAATTTCTATCTCTCCATCCTGCTTTAGGTCTCCTGAGTGAATTCTTTCCTCTCAGGAGACAAGAGGAAAGGACTGACACACAATGCCTACATCACAATAACTTCAGGAATAGTGGTAATATTGTCTAAAGCTGTCCTCCCCAAACTGTATCTCTTTGATGTAATAAAAATGTGCCTAAAAGTTCTGTCTCAGAGGTGTTTACCTGAGAGTAAAACTGTGATTTTTTAAAAAAAAAATCCCTAAGTTAAACTACTGGCAGATCATGTGGCTCGTAATGCTATGAAATGGGAGGCAGAGGAGGCAGAGGGATAGTATGACAGATAGAACACTGGTCTTGCAAGCAGCTAGCCCAGGATAGATCCCCAGAGGAACACTGCCAGCATTCTAGGAACACGTTTTGAGAATACTTGGAGGGGAGCCAGAAATCAAAACCAAAACCAAACCCAGAAAGTCCAGTAATGTTATAAAGAGCCCATATAGAAAATGGATCTGTGATGCATTTTTAGTCCAGATTCAAAAACGGAATTAGTGGGGCTGAGGAAATAGCGCTAATGAATGCATTTTGTGTGCTGAAGGCCCCGAGTCTGATCCCTAGTGCCACATAGTTTCTTATAAACCACTGTGTGGCCTTGAGGTCCCCTGAGTACTGGAGCCTGGTAGCCCCTAGTACCTCCAGACGGTACAGCACTATATCACTGGTCCAAGCACCCAACTTTCAGGTCTGCATTGCCAGACCTTGTCTTACTATGCTGCCATGAGTTATCCTGATACCTGAGCCGGCTGGGGAGACTCCCTCCACAAAACAAGTGAATAAGAATAAGCAAAAATTGAATTTGTATATTCAAAAGACTATGTTTCTTTTCTTTGTTCTTCGGAGTGGGGATGGACCAAACCTGGGAGTACTCAAGAGGCTATTCTGGCCTTGTGCTTGGGGGCTGCTCCCATAGTGCTCCAGGGACCATTTGGTACCAAACATGGAACCTGGTCTTACTGCAGGCAAAGTATGTACTCCAGCCCAATGGCTAAACCCCTGAGGTCAAAGACTGGGTTTTCTAAAACGTCACAATATCAGGAAAGAAAATATGATGATTAAGAAAGGGGTAGAAAAGCCAGCACTATAGTACAGTGGGTACTATAGTACAACTAGTACATTTGCCTTGCATGTGACTGACCTGCTTTTCTACCTCTGGTATCTCTATGGTCCCCCAAGACCACCAGGAGTAATCCCTGAGCCCAGAGCGAGGGTAAGCCCTGAGCACTTCCAGGTGTGGCCTCAAAAAAAAAACCAAAAGCAAAAAAAGAAAGGGGCAGAACTGAGTGATGTCAATGATAGCAGACCTAGACATCTAAAGTAAATTGTAGAGTTTGCTGGAGAAATAAAACGCCAGCATTATTTTAATGCCTAGTGTCTGAATTTTAAGCAATTAAAAGTAAATTTTAAAAGACTGAAGATTTTTCTTCCATTAATCTCAAGAAAACTAATCCCCAAAGAGAGAATGTGGGAGCAAGACCAAGTATAATACATATAAGAACATTATAGCCAGCAGGACATATGCTTAATTATAAAATAATACTCTATGTCAGGATAAGAAAATTTTAAGGCATTTTTACAAACTTACATTAACCAGCAGGACCATCATGTTGTACACGAAGGGAGACATCCACGACATTGGCAACTATCACTTGATCTGCCTGTTATCCGTCATCTACAAGTTATTCACTTGAGTCATCCTGAATAGGATTGGCAAAACACTAGATGAAGGACAACCATGCGGACAAGCTGGGTTTGAAAAGGATTCAGCACGATCGACCATATCCACACAGTGACCAAGCTCATTGAGGTTTTGCGAGAGTTCAAGATGCCACTCCGTCTAATGTTCATTGATTTAGAGAAGGCCTTTGATTCTGTTAAGACTGTAGTGGTCATCGAAGCCCTAGCCAAACAGGGAGTTCAAACTCAGTACATCAAGATCCTCCGTGAGCTGTATTACAGATTCACCAGCAGTATCTCACCATTCTACAAAGAAGTGTTCATCAGTGTAAAGAGAGGGGTTTGGCAGGGCGACACCATTTCACCCAAACTCTTCAGTGCCACCCTCAAAAACATCAAGCAATGACTGGAATGGGAAGGAATGGAAGTGAAGATAGAAGGTTGGCAACTATACCACCTCCGCTTCACTGATGACATTGTTCTAATAACACCAAATATCAGCCAAGTGGCATGAATGCTGGCTGACTTTGACTGTGAGTGTGGAAAGGTCACACTGCAGCTGAACCTCATGAAGACAATGTTCATGAGAAATGGGCTAGTTCCGGATGTTCCATTTGTCCTCGACGGAACAAACATCTCGGAATGCAGCAGTTTTGTATACCTAGGTCGAGAACATGACAAATGACCTAGCACCTGAATTGCACAGGAGGAAGAGAGCAGCATGGAACATCTTCAAGACCAACGAAGAAGTGGTTAAGAGGATGAAGAACCTCCGGCTCTGGGCACATCTTTTCAACTCCACCGTTCTTCCTGCATTAACATACACCGCAGAGACCTAGGCCCTAGGCAAACAGGATGAGAACGCTATTCGGGTATCCCAAAGAGGAATGAAAAGAGCTATGCTTGAGTATCACATTTCACTCAAGAGAGAATGAATCTGGAGTTCTGATCTCCATCCACGATCAAGAATCTGGGACGCTGTCTCATTTGCCAAGGCGTTGAAAATCAGATAGGCCAGACACTTAATGCGATTTAGAGACGACCACTAAACTAGAGCTGTTACTGACTGGATTCCACGGGACGTCAAAAGACTGAATGGCCATCCACCATCTACAAGATGGTCAGACTTCTTTATTAAGACCCTGAATGAACGGTTTGAGGCTCTTCGTGTTCCTGGAGTGAGCAGATGCCATTAGGCTGCACTAGCATGCGACAGGGACAAATGGAGACATTACTGGTGCCTGCTCGAGCAAATCAATGAATAAGGGGATGAGTAGTAATACAAGTGAAGTGATCCATTAACTAAAATATCACTGCTACATAGAAGAAAGGAAAAAAACTTCATTTTTAAAAAAATTTAAATTTTACGATTGCCTGGAGTAAAAGAATAGCAGAGATAGTTCTGATTAGTTGCTTCTCCATTTCCACAATGAAAACTCAGGGTGCTATACTATTGTGATATATGGGTTATTCTCAATAGAAAAAAATTTACATTAAGGTGAATAGTAAAAAAATAATAATTTGTCTTTTCCAGCCATATGGCAATTACTGTCATCTTAGCTGACCAAGAAAATGCACATTTGAGTTTGAGATACTTACCACTGTGTCGGGAACCATTCTAGGTATGAGGGAATACAAACCAAGATACAATTCATTGTAAGGTAGATGCTTGGTCCTGATCTTTATGGGTATTCTTAGGATGGGACTGCAATATATACTACAGTCACAGAGATTTTTGTGTCTGAAAACTGAAGGTTTTTTTCAGGGGATGGAGCTATAGTACTTGGTACAGCACTTGCCTTGCATACGGCAGACCTGGTTGGATCCCTGTGACTCTTGTGGTTCCCCGAGTCTGAGTAGGAAAGTTTCTTGAGTGTAAAGCCAAGAGCAAGTCCTGAGCACTCCTGGGTGTGCCCCAACCTCCTAAAAGTCCAACAGGACTTGTTTTCTTTTTATGACTGACTAAAATGATATATCTCTCCAAATTCATCTCCTCTGTGCCAATGTTATTCCCACTCCTAATGCCGAGGAAATAGAATTTGATATCTTCATTCACCATTCAGACTTTCTCTTTTCCTTAATTCATTTATAATTATCAATCCCTGCATCTCTCCATGAATGCAGGAGGTATATATAATCAAATAACTGCTTTACCCCTATAGGTCTATCTTTATTACAGAGCATATGTCAGTCAAGAATTAAGGAAGAGGTAAAATTCTTTTTCCTCAATCACTAAAGTTACTTTGCTCATCCTCACACACTTATGCTACCAGAAACAAAGAGGAGAGGGCTGCTGGTCCTCACTTTCAGTCTGAGAACAGAATTCAATGGCACTGCAGCTGGAGAGATAGTACAGAGGGTAGGTGCTTGCCTTGCACATGGCCAACTAGGTTCGATCCCCAGCATCCCATATGGTCCCCCGAGAACCAGCAGGAGTAATTGCTGAGTGAAGAGTCAGGAGTAATTCCTGAAAATTGGCAGCTGTGCACCCAAAAAAAGAATTGAATTCCAAGAAACTACAAATTCCAGCTTCTTAAACTGGGGGTGTCAGAACTCCTCATGAGGTCACAAAAACTGAATATGGGTGTGATGAAAAATATTGGCAGTAGTAAAAGGTTTCTGAATGTAATGACCAAAAACAAATTAAAAATTTACTGAGTAAAGGCTGGAGACATAGCTTAAAGGGCGGAACACATGCTTTGCATATGGCAGACTCAGGTTGAATCCCCAACACCACACAATCCCTTGAGCCCCACTGGGAGCAATCCCTAGCACTACTCCCACAGTAGCCCCTGAAAACCACTGCATATGGCCTCATAAAACCTCCACTCCAGTGCTCTTTGAGAGCAGAAGAAATAGTCCAGCGAGTATGATGCTTGCCTTGCATGCAGCCAACCTGGTTTTCAAACGCACCACCACATATGTTCTGCTGAGTACCACCAGGAGGGATCCCAGAACACAGAATCAGGAGTAAGTCCTGAGAATGGCTAGGTGTGCTAGCCCCCCTCCCCGCCGAAAATAAATTAACTGTGTAAAAAAAGTCCAAGGTGTTTCTGGCAGCACTCACCTGTGACGCATTTCTCTGGAGAAAAGAGGTTACAAGTGGAAATTTTTAAAGAATCCTTTATATAGATGAGAAGAAAGATGTATTAAAGAAACTGTACACACCAGAGCTATGAGTATAGAAACTTTGAAGAGCGAGTTGTACACAAGATCTGGGGAAAAGATTTTTTAAGGACTGAACTACCTAAGAGGTACCACACATCTAACTAATGTGTGGCCTTAGGTGAACCACTGAACCACCTAACAAGGTATCTAGGACCAACTTTTAAATCATAATAAGGTATTAATGATTTAGAGATGTTGGTATTTTTCTATATTTGTCCTATATTTATCCTCCCTCCTCATGGCACTCATATAGCTATGGAGGTCTCCAGATAAAGTTGACCCACAAAATTCTAAAATGTATTATTTTCAAATATACTGATGTCTTACTCTGTGCCATCATACATTTATCTCTCTTAGTAAGAAATTTCCACTTTGAATCCATTTGGAATCATATTTCTATTTATAGTTCCTTTTTGCAATTTCAATTTCAAAATGTAGATTTAGTTGTTTTTAAAATTACTAGTTCTACATGTTGTTATTATTCATTTATTTCCAAAATTATCTCTGTGCTGTCCTCAAGTTTTTATATTGGTATGTTAATCTAAATATTCAAAAGGCATGTGGAGCATGAAGTGCATTTTTGAATATCAAAGAATTGTAACTGTGGAGTATAGGCTACAGTAAAAATTCAAATAGTGTCCCAAGGATGAACAGAAATGTTGGGGGCTATTTAAGGGAATCAAAGAGAAAGACGAGTTAAGCGATCTCAAAAAAGTTTATTAGGGAGCCAAGGAGATTGGATAAGTATAAGGCACTTGCCTTATTACCAATGTGAATTCAATCCCTGGCACCCTATATGGTCCTCATGAGGCCTATGAGGAGTGATCCTTGAGACTAAGCCAGGAGTAAGCCCTGAGCATGGTAGGGTGTGGTCAAATAAACAAATAAAAAAATCAAACTTCCTTAGTACAAGTGTAATGGAGAAGTATGCACAGAGCGGCATCTTTACTAAAAGGAGGGAGGGGGCCGACTTCTGATGAATAAAATTACACTCTAATTTGCATGTGCTGCTTGATTGGTTGTTTGTCAGACCCAATTTTCATAATAGAATATGAGTGATAAGGGCATATAAACCCCTAGAAGTGTTCACCATATTAGGGCAGGTAAAATTGATCATTCCCCAATCATACGCATCCTCAGCTTCATATAGAACCAGATTGGTTGCTCCAATCTGATGATCTTCTGGGAATAACCAATCAGAGAGCACAAACTACTAAGGGGCAAAGAAATGTAGGTAAACCTATATCACTGTAAAGAAATGAGCTCCCTCCTATTTTTGCTGGTTAAATTTTTTTCATTGTTATTTTTCCATCTCAATTTTTAAAAAATTTTTATTAATTTTTATTTTTTAATTGAATCACTGTGAAATACACAGTTGCAGAGTTGTTTGTGATTTGGTTTAAATCATACACGTTTCCAATACCAGTGTACATTTCCCACCATAAATGTGGGATTTATTGAGGTATTGGTTTTTATAATACTGTTAATCATATTTTTCATGCATATATCATCCCAATACCACACCCATCACCAGAGTGCCAGCTTCCTGCACTAATGTCCCAAGGACCCCTCCCATGTAAGCTCAGTTCTATAGATAAAATCTCCAGTTCTGATGAATTTGGCCATTGTTGTTTCTATGTTTCTGTATATCCCACATACTTGAGAGAGACCCCTTTTCCCACTTACATCTGATCATGCTGCTGCCGTACTGTAGATATAGCAACTTGAGTTGTTAAATAAAAGAACTCTAATACTGAAAACCTCTAGTGGTTAGCATGATAATCTTACTGGTAGTCCACAAGAACCTAGAG
Source organism: Sorex araneus (assembly GCF_027595985.1). Lineage (NCBI taxonomy): Eukaryota > Metazoa > Chordata > Mammalia > Eulipotyphla > Soricidae > Sorex > Sorex araneus. The sequence continues at coordinate 35,186,910 of NC_073313.1, forward strand.
CATATTACAACCTGCTGTAACACTGTCAATGAACTATTCCTACCTTCTCATATTCATATTTATAAATTAAACTCTGACCAAAAGTCCATAATTATTAGTTTTTTGTGATCAGAAGGACTATAACAAATATCTTTTTTGATAGCTTCATAAAACAGTTTCTTTTTTGTCAGTCCAGCTCAAACAAAACAGGGAGTATAGTATACAGTTTCTCTGTAGTGGCTGCCAGGCAAATTTTAAAAGTTGTTTAATTTCTGTCAACTGTTCACAGTATCTCAAAAATTATATGGAAAGTTGGGCTAAGTTTCAGCATTTGAGTTTTGCAGGACTAATTTCAATTCTTTCTCTGTAAATTCTAAAAGGCTAATTTTTAATAAATTTTCATCAATAAATTGAAAATGTTACTTACAACAACAGTTATAGATACTTATAGCATATGGAATAGTGTATCTCCAAAATTTGTGTTCACCCAGAACCCCATAATTTGACTTTATTTGGAAATAGGGTTTTTTTTCTAGATGCAATCAGTCTAAGATCATGGGATTAAATAATCCTATAATAGGGTGGTTATAATATTAATAACTAAGTGTGGTAAATATGACAAAGACAAAGGGAGACAAAGAAGAGGTAAATTGTGACACAGAGACAGAAGAAACAGATATAGAGAAGGCCATGCAGAGACAAAAGAAGAAATTCACCTTTGCTGCCAAGAAACCAAGGAATGCCTAGGATTTCAGGCAACAACCAAAGGCTCTGAAAGTCACGCAGAAGGCTTCTTGTCGCTTACGGGAGGAACTAGTCTCACTAATATGTTGATTCTGGGCTTCTGGTTACCTAAAATATGAGAAACTACGTTGCTATTGTTTCAAGACAAGTTTGTGATAATTTGTTATACTGTAATACTGTGAGTAGCACTTCAGTCCTGTTGTTGGTCCATTTGCTTGAGTGGGCACCAGTAACGTCTGCACTATGAGACTTGTTACTGTTTTTGGCATAGCCAATATACCACGCTGACCTTGCTAGGCTCTGCCATACGGATGGAATACTCTTGGTAGCTTGCCGGGCTATCTGAGCAGGAAAGAGGAATCGAACCCGGGTCAGCCATGTGCAAGGCAAAAATGCCCTAACCACTGTGCTATCGCTCCAGTCCATTTGTTATACTAGTTCTAGAAAATTAATACGAAGAGCTATTTTACTTTATAATTCCTCTCAAAACTCAGTAGCAAAATAAAAAGTAGATTCAACAAATTTTAGAAAATCATAAAACTTACAAGCAAAGGGAGAAAATATTACTCTTAATTTAAAAAAAGTCTTCCAAGGTTATACCACAAATTCCTTTTATACTTCCTTTCATTATTTCCCCTTCTATCATTACTGTTGCTTTGGGATTGCAAGGCTCAAGGTGACTCATGCCTGGTGCTACTTAATGACAGTTCATAAATGGTTCTATTCATGCCTGCCAGAGACTGTTCAGAACTAAAATGAGAACCAATCATTATAGGAAGGACTGTCAGTGATTGTAGTCTACTAAAAGATGTAACAGAACAATATTATGAGGGAGGAGGCAAACACAGAGGGAACATTCCTGGTCGGAACAAGGATGGAGAAGTGAAAATAGAACTATGTGTGAAAGACTTTTACTAAACTTAATTTGTTGGTTTTGTTGATTAAGTCAGAAAGAAGTAAATAATTAATCTTGGCCTCATTTCCCAGTCTTTTGATATTAGGCCTTCTAAACAAAACTTGTCCATTCAAAACTTAATAGAAGTATATTAAAATAACCGTACAATATCATAAATATTAACAAACTGAGAGAATAACAGTAATATTATTGATATTTTATGAATATATTTTAATATTTGAAGTATATATGCAAACAACAATTTTATTTATTTATTTATTTTTAATAGTTATTTGTATTAGATCAAATGAAAGGATTAAAGAATGACTGAACTCCATCATTCATTTTCTCATTCCCTTAAATATATAAGCCTAACTTTCCAAATTAGAGTTTCAGAAGCCTGAAAAAAACAATTTTATAAAATAAACTGCCAATTGGACTTTTAAGAGGGAAAAGAATATTCTAAGTACATTAAAGTTTTCTCAGCTCTAAATTCTTCCGCCCAAAACAGTTTTCTCACACTTGGCCACAATAATTTTCTCTAGATTAGTATAAAAGTAGATGACATATCTCTTAATTTAATTATCAAACCCCCTTTTAGTGGAATCCTGCTTTATATTAATTTCTCCTATTTGTACAATTTACTTGAAGGGGGATTCAATACCACCCCCAAATATCCTAGTAACCTGTTTCCCATAATTGGTTCACCATACCCATAGCCCAACATTTTTGTCTTTACCTTACAATGGCATCCTACCCCCCATCCCTATCCCCCACTGTGAGCCAGGAGTAGCACTAAAGGACCACAAGATGTGGCCTGATCTTCCCCCACCACCCCCCCTCCACCTTCCACAGGAAAAAAAAGGAAAAGGAAAACTTCCAGCGAATTTTCAGAGAAGAAAATGTAAGGGTATCTCTCTTCAGCATGTTTAGAAAAAGACTTGCCCACATGCTTAAAACAGGCCTTTCTAAAAAGTGTCATTTTGGTATGTGGATTATTTTTAGCTAAGGTCAACTAAGGCCCTTCAGGCTCATAAGAAGTTTATACTATTCCCTATCATCATCATCATCATCATCATCATCATCATCATCATCATCATCATCATCATCATCATCCCATTGATTGTCGAATTTCTTGAGAGGTCTCAGTAACATCTCCATTTGTCCAGGCTCTGAGATATTAGAAGCCTCTCTTTACTCGTCCTTCCCAACGATGCTGCATTGGATGCTCTTTCAGGGGTCAGGAGAATGAGACCCAGCTTGTTACTGGTTTTGACATAATAATACACCATGGGGACGTTGCGAGGCTCTCCCATGTGGGCAGGAAACTCCCGGTAGTTTGCCAGGCTCTCCCAGAGGAGAAGTAGGCCATAAGATATTGCACAGCCGCAAAGAAGCTGCATGCTTCCAGGAGCTTGCTTTTAAGTCTCTGGATGCTGGCCGTGGATAGGATTACACGGCACTGCTGGGGGCTGTCCCTAGGTGTGACCGCCTAGCTATTGGGAAATGGAAAATCTAGGCAGAGCAGGCCCAGTACCAATCCGGGCAGCCTTGGAGGTCTCAGCCCCGGGTCCCACATACCTGGACGCCTCCGCCGGTACCTTCATGCATGAGGCTCGTCTGAATGTGAAGACCTCCGGAACCTAGCCACAGCAATGCTCAAGGCCCCTTTCCACATGTTTGGATGAGCCCCATTCCCTAACTATATTTAGGAATAAAAATTAGGGGTATTACACAGAATTAGAATTTTTACCAAAAATATTTTTGCTGTCAGATAAACCTATCATAGGACAGGGAAAAGATATAACTGGAGAGTCACCCCCTCATCATGTGAGTCTCCATTCTCACTCTTTGAACTTCTGTCCAAATGAGGATAAATACCCTCACTTTGCCTCACTGGCTTTAGAAACCACATTCATGTATATTTGTTATCTGTATATAACTGAATTTGACTTTTCCCCTACTAATGCAACTGATATTAATTCAGTTACTCAACCAGCACAAGAATAATCAGAGAGTAGGGGGATGTTCCATCTATATATCTACATAGTCAAGAATTTAGAAGGGAGCCTGAGAGTGCTTAGTGTTTCACAGATATTATGTAGGTGAGATACAGGGTACCCCGATTCTATGGGAACAATTTTCTCATCTAACATACACAATGATTGCTAACATAATATTGCTTAGTACCATCAGTAATGAATCCATTCTGTTTTTTTAAAAAAATTATTGAATATTCATTAAATACACTATTACAAAGCTGCTCATAGTTCGGTTTCAGTCATACAATGATCCAATACCCATCCCTCCATCAGTGTACATTTTCAACCACCAGTGTCCCCCATTTTCCTCCCACTATCCTCCAATACCACCACACACACACACGCACACACACACACACACACACACACATTAAGCTTGCCTCTATGGCAGTCACTTTTCTTCTTTCTTTTCTCCTTTGGTGCATTATGATTTTCAATACAGGTACTAAGAGGTCCTTCCTTGTGTTTGTTCAGGCCATTCAGTATTTTTATCTGGAAGGTAAGACTGGAGTAGCTTTTATAACTGGGTGGCAGCTTTGGGGTGTGGATATGACTGCCAAGGTTTCCAGAAGTACAGGGAAGTGGGTGAAGGTAGCCCATTCCAACCCCAAGAAAGCCTGAAGTTTTCAGTCACAAAGCCCACATATCCAAATTTTCAGCAGATTATATCTAGGTGAGGTCTGTCCTGAGACAGTGGAGTCCAGCTGGGAGCATGAAGGCAATTTTGGATTGTGGAAGTAAGTGGCTACGGGGGGCTCTGCATTGGTGAGCACCAGGATGACTACATAGTTCCAATGACCAGCCTTGTGCAGGCCCAAGATTAACTACAGCTTTTGTGATTTATTTATGGGTCTCTGAAGCAAGGCCAATAAATGAGTTTGTATAGCTGAGATGGAGGTGGTTTGTAGGCATGGGCCCACATACCTAACTTTTGGCAATTTAATTTCTCAGAAAACTTGATCCCGAGATATTAGGGTCCAGCCAGAGCACAGTAGCAATCTTCGGGTATCAGGAAGTTTGATTGCACCATCAGGATGCTCATCTACTTGCCCCGTAGGTACAGGATGACCTATTGGTGACACTACACACTCATCAAAGTGACTTTTTCACATAGTAAATGTGTGTTTAAGTTTCGTCCCCATCTTTTGATGGCTTGACAGATCAGTTATTTTATGGTGCTCAAACCTAATCACTGGGTCATCCCTGCCCCCACCCCAAGTTCCAAATCTCCCCAGTCTGGATATGTAATGGTATGTCATTGTTTACATCTTAATTTCCCTTGCAAATAAAAGCAACAATCTTACCTCACACCAGTAAGAATAGCACATATCATAAAGTCTGGAAACTCCTGGCTTTGGTGGGTTGTTGTAAGAAAGAAACTCATCTACTGTTGGGGGAAAATCTTCTGGTTCAGCTTCTATGGAGAATAGTATGGAGCTCACTTGCATATGGCTGACCCGGGTGTGATCTGCAGCATTCCATGTGATCCCCAGAGCACTGTCAGAAGTGATCCCTTCCTACAGCTCCAGCACCAGCTCTGCCAAGCCCTCCCACACCTTGGCGGGCAACGACATCCCCTGGAGCAGCCCCGCGCAGTGGATCAGGGCGCAGGAGGCAGGCATCTGGACCACGGCTACATGGCTCCCCTCAGCTGGCAGCCCACAAGCAGCGGGGGCTGGGGGCGCGGGGGCAGGCATGCGGCTCCCTCACAAATCCATCCTGTTTGAAGTTTCACATTGACATTACTTCCATGGCCCCATGTCATTCCTGCTCAAGCAACCTGCTTGGTTTGGCTCTGTTTGGCTCTTCTGCTCTGTTCTGGTCATAACTTTATGATTTATGGCCTATTCATCTTCCCCCAGCACCTAGAATGGATCACTCAGAGGTCCCGCTACTTTAGTTTCCCACTGCTGCTCCTTATTTCGCACCGTATCCCCTCCTCTTGATGCATTGCATACATATCATTAGCAAGTCAGACTTAACCTGTCCTGAAGTAGGTGGGACTAATGAATAAGGAACTGCAGCTTAGTCTGTTGCAGTCAAGCAACAATGAATTTCTCTGCACCATTAATTAAGCATGGCCCTACTATGAGGAGCACTAGACCTATACTAATCCCCTGAGGTTAGCAATGGGGACCATGACAGGATCTGGTTCCACATCCAGGCCTTACTAGGCTAGAGCTTCCTAGCTATAGCTCTAAGTATTTCTTTCAGCTGATTCAAAATGTCCCTCACCAGCGTGACTTTGGTTTAAGAGCAGCATTCCTCATTTAAAAGCACACAGTATCCTCACTGCTGCGCAATCAGCAGGTTCAGGGCCCGTGGTTTTGGACTGAGATTGTGGCCAAGGAGTCAATTTTTGCCAATATCATCCACAGAATTCAGAACATCTATTAGATCTTCATCTACTGGAGTAGCCAGCAGAGTCAGTGATACTCTGCCTGTTCCCATTGTAGCAGCCCCCAGACCAGCCCCAGTGATCCTCAGAGTAGCTAAGAATGGTATAAATTTAGGGGCTCTGCATACCTGCTTGTATATAAGAGCACTATCATCATGCCTGGCCAAGGTCAAAAGATCAGGGATCAGGGCAGTGCATGAACAAAAAGACAAATTGGCAACTGCATTGGTCTCATAGATTCCAGAGCAGTAAATCTGATGGACAGCTTCGGGTGGGGTGATGTATTGGTCCAGACTGCTCACAGAAATGATTAGACTACAGCCAGCAGTCACATTACTTCTTCATCTGTGTCCAACTATACAGGGTGCGTTCTCAATTTCACCCCGTTTTAGAGTAAAGGATCTAATATAAACCAAGCTTTAACTACTAACCAGGTCTTTACTTGCTGATAAGGATTTGCCAAATTCCAACACTCCCTCATTCACTGCTTTGTTTCATTGCAGTGCTTGGCTGGAGCCTTTCTACCTGCACATCCAGAATCTGGCAGCTTCTTGCAATCCACTGCACAGTAATGCAGGCTCAGCGGCCATAGAGAAGGGTTCTGGAGGTCTCCCAGAACCTTACCTCTTTTATAATTAACTATTATTATTATTATGCAGAAAGTAGACCGTGCTAATATAGGTATAGAAAACACATACAATTACTGAAACACAGATTTCTGTTTTGTCTCCTCCTTTATATTACACCAATGAGTTATGTTTCAGTCATATTGCATAAGCACAGTAAAAAAAATACAGAGTCCTTTTGTCTGTAACTTTAAATTGAGCTTGAATAGTTTCAGAGCAGGGTGACATTTCCTGGAAACATTTCTGGGGAACATCATACTCCCTGAAATACAGGTCTCAGGTCAGTCTGTTTTAGTTTTTCCCAATACTAAAATCCTTGTAAGTTTCTTATTTTTCTTTGGGTCGAACCTGTTCCATTACCGCGCTCTTGACCAATTACATATTTTGTGGGTCCTTAGATCTTCCTACGTTGCAGCCTGGGCAGTAAGATACCTGTCCTAGATCCACCCAAGGTCCTCAGTGGGATCCACCTTTTTGGGTGTTAGAAATTAAGGGCAATCTTGGGGCAACTGAAGCTTAAGTTAATATAATTAATTTCTGGGTTATTTTTTTTATCAGGATCCACTATAACACTAGCATCATTACAAAGGCAAAACCTAGTCTGTTTTCCTGTGTTCATGCAAACAAGACATTGCATGAAACAAGCAAGATACAAGGAGCATAAAGGAGAGAGGAAAAAATTATTTCACCGAGAGATATGGTCCAATTAATGACATTCTTGTTACCCCATGATTTCACAACCTAAAATTCCCCATGTCCTCACTGGGCCACATGTAATGTCCAAAGGAAACATATAGTATTTGGTAATTTTGAGTTCAACATCATACATTAATTGTACCCCTAACCACATGTATGAAGATCCATACCAAAGTCAATTTTGCAGTGCACCTGTGTTGAGAATAAGTCCGCAGCTAGCAAAATTTCAGCATGTGCTTCTAAAGCTCCTGCCATGAGTTGACTGACCAGCTCTCAGAATGTGGCTAGAGCAGAGCTTTCATTTCAGCTAGGGGCAAAGCAGGTCTCCAGAGTCAGCTGATACTTTCCATTGGAGCTCCTCTGCCTTCTTAACACATGTGTGGTGAACATAGGACATTTGTCTTGCATTAAAAGACCCAGGGGGTTGACAAGAATCATAGGGGTACAGTCCTTTTCAGGTGGGCTAGAGTACTTCTTTCTCCCAGTCCTTACCCAGATGCAACCTCTGATTGGAAATTTTATGCCTGTGACTTCAGGGTCATTGAGGATTCTTGTTAAACATTTTGGTGAATTTGTACAATATATTTCATTCACCACTTCCTGACAGTTACAGGTTAGGGGCTCTTACTCTTTGGGAAAAAAGAGACTGGGGCTAAGGGCTTGCACAGCTTCAAAAGTCAGGCATGGGGGTGCTGAAGCGATAGCACAGTGGGTAGGGGATTTGCCTTGCACCCGGCTGACCCAGGTTCAAATCCCAGCATCCCATATGGTCCCCTGAGCACTGCCAGGAGTAATCCTGAGTGCAGAGCCAGGAGTAACCCCTGTGCATGGCCAGGTGTGACCCAAAAAAGAAAAAAAAAGTCAGGCATGTGTTTTCACACAACATCCCTTGGTACTGAGCCATCTGGGTCTTAGATAGCCATGTATGCCCTTTGTTACTCATCAGTCACTAATTAATGGGGAACCTTATGATGTGTTGTTTTTCTACCTTTCTTATCAGCAGAATGGCAGCAGCCAGAGATCTGATGTGTGGTGGCCATCCACAGGCTAAAGGGAGAAATAGGCCCTCAGCCTCTGCCAAGGACCCAACTGTCTGGGTCAAGGCTCCTAAAGCCTGGTGGCCTTTTTCGTGCACAAAGAGAGGCTGAATTTCTATTTCTGGGATTCCTAGTTCTGGGGCTGAACTCAGTACCTTTTTTATTTTCCATTCACACCAGGCTTGCTTCCAGAGTCTCAGCATTAGCCAAGAGCTGGAGTGCCCTTGTTCCCCTTTTGCAGTCCTTTTGGGATTCTGCTGCCAGGAACAAATCATCTCCAAACTGCAGGATGCTACATATCAGGGCTTCCCCAGGGAATTTTTCTATATCCATAACCAGCTGTTCCTCAGACAAGGTGAGAGATATCTTGAACCTTTGGGTCAACCAGATTCAGATTAAATTTTCCTACCTGTCTTTCGATCTTCCTACTTAAAGGTCAACAGGGGTTGGATTACTGGTGCAATTTGCAAGCACAATAACAACTTGTCCTTGAGGTCCATGGAGGTAAATCACAGAAGAGACACACCCAACTGTGTAGAAGGAGAGTATACAACAAGGTGAATAGCCATCATAGCTGCCATGATTGGGCAAAGGTCCCAAACATGTGGGTAACTCTCTACTATAGAAAACAACAGGGTCTTCCAACACGAGGCACATCCCACCAATATTCCAGCTTCCCAGAACTTCTCTAGATGCTCCGTGATTACTAGCTGAACATTATGAGATATTAGGTATTCTTGCTAGCTCACAGGCTAGCTCCTGGCCTTAGTTCAATCACTAGAGGAACATAATTGTGTCAAAGATCAGAGGGTTCGGGGCTGGAGTGATAGCACAGCAGGTGGGACGTTTGCCTTGCACGTGGCCAACCCGGGTTCGATTTCCAGCATCCCATATGGTCCCCTGAGCACCACCAGGAATAATTACTCCTGAGTGCATGAGCCAGGAGTAACCCCTGTGCATTGCCGGGTGTGACCCAAAAAGCAAAAAAAAAAAAAATGATTGGAGGGTTCATTCTGTCCAGGCTTTAAGGAATATGTTCTGGAATTTCCCCGTGTTTTCTTCCTCCCTGGGCACCATGATTGGGTTGGGGAGGGACAAAGTGTCATAGTAGAAATTTATTTTAGCTCTTAACTTCCTTAGGAGATTTCACCACAATAGAGATGCTAGATAGTCAGGTACATAGAGAAACTTGTTTTTCCTTTGCCACGCCAGCATCTGCCGACACCATGGACTCTTGGGAACCAAGTAATTATAAGTCTGGCAAAAGCAGTGAGAGGCTACAACTCCAGACGTTCATTGAGCTATGCCTCTTCTCACTGCTCCTCTTGGCAGTCATGAGGCCCACTCCTTCCCCAGAGAATTACCTGGCAGTGAAGCTACAGGGCCATCCTGCCTTCAAGTGTGCAAATGTATGACAGTAGCCAGTTAGATCCGCATGGAATGGTCAGGAGGACAGTCAGACAGAAATCAATGTAGGGGAACTGATTAGGGGCTGCTACTCCCTGACAATATTCATCAGACTGCCCTACTGACTCTGATGTTAGTTTTCCCCTCTAGTATCAACCCAACATTAAATGTTGGCCACTCAAGTTTACTTTGGGTTCAGAGCGTGTCTGGTGTCATATTGATCCATAATCTTCATTGAGGGGGCAGAGCTCTAGTACAGTGGGTAGCGCACTTGCCTTGCATGCAGCTGATCTAGGTTCAATCTCTGACATTCCATATGGACCCCTGATACCACCAGGAGTGATCCCTGAGCACAGAGTCCTGAGCACTATTGAGTGTGGCCCCCAAACCAAAACAAAGACATAATCCTCACTGAAACCTTTGTGAAAGTTCTCTAACAAACATACAGGACAGTGGGCTTCAAGGAGGTTACACCCACTTTATAATCCCTCCCAAGTGTCTCAAAACAGACAAGGGCCCCTTTTCAGAGGCCCTTCAGTTGCAACTCAGGCTGATGGCAAGACTTAGCCAATGTGACTTAGTGCTGTGACTTATGACTGAATTCTAAGTTCATACCACAATAGACCTTATGTCTGGTCATGGCACCAGAGCACTGAATCAGATTCTGTAGCCTTTAGGAGACATTAATAGTGTCTAGCTGTGGAATCACAAATTCAATCCTGACTTGCAGGCAGTTCAGCTCTCTCTCCTCTCTCCCTCTCTCTCTCTCTTTCTCTTTCTCTCCCTTTCTCTCCTCCTCTTCTTCCCCCTCTCTTTCTCTGTCTCACATTTAAACTTTCCTTCCCACTTTTCTGATCCCCTCAGGAAATTTCTGACTATGGGTCTAAACTAAGCAATAGATTCCTATGACAGATGATCTTCCCTTAAGATCATGTAAACTAAAATCTACCCAAACGGTTATCAGACCTCTCTCCCATCTTACAGGAAAGCATCCTACTCTGGGCTAGACCCCGAAACATCCTACCTTATCCAGAAGTCCTGGTTTTAGACATGCCCATCTAATTCCCTCTATAAGTCTGGGCTGAAATAACAGAACCCAGGTGGTACTGACCTTCTTATCTGGAGGACTCTCCTCAACAGTGGAGTGATGCCTGGTCATCTGTCATCCAATCCATCTCCAAAGGTCTCACAAGTACAAGCAGACAAAGGGGGTCAGTTCGGTCCGTTTTCTGGTCAGAGAACAAAGAAATCCGACCAAGAATCAAATGCGGGCACTTGAGAGATTAGAGTGAAAACCAAGTTTTATTTACATATGCAGACTCAACCTGGCTAATGCCAAAATTACCCAAAGCTTTTATAAGTTTAGATACAGGATATACCAATCCTTTGGGAGCAGTTTTTCTCATCTAACACACACAATAGTTGCTAACATAATACTGCTTAGTACAATGAGTGATGCATCTATTCTAAGTTCCACATTGGCATTGCTCTGTGGCCCCCTTCCATTACTCCTCAAGCAACCTGGTCTGGCTCTTCTGCTCTGTTCTGCTCACAACTGTATGATTTATGGCTTATTCATCTTTGTCCAGCTTCTAGAACGGTTCACTCAGTGATCCAGCCTCCAGTTTCCTGCTTCTGCTCCTTATTTTCCTACAATAATATCCCATTACATTAAGGGGAAAAAAATCTCAGGTAAAGTTATAAGCACTCAAATTTATAAAACATTAGTTCAGTCTATCCTGCTCATTATGTAGTTCTAAGATAAGCACCACGCCCAGACATCATAGTTTAGGGGCCAAGTCAAAAACAGCCCCAACAGAACAACTCTTTCCTTGCTATACCTCTTATCTAGGATTATAAAACCTCAACGAGGGGAAGTGTGTCTTTGTCCCATTTCCACTGCAGTGTTTTCCATAATTATGTGTAATCAATTGGGAAATATATGATAAAGCATAGCTAAGGACATAAGCTACATACCATGTGTCAGTCATTTCTAAAGAGTTTAATAAAAATAGTATTAATAGATACAAGTAGCTTTATCATTGAAAACACCAGAAAAGAGACATAGAGAAAGGCATGAATAGATATATTTTACAGAATTCCAGCCCTTCTAAAAATTCTTCTACAGCACTCTCCTGCCACTGTACCAACTGTCAGGGAGTATAAAATATTTTAATTTCAACTTGACAACTAAGGAAGAAATGCATAAAATAAAGTTCTGCTAGGTGTAGAATTGGTGCACCTGATGGTGAGATATAACACAGAATGATGAGAAAACACTAGTCCCCTATAAACACAGGAGGGAGCTATGCGATTTGAAGATATAACAGAGGAGGGAAGAAGTGACATTTTGGCTGCCAGGCACACTGCTTTAAGAAATAATCAACACTTTCATTTTCCATCTAGTGATAGAGAATTCTTTCTTTGACAATTAAACCTCGCCTGGAGGTTTTTGCTTTGTTCTGTTTTTTTTTTTCCATTGTTGTTGTTATTTTTGTTTTTTTCTTTGTCTGCTCTTTAAACCCAATTGTACCTTCTTGGCATCAGCATTTCCCCTTTCTTTGTTATGTCCCTGCACTTGTTTTGATCTGACAAGCTTCATGTCATTTGATTGGATGAAAGCAGACCATTTTCTGAGAGCTGAGCTGAGTCAAGTGCTTCAAGGGCACTCATCCATATTGTGAGGAATTTCCGTCTCTTTCTCATACCTCTATCTCCCTGACTTTAGATAACAGAATGAAAATGGATAAATTTTAAGGCATGGAATCTGAGAGGGAATAAAATTAACCCTTCGAACTATTTAGTACCTTAAGATACAGAAAGCTGTTAACCAAAAGTCAGCTCACCTAAAACTAATTTCTATATATGTCTTAATAATGACATACATACATGTGCAAAATATTTCATTCAGTGTCCACAATATTTAATAGTATTTGATTTAATAGTTGCAATTTTATGTTAGTTTTGGGGCCACAGCCAGTGGGTCTCAGCGCTTAGTCCTGGGTCAGAGCTCAGAAATCACTCCTGGTGGGACTTGGAGGACCAGATGAGGTGTCAGGTATCAAACCCAGGTCAGCCATGTGCAAGGCTGTACTATCGCTCTGGTCTCTATAGTCACAAATCCTTATGTGAGAGCTACTTTTCAGTCTAATAGATTAGGAAACTGAAACATATAACCTTAAAATTATACAAATAAATAATAATAAAAAGATAAGCATTGATTGAAATCCTGTTCCACCTGACTCCAAACTCTAAGTAACAAATTTTTGATACTTAATGTTTATAGGATTATCCTACCTGAAGATGTTTAAAGTCAGCAAACATACTGTGTCCCTGCAGAACTTGGTGTTTTGAGAAGCAGAGATAGGGGTGGGTCTTTTTTTTCATAACTCCTCATACTGCAGAACTTGGTGTGTTGAGAAGCAGAGATAGGGGTGGGTCTTTTTTTTTTTTCATAACTCCCCATGCTTAAGATTTTTACTTTATTTTATTTTTAATGTTTGGAACATACATGAAAATTTGATAAATGCTTTAATTATCTAAAAAGGATGGACTGGAGCGATAGCACAGCCGGTAGGGCGTTCACCTTGCACGTGGCCGACCCGGGTTCGATTCTCCCGTCCCTCTCGGAGAGCCCGGCAAGCTACCGAGAGTATCTCGCCTGCACAGCAGAGCCTGGCAAGCTCGCCATGGCATATTCGATATGCCAAAACTAGTAGCAAGTCTCATAATGGAGACATTACTGGTCCCCGCTTGAACAAATCGATGAACAATCTAAAAAGGATAAATTATTCATGCTTATAAGAACCTCACTTTATAGCAAATGGCATATCACAGGATTTGTCCAAATCATGGATACTTTCTTGTAAAGGAGATTAGAGGCTGCCCCCAAAAGCTTCTGTCTCTCTCAGAGAGCCTGGCAAGCTACCAAGAGTATCCCGCCGCATGGCAAAAATGACAAGCTACCGGTGGCTTACTTGATATGCCCAAAACAGTAACAATGACGGTCCTCATTCCCCTGACCCTGAAAGAGCCCCCCAATACACCATTGGGCCATACTAGCACATGACAAGGATTAATGGAGATGTTACTGGCACCCACTCGAGCAACTCGATGAACAACAGGATGAGAGTGATACAGTGAATGCTTATATGTGCATCCATACCAATCTAGCCTGGAAGCATATTAAAAATACAGGGCATCTGGCTTTACTCAAAATGTACTGAATAAGAATCTATATTTTAATAAGTCCCTTGGATGATTCTTAAGCACATTTAAGTTTGAAAGTCTGGGAATATAGCTCAGTGGGAGTACTTGTTTTGCATGTGTATGAGTCCTGGGTTTGATGCCTGGCACACCATATACATACACATACACACTGGTGGAGGGATGGGCTCTCAAATATTGCATGAGGGAAAAACAAGCACGAAAATGTGTGAATCTGTAACTGTACCCTCACTGTGACTCACTAATTAAAAAATAAATAATTTTTTTAAAAAATAAAAAGATAAAAATAAAGAGAAAGGCTTATTGACTTAAAAAAAAGATGTTCTGTTACAAAGGTCTAAATTTTCTTTCTCTAACAGAACTCACTGATATGCCTTATTATTAAGGTTAGCAATTCAAAACAATAGCCTATTAGTTCAAACATCAATTTAAGTCCCCAAACATGAGATTTTAAATGGCAGAAATATTATATTACTCATATTTATTTTAAAATTTAGTTAAGACTTGGAAACTTCTGGAAACATATAACTAGCATATTTCAATTATTCATAATAATAAAAATCCAGGGAGCTCTTATTTATATAACACTCTGTGAGCTATTACGTACGTAACTTATTATAAAAAGGAATCCTTTGGACTGGAGCGATAGCACAGCAGGTAGGGCTTTTGCCTTGCAGGCGGCCAACCCGGGTTCGATTCCCAGCATCCCATATGGTTCCCTGAGCACTGCCAGGAGTAATTCATGAGTGCATGAGCCAGGAGTAACCCCTGTGCATCGCCGGGTGTGACCCAAAAAGAAAAAAAAAAGGAATCCTTACTTCCTAGGAACTTAGCCTTAGAGTTGATGATCTGTGCTCAAATACAAAATATATTTTACAATTAAAAAAATAATGAAGGGGTGGAGAAATAGTACAGTGAGTAGGACGGTTGCCTCGCACATGGCTGACCTGGATAATATTGTTGGCAATCCATATGGTTCCCTGAGCCCTGCCAGAAGTGATTCCTGAGTGCAGATCCAGTAGTAAGCTACCAGCACTCCTCTGTATAGACCCCCCAAACAAAAATATTGAAATTTAAATTACAAGATAAAAAATTAACAGGGGGTCAGAGAGATAGCTCAATGGCTGGAGTACATGCTTTGCATGCAGCAGCGCTAGGTTTTATCCCTGCGACTCTATGGACCTCTGAGCATAAATTGGAGTGGCTACCTAGCACCAAACACCCAAGCACTATTGGGTGTGGCAATAAAAATTTTAAAATAGAGAATGAAACAGGTTGGGGAGATAGTACAGGAATTAGGGCACATGCATTCAACCTAGTTCAAATTCTGGAATCACCTAGTCTCCTGAGCATCACCCGCTGTGGCCCTGGAAGCCCCTGAATATTGTTGAGAAGGCCCTGGGGTGCCTTGGCAGCACTGCATTCTCAGGTCCTAGGCTAAAGCACCAGCTTGCTGGGCCAAGTATGACCGGAAGTGGCCCCCCTGAGCACTGTTTAGCAGGCCCCCAAATGAATAAAAAATAATAAATTAGTGAGAAATTAAAATGGCCCTATTCTTTTCCTTCTAGGTTTATTTCCTTAGGAAAAGCAGACTTCAAGATCCTCCAACACTACTTAATTTTTCATTCATCTCTGGTAAAAAATGAGGCAGGGAAAGAGTGGGGAGTTGAGAAATGAAAAACCATGAGTTGAATAATGATCAAACTCATGAGTCTTTCAATGCCATCTAGTATGTTACTCTTTTTTCTTTGCTTTGCTTTTTGGGTTAGTCCTGGCTCTGCACTCAGGAATTACTCCTGCCAGGCTCAGCAGACCATATGGAATGCTGGGGACCAAACCCCTGTAGGCCGTGTACAAGGCAAACGCCCTACCCGCTGTATTACAGCTCCAGCCCCATATGTTATTCTTATTATTTTTTTCTTTTTTGGGGTCACACCTGGCGATGCACAGGGGTCACTCCTGGCTCTGCGCTCAGGCAGGAATTACCCCTGGAGGTGCTCAGGGGATCATATGGGATGCTGGGAATCAAACCCGGGCTGGAGGCTGGCAAGGCAAACGCCCTACCTGCTGTGCTATCGCTCCATGTTATTCTTAATGCTGATGGGAGAAGTGGATTCTAAAAGTAATTCAAGAATATAGTGAAATGAATTGAAACTTTGGAGAGGAAAAAGATTTATGGCGACATGTTCCACAGTCTTTGGCAAGATTTTCCATTTTTATTTTAGTTTTTTATTCACTTTAGTTTTTAATTTTATGTTAGTTTGAAGTTTTTCTTGTGCCTTTATGAAATACTTTCATTTAGGCATTATGATTGTGATTATGATTTTTTTTTTTTTTGCTTTTTGGGTCGCATCCAGAGATGCACAGGGTTTACTCCTGGATCTGCACTCAGGAATCACTCCTGGCAGTGCTGAGAGACCATATGGGATGCTGGGAATCGAACCCGGGTAGGCCCTGTGCAAGGCAACCGCCCTACCCACTGTGCCATCACGCCAGCCCCATATGTTCTTCTTTTTTTTCTTCTTTTTTTTGCTTTTTTTTTGGGTCACACCTGGAGATGCACAGGGGTTACTCCTGGCTCTGCGCTCAGGCAGGAATTACCCCTGGCTGTGCTCAGGGGACCATATGGGATGCTGGGAATCGAACCCGGGTCGGAGGCTTGCAAGGCAAACGACCTACCCGCTGTTCTATCGCTCCGGTCCTCCCCATCCCCCGCCTCCCGCCACACACGTTATTCTTAATGTTGATGGGAGAAGTGGATTCTGAAAGTAATTCAAGAATATAGTGAAATGAATTGAAACTTTGGAAAGGAAAAAGATTTATGGCGACATGTTCCACAGTCTTCGGCAAGATTTTCCGTTTTTATTTTGGCTTTTTATTCACTTTAGTTCTTAATTTTATTTTAGTTTGAAGTTTTTCTTGTGCCTTTATGAAATACTTTCATTTAGGCATTATGATTATGATTTTTTTTATTTTTGCCTTTTGGGTCGCATCCAGCGATGCACAGGGGTTACTCCTGGCTCTGCACTCAGGAATCACTCCTGGCAGTGCTGGGGGACCATATGGGATGCTGGGTATCGAACCCGGGTCGGCCGCGTGCAAGGCAACCACCCTATGCACGGTGCCATCGCGCCAGTTCCGGCATTGTGATTTTCCAAGCTGCTTATAACAGCGTTTTACCCATCCAACTCCGTTCCATCCAACGGCTCCTTCCCATCCGGGGTTCCACCTCATCCATTGTTCTAACCCGTCCAATGTTCCACCTGCACAGCCACCGTGCATGTCACTGTACCTCCAGCACGGTGCCCAGGTGCCCTCCCACCTCCCCATCCCAACTCCTTAGCAAATTCCTTTTGAAAACGTTAAGCGTTATCGTTTGGGTCACGTGTGTCCGACAGTGGGGCTTTCTTCAGCCCTTTAAACCTAGAAAACGAACTTTCCGCCCGGGGCGGCGGTCGTTACTGGCTAGATCCCCCGCTCCAAGTCCCGCCCCCGGCCCCGCCACCCTCCGGAAGTCGGAGGAATCCGACGTCCTGGAGCAAAGCGTGTCCCCGCCTCTTCCCAAAGATTTCTCCCCAAACCCCCGCCCGTGAGAACAGACCGATGATTCTATATTATAGCGGGGGCCAGGAACTTGCAGTTATTCCGAAACGGCAGCTGGAAGCTGCTTGTCCCCCCCTTAGACGGTTCTTTGGTCCCCGGGACTTGGCGCACGGTGGGGCGGGTGGGAGACGCCGTGCAGCGGCGCCCGCCGAGCGCCCGTAGCTGCTATTCTACTGGCATGCGGGGCGGTGATTGACGTGGCCGCGGCTCAACCGTGGCACAGCCTTGAACTTGGGTGGCAGTTTATTCTGTGGTGCCTGCTCCTTGGGGCAGCGCCATTAACGACGGCGACGGCAGGGCCTCGCAGTGAGGATGGCGGGTCCTAAGGGGAAATTTTTGGATGGAAGTGACTAGCTGAAGAGAACAAACGTGAGTCGAAAGCCGCCCTCCCTCCGGACAATATTCTGACAGCTCATGAGGATTGGTTACGCACCCTCGCGCCGCCCTCTACGGTTTGGAAGGGCCTCGAAACACGTAATGACCAGGAAGATGCTTTTGATGATATTTATTTGAAACGCTTTTATACATCTAAAAGGATGCTAATACGACTAATCAGGAAAATGAGGAAAGGTTGAAGTATAAATGACTAGGGTTTCCCGTCTCTTCCCTCCCTCCCCCCTCCTCGCCTGCCCCTTTCATATCACGTGATTTTATGATTTTTTTTTTTTTGCATTTTGAGTCACACCAGCGATGCTCAGGGTTCACACCTGGCTCTGCACTCAGGAATGACTCCTGGTGGTGCCCAGGGGACCATATGGTATGCCGGGGATGGAAACCAGGTTGGCTGCATGCAATGCAAAGGCCCTCTCTACTGTGCTATCCCTCCGCCCCCAGAAAGGGTAAGCTTCCAGGTCCCGGGATAGAGCGTTTGGGGCGGTATCTATTCCGGGCACTATCTGGTCCCCCAAGCCTAGTAAGTTGCAGCCCTGGAGGCCACCCTGGTGGCCCTGGTAGTGTAGGGCTTGAGAAGCATCGCATCCTCCACCCTCACATGAACCACTGGCCTGTTGGGCAGAGAATCGCAGTTCTCGGAGACCCGGGCCGTCTGAGCTTGGGGGGTCCCAAACCAAAGTGTTAGATACTGGGCAAGAGACAGCTCAAGTGGCTGAGTGCACGTTCCGCGTGCGGGGACACACATTATAGATCACCACTTGGTATCTAACCCCAGGAACTTTCCAAGGAGAGAGATGGCACTGCGCTCAGAGATCATTCCTAGCAGTGCTGGGGGTGGCCACGTGCAAGGCAAGCACCCTACAGGCTATACTACAGCTCCAGCCCTTATTACTTGACGCATCTTTTGTCATGTGATAGAGTTGTAGGGCAGTTGACTAATGTTACGCTGTTAGGATTGTGTTTGGAAGTATAAACACCGCTTGGTAATTTCATGTTTTTGCCTAAATTTTTCTTATGTGAGGCTAATGTGCCGCATTGAAATAAATAGCTATTTCTTTCAAACATTGAAATAAATAGCTATTTATTTAAAACAAATTGATTTGTTTTAAAAGTCTGACGATTAGGGGCCGGAGCAATAGCGCAGTGGGTAGGGCGTTTGCCTTGCACTCGGCCGACCCGGGTTCGATCCCCGGCATCCCATATGGTACCCCAAGCACTGCCAGGAGTAATTCCTGAGTGCAGAGCCAGGAGTAACCCCTGAGCATCGCTAGGTGTGACCCAAAAAGCAAAAAATAAAAATAAAAAATAAAAGTCTGACGGTTACACTTACAGTTACTCAGGCCTCCTTTACATATTGCAAACCGTACACTGAGCACATGCAGCAGATGAAAAATACACCTTTTTTCTTCTCACCCTCAAAGTGGTAAATCTGATCATCTTCATTTAAAAACTAAAATATAACAGACGTTAAGAAAATGATTTGTAACTTCGTAATTACTAGTAACATGCTCTATCTTTTGGCTTATTGGTAATATATTCTACAACCCCTTTCTGAAATTTAATTAAAATATTTTCCTGGTTTAAAATGTTATAAAATTAAAATATGTTGTGATTATATGTTCATAAATTTGTGAAACAAAATGACACTGAGATTATCCATCTTAAACATCTTACAAATTATTACGGCAACTCAGTGCTAATCTTCAGTTATTCAGTGTAAAAATTTTAATTTAGCAAGCTAAAATTAAAAGTTGCACATATCCACTATCTCACAACTTTTAATGAATTTGCTTCAACCTGGGTATAAATTATTAGCTCAATATTTTAATTGCATCAGTATAATGCTTCCAAATACATTAAATAGGAATAATGCTTGGGAAAATTAATTGTGATGCTTGGTAACTGATATTAAAAATAAGACTTTAAAGTAGTAATGTCTAGTACTACTAAGGTTGTAGAAACTCAATTAATGAGATGAAGTATATTCTCATAGAGGAAATTTCAAAATTTAAATAAAATATATCTAATACTAATATCCAGAAACTGCACTTAAGTTGTTAGCTATTAATCTAATCAAACATATATAAACTTTTTCAATATACCATGCATGCACAAAAGCATATACCTACTTGTACTAATTAACTTTTACTAAACTTAGGCATCCTGAAAGTCCCAATTGGGAGCTAATTGGTCATATAACATTGTCTCCCTCTTTATTAAGATATTAATAAATATACTTAAATTCCCACTAGAACCATTGTGTCTTTTAATAGAAATCAAATATTCAGTTGTACCTTAGGATATTTTCTCTGAGAATTAATTGAGGAGCATTTAATCATGGTATAAGAATACATTGTATAAGTTATGAAGCAGATACAAAATAGGGAAACTTTGAAAGATACTATAGTACAGAGAAGTAGGAAGTTAATTTAACATAATTAATATTATATGCCAAAAGCATTTAATTCACAATCAAATAAAATGATTATTTGTTTTTTTATCTAAGTAATACTACTTCAGTGCCTAATACTTATAAATAAACAAAGGGTTAACAGAACAAATTCTTCTTTTATATTTTCTGAGATAAAACCCAAGGAAAAACAAACTAACTATATGACCATGTTGTGTTTACTGAGTGGGCAATAGCAAGTAATATTGTATAGAATTTTATTGCAAGTTATTTTTACAACTTATGAGGTCTGACCATATCACTTTCCTATTGCAGCTTCTAACTTAAGTAACAGAAAACACTCACAAGCTTACATTTAAAAACTAAAATTCAGGAGCGAGAGAGCGAAAGAGCAAGAGAGCCAGATAGAGATACAGAGAAAGAAACAGAAACAGACACAGAGAGATAGTAAATGCAATGAGCAAGGAGTTTGCCTTACAGATAGCCAACACAGGCTCAATAAATGGCATTCCATGTGATCCCCTGAGCCCTGCCAGGAGTGATCCCTGAGCACTGCCACATGTGGATCCCCAAACAAAAATAAATTAAATTAAAAACAAATACATTATTTTAGAACACAATTTTCTCAGGTATATGGATTGTTCTCTGACTCTGTTTTCCTTTCTCTTTATGTTGACTTTCTCATTTATAAGTATGTAAAATAGCCACAGGTATTGCTAGGTTTACAGCCAAATAATGTGGCAACCGTAGTGAAAAATAATTTCTCATTTATAGTAATTCCAGCTAACGTCTTAATCCTTAGTTGTACATATTGTCACATGCTCCTTGTTAAACCAGTTATCATAATCACTAATTTGAGATAGGCTTATTGGATATGGCTGTATGTTGGGCCTTTTCCTTTAGTCATGACAATGAATTTGGCTATACCTAAACCATCTTAGCTATGCCTAAGATTAGACAAAGAATTTCTCCTCCTGGAGAATTGCAATGGTACTATCACATGTATATTAGGTAGAGACTTAATAGGCAAATACAAAGCCTAGTGTTGTAAAAATAAATTAATTTCTATCCTTTTTCTTACAGAAAAAATTAATATTCAATCCAGTTATATTCTGTGTCAATTATTCTTTGTGGAACCAATTTCACAACACTCCGATCCCCAAACCAGGTATGTGGTTACTCAAATAATACAAGGCCTTCAAGTCTTTTACACTTGTCTGCAATAGTCTCTTTGTCAATACATGCTAAACTGTTATATTCCATCACTAAAAATTCATGATAAAATTTAAAATTTAAATATTCAGATTTAGATGAAGTAAATTTGTGGAACATTTACAACTCTCATTAAATAATAATTACAGCTTTATTTATTTATTTATTTACATTTATTTATTTCAATACATTTATTTATTTAATTACATTAAATAAATAATTACAGCTCTTTGTATTTGTACTTATACAATATCTGTCATTTATAATATATCCAATTTAGTTTCCTTGTGAAGTTTCCCTCATCAGAATTGTGAATAATTTGGAAGTACAGATTAATACATCATTTGATATATCTCTCTCTAGATCAGTAATAGGTTTATTTATGTTGGAAAAATTAGTTATTAAATAAACCATATTGAATAATGTCACAAATTCACCAGTTAAATCTCATCTTTAAGTAAAAAACTTGAATGAAGGAATCCAAAAATCCCTGAAGTTTGTACTCATTATAGTAGGTGAATTAAATATTATGGACCTTTTAAAATAATGTCTGTGGTACTTTGAATAGTTTTGTTTTAAAAATACATTTGTTAAAAGGGAGAATAAAAAAGAAACCAGATGAAGGAATTCTCTGGGCAAACAAAAAGTGTGATACAATTTTATTTCATTTTATTTTTTAAAAGTAGCTTGAGTACATAAGTTGAAGCCACCCAAAAGAAAACTTTATTCAACAGAATTTTATTCAATTAGTTGAATAAAGATATTCAAGTAGCTCCCTGATGAATTATCAAAAATGATGATGTTTTATTGCCTTTGATTTGAGAAATGTATGAGCATAAAGAAAGATGTATACCTGAGCAATTGAAAATGAGAATTACTATGTAACTAGGATGACTTTGCCATGGCACTTTGAAGAAATGTAATACAACTAGATGCATTGGGGGTTTTAATTTAATGTATAAATGACTATACTATACTAGAACCTGCAAAAGCCTGCAAAAATTCAAGAATAGGCTCAGGAGGGTAAAATAAGATGAAGGACAGTGCCTGATATACCAATAGGCCCTTGGCCAAACTTACTGCTTCTAAAGGGACTTCAGTCTGACTTCACTCTGATCCCTACTTGGTACCAATGGAGGCCTGGAGACATAGTGGGTGACTAGGCAACGGAATAGAAACTTTAAGTAGGGTCTCAACCACTGATTCACTATATGCAGCTCAACTTTGGTGTAGGATACAGTGGTGCATGAAAAATAACACTTTAAGTAGAAAGTAAACTAGAATCTAGTTACTATACTTAAATATGCCATAAACATTACTTTTTAATTATTAATCAAGATGGAAAACTTAAATTTTGAAGATGAAGATGTTTTCCAGTGCCAGTACAACAATCAGACTCAAGAAGACTTTGACAGATTTGTGTATCACCTGAGTGAAGAAGATTACAAGCTTTTGAGAGACAATAATTTACTAGGCAACCCAGGTGAATATACAGAAGAAGAGTTACTGAGAAGACTTCAATGGATTAAAAAGGTGCAAAATGAAGATGAAAATGCAGGTATGTTTTACTTTGGGGGGCAAGATGGATAGTGGATTTTAAAATTTATAATTTTATAATAGCAAACGGTAAAGATCATATAGTTTTGCCTAAAACAAATTTGGTTAAGTAACTATTAAGCAGCTATTCAATTAAAAAGAATTTTCTTTTTCTTTTTTTTAACAATAGAATGGCTTATTTACTTATTTATTTATTTATTTATTTAAATTTATTCTTTTATTGAATCACCAGGTGGAAAGTTACAAAGCTTTCAGGTTTAAGTCCCAGTTATACAATGCTCGAACACCCATCCCTTCACCAGTGCACATATTCCACCACCAAGAATCACAGTTTACCTCCCCCACCCTCCCACCTCCCCAGCCCCTCACCCCACCTGTGTAACTGATAAATTTCACTTTACTTTCACTTTATTTTGATTACATTCAATATTTCAACAACAACAAAAAAACCTCACTATTATTATTTGGAGTTTCTCCCCCCTAAAGTCGGACCTGCTGAAAAGGAAGCATTTGATAATTTGTTTTTCATTGCTGAGAATGAAGATATATGAGGTCAAGCAGCCACACTAGCAGCCGCACAGTTTGGACTTCTGTATTTTAGTATTTTAGTAACTAAGTCCAGAGAAATATCTGCCAGAAATTGCATCATTGCAAGCTTGTTCCTCTCAGCTACTTTATATTTCACATATGAGTGCAACCTTTCTATGTCTGTCTCTTTCTTTCTGACTCATTTCACTCAACATGTTGAGGTTGGAGAGATAGTACAGCAGGTAAGGTGCTTGCCTTGCATGCAACTGACTTGGGTTCAGTCCCTGGCATCTTGTATGGTCCTACAGCTTATCAGGAGTAAACCCTGAGCACCACTGTGTGTGGCCTCTAAATCTAAATAAATAAATAAATAAAATGAAATAATTTGCATTTTGTTGGTTTACTCTTTTCCCCAAAACTTTTAATAGAAATTTTTTTCCCTCTACTTATGTTTCTTGTTATTACTTTGGTATTATCAGGTTATCTTAACTGAATAACCAGGAGTAACCCCTAAGCATCGCCGAGCATAACCCAAAAAGCAATAACAATAATAACAATAATAAATTGACATAATCCTGGCGCTAGTAAAAAGTGGGTAGGACATTTGCCTTGCGCAGCTGACCCAGGTTCAATTCTTCTGTCCCTCTTGGAGAGCCCGGCCAGCTACCAAGAGTATCTCGCCCACATGGCAGAGCCTGGCAAGCTACCTGGGGCGTATTCAATATGCCAAAAACAGGGACAAGAAGTCTTATAACGGAGACGTTACTGGCGCCCACTAGAGCAAATTTGCATTTACATGATCATTGGTTACAAATATTTCAGTAATATCTCAGTAAAAGATTAAGAATAAAATGCAAATATATTTCAGTTTGTCAGAGGACAAGATAAATATAATAGCGTAGAAAATGTGCCACACTTTAGAAAGAGATTATATAGATGCATTAACTAACTCCAATTTTAAAAGAATTGGCATTTACTTGATCTTTGATGAGAATCTTAAGGTGTTTTCCTTACCGTATTCACATTCAGTTGTTTTCTCTCTTATTTCTATTAAGGTTCTATGGTTAACAAGGCTATTAATTATAATTCTGAGCAGATATTTTCACAACCTCACCCCAACACCACAGAGCCTGCTTCTTTCATCCAACATGTTCCAAACTCCACCCTCTTGGCGCACCAACCTGGTAAGCTCAGTTTTGTAGACCAACTCTCCATGTCTACTGTCTCTGGCTATTAGTTGCTCCCTTACTATGAATATTTATTTTTATTTAATTTCTCTTATTTTTATTAAGGTTCTATGGTTAACAAGGCTATTAGTTATAATTCTGAGCAGATATTTTCACAACTTTACCCCACTACCACAGAGCCTGCTTCTTTCATCCAACATGTTCCAAACTCAACCCTCCTGGCGCACCAACCTGGTAAGCTCACTTTTGTAGACCAACTCTCCATGTCTACTGTCTCTGGATATTAGTTGCTCCATTACTATGCATATGTATTTTGATTTAATTTTTTAGATATTTTGATTTTTAAAATTTTTTATTAGAGAATCCTTGTGATGTACAGTTACAAAGTTATGAACTTTTGTGTTTGCATTTCACTCATACAGTGATCATTTACTCATCCTTCCACAAGTGCCTATTCACCTACAATAATGATCCCAGTATCCCTCTCACCACCCCCATCCCATCCCTCACGACCCCACCCTGCCTCTGCGGCAGGGCATTCCCTTTTGTTCTCTCTCTCTCCTTTTGGGTGTCATAGTTTTCAATAGAGGTATTGAGTGGTCTTCATGTTCAGTCTATAGTCTACTTTCAGTTCGCATCTTCCAACCCAAATTGGTCCTCCCAACATCCTCTACTTGGTGTTCCCTTCTCTATCTGTGCTGCCTTTTTCCCCAGAATGTAAGGCCAGTTTCCAAGCTGTGGGGCAGACCTCCTGGTCCTTATCTCTACTACTCTTGGGTGTTAGCCTCCCACTCTGTTATTTTATATTCCGCAGATGACTGCAATCTTTTTATGTCTGTCTCTCTCTTTCTGACTCATTTCACTTAACATGATACTTTCCATGTTGATCCACTTATATGCAAAGTTCATGACTTCATCTTTTCTAACAGCTGCATAGTATCCCATTGTGTAGACGTACCAAAGTTTCTTTAACCAGTCATCCATTTCTGGGCACTCAGGTTTTATCCAGATTTGGGCTATTGTAAACAGTGCTGCAATGAACATACAAATGCAGATGTCATTTCTACGATACCTTTTTCCTTCTCTGAGATATATTCCCAGGAGTGGTATTGCTGGGTCAAATGGGAGCTCAATTTCTAATTTTTTGAGAATTGTCCATATTGTTTTCCAAAAGGGCTGAATCAGTCAGCATTCCCACTAGCAGTGAAGGAGAGTCCCTTTTGCTCCACATCCGCACCAACACCGGTTGCTTTTGTTCTTTTGGATGTGGACCAGTCTCTGTGATGTGAAATTATATATCACTGTTGTTTTGATCTGCATCTCCCTGATTATTAGTGATGTAGAGCATTTTCTCATGTGCCTCTGAGCCATTCGGATTTATTCTTTGAGAAAATTTCTGTTCATTTCCATCCCTCATTTTTTGACGTGCTTGGAATTTTCCTCCTTGTAGAGTTCAACCAGTGCCTTGTATATCCTTGATATCAACCCCTTATCAGATGGCTATATGGTTAATAGCCTGTCTCATTCTGCAGACTGTCTTTGTAGTTTGGTCACTGTTTCTTTTGAGGTGCAGAAGCTTCTTAGTTTATGGTAGTCTCATTTGTTTATCTCTGTGTTCACTTGCTTGGCCAGTGGTGTGTCATCTTTGAAAATACCATTAGCTTCAATGCTGTGGAGGGTTTTGCCAACCTTGTCATCCATGTACCTTATGGATCCTGGTCTGATGTTGAGATCTTTAATCCACTGTGACCTGACTTTTGTACATGGTGTTAGATAGATATCTGAGCCCAATTTTTGACATGTAGCTGTCCAGTTTTGCCAGCACCATCTGTTGAAAAGGCTTTCCTTGCTCCAATTCACAATTTTTGCTCCCTTATCAAAGATTAGATATCATATATTTGAGGGTGCGTGTCAGGATATTAAACCTTGTTCCATTGGTCTGTGGCTCTGCCTGTGTTCCAGTACCATGCAGTTTTAATTATTACAGCTTTCTAGTAGAGATTGAGGTTGGGGAAGGTGATTCCTCCCATATTCTTTTTCCCAAGAGTTGCTTTATCTATTCGTGGAGGCTTATTGTTCCATGTGAATTGCAGGAGTGTTCGCTCCATTTCTTTGAAGAATGTCATGGGTATCCTTATAGGGATCGTGTTGGATGTGTAAGGTGCTTTGGGGAGCATTGCCATTTTGACAATGTTAATTCTCCCAATCCATGAGCATGGGATATCTTTCCTTTTCCTCGTGTCCTTCATTATTTCTTGAAGTAGAGTTTTATAGTTTTCTTTGTACAAGTCCTTTACCTCCTTTATTAAGCTGATTCTGAGATACTTGATTTTCTGAGGCACGATTGTGAACGGGATTGTTTTTTTCATGTCACTTTCTTCTCTCTCGTTATTTGCATATAGGAAAGTCATGGACTTTTGGGTATTTTGATTTTATAGCCTGCAACTTTACTATACAAGTCTATTGTTTTTAAGAGTTTCTTGGTCGAGGTTGTAGTGTTCTCTAAGTATAGTATCATATCATCTGCAAATAGTGAGAACTTGATTTCTTTCTTTCCTGCCTGAATGCCCTTAATACCTTTTTCTTGCCTAACTGCTATTGCAAGTACTTCCAGTACTATATTGAAGAGAGAGTGGGCATCCTTTTCTTGTCCCTGATCTTAGATGGAAGGCTCTTAGTATTTCCCCATTGAGGATAATGCTTGCCATAGGCTTGTAGTAGATGGCTTTGACTATATTGACGAAAGTCCCTTCTATACCCATTTTGGCGAGAGTTTTCATCATAAATGCGTGCTAGATGTTGTCAAATGCTTTCTCTGAATCTATTGATCTGATCATATGGTTCTTATCCTTTCTTTTGTTGATATGATGGATTATGTTGATTGATTTCGAAATGTTAAACCTACCTTGCATTCCTGGGATGAATTCCACTTGGTCATGGTGCATGATCTTTTTGATGAGTTGTTGAATTCTGTTTGCTAATATTTTGTTGAGAATCTTTGCATCCGTTTTCATCAGGGATATTAGCCTGTAGTTTTATTTTTTTGTGGTGTTTTTTTTTTTTGCTTTTGGTATTAGGGAGATGTGAGCCTCATAGAAACTGTTTGGGAGGGTTTCTGTTTCTTCAATTTCCTGGAAAAGCTTGAGAAGAACTGGCAATAGGCCCTCTTTAAATGTTTGAAAGAATTCTCTAATGAATCTATCTGTACCTGGACTTTTGTTTCTGGGGAGACTTTTGATCACAGTTTCAATTTCCTTGATAGTAATGGGTCTATTCAGGTATTCCAAATCATCTTGGTTCAGCCATGGGAGGTTATAGGAATCTAGGAATTTATCCATTTCTTCTAAATTTTCTTGTTTCTTGGTAAGACTTTTGAAGTAGTCTCTGATGATCTTTCGAATTTCTTTGGTTTTTGTTGTGATGTCCCCCTTTTCATTTCTGATTTGGTTTATTCGACTTCTCTCTCTCTTTTGAGTCTTGCTAGTGGTTTATCAATTCTGTTTATTTTCTTAAAAAAGCAGCTCTTGGTTTCATTGATCTTTCAGATTGCTTTTTTGATTTGCATGTCATTGATTTCTGCTCTAAGTTTTATTATTTCTCTCCTTCTGCCTGGTTTGGGCTCTTTTTGTTGGTCCTTTTCTAAGGTCTTGAGCTGTAAGGTCAGGTTTTTTATGTGGGCCCTTTCTTTCTTCCTGAGATTATGCTTGCAGAGCTATAAATTTTCCCCTTAACACAGCTTTAGCTGTGTCCCACAGGTTCTGGTAGCTCATGTCTTCATTCTTATTTACTCTATCTACTAAAACTGTGCTAGTATTTTAATTCATTACACATTTAATTCATTACACATTACACATTTAATATTACATTTAATTCATTAGTGTCTGAACCACAGATGAAAGAAAAGTCTCTTGGCATTCTTCCCACTGTAGAACACATAGTTGTGTAAATCACGAATGCTGAAACTAGACTTCATCCATAAATTTTAATTTTTATAATAGAATTAGTTTACTCATTACATATGAACTTAAAATTTTACTGTCTCATAAATATAGACGGCACATTTTAAAAAATATTAATTCTAAAAATGTGAAATATGCTTAAAGTCCCATAGCATTTAAGTTACTGCTTTTATTTGGGGACAAAATTTCAAAGTACTACTTTTTTTAAATGAAAGCAAGCACTTATTTTTGTAAGGTAGAGGAGGCAGGTGAAGGATGACAGACACAGTTGAGATAAAGTTTTTACTAAAGTAAGAGAGAGAGCAGCGAAGATCCTCCAAGTACAGAAATAGGGGGTCCACAGTGGTAGTGGTGGGTGGGGTGAGGTGTCAGTACCAACACTGTCTTTGTTTACCTTTGTTTTTCAATTTCTGATTCCTACTTTTCCCATTCCCACCCACACTCCTCCTGAATATCTGGAAGAGACTAAGGTCCTAACCATAGGTCTAGGTCACGGTCATGGGTTGCCATGGTAACTGCAAACTGTCAGGGTGCCTGCTGGTAGACATTTTAAATTTTTTTAATATATATATGTATATTTTGTTGAATCACTGTGAGATACCGTTACAAAGCATTCATGATTAAGTTTCAGTCATAAAATGATCAAACACTCATCCCTCCATCAGTGCACCACCAATGTCCCTGTATCCCTCCCACCACCACCACCCCATTGCACCCCTTTATTCTGTGGCATCACTTTCCTTCTTACTCTATCTACTTTTGGGCATCATAGTTTGCAATACAGATACTGAAAGGCCATCATGTTTGGTCCTTAGTCTGCTTTCAGCATGTACATCCCATCCCGAACAATCTCTCCAACCATCATTGACTTAGTGGTCCCTTCTACATCCAAACTGCCTTCTCCCCTAGCACATTATATAAGCTTCCAAACCATGGAACAACCCTCCTGGTCCTTGTCTCTACTTTCCTTGGGTGTTAGTTGCATATTATGTTATTTTATATTCCACAAATGAGTGCAGACATTCTATGTCTGTCCCTCTGTATCTGACTCATTTTGCTCAGCATGATACTCTCCATATTCAGTCATTTATAAGCAAATTTCATGTCTTCATTCTTCCTAATGGCTGAGTAGTATTTCACTGTGTAGATATACCAACATGTCTTTAAACAGTTGTCTGTTCTCAGGCACTTAGGTTGTTTCCAGATTCTAGCTATTATGAACAGTGCTGCAATAAACAAACAAGTGCAGAGGTCCTTTTTATTGTACTTTTTCGCATCAATGGAATATATTCCCATATTCCCAGCAATGATATTACAATGTCATATGGAAGCTCAATTTCTAGTTTTATGAGGGATGTCCATATTGTTTTCCAAAATGGCAGGATCAGTAGCCATTTCCACGAACAATGAATGAGGGTCCCTTTCTCCCCACATCCGCACCATCACTGGTTGTTCTTGTTCTTTTTGATTGTTGTGTGTGTGCCAGTTTCTTTGTGTGCCAGTTTCTGTGGTGTAAGATTATATCTTATTGTTGTTTTGATTTGCATTTCCCTGATGATTAATGATCTAGAGCATTTTTTCATGTGCCATTTGTATTTTTCTTTTTTTTGCTTTTTTGGTCACACCCGGCAATACACAGGGGTTACTCCTGGCTCTGCATTCAGAAATTATCCCTGGCAGTGCTCACGGGACTATATGGAATGCTGGGAATCGAACCTGGGTTGGCAGAGTGCAAGACAAACGCCCTACCCTTTACCCACTGTGCTATTACTCCAGCCCCTGTATTTTTTTTTTATTTGAGGAAGTTTCTGTTCATTTCTTCTCCCTGTTTTTGATGGACTTGAAGGATTTTTTTTTTTTTTGCTTTTTGGGTCACACCTGGCAATGCACAGGAGTCATTCCTGGCTCATGCACTCAGGAATTATCCCTGGTGGTGCTCAAGGGACCATATGGGATGCTGAGATTCGAACCCGGGTCGGCCGCGTGCAAGGCAAATGCCCTACCCGCTGTGCTATCACTCCAGCCCCGAAGAATTTTTTTCTTGCAAAGTTCTACTGGTGTCTTATATATCCTGATTAATAACCCCCTATCTGATGATATTGCATAAATAATTTTTCTTATTATATAGTCTCTTGGTACTTCGGTCACTGTTTCTTTTAGGTGCAGAAGCTTCTTAGTACAATGCAGTCCCATTTGTTTATGTTAGTTTCCACTTGCTTGGTCACTGGTGCTTTATCCTAAAAGATGCCTTTAGCTTCAATATAATGCAGGGTTTTGCCTACATTTTCTTCCATATACCTTTTGGATTCAGGTTTGATATTGAGGTCTTTTATGCACTTTGATCTGACTTTCATGCTTCGTATTAGACAAATGTCTAGATCATTTTTTTGCACGTAGCTGTCCAGTTTTCTCTGCATCACTTGTTGAAGAGGTTTTCCTTGCTCCACTTTGCATTTCTTGCTCCTTTATCAAAGATTAAGTGATCATATACTTGAAAGTCTGTATTAGAATATTCAACTCTTTTCCATTGGCCTGCAGGTCTGTTTCTATTCCAATATCACACTGTTGTAATTACTACTGCTTTGTAGTAGAGTTTGAAGTTGGGGAAGG
Source organism: Sorex araneus (assembly GCF_027595985.1). Lineage (NCBI taxonomy): Eukaryota > Metazoa > Chordata > Mammalia > Eulipotyphla > Soricidae > Sorex > Sorex araneus. Next base: position 35,218,420 of record NC_073313.1, read on the forward strand.
TGATACCACCCATCTTCTTTTTCCAAAGGATTGCTTTAGCTATTCATGGGGGAGTTACTGCTTCATATGAATTTCAGGTGTGTTTTGTATATCTCTTTGAAGAATACCACAGGTATCTTTATAGGGACCACATTCAATCTGCATAATGCTTTTGGTATGCAGGGAATATGTCTCCATTTCCTAATGTCCTCTTTTATTTCTTGAAGTAGTGTTTTTTAGCTTCCTTTGTTTTTTTAATTTATTCTTTTATTGAATCACCAGGTGGAAAGTTACAAAGCTATCTGGTTTAAGTCTCAGTTATACAATACTCGAACACCCATCCCTTCACCAGTGCACATATTCCACCACCAAGAATCACAGTATACCTCCCCCCCAGGTCCCTCCCCACTTCCTCAGCCCCCCACCCCACCTGTGTAATTGAAAAATTTCACTTTACTTTCATTATTTCAATATTCAATATTTCAACAAAAAACTCATTATTATTGGTTGGAGTTTCTCTCCCCTAAAGTCGGATCTGCTGAAAAGGAAGAATTTGATCATTTGTTTTCCATTGCTGAAAATTAAGAGATATGAGGTCAAGCAGCTGCACTAGCAGCCGCACAGTTTTGAATTTCTATATTTTAGTAACTAAGTCCAGAGAAATATCTGCCAGAAATTGCATCATTGCAAGCTTGTACCTCTCAACTACTTTATATTCCACATATGAGTGCAATCTTTTTATGTCTGTCTCTTTCTTTCTGACTCATTTCACTCAACATGATACTTTCCGTGTTGATTCACTTATATGCAAATTTCATGACTTCATGTATAGATGTACAAGAGTTTCTTTAACCATTCATCTGTTTTTGGGCACTCTGTTTTTTTCCAGATTTGGGCTATTGTAAACAGTGCTGCAATGAACATAGAAACGTAGATGTCATTTCTACTATACCTTTTTGCCTCTTCGGGATATATTCCCAGGAGTGATATTGTTGGGTCAAATGGAAGCTCAATTTCTAATTTTTTGAGAATCGTCCATATTGTTTTCCAAAAGGGCTGAACGAGTCGGCATTCCACCAGCAGTGAAGGAGAGTCCCTTTCTTCCCACATCCACGCCAACAGCAGTTGCTTTTGTTTTTTGGGATGTGAGCCAGTCTCTGTGTTGTGAAATGATATCTCGTTGTTTTGATCTGCATCTCCCTGATAATTAGTGATGTTGAACATTTTTTCATGTGCCTCTCAGCCATTCGTATTTCTTCTTTGGGAAAGTTTCTGTTCATTTCATCACCCCGTTTTTTGATCTGATAGGCAGTTTTTTTCTTGTGGAGTTCAACCAGTGCATTGTATATCCTTGATATCAACCCTTTATTGGATGGGTACTGCGTAAATATCCTTTCCCATTCTGTAGATTGTCTTTGTATTTTGGTCACTGTTTCTTTTGAGGTGCAGAAGCTTCTTAGTTTGAGATAGCCCCATTTATTTATCTCTGTTTTCACTTGCTTGGCCATTTGTGTCAGCTTTGAAGATACCATTGGCTTCAATGTCGTGGAGAGTTTTGCCGACCTTGTCTTCAATGTACCTTAGGAATTCTGATCTGATTTTGATGTCTTTAATCCATTTTTATCTGACTTTTGTACATGGTGATAGGTGGAGGTCTAAGCCCATTTTTTGCATGTAGCTGTCCAGTTTTGCCAGCACCATTTGTTGAAGAGGCTTTCTTTGCTCCACTTCACATTTCTTGCTCCCTTATCAAAGATTAGATGATCATATATTTGGGGGTGTGTTTCAGAGTATCCAACCCTGTTTCATTGGTCTGCAGCTCTGCCTTTGTTCCAGTACCATGCTGTTTTAATTACTACTGCTTTGTAGTAGAGTTTGAAGTTGGGGAGGGTGATTCCTCCCATTTTTTTTTCCCAAGAATTGCTTTAGCAATTCGTGGGGGCTTATTTTTCCATATGAATTTCAGGAGCGCTTGCTCCATTTCTTTGAAGAATGTCAAGGGTATCCCTATAGGGATTGCATTGAATGTGCACAATGCTTTGGGGAGTATTGCCATTTTGACAATATTAATTCTTCCAATCCATGAGCAGGGGATGTCTTTCCATTTCCTCATGTCCTCTTTTATTCCCTGAAGTAGCGTTTTGTAGTTTTCATTATACAAGTCCTTTAACTCCTTAGTTAAGCTGATTCCGAGGTACTTGATTTTTTGAGGCACAATTGTGAACGGGATTGCTTTTATCATGTCGCTTTCTTCTCTCTCATTATTTGCATATAGGAAAGCCATGGACTTTTGGGTATTGATTTTATAGCCTGCAACTTTACTATACAAATCTATTGTTTCTAGTAGTTTCTTGGTAGAGGTTTTAGGGTTCTCTAAGTATAGTATCATATCATCTGCAAATAGTGAGAGCTTGACTTCTTCTTTCCTACCTGAATGCCCTTAATATAGTTAAAGCCGTTTATCACAAGCTTATGGCAAGCATCATCCTAAATGCGGAAAAACTAAGAGCCTTCTCTCTAACAACAGTGACGAGACAAGGATGCCCACTCTATCCACTTCTGTTCAATATAGTATTGGAAGGACATGCAGTAGCGATTAGCTTTCTTTGTATAGGTCCTTCACCTCTTTAGTCAAGATGATTCCAAGGTACTTGATTATCTGATGCACTATTGTGAATGGGATTTTATGTCTTAAATCTCTCTCTCTTCTCTTCAATTATTTATATATAGGAAAACCATAAACTTTTGGGTATTGATTTTGTAAACTGCCACTTTATTATACAAACCTATTCTTTCTAGAAACGTTTTAGTAGAGTCTGTAGGATTTTCCAAGTATAGTATGATGTCATCTGCAAATAATGATAGCTTGAGATATTTCTTTCCTATCTAGATTCCCTTGATATCATTTTTTCTTGCCTAACTGCTATGACAAGTACTTCCAGTACTATACCGAATAGAAGTGGTGGAAGTGGGCAACCTTGTCTTGTCCCTGATATTAGAGGGAAAGCTCTTAGTTTTTCCCCATTGAGAATAATGCGTATTGTAGATGGCTTTGACTATATTGAGGAAAGTTCTTTTGACTTCCATTTTGCTGAAAGCTTTATCATAAATGGGTTCTGTATCTTATCAAATGCCTTCTCTGCATCTATTGACATGATCATATGATTTTATTTTTACTTTTATTGATAACTACATATTATGTTCATTGAGTTGCGAGTGTTGAACCATCCTTGCATCCCTACGAATATCTCAGCAATTATGTCTTTGCCATTTGCTTCTTTTTTAAAAAAAATTTATTGAATCACCGTGTGGAAAGTTACAAAGTTCTCAGTTATACAATATTCAAACACCCGTCCCTTCACCAGTGCCCATATTCCACCACCAAAAACCCCAGTATACCCCCACCCCGCCCCCCCAACTGTATAACTGATGAATTTCACTTCATTTTCTCTTTACCTTGATTATGTTCCATATTTCAACACAAAACTCACTATTGTTGTTGGAGTTTCCCCCCAAGAAAGACAGCCCTACTACCAAGGAAGCATTTGATAATTAGTTTTCCATTGCTGAGAATGAAGAGATATGTAGCCCCACTGCTCCAAGTACATAACTCTTTTTACCCCCTTTTTCCTTTTCCTTTTTTTCCCCACATCCCCCTTCCCGCGCCTCATAGTATGGTGGATGCCATGCCGTGTTTCTCCCTGAAAATGGGAAACAACCGGGAAAGAGGGATATTTCCTCTTCTTAGCTGGCGTGGGGCTGTTGCACAGTCCAGAGAAGTGGCTACTACTTTAATAACCTTCAATATTTCAACAAAAATTCACTGTTATTATTTGGAGATTCCCACCAAGTCAGACCTGTTAAAAAGGAACTGTTTCACATTGCTGACAATTATAGATGTTAACCACGTCCATGCGGTTTTGGATTTCTGTATAAAGTCCAGGGAAAATTCTGCCAGAAATTGCATAGCTCAACTCACAGTTCCAGTGCATTGCTGTAAGAAGTCTCTGGAATCAAAGTCTTTAGGCACAGAGGGTCCATTTCACTCTCAGCAGCTCTGAATTTATCTGGGCCGAGGGCGTGCCGGTTACACCCACTTCCTATGATTCCCTAGGAGCCCCAAGTGTAAAAATTGTATACCTCTGGGTTAGGAGTCTTAGAAGATGGATCCTGCCATTTGGATGCTGCTGCCGCCGCCATTTTCCATGCAGGAAGACAGGATGGGGAGGAAAGATCCACCCCCGGGCAGTACGGAGTTGTAGCCCAGTTCACAGTCCCAGTGCATTGCTATTAGAAGCTGCGCTGGATGCCCAAATGTGTTAGGTCTCTGGAATCAAAGTCTTTAGGCACAGAGGGTCCGCCATTTGTTTCTTCATCAGGGTTTTCTTCCTGTCCCTCTGGGATGCCAATGATTCTTATATTATTCCTCTTGGCTCCATACCAATTTTCTTTTTATATCTGTTAGTTTATTTTGAAGCTCTTTTCCATTTTCTGCTCTTGTCTGGAGATTCTCTGCACCTCATCTTGGAGATTACTGATTCTGTCCTCAGCAGCTGTTACTCTGCTGTGGAGACCTTCCACTGAGTTTTTTATTTTACCTACCAAGTTTTTTAGGTCTGTCATTTCTGCTTCAATTTTCGTTTGCATTTTCCTAATTTCTGCTCTCATATCCTTTTGTATTTTATCAAAAGTACATTCCATTGCTTCGTTGAGCTCCTTATGCATCTTTAACAGCTCCATTCTAAATTCCTTATCTGAGAGGTTAAATAGTTTATTATTAGTCTCTGGTTCATCTGGGCTAGCGACTTTACTCACTAAGTTTGATGACTTTCTGCATTGTTTTTACCATTGTGACCTTTTTGTTTTGTAGCTTATTCCTGTGTGTTGCTGTATGCTTTGACCACTGAAGTTGTGATGTCTTTGTGGGTTATGGATAGGTAAATAAATGTGAGGCCTGGGGGTTAACTAATACCTCAAATGAAGAATATAGATGAAAAAACTTCTCTTGGATGCTGTCATATGCGTGCAGTTTTGGGGTTAGGGATTTTAAAGATATGCCATGAGGAGGGGATCTTGGGGCAATGCTGGGATCCAAACACCTGGTTTGAGAAGTAAGATCAGTGCATTTACGGTGATAGCTGGGAGGGCAGTTCCTGGGTAGATGCTGGGAGGCAAAGCTTCCCTTTGGGTGAGGACTTGGGGTTCCAGCTGGGGGATGGGTGTCACTGGCTGCCAGAGTCCACACACACCTGGTTTGAGAAGTTAGATTGGTGCATTGGGGGCAATGACTGCGTAAAGGTACTATTATATGATGGCTCTAACTATGGTAGTTACTTTCCTTCCCCCCCCCACCAACTTTTATTAACAGACGCAGAAGTCTCTTCAGTTGGTGAATGTTGTAGTGCCTCTGTGTTACCATGGCTTAATTATTCTAAAGAAATTGAAAACATGAAAAATGAAGAGAGAGCAAACATATTTTGGGGAGAAGACTCACTAGAGCCTAGTCCAAACAGTAATGGTTTTAGAGTTAGTAGGAGAATACATTTTAATGCACATGAGAATCCAGATCAAGAAATAGAATATGCTTCATCCACAAGACTTCAGAGTGAAGAAAAATTGGAAGACAGCCAAAGACAAATGCAAATTTTAGCACTTGAATCAATATCTTCAAGGTCATCTACATCAGAACAAGGTACAACTAAAGTATTAACAGAAGTCACATCTACCAGAGGTCTGAGAAGAGCAAGAAGCAGAAGCCCAGAATATCGGAGAATCAGATCAAGAATTGAAAATAGGTCAGATAGAAGTAGAATAAATGAACGTTTAGAAAGTTTTCATTATCAGTTAACAGGATTTCCTGTGCATACTCTGGAAGATGAAGATGAGGATGATACTTTTTTTACAACTCAGCAAGAAGAAACATTGAGACAAGAAACTACTGCACTTGAATCTCAAAATGGGGGTCTTTTAGCAAGTTCTGAAACAACAAATGCCATTCAAGGCAGCAATTCTCCAGATAAAAACAGCAGTGAGGAGTTCAGGACATTGCCACAGGCATACCCAACAATACTCTATGATTCAGAATTAGAAGTTGATCCTCCAGCATCTTCTCCAAAAGACAGTTTAGCTAATATAAGTCAATTAACATCTGAAAGACAAGTCAACAATGCCATTTTAGAAAGTGAAATCATTCAGGATACTTTGTCTCCTTTTGAGCAGGCAGCAGCACAATCTTTCAATGAATATTCCTTTAATAGTTTACTAACTTCTCTTATGTATAATCCATCTGTTCTAAATGAAAGCACAGTAAATCATACAAGCACAGTGTGTACAAATAACCTAGTGGATGATGATGAAGTAGGTACTAGCATGTTATCACCAAGTCAATCTACAGAAAGAACAGAATTATCAAATATATTTACTACTTCTGGTTTGAGTAATAGCAGTACTACTGAAGAAAATCAGGCCTATAACTTCTATTCAAATACCACACCAGTTTCTAATTTCAACTTTGATTATGAGCCCAGTTATAGTTTTTCTAGTATTCCAATGGCCAATTCTAACAATGACGATTCAAACAATCATTCACTAATGTTTGAGGGAAATGGAAACAGCTTAACACCATTATCACCAGGCACATTAAATGAGGTCCTGCATGGAAGACCAATGAGCCCAATGTTTGATGACAGTGATTCTTGGTCCTCCCTTAATCTGGATGAGTTTTTTCTATTAGATGATGATGATGATGATGAGTACCAATCTACAGGACTCACTAAGGCACAGATTGACAACTTGGCTATAAGACCGTTTGGTGAATTGGATGCATTAAAAAGCTGTTGTGTATGCATTACAGAGTTCACAGAAGGCAATAAAATCTGCATACTACCATGTTTACATGAATATCATCTCCATTGCATCAATCGCTGGCTGTTACAGAATATTACCTGTCCTATTTGTCGCAGGAATGTATTAGACATTGATGAATAATAAAATTATGATTGAGAGCTTAATTCCAGGTAGTTATGGTGATAGACAAATTGTCACCTAATTTATATCTATGTCTAGAATATTAAATACAGTTGAAGCTAATCTAAATCATAAGGAACAGAGTCATCAATTCATCAGAGAAAATTCCTGGACTTATCCCAATTTCTATTCCAAAATTACAGTTGTGTGAGCTGTTATAACGACAGACAAATGCTTATTCAACCTCTGGAATAATATTTAAATGTAGTTTAATCTAAACTACAGTGAACTGAGTCACCAGTTCATCAGAGACAATTCTTGGATGCTTCCCAATTTCTGTTTCAGATTTCAGCTATGTGAGATGTTATAGTGATAGACAAATCGTCCCCTGCTTTATGTCCACCTCTCAAATAACATTTAAATATTAATTAATGTTAATCTAATAACAAGATGAACAGAGTCATCCAATTCTCAAAGAAGATTATTGGATTTTTCTCAATTTCTGTTTCATATTAAAAGGAAATACTAAGAATCTGAAAGGAATCATCAATTACTAAAAGAATTATTGTACTCCCTCTAGTTTCTGTGAAAAATAACTAGAAATACTAACAATACCTATAAAATCATTAGTGTCTGAGTTACTTATTTCACTTTTCTCAATTTCTATGACAGAACTATAAGAAATACTATATGGAGAGAAACACTGTTTCCTTAAAGTACTACTGTACTTTCCAGTTTTTGTACTGTTTAAAATTGTTCTTTACAATATTTAATAGGATGAATTAAAAAGTTTAACAATAGTTTCCTGTTTTTCTGACAATAAAAGTTATTTTAACACCATAGTGAGTCACTGAATTTCAATTGAACCTTAGAAGGTACACTAGGTTGTAATGTTCCTGATTCTGTGGATCTACAATAATCAATACAACAATTTCCCTAGGTGTCTTCTTGTCATATAAATCTTAGATATATCCCTGTCCCATTTTGAATGCACTGGCAAAGAAATAGAAACATAACCAAAGTAACTAAGCAATTTAAGAACTTACTGAAGTTGGAATTATGCATAGTATAAAAAAGCAAGGGGCTAGAAAATCTCCAATTTAAACAACACCTAACATAATCAACAGAACTAGGAACTAAGGAGGACAAGGAGATGGAGTTGAGGGGATCATGGGGAAATAGTGGAGTACACTTGACACATTGGTGACAGTATATCAAGACTATAATGAAATATAAAACAATCATTTCAAAAATATTCTAAAAATGCCTCAATAAAACTTTGATTAAAAATAAATTACTAGGGGCTGGAGTGATAGCACAGTGGGTATGGCATATGCCTTGCATGTGGCCAACCTGGATTCGACTCCAAGCATCCCATATGGTCCCCAAAGCACCATCAGGAGTAATTCCTGAGTGCAGAGCCAGGAGTAACCCCTGAGCATTGCCAGCTGTGACCAAAAAGCAAAATAAATAGATAAATAAATAAATAAATAAATAAATAAATAAATTACTAGAGTCACTTAAGAAGTGATGCTTTGATCACATTAAGATATATAGGAAGAAAAAATCCAATGCTTTTAAAAAAACTTCTTAGCAATTTACCCCACTCCTTAATGCTTTCTTGAAGTTTCTCCAGTCTCCTGCTAATAATATATCAGTTAGGGTCCTGGACAAAACTAGACCAGAGACCAAAAACCAAGGTCCAAAATGATGCTTGGAAAGGTTCACAAGAGTAGCATTTAATAATGAAACTATGTACTTAATAATCTAAAGAAACCAGGCAGGAAGACACCTCACAACTCATTAATATCACAACTATGCTTCAAAGGACAAAAAAGTAGCAACTCTTGCCAATCAGAAATGTTCTATAGTTGTAGTAGTGGGTCATCCATCAAGAGTTCTGACTTTTGATTAACAATGGCTGCCACTCACAGCATAATGTCAAGAAGGAGGGGGCAATGGCACAAAGTATGCTGCCGTCTCTCTTGGTTGTTTAATTTCATTTTTATATAGTTCATATTAAGCTCAACCTGAAGGTAGTATAAGAAACTGGTTGATAAAGCTGATAACGATCACTATCCTGGCATCAAGAAGCAAAGTAGATTAGACAAGTAAATTAACAAACACCTACCACAACAAGCACTCCCACATCTCTTCAAAACCAGGCCATGTATACTTTCTTGCCTCTTTCACTTAACCGCCATTTCATACTTTGACACAGTTTTACAAAAATCTTCTCAATTTTTCCTATTATCTACTCAGATCTAATATGATAAAGGAGTACAAGTACTTTTCATCTTTAGAAGTAGAGATTACAAACCCTTATAACTTAATTACTTTCTCTGACACATGTTTATTAAACATGTCGGTTTGATGGGATGTAAAAAATTAAGGGGTGAAGGCAGTAAGGGTATTTCATTTTTCCCCAAAGGGTATACTTTTAATATCATTTCATATTGATTTGTAAGTTTACTTTATGTAATTTTAAGAACATCATATTTATTAAAAAGGATTTTACCATTCCACAGATGAAACTAACACCCAAGAGTAGTAGAGATAAGGACCACGAGGATTGCTCCATGGCTTGGGAACCGGCCTCACATGCTGGAGGAAAAGGCAGCTTAGATAGAGAAGGGAACACCAAATAAAGGATGTTGGGAGGACCCATCAGGGTTGAAAGATGTGTGCCAAAAGTAGACTATAGACCAAACATGATGGCCACTCAATACCTCTATTGCAAACCACAACACCCAAAAGGAGAGAAAGAGCAAAAGAGAATGCCCCACCACAGAGATGGGGTGGGGTGAAGGAAGGGTATGCTGAGATCATTGGTGGTGGAAAATGGGCACTGGTAGAAGGATGGGTACTCGATCATTGTATGACTTAAATGCAAGCATGAAAGTTTGTAAGCTTGTAACTGTACCTCACAGTGATTCACTAATGAGAAAAATAGAGAAAAAAGTATTTTACTATTAATTCATGATTCTAAATCTTCATGTGCAAAGCCCCAAAATGCCCAGTGATTCTTAGAGCCTCCAAACTGAAATTTGAAAGCCTTAATGATAAAACCTGAGTTCAAAAACATGTGTACCTGGGCTAGGAAGGCAGCTCAAGTGGTAGACCACATGTGATTAGCATGTGTGGTGCCCTGAGTTCAATCCCTGGTGCATGGCACCTGAACACTGACAGAGATGGCCTTGTTTGTCAACAAGAAGCCCTGGGCCCACTTACAGAGTCCACCAGGCTCACAATGCTGGATCAATCATCACTGGACATGGCCCCAACCCTCACCCTGAGCTCTCAGCCCCATTCAGCATTGCCGGTTTGGCTCCTGTTCAAGGGGGAAAACAAGGAGAGAAAGACCATGCCTTCCTAATTCAACTCTAATAGTCCCCAGTAAAAGTATCAACCTAAAACCATGATCACTTAAAATAAAATTATTAGTCATACTTTCCAATCCAAAGAGTTTTCTCCTAATTCAGCCTAGTAACTGTATTTGGTATACTGTCCAGTTCAGCAAATTTTGCTTAAAGGTTTGAATCCTGGTTTCATTGAGACTGTGCTGCATTATAACCTAAAACAGCAGTCATAAATTTTGGATAGCATTGAGGATTAACCTGTTTTTAAAAGTTTGTTGAAATCATTGCTGAAATTTTTTTCTTTGTGAACTGCAGGAAACCATAGAAATTGCCAAGTTATAAAATATAAGTGGGAATTGGTAGTAGAGTACACCTACTAGAATATCATTGAGACATCTTATATTTCACACAGAAGCCATAAACATGGCTTATAAGCATGGCTTATAAGCTTGGCCATAAACATAGATCAACTCATTCTGGAATTCACATTAATTTCTGAAAGTTGTTTGAATATTCAGATTTTTATTATTTATTTCTAATACTGGGCTGGTGCAGTAGCACAGTGTGTAGGGCGTTCACCTTGCATGCAGCCAACCTGAGTTCGATTCCTCTGCCCCTCTCAGAGAGCCCAGCAAGCTACCGAAAGTATCCCGCCTGGCAAGCTACCCGTGGCATATTCGATATTCCAAAAACAGTAATGACAAGTCCCACAGTGGAGACATTACTGGTGCCCGCTCGAGCAAATCAATGAGCAATGGGGTGACAGTGATAGTGACAGTGATTTCTAATACTGGTGCTGGAGATATAGTACATATGACAAGGCATTTGCCTTGAAAGATTCTCACCTTCCTTTGATCCCCAGTACTTTATGGTCCCCTGAACACCACAAGGAGTGCTCCATGAGCACAGAGCCAGGAGTAAGCTCCAAGCACCACTTAATGTGGTCCCAAAACAAGTTAAACAGAAAAGGTATTTCTATATCAAATATACTTCATTTAAACCAAGTAAATTAATTTTGAGTGCTTTGGCATTTTGCTGTTCTAGTAGGTCCCAATCTTTTGAAGGATGACAATTGCCTAATGTTTCAGCATGTTCACACAAGCTTTCCATTGTAGATAGAATTCTAGCATGATCCCCAGTTACCCTTTCTGTGGGGGGATGGGCCATACCTGGCTCTGCTCAGATTAGTCCTGATTTTAGTGCTCAAGGGAAACTCCAGTTAGTATCCACAGGACTACATGAGGCCATAAGTGGTGTTGGCGTCAAACCGCTATAACTATATGCAAGGCAAGTACCTTAATTCCTGTATTCTCTTCAGTCCCATCCCAATTACCCTTTAATAACCCCTCACCTTGAGTATCTGAGAGAGCTGAGAAAGTGATGGTGTATCATCCCCAATACTGCGAGGGGATACATACACACACACACACACATATGGTATGGCACAGATGACTAGGAGATTGTCTAAAGTGGATATGCCTAATCAAGTGAGGTCTTTAAAGGGACAGAGAAAACTTTCAGTTTAGACAAGGTGATGAAGAGTCTCTTTCCTGCACCTCTCTACAACAGTATTAAAAATATGTAGCACTGTAGCACTGTCATCCTGTTGTTCATCAATTTGTTCGAGCGGGCAGCAGTAATGTCTCCATGTGAGACTTGTTACTGATTTTGGCATAATATCAAATATGCCACGGGGAGCTTGCCAGGCTCTGCTGTGTGGGCAGGAAACTCTCGGTAGCTTGCCAGGCTCTCCAAGAGGGACAGAAGAATCGAACCCGGGTTGGCTGTACGCAAGGCAAATGCTCTGCCCTTTGTGCTATCTCTAGTCCATTAAAAATATGAAACAACCAAAAAAGAACTCTTAAAGGACTAAAAGTAAATTTGTTAGGAAGTATCAGGATCAGTGAACAACTTCATAGCAAGGCATTGTGTAATACACACACAGACCCTCCATGCAACAGACAAAAGTGACTCAGGATCAACATGTTCTAATTCTAAAAATAGTAAGAGAATGTGGTTCAAATATGCTTTTCTTCCATCAGATCAAATAGGGTTCTACTTAAAATAGTATATTTGCCTTAAAAAAGCTACCAGAAGAACAGCTGGAAGTCCAGCTAGTAAGTAACCATGGAAAGTGCTCTCCTTCACCACTAAGTCTGAGACTCCCTTCCCCAGACAAACGGGGACCCAAGAGAATCCCCACGGCAAGAAGTTCCCACCTGGAAAATTGTCTCCAACTTGGCTATAGCCTGAGACTGTCCCGTCCCGCGGGACTAAGTTATTCCAGGGTCTGAAGAGGCGCTACCTGAAATAGCAAGGGCGAGAAAGAAGAGGGAGACCAAGCAAGGAACTGTTGTCAAGGTCTCGTTTATTGAAGGAAAGTATACAGAATATATAGGCTGAGGGGCAAGGCTTTTGCGAGGGGGCCAGGGTGGATCTCGCGGGGCATTCGCGGGGCATTTGCGTAAGGGGGATCAGCAGACTGGAACATGATATGCCTGTCATCTTTGTGGGTCTCGCCCTTGGTACAGGATGTCTGTTACATAATACAATATCTTGGTGGGCACTCCCTGTCTGGGGAAATGGCTAAGTTCTCCTTTTCCCAGGGTCCCGGTCCCCCACATCTCCCCCTGTGTTTTTATATATGAAAAAATTGAGGGCTACTGAGAGCCGCCTGGGTAGGTGAGGTGCCGTGTCTTAGGCTATGTAACGTGCCTCCAGACCCGAGGGGGCAGGGGCTCTGTCTTAGGCTATGTGAGGGGATTCTTACTCTTGCCATCACTGTGCTCTTATATGTGGCGCTTGGTTATTTTTTCTGCCAGCCGCCCCCAAGGTGAAGCTAAGGGGAGGTTGCACAGGGTAAGCGCTTAGTGAAAATGTGATGGGGACTCAAGAGGTAAGGCCTCACACTACTCCCGTCATGGAGACCCCTTGCTGCTCCTACTCGAGTCTGGCGTTACACTATTTCCCGTCATAGGCTAACCTCACAGCTGACCCGAAGTGGGAGGGAGAGGGGTTGTCAGGGTGCCGTGTCCCTGGAAAATGAGCCCAGAGCCTATGGTACCAAGGGGACCCTAGTCTCTCGGCTAGGGGGGAGAAGTTGAGCCGGTCTGTCTCCGGGACTTGGTCAGGAACTCCCTCTTCAGGAGGCGGTATCGGTCCAAGGCGATGATAGTGAACAGCAACCGTGCTTCTTGTAGCCAAGTCGATCTGTGACTTAATAAAAGAGGTTAAGCGACTAAAGGCCCAAGGGCAAAAGGATAGTAGTATCAGGAGACCCAGGAGGGGTCCCAAAAGACTAGGCAGTAACGTGGACAGCCAGGGTGAAGTGGAAAACCAATTTTGATACCATGACTCCTGTTTTTCTCTAGCCCTTTTTCTTTCTTCCAGGCTCCTTTTGACTTTATTAATGCTATCCTGTACTAGACCTGTCTTGTCTGCATAAAAACAGCATTCCTCTTTAAGGGCCACACAGAGTCCGCCCTCTTGTAAAAAAACCAAATCCAAACCTCTGCGGTTTTGTAAAACTACTTCAGAGAGGGAAGTTAAAGAGTCCTTTAGATCTTGCAGCCCTTTCTGCAGTTCCTGAATGTCTCTGTCTACAATCTGGCTGAGTTGATTGTACTGCTGTTTGGAAGTAATTAGGGAGGCAATGCCAGTGCCAGTCCTGTAGCGCCTAGTCCTAAGACAACAGCTAGGGTTATTGCTGTGAGTGGTTCTCTTTTGTGGCGGGGTAAGACTGCCCCTTTTTCCCCAAAAACTGAGAAAATCCTCAGGGTCATGAATGGAGAGCCTGGGAAACAGGTGGATCAGGACACAGTAGTCTCTGGTGCGCAAGAAGGCACTGGTCTCGACATGAGAGATAAGGCCAGCAGAGCAGGCAAAGTAAGACTCAGGCGGGGCCGAGACATAGGTGAAAGAGGCGTCCATGTGCTGGGAGACATTACAAATGTCCTGCAATTCAAAAGGAGGGAGCATTTCGGGTCCTAGGAGACAAAGACCTGCACCATGGACCTGACCTAAGGTAAGGTCGTGGTCCTCATCTGGGGCCCATCTCAAGGCCGCGCGGGGTCATTGGTGAATAAGATCTGAGCAAAAATTGCAACACCCTCATAAAGGGGGGGTCTTGGGGAAAAGCAAATACAGCATTGCTCGTATCGGGCTGAATGGGTAGCATGAAATGCATTCACCATTTCCAAAATTAGTTCAGAGGAGGAAGGGCTCTCTTCAGGAAGTGTGGGGCGAAAGTATGTGGGCATAGGCTCGGCAACTGCTGGTAGGGCGTTCACCGGAGGGGGAGAGGGGTGTGGGTGTTCTCGGGAAGGGGGGTGAAGGGCTGGGTTAGGCCCGATAGCCGCTTTTTGTAGGCTGGGAAGCTCTTTTAGAAGATGGATACTAAAAAGCAGACCAAAATCCCTATAGGCCATGTAGAGGCGCCGTCCCCATTGCAGGTCTCGAGAACTAAGCCAGTCATGTTGTCTGCCACTGGCTGTGAAAGAAATGACAATGGGGTTACACCAGCCATTGGCGGGGCTTAAGTGGTCACATGGCTCTCCGGGGACTCTGTCAGAATACCATAACCGGTACTTGGAGGGGCTGAAGTCTGGGGGGCGTTTTACAGTGATGAAGTCCCAGGAGGAGGAGGGGTTCCAGTATGTAGTGCCGGTGGTTTCGCAACCCCAAGAGGCACAAAAATAGTCAGAGGCCTGGCCGCATTGATGTGAGAGCGAGCGGTCTCGATGGGGGCCTGGACACACATAAAAGTCAGTGTGAGTAAGTTCTGCTCGTGTACTATAGCAACCACAGCCGGGTACGCCTCTAGAGAAGCAACGATCAGGAAGGTCAGGGGTCCTATCCAGGGGCCAGAGATATTCATGGGTGCCCCAGTCAGAGCTGGCTCCTAGGGCCAGCTGACACAGGTCCACTCTAAGCTCGGGCCAGTGGGGTTGAGTGCCAATGGAAGAGGACGCATAGACAGCATCGCCCGCTTCATTCACAACCAACCAAGTATAGTTAAAAAGTTGGTAGACTGAGGCGGAAGTTGGCGACGCCCAGGCAAAAAATAGCCAAGTCCATAAAAACAGCATCTGAGGCAGGTCCATGATGTCTCCTGTAAGAGAACAGAAAAGTCTGTCTCAGGGGTGGTTTCCCCTGGTTCAATAATATAATTTAACTAATCTTGTGGGGAGTCACTTGACTCCTGGGGTTTGTTATATAATTTTACCAATCTCTCAGGGAGCCATCTAGCACCCTGATTTTTGTTGTCATATACACAGACATGTCCTTTTCCCCAAATGAGGGCGGGGTCAGGGCCGTGCCATGAACCGGTGACAGGGTCTTTCCAGAGTATTTGAGCATAATTATCCTTAGAGGAGGGGTGCCACAGTGATCGGCTGCCAAGTGACTGGCGTCATCCAGTGTAAGGAAATTCAGGACGAACAGGGCATGAGAAAGCAAGAGGCGAGAATTGCCCTTGAAGGTGTACAATGTCTCCTGAGCCTGCAGCTTTAGGAGAGTGTTTTTGAGTGTCTGGTGGGCACGTTCAACTATGCCTTGACCCTGGGGGTTGTATGGAATGCCGGTGACATGTTTAATTCTCAGCCGAGCACAAAAGTCTTTGAATTTTTGGCTTGTATAACCAGGACCATTATCAGTCTTAATAATCTTGGGCTGTCCCATTATTGCAAAAGTAGACAACATGTGGGTAATCACATGTTTAGTAGCTTCTCCTGCTAGTGCTGAAGCAGAAAGGGATCTGCTAAAGGTATCAACAGTAACATGAACATATTTAAGCTTGCCAAAGGTGGGGATATGAGTAACATGCATCTGCCAGAGTTCACCAGGGATAAGCCCTCTGGGATTGACGCCATAGTGAGGTTCAGGTATGAAAGGTAGGCAGGTCTTGCAGCCTTTAACTATAAGCCGGGCTTGCTCTCTGGTAATGCCAAACATCTGGCGTAATGTGGAGGAATTTAAATGATGAAGGGCATGGAATGATGGCACGCCTCTTGCGAGTCCTTGAGTGGATCAGGAGTTAGTGCTAGAGCAACAAGGCGCGTGGCTTTATCTACCAAATCATTGCCCTGTGACAAAGGTCCAGGTAAATCAGAGTGTGCACGAATGTGCCCAACAAAGAAAGGGTGGGACCGACAATGGATGCATTTTTGAATGTCAGAAAACCACTGGAAAGTAGCAGAGGATGGTTGAATGGAAGGAACCGTTTCCAAAACAGTTAATGATCTAACAACATACTGGCTGTCTGAGAATAGATTAAATGCTTGTAAAGGAAACATTTGAAAAACTTTAAGAGCTGCAAACAATTCCACTAACTGAGCAGAGGTAAAAGGAGTTTTGATGGGATATGCCCTACCATGGACGACGTAAGCAGCTATCCCATTTTGTGAGCCATCAATAAACAAGGTTAGGGCCCCAGGGATGGGTCTTGAGATGGTGTTTTTGGATATAATAAAGGGGGTAGTCTTAAGAAATTGTAAAAGCTTGTCCCCGGGCAGGTGTGTGTCAAACTGTCCCGAATAGCTAGATAACAAGACTGCCCAGTCGTCATGACGGCTCTGTAGCCATCCAATTTGTTCTTTAGAATAAGGGTTGATAACAATGTCAGGGTCAGGCCCGAAATATCTGACGGCAGTTTTTAATCCAGAAAAGATCAATTGTTCCACTAGCAGAGGATAAGGATGCAGAACCTTGGAAAAGGACGCAGGCATATGAATCCACATAAGGGGTTGTTTTTCCTGCCACAGAGGCCAGAAGGCGAATAAGGGGATGTGAAAATAATGAGGTATAGGACTTTGGAAGGGTGAAAATAGCCGCAACTCTGTTGAGCAATGGCGGTTTCAACAAGTTTCAGGGCTTCCTCAGCCTCTACAGAGAGGGACCGAGGAGAAGTAGGATCTGGGTCACCGCGGAGTATATCAAATAAAGGTTTAAGTTCCCCAGTAGTTAATTTTAAGTAAGGTCGAAGCCAATTTATATCCCCCAATAATTTTTGAAAATCATTGAGGGAAGTGAGAGAAGACCGTCTGATCTGAATTTTCTTTGGGTGTATGAGGGAGGGGTCAAGCTGGAAACCCAAAAAGAGGAACGGATACTGAGTCTGGATTTTGTCCGGGGCGATAGTAAAGCCGCGGTTTTGAAGGGCTAAAACTGTTTCTTGCGCAACCTGCTGCACTTCTGCAGGGAAAGCTTCGGCAATCAGTAAATCATCCATGTAATAAATAATATATGCAGAGGGAAAAAGCACCCTAAAGGGATCAATAGTTTGGGCTACATAGCGCTGGCAAAAAGTAGGGCTATTAGCCATGCCTTGCGGAAGGACCTTCCACTGAAAACGAGGGTTGGGTCCTATATGGTTAGTAATCGAGACTGAAAAAGCAAAACGTTTGCAATCCTTGGGGTGTAGGGGAATGGAGAAAAAGCAATTTTTTGTGTCTATGATTATTTTTTTAAAAGCCTAAGGGTATAGCAACTGGAGTTGGGAGTCCAGGTTGTAATGTGCCCATAGGTTGCATGGTCTTATTTACACTCCTAAGGTCTTGCAACAACCTCCAAGTCCCATTTTTCTTTTTGATTACAAATATGGGGGTATTCCAAGGGGAAGTAGAGGGTTCAAGGTGGCCTAAGCATAATTGCTCCTGCACCAGCTCACAGGCTGCCTTGACCTTTTCTAGGGGCATGGACCACTGATCAATCCAGACGGTTTAATCAGATTTCCAAGAGATTTTGTCAGCCTGGAGTGCAGGGGAATGGGTGGATCCAGGGAAAATCTTTAAAAACTCCCAAGCTGACATCTGAGATTAACCCCTTACAACCCTAAGCTAAGTAGTTTTAAAAATTTTAGTTACCAGAAGTCTTGGAGATCAAATACAATAAGTTTTTCAACCAATTTTGCAACTCTAGAAAATAATATTTTAAACTGAAGCATTACTCTTTGAACCCGTCCTCATAGATCACAACTATTTCAACTCACAAGATTCTCTAGGTCAAATAATTCTAATCCAGTGCAGATACAAATATATACATTGGCATAATAGCATAAGACCTTTGGACCATCAATTTTTGTGAAACACGGTAAAACCTTCTTTGACTTAATTTTGGTAGTTTTTGTACTTTAGTTCAAATCATGAGCTTTCTAACTTTAACAATTCTACAATACAAACATGCTTTACACATACATACACATATACATACATATACATATTTTAACCAAACTTAGATAATAGCATAGAAAAAAAATTTTGGACTGTCAGTTTATGGAAACATAAGAAAACTTTATTTATTTTGAGGGTTTCTGTACCTTTGTTGCTTTAAAAATAGCTAAATTCCTCATTAAAATTGGCTGAGGCTTGTAAGATAAAGCCTTGCACTTTCTGAATTCTTATTTCACTTTTTAGTTTTCTGGATCTAGTTCTGTAGCTTTTTCTAGATAGTACAGATACTGGAATTCAAAAGAATTTCAACTGTTAATAACTATTAATGTTCTTCCAATAAGAAATTTAGATTAAAACTTTTAATTTCGTTGTAGGCGCCACATTCTAATTAGAAATCTTTGTTTAAACCTGATCTAAGAAGTTCCAAAGATACCTAGATCTTTTAAATTTCTGGGCTTCATATCACTCTGATCTCCCTAGATTTTCTTTGCCCAGGTCTAAGAATTACTGACTTCAAACTAGCTCTAACACTCGAGTGTTCCACAGACAGACAGACAGACAATAAATTCACTAAAAATTAGTTCACTAAAAAACACCACACGTACATGTGCACACGTCTATAGTTGATCTTTCTATCTGACCCTTCAGAAACGGCAGGGAGAAAACTGACAGACTGAGATAGGAAGGAGCAGTCCCCAGGGCAAAGTTAAGCCCTGTCGGCCGATTGGGAATACTGCTCCCCGTTTCCCTGCCTGACCAGCCAGTCTCCTGCTTATTAAAAATGGGTCAAGAAAGCGCTTTTGTTGATATAAGCCGGCAAAACCTCTTCAAAATTGTTGAAACCTAAGGTGGTCAGATGCTAGCATTTTTCTTTCTTGGTCAAGACTAGTTCTGAGGTGGGGAACTAGTATCTTCTTATCAGACTTGGGGACACAGAAATGAAAACACAGGACAAAGGAATTCAACCTTCCACCAGTGACTGTCTTCACTGGGAGGCTGTTTCTGCCAACTCGACAGAAATGAGAACACAGAAAGGAAAGGGTCACTGGTAGGCTGTTTCTCTAACTCGACGGAAATGAACAAGAAGGGGGGGGACGGGGACACTCATAACAAACCACTCAGTTGCATGTCTGGCCGATGAGGAACTTAGCCATAGTGGATCAGCCTGAGAGGTGACTTGCGGCCAGTGTCTAAACCAGCACCACCCTAGACCATATGTTCCTCGTGGAATCGCAGACAGCCCAATCGGACTCCGTAACCTTAAAGGGATCTTAAGGATGCCAAGTCGTGGAGCCACAGACTCAGTACAAGGACGAGGACGTCCAAGACTGCACAATCACTCACACATACACACACACACAAGACAAGGGAATTCAAGCCTTTCCGCCAGTGACCGTTTCATCCTTATATTAATGAGCATCAATATAACTAAAAAATTTTACCAAATTTTTTTTTTTTCTTAACCCGTACTCCTCTTTCCCTGAATGAATTTTTGAGCTCCTTAATAAAGCTCTGCTCCTTAAATAATGAATGGCCCATGCTGAATGGGACGGCATATGAATAGGTATACCTTTTTATGTCCCCCGCCTCCGAAGGTCGCTCGGGCAGCACTGATCCTTCGGGGGCCTTCTCCGTTGCGTTGCTGGCGCCGTCCGGTAGTTGGCCGTGCTTCAGGTCCCTGTTGAGGGCGCCACTTGTCCCGTCCCGCGGGACTAAGTTATTCCAGGGTCTGAAGAGGCGCTACCTGAAATAGCAAGGGCGAGAAAGAAGAGGGAGACCAAGCAAGGAACTGTTGTCAAGGTCTCGTTTATTGAAGGAAAGTATACAGAATATATAGGCTGAGGGGCAAGGCTTTTGCGAGGGGGCCAGGGTGGATCTCGCGGGGCATTCGCGGGGCATTTGCGTAAGGGGGATCAGCAGACTGGAACATGATATGCCTGTCATCTTTGTGGGTCTCGCCCTTGGTACAGGATGTCTGTTACATAATACAATATCTTGGTGGGCACTCCCTGTCTGGGGAAATGGCTAAGTTCTCCTTTTCCCAGGGTCCCGGTCCCCCACATGAGACTATTCTACCCTACCCAGGACATGGGGCACAAAGGTAATGTATGCAAAAGGCATCCAACTACACACACGAAATAATCTAGAAAGCACTTTCCATCCCTTCAATTAGGAGAGATCTTGGGGTACCTAACCTAGATAAGTGATTTGCAATCTTTCTACAGCTGCAGACATGTTTGGATTTATGGTTGAAAACCATTGGTCTAGAGATTTCTCTTTAGCCAAGGGAGCAGAGATTTCTTTGGCTAGAAGAACTAGGTGCCCTGGCCTGGAAAAACTGCTTCTCTTTCCTTGAGCAGTATGAATAGAGACCAGTGTGGACTAGACTTTCACTGGAAAAATTAAGCAGGGCCAAAGTGTATCACAATGTTTCTGAAAATTAAATTGTTATGGAGCCACAATCCACAAAACTAGAGTATAAAATATAGGCCAAACCCAAATAGTGTATGTCTGCAAAAATTAAAAATATAGACACAGAGATGAATCTCAAGCCCGAGCAACTTGAAGCAGAAATGGCCCTGGACTTTGCAAAAGGTCTTCTCCGCTGGGCTGCTACAGATGGGGGTGGGTGTTGTCCCACTGCCTGGCCTCTATGAGGTCCAGCGGGCGCCATTTTCTAGAAGCCAGTGAGAAGCATCAGGTACGAGTTCGCGGTGATGGCAAATCCCAAACCTCAAGGGACAGGGGAGGAGTGGGCCATCCTTTCCTCCGCCCCAGTGTGACACCAAGATGATGTCACATCCACCCATCGTCTACTTAAGCTCCCACATGGCCACAATCCAGAGGCACAGAGATGAATCTCGGACCTGAGCAACTTGCTGCAGCGATTTCTTCAAACCCTAATTATTAAAAACTTAGAATTCCTTGAGCGACATTATGCACTGTAGCACTGTCATCCCGTTGTTCATCGATTTGCTCGAGCAAGCACCAGAAATGTCTCCATGGTGAGACTTATGGTTACTGTTTTTGGCATATCGAATATGCCACAGGTAGCTTGCCAGGTGCTGCCATGTGTGAGAGATATTCTCGGTAGCTTGTCGACCAGGCTCTCCAAGAGGAATGGAGGAATCGAACCCGGGTCAGTCGCATGCAAGGCAAGTGCCCTACCCGCTGTGCTTTCTTTCCAGATTAGTAGCATAAATTCGCTCAACTCTGGAACACCCTGCTCTAATGAAAAGCCCTCTTGGTCCAACCACTGCTGAGGTGAGCCAGCACTGTTGGGCCATGATCAGAGAAACATGGACAGGCTTCTCGCAGCGAAAGGAGGCAGCCCTGGGGCCTCTAATAACATTGGTACAGCAATTATTATTACTATTATTATTATTGGGCTGGAGCGATAGCACAGCAGTTTGGCGTTCGCCTTTCATGCAGCCAACCCAAGTTCGATTCCTCCGCCCCTCTCGGAGAGCCCAGCAAGCTACTGAGAGTATCGAGCGTATTGGATATGCCAAAAACAGTAACAATAAGTCTGTCAATGAGAGACGTTACTGGTGCCCGCTCGAACAAATCGATGAGCAACGGGATGACAGTGACAGTGATTATTATTATTATTTTTGCTTTTTGGGTCATACCTGGCAATGCACAGGGGTTACTCCTGGCTCTGCGTTCAGGAATTACTTCTGGCAGTGCTTGGGGGACCATATGGGATGCTAGGGATTAAACCCGGGTCAGCCACTTGCAAGGCAAATGCCCTACCCAATATACTATAGCTCCAGCCCACCAGTAATTATTTTTATTGTTCCCAATCTATTCCTTTAATCTATCCCTTTATCAGAAGCCAGTTTAACCAGAAAAAAAAATCAGCCCAGCAAACAGTCCCTCCCCCCTTTTTCCCTCCCCCTCTCCAAAAGGTGAGTGACATGAAGATAAAACTGCATGGCAAGCTAGTGAGCCGGAGAACAGAAACACTAATCTGACTTTATTATTTTTTTAATTTATTCTTTTATTGAATGACCATGTGGAAAGTTACAAAGCTTTCAGGTTTAAGTCCCAGTTATACAATGCTCAAACACCCATCCCTTCACCAGTGCACATATTCCACCACCAAGAATCACAGTATACCTCCCCCCCACCTCCCACCTCCCCAGCCCCCCACCCCGCCTGTGTAACTGATAAATTTCACTTTTCTTTCACTTTACTTTGATTACATTTAATATTTCAACCAAAAACCCTCCTCACTATTATTATTTGGAGTTTCTCCCCCCACCTAAAGTCAGACTGGCAGATATTTCTCTGGACCTAGTTACTAAAATACTAAAATACAGAAATCCAAAACTGTGTGCTGCTAGTGTGGCCACTTGACCTCATATCTCTTCATTCTCAACAATGGAAAACTGATCTGACTTTAACAATGAGACTCCTCATTCCCATCCAACCCTTTAGCCAAATGTAAATCTTTGAAAGACTTCCTTTGCAGGGCAAGGGGAGGGACCATACCCATGGGTCCTCAGGGCTTATTCCTGGCAGGGCTCCAGTACCGTATGGGGTGCTGGGAAATCTCCAGTTAGGGGCTACTGAAGTCCAGGTGCCTGGGGTCCCTGCTAAGCCAGCCTCCTCTTTCCCCAGAACAAGCCGGGGAACAGCTCCTGAGTGTGGCCCAAGGGGAAAGAAAAAAGTTCAAGATGCATACACACGTCAAGATTTGTCACCGTCACTATCACTGTCATCCTGTTGCTCATCAATTTGCTCGAGCAGGCACCAGTAACGTCTCCATTGTGGGACTTGTTGTTACTGGTTTTGGCATATCAAATACTTCACAGGCAGCTTGCCAGGCTCTGCCGTGTGGGCGGGATACTCTCCGTAGCTTTTCAGGTTCTCCTAGAGGGGCGGAGGAATCGAACCTGGGTCGGCTGCATGCAAAGCAAGCACCCTACCCGCTATGCTATCGCTCCAGCCCGCAGTCAAGATTTACAGATCAGAATTTTATGGTGTTTTTTTTTTTTTGTGGGGAGAGGAGCTTCCTAGTGTTCAAGGTACCAGTGAAACTGGGCTCCACTGCCTCGGGCTTCAATTCTGGGCATTAACATGCTGGGGGAAAGGGGGTCCCCAGGCATCGAGGACCCAATTGGGGTCCCCTGCAAACCAGGCACATGTTCCAGCCCTTTGAGGCATCTCCTTTTTGATGGAAACAACTAGGATTGAGGAGCGGGGAGGGGGGGCATTGGTCATGAAAGTCCGTAGGTTTTGAATAGCAAAGATGACTAGTTCCTTTACATCCTCCGTCAGGTCACCGAGAGATGTGGAAAAGCAAGGGAACCTTTGCAATAACTCAAGTTACCAAACAAGTCGCCGAGCCACCAGTCATTGTCTGCCAAGGAAGGCTTTGCATTTTGCCCTTCTTTGGAGAACTGTCCCGGCTCAGAAATTTGGTCGTTCGATTTTAACTCTTGGGTTTGGTTTTGTTGCCATTCAAAACTTTCCCAGCAACCTACAACACCACGCCTCGATGGGGAGAGGGGAGCAAAAACCTGGAGGAGGTTTTTCTTTTTCTTTTTTTTCCGCGTTTTTAGGCCACAACCAGCGATGCTGGCGGCGGCGGCGATGGGGGGGGGGGTTACTCCTGGCTCTGCGCCCGGGGACCACCCCTGGCGGGGCTCCGGGAACCAGGTAGGATGCAGGGTCGGCCGCGTGCAAGGCAAACGCCCTCCCTGGTGCGAGCCCCGGAGTTTTCCCGTTTCCTTAGCGGGATGCCCACCGTGGCGATGTACGCCTGCCTCGCCTCCTCCCTAACTTGCCCCAGATTGAACTTTCCCCGAATGCTAAGCCCACCCCACCCCCCGCATGCCGCCAAAGGACGTTTCTAACAGGGAGTCACGCCAAAGTGGGCTCTCCGGACCCGAGAGGGAACCTGAGTTCAATATCCCGATAGCAGAAGGGCGAGCCTGCCGGGAGCTCCGCAGGCGGCCGCGTGGGTTCCCAGCCGCTGACCCGCAGCCGCGACGAGGCCAACAGGAGCGTTCCGCCCGGGAAGGTGCAGCCCGCGCCCCGCAGCCCGTGTCTGAGCCCCGCAGCCCGTGCCCGAGCCCCGCAGCCTGTCTCCAGTAGCCCGCAGCCCGTGCCCGAGCTCCCCATCCCGCAGTTCGTGTCCGAGCCCCCCAGCCCACAGCCTGTGCCCGCGCCCCGCAACCCGCAGCCCGCGTCCGAGCCCCGCAACCCGCAGCCCGCGTCCGAGCCCCGCAACCCGCAGCCCGCGTACGAGCCTCGCAGCCCGAGCCCGCCGTGGGCACCGCGGCCCGGGTCACCGCTCAAGGGTGGCCACGCCGAGCCCGGGCGAGCCTGACTGGACGACTCGAGTGGCAGCTGCCCGGGACCGAGCACCGAACCCGCCCGACCCCGGCTCTCCGCGGTCCAGCCCAGCCCGCTGGGGACTTGCAGGCTCTCAGCGAGACCCAGGAAGCCGGGGCCAAGCCCGCGGGGGACGCTGAGAGCGTCAAGCACGTTTTATATATATATATATATATGTATATATATATATAATATATATATATATACATATATATCATTTATATATCATTATATCCAGCAGTGACATTCTATTATATCCATAACAAGCGATACAGAACACATTGTCTAGCATTGCCTTTTCATCAGGTGTGAGGGGTGGTGGGACTGGTCTTGAAATATTTAAGGTAACGAAAGTAGAGA
The DNA here is from genome assembly GCF_027595985.1 of Sorex araneus. NCBI lineage: Eukaryota > Metazoa > Chordata > Mammalia > Eulipotyphla > Soricidae > Sorex > Sorex araneus. The sequence goes on from NC_073313.1 coordinate 35,243,597, forward strand.
AAGAAATTTTGCAAATTGTCTGCCATATAGGCGGAGGGTGGTGTGGAGTGGGGGCGGGGGAATCTGGGGATTTGGGTGGTGGAAGGGATAGGTGGTTGACTGTATTATCAAAGTTCAAACATGAGATTTTTGTTACTGTACCTCACGGTGAATTAAAAAAATATATATATATGTATATATATATGTATATATATATATATATATATATAAAGAATTCTGGCAAGATGGCAAATGAGTAAAGAGATGAGCGGATAAGCCACTCTTGTGCTCTGCTTACTGCAAACTAAACAATTGTAGAAGAGATGGAGGCATTGGTGGAGTCTTTATAGTTAGAGCAGCAACAGTGTGTCAGATCACTCAGTGTACCTGCAGAATACCCCGACTTGGGGGCCCACAGCTAGGTGCAAAACATAAAGGTTTTCTTCCAGCACAATCTGCACAGGCACTGAAGTTCCACGGCCCAGTGTTGGAAAAGTAGTTAGACCCCAGTTAGATAAGGATCAAGAAGGAAACTGGACTGGAAGAAGATATGTCCAGTTCCTGCTGCCCTGAAGCCACCAGGATTCACCTGTGGCTGCTAGTCCAGTCCTGATCAAAGGAGGAGACTGACAATTTAGCCTGTAAGCCCCAAGTGAGTGCAGTGATATTTCATTCTTTGGGGGACCCTGAGTGTCCCAAGTGAATGCAGTGATATTTCATCCTTTGGGGGACCCTGGGTGTGGAGCTTATTGAGAATTGAATTGGACCCACCTATAGCCTCCTTGTAAGAGAGGCCCTCTGCATTTGGAATTGAGTTAGGCAGATCACCTATACTATTCAAACTCGGGCCATGTGGAGCTCATGGTAAAACTACGAGGCTCTCCATCAGGCATTGCCAGGAGAGACCCCTGAGCACAGAGCCAGGAGCTATCCCTGAGCACTGTCAGGTGTGGTCCCCAAACCAAAAACAGCAAAGAAAAAAAAAAGTCGCAGACTTTTCTCACACCAGCACAGTTGGCCTGAAGGGGATACATGCCTGATAACATACTTTGGGAGTTATCCTAGAACAGAAATGAGTTTTTAGCTTAGGCAAAAAAAGTTGTACCTTGAAGATATGAATCCAGAAGAATAGTAGGGCATGAGGATAAGATCTTGGATACTTCTTTGTACACATACCTAACCTGGAGGTTAGCAGAAGAGACTTGACACGGTACTGGCTTTGTTCCTCTCCTTTAGAAGAATGCTGGATTCTTCCCTCATAGCTAGTCTCCTCTTCTAGCTATTTTAGTTAACTCTGGGGTTGAAATTCCCAGGAAGGACCAGCTGACCCACATGTGGCAAAGGAAAGCCGAATCCATTAACTCATGGTAAAGCCACATAGCCAGGTCCCAGAACCCTACAACTGGTGCAGAATTGGCAGAACTTGGCAGGATGCTCCCTGGTACCCCACAGGCCATCTCTAGCAACATACCGTCAGGTCTTCCAGCCTCCAGTCAGAGTCTAGACCAGTGCTTCTCAACCACAGGTCTGCGGACCAGTGAAAACACTGAAAACCACTGAGTTGAAAGCCATGACTAAAGGAATGAAATGAAAAGTCTCTGTAGACTTTAAGAATCACCTTCATTACATTCACCTGAGACTATTAGTGAACCTGTGACCTCACCAGTCAAATCCTCAATCCTCAGAGAGCTCTCTTCCAGTCTGCAATCCTAGGAGAGATATGGAGGCAGAACCTACATATCAGAACTATAGCACAGTGGAGGGATAACAAATATCTAAGGCCTAGAGAAAGAGAGCTTATAGACCTGATGTCCCTAAACACAAACTATCATTTCTTGCTAGGCCAGAATTCTTATAACCTCTAACAGTCATCATTCTGTTCTCTGTGGCTTAAGTTTCTACCCTGAATTGGCACTAGAATTCCAATCACTTAAAAAGGTACACGCGTGTCAGTGTCAGTAGGTGAAGCAACAAACACCATAAGATCCTGGGTATTGTAGGATTACTACGGCTATAAATCTGGCATAAGGCCCACACAGCAACAAGAGAGGAGACAGCTGATCAACTCAATACATAGTAGTTAACATGCAATATCAAACAAAGGAAGAAACAGAAATTTCTGCAAATTATTTAGCTAAACCAGAACCCAAGGAAATATTCAAATGTAATAGAACTAAGTAGCTTGCTTAAAGATCTTGAAAGAACAATTACAACAATATTAAGTGCATCAATCAGAATAGTAATAGATAAATGAGACAAACAAGGATGGAGAAACCAATCAAAAGCTCCAAACAGAAAAAAATAGAATTTTAAAATAGTTTTTGATCTAAAAAATATAATAGAAAGGGCCAGAGAGATAACACAAGGGTTAAGGGACTTGTTTTGAATGCTGCCAACTCTGGTTAAATAACTGCACATAAGATCTCCAGAGAACCACCATCAACACAGAGCCAGGAGTTATCCATGAGCATAGTCAGATGTGGCCTCAAACCCCATTCCCAGATAATACAATAGAGAAGCTCAACAATTTTGGGGTGTTTTAGGGGGTGGCTCAAAGCTCAGGGGTTACTCCTGATTCTGAACCTGGAATTATTCCTGGTGGTTTTTGCAAACCACATGGGATATCAGAGATTGAACCCGTTCAGCCACATGCAAGGCAAGTGCCCTACCCGCTGTATTATTGCTCCAGCCCCCCAAATACTTTTATTTAAAGAAATTTACTTAGAGAAATATGAGGAGAGAGAGATGGGAGAGGGGAGATAGGGAATGGGAGAGAGGAAGAGAGGGGGAGAGAGAGAGTGTGTGTGTATTTGTGTGTGTGTGTGTGTGAGAGAGAGAGAGAGAGAGAGAGAGAGAGAATACTGAGAGAATACTTCTCTAGAGAGGAAAAAGCCACAAACTTACTTATTGGAAGATAAAAGAGAAAAATTAAGGACTGAAAGAATCCCAATATAACACAAAAGGATGATGCGAAAGTATAATAAAATAATGTGAGAAAAATCAAGCAAGTACCTAAGACAAATAATAAAATGTCAAGAAATAATTATACTTCAATAATTATCTTAAATGTTAAGGGTCTAAATTTCATTCATAAGGGGCTGAAGCGATAGCACAGTGGGTAGGGTGTTTGCCTTGCATGCGGCTGACCCGGGTTCTAGTCCCAGCATCCCATATGGTCCCCTGAGCATTGCCCCGAGTAATTCCTGAGTGTAGAGCCAGGAGTAACCCCTGTGCATTGCCGGGTGTGACCCAAAAAGCAAAAAAAAAAAAGTAAATTTCATTCATTAAATGTCATGAAGTGGTTGAATGGATTAAAAACCAAAATCCAACCTTTTGCTCCCTAGAGAAACGCACTGGAGCTGGAAAAACAGGAAAATGGGTAGGTCTCTTGTCTTGCAGCCGGCTGACCAAGCTTCAATCTCTGGTACCCCATATGGTCCTCATGTATCACAAGGAATAATTCCTGAGTGCAGAGCCAGGAGTGACCCTCGTGTATCATTGGATGTTCTCCCGGCACCCCCAACTCAAATACAAATGCATAATTATTTCTGAGATTACTTTCATGTCCAGTGTCAGTTGTATTTACCCAACTATTCTAGAGTAACTGGAAAGTTAATCACTTTTATTCCTGAGGTATGTATCCATATGAAAGTTTTCCAAACATGGGGATTTTTTCCAGTGTACTGCTTTGGGGCTGCTCCTGGCTCAGGCATACCCAATAGTGTTTAGTGACCACTTGGCGCCAGGGGCCCTCCTGCATGTGAAGTGTTCAGTGCATTGAGCTATTTCCCTAACCCCTTAAGTAAACGTTTTTGTGTTTTTTTTAAAAAATTTTTGATTCTTTACCGTTGTTGTTGTCATCATTGTTGTTGCATCTGGAGTTCTTGTATTAACCTATTTCGCTTAGTTTAAAATAACATTTTGGGAACGAGAGAAATAGTTTATGGTGCCACTTTGTGTGCATTCAACCTGTTTTGCCAGAACATACAGTCGTGCCCTGTTGCCACCCCTAGGCCCAGATGCTGATACATACAAGATTAATGTAGCTCTGCGCAAGAATGGCGCTGAGATTTGGGAGGCTTTTTATTTTTTAAGACTGGGCTATGATCTAGCTCAAGAATACAAAAATAAAAAACCTACTAATTTGAAAAGATATATGCACACCTCCTGCACGGCAGAGCCTAGCAAGCTCCCTGTGGCGTATTCGTTATGCCAAAAACAGTAACAACAAGTCTCACAATGGAGATGTTACTGGTGCCTGCTTGAGCAAATCGATGAGCACAGGTATGACAGTGACAGTGACAGTGACTGCTTTTGAAACTAGCTTTATTCAAATAACAAGTGTAAATGAAGCTATCTCTCAATAAATATATATATTTTTTCCTTTAAAGGTGACACAGAATTCCACATTATAGGTATGAATACACTATTCCGTTTTTAATGGAAATTTAATTGGATAAGTATGCTGCTTTTGACACATATTAAAATATGAAATCATACATGTAACTTCCATATGTCTCATTTTATTCTTTCTACAGCATCATTTCTTACTATGGATATAATATCCACTTGTATTTCTTTGGTGTATAAATTTGTTTCTGTTTTATAAACCTTATTTATCTCAGGATTTTTCTATTATGAACATTTCTCTCTTATGTCACTGTAGCACTGTAGCACTGTCATACAGTTGCTCATCGATTTGCTTGAGCAGGAACCAGTAACGTCTCCATTGTGAGACTTGTTACTATTTTTGGCATATCAAATAGGCCATGGGGAGCTTGCCAGGCTCTGCTGTGCAGGTGGGATACTCTTGGTAGCTTGCCGTGCTCTCCGAGAGGGATGAAGGAATCGAACTCAGGTCGGCTGCGTGCAAGGCAAATGCCCTACCTGCTGTGCTGTTGCTCCAGGATTTTTCTATTATTAACACTTCTCTCTTATGTCACATCTTTCAAAAATATCTCAACAACTGAAGGAACGCTTACCCTAAGCAGGTATTATTACTAATAATGAAAAACACAAAGCCCTTGTTTTTAGGAGTTTATATTCTTTTTAACACCTCTTGATATTTTAGTTTTAATTCACACTGAAAAGTTAGGATGATGAACCCATGCATACACATTTGAGGTATGGCTTTTGGAAGGCTAAAATTCCCCTTGCAAAAATGGAGACTTAATGGTATTCTGAAAATTTATAAATGTTGAAAGTATGAATATTAGCAAATGTTGAATGATCTCACTCTTTGTGTGTGGTACATAAAGAAATAGGGCCAGACAGACAGTACTGCAGGTAAGGTGCTGTGACTGACACAGGCTTAATCCCTGGCACTGCATATGGTCCTCTAAACACCAGGAAAAGCCTTACGTACTGCCTATCACGTGTGTTTTAAAAAACAGGAAGGAGGGGCTGTAGAGATAGCACAGCGAGTAGGGTGTTTGCCTTGCACACGGCCGACCCGGGTTCGATTCCCAGCATCCCATATGGTCCCATGAGCACCGCCAGTAGTAATTCCTGAGTGCAAAGCTAGGAGTAACCCCTGTGCATCAACAGGTGTGACCCAAAAAGCAAATAAATAAATAAATAAATAAAAACAGGAAGGAAGATAAATATAGATGGAGGGAGGGAGGAAGGAAGGAAGGAAGGAAGGAAGGAAGGAAGGAAAGAAGGAAGGAAGGAAGGAAGGAAGGAAGGAAGGAAGGAAGGAAGGAAGGAAGGAAGGAAGGAAGGAAGGAAGGGAGGGAGGGAGGAAAGGAGGGAGGAAAGGAAGGAGAGAGGGAGGAAAGGAGAGAAGGATGGTGTTTCTAATGAAAATAAATCCTTAGACCATGACCAATAAAATTGGGGTTACAAAGCAGGGGAGGCACATAATGGTGAGGAATATTGGCACTTTGATGATAGGTTGCTGTCACTGTCATACCCTTGTTTGTCAATTTACTTGAGCGGGCACCAGTAACGTCTCTATTTCTCCCAGCCCTGAGATTTTAGCAGCCTCTCCTTACTCGTCTTTCCCAAGGATTGGAGGCTCTTTCAGGGTCAGGGGAATGAGACCTATTATTACTGTTTTTGGCGTATCGAGTACGCCATGGGTAGCTTGCCAGGCTCTGCCGCTTGTGGGCGGGATACTCTCAGTAGCTTGTCGGACTCTCCAAGAGGTATGTGTGTGTGTATATATAATATATTGTTATTATATTATTTTATATTTTATATTATATATTATAGATCTATTATATTTTATATTATATTATAATATATTTATATTATATATATCTATGATTTGTTGCCTATTGTCTGAACTCCATCAGACAATTTTATATTATATATAATATTATATTATATATTATATATCGTTATATATAAAATTTTATATTATATTTATATGATTTGTTGCCTATTGTCTGAACTCCATCAAATATGGTGTGGTAATTACGGAAAACGGGTAGGAAGTATCTTTATAGTGTGTCATGTGGCCTGGAGTGTGGCAGCAGTTGAGTAGTGGAGGTCAGCTGTAGGGGCTGGGTCCCTTGGGGCAGGGATGCTTATCACCCGCCCCCTTCTAGGGCTCCCCGAGTGAAAACAGCCTGGCGCGAACTCCCTTCAAGGATGTGGGTCAAAAACAAAAATTGATCAAGGCAGACTTGTTTTGTCTGGGGGCAGAAGCTGTGCTCAGGTTTACTCCTGGCTGTATACTCAGGGATTACTCCTGGTGGGGATGGAACTCAGGTGGGCCTTGTGCAAGGGAAGCAACCTTGCCTTCTTTGTTACCTGTTAACTTAAGAAAACTCAAAGTTTTCCTCCTAGATGGAGTGCCTTAAAGGCAGGAACGCTGTTCCACTCACTTCTGTCCACCTGCCACTGAGAAGACTGCACTGTGAAGGTGGGAACTCAGTAACCTTTCACTGAGCTGTATTTGGCCCCTATAATACTTCAAGGACCCAAAAGAAAACCATTGCCTTGGTCCCTGAGGGCTGAAAGTAGGTTTTTTTTTTTTTGAGAGACAATTGAGCTCAGTCCTGAAAGAGTTCATTTGCCAGAGAATGGGGAGAAATTCAAGTAAAAGGGAGCAACAGACACAGATACCACGTCATGGAAGAGTGCAATGCAGATAGATACAGCTTTCCAGGGAGCTGTGCGGGCGGACAGATGCCAGGAAGCTTTAGAAAATGAGGCTGCAAAGGTCAGGGCTGTGCTCATGACTTAAACGCCATGGACACCTATCCAAAGACGGTGAGTGGTGAAGTTTTAAATTTCATCTGATAAGTGTAAACGGGTGTGTGCGCGCACGTGCACAAAGGGCAGCGTTACAAAAACATACTCCAGGGAAGATGACTTAGAGGCTGACGGTTCGGCTAACAAACCCAAGTGGCAGCCCCACCCCCATCGGAAGGACAGGGAAGGCGAAATCTAATCTAGAAAAGACCAAGACTAACGTCAAGCGGCCTGTGAATAGGTGTGATACAGTAATAGTTTAACTCTAAAACAAGCACTTATGTTCCAATAAACCAGTTACCTCAATTTTTGAAAAGGTTTAAGTCCTTTTACTAAGATTGCAACAATCATACAGACTACTGTGGTTTGCTCTGGAGATAATCTTTTATGCCTTTAAAGATAATGTTCTTTCCAAGATTGCATTGGTGAGTAATTACATGCCTTTCTTGACTGTTTTTTTTCCCCACATCAAAAGGTAGAGACAGAGCAATTGCTATGCGAACTTTCAGCTCTCTTTTCCCTCTTGCCATTCTATTTGCAATGTACACACCTCCCCACCCCCACTTTTGTGGGAATGTACTCTCTTGTGCAATTTTCTATTTTTTTTCATACTTTACCACCATTATGCTGGCTACTTTTTCCCCCCAGTAGGTCAAAAAAGAGTTTTATTGGCAACATGTCAGGTTGGAAGATGGTAGGCTTTGAATCCACTAAAAGATAATGGCTGTGTATGCTCAAGCCCACAAACATATTAGATGAGGGATGGCTTATTTGCATATTAAAATCTAATAAATACACTTTAAGATTCAGCAATAGAGTTTTAGAGGATTTTAAATGAAACACTACACCCCCTCACCTCTTCTTTTTTACATGATGAAATCATTTCTTGAAATTTTATGCAATTGTTGCCATAGTTTATTGCATTAATAAAAATTGTAATTACTAAGAATCCCTCCCTAATTAGTTTAACTGTAAAAAAGAATTTATTGAGTTGAGGTACTATGAAATTTGAGAGTACTGAGCATTTCAGACACAAGCAGATATGAAATTTTACATTATGAGAAAAGAAAATGATTTATAAGCATTGGCTATTTTTTCTCCGCAGCTTTTGGTAGTCTTTTGCTGGGTGGAAAAATTTCTCTGGAAAGGATGGCAAAATTAGTGACCTAAAACAACTCTGCTTTTATATGTAATCAATATACTGGCAAAGAGAGAACCTTTATACCAAAAATTGACTCAGCTTGGGGTTTCTTTTCAAATGTCAAGTTCAAAGGATGCTAATTGGTTAGGTTTTTGTCTCAGACCTAACAATAGAATGAGGCGTTAGAATTTCATTTTTTTTTTTGCTTTTTTTGGGTCACACCCAGCAATGCACAGGGGTCACTCCTGGCTCATGCACTCAGGAATCGCCCCTGGCGGTGCTCAGGGGACCATATGGGATGCTGGGATTCGAACCTGGGTCAACCGTGTGCAAGGCAAACGCCCTACCCGCTGTGCTATCACTCCAGCTCCCGAGGCATTAGAATTTCTAAGCCAAACCACATGGAAATGTGAGTGAATCAATAGAAACAGCAATTCAGGTCTTCTAATGGATATGGGTCACTTCTTTCATGTTCTTTTTGAATAAATTCTGATGATATACAATTTACTGTAGCACTGTAACACTGTCATCCCGTTGTTCATCTGTTTGCTTGAGCAGGCACCAGTAACATCTCCGTTGTGAGACATGTTACTGTTTTGGGCATATTGAATACACAACGGGTAGCTTGCCAGGCTCTGCCGTGAGGTGGGATAATCTCGGTAGCTTGCCCGGCTTTACAAGAGGGATGGAGGATGGACCCTGGGTTGGCTGTGTGCAAGGCAAATGCCCTACCCTCTGTGTTATTGCTCCAGTCCAATTTCACACACAATCACAATATCCCATTAATCACCCATTTCTTGGGCAGGCTCAGTAACATCTTATTTCATCCTTTCCCTGAGATCTTAGAAGTCTATCTTGACTTGGCCCTCCTAACGATGTTGCACTGGGGGTTCTTCAGGGTCAGGGGAATGAGATCCAGCTTGTTACTGGATTTTGCATATGAACACACCATGGGAAGCTTGCAAGGCTGTCCCATGTGGGTAGGAAACTCTCAAAAGATTGCCAGTTTCTCCTAGAGGGAGAAGTAGGTTAAAGATATCTTTGTGGCCGTGCACTTCTGGGAGCTTGCTTTTAAGTCTCTGGATGTTGGCTGTTGATAGGATTACACACACCTGGGTTCCTCTGCCGGTACCTTCATGCATGAGGCCTGTCCGAACGTGTAGAGGAGCCTCCAGCATGGCTGTGGCTAGGTTCCGGTGGTCCTCGGCCGCCGGGAGCTCTGCTCGGGGTGGGGAGGGAAGCTGGAGCCCATCCTCTCCAAGGGGCCCCAGGGAAGACAGCCAGGCATGTGGACAAGAGACATTCTGCATCACTCTCTTCTGAGAGCTTGCTTTTAAGTCTCTCTCTGGATGTTGGCTGTTGATGGTCCAATTTACTAAGTGATATATTTGCGTACAGCACCCTGTCCAGACAAGGTCAGACCCAAATACCTGAAGAATCTGCCGCCAGTACTCATCAATACACTGACTCGGCTCTTCACATGCTACTTGTCTGAATGCAAAGTTCCTCCCAGTGGAAAACCAGCAGAACCGTTCTGTTGCACAAGAAGGAGACATCCACGACATCAGCAACTATCGCCCAATCTACCTGCTGTCTGTCATTTACAAGTTGTTCACTCATGTTATCCTGAATAGAATAGACAGAATACTAGATAAAGGACAACCATGCGAGCAAGCCGGGTTCCAAAAAGGATTCAGCACAATCCACCATATCCACACAGTGACCAAACTCATTGAAGTTTCGCGAGAGTTCAAGATGCCGCTCTGTCTAATGTTCATCGACTTAAAGAAGGCCTTCGATTCTGTTGAGACTGAAGCGGTCATCGAAGCCCCAACCAAACAGGGCATTCAAACTCAATGCATCAAGATCCTCTGATAGCTGTATTACGGATTCAACATCAGAATCTCACCATTCTACAAGGAAGTGATCATTGACGTAAAGAGAGGGGTTCGGAAGGGCGATATCATTTCACCAAAACTCTTCAGTGCTGCCCTCGAAAATGTCATGTGTCGACTGGAATGGCAAGGAATGGGAGTGAAGCTAGATGTCGGCAACTACACCACCTCCGCTTTGGTGATGACATTGGTCTCATAACGCCAAACATTAGCCAAGCAACATAAATGCTGGCCAACTTCGACTGCAAGTGTGGAAAGGTTGGACTTCAGCTGAACCTCAACAAGACGATGCTCATGAAAAATGAACTAGTCCCTAATGCTCCATTTTCTCTCAATGGAATGAACATCTCCGAATGCAGCAGCTATGTGTACTTGGGTCAAGAACTCAACATGAGGAACAACTTGGCGCCAGAACTGCGCAGGAGGAAGAGAGCAGCGTGGAACACCTTCAAGAGCATCGAAGAAGTGGTTAAGAGGATGAAGAACCTCTGACTCTGGGCACATCTTTTTGATTCCACCGTTCTTCCTGCACTAACATATGCCTCAGAGACCTGGGCCCTATGCAAGCAGGATGAGATTGCTATTAGGGTATCCCAAAGAGGAATCGAAAGAACTATGCTAGGGGTATCACATCTCACTCAGGTGAGAGAAAGAATCCGGAGTTCTGACCTCCATCGGTGATCAAGATTCATGGACACTGTCTCATTTGCCAAGACATCAAAAATCACATGGGCCAGACATGTAACACAATTCAGAGACAACCGCTGGACAAGAGCTGTTACCGACTGGATTCCATTGGACGTCAAAAGACTGTCTGGCCACCCACCAACGAAATGGTCAGACTTCTTTGTTAAAACCCTGAATGAATGGTTTGAGGCTCTTCCTGTTCCTGGAGCTAGCAGATATCATTGGGCTACACTAGCACGTGACAGGGACAAATGGAGACATTACTGGCGCCCACTGGAGCAAATTGAAATCAATGGGAAGACAAGTGACACAAGTGATATAGGTTGTAAAAAACTAAGGCACGCCAAAGGCGTGTGCACTCGAGGGCTCTATGGGCGGCTCTGTCTCACAGCCCGCGTTCAGTGCTCTGGAACCGCTGTGTATGGGCTGGATCAGGGTAGCCATTGGCCAAGGACAGGCGAAGGAAGAACGAGGACCAAGCTGGTTGCTGATTAGTTACCATTTATTCAATCTTCCATCTTTCTGATATCCCGCACTCGCACTCCCAGCTCTGTCCTCTCTCTGGATATGCAGCAGCCTCTCTCCCATCTCTCTCCTCCCTTTTTCCTCTTTCACCCTTGCCCTAGGTTACACAGGCCAGGTAGCAAAATCAACATAAGAAAGCCCGTCCTGAGGGCTGTCAGGTTCAAAGGGAACACAACCTAGGGGCATTCCCAGGCCCTTCCTGACTCTTAAGGTGTTTTTCTCCTTTCCTTAGTCCAAACATGTTAAAACTAGTTATTTTTGTATGGACATAGCAAGAGATACATTGAGGCTTTCAAGGCAGCTCTCCTGACAACATCTTGCCACAGACTCAGACTACAGAACTCAGACCAGATTAATCATTCCTAACCCTAACAGGGTCCAAATCTAGTTATCACTGTTTGGATCATGATAGCATTTGTCCATGACCAAACTCTTAACTTATAGTTAAGCATTAGACACTTTGGCCAGGCCCATCTCGATGCCAGGGTAGCACACAACTCACCGCTTGTCCTGGGTCCGTCTTGTCCCTCAGCGGGACCCTGCTTTTGGGGGTGCTAGGAAGTAAGGGCAGCTGAGGTTTAGGTTGAGAGAACAGATGCCCAGGAGGAAAATATCATGTAGAGTCAAATGACTCCCCGGTTATGAAAGCATGTCATTTGCTAAGTCTTCCTGTGTCTATACAAAAAGGACATGGCTCTGAATAAACTATGCAAAGGACTCAAGGAGAAGAGAAAAACAATATTTACAAGTCAACAGAACACTGAGAAAGAAGCTACAAATAAACAAAGAGGAATGGGAGCACTGTAACATGAGTAACCCAATAAACCTAAACTACCTGAAGCTATGCTATCCTACAATAAGTGATATATTTTATCTCATTTTCAGATACTTATAGCATTTTTGTACTCAGTGAATCATCTTAAAATTAATTTCTTTTTTATGTAAAAATTTTTCTTTGTTGTGTTTTATGGGGCTTGAGCGATAGCTCAGAGGTTGGGCGTTTGCCTTTCACGTGGTCGACCCGAGTTCAATTCCTCTGTCCCTCTCGGAGAGCCTGGCAAGCTACCGAAAGTATCGAACCCTAGCGGCAGAGCCTGGCAAGCTACCTGTGCATATTGGATATGTCAAAAACAGTAACAATAAGTCTCTCAATGAGACCTGTTACTGGTGCCCGCTCGACCAAATCGATGAGCAATGGGATGACAGTGACAGTGTTGTATTTTATACTTTGGCTTTCTCCATTTCTCCTTGATTAGAAAAATTAATGGTATTAGATACTCACAATATGAGGATTCAGTCAAATAAGTATAACTTTTACAATGATATAAAGGGTTTTATAATACAACCAAAATTTATGTAATAGTGGGTATTAAATAGTCTATGTAAGTCCACTTCACCTTCCTCTGAAAACTGTCTGTAGTGCATGTTATGCATTTGGGAGCCAGGGTTTGATCTCTGGTATTGCATGGTTCCTCAAGTACTGCCATGAATGACCTCCAAGTACTTCTCAAGGGAGTAGTTCTATTTCAGGGAGGAGCTCACATGCTGAGGCCAAAAAAGACACAAAACTCAAAAGCAATATTTTTTAAGAAAAAAATTTTTTACCATTTATTGTAAAATACAAGTTATTGTAAAATGCAAGTTAGAGAAGTAAATGTTTTATTCACAAAAAGTTAAAATAGTAAGTTCATACTGTGTGTGAACTAAAAGTAAATACCCTGATGTATAAAAAAGGTAGATGTTAGAGAAAAGTTAAAATTTGGATAGTCATAATTGAACAGGCAAAATAATGCAATGTAATCTGAGGTCTCACAAATGTTTGGCTACTATTGTTTTCAAATAAAAGATAATAAGTAAACTTTGGAAAAATCAAGTTCTCAGTTGTGAGTTTGGATAGACTAGTGATTCTTTACTCTTTATTTTGTATTTTAACTAATTTGTAATTAATAAAAATAATTTAAAAATCTTACTAGATCTATGTCCTTGATTAATTCCTTGAATCCTGAATATTTTTCTTTCCTCTCAATCTTACTCCTTTTTATCTCTGGTATGTAATATGGAACAAAATAAGCATACATTAAACATCTGTTGACATCAATAATGCATGTGAATGCTTTGCAAGTTACTCACCATCATAAATACGAACTCCTTATGAGCATAGAATAATTTATTTCAACAAAATGTACCACTATAAACTGCATAATAATATAGTGTAATCTAATTATAAAAGATGCAGAAAAAGCATTTTATGTTGAGAAGCCTGTCCTAAAGTCTATCCAAAATCATATTGAATATAAAGAAAATTCACTATTATCTCTAATTTAGTTCAATTTTTCTCATGAAATCCTTCTAGAAAATCACTGGACTTCAGAAAAATGCATACAGAAACATCTTACTAAACATCGTACTAAATATGATTCTGACATAAATTCTATAGACTCGTTTTTGAAAATAAATATTACTATTGTGAAACTGCCATTATAACACACTGTTGGACACAACAAATTTATGAGCAGGGCCGAAGCACAGCAGGTTTACTTTGCACATGATCCACATGGATTTGATTCCTGGCATCCCCTGAGCACTGCCAGGAGTAATTTCTGCATTCAGAACAATAACCTCTGATCATCACTACATGTGGCCCAAAAACAAAACCAAAAAACTTATGAATAAAATAGATATCTCTTCATATACTTTACTATATAATTTATATAGAGATATAACTATTTAATGAAAGAAATATATCCAAAGGATATATCGTGTATATAAAGCACTGTCATCCCATTGTTCATTGATTTTGCTCGAGTGGGCACCAGTAACGTTTCCATTGTGAGACTTGTTGTTACTGTTTATCGAATATCGAATAAACCACGGGTAGCTTGTCAGGCTCTGCCATGCGGGCGGAATACTCTCAGTAGCTTGCTGGGCTCTCCGAGAGGGACAGAGGAATCGAACCCGGGTCGGCCGTGTGCAAGACAAATGCCCTACCTGCTGTGCTATCGCTCTAGCCCTTTGTGTATATATTATTTTATATCCAAATGAATATATAATATTCATCTAAGAGTATAATTTATGAAGGTGAGAGTAGATGCAAAAGTAGATGCATATGCTGTCAGAATTGTACTTAAAATTGGCCACTCACTACAAGTACAGAGGTGGAAGAAAGAAAAATGGACATTTTAACTTTTTTCTTACAGAAAAAGGGGAAAATGCATACTTTAGCAATGAAATGAAATTACAAAGTAATAGTTTTTTACATGAGGGACAATTGCCCCCTCTCCTCTCTGACAAGCACTCAAATTAAGATTAAAAAGATTAAAATTAAAAAAGTGTTTAGTGAGACACACATACAAATCTTGGACCCGGGCAACTTGCTGCAGAGATGCCTCTGGACTTTGCAATAGGCCACTTTCACCAGGCCACTCCGAATGGGGGCAGGTGCCGTCCTTCCACTTCCTTGAATTCCAGTGGCTGTCATCTTCTAAAACTAGTGAAAATCTCCAGGTATAGGGCGGAGGTGTCAGCAAATGCCAGGCCTCACGGGACAGAGGAGGAGTCGGCCCTTCTCCTTCCCCCCTCCCTGATGTGACTCTGAGATGTAGCCCACATACGGCCACCATCTACTGAAGCTCCCACACAGCCATGATCCAGAGACACACAAACAAACCTTGGACCCAAGCAACTTGCTGCAGTGATCTCTCCAGACCCCAATCATTAAAATTTTAGAATTCCTAGACCGCCTGGCTGCTTTCGGCAACTGTCCGACATTATATTGTATCCATAAAATCAATACAGAACACATTGTCTAGCATTGCCTTTTCAGCAGATATGAGTGGTATTGGGACTGGTCTCGAACTATGGCAGGTAACCAAAGTAGAGAAAGAAAGTATTGTGAAAAGTGTCTGACTCACAGGCAGGGGTAGGTGTGGAACGGGGGTGGGGAGGAATACTGGGGATTTTGGCGGTAGAAAACTTGCACTGGTGAAGGGATGGGTGTTTCATGATTGTATCATCAAAGCTCAAATATGAAAGCTTTGTTACTGTACCTCACGGCGAATCAATAAAAGAGGGGGAAAAAGTGTTTAGTGACATTTAAAACAATAGCAGTCTTAAAATGTTGGAATCCTAAGACTTTAGTACTCAATAAAATTATTGTTCCAACCTCATTCAAATAATAATTATTATTATATTATATTATATACTATAGCCATTGTCATCCCATTGCTCATCAATTTGCTCGAGCAGGCATCAGTAACATCTCTATAGTGAGACTTATTGTTACTGTTTTTGGCATATCGAATACGCCACAGGGAGCTTGCCAGGCTCTGCCTTGCAGGAGGGATACTCTCAGTAGCTTGCCAAGCTCTCTGGGAGGGACGGAGGAATTGAACCCGGGTTGGCTGCATGCAAGCCAAGCGCCCTACCTGCTGTGCTATCGCTCCAGCCCACATTATATAATTATTATAAATTTTATCTAAACTAACCAATATGTAGTTTAGAGGTTAGTGAGGTGATCTTCATAAGAACTCCACTTTTCATAAGGGTCTGTGAATTTGCCTGAAATATTACCCCATCTTTCCTTTTGATAAAAAGACATTCCATGCTGTTTGAGTCCTTGTAGAGTCTTTCTACTTCCTACATAGACACTGCTAAATTCACAAATTATTTAAAGGTAATTAGATTTCTATGTTTATTCAGATAATTTTTTCTTTTAACACATTTATACATCTTGTGTACATAGGAGAAACCTACAAAAATCGAAGTGACTTGCTTAAATACCTCAAACCATCTCTTTTAGTACTATCTTTCACTTAAGGCAAAGGATATGTCAGGAGTTGAGGAGAAACAATAGGAGGAAAGCCAGTTATGGGAAATTGCCAAGAAAGGAATTAAAAATAAGGTGATTTGGCAGCTTTAATTTACTGCTTTCTGTGAAAAGTTAAGAGATTTGATCTTTTCCTGACCCCTTACTGGTACAGGGAGAGAGATATCTTTATAAATGATTTTTTCCTTTATATATGTTTCTTGAAAAACTACAACATCTAGCACACAGAAACCCTCTTATAAAATAGTATTTATTCCAAAGTGACATATTTGCAGTTGACAAATTTTTCTTCTCAATAACTTTCGTTACAGGTATTTCCTAGCTGATTGCTAGGGTTTTGTTATATTACTTCCAATCAAATCATTTAATTCATATATTATCCATTTCAGATAACTGATTTGACTAGGGTGTTGCAATAAATGCATTTAAAATACAGTCTTCACTATTGTTAGAGAATTTTTAAGGAGCCACTGTCCACCCTTTGCCCTAACCAAAATAACGTTTTTACTATGTCCTCAATTACAAGGGTATGTCAGCCAAAAAAGTAGAAGGATAGAGAGAAAATTATTTTTCTCAAAAGTTTGTATCACTAGTAAGAGGTAATCTCAAGACCTGAAAATATTACAAATTCACAGACACTCAAGCATTAAATTTACTTAATTTACTACATTTTTAAAAATACTGTGACTCTGAAAACCAGACTAGAGGTGACACAGCACAGTGGTGGAAGGTTGTGGGAAATTTGCCGGTACAAATGCATTACATTTGTATATCACTGTCACTGTCACTGCCATCCCGTTGTTCATCGATCTGTTCGAGCGGGCACCAGTAACGACTCTCATTGAGAGACTTATTGTTACTGTTTTTGGCATATTCAATACGCACGGGTAGCTTGCCAGGCTCTGCCGTGCGGGCTCGATACTCTCGGTAGCTTGCCGGGCTCTCTGAGAGGGGCAAAATACCATAAATTTTAATACTATTGTAACCATTTTATTTAAACATTTAAGATATTGGTCTTTTTAAAAAGTTTATTCCAAGTGAAACTATCTTTCATAATCAACCATGATTTGCGCAAAACTCATTTTGTCAACAAAAGGGCAATATTATGTGACATAAGATTATCCTTTGAGTATATGAAGAGACTCACTGAAAATAGTCTATACACAGAACAAGAATCTGTGAACTGGAGGTTAGACAGTACAGGGGTAACACTAATCTGTGAGTTGAGGATTAGAGAGACAGTACAGTGGGTAAGACACATGTGGTGTGTACAGCTAACCCCATCTTGATCCACAGCAACATATGGCTCCTCAATCACCACTAGATATCACTTCTGAACTCAGAAATAGGAATAAGGCCTAAGCACCACTGAGTGAACCCTTCCCCCCAAATGAATTGATGATCAGTCACTACTCAACATACTTATAACTCATGTATATCCTGTTACCTTCAAGTTGACAATTATATAGATCTTTAGCATATGCCATTTTATGAAAGAGAAAATATTTGAAATCTATACTACTTCAGTTTTAGTTTAATTTTCTATAATTATTCAGATAATGAACAAGTTATTGAACACAATCCAAATTGTTACTTTTTATTTTATTTTATTTTATAAACTTTTTATTAAATCACTATGTGGAAAGTTACAAAGTTCTCAGGTTTATATGTCAGTTATACAATATTCAAACACCCATCCCTTCACCAGTGCCCATATTCCACCACCAGAAACTCCAGTATACCCCCCGCCCCCACCCCCTACCCCCTACTGTATAACTAATGAATTTCACTTCATTTTTTCTTTACCTTGATTATATTCCATAATTCAACACAAAACTCACTATAGTTGTTGGAGTTTCCAACCAAGAGAGACAGACCTACTACATTTGATAATTAGTTTTTCATTGCTGGAAATGAAGAGATATGTAGCCCCACTGCTACAAGTACATAACTCTCTCTCTCTTTTTTTTTTCCTTTTTCCTTTTCCCTTTTTTTTTTTCTTTTTCCCCCTCATCCTCCTTCCCAGGCCTCATAGTATGGTGTACACCACGCCGCATCGGCCAGCCTGGGGCTTTTACTTAGTTCACAGTCCAGAGAGGTGGCTGCTACATTAAAAACCTTCAATATTTCAACAAAAACTTACTGTTATTATTTGGAGTTTCCCCCCAAGTCAGACCTGTTCAAAAGGAACCGTTTCACATTGCTGACAATTATAAATGTTAAGTCCAATGGGGTGTGGTCCAGGGAAAATTCTGCCAGAAATTACATAGCCCAACTCACAGTTCCAGTGCATTGCTGTAAGAAGTCTCTGAATTCAAAGTCTTTAGGCGCAGAGGGTCCGATTCGCGCTCAGCGGCTCTGGATTTATCTGGGCCGAGGGCGTGCCGGTTACGCCCCCTTCCCATGAGTTCCTGGGAGCCCCAAAAGTAAAAACCGAATACCTGTGGGTTTGGAGTCACAGAAGATGGCGCCTGCCACGTGGGTGCCGCCAGGCCGCTGCTTTCCGTGCAGGAAGGCAGGGTGGGGAGGAAAAAAATCCACCCCTGGCAGCACAGAGTTGTAGCCCAGTTCGCAGTCCCAATGCATCGATATCGGATGCTGCGCTGGATGCCCGAATGTGTTACATCTCTGGAGTCAAAGTCTTTAGGCGCAGAGGGTCCCTATTTTCTTATTTTTAAGTAAGGAAGTTGTAAACCCAAAGATAAATGGAAAGGCCAATATTATGAATAATCATACCAAATTTTAATATGTCACTATGCTACCTCCCTATCTTCAACTATCTCCTTCCCATCCTACCCATCCTTACACACACACCTGAAACTAACGTAAGAACATCATTTTTCATCTTTTAAGCTCCAGTTAGCTGTTAGGAAAAACTGAAGTCATGAAAGTCACTTATAAATGGATGTACACGGAGATTATCATGCTGAGTGAAATGAGTCAGAAGGAGAGGGACAAAGAATGATTGCACTCATTTGTAGAATATTAAAAAAATCAGGGGCTGGAGCGATAGCACAGCGGGTAGGGCAATTGCCTTGCACGCGGCCGACCTGGGTTCAATTCTCAGCATCCCATATGGTCCCCTGAGCACCACCAGGGGTAATTCCTGAATGCAGAGCCAGGAGTAACCCCTGTGCATCGCCAGGTGTGACACACACACACACACACACACACACACACACAAAGAATATTAAAAAATCATAATATGAAGCTAACACCCAAGGACAGTAGAAACAAGGGTCAAGACCATTGGTCCACAGTTTGAAGTCTGCCTCAAGTGCTGTGGGAGAAGGCAGGAAGGATAGAGGAGAGACCACTCTGACAAAGTAAGCTGGAAATGATTACTCTGGATAAGAGCTGCACACTGAAAAGGAGGTAACCTTTCAGCATCTGTATTACAAACCATAATGCCCAAAAGGAGAAAAAGATGAAAAGTGCCTGCTACAGAGACAGGCTGTGGTGGTAGTGGGGTGGAGGAGAGGGAGTTGGGCGGGCAGGAGGGAAATTGCGGACATTAGTGGTGTGAAATGTACACCGGTGGAGGGATTGGTGCAATCATGAATACCTTTGTAACTGTGTATCTCATGGTGATTCATTAACTTCTTGCTATGTAATGGACACAAATTCTGTGCACCTTTCCCGTTGTCCACCTCTGTGCATTCTGGAGCATCTGTGGAAAGATCATGACTTAAGAAGATACAATTATCCTATAAAAATTCAGAGGTCTTAAATAGTCATTGAACATTTGAAATTAATTTTGTTTGAACTAAACCATATCTTGCCTTCTAAGTTATTTCTTGGTAATAAAGGAGGAAAGCTTTAAAAATACTCAATTTTTATTTCAAGATCCACAGTTACTTAATGCTCAGTTTCGGCAGGGCTCATGTCTCTTTGTTTTTTGGTTTTAAGTCTTTTTCCTTTATTGTTTTTGGGGTTTTGTTTTTTGGTGGGGAGGGGGGACCACACCCCATTGGGCTTACTTCTATATCTGTGCTAAAGAATCACTCCTGGTGGACTCAGGGACCTATGCAGTGCTGGATTTGAACTTGTGTCATGTATGTGCAAGGCAACCACCTTACCCACTGTACTCTTCATTTCTGTGGTTCGGTTACACTGCTTTGAAACTAAAACACGAAACCTAACAAAGTGAAGAATATTTTTTCTTAATTTCTTTTGTCTAACACTCCCAAATTAACTAAGAAAACAATAAGTTTCTAGTGTGCCTACTGACTAATGATAAGTTATACATCAAAGATTAAATTTAATCTGTTGTTCATTTCTTTTCCTATTTGGTCTGGTTTTCAGCTGATTAGGCTATCTGTAATTACATACTTGCATTTTTTACAGCTAAGAAATACCAAGTTAAGTAAGAGTACAAGAACAGAAACAAATAGCATTAGGAAATAATGAGAACATCCATTTAAATAAAGAGAACACAGGAATTTATCAGAGTCATTTAAAATTCTTAAACAGACATTGCCAGTGCCCTCTTAAAGATTAATGTGTGTTTTCCTTTATGTCTATTATGTTGGCCGGGTCATTAATCATCAACGTTCCCCCTCCCCAAACTGGTTCACATGCTACAGTGATATTGCAGAACTTGATAGAAGAATTACAAGAAGAATCAAGATGATCTTAATCCTTCTATGGACCATCGTTATACATGGAGGATGGAAGAGAGGAGGTACAATCTAAATGCATAGATGTAAAATGAATAACTTGGATTCAAAATTTTAATATGACTTTTTTTAAATCAACCTGAAGCTCTGGTCCCATTTCCCAATGCAGTTAGCTCCAGTAAATTAGAACAGGCTTCATAAAAATTGCTCCATTTTCCCTAGACTAGTAAGGCTTAAATAACTTCATGTCAAAGAAAACCATTCTATCTTAATCTTTCTCTAACATACCTAGCATATTCAGCACAGTTTTCACTTAATGTTACAAATGTAGTGGTCATCTGCTATATGCAAAATCTACATTATTATTTGAGAATACTCTATAGTTACCTATAAAACTGGTGGTTACCTTTAAAACTTTTTAGTCTGGTGGGAAAGCAATGCTGAAACAACAACACCAAAAACATGCAATAATATATTGTCAGTATTTCCTGATAATTGTCTGACATTAAAATGAGCTGCTTTGGCTCGCTGCAGAAATGCCTCCGGATTTTGTGTCAGGCCAATTTCACTGGGGTGCCTCAGACAGGAGCAGGACTTTTCCCTCCACCTGCCCCTAGGAATCCTGGTGGCCACCATCTTCCAGAACCCAATGAAAAACCCAGGTACTCAAGATTAGTGACAGCAAACTCCAGGCCTCATGGTATAGGGGATGGGCCAGCCCTTTCCATCTCCCCACACCCATGAGACCCTGGATGTTACGCCCACCAGCTGCCTCTAAAGACTACTTAAGCTCATTAATGGCCATGATCCAGAGACACACAAAAAATCTCAGAAACAAGCAGCTCTCTGCAGAGATTTCTCCAGACCCTAATTATCTAAAGTTTTAGATTTCTAGGAGCTTATGTTCTTCATAGTGTGCAATACAAATAATCTAGCATCTGCCTATTCAACAGGTTTGAGTGGTGGTGGGAAATGCAAAATAATGGTGGCAGGAAGGTGTGAGGGTGGTGGGACTGGTGTCGAAATATTGAATGTGATCCATTATTTGAACAACTTTATAAAAATAAAACAATAAAAAGTGGGCTGCTTTGAGATACATAAATAGCAATATCAGTCATGATTTAGATTTGGGTAGGACACAAGAAATTTCCACTATGGCCTGATAGCAGGAATTGGCCACAGAAAGCTATCAAGGGAGACCAGCTAATTAGGAATAGATATGCAGGCTTCCAAATTCAAGTACCCTGAAATTTCTAGTTCACTGACAAGAAGAGGCAGAAGAAAAACTAGATCTAGCAAGCAGTGTGTTATTTTACTTAATATCCTAGATATTTGGTCAAAAGAGAAAGAACTAAGATGATAATCTAAATATTTAACATATCATTCACTTTTTAAAGTAACCAAGACTTACTCTATGAATTCTTGGGAATTTCATTAATATCCCCCTCAATTCATAGATATTATAGGAAGGACTATGAATGTTATGCCTCACAGACATATATGATTTCCAAACAAGTGCTTGTGTTTTTCAGAAAAGAGAAAAAATTCTGATGGCATTTTTCACATTCTTCACTCCTATTTGTATCTACAGAAGCAAGTCATACTAATATGTCCTTCTTATCCCCTGAAAGAATTATTTTTCTTCATGACATAACAAACTTCCATCATAATATGTATATTATGAATTACATATTTTCATTTATTTAAGTACTTTGTTTCATCATATTTATATACTGTTCTCTCCTATTGTATCTTTCCATCTCCACAGTTATGAAAATATTAATTGCAACCACTCAGATCTTCACAGAGAAAAAGAACTCTTCATCTAACAAACATCCCCAACTAAGGTAACTCTCCATTTTTCCTGCATCTAGTTCACCCTGCTACCAGAATCATAAGAAATGTCAATAGTCTTTTCATTAATCTAATACATTATTTGGAAAAGTTACCTAATTTGCTTTCCTTACTTCTACTCCCCAGGCATGTCCCAACAAATTTCAACTTAGCATCATCTCTAGTCATTCCACTAATAAAGGCCATCACTGAAATCAATTTTTGAAATGTAATGGAAAATTTTTGAAGATCACTTTATATTATCACTGATATCTTTTGTTCTGTTTTTATTGAATCACTGTGAGACCATTGCAAAGCTGTTCATGATTGGTTTCAGTCATACCAACAGCCACCCCTTCACCAGTGTACATTTCCTACCACTAATGTTCCCAGCTTCTCATCCCCCTGTCTCCTTTATAAAGGCAGGCACCTTTATTCTTTCTTTCTCTCTCTCTCCTTTTTTTGCATTCTGGTTTGTGATACAGATACTAAGAGGTCATCGTGTTTCTTCGGGCATTCAGTATTTTTATTGGAAAGATACATCTGGAGCAGTTTTAAGCTGGGTGTCAGCTTTGGTATGTGGACATGACTGTTAAAACTTCTGGAGCTATGGGGAGGTGAGGGAAGGTAGCTCATCCTGACCCCGAGAATACTTGGAGATTTTAGTCATAAAACCCACATACCTGAATTTTTAGCAGATTAATATCTCAATGAGGTCTTCCTGAGACAGTGGAGTTGGGCCGGGGTATGGCAATGATTTGGATTGTGAGAGCAAGCAGCTGCTGGGGCTCTGCTTGGCACCAGGCAAACCCGCCCCTCTCCGATCTACCTGGGTCTTGTCTGAGATGAACTGCAGCTTTCAATCTCTTTTGAGATCTATTTATGGTTTTTTTGAGCAACACCAAAAAATAAGTTTGTATGGCTGAACCAAGCTGGTTCGTGGGCATAGTTCCACGCACCTAACTTTTGGCAGTTTAATTTCTCAGAAAACTCGGTCCTGAGTTGTTGGAGTCTGGCCAAAGGCCAAGTGGCAATTTTTTAGGGTGTCAGGAAGGCTGAAGGCATCACCAGGCTGCTGCTGACTCCCCCCAACTCATACTTACCCAGATTGACCCACTGGTGGCTCTGCACTCTCTGGGCCCCAGTGCCATGGCCAGGGCTGCTTCCGTTTGCGGTTCAGGCACCCTAGGTGGGCCATAACCTCCAGTCAAGCAGAACCTACCCCCGGCACACACTCCCATCCTCAGTCTCCAGAGAGTTGGGACTCAGAAAGGTTTTCCTCCATAATATGCTGTGGGGGCACTGACAACACGGCCTGGTCTGGGGAAGAAACGGTGGCAGGGATGCCCTGCCTGTGTGAGCTGCCTGAGCTGGCCTCCCGTGGTGTAAACCCAGGCGACCCCTCAACTGTGAGACTCACGCTCTGTGGTAGTACCAAGTTGGACTCCAAGAGCCATATCCATTCACGCTAAACCACTGCCCATAGCGCCCAGAGCTGCAGTGGCTCCACCAGCTTCGGAGCCTGGGGACAACGCTATCGTGTAGAGCCTATGAAGGCCAGAGCTCCACCGCGGGTGCCACTTTGGTCCCACTTCAAGCCACTCTTTTGGAGAGAAAATACTTATAGGACACTTACAGTCATTCACGAAGACATTTTACCACCACATCAGCCCAGCTGTTCGGAGCACTGAGAGCTGCTGCCACACTTCCTCCCCTCTTCACTCTCCCCCACTGACACCTTTTGTTCTCACGACTACCTCCATTCCTCAAATGCTTTTCTCCCTTGATTTTTTGTGATTCCTTTACAATTTCTCCTTGCTTATCATTTCCTAATGAATTAACTTTTTTTGGTGGTGCGCGCACGTGTGTATACGTGTGTGTGTGTGTGTGTGTAGAGAGAGAGAAAGATGTTAAGAGATGTTCTCTGAGTACATCAACCTTTAGTGTTATAAGTGCTCCTCTTTCTCTTCTCCCTGTAAAAGAGTTTCTGACTCATATTTTTCATTGTTTTTTGCTCACAACTGTTCCCTGAAAGGATTTGGATACTTGTAGCCTAATCATTTGAATTTTGTAGGGCACTACATTAGGAGATAAAGGAAGAAGTTGACAAGCTAAGAGAAATAGATTAGCTATTAAGAAAGATTATATGGAGGGTTGTCAGAGTGCTTTTGATGAATGTTGAAGTGAGGAAGAAAAATTTTATTTAGTGAAATGGAGGTGAAAGGAAAGAAAAACATTTTAATAAGGACTTATTAAACTACATTTATATTTGCCATTTTTTATAAATACAAGTATAGGACTCCAATTATTTTGAAGTTCATGTGGGTTTTTGCTTTTACTATAATGCTACTCTCAGATTACAATATGTTTGATATATTAAATTGAATCATAGGTAACATTACAATCATGAGTGTCACATTTTGTAAGGACTGGAGTGATAGCACAGCGGGTAGGGCGTTTGCCTTGTCTGTGGCCGACAATTCCTCTGTCCCTCTTGGAGAGCCCGGCAAGCTACCAAAAGTATCCTGCCTGCATAGCAGAGCCTAGCAAGCTACTGGTGGTGTATTTGATATTACAAAAACATTAACAACAAGTCTCACAATGGAAACGTTACTGGTGCCCGCTTGAGCAAATTGATGAACAACAGGACAACAGTGTTACATTTTGTGAAAATTCATTGAGATATATAGTTATAACATTTCCTGTAAGTCTTAATTCAAAGAAATTTACCAAATTTTTTGCATAATATCTCTCTCCCAAAATTAAATGTCTTATGTTGAGCTCTTGAGCACTAAATATATATTTGCAACTACTTATCAGATGTATCCAATAAAATATACCATAGTGACTAAATTTGAGGTATTAAATGGAAAATAAAAGTACTACTTTTGTGCTTTCTCCCTATTTCTGTGAGCAGAACCACAATATAGCTGTTTTTTCACAACAAACTTGACATAAAATAAAGGTCTTTTAAAATTTTTTTTTAATTTTATTGAATCACTGTGAGATAGTTACATGCTTTAATGTTTGTGTTACAATCTCACAATGATCAAACACCCATCCCTCCACCCGTGCACATTCCCCACCACCAATATCCCGGGTATATCCCCCCCTTTTCTACCCTTCCCCTGCCTCTATATCAGACAATATTCCCCATACTCTCTCTCTACTTTTGGGCATTATAGCTTGCAACACAAACACTGAGAGGTCATCATGTTTGGTCCCTTATCTACTTTTAGCACGCATCTCCCATCCCATCTGGTTCCTCCAGCCATCATTTTCTTAGTGATCCCTTCTCTATTCCATCTGCCTTCTCCCCTCCTCTCATGAAGCAGTCTTCAGCTATGGGGCAATCCCCTTAGCCCTTGTATCTACAATCCTTGTGTGTCAGCCTCATGTGATGTTATTTTATAGTCCACAAATGAGTGCAGTCCCTCTATGTCTGTTCCTCTCTTTCTGACTCATTTCATTTAGCATGATACTCTCCATGTCTATCCATTTATAAGGAAATTTCATGACTTCATCTCTCCTAACAGCTGCATAGTATTCCATTGTGTAGATGTACCAAAGTTTTTTATCTGTTTTAGGGCACTCAGATTGTTTCCATATTTTGGCTATTGTGAACAGTACTGCAATGAATATATAGGTACAGATGTCATTTCTACTGTGCTTTTTTGCATCCTCGAGATATATTCCCAGAAGTTGTATTGTGGGGTCACATAGAAGCTCAGTTTCTAGTTTTTGAAGGACTGTCCATATTGTTTACCAGTTTTCATTCCCACCAACAGTGAAGAAGTGTCCCTTTTTTCCCACATCCATGCCATTACTGGTTGCTTTTGTTCTTTTGAATGTGTGCCAGTCTCTGTGGTGTGAGATGATATCTCATTGTTGTTTTGATTTGCATCTTCCTGATGACTAGGGATGTGGAGCATGTTTTCATGTGCATTTTTTGGAATTTGTGTTTCTTTTTTGAGGAAACTTCTGTTCATCTCTTCTCCCCATTTGTTTATGGGGTTGGAGGTTTTTTTCTTGTACAATTCTACTAGTGTCTTGTATATCCTAGATATTAATCCCTTATCAGATGGGTATTAGGTAAATATTCTTTCCCATTCTGTGGGCTCTTTCTGTGTTTTGGTCACTGTTTCTTTTGAAGTGCAGAACCTTCTTAGTTTGATATAGTCCTTTAAAATAAAAATCTAAGTATATTTATATACTTTAGCCTCTTCAACAGTATGAAAGGGAAACTAACACTTTATAACCTTTTGCTACTCAAGACTTAGCAGCTATTAATACCTGCATAGATTAATTTTTGGTTTTGAGCCACACCCAACTAAGAGGACCTTGCAAGTTCTGAAGATCTTACTTGGTCTTCTTCTTGTAAAGCATGTACTTAGTGCAATTAACTATTTTTCTTGATCTCTAACTGATTTACTCCTTAACAAAAAACTAAGTATTATAATCATCTCATTTATTAAGATATAAATAAAAGATGCCGAAGTAAATAATAGTTAATATAGTAACAATGAATTGAAGCTGGATTTGAACTATGAGTATGAATTCAAAAATCTGTTTATTGTGGTCATCATTTCAGAGCATGTATGTTCATCAAATCATCACATTGTACCGTGTATTTCTACAATCTTTTTATTAACTACATTTTGTTAAACGTGAAGGTGTAGAAAAGAAACTGCTTCTCCCCATTCTCAGAATCTGCTACTTTCTATTGTCTGTAATCTTCCTTTCATGGGCTCTTTGCAAAATGTCATATGTTTATGTCTCTAAGTTCTTTCACATTCTCTGTCTTTAAACTGGAATTCTTTCCTACATCCACATTTGTAACCCCTTGGTCTACCTGATTAAATTATCTTTCAAGAGATATGTGTATTAAATTATCGAAATATTTTTCTGACACACTTATCTTAAGCATCAAGGATAGCTCTATAGTGCACATCCTGATTTTAAAGTTTTTCTGCTTATTTGTTGTCCTTATTAAGAAAAATTGCAAGGTCACTGTTTAATAAAAGTAACACACATGGGAGAAAATAGACACATAAACTCCTTGTTTACTGAATTGATAAGAAATTAAGATGCATAGAATATTTATATGATTTACTAATAGTATAATAACAAAATTTCTGCTTTAGTGATCATTTTATTTTAACTTTGTTCTGCTGGGGATCAAACCCAAAGCCTCACATATGCAATGCATGCCCTCTATCACTGAGCCACATTCCTTGGTTAAAATTGCATAATTGAATTAATAATTAGAAAGTTTATCTTGTTGAAGATCTCAACTCTATGAATGACACACTTAGAACAGAGAAAATGTAATAGAACAGCAGCAACAGTCAAAAGTAACAATCAAATAAATCTAAGAAAGTGTGAGGGGACAGAAAAAATATAAAAATCTCTCAGAGATAAAACACAACTCATGTTTTATCTGTTCTTTTGTATGCACATATATATATATAAAAATGAGCAAAATTATTTATTTTATGTCAATTGTGCTAAAACATATAACAAAATATTTTAAACAACCCATATTTTAAACTGAAATATGAGTTTTAACTAAACCCACAAATCTTCTTGCCTGGCATTTATAGATTACATAATACCTTCTGTTAGCAACTACAATGATTTTCAAATAACATTTCTAATAATTCCCAAAATATGAATTAGATGTCACTGATACCAATCAACCAATTTTAGAAAGGCAACCCAAGCAATATAAATGCAAAACATTTTGTCATAAGGCATTAAGTTAGAAAAAATGTGTGACCCCAACTTTAAGGGACACTCCATCTCATATGATTAATTTGTTCAAGTGCAGATTTAGGTTGAAATTGATAAAAATTGGTTTTAGAATAATATTAGACTCTAAGGATATGCCTAACTTTTTTGCTTATTGTATGTGTAAGTATATGTGAGTACATATACACACAGTAAAAATCTATGCATATATAGGTATGTAAATGTATGTACTTATGTTCTCTGTCATAAATCTTCATCAATACAATATATCCTAATGAATAGAAAAAAAACAAAATACCATAAACAATATGAAACCATTTTAAGACCATTACAAAGAATACCAAACATAAAATTTATCATACCTTACCACAGAAACAAAATGTGCAGAGGAGAAAACAAGCATATAAAGGCTATGCAAAAACATAATGCCCAAATTGTCCATTATCTTTTGTATGGAAGAAGAAAATGGATCCTGTTCTGTCTCAGAGAAAATATAAGCACTGTTTACCATCGGGTCTAAATCTCATTTGCTTTCAATTTCACATTTTCAAATAGCTATAGCAAAATCTCTAAAAACTATGAATTCTTATAACCTTCCTCAAGCTGTATTTCTTACTGTTAAAATATCAAATCAATACTTATTAATGCTAACCAGTTCTTGAAAAAAAAAGTTTACTTTTTCCTAAGCATCAACTTTAACCAAAATAAAAGTAAATATGATACAGGATTCTAGGAAGAAAATATAATTTCACCTTAAACCAGTGTGCCCATTATATAAAAAAGCTATATTATGACCTAATATTACTAGTTAATAGCTTATACACAGTCACCCCTAATTCAGTAATAACATCTACAATATTTATACTATAATCCAAGGTACTGCAGTCAGAATGTAATCTTAAAGGAAAACTTTGTACATGTTATTAGATCCTCTAATTATAAGATAAAATAAAGTTTTTTAATGGTCTAGTAAAATAATTAAAGGAGGGAAAATTTAAATTTTCCCATGACTGATTTAGAATGTTCTACATTAATATTTTAAGGGAAACAAAATTTGCACAGTACTTAGCAAGAGAGCACTTAATCACTTGGCCCCCATAAAAATTTGAGATCTGATTAGATGCAATGCATCTAATCTAAGTATTGAGAAAAAAATTCACAGTAAAAAAATAAAATATCTTTCCCCTGAAGAATTCATAGAATATTATATTAGAAAAGCTCACATAGGCAGATGACAGAAATCATTCTTCTAACTCATGAAATAACAAAAAGAATTCAGGCAGAAGGTGGTAGTAGTTTTTAAAGGACCACTGAATGACCTGTAAATCTTTGAGAACAGGGTGAAGTAAAGAGTGAAGCAGATTAACTTTAGAGGTGTATATACTAAATGCTCAATGGTTCAATGCCTCATCGTGGTGGGGTGGTGGCAATGGTGCCAACCCACGAAGAATGAACCAACAGGTGCTGCCCAGAGATGCAGACAGGTGCACGTTATCAGCGTGCAGATCGTTACAACATGCCAGTCGACCAAAAGCTTGCATCTGGTAAACTGGGAGCACTTGTAAGGATTAATAGAGGCTCCCTTAAAAGCCTCTGTCCCTCTTGGAGAGCCCGGCAAGCTACATAGGATATCTGGCCCATACGGCAGAGCCTGGCAAGCTACCATGTCATAATCAATAAGCCAAAAACAGTAACAATATAATAGGCCTCATTCCCCTGACCCTGAAAGAGCCCCTAATACAGCAGCATTGGGAAAGATGAGTAAGGAGAGGCTGATAAAATCTCAGTGCTTAACTATGCTGCCCAAACAAAGAAGGACTAAAATGACTGTCTGTACTTTCAACATATGTACACTGGCATCAGAAACATCCATCAACACCTGGCCTCCCACCTACGAGAGGGTCGGACTTTTTCATCAAGACCCTGAACAAACAGTTTGAGGCCCTTCGTGTTCCTGGAGCGAGCAGACGCCATTGGGCTACACTAGCACGAGACAGGAATAAATGGAGACGTTACTGGCGCCTGCTCGAGCAAATTGATGAGCAATGGGACAAGTGATTCAACATACTACAGGGGTTTTCAGGGCATAATATGTTATTCTGTGTATCTTTATTATCAGGAGGTAAAATAGAAAACAAGGTTTGGAAAACAGAAATATATCATTACCATACTTAAGTAATGACAACTGTGTATAGAGTAAGAAGAAAGAAATGTTTTTCAAGGAAGAAAGTGATAAGGTCAGAATATATTTAAAAACTATTCTCACAGTAACTCTTATGGACCCATTATCCAGCAAAAAAAAAACAGGTGAATATTATTTTTTTAATTTATTTATTTTTAATTAGTGAATCACCGTGAGGGTACAGTTACAGATTTATACACTTTTGTGCTTACGCTTCCCTCATACAAAGTTCGGGAACCCATCCCTTCACCAGTGCCCATTCTCCACCACCAGTAAACCCAGCCTCCCTCCCACCCTCCCCAATCCCATCTCCCCCCACCCCACCCTGCCACTGTGGCAGGGCATTCCCTTCTGTTCTCTCTCTCTCTAATTAGCTGTTGTGGTTTGCAATAAAGGTGTTGAGTGGCCACTGTGCTCAGTCTCTAGCCCTCATTCAGCCCGCAACTCCCTTCCTCCACATGGCCTTCGACTACATCATAGTTGGTGATCCCTTCTTTGAGTTGCCCTTTCCCCAGAATGTGAGGCCAGCCTCCAAGCCATGGAGTCAACCTCCTGGTACTTATTTCTACAATTCTTGGGTGTTAGTCTCCCACTCTGTTATTCTATATACCATAGATGAGTGCAATCTTTCTATGTCTGTGTCTCTCTTTCTGACTCATTTCACTTAGCATGATACTTTTCATGCCGATCCACTTAAATACAAAATTCATGACCTCCATTTTTCTAACAGCTGCGTAGTATTCCATTGTATAGATGTACCAAGGTTTCTTCAGCCAGTCATCCGTTCTAGGGCATTCGGGTTTTTTCCAGATTCTGGCTATTGTAAACAGTGCTGCGATGATCATACATGTGCAGATGTCGTTTCGATTATACTTTTTTGCCTCTCTGGGATATATTCCCAGCAGTGGTATTGCTGGGTCAAATGGGAGTTCAACCTCTAATGACACAAAATCCTATCACAATAATCTCTCTCAATGTCAACGGCCTAAATGCACCTATCAAGAGACACAGAGTGACAAAATGGATCCGGAAATTAAACCCAACATTCTGCTGCCTGCAAGAAACACACCTGAACAAACAGAGTAAACATAGACTCAAAGTCAAAGGATGGAAAACAATCCTGCAAGCAAACAACTCCCTTAAAAAAGCTGGATTGGCCATCCTGGTATCTGACAACATAGACTTCAAGTTGAAAAATATTAAAAGGGACAGCGAAGGTCATTTTCTATTTATCAAGGGATATGTACAACAGGAGGAAATCACACTCTTAAACATATACGCTCCTAACGAATGACCGGCTAAATATTTAAAACAACTCCTAACAGACTTCAAAGAGGACATCACTAACAGCACAATTGTAGTCGGGGACTTCAATACGGCCTTATCGCCTCTAGATCGACAAGAACAAAACTCAACAAGGAAACACTGACTCTGAAAGAAGAAATTGAAGAGAGAGGCCTAATAGACCTATACAGGGCCTTACACCCCCAAAAGAAAGAATACACATTCTTTTCCAGTGCACATGGAACATTTTCTAAAATAGACCATGTACTGGGCCCCAGAACATACCTCAATAGAATCGGAAAAATAGAAATTGTATCAACCGTCTTTTCAGACCGTGATGCGCTGAAGATAGAAGCTAGCCACTCACCGACAGGTGAATATTATTTTTAAAATTCTTCCATTATATAAGACAGAGATCTACTCCATGCATAACATTAAGAACTCTAGTGTGCCTTAGCATAGCTGACACATTTAAAGCTTCATGAGGAAATAATGCACATAAAAAGTTTAATTATTTATATTCTTACTTATTTTTATTATTTTTAGCATGTCGAATTATTTAAACATAAAACAAAATAACATAGCATCATTATTGTTAGTAGGAGGGGTTGAATAGCATAAGGGTATATAATATGGGTAGAGGCATTGTTGGGTTAGAAATAAATGCAGGCGTAGGGTTAGGATTAGGGTTGAAATTAGTGGTCGGGCAAGATAACTGTTAGGATTTTGAGAATTATGAATAGGGTTTGGGGTTAGACTGATGGATAAGTAGGGGCTAGGGAAAGGACTACTGTTAAGGTTAGGATCAGATTTAGGGGAAGATTAGTGTTGCGGCTAGGGTTAGGGTAAATATTAGGGCTAGACCTATTAAAATTTAACAACATATTCTAAAGGCTGTTTCCCACAGTAGTCTAGAAAGGTAAATATATATATTTATAAAAGTATTAAACTATCCAACAACCACACTGAAAAATTTATAATGCCAAAAAACCAAAAGTAAAATTTCATGAAATTTATTAAAGAATCAATAATTTTTCTCTTAATGAAGCAATCTAAGAAAACTCATAATTGATACAGGTTTTAGAGATGACAGAAATGAACAAAATAAATTTATAACTATAGAGAAAAATATTTTAAAAGTAGAAACAAAGCACATTTTTAATCATAAATCAAACTTATGGTTATGAAAATTCAAATTATAAAATGAAAATTATCACATTGGAATATAACTCTCACAAGACTATGTAATAATTAGAGTATTTAAAGAATAAGAAATTTTATCCAAAATAAAGCATGAAGTTAAAAATCTTTTAAATGAGCTTAGCATTAGTGAACTATTAGAAAACTGCAAGCAATCTAATATAGATATATTTGGAATCTCCAACTAAGTAAAAATGGCATACAACATTTTTGAGGAACTAATAACTTTCCAAAAAAAGATTTGCTAGAAACTAGACTCTTTCAAATACAAGAAGTTCAACAAACACAAAGTATGAAAAACACAGAACATTGCATTCTACCCAAACTGTAAAAAAAATAAAATGATAACCACAAAAATTTCCAAAGCAGGTTAGAGAAAAACAGACATATTACAAAATAGAAAAAATGTTAATTAGGCTTATTTGAATAATGCACTTGAGGAAAAAGAGGCATATCCTTTTTAAAGTATAGACAGAAACTAGTTCAACCTAGAATTCCATACACATCAGAGCTACTCTATAAACCAAGGCAAAATAGATACCATTAAATCATCTATGTAGCAAATCCAGTGGAACATATAAAAATGCTTTTGGAATTAATAAGCATATCTTTCAAGGTTGGGTAATACAACATCAGTATCCAAAATTTTCAATTACCTTTCTATAAACCAACAATGAGCAATTGGACTTTATATAAAAAACATGGAATAGTTAGGGAAATATTGGAGGAAGATAGTAAGAATGACCTATACACATGGAGGAAGATGGTAAGAATGACCCATACACAGAAATCCACAAAATATTGCTGAGAGAAATTTAAGATCACACATTTAAGTAAAAATATGTACCTTTATCATGGGATCAAAAGACTACATAATGAGAAAATATCAAATTATCCCTGAACCGATCTGTAAATTCAACAGAACATAATAAAAAACACAACATATTTCTTTGTAGACACTGACAAAATGATTTTGAAGTAAGTCAAGGGACTGAGAAGAGCCAAAGCAATTTTGCAAAGTAATGGAGGTAACTAATGCAGCCTAATTTCAAGATTTATTACAAAGCTACCAAAAAGAATTGGTGTAAAGGCAGAAAAATAAATAGAATCAAAGTATGTTCCATTGAGATAAACAATCCCAGAAATACGGGTAACTGATTTTTTTTTATAAATTTACAAAGAAAATTTGGTTGATAGGAAAGTTCTTTTTTAAAAAAAAAAGATAGTCAAACTGTCAGGCATTTCTTTTTTGTTTTTTGATTTTAAGGCCACACTCATTGATGTGGCCTTACTCTTGGCTCTGATACTCAGGGATCATTTCTTGCTGGGCTCAGGGGACCATATACGGTGCCAAGCATGAAACCGTGGTCAGTCACATGGAAGTAAGTAACCTATCTTACTATCCATCCAGTTCCCAAAAGATACTTCTTAGGTATAAGAAAGAAAGCACAATCCATAAAAGAAACTGATAAATTCAACCTCATCAAATTTTAAAACTTTAGCTCTTTGACAGAGTATTGAAACAACAAACCTTGGACAAAGAAAAAAATGCGGACCATTTATCTGATAAAAGCGTTGCATTCTGAATACACAAAGAACTCTAAAAGCTCAACAATATATCATCCAGTGTAGTTTAAAATGGGCAAAAATTCTGAACAGATTATTTCACCAGAGAAGAAACACTAAATGGCAAAGAAAAAAAGATGTTCAATACCCATTGCTCTTAGGAAAATGAAATAAGACAGCACACCTATTTAAATAACTAAAATTAAAAATTATTTAATCCAAGTACTGGACAGTAGGTGGAGAAAATGTAATTTTCACACCTAACACAATATTAAGTATTGTTTAAAACGTATTTTAAAATGTAGTGGTTTCCAGCCGGACCAATAGGACAGTGAGTAGAGCACTTGTCATGCGCACAACTGACCCTGGTTTGATCCACGGAACCACATATGGTGCCCTGAGCCAGCCAGGAGTGATCCCAACAGCCCCATGACGCTCCCAAAAGTGGCAGTTTCTTTAAAAATTACACCACAATCATGAGATTCTGCCATTCAACTGCTAGCTAAAGTTTACCCACGGCAGTGATGGATATGCATAAAAAGATGAGAATCCAAATATTTGTGGCAACTTTATGTAACAGTAGCCTCAAACTGGAAACCATCCAAAAAGCCCGTGAAAAGGGAAAAGGAAACTGCTGTGTCTAAACTACGGCATCTTAACGTACAACTAAAATTAACATGCAACTTAAACTACAACTAAAGAAATGAGCCCTTTAAAGCCCAGAAGAACGTGCAGGCGCAGGGGCACCCATGTCAGCCCACCTCTCTTCACCAAAAGAATATGGCTGGTTCTGTGGTCTCCTAGCAACCAAAAAAGATGACATAAACAAACCACCAAGCTGGTGGTGGCCCACAGGCCTGGGGCACCATGTCGGTGGACAAGAAGTGGCTGTTTGGGCCTGGGCAGCTAGAGCCTATGCCCCTGGGCATGAACTGTAAACCTTGGTTTGAAGAAAGACTACCATCCAAGTGTTTGGCGAAGCACAAGAACGTACCACTGAAACTCCGCAGCTCCCTGAACAGTCGGCGGTGGGTATTTATACAGGAGGGACTGGATGACTTCAGGAATGGCTGTAGACCTTGTGACAATATAATCATCCGTCACCCTAAGGATAGTTTTCTCCCCAGGATTTCTCCTAAAGTTCTCAAACCTGTCCGCCCCCCAAAGAGTCCCAACATCTTGCCTGAAGAACCCAGGCTGCGTCTCGTGCCAAGTGGTCAATCACTTTCGAAAGTGTTAGAGGAGATAAGGATTAAGGTAAGCCCCCCGAAGCCACCCTCCGAGGAAACTATTGTGACCAAGCAGTACTTTACTATCTACCCCCAATTAGAGGACGAAGAAGAGGAAATGGAAGAGATGTTATTAAGCGTGATACAAGGGCCCTACTTGCAAGAGAAGCTGAAGAGGTCAACGTTGCCTTGGATGGAGCCCCTAACACAGCCAGAACTTCGTAGGAAATCCTTTCCGCGAGCACATCCTGTTGAAGTGTTTGTGACAATGCTCAAGAAGATTTCTGACACACGTGAAATGGAGGAGGAAGAGGAGAGAAAGAAGAAGAAGGCCAAGAAAAAGAGTCCGAAGGCCTCGGAGCGCAGAGAGCCACTAAGAAATGTACCTAAAGTGGTTCGTGAATTCTGCGCATGGGCAATTGGTTTAGGAGAAGAGGACGTAACTGAAGCTTATGTCATGAAGCTCTTTGACATTAGCCGTGAGTACAAACCTGTTTATCAAACCGTTCGCATAAGGACTATAGGCCAGGTTCCTGTACAGCTAAGGTACAACAAGGCGCTAAATGAAAAGCAGGCGGCAGAATTTTCCGTAGAGGAGATAAACTGGGAGAGAATACTTAAGAAGCCACCAGATCCGTATAAACCCATACCTATGAAGATTAGGTATGGAGCATGGTACCTGAAGCCCTACTTGTGGACAAAGTTAGTCAATGATGAACCCCTGCTTGAACCAGCGGTTCAACGTTTGCGGAAAAGACGTCCTATACCGGATATTCTTGAAGACCTTTATGGAACAATTGCCTTTAAGGATTACATTTTAAGCCATGACTTAGAGATGCCATGGATCCTTGAGAAGCTGTTTAAAACTAAGGGATGGACATATGACCAAGTCAACACTCCCATGAAGAAAGTATTGCGAAAGTATCCACTCTTAAAAGAGGACAGTCAAGAGGACCCTTCACTGTTTGTTTGAACATTTTAAACATCGAACACACCTTATGATGCAAGTCTCAGTGGATACAAAGACTCACTTTGCAACATCTATAAATTTAACATGCAATTCTCATAAAAATGTCTCAATAACCGTCTCCTTTGGATTCATCATTGTTTTATCAACTACAAGATCAATAGGTGCCTATCTCTTTTCACATTTGTGTAGCCCTTCAGATATTAATAGTTATATAATTATTTATGGAAATAGGTAAAACTATGAAAAATAGAATAACTCAAAAATTCTCTAGTTATGAGTGGAATATAGGTAGAATCTGAACATAATTGTGTTGAAAAGGAGGCATATGCTTCCACATATATTAAGATTGTAGTGAATTATGGTCATTTCATTATATTGTTAACCAAAAATTGAACTCTATAGTTAAAATATATTAACTGTGCCTTAAAAGGTAATTATAACCCCTTCTAGAAATTTATCAAGTTCACCAAAGGATTGAAAACTACAGGGCTGAGGCTGGAGCAATAGTGCAGCGGCTAAGGCATTTGCCTTGCATGCGGGTGACCTGGGTCGATCCCCAGCATTTTATATGGTCCCTTGAGCATGACCAGGAGTAATTTCTGAGTTCAGAGCCAGGAGTAAACCCTGATTATCACTGGGTGTGACCCAAAAAGCCAAAGAATAAAGAAAGAAAGAAAACTACAGGGCTGGAGAGGGGGTTAAGGCACTTCCCTTGCATATGGCCAAACCCAGCTAAAACCCTGGCACCAGATAATTGTTCTCTGAGCACAGAGCCAGGCATAAGCCTGAACAATACTAGATATGGCCTGAAGCACACTTCCCACCAAATATTGAAAACTATATACCTAAGTTTAAATATAAATATAAATAAATATAAATATAAATAAATATAAATATAAATAAATATAAATATATATTTTTTCAATTTTAAGAATTTTTTATTGAATCACTGTGAAATACAGTTACAGACTTACAAACTTTCATGACTGAGCTTCAGTCATACAATGATTGAGTACCCATCCCTCCACCAGTGCTCATTCTCTACCACCAATGTTCCCAGTATCCCTCCCGCCACCCCTACCCCTTCCCACTCTCTGCCTCTGTGGCAGGCATATTCCCTCTTTCTCTCTCCTTTTGGAAAACATGAAAATATGTGCATAACTATAGGAAGCTTAAATATTTACACAGATATAGAATTATAGGAAGCTTCAAGTTCCTTGTAAATCTAATATGCAAAATAGACACGATGAGCAAAACTACACAGTAACATCAAATATGCTAACTTATTTATTCTATTGAATTAATCTTCTATTTTATTGATGGCAATTAAAAATTATACACAGAGTTTTAAAAAATCAAGCAGTTTCTAATTTTTTGCAAAATAACAGCTAAAATTGTCCGGGACAGGAAAATTTTAGCTGAAAATGTTTATAGCATAGATATAGACTGCACTTCTGCTTCCATTAATGAAGGAAACATATTAATAAATTTAATTTGAAGTATATTTTTAAATTTCATTCTTATAGGATAGGAAAATATCAATGTCTGTTTATGTGCAAATTTTCTATTTCATATGAAATTTGTAACACTCTACCTAAGTGCCAGTTCTCCTCTATGTATTCCTCTAAGAAAAGGCCTAGAATTTCACCCTACTCCCAAATTTCTCACCATAATCTTAAATTTACATCACCACTGCATTTTAATTTTCTTCTGGTTTATAACTTATCTCTCTTCTCCCTGAGTATATTTTTCCAACTTAAAATCTGGTCAAGTAACATGTTTGTTAAATCTCCAAGTTCACCTAAACATATATATAAATGGGCTGGAGCGATAGCACAGCGGTTGGGCTTTCACCTTTCACATGGCCGACCCATGTTCAATTCCTCCATCCCTCTAGGAGAGCCTGGCAAGTTACCGAGAGTATCAAGCCCATGCGGCAGAGCCTGGCAAGCTACCCATGCATATTGGATATGCCAAAAACAGTAACAATAAGTCTCTCAATGAGAGACGTTACTGGTGCCCGCTCGAACAAATCGATGAGCAACGGGATGACAGTGACCCATGCCACCCACCCCCACACACAGGTTTATACAAATATCCTCCAGCATTTGAGACTCCAGACAATGTGTCACTTCATGCTTACATGCCTTCATAAATGATCTTTCCTATTACTAAGACTTTACTCAGGCACTGCAATCTTATTTCAGCCACTCTCCTTCAAGGTCTTATTATTTTACTACTGATCATATTAAGATATGTTTTTAACAAATAACTCTCACTTTCTAGGGTTTTTTTTCTATTAAATAATGCATGCTACATGGTCCCCTGAACATGGCCAGAAGTGATCTATGGCCAGCAGTAAACCTTAAGCACCTGTGTGTGGCCCAAGAACTGCCCCCCCACACACAAACACAAAGAACACATACTGATACCCTAGAGAAATAATTGTCACTTTGTCACTAATATCTTCAAAATTCAAGAAATTCCATAATCTATTAATCAGATACTAAAGAGGTTAATATTATGCCCTTTCGGCTTCATGCAAATCCACTGACCTTAATGCTTTCATTGTTTAGTTTCAAAAATATATTTTTGAATATTGTAGGAAAGTATCTCTGCATTTCCCAGAGCATGTTTCCTTACTAGTAATGTGGAAACCACATCATCAAGTAGCACTGGTCTCACCACACAGGGCTCACACTTGGTGGCGCTCAGGTTAACCAGTGCCAGGGTCGCACCTGCTCAAGGGCCATGCAGTGCTGTGATCATACCACATCTTGATCCATTCTTCATTTCCTCATGACTTGTTACCCACCCTGAACAGGTCTTCCATAAAAATTCCAAACTAGTTCTTCCTTTGGATCATTGTGCTTTTTTGTTTCCCACCTGATATTTCTTATCCCACCTCTTCACATACATGTCTTGTCATTTTCATTAAATTATCATTTTATGCCAAAAATATTTTAAAATCCCCATTCAAATGTAAAAATATTAATTTAAACCAAAGTATAAGACAAAAACAAATATTGTACTTTTGTATTTGTCTGTATTTTTAAAATACTGTATTTCCCATTTGCATGACAAACCCAAAACTTCCAACTCACAGAATCAAAGATTGATTCGATTGTCAGAGACCTTGAGGTTAATAAGGGTACTAGAAGATGTTGGTTCTGATTACAAAATTCCAATTCAAATGTGAATAAGTTCTGGAAATCTAATGTTTGGTATAACAACTATAGTTAACAATGCAATATTACATACTTTTATACTGTACGCAAGTAAATATTTTATTGGGAGAGGAGGTTAGTACCATTCTTTGCTGCATTCAGAGCTTAAACCTGGCTCTTTGCTCATGGATATCACCTAGTGGGCTTGGGGAACCATATGCAGTATTAGAAATCAAACTGGGGTCATTACCATGCAAGGTAAGGACCTTACTCACTCCTCGTAATATCTCCCTGGTAAAGACAGAAAATCTTCAATATTTTCACCATATACCAAAAATTGCAGTGATGGACTTGCTACTTTTATTGTGTTCATCACTTTGCAATACATGTGTATCAAATAATCAAATTGTAGACATGAAATTTATAAAACATATGCAAGTAATATCTTAAAGCTGAGAAGTCATTGTTAATTTTGAAAAATCCTTCAAGCCTGCTATATGCAACTTATTTACAAAATTTTCTTGGGGGTTACCATAGTCTATCTAATAAAAGTTGATCATATTCATTTGTTTTCTTTATTAAAAATTCAGCATTATGAACTATCAAACTGTTTTTAAACCACAGGACTGGTAATTTGTGGCTCTATATTCAGAACTGTAGCACTATTGCACTGTTGTCCCATTGTTCATCAATTTGCTCTAGTGGGCACCAGTAACAATTCCATTGTGAGACTTGTTGTCTGTTTTGGGCATATCAAATACACCATGGGTAGCTTGCCAGGCTCTGCCGTGTGGATGGGATATTCTTGGTAGCTTGCTGGGCTCTCTGAGAGGGACGGAGGAACCAAACCCAGATTGGCTACATACAAGGCAAATGCCACATGCAAGGCGAATGCCGCTGTGCTATTGCTCCAGTCCATATTCAGTACTAAATTCAATAATTTTATAAAAGCCTACTACATATTAAACTGTGATGGAATCACAGACAAAATCCAACTTTCTTGTTAGAAAACTTAAGATCAAATAGCAGTTCAGACCAATAAATACAAGAATTGGTTAAAGGCTGTGTAAACATAGCCTATTATAACCTTTTTTTGAGGTTCACTAACTCTTTAGGACTTACATAAGGAATATGTTGATTCCTAGAGTTATTCAAATGCTGAAAATGTAGAGGCCAGAGAGATAATACACAGTACTTGCCCTGCATGCAGCTGACCTGAGTTAAATCCCCAGGCATCCCATATGGTCCCCTGATCCTGCCAGGAGTGATTCCTGAGTACAGAGCCATAAGTAACCCCTGAGCACTGCCTGGTGTATCCCAAACACACACACACACACACACACACACACACACACACACACACACACACACAGAAAAAAACACCCAAAATTGAAATGTGCACCTATGAACACCTCTACTAAAATTTACGTGAGATTTCAGTGACTATCTAGAAAAAGAAAAAGAAAAATTAAGGTAATGTAAAAAGAAAATTTTTTTTAAATATTATACTACCTCCTAAATACATAATCAAAAGTTTAAAAATTAACTTGAGGGACTACAGGGGTAGTACAATGGATAAGGCGATTGTCTTGTACATGGCTGATGCAGGTTTGATTCCCAGTACCACATATGATCCTGAGTCCTGTAGGATAACATAGCCTCAGTAGTTTAGGTTTATTGGGTTACTCCCATTACAGTGCTCCTATTCCTCTTTGTTTATTTGTAGCTTCTTTCTTGGTGTTCTGTTGACTTGTAAATAATGTTTTTCTCTTCTCCTTGAGTCCTTTGCATAGTTTATTCAGAGCAAGTCCTTTTTGTATGGACACAAGAAGACTTAGCAAATGCTATGCTTTTGTAACCTGGGAGTCATTTGACTCTACATGATATTTTCCTCCAGGGCATCTGTTCTCTTGACCTAAGCCTCAGCTGCCCTTACTTCCTAGCACCCCCAAAGCACGGTCCCGACGTGGGACAAGAAGGACCCAGGGCAAGCGGTGAGTTGTGTGCTACCCTGGCATCGAGATGGGCCTGGCCAAAGTGCCTAATGCTTAACTATAAGTTAAGAGCTTGATCATGGACAAATGCTGTGATGATCCAAACAGTGATACTAGATTTGGACCCTGCTAGGGTGAGGAATGATTAATCTGGCCTGAGTGCTGTGGTCTGAGCCTGTGGCAAGAAGTTGCCAGGAGAGCTGCCTTGCAAGCCTCAATGTATCCCTTGCTATGTCCATACAAAAATAACTAGTATTGAGATGTTAATAAGTTCCTGGACTAAGGAAAAGAAAAAAAAAAAAACCTTAAGAGTGAGGAAGGGCTTTGGAGTGCCCTGCCCTCAGGAAGGGCTTTCTTATGTTGATTTGGCTACCTGGCTGGTTGTAGCCTAGAGGGCAAGGTGGGAGAGACAAGGGGGAGGAGAGAGAAGCCAGAGAGAGGCAGCAGTTGAGCAGAGTAGATCCAGAGAGAGGCCGGAGCTGGGAGTGGGGGAGATAAGAAAGTTTGAAGATTGAATAAACGGTAATTAATCAGCAACCAGCTTGGTCCTCGTTCTTCCTTCGCCTGTCCTTGACCACCGGCCGTCCCGATCCAGTCCACACACTGCGTTTCCAGAGCACCGAACGCGGGTGGTGAGACAGAGCTGCCCGGAGAGCCCGCAAGTGCACTCGCCCCTTGGCGAGCTTTAGTTTTTTACAGCTTGCGTCCCTGGAGCGGGCACGAACTACCAACTAAAGGTAAGAATAGCGTTCGGTGCACCCCACTCTAGAAAGTGAGTGGGAGATCAGGATTTTTTTAGTGTGCTGTGGATTAAAATCCGAACAGTAATCCTCCACTAAGATGGGACAGATTCTGGGCCTTCCCAAGATCTTTCATATTTTCTCGAGCCAGACTGAACAGGGCAAGTCATTTATGGATTTGATTCAGTGTCTCTCCCCCAGAACAGGAGACCCGGAACTCTGCATTTCCAGAGACCAACTCTGGTCCTGCTTTAAGGTAGTTTATGCAGTTAACCCATGGTTCCCGGATGAAGGAACTCTAGAAAGTAAGATTTGGAAACAAGTTAGGAAAAATGTCTCTAAGGCATCTGAGGAAGGGACTAAGATCCCCGTGAGCCCGCGAGTGCACTCGCCCCTTGGCGAGCTTTAGTTTTTTACAGCTGGCGTCCCTGGGTGGGCACGAACCACCAACCTTACCCTATTGATGGTGACCACACCTACGTGTATGCCCCAACCCCAGGGGCATCTCAATACTAGTTATTTTTGTATGGACATAGCAAGGGATACATTGAGGCTTGCAAGGCAGCTCTCCTGGCAACTTCTTGCCACAGGCTCAGACCACAGCACTCAGGCCAGATTAATCATTCCTCACCCTAGCAGGGTCCAAATCTAGTATCACTGTTTGGATCATCACAGCATTTGTCCATGATCAAGCTCTTAACTTATAGTTAAGCATTAGGCACTTTGGCCAGGCCCATCTCGATGCCAGGGTAGCACACAACTCACCGCTTGCCCTGGGTCCTTCTTGTCCCACGTCGGGACCGTGCTTTGGGGGTGCTAGGAAGTAAGGGCAGCTGAGGCTTAGGTCAAGAGAACAGATGCCCAGGAGGAAAATATCATGTAGAGTCAAATGACTCCCAGGTTACAAAAGCATAGCATTTGCTAAGTCTTCTTGTGTCCATACAAAAAGGACTTGCTCTGAATAAACTATGCAAAGGACTCAAGGAGAAGAGAAAAACATTATTTACAAGTCAACAGAACACCAAGAAAGAAGCTACAAATAAACAAAGAGGAATAGGAGCACTGTAATGGGAGTAACCCAATAAACCTAAACTACTGAGGCTATGTTATCCTACATATCCCCCTTTTTCTTTTTAGAAAAACACCAAAATTTGAAAATGAGGAACAATTCCAAATTACAACACAATTTCAAATAACAATACAGTCTCATTAGTTGTGCTAAGATTTCAGTCCGACCCTGGGTCCAGAGCAGTGCTTGTAGTAAAGAGTCCAATTGTCCTGCACTGTCCAGGGGTGGTAAGAGTCACCAATGATAAGAGTCATTTAGTCACAGTTTGAAGAAATGAAGTTTCTGGATCAAAACTGAAGAGTTGTCCTTGTAACAGCAGCAGTAGTGGTAGCAGCAATGAGTCTCTGGAAAGCAGCTATTAGGAGTCCAACAAATTTCAGGAAGCACTGGATCAGTCAGGGAGCACTGGAACAGGAGCATCACAACTTCTGGCAGGAGAACTTCAGCAGAGGAATGCAGCCATTCTCTGGTCTGGTTCCTTGGCAGTCATAGGTGCAACCTAGCTTATGTTTGAGAAAAAACACTTTAAAGTTATTAGAGGCTTTCACAGTTGGGGTTTTGGTCTCCATGCCTGTCAATAGAAAGAGTCAGAGGGAAGCTCCAATACGAATGGATGTCCTAGAGAGAAATGAAAAGGTGTTCCTGTTAAAAGCCATTTTTTTCTCGTT
Organism: Sorex araneus; assembly: GCF_027595985.1. Lineage (NCBI taxonomy): Eukaryota > Metazoa > Chordata > Mammalia > Eulipotyphla > Soricidae > Sorex > Sorex araneus. The sequence goes on from NC_073313.1 coordinate 35,288,124, forward strand.
CAGGAACCTGTGAATTCCAAGGAAAGGGTAAAAATAAAGTATTGTTAATTCAAAATATGGAGGCCTGGTGTTGTCCAATCCACATTGGACAACACCAGTATTGGGTGAAAATTTACTAAATTTACTAAAATTTACGTGAGATTTCAGTGACTATCTGAAAAACACCCAAAATTGAAATGTGCACCTATGAACACCTCTACTAAAATTTACGTGAGATTTCAGTGACTATCTAGAAAAAGAAAAATTAAGGTATTGTAAAAAGAAAATTTTTTTTAAATATTATACTACCTCCTAAATACATAATCAAAAGTTTAAAAATTAACTTGAGGGACTACAGGGGTAGTACAATGGATAAGGCGATTGTCTTGTACATGGCTGATGCAGGTTTGATTCCCAGTACCACATATGATCCTGAGTCCACCTGGACAGATCCCTGACAATCAAGGCAGCAATAAGTTCTGAGCATGGCTACCCCCAGCCCAATAATAATGAAGTAAAATTAAAAATTTAATCTGTTTTTATAAAATGAATAGACTGCATTTTTAATAAAATGAATAGAGTACTTTCCAAAGAACAATCTAAATTTTAACATCAAGTTGGCCCTTGATTATGTAGATTCACTTATTACTGAATTGTCTTATAATAAGTTTGAAATTTGGTGCAGCTGGCTTTTTACACCTGTAGGTTTTACATTTAAGACTCCACCAAATGTGTATGTCAGTTGACTGACTCTCCTGATGCAGTATCTTTGGATACCCTAAGACTATAAGGGCCCAGAGCCTTTAGAATGCATTAATTTAGTATCCAAGTTAATCCTCAAATAGTAACTGAGAACAACTGGTTACATTTTGGAGAAATTCAAAGTTATATGCAGAATTTTGACTATGTTGTGGTTGGTTTCCCTATCCCCACATTATTCAAGAGTCAGCATAATTTCTGAGAGCAACCCAACCAACCGAGTGTAATATTAGCATTATTTTAAATATATCAAATAATTCAATACTTAAAATTGAGATATTATTAGTCCCATTTATATGATAAATTGAGTTCACACAGATTAAAGTTGGTGGAGTCTTTCCACAGATGACTATTTGACACAAACCCCATATTTCATCAGTTTCTAAGTAGGCAATAAATAATTATAACATTCATTCTTTACCTATGTATATTAAATGAAAAAGCACTACACTGAGAACATAGATCATGGATTATCTTCAATTCTCAATGCTTCTATTATATCACAAAACTATTATTTCTAATTTCTTGCACAAAAAGAGAAAATTAATTGCTATATAAATTACATATATAAAATTATATATTTTGCATGGGAGAGCCTGGCAAGCTCCCCGTGGTGTATTAATATGCCAAAACCAGTAACAATGATGCATCTCATTCTCCTGACCCTGAAAGAGCCCCCAATGAGGCACCTTTGGGAAGGACGAGTAAAGAGAGGCTTCTAAAATCTCAGGGCTAGGACGAATGGACGTTACTGAGACTGCTCAAGACAATTGAAGAAAATGATGATGATGATGATGATGATGATGATGATGATGATGATGATGATGATGAAAATTAATGTAAAAGAAGAGCTCCAATTCACAGATAAATAAAGTCACACAAAGTAGGTGTGCAGTTACATCTCACAGTATTGATTTTTACCCTTTCAGTGTAACAGTTTGTAAGGTGACAGCAAGCTATCTAAAATATTTTAGTTATAGGCTGTTATCAAGAGCCAAATGTCTGGAAGTATGTCTCACTTATCTGTTCTTTAGAATAATATGTCCCCTATGGCCCATTTTCCTATTTAATTATCAACAACAGCGATATGTCTTTGTGGCCAGACGTTGGGCGCCAGGTGTGGGGTCCTGTCCTGACCAGCAGGGAGGACCCTTTGTGGGACTGAGAAGGGGATGTAGCTGAATGAACTGAGGCAGATGCAGAGCCAGAAAGCAGCAAGGAGAAATAAAGAATCTATTCTACTAGCAGCTACTACTTATACCTTTCTGCTGAGAGGAAATGGTGTCTGGACCCACATACAAATGCAGATTGACATGTCCTTTTGTTACAGGCATAGGCTATTGAGAAACAAATGGGGACCATAGTGGCAACCTTGCTACTAGCCTCTGTTAGAATCAGAGAGCCAGGCTGTCTGACTAGGAGTTAAGAGCCAGGCTTGTAAAGCGGCTCCCTACATGTCTTTTTAATGTAAATATGAGATTTGTGTTCTGTAAGGTGGTGATGGCAAAAGTTAGCAACAAGATTTTTCATATGTTTATCTATTCTTGCCTTATTTAAGTAAAGCCATCTTGCCAATAGTTTAAAAATCATTATTTAGCAAATGAACCTTCCTTATTAACGCATGGGCAAGAAAGGAAAAAAATAAGTCAATAAAATTTATCTAATCATGCATGGCTCTATAATGCATTTTAAAGTGCCAAATAAAAATATATATAAAGAGACTTTCAAACACTTAAGCATATGATTCTTGTCAACAAAAATAAATATAATGGCAACCATAAAATTGACATTAAAAATATTTCTAATGTTTCTAAACTTCTCTTGTCCATCCTATAGGTGGATCACTTCTATAGGTGTCTTTTCCCTATAATTTGTCCACAACACAGGCAATATTCAATAATGATCACTATTAAAATGATGAAGGATTATATCAACTGATTAGTTCTACTTTTATACAGCATCTTTATGGTCCACTATTGATCTGATTACATACAATGCTTTTTTAAGTCCCCATGAACAGTTAATCTCTATAGACACAGACTTTTTATGGATACTGTTTTGTTAGTACTGGTAAGGAAGAAAGTTAAAACAAACAAAGCTTCTGGTAGTCTTTAAAGTATTCTCATTTACACAGTACTGGTTTAGAAACAAAGACAATAATGTCATCAAAGTTCAATGGAGTACACATTTGGCATGCAGAGGTTCTGAGTTTTATCTCCAATAAATAATGGTTTTCCCAAGCACTGTCAAGTGTAACAATGGAGATCACCAGCACCTCTGGGCCCGAGCAGCACCACATTGAACTGCCCAGCCTGCATAGCCAAACCAAATGAGCTGTGGTCCCCTGGCCCCTAGCCTTTAGATGATTCTGATGCACACCAAAAGATGCTCTTCATAACAAAAAGATGCACATATCTGAGAAAAACATTTTAAAAATCCTGTTTCTTCTCTAGGCCGAAAATATCACTAGATGCTTTTAAAAGTCGAGTAGTAATGACATTATCCAAGGTTATTAAACTTGGAGAGAAGTAAAATTAAGCATGTACAAACTGGGAATAGAAAACACCATAAAATAGCTTGTTGAAAAAATAATTCACTTAAACAATATACAAGTGTTTGGAGAATCCACAAGAACTGGAGTCAGGAAAGGAGAGCTAAAAAGATACAAAGTTGGACAGATATTTAAGTGACAGGAGAAAGACTTCAAGTGGAAGTTACATATGTAAAAAATCCTCTGGGGTTAAAGAAGAAAGATACCTGTATGGAAGGCAGAGATATTACAAGTGGTATATTTAATGCACAGGTAATAATTTCCTTAAATTAAAGTGCTACTCAAAAAATAATCATGCAGTACTGACAACCCAAAGCAACACATATCAAGCTATCAAACAAATGCTCAAGCAAGCTGAAAAGTTCTGACTGGACAGAGCTCACTGGTTAAATGAAGCCTAATTGGTACTAACCTTGACATCCTGTGTGTGTACCCTTATCTTCAGTTGTCTGCCATATTTATTATCACCTAAACACTGGGTTAGAACACGGTTATTGTACCCAAGTAGAGTTTGATGATCTGTAGCCTGCATCTGTCAGCATTTTGAACATGTCCAATCACATTCATTCTGATTGAGGCCACTTCTACATTCTTCAACCTACATCAGTCCTCATTCATATTTACCATCTATCTGTATAGATAATTTTGTGTTATCTTGAATAGGCTATAGTCCCTACTTGTTTTTTCTAGATGTAACTATGAGGGTGACTTTTTTATATGTGGTGACACTTAGACCTGGGACATAGCAGAGTTACCCTCTATTGTGTATGTATGAACATCATTCACCAAAGATCTTAAGAGCAAAGACTGGGAACTGGAGTGATATTACAGTGGGTAATGCATTTGCCTTTCATGCAGCCAACCCGGATTCAATTCTCAGCATCCCATATGGTTCCCGGAGCACCACCAGGAGTAATTACTGAGTGCAGGAGTAACCCCTGAGTATTTCCGGGTGTGACCTAAAAAGAAAAATCTATGTATGTATGTATGTATGTATGTATGTATCTATGTATCTATCTATCTATCTATCTATTTATCTATCTGCACATGCAGACAGAATGAGAGAGAATGAATGATATCGTCTGTAGCCATTTCATCACTGCAACACCCACTAATATTTTTCCCGTAGCAGGTAAAATATTGATATAAGTTAAAAACAATATATAGAGATTTTCCATTTTGTTCTCTACACCATGTCACTTGTCACTTGTTATCCCGTTGCTCAACAATTTGCTCTAGTGGGCACCAGTAATGTCTCAATTCACCCCTGTCGCGTGCTAATGTAGCCCAAAGGCAACTGCTCACTCCAAGAACACGAAGAGCCTCAAACCTTTTGTTCAAGGTCTTGACAAAGAAGTCTGACCATCTTATAGGTGGGCAGCCAGGTGTTTTTTTTATGTCACGTGGAATCCAGTTGGTAACATCTCTAGTCCAGCGGTCATCTCCAAACCGCATTATGTGTCTGGCCCATCTGATTTTCGATGCCTTGGCAAACAAGACAGTGTCTCTAATTCTCCATCATCAATGGAGGTCGGAACTCCGGATTTCTTCCCTCACTTGAGTGAAACCTGATACTCCAAGCATAGTTTCGTTTCCTCTTTGGGAGACCCGAATAGCATTCTTTTTTTATTATTATTAATATATATTTATTTATTCTCCTGCTCTAATATTTTTTAAATTTTATTGAATCACCGTGAGATAGTTACAAGCTTTCATGTTTGGGTTACAATCTCACAATAATCAAACACCCATCCCTTCACCAGTACACATTCCCCACCACCAATATCCTGGGTATACCCCCACTTTCCCACCCTCCCCCTGTATCCATGGCAGACAATATTCCCCATACTCTCTCTCTACTTTTGGGCATTATGGCTTGCAACACAGACACTAAGAGGTTATCATGTTTGGTCTGTTATCTACTTTCGGTATGCATCTCCCATCTCAACTGATTCCTCCTGACATCATTTTCTTAGTGATCCCTTCTCTATTCCATCTGCCTTCTCCCCTCTGCTCATGAAGCAGTCTTCCAGCTATAGGGCAATCCTCCTGTCCCTTGTATCTACTATCCTTGGGTGTCAGCCTCATGTGATGTTATTCTATACTCCACAAATGAGTGCAGTCCCTCTATGTCTGTCCCTCTCTTTCTGACTCATTTCACGTAGCATGATACTCTCCATGTCTATCCATTTACAAGCAAATTTCATGACTTCATCTCTCCTAACAGCTGCATAGTATTCCATTGTATAGATGTACCAAAGTTTCTTTAACCAATCATTTGTTCTAGGGAACTTGGGTTCTTTCCAGATTTTGGCTGTTGTGAACAGTGCTGCAATGAATATATAGGTACAGATGTCATTTATACTGTGTTTTTTGCATCCTTGGGATATATTGCCAGAAGTGGTATTGCAGGGTCATATGGAAGCTCAATTTCTAGTTTTTGAAGGACTGTCCAAATCCTTGGGGGAAAGAAGGTAGGTGGCATCACCTTCCCCAACTTCAAAATCTACTACAAAGCAGTAGTAATTTAAACAGTATGGTACTGGGCTAGAAATAGAGCTGCAGGCCAATGGAACAGAGGTGAATATCCTGTCACAGACCCTCAAATATAGGGCCACTTAATCTTTTGTAGGATAACAGCCTCAAGTAGTTTAGGTTTTTTCGGAACTTTCCTCTGTGTTTATTTGTAACTTCTTTCTTAGTGTTCTGTTGACTTGTAAATATTGTTTTTCTCTTCTCCTTGAGGCCTTTGCATAGTTTATTCAGAGCCATGTCCTTTTGTATGGGCACAGGAAGAGTGCATCAAATGCTATGCTTTTGTAACCTGGGAGTCATTTGACTCTCCATGTTATTTTCCTCCTAGGCATCTGTTTTCTCTCAAACTAAGCCTCAGCTGCCCTTACTACCTAGCACCTCCAAAAGCAGGGTCTTGACGAGGGACAGGATGGACCCAGGGCAAGCGGTGAGTTATGTGCTACGTTGGCAATGAGATGGGCCTGGCCAAAGTGCCTAATTCTTAACTATAAGTTAAAAACTTGGTCATGGACAAATGCTTTCATGATCCAAAAAGTAATAACTAGATTCGGACCCTGCTAGGGTTAGGAATGATTAATCTGGCCTGAGCGCTGTAGTCTGAGTCTGCAATATGTTCCCAGGAGAGCTGCCCAGCAAGCCTCAATGAATCTCTTACTGTGTCCATACAAAAATAACTAATATTGAGATATTTATGGAGTTTTTTGACTGAGGAAGGAGAAAAACAACTTAAGAGGTATTTTTCCTGCTGGTAGTCAGGAAGGGCTTTGGAATACCCTCAGGTGGAGCTTCCTTTGAACCTGGGGGGCCCTCAAGAAGGGCTTTCTTCTGTTGATTTTGCTACCAAACTGTGTGGGCTGGAGCAATAGCATAGGGGATAGGGCATTTGCCTTGCACCCTTGCACGCAGCCAACCTGGATTCGATTCCTCTGCCCCTCTCGGAGAGCCCGACAAGCTACCAAGAGTATCTCTCCCACATGGCAGAGCCTGGCAAGCTGCCCATGGCATATCTGATATGCCCAAAACAGTAACAACAAGTCTCACATGGAGACGTTACTGGTGCCCACGCAAACAAATCGATGAGCAACCGGATGACAGTGACAGTGACAGTGACCAGACTCTGTGTAGCCCAGAGGGCAAGGTGGAGAGAGACAAGTAGTGGGAGAGACTAGTGAAGAAGAAGAATCTAGAGAAGAGGAGAATCTAGAGAGCGAGGATGGACGAGTGAGGAGCTAGAAAAGAAGAGTGCTGGGGGAGAGAGAGGAGAAATGGGGAGCTCAGAGAGACTGGAACAGGCACGTAGAGAGAATGGAATAAACGGCAACTGATCAATCAACTGGCTTGGCCCTCATTTCCTCCTCCGTCTGCCCCATGGTCTGGGTCCCCCGGCAGGGCGAGCAACCCGGGACTGACCCCCAGAACCGGGGGGCGGCCAATGGGGAGAGCAGCCAGGACTCTCCCCCAGTCGCTCCTCTGCTAGAAATTTTTTACAATCTTTGACAACGGAGCAAGAAATGTGAAGTGGAACAAGGAAAGCCTCTTCAACAAGTGGGGCTGGGAAAACTGGATAGCTACCTGCAAAAAAATGAACTCTGACCTCTGTCTAATGTCAGGCACAAAAGTCAGATTAAAGTGGATTAAAGACCTCAATATCAGATCATGAGTCTATAAGGTACATATAGGAAAATGTAGGCAGAACTCTCCATGACATTGAAGCTAAAAGTATCTTTAAGGATGAAACAGCACTGACCATGCAAGTGGAAGCAAACATAAACAAATGGGACTACAATAAACTAAGAAGCTTCTGCACTTCAAAAGAAACAGTGACCAAAACATAGAAATAGCCCACAGAATGGGAAGGAATATTTATCCAATACCCATCTGATAAGGGATTAATATCTAGGATATACAAGACACTAGTAGAATTGTACAAGAAAAAAAACCCAACCCTGTCAAAAATGGGGAGAAGAAATGAACAGAAGTTTTCTCAAAAAAGAAATACAAATGGCCAAAGGGCACATGAAATAATGCTCCACACCGTTAGTCATCAGGGAGATGCAAATCAAAACAACAATGAGATATCATCTCACACCAGAGACTAGCACACATTCAAAAGAACAAAAGCAACTAGTGCTGGCATAGATGTGGGGAAAAAGGGAGGCTCTTTCACTGTTGGGGGGAATGCTGACTGGTCCAGCCTTTCTGGAAAACAATATGGACAGTCCTTCAAAAACCAAATAGTGTTCTTATCCTGGTCTCGTAGGGCCCAGGTCTCTGAGGCATATGTTAGTGCAGGAATAATGGTGGAGTTGAAAACATGTGCCTGGAGCCAGAAGTTCTTCATCCTCTTAACAACTTCTTCAATGCTCTTGAAGGTGTTCCACGCTGCTCTCTTCCTCCTGCGCAGTTCAGTTGTCAGGTCCTTCATCATGTTGAGTTCTCGACCTAGGTACACATAACTGCTGCAAATGGAACGTCAGGAACTAGTTCGTTTCTCATGAACATTGTCTTCATGAGATTCAGCTGCAGTCCGACCTTTCCACACTCATGGTTGAAGTTGGCCAGCATTCCTGCCACTTGGCTGATGTTTAGTGTTAATAGAAAGATGTCACCAGCGGAAGCTGAGGTGGTATAGTTGCGACCATCTATCTGCACTCCCATTCTTTCCCATTCCAGTCCTCACATGACATTCTTGAGGGTGGCACTGAAGAGTTTTGATGAAATGGTATGGCCCTGCCAAATGTCGATGATCACTTTTTTGTTGAATGGTGAGATCCTGGTGGTGAATCTGTAATACAGCTTGCAAAGGATCCTGATGTACTGAGTTTGAATGCCCTGTTTGGCTAGGGCTTCGATGACCGCTTCAGTCTCAACAGAATAAAAGGCCTTCTTTAAATCGATGAACATTAGAGCAGCATCTTGAACTCTTGCGAAACCTCAATGAGCTTGTTCACCCTGTGGATATGCTGGATCGTGCTGAATCCTTTTCGGAACCCGGCTTGTTCGCATGGTTGTCCTTCGTCTAATGTTCTGCCAATCCTATTCAGGATGATTTGAGTGAACAACCTGTAGATGATGAACAACAGGCAGATCAGGCGATGGTTGCTGATGTTGTGGATGTCTCCTTTCTCGTACAACAGAACGGTCTTGTTGTTTTTCCATTGGGACAGAAACTTGCATTCAGACAGGTAGCGCGTGAAGAGCCGAGCCAGTGTATTGACAAGTACTGGCGGCAGATTTTTCAGGTGTTTTGGTCTGACCTTGTCTGGACCGTGTACTGTATGCTTCTTTACTGATGAAATGACATGTCAGATTTCAGAAGGGAGAATGCTACGAACGATATATCCATCCTGCGGAATTTGGTATACGGGCAGGTGGACGTGGCTATCAAAGAGATCTGAGTAGAAGTCGCAAATAACATTTTCCATTGTCTTCTGGAAGATGTGATAGATCCATCAGGACATTGGAGGGCAGTCCTGGTCTTATAGTTGGTGAAGGACAGGCAGGCACTGTGATTACTTTTCCCAGCTTCTGTCGCATCGGCCAACACTGCTGCTCTTCTTTCTCTCTTTGAGGTCTTCCTTTGTCACTTCTCTGCACAGCTTTGTGAGCTCAGACATTAGCTTGGGATTGCCTGAGACTCATGCCAAGCCACGTTGACGAATGAGCTTGAGAGTTTCTGAAGACAGGCATCTTTTTGTGGTGTCTTCTCTACAACATATAGCACAGAATTCCTGATTAACAATCACTTGTGTCACTTCTTAAAAGTACCTATGTCAGAGTCCTACTCTGATCCTGCTGAATTAGAATTCCCTCAATTAGTTTTTATTTTAGGAGGGTTCTCCCAAACAGTGCCCAGGAGAACATATGCCCACTCCCTGCAATACTTGTACAATTGGGTGGCCACGGACCAGCGATGAAGTAAATGCTCTTCAGTTCTACTTTGTCAGGAGTCTCCAGGGCCACATCTAATGCTTGGAAGGCCATAAGATCAGACACAGATAAATGCTATACTGTCTCCCAGCACAACTAATTTTGATTGAAAGTCAATGGTTTAAATTTCCAGACATGAAATCTTTTGACCAGAGTATTCCAGATAGAACAAAGCCCAAGAACAAGTTCTTAAATAAATAACTTGAGGTTAAGGGGGAGCAAATTACTCAAATTTCCAAGTGCTGCAAATAAAATCAGCCCGCTAAATATTTTTTCATATCTATAAAATGTTGATTTTATTAATTTTTATGCAAAATCTAAGGAGGAAATGCAGGATGTCTCAGTGTATGCATTTTAGGATGTGATTCACTTGCTCCAATTCACTAACATAGACTATAATAGTCAGGAAATAAGTAATGGCATCTCTATAAAGTGTTTTATGCCAGACACACAAGAAATTCTCTGGTGTATATAGTTAGAAGACTTGCAAATAGGTGAAATCTTGGCTATTTTTTATATTGTCAAAATGATAAAACTTTGTCAGAGAACATACAAATGCTACTACGTTATGTCCTCTAGTTTAATCAAAAGAGAGTTACCTCATTTTCTGTAACTGAAACTGTAGTAGATGCATTTAAAGAACTATGATAAATCTTAGATTATTTTCTAGTACCTAGCAAAACATTTCCAGAATCACTTTATATTATGGATATGAAAATACAGAATGCCCATTTATCTCAGTTCCATACTAGTACTGGATTAATCTGACTCCATGGCTTCTAATCCAATTGGTGTCTTCTAAGCAACTAAAATTTCACAAAATAGCTACACACATAATCAGCTAAAAAGAATGTTCCCACTAGTGTTTACTTGACTAATGTACAACATTCAAAGAGAAGGAAGAAATAGTCAATATAATTTTTACTTATAAATTATGTAATCCTAACTCTATTTTGAAAGACACGGTATTCCTTTTATGTTAGTTATCATATTCCTCTTTTAAATGTAAATTTATTTTTTTAATTGAGTCACTTCGAGATACTTAGTTACAAAGCTGTTCATCATCAGGCCTCAGTCATAAAGAGCTCCAACATCCATCCCTACATCAGTGTCCATTTTCCACAACCAATAACCCCAGTTACTCTCCCTCCACCCCACCCCCCAGCCTGCCTCTATGGCTCAATGGCAGGCGCTTTCCTTCTCGCCTATTCTCTCTTTCCCATTCTTTCTCTCACACTCTCCCATTCTCTCTCTCACTCTCTCTCAGTGTCTCTCTCCCATTCTTTGTCTCTCTCTCTCTGTCCCATTCTCTCTCTCCCTCTTCCTCTTCTGGGCACTATGGTCTGTAACACAGATACTGAGAGGTTATCATGTTTGTTCCTTTACCTAATTTCAGCATATAGTTTCTATCCAGAGTGATCATTTCCAACTATCTTTGTCATAATAGTAACCATATTCTTTAGATTAATTTCTAATATATGGCCATACCATAATTGAAATGAAGGTCTATATTTGAGCTAATTGTAAATAGTATTTCAGTTTTTATATGCATAAAACATTCAATATTCATGCATAACATATTTTTAAGATCTTAATATGAACTAAATCTATAGAGTTCTAATATATTATTGCTTCTATTTCTTTGCAAAAAGGATGCCATGAAAAGTTATCTACATCCATATATGATCCAGTTTTATAAAGACAAATGTTCCATGCAAACATTTACTCCAAGCATCTAATTTTATTCTGAATGCAATCAAACAAAATATATTTAATAGCATGGCTAGGGGAAAAACATCACCTTAGTTCATAAAATAGCATTTCTAGAAAGAAAGAGAAGTGAGCCTTTAGCTCTAAATTATTATTATTTTTTTCATTGTGCATTTCTTCATTTATAACATAACAAATGGAATATTTTCTCATCTCATACCTGTACTCTCTAAAGACAAAAATGATGAACTGAAATATTTACACAAAGGTGAGTCAATATATGTAGCAATCTTTAATGGTTGAGGAACTGATTTTCATAATTTGAGAATTTCTACATCTTGATTTATAGACTGTGGAATCTACTAAGTTAAAGAGGCACCAACTTGCCTAGTTAACTACCACATTGATGGGTCTAGATGTAAAGTAAGCATCCTGACTCAGTCTGCTATAGGCAACTAGAAAATAGCACCAATTAACACTTTTCCCCTTACCGCAGAAGATCAGTAATATCCAATATCTATCAATGATCAGAAACAGAACAGGGAAGCTAACTTGGGTTGGTTAAAAATACTCATATTCTAGCTTTTTGTAAAATTCTGTCAACCAACCAATCCTAAAGATTCAAACAAATGATATTAGCTTAAATTACTTCTCTTTATTATCCTTTAAAACTTCCGTAACCCAGAAGGAGAAGGACAGACGTAGAATGATTGCACTCATTTGTGGAATATAAAAACACTAATACCCAAGGACAGTAGAAACAAGGACCAGGAGAACTAGCTCATGGTTGGAAGCTTGCTACAAGTGGTAGAGCAGTGAGGGTAGTTAGGATAGATAAGTCCTCTATGATAGCCAAAAGCCCACAGTGATAGCTGGAAATGGTCGCTCTGAACAAGAACTGAGTGCTGGAAGTAGGTAAAGAGATAAACATGATAACCCTTCAGTACCTGTATTGCAAAACAATGTCCAAAAGAGGAGGGAGGGAGGAGGTGAGTGGGAGAGAGAGAGAGAGGAGAGAGGAGAGAGGGGAGGAGGAGGAGGAGGAGGAGGAGGAGGAGGAGGAGGAGGAGGAGGAGGAGGAGGAGGAGGAGGAAAGAGAGAGAGAGAGAAAGAGAGAGAGAGAAGTACCTGCCATAGAGGCAGGCTTGGGTCTGGGTGGCAAGAGGAAAATTGAGGACATTGGTGGTGGGAAATGTACGCTGGTGAAGGGAAGTGTGTTGGAACACTGTATGACTGAACCCCAATTGTGAACAACTTTGTAACTGTATATCTCAAGGTGATTCAATTAAAAAATTAAATTAAAACAAAATTTAAATTAAAAATTTGCCTGAGTGCCCCTTAGTTATGGGCCCAGATCATGATTCCTACTCTCAAATAAATACTTCCATGATTATGTTATGTTATTATTTGTTTTTGGTCCACAATGCTACCGTTTTCTAAAAATTAAGAAATTCTAATGTGGAAAGGACAAAGAATTAAGTGGGGAAGACTCCATAAGAAAAACTGTAGCACAGATCAAGAATACATTTGATTAAAGGCCATACTCATGATTTATGAGGGAGCAAAATCATTTATAATTGATAGACAAATGAGGAAATTGGGAAACACTTCTACATAAATTGTGTTGGACATGGAACAGATACTCAACAGAGGAAGCACAAGTCCCTCAACTAGTAAGGCACTTCAGTTTTAAAGTCAAAACAATCATTTTTCAATGAAAAGAATTATTAATTTTATCATTGAATCACTAAAAAAGTGACTCAATAAAAAATTAAATATAAAAAATCCAACTTATCTTAAAAATGTTTGTTTTATCTGGTCATCAAAGAAATACTTGCTTTCTCAACACTGCAAAGATTTTATCCTTTATTTTCTGCTAGATAGTTTATCATCATCATCATTATCATCCCGTTGATCGTCGAATTTCTCGAGCGGTCTCAGTAATGTCTCCATTCGTCCTAGCCCTGAGAATCCAGAAGCCTCTCTCTACTCATCCTTCCCAACTATGCTGCACTGGAGGCTCTTTCAGGGTCCGAGGAATGAGACCCAGCTTGTTACTGGTTTTGGCATATGAATACATCATGGGGAGCTTGCCAGGCACTTCCATGTGGGCAGGAAACTCTCGGTAGCTTGCCAGTTTCTCCCAAAAGGGAGAAGTAGGCTATAAGATGTCGCGTGGCTGCAAAGCGCCACGTGGTTCCGGGAGCTTGCTTTTAAGCCTCTGGATGTTGGCTGTTGATGGGATTCCTCAGTGCCAGGGGCAGTCATTGGGTGTGACCGCCTAGCTACTGGAAAGTGGGAAATCTGGGTGGAGGAGGCCCAGTCCCGATCCAAGCAGGCTTGGAGGTCTCAGTCCCGGGTCCCACACACCTGGGTTCCTCTGCCAGTACCTTCATGCGTGAGGCTCATCTGAACGTGTGGAGAGGGTCCTTGAGCATGGCTATGGCTAGACTCTGGAGGTCTTCGGCCCCCAGGAGCTCTGCTCGGGGCAGGTAGGGAAGCTGGAGCCCATTCCTCGGAGAGGCCCCGGGGAAGAGAGCCAGGCGCATGGGCAAGAGACTCTCTGTGTTGCTCTCTTCCGGGAGCTTGCTTTTAAGCCTCTGGATGTTGGCCATTGATTGGATTCCACAGTACCGGGGGCAGTCCTTGGGTGTGACTGCCTAGCTACTGGAAAATGGGAAATCTGGGCGAAAGAATCCCAGTCCCGATCCGAGCAGGCTTGGAGGCTTGGAGGTCTCAGCCCTGGGTCCCATACACCTGGGTTCCTCTGCTGGTACCTTCATGCATGAGGCTCGTCTGAACATGTGGAGAAGGGCCTTGAACATGGCTGTGGCTAGGCTAGCTGTGGCTAGGCTCCGAAGCTACCTGTGGCATATTCGATATGCCAAAGCAGTAACAACAATTCTCACAATGGAGATGTTACCGGTGCCTGCTCAAGCAAATAGATGAGCAATGGGATGACAGTGACAGTGACAGTGATTTTGCTGAAAATTAACTGCTGTATCTGTGTGGCTATACACAATCTTGATTGTGCTTCCTCTGTTGAGTAAACAACTGGACATGGCGATTGATCATACATAGTAGTTAAAATTTTATAAAAAGTTTCCAAACACTTGAGTATAGCATACCCATAATGGATATCTGAGTGGATCTGAGAGGGCTGAGACTCTGCTTGGGCTAACTTAAATTAGATGGCTATTTCTCGGGGCGCCCCGCCCTGGGGGGCAGGTGAGAGCCCTCCCAGGCCCAAGGGATCCAGCCTGGCAGCTGACCTCCATCACCCAACCGCTGCCACACTCCAGGCATGTATATATATATATATATATACAATAATATATATACAATATATATATACAATATATACACTCCAGGCATGTATATATATATAAGTTTTAAAAGGAAAATTACTCACCAAATATATACATACTCACCAAATAAAATTACTCACCAAATATATATATATATTTAAATATATTTTATATATATACATATATATATATATATATATATATATACATGCTTCTCAGAGAGCCCAGCAAGCTACAGACAAGAGTATCCCGCCCTTACAGCAGAGCCTGGCAAGCTTCCTGTGGCATATTTGATATGCTAAAAACCATAACAATAACAGGTCTCATTCCCCTGACCCTGAAAGAGCCTCCAATTATTGGGAAAGACGAGTAAGGAGAGGCTGCTAAAATCTCAGGGCTGGGATTAATGGAGACGTTACTGGTGCCTGCTCGAGTAAATCAATGAACAACGGGATGACAGTGACAGTGATATAGTGATGGAACATCTATTTCCACTTAGAACTGCTGCATTTAGATCTTGGTAATTATTTAAGGTCTAAGGAATGATAAATTATGTTCCAATAGCAGTATACACACATACACACATACATACACTTGCGTATGTAGTATAAATCCATAATTGTTCCAATGGGTTGGAAGACTTAGCACTCGTCTGGCAGAATAAAAGAAAAGGATTATAGATCATATTACTAATGAAAAATCATGTTGTATAACCAAAGTAATTAGTACTTTCCTCATGGATTGTTTACCATGTAAAAATCATAACTTAAAAAATATCTCATAAGCAATATTAAAATGTTAATTTTCTAAAGAATATATCCAAATCCATTGTATTTAGATAGAAATGAAGTTGAAAATTATTTTTACTGGAAGTTACTAAGTAGCAGATGTTCTGTAGAAATTTAAAATTTCCTAAATAGATTAGACTACAAGAAAGTAAGTCAAAAGTACATGTTTATAGTTCAAGTACAAGTAAGACCTGAAGATTGATAAGTTCAGGAGGATGTTAATAAATATGAATCATAGGCAAGCACTTTATAAAGCATTTTTTTCCAAAGGTTGTATATTTAACTGAGTCTTACATTGGTTGGTTAAGGTAATTAAGTTCTTATGAAAGTAAATCAGCAAGTTAGTGAAAGTGTTGAAGAAGCCTTTAGAAAATTTATAAAGGAAAATTACTCACCAAATTATAAAGAATGATTACATTAAATGAAAGAGCCTATCCTATTAGTACAATGTGTAATTATAGTAATGAATGTGATAATAATGAGAAGTTTTAAAATAATATTTTTCTACCTTATTCGGAAAATCTTCATTTATATATTAATAAAACAAAATACCTATCACTTCAACCAAGACATTCTGAATTAGCTAATATAATTTCATTAAATCTTTAATTTCTAAATAACTATGTAGAAAATGCTATGAGAATTTCTATAAGATTTTAAAACACAACTTATGTAAAAGGGCTAGAATAATAAAGGAATCCCTTATAATAAATATGAAGCTCCCTTGTTTTGAAATTAAGTATAAGTTCAGAACTTCCAGAAATGTCATGATAATTGAGATAAATATACTTAGGCGACACAAAGAAGAGCAAATGGAGACTAACACCTATATCACTGTATCACTGTGGTCTTGTTGCTCATCGATTTGCTCAAGCGGGTCAGTAACGTCTCATTCATTCTCATTCATCCCTGTTGCACTCTGGGTGAGGCGAATGAGGCCCATTGTTGTTACTGTTCTTGGCATATCGAATACGCCACAGGTAGCTTTCCAGGCTCTGGTGTGAGAGGTTCTGCATCATTCTCTTCCGGGAGCTTTGTTTTATAGTCTCTGGACCTTGGCGTTGATGAGATTACATGGGCAGTTTGTGGGTGTGGCTGCCAAGCTACTGGAAAACAGGGAAACTGAGTGGAGGAGGCCCAGTTCCAATCCAAGCAGGCCTGGAGATCTCAGCCACAGGTCCCACATAACTGGGTTCCTCTGTCAGTTCCTTCATGGGTGAGGCTCATCCAAGCACGTGGAGAGTGGCCTTGAGCATGCCTGTGGCTGGGTTCTGGAGGTTTTTGGCTGCCGGGGCTCTGCTTAGGGCAGGGATGGAAACTCAATCCACCCCTCTCTGAGGTGCCCTAGTGAAGACAAACTGGCTTGGGGGTAGGAGATTCTACCTACAATAACTATACCATCCCTAATGAATGTTATTGGAACTTAAAATAGGGCAAAACATAACTGCAGAATATTGCTTTTAATAATTTTTACTATAAAATATTTTCATATTCTTCCCACTCACTTTATCTGATTCATCATTTTTTTTTGTTTTGGGTAATACCCAGCAATGCTCAGGGGTTACTCCTAGCTTTGTACTGGGGAACAACACCAGGTGGTGCTCGGGGACCATTTAGGACACTGTGGATACAACCCAGGTTGGCTGCACGCAAGGCAAATGCCCTACGTGCTGTACTGTCCCCCCCGGTCCATGCTTTATTTTTTTAACGCCTATGCTACAGGCAGATATCAAACTTTAGTGGAAGAAAAATACAACAATGCAAACTTCACAAATACACAGAATTCATATACAAAACTGTTAATAAATTCCTTTATTTTGTTGTGGTTTTTGGCTGTTTGGGTCACTCCTGATGATGTTTTCAGGAATTACTTCTGGTCGTGCTCTGGGGACCATATAGGACACCAGGGATTGAACCCGGGTCAGTAATATGCAAGGCAAACACCCTACCCGCTGTAATATTGCTCTGGCTTCTCCTTTTTTTTATTAAAGATTATTGTATTGAATGACTGTGGCACAGACCCTTACAAATCTGTTCCTTATTAGGTTTCACTCATATAGTGCTCCAACACCCACCCCTCTACCAATGTGCAATTCCTAGTACCAGTGTCCCCGGTCCCAGTTTCTCTCCCACCAGCTCCCAGCCCCTCCACAGCCTGCCTCTATAGCAGCCTCTCCTCTCTCTCTTTCCTTTTGGGCACTGTGGTTGGCAATACAAATACTGAAAGGTTATTGTGCATATTCCTTTGTCTACTTTTAACACTCAAGTCTTGTCCACCATAATCATTTCCAATTACTATTGTCATACTGATCCCTCTTCTGTCTTACCTGCTCTCCATATCATATATACTTATAGATTCCAATCATTGGTGAGTCCTCCTAACTCCTCTCAGAAGGAGAGGGTGTATATAGAATTATTGCTTCCATTGCATTCATTTGTTATATATATATATATTCACATATATAAAGACTAATATCCAGGACCAGAACAACTCCTTTATCTTAATAATTTTGCTTAACCTCAAAGTTCTAGATTCTTCAATCAAAAGACAAAGAGTTGACAGATAGATGAGAAAACTAAACATACATTGTCTTGCATATAAAAGACATAGCTAAACCATCATAATATACACAGGTTCATATAAAATACTGGAAAATGGATCTGGAGAGATAGGACAGAAGGTAGGCATTTGCCTTGCAGGCAGAAGATCTGGGTTCAATCCTTTGCACTGCATACCATCCCTCAAGTTTCACTAAGAGTAATCCCTGAACACAGAACCAGGAGTAAGTCCTGAACTGCCATGTGTGACTCCAAGACAAAACAAAAATGTAAACTTTTATGTAATATTTGGAATAGGTAAAAGATGTCCAGCCTCTTCTTACTATTATTACTCAATATCATGATAAAAGTAAAGAGCTATAATAACAAATACAGCCATGTATAAGGCTGCAAAATTAATTCATAAAAATGTGTTATGATTTTTATACAAATAATGAGCAAGCAGAAAGAGAATCAGGAAAACAATCTCATTCACAATATTCTTCCAAAATATTTTAAAACTTTGAAATAATTTTTTGGGCCAGGGGGCCATACCTGGCGGTGCTCAGGGGTTACACCTGATGCAATCAAGGATGGGATGGAGTGCCAGAGATTGAACACGGGTGGATGTGTGCAAGGCAAGCACTCTACCACTGTACTATGGCCCTGGCCCCCTAAAGCAAATCCTGGAATAATTTTAAGAGAACAAAACCTGTGAAAACTAAGAACTAGGTCTATTATTGAAAGACATGTGAGATAAAAAGAAATGTAAATATATTCTGTGCTCATCTGGTAGAAGAATTAAATGATCAAAATGGCTATATTTAATAAAACAGCACATAAATTCAATGCAAACCCCATAAAAAAACCCAGAAGCATTCTTCATAGACATAGAACCCCAAACCACCAAGTTTCTTTGGAACTACAGAACACCCCAAGCAGCAAAAATAATTCTGAGAGGAAAAAGTTTTAAGATATAAATTTCCCCAACTTCATACTATGCTAAAAAGTGATAATAATCAAGACAGCATGCTATTAGAATACAAAATGACACACAGATCAATGGATAAAACTTTGGAAACTTATTTATAACAAAGGAGCCAAAAGCACACAATGGAGTCAAGAAAAAATCTCTCCAATCAATGTTGAAAAAACTTGACAGTCACAAGCAAAAGAATTTAGGAGGACAATTATTTGCCATCATATGGAAATATTTAAAATGGATAAAGGACTTTAGTATAAACCCCAAAATATAAAAACATGAAAGAAACATAGGTAATATACTCTTCAACATTAATTTTTGAGATGTACTTAGGGACTCAAATCCAGTTGCAAGTAAAACAAAGACAGGACTACATCAAACTAAAAACCATCTGCACTGCAGAAGAAATTATCAAAACAGAAAAACATCCTACAAGTGGGATAATATATTTGCACATAATATACCTGATGTGGGGTTAATTTCCAAAATATTTTTTAAAAATACTCACGGGGTTGGGGGAGGGCAGAGAGAGATTACAGTGGGTAATGTGCTTGCCTTGCACATGGCCAACTTGCATTCAATTCCTTTCACTCCATATGGTCCCCTAAGTGTGCCAAAGCCTCCAGTAAGCCCTGAGTACTGACAGTAGCCCCCAAAGCAAAATAACATAAAAAAAACCAAACTGATCAGATTCCAGAAAGATAATACAATGGTAAGGTGTCAGCTTGCATGCTGCTCACCAGAAGCCCTGAGCATAACCAAGTGTGGGCTAAAAGCAAACGAATATATTTTATTTTATTTTATTTTATTTTATTTTATTTTATTTTATTGAATCACCATGTGGAAAGTTACAAAGTTCTCAGGCTTATGTCTCAGTTACACAATGCTCAAACACCCATCCCTTCACCAGTGCCCATATTCCACCACCAAAAAAAAAAAAAACAGTACACCTCCCACCCCCCACCCCCCACCCCCACCTGCATAACTGATAAAATTCACTTCATTTTCTCTTTATCTTGATTACATTCCATATTTCAACCCAAAACTCACTATTGTTGTTTGGGTTTCAACACTGAACTCACTATTCTTCTTGGAGTTTATCCCCCCCAAAATACGGGCCTATTGACAAGGAAACATTTGATAATTAGTTCTCCATGAATGAGAATAAGGAGATAAAAGGTCGCGTGGCTGCGGTAGCGGCCGTGCTGTTTAGGATTTCTGTGTTTTAGTAATTAAGTACATGGAGATTTAAGTGGGAAATTTCATCATTTCCCTTCCTGGGGCAGCATAAAGCAAAAGCTCAGTTCATGGTCTGGGGACATGGCTGCGAGCACTTGCTGGGATCAGAAGTAATCTAGCTGGCTCTGGATGTTGGTCGTTTAGCAGCAGAGCGGCCGTGCAAACGCATGGCCACCCGGTTCGAATCCCGGCGGAGCGCAAGCCAGAGCCGGTACCAGCCCCAGCCCGAGACAGCCCCCGAATATATTTTTTAAATCATCAAATTCAACCAGAGAAAGCAGTCTGACTCAAAACAGGCACCTGAATAGACATTTCTCCAAAGAAAACAAAAGTATAGAACTACAAATCAAGACAGCAATGAGTGAAAAACCTTATCCCTGTGAGAATCACCATTCTCCACAACAAGAACAAGTGTTAAGATATGGAAGGAAAGAAATCCTTGGCATTGCAGTAGGAATGTAACTTGGTATCACCGTTATGGAAAGCATTTTGAAAATTACAGGAACTCTATATAATTCCATTATTCCTCTTTTGGGAATTTGAAAGTTATAAAAATCACCAATTTGCAAAGATTTGTGCCCTCACCCCACAACATTGACTGCAGCATTATGTACAACTGTCAACACCTGGAACTTAAGCCCCGATTAACAGATGATAAGACAAAGATGTGGTACATATTCACGGTGAAATTAAGTCAGTGATTATAAAAAATAAAATACTGCAACTTGAAACAATATGGAGGAACTAAGAACAGTGGGAAAATTTCAGGTAGGGAAAGACAAACTAATTTTTAGATTAAAACGCAGTATCACCGCCGAGATGTGATCCCGGGGGCCACACACAGGTGCGGCCTCTCCGCAGCTGCGCAAGCGTGAATCCAGACCCAGAAAAACCTCTTTCAGCGTGGGCAACTCCTCGCAGAATGTCTCCAGCCTGAGAACTAAGCCTCAGCCCCGTGCCCGCCCAGGAGGGAAAAGGTATTTCTCTCTCTCGCCTCTTTCTCTCTGGGGATGAAGGGCGCGGTGGCCGCCATATTAAGACGACCACAGATTGGGTTTTCAAGCCTGCAATTATCTAATATCTGGAAGAAATCTCCCTGGACTTCTTGTTAAAGTACAGAAATTCAAAACCGCGCGGCCGCGACCTTATTTGTCTTCACAGTAGGTCTGAATCTAGTGGGGTACTCCTAACAACAATAGTGAGGTTTGTGTTGAAATATTGAATGTAACCAAAGTAAACAGAATGTAAAATGAAACTTATCAGTTACAAGGTAGGGGGTGGGGGGGCGGGATGGGAGGTGTACTGTGTGGGTTTTTTTTTTTTTTTTGGTGGTGGTATATGGGCACTGGTGAAGGGATGGTTGTTTCAGCATTGTATAACTGAGACCTAAGCCCGAAAGCATTGTAATCTTCCACATGGTGATTTAATAAAATAAAAAAAATAAAAAATAAAAAATAAAATAAAATAAAATAAAATAAAAAATAAAACGCAATATTTCAAGAAAAAAAGTAGGTTTTGGCAATCACCCAAACCCATGTACATCACGTGTAGGATAACACTGGTTTGTTCTTTCTGCCTTGCTACAGGGAGCTTAGGTTTATTGGGTTACTCCCATCACAGTGCTCCCATTCCTGTGTTTATTTGTAATCTCTTTCTTTGTGCTCTGTTGACTTGTAAATATTGTTTTTCTCTTCTCCTTAAGTACTTTGCATAAGTCAGAGCAATGACCCTTTTGCATGGCACAAGAAGACACTTAATGCTATGCTTTTGTAACATGGGAGTTAATTGACTCCAGATAATATTACCTCCAGGGCATCTGTTCTTTTGACCCAAACCTCAGTTGCCCTTACTTCATAGCACTCCCAAAGCAGGGTCTCGATGAGGGACTAGATGGATGCAGGGCAAGCTGTGAGTTATGTGCTACCCTGGCATCAAAATGGGCCTGGCCAAAGTGCCATAATGCTTAACTATAAGTTAAGAGCATGGTCATGGACAAATGCTGTCATGATCCAAAAAGTAATAACTAGATTCAGACCCTGCTAGGAATGGGAATGATTAATCTGGCCTGAGCACTGTAGTCTGAGTCTTTGGCGAGATGTCCCCAGGGAAGCCAGCCTCCAAACCTCAATGTATCTCTTACTGTGTCCATACAACATAACTACCATTAAGAATATTAAGATGTTAGTTAAGATGTCAAATAAGTTATTGGACTAAGGAGAGCAAAACACCCCTAAGTGGTATTTTGCCCCTGAGTGAAGAAGGGTTTTTGATCTGTGGATTTTGTGGGATGGGGTGTGGTGACTACCCCCAACACAGGGAGTTGGAGAGAGAGAAGAGAGAGACCGGGGCAGCAAGATGGAGCGTAGCAAGGGGGACAAAGAAAGAAGAATGCGGCTGCAAAAGGGAGCGCCAAGAGATGAGCGGGAGAGACAGGAGGAGATGGGAGTGAGGAGCAGTGTGAGACTAGAGTAGGGAGCTCAGTGAAACTGGAACAGGCGTGTGGGGAGAATGGTTTAATGGCAACTGATCACCAACCAACTTGGCCCTTGCTTCCTCCTTCATCTGCCCATGACCTGGGCCGCCCTTGGAGGCGGAGTGGCCCGAGTCCACCCAACCCGGCGGCGAGAGGCAGAGCCACGGGGGGCGGGGGAATCTCTCTAGCCGCCCCGGAGAGTATGCACCCAAGGAGTTCAAGATTTTTTGCTGTGGAAGGAAAAGTCTATGTGACTTTGGAAAGCACAGGGGGTAACCTTTCCCTTGGAAACAAGAGGGAAGAGGGTAAGTAGTCTAAGATCTGGATAAATGGGAGTGCCTGTGCATAGAAAATGCACTTTGAAAGAAATAAAAAACATGACGGAAAAAATCACACTTGATTTGCCTTTGGGGTAGAAATTAAAGGAAATGTTTTGACTTCTAAGAAGGGGTTCTGGCTCGGAGAGATTTTGGAGGTAGGGTTCAGTCCCTGGGTAGAAGAAGCAAGGCTGAGTACCCAGCTGGGAGTCACCCAGGAATAGTTCTTTGGTGTTGGCTAAACACTAAATAGCAAAAATACAGAGAATCTTCACCGTTAGTTTTAATATTTTTTTGTTAAATTATGCAAAGACTAATGGTGAACTTGGGGTAGGTGTATGGAGGCCCCGGAAATCAGATGACATCGTACCTATGGTTAAGTTCACACAGTGACAGCATTGATGACAAATATGGCCTAAGCTAGCTTTTCCTTGGGGGATGGTGAGAGGTTACTTCTCCTTGATACAAGTACCTCCTATGCATATTTAGATATGAAATGGTCACTTCGAGGTCTGACTCTGGCAACACACTGTTCTCTAAGGAAAGCCAGAAGCTATCAGGAGTACTGCCTGACAGGGGCTAAAATCTTAAACCAAAGCAGAATCCAAAACATTTACTTGCATGGTTTCTTTCATTTGAATCATATGTGTGTGGTCATTCCAACCAGTAGTAGAATTCTTATTTGATCTCCACTTTATCTGAATGCTTCTTTAGAAAGCCATAAGTCACCACTAGCCACCCTTTTTTTAGATGCACTGTTCAGTGATGCATGATTGGAAATGATGGTGCTACCTTCTGGAGTTTTTCTGAGTCTGGTGACATTTATGCTCTGAGGTTTTATGTATCCAATTTTGATTTTATTTTTGTTATCTTCTGCTAAAGGTACCAAAGCTGTTTTCTTATTGTCACCATAACTTTCCCAGTTTCCACTGTAATTATTCACAATAGAATATCTCCTTTAGTAAATGACATTCTTTTCTACCTGCAACTAATAGTTTTTGATGAAATTGGAAAAGGAGGAGACAGGAAGATAGCAAATCTGTGAGGCTCCAGACCCTTATGGTTCACCTTTACTGTATGCTCCCTGGACTGAGGCGAGGCATGACCCTGGAACTCCTGGACATGGCTTGAGTGGCCTGGTGGTCACTGCCACTTCAGGGCCCAAACACTACCACAGCATCGTCAGGCCTTTGCATTGAAAAAGGAAGCCAGGTTGGCTAAGAATTGCAGGGAGTGTTCACTTCCACTCCTAGAAAACCACGTGGGAGGTCCCCCGAAATTGTTAAATAAAATTGAGTTTTTATGAAAAGGAAAAGGAAATGAAAGCTAGGAAAGAATAAAATAAGAACAATTACCAGGCTGCAAATATGGAAGAGTGAAGGCTATTCCCTCAGGTTCCCCTTCTCAACTGAAAGTGTTTCTTTCTCAACAATCTGTAAAAGTTTACAGATTTTAGTTTTAAGGTTTTTTTTTCTTTTTTGGGTCCCATCCAGCAATGTTCAGGGGTTGCTCCTGGCTCTGCACTCAGGAACTAGTCCTGGCAGTGCTCGGGGAACCCTGTGGAATGCTGGGAATCAAACCGGGGTCGGCGGCGTGAAAGGCAAACACCCTACCCACTGTGCTATTGCTCCAACCCCCAGATTTTAGTTTTTTAAAAATATCTTTACAAAACTCTGTTTAGATTATCAACCAACACCAAAAATATTAGCAGGATTTCAGTGTAAGTGGATTTATAGAAACACAAATGTATAGACACATGTATTATGTATTTTTTAATTTATTATTATTTTTGAATTGAATCACTGTGAGATACACAGTTACAAGGTATTTCATGATTAGGTTTCACTTGTATAATGTTACAGTACCTGTCCTTCACTGGTGTACGTTTCCCAACACCAATGTCCCCATTCTCTCTCTCTACACCCAAGCCTCTATGGCAGGTAATTTTCTTCTCTCTCTCTCTCTCTTTCTCTCTCTCTCTATCTCTATCTCTCTCCATCTCTCTCTGTATCTCTGTGTTTCTGTTTCTGTCTCTGTCTTTCTCCTTTTGGGCATTATGGTTTGCAATATAGATACTGAAAGGTTATCATGTTTATCGCTTTACCTACTTTCAGCACTCAATTCTTGTCCAGAGTGAACATTTTCTAATATTATTGTCATAATCGTCCCTTCTCTAGTCTAACTGCCCTTCGCAGCCCGCCCCCTCCCCCTGCCCCCCCCCATACACACACACTAGTGGCAATGTTTTATTTAACAGGATTTTTTTTCTTTTGGGGTCACACTCGGCGATGCACAGGGGTTACTCCTGGCTCTGCATTCAGGAATTACTCCTGGCTCTGCACTCAGGAATTACTCCTGGCAGTACTCAGGGGACCATATGGGACGCTGGGAATCAAACCCGGGTCAGCCACGTGCAAGGCAAATGCCCTACCTGCTGTGCTATCACTCCAGCTCCTTAACAGAATTTTTTGTGTAATTTTTTCAGATTTTGTTTACTCTAGGAATTTAAAGTGTCAGTGTAAAAAATTATATGCATTGTAAATTGATTTCTTCCTTTCCTATCTGGATGCACTTAGTGTCTTTTTCTTGCCTAATCGCGATTGCAAGTACTTCCAGTACTATATTGAACAGAAGTAGTGAGAGTAGGCATACTTACCTTGTCCCTGATCTTAGAGGGAGAAAAAGATTAGAAGAGACAGCGAAGGCCATTTCTTACTAATCAAGGAATACATACAGCAGGAAGAACTCACACTCCTAAACCTATGTGCACCTAATGAGGGACCAACGAAATACTTAAAACAACTGCTAACAGATTTTAGAGAGGACATCGCTAGCAACACAATAGTAGTTGGAGACTTCAACACCGCCTTATCACCTCTGGATAGATCAACAAAATCAAAACTCAGCAAGAAAACACTGGCCTTGAAGGAAGTAATAGAAGAGAGAGAGCTAATAGATCTATACAGGGCTTTGCATCCCCATAAAAAAGAATACACATTCTTTTCCAGTGCACACGGAACACTCTCTGAAATAGTTCATACGCTGGGCCACAAAGCATACCTCCATAGAATCGGGAAGATAGAAATTGTATCAACTATCTAGATAATGGACCAAACATGATGACCTCTCAGTGTCTGTGTTGCAAGCTATAATGCCCAAAAGTAAAGAGAGACTATGGGCAATTTTGTCTGCCATGGAGGCAGGGGGAGGGTGAAAAGAGGGGTATACCTGGGATATTGGTGGTGGGGAATGTGCACTGGTGGAGGTATGGGTGTTTGATCATTGTGAGATTGTAACCCAAACATGAAAGCTTGTAACTATCTCACGGTGATTCAATAAAATTTTAAAAATTTAAAAAAAAGAAAGAAATTGTATCAACTATCTTCTCAGACCATGATGCACTGAAGATAGGAATTAATCATGCACAGACACTGAGGACCAAACCATACATCTGTAAACTAAACAACTCAATGTTGAACAATGAGTGGGTCAGGGAGGAAATCAAAGAAGAAATCAAAAGGTACCTGGAAACAAATGAGAATGAAGACACGAGCTACCAGAACCTGTGGGACACAGCTAAGGCTGTGTTAAGGGGAAAATTTATAGCTCTGCAAGCATATCTCAGGAAGGAAGAAAGGGCCTACATAAATAACCTGACCTCACAGCTCAAGGCCTTAGAAAAGGACCAACAAAGTGAGCCCAAACCAGGCAGAAGTCAAGAAATAATAAAAATTAGAGCAGAAATCAATGATATGGAAACCCAAAAAACATTCTGAAAGATCAATGAATCTAAGAGCTGGTTCTTTGAGAAAATAAATAGGATTGATAAACCACTTGCAAGACTCAGAAAGAAAGAGAGAGATAACTCTAAAAAAATCCAAATCATAAATGAAAAAGGGGACATCACAACAGAAACCAAAGAAATTCAAAAGATCATCAGAGACTTCTTTGAAAGTCTGTGTGCTACGAAACAAGAGAATCTAGAATAAATGGATAAATTCCTGGGTTCTTATAGCCTCCCAAGGCTGAATTCAGATGATCTGAAATACCTGAATAGACCCATTACTATCAAGGAAATCGAAACTGTAATCAAAAGTCTCCCCAGAAACAAAAGTCCAGGTCCAGATGGATTCACTAGTGAATTCTTCGAAACATTTAAAGAGGACCTATTGCTAATTCTTCTCAAGCTCTTCCAGGAAATTGAGGAAACAGAAACACTGCCAGACAGTTTCTATGAGGCACATATCACCCTAATACCCAAAACAAACAGAGACACCACAAAAAAAGAAAACTACAGACCGATATCTCTGATGAACACGGATGCAAAGATCCTCAATAAAATATTAGCGAATAGAATCCTGCAACTGCAACTCATCAAAAAGATCATACACCATGACCAAGTGGGATTCATCCCGGGGATGCAAGGATGGTTTAACATTCGGAAGTCAATCAACATAATCCATCATATCAGCAAAAGAAAATATAAAAACCATATGGTCATATCAATAGATGCAGACAAAGCATTTGACAAGATCCAGCACCCGTTCATGATGAAAACGCTCACAAAAATGGGCATAGAAAGGAACTTCCTCAATGTACTCAAAGTCATCTACCACAAGCCTATCGCAAGCGTTATCCTCAATGGGAAAAAAACTAAGTGCATTGTAAATTGAAAACAAAGACATACAATACTCTTTATGATATATCCTGATCATGAAATTGGTTTTCTAACAAATCTCACAGACTAGTATTTCAAAGAGGATCGTTTTAACATTGTAAACAATGTTAAAATATCTCGTGCTATATTGTTCCATAAACAAAAGATAGCTAAACTTCACTCACTTTCACTAAACAGTAGTGATAAACTGAAACTTTTGCTGTGAAGTGGAACAGTGTGGACAATATTGTAAACAGGGCCCTTGTCATAATGGGTAGTTATCACATAAGTTCATTGTGTTTCCTGTGGGATAACTCAGAATACTGTGTTCTACCTTCCATTTTTAAATGAATGGTTTCTGGGAATGATAATGCTGATATTTCTCCAATGCTTAAATCACAATGAGAGAAGGCTTAAGGTTGCTAAGTAGCTAATTTTCTTCTCCTTCCTCTTCTTATATATTCATCTCACCAATGGCAGAATTTATCAGTTTGGGTTTCCAGATTAGATTTTGGTCAGTAAATTCCTTGTGGTCAAAAACAACCAGGGCCCAAATATTTTGGAAATGAGATGACTGCTCCTTCACCAAAATGCACTAAAATTCGTCAAAATTCAAACATGCTGCATGTGCTGCATCTTACACTTATAGCTTTTACCGCCAATACAGCTCAGCAACATTGTGTACATTGCTAATCAATTTCAGATGACTGCCCTATAGTAGTGCATTCGTCTTTAGGTTCAGCAATGGGCCTGTCAAGTTTCTCTTCAGCCCTAAAAGACAAGACAGGACTTTCAAAACTGAAACTACGTTCTTAACAAACAATAGTAGGCAGGAGGCAATATCTAAGTGTAAAACTCTTCATATTTTCAAAATTTAAACAAATTCCTACAACTACTCCAAGGTGTCAATTCATGATTTAATGTCAAATCATGATCATGAGCGGCACCTATTCTATCCCTAGGCTTATATCAAAATCACTGCATCACTGTATCACTGTCATCACGTTGCTCATTGATTCACTCGAGTGGGCACCAGTAACGTCTCCACTGTGAGACTTGTTACTGTTTCTGGCATATCGAATATGCCATGGGTAGCTTGCCAGGTTCTGCCAATGTGGGCGAGACACTCTCGGTAGCTTGCCGGGCTGTCCGAGAGGGGCAGAGGAATCAAACATGGTTGGCCATGTGCAAGACAAATGCCCTACCTGCTGTGCTATCGCTCCAGCCCTCAGTCTGAAAGTAGTGAGTGGTCACAAGGTCAACCTATATCAAAATAAATAATAGAAAACTATTATTCTCTCAATATTGACAATACTTTTATCAGATGACTGTATTATTCTGGCTAGCGGAGAGTTTAAGCAGTGACTAGGAATTCAGTCAGCTGCTTCCTCCAATAGGATGTGCTGAAGGAAGTTACACATATATTAAGATTCAAATGGCTTGCACATGGCCTACTGGGTTTGATTCCTCTGCCCCTCTCGGAGAGCCTGGCACTTAGTATCTGGCACTGAGTGAGAAGTAGCCAAGTTGGGATTTTTCTCTGTTTTTGGTTTTGGTGGGTTTTTCTTTTTTTGAGGGGGGGGGGTGCATGTAGGGGGTTGGGGACTCTAACTCAGCAGTGTTCAGAGCTTACCTCTGACTTTATTATCAGGGATAACTCCTGGATGGCTCAGGGTGCTAAATGGGTGCCAGAGAACAAACCTAGTTTGACCACATGCAAGGCAAATACCCTACTGCTGGCCCCAGGATTTTAAAGGTTTTTTTTTCCCCACTGGACTTCTCACCTGATGAAACAACCAAGGTAGCAGCAAAATCAGAGCTCCAGGAAGAAAAGGACTCTTGGAACTAACTCTCCATTGATGAAAACAGTTAACAAAAGATGTGAACAGCTATAGCATAGTAAAATAGCACTACCAAGAACAATATGAGAAAGAATGTAGGTCAGCTATTCTTCTTCTTAGAACACTGGATTTAAAAAAATGTAAATAATTGTCATAGTTACAATTATCTGATTAAAATATACTGTCAAGTAATGCACTAAGAAACTTCTTTAAGAAGTAAAAAACTTCCCCTACTTAATAGTGAGGGAGGGGATATTACCTGAAAGGCAGAGGACAGTAGAGAGACAGAGAGAGAGAGACAGAGAGAGAGAAATAATAGAACATGAGTAACAGATTAAAACTTGGCCTATAAGGTCACTCATGTATTTACATGTTTTCTGTTCTTGTTGCCTGACCATCAAGGATTAGATGGAAGGTATGTTTCACTACTGAGAATCATGTAGGAATATAAGACAGGTTTCAAAACTAGGAAAAAGAACTTATACTGTAGACCTGAATTTTTAATAAATCTATGGGATTAGTTAATTTTTTATTAGAGCAGCACCTATTAGCAGCTCTTTGCATAAGAAATACATAAACCTTTTGAAAGCTTTTGTAGCTTCGCTACTTACATTTAGTAACAAAAAGAACTTAAACTGAATCAGAAACGAAAAGGGGGACATCACAACAGAAATTACAGAAATCCAAAGGATCCTCAGAGATTACTTTGAGAATCTTTATGCCAGGAAACAAGAAAATCTCAAGGAAATGGGTAAATTCCTAGATTCCTATACCCTCCCCCCCCCCCGAGGCTGAACCAAGAAGACCTGGAGTACCTGAACAGACCAATCACCATCAAGGAAATTAAATGGTAATAAAAACTCTCCCCTAACCCAAAAGTCCTGGCCCAGATGAATTCTAGTGAATTCTTCCAAATCTTTAAAGAGTACTTACTCCCCATCCTTTTTAAGCTTTTCCAGGAAATTGAAGCATCAGAAACACTTCCAAACAGTTTCTATGAAGCAAATATCACCGATACCAAAAGCAGACAGAGATACCACAAAGAAAGAGAATTACAGGTCAATATCCCTAATGAACACAGAACCAAAGATCTTCAACAAAATCCTAGCAAACAGAATCCGATGACTCATCAAAAAGATCATACACCATGACCAAGTAGGATTCATTATGGGGATGCAATTATGGTTTAACATTTGCAAGTCAATCAACATAATCCATCATATCAATAAAAGAAAAGATAACTATATTATCTTACCAATAGATGCAGAGATAGCATTTGACAAGATCCAGCACCCGTTTATGATGAAAACTCTCAGCAAAATGGGCACTGAATGAACTTTCCTTGATATATTCAAAGCTATCAACCAAAAGCCCACGACAAACATCATTCTCAATGGGGAGAAACTAAAAGCCTTTTCTCTAAGATCAAGCACAATATAAGGCTGCCCACTCTCACCACTCCTATTCAATATAGTACTGATAGTTCTGGCCCTAGAACTTAGGCAAGAAAAAGATATCAAGGATATCTTTGATAGGAAAGGAAGAGGTCAAGCTATCACTATTCACAGACGATATGACACTATACTTTAGAAAATCCAAAAATCCTAAAATCCTAAAGACTCTACAGAAAAGTTCCTAGAAACAATGGGTTTGTATATTAAAGTAGCAGGCTACAAAGTCAACACCGAAAAGTAAATGGCTTTCCTATATACAAATAATGAGAAAGAAGAAAGAGACATTAAAAAATCAATACCATTCAGAAATACCTCAGAAAATTAAGTGCCTCAGAATCAGCTTAACTAATGAGGTGAAGGACCTATACCAGGAAAATTACAAAACACTTTCAAGAAATAAAAGAGGACACTAGGAAATGGAAACACATCCCCTGCTCATGAACAGGGAGGATGAACATTATCAAAGCAGCAATACTCCCCAAAGTGCTGTACAGATTTAATGCGGTCCCATGACATTTTTCAAAGAAATAGAAAAAACACTCCTGAAATTCATATGGAACAATAAACCTCCCAAGAATAGCTAAAGAAATCCTTGGGAAAAAAGAAGATGGGTCGCATCACCTTCCTCAATTTCAAATCCTACTACAAAACAGTAGTAATTAAAGCAGGATGGTATTGGGCTAGAAACAGACCTGCAGACCAATGGAAAAGAGTTGGATATCCTGTCACAGATCCCCCAAAATATATGGCCACTTAATCTTTGACAGAGGAGCAAGAAATGCAAAGTGGAACAAGGAAAGTCTCTTCAACAAGAGGGGCTGGGAAAACTGGAAAGCTACCTGCAAAAAAAAATGAACTCTGACCTCTGTCTAATGCCAAGCACAAAAGTCAGACCAAAGTGATTAAAGACCTCAATATCAGACATGAATCTGTAAGGTACATAGAGGAAAATGTAGGCAGAACACTCCATGATATTAAAGCTAAAAACATCTTAAAGATGCTTTTAGATGAGACACCACTGACCAAACAAGTGAAAATAAACATAAACAAATGGGACCACAGTAAACTAAGAAGCTTCTGCACTTCAAAAGAAACAGTGATCAAAATACAAAGAGAACTCACAAAATGGATAAGAATATTTACCCAATACCCATCTGATAAGGCATTAATATCCAGGATATACAAGACACTTGTAGAATTGTACAAGAAAAAAAAAAACTCCAACCCCATAAACAAATGGGGAGAAGAAATGAACAGAAGCTTCCTCAAAAAAAGAGATAAAAATGGCTAAAAGGCAGATGAAGGGGCTGGAGTGATAGCACACCGGGTAGGGTGTTTGCCTTGCACACGGCCGACCCGGGTTCAATTCCCAGCATCCCATATGGTCCCTGAGCACCGTCAGGGGTAATTCATGAATTCAGAGTCAGGAATGACCCCTTGTGCATCGCCGGGTGTGACCCAAAAAGCAAAAAAAAAAAGAAAGGCAGATGAAAAATGTTCCACATCACTAATCATCAGGGAGATGAAAATCAAAACAACAATGAGATATTATCTCACACACAGAGACTGTCACACATCAAAAAGAACAACTAGTGGTGGCGTGGTTGTGGGGAAAAAGGGATGCTCTTTCACTGTGGGTGGTAATATCAACTGGTTCAGTCTGTTTGGAAAACAATATGGACATTCCTTAAAAAACTAGAAATTGAGCTTTCATAATGATGACCCTGCAATACCACTTCTGGGAATATATCCCAAGGGTGCAAAAAAAGCACAGTAAAATGACAACTGCACCTGTATGTTCATTGCAGCACTGTTCATAATAGCCAGAATCTGGAAACAATCCAAGTGCCTGAGAACAGACAACTAGGTAAAGAAACACTGGTACATCTACACAATGGAATACTATGCAGCTCTTAGGAGAGATGAAGTCACGAAATTTGCTTATAAGTGGATGGACATGGAGAGTATCTTGCTAAGTGAAATGAGTCAGAAAGAGAGGGACAGACATAGAAGGACTGTACTCATTTGTGGAATATAAAATAACATAATACGAGTCTAAAACCCAAGGATAGTAGACGCAAAGACCAGGAATAGTTGGAAGCCTGTATCATAAGCTGGGGTAGAAGGCAGATGGAATAGAGAAGGGATCACTAAGATAATGATGGTTGGAGGAATCGTTCGAGATAAGAGACTTGTGCTGAAAGTAGATAAAGGACCAAACGTGATAACATCTCAGTATCTGTATTGCAAACCATAATGCCCCAAAGTAGAGAGAGAGCATTGGGGAAATTGTCTGCCATGTAGGCAGGGGGATGGTTAGAAAGTTTGGGGGTACAGTGGGGACATTGGTCCTAGAGAATGTGCACTGGTGGAATGGGTGTTTGATCATTGTATGACTGAAACTCAAACATGAAAGCTTTTTAACCGTATCTCATGGTGATTCGATTTAAAAAAATAAATACAAGTTTAATTAAAAAAGTATTTATTTATGAGTCTCTGGCTCACGGCCAGTTAATGGACTTATATGGTACAGGAGACAGTTCATGGGTGTGGCCACCAGGCTCTCTGAAGAATAGGTGGATGGCGGGAGGTTGCCCATCCTCAAATCTGTGAGAGCCTGGAGATTTTGGTCACAAATTTCCATATCTGAGTTTTTCAACAAATTCACTCATGGATGATGCTCATCTGAGTCTTTGGAGATTGACTGTGAACATGTTGGCAATGGAGTTCTGGAGGTTTTTGTGGATGCCAAGATTTTAAAATAAGTAAAAGCTTGGGACTGGGACATCTCCAAACTGCGGGGTGGGGGGGGGCACTGGAATGGGGCGGCACCAGCCCAGCTTCCAGCCAGCCCCTGCCACCAGAAGTCACGCCCTCAACCTGCCCTCGGCGCCATCTTGCCAGAGCAGCCAGCAGTGAAGAATCCGGGCCGGCAGGCATTGCAAGCCGGAGAATGCTCCGGACCCCAAACCGGGCTAACAACGCCTGGGTGCCAGACGGAGAAAGTGCAGCCACCCTGCCTTCTCCAGATGGAGTCTCAGCGACACTGAGCTTCTACTAACATGGCTCCAGTATGTGGGACTGGGATATCCCTCCAAACCGACCTTTCCTGATTAAAAAAAAAAAAAAAAAAAAAAAAAAAAAAAAAAGCTCAGAAATGGCTCCACCACCCCTGAGCATCCACTATCCTAGAGGCACAGAAACCAATCTCAGAATGCAGCGGCTGCTGGCAAATATACTCCTGGACTGTGAACTAAGCTACGGCCCTGTGCAGCCCCGGGAGGGGAAGGGTTTCTGTCCCTTGGCCTTTTTTCCCTTTGTGACAGCATAGTAACTGCCACCGTTCAGAACCAATTGGACAGAGGGGTAGGAGCTTGCAGTGATGAGATGCATTGAGGAATCTCGCGATGAGGGGGGCAGAACTGGCCCTGTCTCCTGCCCAAATGAGACCCCAAGTGGTCGCCACAAACAGCTACTCCCCTCCTGAACAGCCATGATCCCAGAGACACACAAACCAATCTTGGAATGCAGCAGCTGCTGGCAGAAATACGTCTGGACTTAATACCAGAATCCCAAAACTGGGCGGCCGCTTTCAAGATCGTGCAACATCATACGCTCTTTGTTATCGACAATAGAAAACATACGATCTAATGATGCCATTCCAACAGGTCTGACTATTAGGGGAAAAAACTCCAAATAATGATAGTGAGTTCTCTGTTGAAAATTGAATGTAATCAAAGTAAGAAGAGAGTAAAGTGAAAATCATATGCCACACAGGCAGAGGGGGAGTAGGAGGGGGAGTATGCTGGGGTTCCTGGTGCTGGAACATGTGCACTCGTGAAGGGGTGGGTGTTTGATCATTGTATGACTGAGATTTGATCCTGAAAGCCCTGTAACTGTTCTCACGGTGACTCAATTAAAAAATTAATTAATTTTAAAAAATAAAAACAAAATTAAAAAAATAAATAAGTAAAAGCTAGAAGGGGTGGGAGCGGTGGGCTGAAGCCTGAAAAATAGTAAGCGGGTAAGGCACTTGCCTTGCATGCAGCTGACCTGAGTTCAATCCCCAGCATCCCATATGGTGCCTGAACAGAGACTAGAGTAATTCCAGAGTGCACAGCCAGGAGTAACCTCTGAGTATAGCCAGGTATGGCCCCCAAAAAACTCATTTAAAATGTAAAGGTCAATTGAGATAGCTTAAAGTGCTAGAGTGCATACCTGGCATATGGAAGTCTAAAATTTGATTCCACAAGGAGCCACTGTAACATTGAGTCCCCTGAGCTCTGCAAGCTATGATTTTAATGGTCCCCAGCACTTCTTAGACCATGCAGCACTACATCACCGGGCCTGAGCATTCAAATTCCTACTCACACAACCAGGCAGAGCATCTTATGGAATGACTCTTACCCCCAGCATCATGAGGACAGCTTGAGAGACTACAAAAATAAATAAATAAAATAAAATAATACAATACAATAACTACATTTCCATTGCCTTTTATAAGATGAATCACAGTGGTCAGTTTTCTTTATTTTCATCTAATATAAAACCCTTCTTTTAATTATAAAATTAATTCATTTTCCTTTCTTGGAAAATGCCAAAAGATATTTTTATTTTAACTTGGGATCCCCCATGGCAGTGCTCAGGGCTTATACTAGCTCTGTGATCAGGGTTCACTCCTAACAGTGCTCAGAAGAAGACCATCGACATTGCTGAGGATGGAACTAGTGTCTGCCACATGCAAGGCAAATGTCTCAACCCCTATACCATCTCTCTGGACCCCACTGATTTTACTTTATTATAATAGACTGGTTAATAAGATTTTTGTTGAAAAAGGCTATATATTTAACATGAAATTGAAATTAGAGATCAAAGTTCAAAGTTCATAGTGGAACTTGAAATAATTATTAGTCTTTGAAGAAAGGGTGATAAATGTGTGAAATTTTCATTGCATGCATCATTCATTGGATTTCATGTTCAAAGACATCTCTTCTAATGGTGATTAAACTATTTGTGTATGAGTATAACTGAAAAACAAATATATGATCAGAATTTTGAGAGAGGGTCTGCCAAACTACAAACAGTATGGCTGTAGCCCACTCCCAGCACTACTGGTCAACCATGCCAGATGACTCAACGCTCTTGTCCAGGGTATGGTGATGCTTGGCCTTAGCAGTGTTGGAGGCAATCATTACATCCTGCAATGTTTGGGGCCCATAAGGAGCTGGCCATCAAAGTAGCAGCCTGGAGTGTGCCCATTGAGCTTTCTTCACAGCCTCTGTGATCAGAAATTCAGGTCATCATTTAATTTATTTCACTAACATACTCTTTCCCACACTGTTGCCATGGGTATATTATTACAATAGCATTTCTTAAACAGAGTGCCACTTAATTAGATGTTTCTAAGAGATCTATCTTGTTCTCTCATTTATCATCTAAGAAGGAATGTCTAAACAACACAAAGTATTCTCATATCTAATGAATATATTAGAGCTAAAAGTAAAGTCTCCCTTCCCCAATAAAGTTCCTGAATACAAAGTTGACAATTGTCTTCCTAAAAGCAATAGACTATCAGGCTTGTCACATCATTACTGCTTTTGAGTGAGAGCATAAATTCTGAAAGGGAAAATAGACCCCTGCCCATATTTGAGATAGGATAATTTCAAATACCAGAGACTAACACAAGAAAACATGAGTCACCAAGGGGGCAGCTGAATCAAGGTGACACGATGTAACCATGGATTGTATTTGTGATTTCCTTGACCTGGTTATAGTCTCATTTTGTAACCTTGGTACTCTAGAATGCATCTAGTCCCATATCAAAACATTCTAGGTCTAGCCCTACCTAGTCTTATAATCAAACTTTCTGTGAAACTGTTCAACAGAGAAAACTGAGATCCTCTGTGCAAACTATGTTTCAAAGATCTGAAAATGACTATCTCATGTATATTTTATATTACATATTTGTTCAGAACTTTCCATGGATGCTTTGCCCTCATTGAAAATCAGAATAGCATTTCCAAAGTCAAATATGAGTGACAAAAGTTTAGCATGACATATGCATGTATTTTTGAAGATTTAATTTTATCGCATATTTAACATATTAAGTAAAAAGGTATAGTTCTGCTTAGTTTATTAAAGCATTTTACCTACTTAAATTAGTCATAATAATATTGTCATGTTATTCTTCTTCTTATTATTACCATGGTTTGAGGGCAAGATCCAGCAATGCTCAAGACTGTCTTCTCACTCTGATTTCAGGGATTACCCCTGGCAGTGTTTGGAGGACCATATGGAGTACCAGGATTGAACCCAGGTTGTCCACATGCAAGGCAAACATACTATCCACTGTATTATGGCTCCAGCATAACTACTTTATCAAAAGGCCATATATTCACAGAATTTCCAGCTTAGTGTTATTAAAAAGGCTTTATGTGGAGTTTAATTTATCAGTGACAAGTACCCCTAGATGACCAATTATTTCTGCCTTAAAAATTATCATTTTTCTTTTATAATTCTGTGCAGGAGATGCAACCCAAGGGATTCTCAGTCCTGGCAGTAAAGGCCTGATGGTTCTGTGCCTGGCCCAGAGCTGAGGCATTGCTGAGGCTCAGAGTCATTGCGGCAAGCAGAGCTACACCCAGATTTGCGTGGGGAGCCAAGCATCGCTGAATACACGTTCCAGCCCTCTGTGGCCTTTATTGCCTCGTCAACTTGCATTTAAGAATCACTCAAAGGGGCTGGAGCAATAGCAGAGCGGGTAGGGAGTTAGCCTTGCACACAGCCAACCCGGGTTCGATTCCCCGCATCCCATATGCTCTCCTGAACACTGCCAGGAGTAATCCCTGAGTGCAAAGCCAGGAGTAGCCCCTTTGAATCGCCGGGTGTGACCCAAAAAAAAAAAAAAAAGAATCACTCAATTGTCTTTCACTATTTGATTACAATAAGAGAAAGAAATTCTCTTTAATACATCTATTCTTTTCTGTTATCCTGCTGGTAGTATATATAAATCACACAATCACAAAATCCCGTTAATCATCGATTTCTTGAGTGGGCTCAGTAACCTATCCATTGGTCCTTTCCCTGAGATCTTAGAAGTCTCTAGACTCGGCCCTCCCAATAATGTCGCACTGGAGGCTCTTTCAGGGTCAGGGGAATGGGATCCAGCTTTGTTACTGGATTTAGCATATGAATACACCATGGGAAGCTTGCAAGGCTGTCCCATGTGGGCAGGAAACTCTCAGAAGCTTGCCAGTTTCTCCCAGAGGGAGAAGTAGGCTACAAGATATCGCACGGATGGCGCTTCTGGGAGCTTGCTTTTAAGCTGGATGTTGGCCATTGATGGGATTACACACACCTGGATTCCTCTGCCGGTACCTTCATGCATGAGGCAGAGAGTCTCTTGCCCGCACGCCTGGCTGTCTTCCCCAGAGCCCCTCGGAGAGGATGGGCTCCAGCTTCCCTTCCCACCCCAAGCAGAGCTCCCGGAGGCTGAAGACCACCGGAACCTAGCTGCAATATATATAAATACAAATAAATAAAAGCCGCATCCCTGGTATATATAAAATATATAGAAATAAAACTCCATTTACTATTTGCATTGTAGAAATGAAGTTCTAGTTAAACAGAGAAAGAACTGAAATAACAGTTTTTTTAAAAAAATTATTTATTTATTTATTTATAGCACAGCGGTAGGGCGTTCACCTTTCATGTGGCCGACCAGAGTTTAAATCCTCTGCCCCTCTCGGAGAGCCCAGCAAGCTGCCGAGAGTATCAAGCCCACACACCAGAGCCTGAATAGCTACCCGTGCATATTGGATATGCCAAAAACAGTAACAATAAGTCATCTCAATGAGAGACGTTACTGGTGCCCGCTCGAACAAATCGATGAGCAACGGGATGACAGTGACAGTGATTTTTTATTGAATCACCATGTGGAAAGTTACAAAGCTTTCAGGTTTAAGTCTCAGTTATACAATGCTCAAACACCCATCCCTTCACCAGTGCACATATTCCACCACCAAGAATCACAGTATATCTCACCCCCACACCTCCTAAAGTAACAGTTTTTAAAGTGAAATGTCAAAATGTACATTGCCATAATTGAATGTGGCAGATATAAATTTATGTTTTAAGTGAAAAACAAAAGAAACTCACTCTATAGAATTATTTTTAGGAAATATTAATACTTAGTGACAACACTAGTGTGCTGTTCTGAAACATACAATTACCTTAGAGATACGTGTGCAATCACTGTCACTGTCACTGTCATCCCGTTGCCCATTGATTTGTTCAAGTGGACACCAGTAATATCTCCATTGTTGTTACTGTTTTTGGCATATCGAACATGCCACAGATAGCTTGCCAGGCTCTGCCATGTGGGCAAGATACTCTCAGTAGCTTGCCGGGTGTTCCGAGAGGGGCGGAGACTTGTGCAATTTAAAGTACAAATAGATAATTTGTTAATCATTTATTATTACTATGTACTCCATCACATCTCCTTCAATGTCGACGGATATGATAATAAACAAGAAACTTTACATGTTTCTTTTCCTTAAAATTACAAAATAATTGAGGAAACCTCAAATAAAACTAGGATTTTATGACAACCTACAATGGAACAAACTCTGTCTCCAGAATGGTCTTGCTGACAATCTTGCATTTGGTTTAGAACTAAAGAATGACTAGCATGACCAGACAGTGGAATTTTGCATAATGGAAGTGATTGTGTTGTAGATGGCAAAGTGGACTTGGGGCCAGAGTGTGAATGTCATTTAATTTTAGGAATCAGGCACTATGTAAAGGACAAAAGAAAATCACTGAAAGGACTTAGATAACAAATAATAAAATTTACACGTCAAGAAATACTACTCAGACCAGAATTTAGAACTCTGGAGATAGGGCTAGGGGCAGCAGAGCAAATAGGAGGCAGTTTTAGAACTGCAGTGAGAAGAGATGAGTGCTTAGAACCTTGTGTGGGGACAGAAAACTGCAAAGAATATGGTCCCAAACCATTTTTTAAAAAAAGACTTGTTGAATTTATTTATTCACTGTATCACTGTCACCCCGTTGTTCATCGCTTTGTTTGAGCGGGCGCCAATAACATCTCCATTAGTCCCTGGCACGTGCTAGTGTAGCCCGATGGCATATAGGGGACTCTTTCAGGGTCAGGGGAATGAGGACCATCATTGTTACTGGTTTTGGCATATGGAGTATGCCATGGGTAGCTTGCCAGGCTCTGCCATATTCATTTATTAGCTTTTAAAGAAATTTTACTGCTACAAATCTAACCCAGCACATATGCTCTATCACTGAGCTAAATCCTTGACCCTTATACTTTGATTTTCTTTCTTTCCTTCTTTTTTCTTTCTTTTGGTGATGTGGGGGTGAGCGAGGAGGCATGGGGCTGAGCATCAAACTCAGAGCCTCACATGTGCAAGGCAAATGTTCTCCTGTGGAGCTAGGTCTCTAGACCCAAGCCTATTGACTTTATTATGACAATGATAACATCACAGTCTGATCACGTCTCACAATCTGCCTACCCTCTGTCCTAGTACAAGCCAACACCACACCTTACCTAAATCATTGCAATACCCTCTTTAACAAGGCTAGCCAGATTTAAGAAATGAAAAATTTTTTAGCAAACCTGCTCATAAACTTCCCACCTTCTGCAACTTCTCCTGTGTCAGTCTTTTCTCATACCAGCCTAAACAATAATAAGAGTGCCCACTCAGTAGTCTGAGGCAGTGATTGCTAGACTAGAAAAGTCCACACGTGTGGTAACATCGCCTATGAGTACTCGTAGGAGATCCTACTTGATCTCTGCTTCTGCAGGGATCTTAAAGAGATGAAAAAAAGAATAGCAGTCGAGTATAAAATAACATAACATGAGACTGACACCCAAGAATAGTAGATACAAGGGCCAGGAAGATTCCCCCATAGCTGGAAGCCTGCCTCATGAGCAGGGGGGGAGAAGGTAGCTGGGATCGAGAAGGGACCACTAAGTCAATGATGGTTGTAGGAATAGGTCAGGACAAGAGATGTGTGCTGAAATTAGATAAGGACCAAACATAGTAACCTCTCAGTATCTGTATTGCAAACTATAATGTCCAAAAGTAG
This sequence comes from Sorex araneus, assembly GCF_027595985.1. Taxonomy (NCBI): domain Eukaryota; kingdom Metazoa; phylum Chordata; class Mammalia; order Eulipotyphla; family Soricidae; genus Sorex; species Sorex araneus. The sequence continues at coordinate 35,329,304 of NC_073313.1, forward strand.
AGAGAGGGTAAGAGGAATATTGTCTGCCATGGAGACAGCGGAAGGGTGGGAAAGGGGGAGTATACTAGGGATGTCGGTGGTGAGGAATGTCCAATAGTGGAGGGATGGGTGTTTACTCATTGTGTTATTGTAACTCAAGTATGAAAGCTTGTAACTATATCTCACAGTGATTCAATAAAAAAAAGAATAGCAGTGGACTATTAAAAATAAAACATTAGCATGCAGATCATCAGATGACATTAGTGTTATTAGCTTTTTATTTAAGGTACTCCTTGATATCTCTACAGGCCGACTCTATTGGAATTAGCAGCAGCAGTAACTGATTCAGCAGTAAGCAGTCCTCCCAACAATAGAAATAACCGGGAAAGCAACCTCCAAACTCACCTCACCGAACACAGTGACTTGAGCTTATATGTAGATTTCTATAGCCACACCCCCTCCTTGTTCCTACTGTCTCATTGGATGAGTCAGATGTAAATGACTGTTTGTGGAACCAACCACTGTAAATAGGAGACCATGAATAGATTTTGATTATCTGGTCCCTCCATCTTCACTTAGTGCCTAGTAGTTTGATGTTTGTTTGAAGAATTTGTAGCTCGCTCCTAAAGGTAAAGAATTTTAAAGTCTTCGAAGACAGTGGTTGTAGTATATTTTGAACTCCTCCCCGCAAAGAACAAAATTCTAGAACCTAAAATATGTTTAGTGGTCATTTTTTGATAAATGAATCACTGAAAACTGAGACAATATTCTGGTTAAAAGGAGAAATGGTATGTGTTTGCAATAGTCCTACTACCACAGTATCTTTAATTTCTCTCCACTAACAAAATTGTAAGTAGAAATACCAGTGAATACCAGTGTCCCATGAAACATGTGCTGCACCAGAGGAAAGAGGAACACATTCTGTTTACTTTCCTTACCAAGTCTACATCCAGAAATTTCTCTTTATCATTTTGACCTCATTTAGATGCAAGATGTTACAAAATAGAACCCTTGATTTGTTTTGACAGAGATAGCATATGGGGCATTTGAAAAATGTTAAATAATCAACACCTGAAGATGTCTGTCATACCTGGTAGATCATGTCCATTTAACGTGCTTTCTCCCAATGCCCAGCCGACCCTTGTGCACAGCTGGGGTGTAATAAACCCTTTCTCATGATAGATAAGACGACCCTCAGGGCTGTGGGGATAGAGACCTAAGGTCATATCTGACCACCCTGCTTTGCCTTCGTCCCAAATCTGAATTTATTCATGATTAGTTCTGCTTGCCTTTACAATCAGAAAAGCTTAGGAGGTCATATGGAAAACAGAGAAGAAAGATGTGATGGATATAGAAACAGTAGGAAATGATGAATGATCCTGCAGTCTCTCTGGGCAAGAGGTTTCAAAATAATACATATAAAAAATAGATTTTCCTGTGCTCTGAATGTTTTGTCAAGAAATAAATGGCTTAAAATGTACCATTTTAATGTTCTCATTTGTCTTTTCTACATATTTCAACATATTCTTTTGCAAAAGCAAAATTCCTTATCTTGATTAATATCTAAAAATCTTCACAGAGAGAGAGTCTATGATAAAACATTAGGGGTGTCATCAAGGGCATTTCATATAACACAGGTAAGTGAAAATAGAGACAAATAAATGTAGGAATATAGTGATTATGGGTTATAACATGATTCCACTACTAGCTACCATTTATTAAACATTTTACACATGGCAGGCACACTGTAAATAGTTAATATAAAGGAAATAATTTTGTATTTTTTAAAGTACAGTTATGTAGACTAATGATGAATTGAGGGGTGATTTATCAATAATCATATAGTACATGAAGTATAAAGTCTGAAATTTCATTTAGTTTGTTATGATGCAAAATTCTTATCCTAATATTTCCTCTTAATAGTGTTATTATGAATTTGAGTATATTCTTAAAAAGTTGTGAACTTTTGTTAAATATTTGTAAATTATTTTCCTAGATTCATCCTAAAAATGACTTTCGGAAACAGATGAGTTTCTGAGCCACATTATTATACATTTGTCTTTATGTCAAATGATGTTAATGGACCAATTTTGAGAGACTATTGTGAGGTATATTTAAGTAACATCTTAATCACATTAGGTTCTAAGCGAAGGTGGCATCTATTATAAGAGTTTGTATGGGAAAGAAAGTTGCTATTTTTAATCTAGATCAAAAAATTTTGAAGCACAAGTTGAATATATAAAGCAATTAAACTTAACTCTAATTAAAAATCGATTGATTTTAAAAGAAGCAAGCCTAAGGTCATCATTTTTCCCTGCAATGATCCTGATAGCTTTTCTTTGCCTTTGTACTCATCTAATTTTAATGTAATTACATGCAGGTAGTGGATTTATTTTGTGGTGCATAAAGTTATATGTTCTTAACGATATTCAGCGATGCTTGGTTCCCCAAGCAAGTGTGGGTGTAGCCCTGCTTGCCCGAAATGACTCTGAGCCTCAGCAAAGCCTCAGCCCTGGGCCAGGCACAGAACCATCAGGCCTGAACTGCAGGGACTGAGAATCCCTTGGATTGCATCTCCTGCAAAGAATTATAAAAGAAAAATGATAATTTTTAAGACAGAAATAATTGGTCGTCTAGGGGTAACTTGTCACTGATAAATTAAACTCCACATAAAGCCTTTTTAATAACACTAAGCTGGAAGTTCTGTGAATGTATGGCCTTTTGAAAAAGTAGTTGTGCCGGAGCGATAATACAGTGGGTGGTGTGTTTGCCTTGCATGCGGCCAGCCTGGATTCAATCCCTGTATTCCATATGGTCCCCCAAGCACTGCCAGGGTGATCCCTGAAATCAGAGTCAGGAGGCAAGTCTTGAGCATTGCTGGATCTTGCCCTCAAACCATAATAATTTATAATAATAATAATTGTAATATTTTAATAGTTTCTTGGACTTGAAAGATAGTACAGGGATTAAAGCATGTGCTTTGGACGTGGCCTACCTTAGTTCCACCCCTGATATCACAGTGTCCTGAGCACAGAGCTAGGAGTAGCGACTGAGCAACTCCAGGTATTACCCAACCCTCTCTCACCAGAAGCATAGTTTTGGGGGACCTGGGATGTGACTCGAGTAGTAGAACACACCTAATCTATGCAAGATCCTGAATTGCATTCCTCAAACTGCATGCTCCCCTGCACTACCGGTTGTCCTTCCCCAATCCCTTGCAACAACTAACAAAAACTATAAATAAAAGTAGTCCTTTCCTAGTTCTACTTCTAATTTGTCCTGACATTAATCATACACACCATAAATAGTAGTGTATGAAAGTCATTTTCCCACAGTGGGATTATAGCAGAGAGCTAATTGCTTTCCTGTGCCTATTTCTCCTTTACTATCAGAAAGTACATTTCACTCCTAATGGCAGTGTGCCCAGTCCCAAGCTATATTTCCCAGTACCCTTACACCCTGGAGGAAACTATGAGAGGAGCATCAATCAAGTAAGTCTTTTGGATATTCTCCATTCTACCTCCTTACCCTATCTGAAATAAGGGTATGATATTAGGGCTAGGAGGAATTTTTCCGCCAGAGGGCAACTTCAGAACCAAAATCACTTGCTAAGCATAATGCTAACCTTGCCATTACCTAGGGAGTCTTGGATGTTATACACTTGTAACTTAGTTTAAGTACAAAAGAAATAAATATCTATTTTGTTGCAGCATACACATAGAAGTATACATATATAAATATATAGTCTCCTAAGGAATATATTTCTAAATTGTGGTCACAAAATACTAGTTTTTAATTTCACATTAACTTCTTTCAGATTCAGTATCTGTTTTTCCTTTTTTTATATATAAATTTATTTATTGAATCACCGTGAGAGCAGTTACAAAGCTTTCGGGTTTAAGTCTCGGTCATACAATGATGAAACACCCATCCCTTCACCAGTGCACATTTTCCACCACCAAAAGCTCCAGTATACACCCCATCCCACCCCCTCCCCCTACCTGTGTGGCAGATGATTTCCACATTACTCTCTCTCTCTCTCTCCTTTGATTACATTCACTATTTTGACACCAGACCCACATTATTATTTGGGATTTTCCCCCAACACTCAGGTGTGCCAAAAAGGCAACATTAGACAATGTGTTTTCTATTGCTAATTATGAGTAGTGGCTGGAGCAATAGCACAGTGGGTAGCGCGTTTGCCTTGCACACGGCTGACCCAGGTCTGACTCCTCTTTCCCTTTCAGAGAGCCCGGCAAGCTACTGAGAGTATACTGCCCACAAGGCAGAGCCTGGCAAGCTACCCATGATGTATTCGATATGCCAAAAACAGTAACAAGTCTCACAATGGAGATGTTACCGGTGCCCACTCGAGCAAATCAATGAACAGTGGGATGACAGTGCTACAGTGCAGTGCAATTATGAGTAGCATATACATAATCGGGTGGACCAGCGCCGGTAACCTAATGTGAAGTCCAGACACATTTCTGCCAAAAGCCACGGGTTCTGAGATTTGTTTTGGGTGGGAAAAGGTGCCGTCCCTCTGTTTAATCCCCCTATTCGACCCGATTATGTATCACAATCACAATATCCCATTAATCACCGATTTCTCTAGCGGGCTCAGTAACATCTCATTTCATCCTTTCCCTGAGATCTTAGAAGTCTATCTCGACTTGGCCCTCCCAACGATGTTGCACTGGGGGCTCTTCAGGGTCAGGGGAGTGAGATCCAGCTTGTTACTGGATTTTGCATATGAATACACCATGGGGAGCTTGCAAGGCTGTCCCATGGGGGCAGGAAACTCTCAGAAGATTGCCAGCTTCTCCTAGAGGGAGAGGTAGGCTAAAGATATTGCGTGGCTGCAAGCGGCCACGCGCTTCTGAGAGCTTGCTTTTAAGTCTCTGGATGTTGACCATTGATGGGATTACACACACCTGGGTTCCTCTGCCGGTACCTTCATGCATGAGGCCTGTCCAAGCGTGTAGAGAGGAGCCTCCAGCATGGCTGTAGCTAGGTTCCGATGGTCCTCGGATGCCAGGAGCTCTGCTTGGGGTGGGGAAGAAAGCTGGAGCCCATCCCCTCTGAGGGGCCCTGGGGAAGACAGTCAGGCGTGCGGGCAAAAGACTCTTAATCCCTCTATTCGACCCGATTATGTATATGCTGCTCATAATTGCATTGCTGTGTAGCACTGTTATCCTGTTGTGCATTGATTTGCTCGAGAGAGCGGGCACCAGCAGCGTCTCCATTGTGAGTCTTGTTGTTACTGTGTTTGGCATATTGAATATGCCAGAATATGCCATGGGTGGCCGCCATATTCCAGAGTCCAATGGAAAGTCAGGTATGGGCCAGCAGTGACGACACTCAGGCCTCATGAGATGGGGGTGGAGCCGGCCCTTTCCTCCCCTGCCCCAACAAGACCCAGAATATCCTCCCATGAACGGCCCCTCTGGCTAGTGATCAAGCTGCTTAACGGCTATGATCCCAGAGTATCTGTTTTTCTTTATGAGGATTATACATTTGTAAACTCTGTCTCTTATCCAGTTTTGAAGCGTTTACTAAGTGCCAAATGATGGTTCACAGATTTGCATTTTTGTTGCTCCAGAACTTTCGTCAGTAATCCAGACCTAGCTGCTTTCATAAAATTTGGTATTTCCTGTTAGATGTCTCAGTGAAAATAACACTTAAGAATTTCCAACACTGTATAGGTACCGCTCTCAGAGTTATGTGTCACAATTTCCCTATAGGGTCATCTATTTAGGGCATTTGGGTTGTTCCCAGATCTTGGCTATTGAAAATAAGCACTGCAATGAATGTAGGAGTACAAATAAATATCTTTTCTATCTAGAGATTTTGGACCCTTTGGGTAGATGCCAAGAAGTAGAATTAGCTTCTGGAGAAGTTTACAAACTGTTTTCCACAGAGACTGAGCCATTCGATATTCCTAACAACAATGGATGAAGGCTCATTTTATCCTCACTATCCCCACCAAATTCCCCACCAGAACTGGTTATTTCAACTTTTGGATGTGTGCCAGTCTCAGTGGAGTAAAGTGATACCCCATTAGTGTTTTTTTTTTATTTACATTTCCCTGATGAAGAGTGACGAACAAAATTTTTTTCATATATTTATATCTGTATGTTTCCTTTGGGGAAGTCTCTGGTCATTACTTCTCCCCATTTCTTGATTGGGTTTTCTGATTTTTTTTTGTTAAGTTTTGCCAGCGCTTTTTATATCTTGGATATTAGTCCTTTGTCAGATGTGTGATGAGCAGATGTTTTCTCTCAGTCCATAGGGTGTCTTTTTACCCTAGCCATCATTTTTGTTTTCAGTGCAAACACTTCTTAATTTGATGTAATCCCATTTAATTTTGTTTCTGTTTGCTTGGCCAATGGCATTGAGTGATTACAGGTGCATCTGAAGTAAATACCTTTGGTGAGCCTTGTGTCCCAGTTATATGCTTTAGCACTGTATAATAATGAACTTGCAACTGCTACTTGAAATTTAGCCCATCTTTTAATTCCTAGTGCCTAGCATAATATCTGACTATAATGACTATACTACAGGGAGTAAATTAATAAATTGTCCATATTTATTAGTTTAAATATGTTTTCAACAAGGTTTGGGTTTCTTTGCTTGGTGGGGGTTGGGGACAGTGATCAGGGGATTGGGCCACACCTAGAGACGCTCAGGGGTTACTCCTATCTCTGAACTCAGGACTTATTCCTGGTGGGCTGGAAGGACCTGGGTATGGAATTTTGCGATCAAACCTGGGTCAACCTCTTGCAAGTGAAGTGCCCTACCTACTTTACTATCACTCTGGCCCCCAACTGTTTCTTTCTAATACTAAATTTGTTTACTTTTATTTGTTCTTGTTAATAGTATGAACCACACCCAGCCAAGAGCACACATGGCTATACTAGGGAGGGAGACATATGGTGTCAAGGATTGAATCCAGGGCCTTACTCATTTTAGCCATGTACTCTACCACTTCAAGCCCATATTGGTCCTTTAAACTATTTTTCCCTTTTCAGAAGTAGTGGGATGGGCCACACCCAGCTGAGCTTCAGGTGTACTCAACTTTGTACTCAGGGGTCTCTCCTTGTAGCAATTCTGGACAAACCTGCAGATACGAGATTGGACTGGGGTTGGCCACGTGCTTAACCCCTGCACTATCCTTCCAGTCCTTTCAACTTTTCTTATGAGAGAACATGGATAATTCATTTTCTCCACTTAATACATGTTATTGACAAACCACCTGTTATATAGATATTTTTGTTTCCTTTCTCTCTCAAAATATTGTGGAGTTTAATGAAGTTGTAGAGGTCTTGATGGTTGTTTATACTATGGTTGTTGTTACTGTTACTGTTCCTGTTATATTCAGGGGTCACACTCAGTGTTGCTCTGTGACCATATGATATGAGATATAACTCTTTAAACATCCTTCACCTTCAATATTCATAATTTTCTTTCTTAGCATAAGTCATTTTTTGTTCACTTGGTTATTGTATTATTCATTTTGTCTTGAAATAATTTACTAATTCACTAGGCAGAGTCTCTTGCCCCTGCGCCTGGCTGTCTTCACCGGGGCCCCTTGGAGGGGGACCAGTTGAGTTTCCCTCCCCGGCCCGAGCAGAGCCCCGGCAGCCAAAGCCCTCTGGAACCCAGCCACAGACATGCTCAAGGCCACTCTCCACACCTCACGCATGAAGGAACCGGCAGAGGAATCCAGGTGTGCAGGACCCGGGGCTGAGATCTCCCAAGTCTCCAAGCCTGCTCGGAGCGCCCCCCCTCCCACCCGCGCTGTGTAATCCCATCAATGGTCAAGATCCAGAGATTATATACAAAGCTCCCTCTTGTAGCCTAGTTCTCCTTCTCAGAGAACCTGGCAAGCTATCGAGAGTATCCTGCCCGCACAGTGAAGCCTGGCAAGCCTCCCATGGTGTATTCGATATGCCAAAACCAGTAACAATGATGCGTCTCATTCCCCTGGCCCTGAAAGAGCCTCCAATTCAGTGTTGTTGGGAAGGACAAGTAAAGAGAGGCTGCTAAAATCTCAGGGCTAGGACAAATGGAGACATTACTGTACCCGCTCAAGCAAATCGATAAAAACGGGATGACAGTGATGCAGTAATGTGACAGAAATTATACCCCCCACTTATATTACTTTATTTTAAAAAAATAACCAATTTGCAAAAGATTTTTTTAGAGAAGCAAAAATGCGATATATATTGACCTATATAAACATGTTACACTGTCTTAAGTAGCAGCTATTCATAGAACAATTATTAAGGTTTTCATTAAAAAATTTAAAACCTCATATTTAAGGCAATGTAGTTTGCAATGCTGCTAAAGATAGTCTCATGTATACAATGTACCAATATTGCACCCTCCACTAGAGTATCTGCTTTCTTCCATGATCTTAGATCTCAGTTCTATAGATCAGGTCTCGGGTGCTCTTGCCTTTTCTGTTTTTTTTTTTTAAGTGAATCATCTTGAAGTACAGTTATAAGCAAAAGATTTTTTTAGTGTACTATTTCTCACAAATATTTATATAAATCCCTTCAAATTCTATTATTAATTAAATAAAGTAAATATTATGAACAAACTATTGAAGGTGTTTATGGAGGATGTAATCCGCAAGCTGAATCTGGGCGAATAAGATGCCTTTTTTTCCTGTCCTTTGTTGGACTGTACCATTTCACCCACTGCCCCAGAGTGGAAGCTGTTTCAAGGACACAACCTTGAGAGAATAATGTGTTACTGAGAGCATCTGGCCTGTATACATGATTGAATCCCATTAAGGCTTCTTAAGAGGGTGGAGAAGAGTGAGAGCTACTCAGATTGCTGCCAAGTAAGACAAATCTCCTATGTAAGTTCACTTGCTTCTTAAAACTACCGCCTACCAATCTAGACTGACCGGCTTCATTCTTTGGTATTATCTTGCCCTCTGAAGATAGAAACCCAGTTTCAAAATCACATCCTGAAAATTCTCCCCTAAAATTCTCACCCTGTGATTGAAGACTAAAATAACCCATAAAAATATATTTAAAAGCTCCAAAATGGTTTTAAAATATTGGTCCAAAAGTGATTATTCTTTAGGAACAGTGTTTAGATGCCGTTTAGGAATTTTCATGCTATGTTGGCAGATAATTACTATTATTTCTTTCCAGGTATTAGAAAAAAGAACCTAAGTGTTCCATAAGGTTTCAGACTTTTCACAGCATTTGAAACTAGAAATCTATAATCTGCAAAGTTCAAAGAAGAAATTCTATTTATTACTGAGTAACAAGGCCATGAGGCAGAACGTGGTTTGTCAGCAGAGATATGGAGGGAAGCAAGGACTATAAAAACTTCCATTCATCTAACTGTTAAATTGCTTCACTATTCCACTGAAGAGAGAATTGTATCCTTTGACCTCCCAATTATTCCCATCAAGTTTCTCATTTTATAATCAGTACTGATCTGATTTGGAAGTATTCTGAGACTGGTGTCCTTTAGTGACTGTACTGCCTTACTTATCATCTCTACTAATGATAAAAAGTATTCTTCAGAATGTCCAGAGACAGATCTCTACCTTGTGTGCATAAACCAGACAGGGAGATGAGATAATCTCTCTTAGACCAGAAAATTTAAATAAAACAGATACAGTTATAAAAAAGCAACAACAAAAACTATTTTTGCCTCAATTTTGGATGGGCTAATCAGCTCTCTCGTTGTCTGAAAAATTAAGAAAATAATTCGAATAGCAATCACACAATGATTATAATGAAGGAAAATTCACTGATTGAGACCTGATAGTGACATAACACTAAATAAAGTGTTGATAGCTTTTGTTTTATGGATGTTGCAAATTGGAGACACAACAATAATAAAACAAAATCCCCAATCTTTTGGAGAAAGATGCACCAAATAACTGAAATTACTTTTAGAGGATGATACATATTCTCAGTAAAAGTATTGAAAACTATGATGAAAACACAAGAAACCATGATCATAACTGAGTGATTAAAGTCAGGAAGCAATGGATACTGAATATAGAACTGAAATGGGTAAACATGGCAAAGGATTCAACTGTCGAGGCTCTGCTCGGGGCAGGAAGGGAAATGCAACCTGTCCCCTCCAAGGGGCCTGGATGAAGACAGCCAGGAGCAGGAGCAAGAGACTCTGTGTTGCTCTCTTCCGGGAGCTTGGTTTTATAGTCTCTGGTTGTTGGCCATTGATGGGATTACAGGGCACCAGGGCCACTTTCTGTGTGTATTTCTTTGTTTCTTTCCATTTATTTAACATAAATATTAAGTGAGAGAGAGAGAGAGAAAGAGAGAGAGAGAGAGAGAGAGAGAGAGAGGGAGAGAGAGAGCTTACTATGTACCAGAAACATTAACTGGTAACTTGTAGCAGGGAAAAACGCATACAAAAATACCAGACTTCATGAAATTTATACTTTAGAAAGAAAAAGAGTAATTTAATACATAAAAAGATAAGACCTACATACATATATTATATGTTGGTTATTGCTGAGAAATATAAGGCCTAGAGGTTGAGGTGGGAAGAATCTTAATGTTGAAATTAAGAAACATCTTTTTCTCACCCAAATGATTTGCCTATTTTCTCACCTTCAAGCAATTTTGATTGCAAACAAGGCTAGCATTTTTCTTATGAACAGGTTTGAATTAGCTCACCTGACTTGGCAAATGGTTGATAATGGCTCCACAGTTCTATATCGTAGGATACAGTACACAGTGTATACTTTTGGCAGGATAAATTTATAAATTTGTAAGTGCAAGTGTACTTAGTGATCTATCATGGCCAGAGAAAAAAATTCCGTATTGTTCCTGTGGGGAAAAAGGATTTTTTGCAACACAGTTTCTCTGTGGTCTGCCAGATGTGAGTCAGTAGCAAGATGAAAGTTGTAATAATAAAGAAACAGATTGCTTCATTGGATTCATTAGTATTCACAGCTTAGCCTTTGGACAATATCTACCCAAATCAATTTTGGTTAGGTAAATTTACTATATTTATGCATTTCTGAAAGTAATTGGAAAATAGGAATAGTTACGGACAGTTCCAGACTTGTAACATAAAGAACATTTGGTCCATGTTCAGAATATTTGTTGTTCTCTTGCTGTCACAGGAGTCACATGTAATTAATCCAAAGACTGAATCAGAAAATTTAAGTATAACTCAAGTTAAAAAAAAGATTTAAATCTGCTGAATTTTCTAGTTTATTAGATTAAGAGCTTAGGTGGTTGCCCATATACATTCTTATATCAAATTGCAAATATTTTTACATGGATCAAATATTTTTAAAGTTAAAAACGATGGCTGTGGTACTGGAATATTTTATGAATGAAACCCTACTGTTAACAAGTTTGTAAACCATAGGTTCTAACATAAAGATGTAAAAAAATAATAAAATGTAATGACATTCAAATATAAAATAAGCATGTGTCAAAGGTTTTGTTCGACTAATTAATAAGGAACACTCTAAGGTGGTAAAACTAGCTTCAAGAAAGGGTTTACTGGCATGCCATGATCCTCTGAGCACCATCAGGACCCAACTACAGAGCCTGCAGTTACCTGTAAACACTACTAGGTGTGCCTGCCACTAAAAAAAGAACAAGAGTATGAAACTCTATAATGAAAGTCATCTACAAGTCTTTAGAGTAAGGGTACTAACAAAACTCATTATTTTCCTCTGGGACAATCAGACTGTAATCTTTGTCATCATGAAAACAGTTTTATTCCTGAATTCATGTGTCCTTGAATATTGTATAAAATATTTGGGTACAAAAGTCCAGATTTAGTGAAGTTATAGATTCGTATCCAGTGGTCTCTCTCTTTTTACCCGTGTATGACTTCCTGGTCTTGTAGACACTATCCTATTGCCTCAGTGTACATTGGCCTGGTCTTGTCCTGCACATTACCCAATCCAATGGATAGTTTCTGGATTTGAGGCCTAAAGCTGGAACCATGTAACCTATGTCCCCTTGTTGGGATTTACTTCTATGTAAGCTGCTACTGGTCATCTCAAAGGTTGCCTGTTTTCATGGCTTCTCTTGTTTTCTCTCTGGCCATACATCTGTGTTTGAGAGCTGCTACTTTCCTGCTGTCCACTCAGACAGAGATGAGGGGTAAAAATGAAGTACCTGGGGTTTCCTTTTATCTCTTACTATTTACTACCCGCAACAATCTCACTATCTATTTTGACCTATTAGGTGAGTGATATTTAAAGAGACCAGCTAAATTAGCTAGATGACTTGGTGTCCCTTCCCTCCCTTCTGTTTTCTCTACATTACTATCAAGACTCTAGTTTTCATCAAATAGATATTTTTTTTTTTTTTTTTTTTTTTTTTTTGCTTTTTGGGTCACACCCGGCGATGCTCAGAGGTTACTCCTGGTTCTGCACTCAGGAATTACCCCTGGCGGTGCTCAGGGGACCATATGGGATGCTGGGGATCGAACCCGGGTCGGCCGCGTGCAAGGCAAACGCCCAACCCGCTGTGCTATCGTGCCAGCCCCAATCAAATAGATATTTTAATCCTAGCTAGTATTGTTATGATCTGATAGATTAACAAATAGTAAAGCCAAACACAAATACTTTCCCCCTAGAAAATTGTATAACCCTTATGTGAACTTATTAAATAGTGTCTCAAAATAACAATGAAAAGAGACATATCACCAACCTTCTATTCCCCCTTTTTATTGATTTTTTTAAAAAAATCTTCATGTGTTAATTTTATCTGTTAAAACAAATACAATAGACTTGTGCCTTAAACAACACACATTACTTTCTTCTGGTTGTAGAATTTGGGAAGTCCAAGATCAGGGTTCTAGCATGCAATACGGTCAGTTTCTAGTGAGAGCTCCTTCCTGGTATGCAAATGGTTATCATTTTGCTGCATTCTCACACCTCTGTCATGTCTGCTCTACTAAGGGCATCAATCCCATTCATGAAGTCTCCACCTTCACAACCTAATCACTTTCCAAGGTTCCATTTCCAACTGGAGACTTCACTGGGGAGTAGGGGTTCCCAGGTCCTGTTTCAATTCCCGGTCTTCCAGAGCCAGGAGTAGTCCCTGATTCGTGCATGGCATAGCCAGTGGTCCCTGGCCCAATGGTTAGGCTAAACAAAAACTCTACCTTAGATCTTAGCACATTACCCAAAGATTTGACCCTATCTCTTCAAGATTCCCTATCTCTTCAAGGATTCCAAAATATGGTAAGATTTCTTGCCTATCAGAAAGTGACATATTTCTTGCGAAGCTGGATAAGCTAGATTCCAAGACAGTTTCCTGTGAGAGTTTTGTAAGCGTTTGCACTCATTCCTTTAATGGTAATCTGAGGTACATGATTAAGCATCATTTGTTCCCAAATATATCCCCAAAGACAGTAAACTTTTATATATCAGTTTTCCAATCTCAGGTACAATGGAGATAGTACTCCTGAAGTACAGAAAATATTACCACAAAAATAATTGAAATATTTGTTTCTGAATTAGGACCTCAATGTAGATTGGTTTCTGTTTTTAAAAATATTTTTATTTCCATTTATAAAAGCATAATATTCTAAACTGAGAACAAGAGACCTGAAGGAAATAAAAAAACGAATTCTTGGATGTTCATCAATAATTATTAAAACAACTCAACAACAAATAACTGCTATTAAAACAATCTCATCTGGGGTCAGAGAGATACTACAGCAGTTTAGGCATATATCTTATATGCAGTTGACCCCAATTCTATTCCTGGTGCAACATACACCATTTCCTGGCTGCCCAGCACCACAGGGTGTAATCCCGAAGGATCTTAGCTGGTTGACAAAGAAAACCCAGGGGAGACTCCTTCCACCCCACTGGGCACATGAGTACTGCATGGGAGGTTTCTCAAAAATAAAATTTAATAAAATAATATTTAGTCAGAGATGAAGAGGTAGCTTAACTAGCTGAGTGTGTGCTTTTCAGGCAGGAGTCTAGATGGTTTAATCCCCAGCATCTCACTTGGTCCCCCCAAGCACTGGGAACATCTCCTAAGCACTGACTTGGGAGTAGTCCCTGAACATCAACATGAGACTAAGTAAATTGAGGAAAATATTCGCACTTTTATTTATTTACTTTAAAAATGTTGCTTTTGAGTCACATATTCTAAATATTTTAAATTTTGAGTCATATATTTTGAATACACATAAGTATTTATATGTATTAATTCAAACAAATTAGGAATACATACACACATACACACATATTTTGTTTGGGGGCCACACCTGGACACCTGGAGATGCTCAGGGGTTACTCCTTGCTCTTCACTCAGAAATTACTCCTGAAGGTGCACAGGAGGGAACATATGGGATGCCAGGGATTGAACTCAGGTCAGCAGCATGCAAGGTACCATACCCATTGTATTGCCTCTCCAGCTCAAATTAGGAATATACATAATTTTTAAGAAATAAGTTTATGTGGTTTTAAGAAATTAACTTTCACAAATGAGGGTTTAACATAATCTGTCATAGACATTAAGACTTAAGAGTTTCTATGTAGTTATAAATTAAGAATAGTTTATACATTTTTCAATTATGGAAAAATCAAAAACACTCATAAATAAAAGTTTTATAGAACACCATCACACTTTACTTATTGCCTAAGGCTGCATTTCTGTTGGACTATCAGAGTAGAGCAGGTCTTTGACTAATGTGGTTTCATTCAACATCATCTCCTTGATTTTTTTGTTTTGGACCATACCCAGCAGTCAGGGCTTACTCCTGGTTCTATGCTCAGGGATCACTCCTGGTAGTGCTCAGAGGACCATAGAGAGTGCCCAAGATCAAACTCCCATGTGTAAGGCAAATGCCTTAAACCCTGCATCATTATTGCATCCCCACACATAATTTTTATAACACTAATGAGAAAACAAAAGATCATTCTCAGAAGTCCACTGTGTGTGGAGTTTGCATATGTTCCCTCTATCAGTGTGGGTTTTCTCGAGGTATTCTGGTTTTCCTCCCACGAGCCAATGAATCAGTGAATTAATACAAAAATATTATTTATCATTGGAAGTGTTTTGTGTCTTCAGAAGTTTGGTGGTGCTTTCATAACCAGAAATTTACCATAGAATCTTAACTCTTATTTTTATTAATTAGCCTGTGGTCAAATTGGATTTATTAAATATCATTTTGGGTAAAAGATGCAGTTTCTATGCTCATATGGATGACACTGAGAACTTACTGTAACTGCAAAAGATTGATAGCCCTATAGTTCTGAAAACCTAAAATATTTACTGTCTTGTCCTTCACAGGAAAAAAAAGGCTTGCTTCTGTTTAATAGCTCAATAAACACATCACAAAAGACTGAAAAAAGATTATACCTGGAATAATCATCTTACTTCTTGTTAAGACTTAAAACTTCAAAATCAATTGCCATTTTGTTGAAGAAAAAACCAAATGAAGGATTCACAAGCTCCTTTCTTACAAATTATCATGTGAATAAGCCCATCAACCTTCAGTAAAATTCGTCAAAATGTTAATACATTTCAATGCTTCTTTTCAGCTCCATTATTTGCAGTTCTGATAAATCAAGACTAAATTTTCTTTCTGCAAAATTCTGCATCTACCTACTATTATTGAGGTTTTATCTCTTATTGCCCTTGTTCACACGTCTGCATTCTTATTTTGTAAACTGCTTTCTATTTTCACTAACAAATAATTTATTGCTAAAAAAGCTAATCACAAACAGCTTTTTGTGAGACATAAATTTTTACTGATGGAGAATCTTGTCTTAGTGTTGATGGCTACTGAGTAATCAGCGTGGTGGTTGCTGAAGGCTTGAGCCACTGGGCAATATTTTTAAAGGCAAAAATTGATATCGAGGAGATAATACAGCGGAAACGCAGAGAACCAGGTATAAGTAAATAAGTAGAAGTAGAGTGTACTCCACCCCGCCCCAACACACACACACACACACATACACACTCACACACTCACACATAAAGATAAAAGTGATAACTCTGGACAAGAATTGAGTGGTGAAAGTAGGTAAATGGATGATAACCATGATAACCTCTCAGTACCTATATTGCAAACCATAATGCCCAGAAGGAGAGAGAGAGTGAGAGTGAGAGGAGAGTGAGAGTGTGAGAAAGAGTAATAGAGAGAGAAAGAAGAAAAGTGCCTGCCATAGAGGTAGGCTGGGGTGGGGGAGTGTGGCAGGTGGGGATGGTGGTGGGAGGAAAAATGGGGATATCGATGGTGGGAAACATACACTGGTGAAGGAATGGATATTGGAACATTGTATGACCAAAACTCAATCATGAGCATGATTGCAACTGTATATCTCACGGTAATTCAATAAAAAAAATAGCTAAAAAGACAACAGTATGCTGAAATAATAACTGTTCTTCACTTTCAAAAAGATTTTTCTGAACCCTGAGATGTTTAAAAGCATCTTACCTACATTAGAATGTCTTTTATCTTTTTTTTTGGGGGGGTCACACCCCAGCGATGCTCAAGGGTTGCTCCTGGCTCTGCGCTCAGGAATTACTCCTGGCAGTGCTTGGGGGACCATATGGGATGCCGGGGATCAAACCCAGGTCGGCCGTGTGCAAGGCACACACCCTACCCACTATACTATCATCCCAGTCCCTAGAATGTCTTTTAAAATGGAGTCAATTCTACCTCTCTCTTGTTACTTATCAAGTAGGTCTGCAATGATCTAAATTCTTTGTTGTCATTTGGACAGTGCTCGCAGCATCACTAGGAGTAGATTATATCTCAAGAACCAAACATTTTCTAGCACTGGAGAGATAGTGCAGGAGGTTTGCACGCAGCTGAACCTCCTTTGATGCCAAGACTGCTTCTGGTTCCCTGCGAGTTGCCAGAGTGACCCCTGAGCACAGAGCCAGGAGTAAACCCTGAGAATCACCTGGTGAAGTCCCCAAACCAAAGCCATTTTATTTGCTCATCCATAAGAAGCAACTCCTCAACACCTGAAATTCTGCCATGGGACTGCAGCAGTTCGGTCACATCTTCAACTCTTCCAATTCTACCTCTCTCTCTATTTCCACATCTGCCCTACGTTCTATCACTAAAACTTGGACTTGAGAGTCATCTGTGAGACTTGCAATTAAACTCCTTCCACACTCCTGTCATGCTCATATTCTGACTTCCTCCCATAACTCATAATTATTCTTTCTGAAAATTCTCCTTAAATATTTTAATAGTATTCAAATTTAAATTTTTTAATTTAAAAATATGATTTTTTTCATTTGCCTCCAATAGTGCTCAGAAGCTTGGGAAACTACTCATGGAGTTACTCTACTCTACGCAGTGGTGCTGGCCCTGATGATTCAGTCTTAAAGCACAGACCTGGAGGCTCTAAGGACAACACCTGGCAGTGCTTGGGGACTTGCAATGCTGGGAATAGACCTGAGGGCCTTACTCAGGCCAGGCACATATTCCAACACTGAGCTATTTCCTTCGCACCTATCTTTGAAAAAATATAATGGGAGAATAATAAATGCCCAAAGCCAGTGAAAAAAAAGAACATGAGAGTAGTCAGTAGGAAACAAATCACCTGAGGGGGCAATGACTACGGTGGTGGGAATGTCAACCAGGAGGAGGAGGTGGTTCTGAAAGGTGGTGAAGTGTTTTATATGAAACCCTATTGGTAACAGTACAGCAAACCACAATGCAAAAACATATATTTTAAAGTGTCCCTTATAGAAGGAGACTGACTAGTGGGTGGAAGGCAAATTTGGGGAGAGGAGGGAATTGGTGGAGGCAGGTGGGCACTGGTGAAGAGATCTTGTAGGATAACATAGCCTCAGGTAGTTTAGGTTTATTGGGTTACTCCCATCACAGTGCTCCCATTCTTCTGTGTTTATTTGTAACTTCTTTCTTTGTGTTCTGTTGATTTGTAAGTATTGTTTTTCTCTTCTCCTTGAGTCCTTTACATAGTTTATTCGGAGCCAAGTCCTTTTGTATGGGCACAGCAAGACTGTAGCAAATGCTATGCTTTGGTAAGCTGGTAGTCATTTGACTCAACATGATATTTTCCTCCTGGGCATGTGTTCTCTTGACCTAAGCCTCAGCTGCCCTTACTTCCTAGCACCCCCAAAAGAGGGTCCTGACGAGGGACGGGACGGACCCAGGGCAAGCAGCTCGGGCCATGGGGCAGACGGAGGAGGAAAAGAGGGCCAAGCCAGTAGACTGATCAGTTGCCATTTATTCCATTCACTCCTGTCTCTCTCTCTCTCAGCTTCTCTCCCTGCTCTTGATCTCTCCTCTCTCTGGACTCTGCTGCTAGAATCCCTTCACTAGTCTCTCCCCCTTACTTGTCTCTCTTCACCTTGCCCTCTACTAGGCTACACACAGTCAGGTAGCAAAATCAACATTAGAAAGCCCTTCCTGCCGGTCAGCAGGAAAAATACCTCTTAAGGTTTTTCTCCTTTCCTTAGTCCAAGAATTCATTAACGTCTGAATACATAGCAAGAGATACTCTGAGGCTTACAAGGCAGCTCTCCAGGCAACATTTTGCCACAGATTCAGACTACAGCACTCAGGCCAGATTAATCATTCCTAACCCTAGCAGGGTCCGAATCTAGTTATTACTTTTTGGATGATGACAGCATTTGTCCATGACCAAACTCTTAACTTACAGTTAAGCATTAGGCACTTTGGCCAGACTCATCTCCATGCCAGGGTAGCACATAACTCACCGCCTGCCCTGGGTCCGTCCCATCCCTCGTCAGGACCCTGCTTTTGGGAGTGCTAGGAAGTAAGGGTAGCTGAGGCTTAGGTCGAAAGAACAGATACCCATGAGGAAAATATCATGTAGAGTCGAATGATTCCCAGGTTACCAAAGCATACCATTTGCTACAGTCTTCAAGTGCGCAAACAAAAGGACTTGGCTCTGAATAAACTATGTAAACTAGGAAAATCTGATTTTCAACTCCGTGTCAAACTAGACAGCATCCCTGATTCTCAGTTGTTGATGGAGTTTGGAACTCCGTATTCCTTTTTTCACTTGGATGAAATATGATACCCCAAGCATAGCTCTTTAGATTCCTCTTTGGGATACCCAAATAGAATTCTTATCCTGTTTTCGTAGGTCCCAGGTATGGAGGTATATGTTAATGCAAGAAGAACGGTGAAGTCGAAAAGATGTGCCTGGAGCTGGAGTTTTCATCGTCTTAACAACTTCTTCGACGCTCTTGAAGGCGTTCCATGCCGCTCTCTTCCTCCTGCACAGTTCAGGTGCCAGGTAGTTCGTCATGTTGAGTTCTCGACCTAGGTACACATAACTGCTGCATTCAGAGATGTTCCTTCCGTTGAGACCAAATAGACATCAGGAACTAGTTTTTTTCTCATGAACATTGTCTTCATGAGATTCAGCTGCAGTTTAATCTTTCCACACTCACGGTCGGCCAACATTCGTGCTGTTTGGCTGATGTTTGGTGTTATTAGAATGATGTCATTAGTGAAGGAAGTGGAGGTGGTGTAGTTGCTGACCATCTGTCTTCTCTCCCATTTCTTCCCATTCCAGTCATTGCATGACGTTCGACGTTCTCCAGGGTGGCACTGAAGAGTTCTGGTGAAATGGTATTGATGTCGGTGGGCCCCATGGGTGACTTCCGTGAAGCAGGGAGGAGAAAGACGTCACTTTCTCCCCAGCTGCCTCTACCACCTGGGACCCAGAGTTACTGGGTTCTTGTCTTCACTCGAGGAAAAGAATTTCAGGAGTAGACAAGCAGTGAAGTAACAGATTTTATTTAGAGGTTTCTGAGGGAAGGAGGAAGGGATAAGTGGAAAAGAAAAAAACAGTAGGAGTAACGCGCTCAAGAGAGAACACGGGCTTCTCCAAGGGTGGAGGAAGCTCTACAAACATCCTAGCACTGGACATGAAAGTATGAGAGTACACATCTCAAGGGGGGAGATGCGGGAGACACATGTGCTCGGGTACCACATGTGCTCGGCCACGAGGGCACAAGCAGCACATAGGGTTAGGCAGCATATGCGCCCTTCTTTTGTACAAGGTGTCTTTTATAGGGTTTCTTCAACCTGCCCCCACATGGGGCTTCTTTCCAGGTTCGTTGCTAAGGTTACCATGGAGGTTGGGAGTGCTGATGGCCTTCTTTGGGGAATCTCCTGGGGAGGGGTCCATTATCCTCAGGGTCCTGCTGATGGTTTCCTCTGGGTCTTTTGTTTTCTTGAATCTGCAAGTCTTAAGAGTCTCCTTCCCAGAGACTCTGTTAAATCTTAATTTTCATTGCCAAGGGCCTTTCCCTATCTACCTGCCTACATCAGTATCATCTTGCCAAAACCCTCTCTTTACATTAATGATCACTTTCTTGTAGAGTGGTGAGATCCTGGTGGTGAATCTGTAATACAGCTTGCATAGAATCCTGATGTACTGAGTTTGAACGCCCTGTTTGTTAGGGCCTCAATGACCGCTTCAGTCTCAGCAGAATCAAAGGCCATCTTTAAATCTATGAACGTTAGACAGAGTGGCATCTCTTTGAATGTATATATGAATGTATAATCCTTATTCTTTTACAATACTAGATAGTACTAGATGGAAAAAAAATGCTTATCTAACCAGTAACAACCATATGAAAAACGTAGTACCCAAATAATAAACGTTTTATTTATCTAGTAAAGTTATATTAAACCAGCTAAAACTTTTTCAAGTTGATCATGTTTTGTCATAAAATTCAATAGTTCCCAAAGTAGATAATACCGCCTCCCTCCACATAAGGTGCTAGAACCATCTAGGAGGTGCAACTGGGGACAATTTCTTGTTTGTTCCCATAAAATCGGTAGATTTCCAGGGATATGCCGAGTGATTATTTTTTCTGAAAATGTCAAATAAGTTTGGAAATCTATGACATTCTTTTATTATATGAGGTAGAAAAGATTACAATAGGCCCATGGTTTTCAAATGATGAAGTTTTAATGAAAGTAGTAATACCAGTTATATTTCTATATATCTACTTGGTTGCAAATGGATAAAGAGAAAAATATGCTATCTCAAACATTTGAAATATTTCTACCATCAAGTTTTCACTGATGGCAGACTCTTCAGGTGTTCAGGTCTGACCTTGTCTGGACCGGGTGCTGTATGCTCTTTTACCTATGAAATGGTGTGTCGGATTTCAGAAGGGAGAACGCTGAGAAAGACATATCCATCCAGCGGATTTTGGTATGTGGGCAGGTGGACGTGGCTATCAAAGAGATCCGAGTAGAAGTCGTGGAAAAACTTTTCAATTGCCCTTCGGAAAGATGTGATCAGGATGTGGAAGGGCAGTCATCTTGGTCTTATAGTTGGCGAAGGACAGGCAGATTTTATACACTGACTTGATTCTTCTCATGCTACCCTACCTGTCTGAATGCAAGGTTCTGTCCCAATGGAAAACCAGCAGGACCGTCCTGTTGTACAAGTAGGGAGATATCCACGACATCGGTAACTATCACCCGATCTGCCTGTTATCTGTCATCTACAAGTTATTAACTCTAGTCATCCTGAATAGGATTGGCAGAACACTAGACGAAGGACAACCATACGAGCAAGCCGGGTTCCAAAAAGGATTCAGCATGATGGACTATATCCACACAGTGACCAAGCTCATTGAGGTTTCGTGAGAGTTGAAGATGCTGCTCTGTCTATAGTGCATTGATTTAAAGAATAGCCTTTTATTCTGTTGATACTGAAGTGGTCATCAAAGCACTAGTCAAACAGGGTGTTCAAACCCAATATATTCATAGGATCCATGAGCTGTATTACAGATTCACCACCAGGATCTCACCATTCTAAAAAGGAGTGATCATCGATGTATGTAGGATGACATTACTTTGTCCTTTATCCCTTGCCAAAAGGAGCTTAGGTTTATCCGGGTCAAGCTCACCAAGGTACTCCCAAGTCACTCCCATTCCTTTGTTTATCTGTAACCACTCCTCTATGATCTCTTCACCAACCAGTTAATCAGCTTTTCCCCCTAATCAGACTCTGTTAATTTGTAAGGTCAGACCATTCTAGGACGCTGAACTTATATTGTAAGTTAATATTGCCTTTCTCCTCTCATGTCTTTTGAATAATTTACTTTAAAGCAATGTCCCTTTTGTGTAAACACAAGAAGACAATATTATGCTTTTGTAACTTAAGATTTAATTGGCTTCTAATATTATTCATTCCCGGGCATCTGCTTTCTCGACTTAAGCCTCAGTTGCCCTTAGTTCCTAGCACCCCAAAAGCAGGGTCCCCATGAGGAACTGAAGGGACCCAGGGCAATCTCTGAGCTACCCTGGCATCGAAATGGGCCGGGCCAAAGCGCCACGATTCTTAACTATAAGTTTAGAGCTTGATCATGGACAAATGCTGTCAGGATCCAAAAGTAATGACGAGGCTAGGACCCTGCTAGAGATAAGAAAGACTAATCTGGTCTGAGCACTGCAGTCTGAGATCTAGATGGCCCCTGGAGAGCAATTCTATAAGCTTAATGAATCACTTACTGTGTCCATACAAAATGATTAGTATTATGAATGCTTATATGTTCGTTGGACAAGGAGAGGAGAAACACACCTGTGAGATTCCACCCTCGGGTGGGTCATCCTGCTGAAAGAGAATCTGTCCTAGAAGCAACATCCTATGAAGGAAAGAACTTTAACCTTATTAATTGTGACCACACCTCTGTGTAAGCCTCAACGCCCTCATGTTTTGGGGGATTTAACTAGGCTGTAGAGTGGGTTGGGGGCCAGATCAAGAGCCGGGAGAGAAGCAGAGAAAGAGACAAGAGTGAATGAAATAAACAGCAACTGATCAATCAACCGGCTTGGTCTTCATTCCTTCCTTCGCCTGCCCTTGGCAAATAGTCGTCCCGATCCAGTCCACACACAGTGGTTCCAGAGCACTGAACGCAGGCGGTGAGACAGAGATGCCCGGAGAGCCCGAGAACACACACCCTTTGGCTTGCATAGTTTTTTACAGATGTAACGAGAGGGAGAACATCATGCAATGACTGGAATGAGAAGGAAAGGGAATGAAGATAGATGGTCGGCAACAACACCACCTATGCTTTCCTGATGACATTGTTCTCATAACACCAACTCTCAGCCAAGCGGCACAAATGCTGGCTGATTTCAACCATGAGTGTGGAAAGGTCAGGCTGCAGCTGAATCTCACGAAGACAATGTTCATGAGAAGCAGACTAGTTTCAGATGTTCCATTTGCCCTCAACAAAATGAACATCTCTGAATGCAGCAGTTATGTGTACCTAGGTCGAGAACTCAACATGACGAACAACCTGACACCTGAACTGCGCAGGAGGAAGGGAATAGCATGGAACGCCTTCAAGAGTGATGAAGTGGTGGTTAAGAGGACAAAGAACCTCCGGCTCTGAGCACATCTTTTTGAATCCACCATTCTTCCTGCACTAACTTATGCTACCAGACTTCTTCGTCAAGACCCTGAATGAACGGTTTGAGGCTCTTTGTGTTCTTGGAGTAAGCAGACACCATCGGGTTACACTAGCACGCGACAGGGATGAATGGAGACATTACTGGTGCCCACTAGAACAAATTGACGAACAACAGGATGACAAGTGATACAAGTGATACAAGTTTTCACTGGTAAACAGAAACTTGAAATATATCTTAAAAGTATGAGTCTGAAAACTAGATTAAAATAAAAATGGCTATTAACAAATATTTGTTAGAGTAAGGAAGTACTGGTTATCCTATT
Source organism: Sorex araneus (assembly GCF_027595985.1). Taxonomy (NCBI): domain Eukaryota; kingdom Metazoa; phylum Chordata; class Mammalia; order Eulipotyphla; family Soricidae; genus Sorex; species Sorex araneus. The sequence continues at coordinate 35,353,005 of NC_073313.1, forward strand.
TAAATTAGAAGTGCAGATGTATGTGGATATAGATAAAGTCAAAAGATCTCAAGACAGAGAAAAATGTCCTGTCAAATATTTACTCTAAGCTGGCACTTGCAGAATTTGCATTGTACAAATAGAAAAATGGAACTAATAGAATTAGTGGGAAATTAATGGAAGACAGATATTGAAAATTAGAACACAGTCAGTTCTCAGTGGGTTGTGTGTACTGGCCCTTCCCGCGTCCCATCGCCCCAGCTTTCCCGTCCGTCCGGCTCCCTCCAACCCGGCCGTTTCTCAGGTAATCAGGCGACTCCCAGCCACGCCTCCCGGGTGTGCCCCCGGTTCCCACGCGGCCGCCGAGACATCGGACCCTTGCTGCGGCCCCTTCCCGCGTCCCATCGCCCCAGCTTTCCCGTCCGTCGGGCTCCCTCCAACCCGGGTGACACACGTCCCAGGAGCCCCTGCAAGGAAGAAACTGGGGCGTGGCCTGTGTCTTAGGGGACGTGGCCTAAAGGGGGCGTGGCCTCCTGCCAGAGCAGCGGCCACTAACGCGGCCGCAGTTATTATTTCCTACCTTAGCACATTAGGTATAGTCTTCTTGCCTTGAAAATTGCTTTAACACATCTCAATCACTTATGCGAACTAGCCTATTAGCTCTAAGTTTAGAAAAATTATCAGTGAATAAGAGAAGCTTAGCAAAGCCTTTGTAAAGAGAACTTAGCCTTAAGTCTTCATTAAAGCCCCCACATCAATCAGGAAGAAAAACCTGAGTGTAAGTAAGAACTCTAGAGTAGGAACAAAGCTGCCATCAGCAATAGCACGAACAGAGCCCCTCCTTCTCTCAGCAAGAGGGAGTAGGAATAAACACCTACAAATTTCCAATCCTATACTTCCATAACAATATGAAGAAGCAGCGAAAATCCCCTCCACGAAGAGAGGGAGAAGAAAAGATACTAGAAACCTCAAAAGATACTAGAAACCTCAAAAAGGCTCCCAACATCTACGATCTCTCAGATAAACAATTCAGAGAGGAAATCTGGAGGAGAGTGGACCTGCTCCAAGCAACCATGGAACAGACGTCCAATAAATTAAGGGAGGAGAAGAATGAATCACTGGAACGATCTAACAAAAAAATGCAGGAAGAAATGAGAGCAGAAATTTCAAACCTACGAATGGAAGTCACACAAATAAAGGAAACGGTAGATGAATTAAAAATCACAGTAGATGTCCTCAACAGTAGAATGACTACAGCCAAAGACAGAATCAGCGACCTTGAGGATGAGCTGCAGAAAGCTTACAGACAACAACAAATAATGGTGAAAGACCTCAAAATGGTTATAGAGCGAATCAGAGCCTTTGGGGATGACTTCAAGAGGAACAACATAAGAATCATTGGAGTACCAGAACCACAGGGAAGTAACCCCAATAAAAAAAACATAGTCAAAGACATTACTAAGAAATTCCCAGAGCTGGAGAAGGCAGGCATCCAGATACAAGGAGTCCGAAGAGTGCCAGCAAAAAGAGACCCAAATAAAAAGACTCCAAGGCATATCATAGTCAGAATGGCGGATGCTATAGATAGAGACACAATTCTACAAGCAGCAAGATCAAAGAAGGAAATCACATACAAAGTAGCACCCCTCAGATTTACAGCAGACCTGTCAGGGGAAACTCTCCGAGCCCGAAGACAATGGTGGGACATAGTGAAAAAACTCAACGAAATGAATGCCTCATGAAGAATACTTTATCCGGCTAAACTCTCACTCAAACTCGAAGGAACCATACAATATTTCTCGGATAAACAACAGCTCAGGAACTTCATAGACTCAAAACCAAACTTAAAAGAAGGTCTAAAGGAGCTACTGTAAGATAAGGAGGAACCCCATAAGAACAACTAACCCCACAGAAAGATGACACAAAACCCCATCACCATAATCTCTCTCAATGTCAATGGCCAAAATGCACCTATCAAGAGACACAGAGTGGCAAAATGGATCCGGAAATTAAACCCAACATTCTGCTGTTTACAAGAAACCCACCTGAACAAACAGAGTAAACACAGACTCAAAGTCAAAGGATGGAAAACAATCCTGCAAGCAAACAACTCCCTTAAAAAAGTTGGAGTGGCCATCCTAGTATCCGACAATATAGATTTCAGGTTGAAAAAGATTAGAAGGGACAGCGAGAGCAACTTTCTATTCATCAAGGGATATGTACAACAGGAGGAAATCACACTCTTAAACGTATACGCACCCAATGAACGACCGGCTAAATACTTAAAACAACTCCTTACAGACCTCAAAGAGGACATCACTAACAGCACAATAGTAGTTGGAGACTTCAATACCTCCTTATCACCTCTGGATAGATCAACAAGAACAAAATTCAACAAGGAAACACTGACTCTGAAAGAAGAAATGGAAGAGAGAGGCCTAATAGACCTATACAGGGCTTTACACCCCCAAAAGAAAGAATACACATTCTTTTCCAGTGCACACGGAACATTTTCCAAAATAGACCATGTACTGGGCCCCAGAACATACCTCAATAGAATCAGAAAAATAGAAATTGTATCAACCATCTTTTCAGACCACGAAGCGCTGAAGATAGAAGCCAACCACACACCGACACGGAGAACCAAATCAAACACCTGGAAACTAAACAACTCAATGCTGAACAATGAGTGGGTCAGAAAGGAAATCAAAGAAGAAATCAAGAAATACTTAGAAACAAATGAAAATGAGGACATGAGTTATCAAAACCTATGGGACGCAGCTAAAGCCATGCTAAGGGGAAAATTTATAGCTCTCCAAGCATTCCTCAGGAGGGAAGAAAGGGCCCACATAGAGAACTTGACTTCACAGCTCAAGACCTTAGAAAAGGACCAGAAAAAGGAACCCAAACCAGACCGAAGGAAAGAAATAATAAAAATTAGAGCCGAAATTAATGACATCGAAACCAAATAGACAATCCGAAAGATCAATGAAACAAAGAGCTGGTTCTTCGAGAAAATAAATAAGATTGATAAACCGCTAGCAAGACTCACAAAGAAAGAGAGAGAGAGAACCCTAATAAATCGAATCAGAAATGAAAATGGGGACATCATAACAGAAACCAGTGAGATTCATAAGATCATTAGAGACTACTTTGAAGGTCTATACGCCACAAAACAAGAGAACCTAAAAGAAATGGATGAATTCCTTGACTCCTACAATCTCCCAAGTCTGAACAAAGAAGACTTGGAATACTTGAATAGACCCATTAATGTTAAGGAAATTGAAACTGTAATAAAAATTCTCCCCAAAAACAAAAGCCCAGGCCCAGATGGATTCACTGGCGAATTCTTTCAAACATTCCAAGACGACCTGTTGCCAATTTTCCTCAAGCTTTTCCAGGAAATTGAAAAAACAGGAACTCTCCCAGTTTCTATGAAGCACACATCGCTCTAATACCAAAAGCAAACAAAGACACTACTAAGAAAGAAAATTATAGACCAATATCCCTGATGAACACCGATGCGAAGATCCTCAACAAAATACTAGCAAATAGGATCCAACAACTCATCAAGAAGATCATACACCATGACCAAGTGGGATTCATCCCGGGGATGCAGGGATGGTTTAACATCCGGAAATCAATCAACATAATCCATCATATCAACAAAAGTAAAGATAAAAACCATATGATCATATCAATAGATGCAGTGAAAGCATTTGACAAGATCCAACATCCTTTCATGATGAAAACTCTCACCAAAATGGGTTTTGGAGGAACTTTCCTCAAAATAGTGGAAGCAATATACCACGAGCCTACGGCAAGCATTATCCACAATGGAGAAAAACTAAGGGCCTTTCCTCTAAGATCAGGCACAAGACAAGGATGCCCATTCTCACCACTCCTCTTCAATATAGTACTGGAAGTACTTGCGATAGCTGTTAGACAAGAAAAAGAGATTAAGGACATCCAGATAGGGAAGGAAGAAATCAAACTCTCACTATTTGCAGATGATATGATACTATATCTAGAGAAGCCCAAAGCCTCTACTAAGAAACTCTTAGAAACAATAGACTTATACAGTAAAGTTGCAGGCTACAAAATCAATATCAAAAAATCCATGGCTTTCCTATATACAAACAATGAGGCAGAGGAAAGGGACACGAAAAAAGCAATCCCATTCACAATCGTGCCCCAGAAAAACAAGTACCTAGGAATCAGCCTAACCAAGGATATAAAAGACCTCTACAAAGAAAACTATAAAATGCTACTCCATGAAATAAAAGAGGACATGAGAAAATGGAAACATATACCTTGCTCATGGATAGGGAGAACCAATATTGTCAAAATGGCAATACTCCCCAAAGCATTATACAGATTCAACGTGATCCCTATAAGGATACCCATGGCATTCTTCAATGAAACGGATCAAGCAATCCTAAAATTCATACGGAACAACAAACGTCCAAGGATAGCTAAAACAATTCTTGGGGAAAAGACGATGGGAGGCATCACCCTCCCCAACCTCAAACTTTACTATAAAGCAGTAACAATTAAAACAGCATGGTACTGGAACAAAGGCAGAGCCTCAGACCAATGGAACAAGGTGGAATATCCCTATACACAACCCCAAATGTATGACCACCTAATCTTCGATAAGGGAGCAAGAGATGTGAAGTGGAGCAAGGAAAGTCTCTTTAACAAATGGTGCTGGCACAACTGGACAGCCACATGCAAAAAAATGGGCTTAGACCTTGTCCTGACACCATGCACAAAAGTCAGATCAAAATGGATTAAAGACCTCATCATTAGACCACAAACCATAAGGTACATTGAAGACAAGGTCGGCAAAACCCTCCACGATATTGAAGATAAAGGTATCTTCAAAGGTGACACAGAACTAAGCAATCTAGTAAAAACAGAGATCAACAAATGAGACTATATTAAACTAAAAAGTTTCTACACCGCAAAAGATACAGTGACCAGAATAAAAAGACTATCCACAGAATGGGAAAGGATATTTACACAATGCCCATCAGATAAGGGGTTTATATCAATGGTATATAAAGCACTGGTTGAACTCTACAAGAAGAAAACATCCAACCCCATCAAAAAATGGGGCAAGGAAATGAACAGAAACTTTACCAAGGAAGAAATACGAATGGCCAAAAGGCACATGAAAAAGTGCTCTACATCACTAATCATCAGAGAGATGCAGATCAAAACAACCACAAGATACCACCTCACACCACAGAGACTAGCACACATCCAAAAGAACAAAAGCAACCGCTGTTGGAGAGGATGTGTGGAGAAAGGGACTATTCTACATTGCTGGTGGGAATGCCGACTGGTTCAGCCCTTCTGGAAAACAATATGGACGATTCTCAAAAAATTAGATATTGAGCTCCCATTTGACCCAGCAGTACCACTGCTGGGAATATATTCCAGAGAGGCAAAAAAAAGTATAATCGAAACGACATCTGCACATGTATGTTCATCGCAGCACAGTTTACAATAGCCAGAATCTGGAAAAAACCCGAATGCCCTAGAACGGATGACTGGCTGAAGAAACCTTGGTTCATCTATACAATGGAATACTATGCAGCTGTTAGAAAAAAGGGGGTCATGAATTTTGTATTTAAGTGGATCGGCATGAAAAGTTTCATGCTAAGTGAAATGAGTCAGAAAGAGAGAGACAGACGTAGAAAGATTGCACTCATCTATGGTATATAGAATAACAGAGTGGGAGACTAACACCCAAGAATTGTAGAAATAAGTACCAGGAGGTTGACTCCATGGCTTGGAGACTGGCCTCACATTCTGGGGAAAGGGCAACTCAGAGAAGGTATCACCAACCATAATGTAGTCGAAGGCCATGTGGGAGAAGGGAGTTGTGGGCTGAATGAGGGCTAGAGACTGAGCACAGTGGCCACTCAACACCTTTATTGCAAACCACAACAGCTAATTAGAGAGAGAGAACAGAAGGGAATGCCCTGCCACAGTGGCAGGGTGGGGTGGGGGGAGATGGGATTGGGGAGGGTGGGAGGGATGCTGGGTTTACTGGTGGTGGAGAATGGGCACTGGTGAAGGGATGGGTTCCTGAACTTTGTATGAGGGAAGCATAAGCACAAAAGTGTATAAATCTGTAACTGTGCCCTCACGGTGATTCACTAATTAAAAATAAATAATAAAAAAATATATTATAACTAAAGCCACTCAATACAAAATACCAACAAATACAGCAAAACATCTTCTTTCTATATTATTTAGTGAGACTGGTAATACTTTAAATCATAGTAAATAAAAATATATAAAACCTTAGGTCATGTGGGTTTCAATAATTGTTCTTCAGAACATTCAAAAAAAGTCATTAGGGGACAAGACATAAATTGATTTTCAAGTCAATTGTTAGCAGAGTGTAGTTCATTTACATGGAAAAAATCTAGCTCTGTAAATCTAACAGATTTGAGGAATCCTAACTTACTCAAAGTAAGTATAAGGGTAAATTAATATTAACACCTTACAGACTGAGTTTAATTTGTTTTGTAGTATTCAGGTGAGGACTACTTTGTAAAACTCTCCCTTTTGGAATTTAGATCTGGAAGAATTTCTCAGTAGAATGAAGGGTTATGATGTATATCTACTCATTATATGTGTGGTTGCCTGCAGTCAAATAAGTCTGTGAGCCCACTTCTAAACCGATTGGATTTCTTTTGGGAAATGTGTCGTTGAACAACATTCCTACTGCTGAGTGTCCTGCTCAGACACTAAACTCAGCATCAACTGCTTGATTTTATTGAGATCCAAATTTGTTTTAACTGAAATATGTTATGTAAAATGTTAATAATCCATTCAAGTTACAATTTATTAAATTATACCCTGGTGAGTTCAGCATAGATTCCCAAGGTATCTCATCTACTGCAAGGAAATAGTTTATGACACTGATGAAACCAAATGACTACATGTGTAAAATTCTAGAGATATTGTTTATTTACATGTTCTAGAAAGTTTATTGAACAAGTTCTTTAAATCATAAATAAAATTTCAAGACTTAAATAAAAAAGACACGTCTACTAATTAAATGGAAATAAAATGTACATTCAATTTCAATTTATTAATTCAACTTCATTAAATATTTATAAAATAAATCATATTTTAAACTAAGAAATGTATTTTTCCTTTGCTTTCATATGCTGGTAGAGGGCTTCTAAGAATTTCTTGAATTTCCGAAGTTATAGGGTGGTAGGAAAATCTATTGAATTAATTTTTAGTAGACCCCTGAATAGTTTTAGGTTGGTCCTAGGTAGGTTGCCCTGATTTGCAGCTTTGAATTTGTACTTCTACCCCTTAAGTCTAGGCAGTAAAAATGGTTGGAGACTGAGTTTATAAGGACACGATCAATCCTAAGTAACAAATCCTCCATAAAAGCAAAAATAAAATGTTGGAGTTTTGGGAGCCTCTGAATTGGTAAACACATCATATGCTAAGGGGGTGCCTCACCCATCTCCACATGACAATTATTTCCACTCTTTCTAGGTTTTCCATTATCTATGTCTTGTTCTGGTTGTTTATTTGTATTTCTTACAACAAACTATAATAGGAAGTTTTTCTTAGGTGAATTACTCTAGAAAATTACCAAATTGTTTGAGGAATAAAAGAGTCCTTCACTTTATACCCAAGGCAGACAGTATTGTTTACAAACCTGGTGGAAGATGAATCTCTCCAAATTGCCCAGAATCAGCCTTCAGAGATAGGTCATTTGGTGATTATATTGTGCTAAGATCATTCAAAACACTACTGGCTTTAGAAAATACATTACCATTATCTTAGCTATCAAAGAAGACTGGGCTGGAGTGATAGCACAGCAGCTAGGGCGTTTGCCTCGCATGCCCTGTTTAGATTCCTCTGCCCCTCTCGGAGAGACTAGCAAGTTATGGAGAGTATCTCGTCCACACAGCAGAGCCTGTCAAGCTACCCATGGCATATTCGATATGCCAAAAACAGTAACAACAAGTCTCAAAATGGAGATGTTACTGGTGCCCACTCAAGAAAATCTATGAGCAACAGGATGACAGTGACAGTGATCTAAGAAGACAGAAGACTTTTTACCCAATTTTAGCATTGTCTATAGGAATAAACTTTCTACAGGCTAACCTTACCCATATAGCAAGGCAAACACATTCTATGTTGCTGTTTTGGTTGGCAACTGAGAAATTCTCCTCTCTTCTTAATGCCCCAGACCCCTGTCCCATACCTTCATTCAGGATATAAGCACCTGTTCTAATTTGTCACATTTTACAGCTATGCATATTTTCCGTATCTGTATCACTGTATCACTGTCATCCCGTTGATCATCAATTTGCTCGAGCGGGCCCAGTAATGTCTCTATTCATCCTAGCCCTGAGATTTTAGCAACCTCTCTTTCTCTACTTGTCCTTCCCAGTGGTGCTGCATTAGAGGCTCTTCAGGGTCAGGGGAATAAGACCCACCATTGTTACTGTATTTTACCATATGAATACGCCATGGGGAGCTTGCCAGGCTCTCCCTCATGCAGGCAGTAAACTCTCTGCAGCTTACCAGGTTCTCCAAGTGGGAGAACTAGGCTACTGTGGCTGCACGCTTCCGGAGCTTGTTTTTATAGTCTCTGGATGTTGGTCGTTGATGGGATTACACGGCACTGGGGGCAGTTTCTAGGTGCGACTGCCTAACTACTGGAAAATGGGAATTCTGGGTGGAAGAGGCCCAATCTCTGTTCAAGCAGCCTTGGAGATCTCAGCCCGGGTCCCGCACAACTGGGTTCCTCTGCCGGTTCCTTCATGCGTGAGGCTCATCCGAACATGTGGAGAGTGGCCTTGAGCATGGCTGTGGCTGGGTTCCAGAGGTCTCAAACTGCCGGGACTCTGCTATATTTTCCATATCTATGAATATTAAGTTTTTCTACTAATTTGTCAAACATTAAATTAATATTCTTGAGCAGCCCTAAAAGAAGCCAGCAGGTGTTTTTCACTTTTTCCCTTCACTAAGGCCATACACTTATGACTGATATTTGAAGTAAGGGGAAGTCTATACCAGTGGAGTCTGACACTAACATCAGATAATCAGTGTCAGGACTTGATTTAATTATAGTCCACCTAGTTCATCTAAATCTCGAACTATAATTGTATTGGAATGTTTTAAGCAATTGTAGACCTACGATTTAAAACCCAAACTTGGGGTTTCAGATTGTATGGCCCTAAAACTTTTGCAAAACTATCAAATTTTTCTGTAGTAAAATAGAGTTAATTTAGATACTTTGTCCTGGAACAAAATTGAATCAGAATACGTGCATCAGAAGGATCTTAGAAAGTCATAGAAAATAATCCAACTCCTTCACAGTTTTGAAATCCAAAAGGCTAAATGACTTTTCAGCTTCATAAAGGTAGGATCATCAAAATTGGAACTAGAAATAAAATCTCAGTCTAAAATTATTTTTACCATATTATGTTGTTTACCATTAAGATGTAAAATATAGTTTAGGTTTGCATTGTTCTGTTACTTAATCAGTTAAAGGAAAATTTATTCAAAATGATGATTCCCAATTATTGCTTTCATGTTGGAAACATTCTGCATCTTAACTGCCCTTTGGCCCACTCACACTCTAGTGGTAAGCTTCCATCCATTGACCAGTCCTCCTGGCCCCTACTTACCCTGGCCTTGAATATTGTTCTTTCAATGTAAATCTGAAACAATTTATTCAAAAAAGGAAAGTTTTATGTGTAAAGTAACAACATTTGAAATGCTATATTTGTTCATTAATAGAGAGATGAAAAAGTCAGAGTCTCTTTTACTACTTACTGCCTCCTACATAGGATATAGGCAAATAAATTAGGCACCATAGGTATAAAAGGTCTTAAGTGTCAAAAATACTTCATTAAACTCAGTTCAAAGTATTATGTACCTCAGAAAAGGTGTACATTGTTCTCTCAATCTTTGTAATTACTTTTTAAAATACTCAGAATAGACATGATGCGAATTATAATAGTGAAACTGAGGATTCTTTTTTGCATTGAGATTGTGATTTTTTTTGCAATAACATAGAATACCACTACATCATTGTCAATATTTTTGTTATAAAATTATTTTCATTATGAAACTGGTCTATTATATTTTATTTAGTTTTGAATTAGCTAAAATAAATATTATTTCCTGCTAGGCAATACTGGTACCAGAATTTCTTTCCCTCTATTAAAATTGTGCTTATATTGAGGAAAAGTGCCTTTGATTTTGCACCAAGAAATGTCCATTCTTCAAAGATAAAACTCAAAAGCTTTTTAATAAAGTTTAACAGCTTGCTTATCAAAACTATTTCAGATCTAGTTTCACTATGCCTACTAATTAAAAGATGTGAAATTATATGTTCTTCTTCCTCCAAATTGATTTCTCACATAAAAAGATCTGCCTTAAAATAATACACCCCAATTGTAGGATAACATTGCCACAAGCAGCTTAAGTTTATTTGGGTTGCTCTCATCACAGTGCTCCCATTCCTCTGGTTACTTGTAACTTCTTTGTGCTCTGTTGACTTGTAAATATTGTTTTCCTCTTCTCCTTGAGTCCTTTGCATAGTTTATTCAGAGCCATATCCTTTTGTATGGGCACAAGAAGACAGTAAATGCTATGCTTTTGTAACCTGAGAGAAATTTGACTGAATGATATTTTCCTTTTGGGCATCTGTTCTTTAGACCTAAGCCTCAGCTGACCTTACTTCCTAGCACATCCAAAAGCAGGGTCCCGAAGAGGGACTAGAGGGACCCAGGGCAAGCGGTGAGCTATGTGCTATCCTGGAATCAAGATGGGCCTGGCCAAAGTGCCTAATGCTTACCTATAAGTTAAGAACTTGGTCATGGACAAATGCTGTCATGAACCAAAAAAGTAATAACTAGATTTGGACCCTGCTAGGGTTAGAAATGATTAATCTGGCCTGAGAACTGTAGTCTGAGTCTGTGGCAAAATGTTCCCAGAGGAGCTGCCTACAAGCCTCAATATATCTCTTACTGTGCCCACACAGAAATAACTAATATTAAGATATTAATGAAGATGCTAGGAGAAGAGGAATACCCCTGGTGGTGTTTCACCCCTGAACCTGATGAGCAATCAGGAAGAGCTTTCTTATGTTGATTTTGCTACCAGACTGGGTATAGCTTGGGCCCAGAGGGCAGGGATAGAGAGATTAGTGGGGAGAGGCAGAAAAGGGGAGTCAGGGAGTCTTTGGAAGAGAAGCAGTCAGAGTCAGAATCCAGAGAGCAGAGAGAGAGCCCAGGTTGCGAGATGGAGTGTGGAGAGATGAGCAGAGAGACAGGAGGAGACGGGAATGAGGGACAGTGTGATGGGAGTAGCCCAAATAAACCTAAGCTACCTGTGGCAATGTTATCCTACACCCAACAACCCTCCCAAACCCTACAAATATCTTTTCCTACTTTACTCTGAGACATTGCTAGGCCTTTTTTGATATGTCCCCCTCTTTATTGTATTATACATAATACATTTAGACTTGCCTGATCAGCATTTATGGTGGTCTTTTGGGAGTGAGACCTTGAAAAGAATGCTTAACCAAAATCTTCAAACACTGAGTAAACATTTTCTATATGCTTGCTAAGGATGCTAGTTAGATTTGAGTGAAATAACCATAAATATGACCTATCAGTCTAGCATTGATTTCTTGAATCAAATTGCATCCTAGAATAATTTTCAGCATGGGAATCTTATCAATAACATGTTACTCTATTTTTTTTTTCATTTTCAGAGCTTGACTTGGATAGGTGATGTAGAACTAGGAAATAATTAACCAACTATCAGAGTAAGTGTGAAGGATTTTCTCAGTTTGAAACATCCTTTTGTCTTCAAAATACTTTAGCTTTTTTTACAAGTAGAATGTAATAGTATTAGAACATAAAGTAGGACATATAACTTTAGACATTTTTGTTGTCATGACAATATTTTTTGCTGATTAACACAGTTTGCTCTCCTATGTAATAAAGATGACAGACTTAATTTTGAATAGAGCCTGACTGCATTATAGATAAGCATACGATATTGGTTCCTAACAAGTAATTCAGTCTCTTTGCTATTAGGTTTCACCTAACTAGTCAAGTCATTCTAGATATATTCACATTTAATGCTTCTCTGAGTCCCTGGTTTTTCATTGTAGTTCCAGAAATAGTCAAGTCTCCTAGAACCATTACAAAACAGAGATGATAGTATTGTAATAATAACATAGGCAACCCCACCAATTCTAATTTGCCGAGCATTAAAATGCATACTGGACTTCAACCCAGGTGTGTGGGACCCAGGGCTGAGACCTCCAAGCCTGCTAGGATCGGGACTGGGACTCTTCCACCCTGATTTCCCATTTTCCAGTAGCTAGGCAGTCACACCCAGGGACTGCCCCCGGCGCTGTGTAATCCCACCAACAGCCAACATCCAAGTTTAAAACCAAGACTTAAAACCAAGCTTTCAGAAGCGTGCAGCTGCAAAGCAGCCACACAACATCTTATAGCCTACTTCTCCCTCTGGGAGAACCTGGCAAGCTACCGAGTTTCCTGCCCACATGGGAAAGCCTCGTAAACTCCCCATGGTGTATTCATATGCCAAAACCAGTAACAATGTTGGATCTCATTCCCCTGATCCTTAAAGAGCCTCTAATGTGGCATCCTTGGGAAGGACGAGTAAAAAGAGGCCTCTAAAATTTCAGGGTTAGGACGAATGGAGACATTACTGAGACCACTCAAGAAATTCGACAATCAATGGAATGATGATGATATGATATTGGACTTAATTTTAGGTTTGATATTTTTTTGTGTGTCTTATTCTAACCAGACTAAGTAAACTACATTGTTGCTTGAAAAGCACAAGTAGGGCTGGAGCGATAGCACAGCGGGTAGGGCGTTTGCCTTGCACGCGGCCGACCCGGGTTCGAATCCCAGCATCCCATATGGTCCCCTGAGCACCGCCAGGAGTAATTCCTGAGTGTAGAACCAGGAGTAACCCCTGTGCATCGCCAGGTGTGACCCAAAAAGAAAAAAAAAAAAAAGAAAAGCACAAGTAAATGTTGTTCAAATTGATGTGAAAATTTTACAAAGAAATTAATGCTTTTTATTAAAGCATTGAAAATTCTTGAGAAAAAAAGTATTTACAACTCACTGTCAAAATGAGAAAAATATCTGGCTGTATATATAAGATACAACTAAGGATAAGAAGGAAGATTACATAAAGAAAATCTTGAAAGTGTTCAATAATATCTTTATAAATGGTGTTAGGAAAACTGGAATGTGATATAAAAAGGAATGAAGTTGCTTTACTCTCTAACCCCATATAAAATATAAATTCAAAATGGAATAAAAACTAGATCTAAAACATAAATTATATTAAATATAGCATAAATAAAATATTTTGCAACATTTGTGTTAGGTATTTTTGGGGACTTGAGCCCAACAACAAGGGAAACAATAACGATAAATTATTTGAGCTACAATTAAGTTGAAAAACGTTTTGTACAGAAAAAGGAAACACTAATAGGATAAAAAGTAGACCGACTAAATTGGAAAAAGTTTGAAAAGAGACTAATAAGATATATAAAGGACGCTTATAATATAAAAATAAAACACAAACACCCTAATACAAAAAATGGGCATAAGATTTGCATAGAGATATCTCAAAAAATGGCAGCAGGCATATAAAAAGGCTCAACATGACCAAATATTAGTGAAATGCAATTTATGAACACAATTCAATATCACCTCACAACTGTGAAAATGGTTTACATTATAACCAGTAATAAACAAGTGAGATGTGTATGGAGAAAAGAAACTAGTGCATTATTGGGTAGCACTGTAGCACTGCCGTCCCGTTGTTCATTGATTTGCTCAAGCGGGCACCAGTAACGTCTCCACTGTGAGACTTGTTGTTACTGTTTTTGGCATATTGAATACACCACAGGGAGCTTGCCAGCTTCTGCCTTGCAGGTGGGATACTGTCAGTAGCTTGCCTGAGTCTCCAAGAAGAACAGAGGAATCAAACCTGGGTCAGCCATGTGCAAGGCAAACGCCCTACCCACTGTGCTTATTGCTCTAGCCCACTGTTAAATGAGCTGTCTTAAAATATACCAATTGTGAGATACACTTTTAGGCCCTGGGGAAACAAAAGTAGATTAAAACTGACTTCTAGACCAAAATATCTTTAGCTCTACACTGGTTTTCAAAGTGAGAAAATAAAAAGAGCAGAAAACAATATTAACAAAAGAAGTAAAAATACTGGTATGCTGTAAAGACACCCTAAAGCAATTTCTTTTTTTTGGGGGGGTGTGGGGTAAGGGACGGTAATCTTAGAGGAGGACTGAGTCATATAACAGTGGTGCTGAAGGGCTACTCTACTGGAAGAGATTCTGGATCAGTAAATGCAAGAAAAACACTTCAATCTCTATACTATCTCTCTGCCCCTCCAAATAATATCTTTGAATGAAATAAACTGCAGGACTCAAATCAGTTCCAATTCTAATTGCTCAAAAGCCATAATATGTGAGGCCAACTAATAAAAAATGTAACTGAAGTCTCAAGAATGCCTGTTGAAGATGACTGGTTAAAGAAACTTTGGTACATCTACACAATGGAATACTATGCAGCTGTCAGAAAGGATGAAGTCATGAACTTTGTATATAAGTGGATCAACATGGAAAGTATCATGCTAAGTGAAATGTGTCAGAAAGAAAGAGACAGACATAGAAAAATTGCACTCATCTGCGGAATATAAAACAACAGAATGGGAGACTAACATCCAAGAATAGTAGCAATAAGTACCAGGAGATTTGCTTCATGTCCTGGAAGCTGGCCTCACATGCTGGGGAAAAAGCACCTCAGATAGAGAAAGGAACAGCAAATAAAGTGTGGTGGAGGATCCGCTAGGGGTGGCAGATGTGGGTTGAAAGCAGACTATAGGTTGAAAACAATGGACACCCAATACCTCCATTGCAAACCACAACACCCAAAAGGAGAGAGAGAACAAAAGGGAATGCCCTATCACAGGGGCAGGGTGGGGTGAGGGGACAGGATGGGGGGGGAGGGATCCTGGGGCCATTGATGGAGGAGAATGGGCACTGGTGGAGTGATGGGTACTCGAGTAAACTCTGTAACTGTACCTTCCTGGTGACTCATTAATTTAAAAAATATATAAAAAAAATTTAAAAAGAAAAGAATGTCTGTTGACTACAAAGAACAAACATATTCTTTAGAGATCCTCAAAAAAGCTTATGAATTACATGACGATTCAAAATAAACAGTGCAGAGTTGAGTCTGGATATTCTAATCACCATGATATTTGGTTATTGGCACTAAAATCACAATCATTTATTATTGGGTAGGAATATAAATTGGTGCAACCGTTTTGGAAAATGCTATGGAGATTCCTTAAGAAAGTAAAGGTAGGGGAATGAGAGATAGTACAGTGGGTAAGACATTTCTTGCAGAAACCAACTTGGGCTCAATCCCCAGGATCCCAAATGGTCCCCGGAACACCACCAGAAGTGATTCCTGAACACAGAGCCATGAGTAACTCTTAAGCACTTCCAGATGTGCTCCCCTCAAAGAAAGGGGTTTGTGGGAGGAAAACTAGAGACGTTGGTGGTAGGAAATATACACTGGTGAAGGGATGGGTGTTGGAACATTTTATGACTAAAATCCAACTATGAACAACTCTGTAATTGTGTATCTCATGGTGATTGAATAAAAAAGTGTGGAGAGAAAGAAACATAGAGCTACCTCATAACCTGCAATTATGTTTTGGGGTTTATGAAAGCATTAACACACAAAAATATATATGTGCTAGGGTTGGAGCAATAATAGAGAGGACAGGGCATTTGCCTTGCACGCAGTTGACCTGAGTTTGATTCCTGGCATCCTATATAGTCCTCTGAGTACTACCAGGAGTAATTCTTGAGTGCAGAGCCCTGAGCATCACAGGATGTGATCCCAAAATACTATATATATATACACACATATGTATATACACACTCTCAATTGTTTATTGCAGTAATATTTACTAATACCAAAATATGGAAGCAATTGAAATCTCTGTCAATAGATAATTAAATAAAAATGTGTGAGATCTTTAAATTAGAATACCATTCAGCTACTATAAACAAATAAAACATTGCCATTCTGAAAAAATGGATGTCCCTTGAGGCAATTGTAGCAAAGTAGCTCTGTCATTCCTTTGTTCATCGATTTGCTCAAGCAGGCACCAGTAACGTCTCCATTGTGAGACTTGTTGTTACTGTTTTTAGCATATAGAATACGCCACAGGTAGCTTGCCAGGCTCTGCCATGAGGGCGGGATATTCTCGGTGGCTTGCCTGGTTCTTCCAGAGGGAGGAAGGAATTGAACCCTGATCGACTGCTTGCAAGGCAAAGGCCCTACCTGCTGTGCTATTATGAAAAGTAAATCAGATGGAAAAGAGAATTACTGAATACCTTCATCTGTTTGCTATGTAAATTAATAGATGAGACCAAAAACAAGATGAACAACTGACATTGATAATATAGCTAAGGCTATTGGAGCAAGGAATGGGGGAGTATATTTGGGAGGAAAAAAAGATTCCATGCCAATAATAGATTTAAACATTGAATAAAAACTTCTATATTCATCTCTTAAAACTTCTATGCAAATCTACTGGGGTAAATGTTTAATTAAATTGTAATCTGAAGTGCATTGTATTGTATTTTACAAAATGCATTCATATTCATTACTCTTGGTTTAAATTCATTTCATTACAATTGTAATCTATTGCTCTGACTTTCTAAATGGAAAAAGTCTCAGAGAAATTAAGTAAGTGGCCTTAAATCATCACAGGGCTCGTTTAGGATCGAGTTATTTCTGAAATAAAGTAATCTAACTCTAAACCGGGTTCTGCTTATTCAGATAAAGAAGTGCAAAACCACTTCATAAGTTATACATATAAAATATGTCTGAGTGTTGTCATTCCAGAATAAAAAAGGTGTGGCTCAAAAACAAAACAAAAGAAAACAAGACAATAACTCAAATATCATGTTGGAAAGTCACTGGAATGATTTTCTAGAAAAGAAATACAACAACATGGTACTTTAGAGTTTGTGTATTAGTGGTTAACATGTATGCATATTGTAACGCCTCTGTACTATGCTTGAAAACAATCAAAATCTCATGAAAGAAAACAATTATAAGTATATAGTTACAGTTTATTACCACTACAGCCTCGTAAACAGAATTCAAGATGCCTTTTAATAGTGCTCTGAGTTGCCTGGAAAAGGTAGGACTTATATCCATATGTAAGATGTGGGACTGATTTCACTCTGATGAACTATGCAAATTAGGCTTCTAAGTCCGTGAGTTCTGATTGTTGGTGCTCTATGCTAAATGAACTGAAACTTGGCTGAGTTCTGATTGGTCTAATATACAAGTCAGGTGGCAGTTAGTTGAGCAATGACCGGTTGAGTTTCAATTCTGGATAGTACGTGGTTGGCCAGTTTTGTTTCAACTCCTTCCCAGAACTGGACCTGTCGGAGCATGTATAGGCATGTCTGGAAGTTTGTGGGGTTTGAACATAAACAGCTTCTCAATGCTTTTAGTTGCTAAGTGCTCTAGTGACTACAAAATATTTCATGTATCTTGTCAGTGTCTAGAATTGAAATTGGAAGAAGTTTGGAGGACAAATTAAAAAGCTAACATTGACTGAGATATGGTCTATTATTATGCCAGCATAGAAGACTATTGTAATCTATTGTAAAGACTATTTCTGTAATTTTCAAGTACCATCAATATACCTTCACTGAAAATCTTCAATGTAGATACATACATGGTCACTTTAACCTTAGTTTTACCCTATTTTCTTTTTTCTTTTTTATTTTTTAATTAGTGAGTCACCATGAGGTTACAGTAACAGATTTACACATTTTCATACTTGTGTTTCCCTCATACAATGTTCGAGCACCCCTCCCTCTACCAGTGTACATTCTCCACCACCAGTGAGTGAACCCAGTATCCCTCTCACCTCCCAATCCCTTCCCCCCACCCCCTGACCCCACCTCTGTGGCAGGGCATTCCCTTTTGTTCTCTCTCTTTCTCCTTTTGGTTTTACCCTATTTTCTTAAATCCTTCATGGTTCTCTTTTTGACAATCTCCTGCTTATTGTTAACAGAACTTATATCTTGAAAATGATGCAGTGGCGCATTTAAAAGTTGAAAATGAGGGGCTGGAGTGATAGCACAGCTGGTAGGGCGTTTGCCTTGAACTCCGCCAACCCAGGTTCAATTCCCAGCACCCCATATGGTCCCCTGAGCACCGCCAGGAGTAATTCCCGAGTGCAGAGCCAGGAGTAACCCCAGTGCATCGCCAGGTGTGACCCAAAAAGCAAAAAAAAACAAAACTTGAAAATGATAAGTTGAGCAGAGGCAAATGTACATTAACCATAAATTTAGGATTACCAAGTAAAAAATATATGTATATATATACATATATATATATTTGATGAGCCCAAACTCTCCTCTTATACAAAGATGACTACCATGAATGTTATGAGAGAAAATATTCAATGGGTTAATCATGCCTTGTCACACAAGGATCCAGAAATTTTTGTTGCTGAATCCCAAGATACTTAAATCCATTACCCTTAAGCTTCCACTTTTAGAGGTAAAAGGCATGGAGATAGTTTAAAGGGCTAATGTGCATGCTTTGCATTCAGGAAGCCTAAATTCAACCCTTAGCAGCTGGAAGCTAGCCCCAAAACTTCATGCTTTGCCAGGAATAGATCCTGAGTACCATCAGTCCTGGCCCAAACACCACTATATATATATATATATATATATATATATATATATATATATATATATATATATAATTTATATCCATTATTTCACAGCTTAATCTTATTAACGTAGTAGTCCCACTCCATGAAACAATAATTTTGGATAGCCTATTAATACTACAGATCCCCTAGGTAGATATACATGTGACCCAAGTACCAATATTTCATCTGCTCACACATACATCTAAAACAAATGTTTTCATGTTCTTGTTCCCCAGGATAATATATTTAACCAAAAGCTGTAATTACTGAAAGAGAGGATGAGCTAGAAAGAGAACTACCCTCTTTTACATTTTTCTTGCAGGATAGACTTGTAGTAGACTTCATTTACAACTTGTATCTAAAAAACAAAAGACACTGGCATAAAAGAAACAGAATTTTCCCATAAAATAATATGGGATATATGTTGCTATCAGTTGGGCACCTCAACCATTGAATTTGACTGATAGACTTTCTGAGCTACATTAGCTTAAGACACATACACACACATACACACACACACACACAGAAGACAATTTTGGAAGCTGATGAGGGAAGCTACATTCTATGTACAATGAACGCAGTCTTTACTGCATCTTTCCTAGTAGTTAATAATTTTTGCACAGAGAATGTTAATTCACCCAAAGAGAAAAGTACATCTTAGGAATGGATTAAGCAAAGAGAGTCCCAGTGATTTTTTTGCTAAAATGCACTACATTTAAAAAAAATAAATTTTAGGTTCTTAACCAGAAAACACACTGCATAGGTATAGGAAAGAAAGAGCGGAGGCAGGAAAGAAGGAAAAGAAACAGAAAAGTGAAGGACCAAAGAAAAATATTTTAAAATAGAGACAGGCTGCTTAAAAAGTTCTTATAGCTTGTGTAGTATCCCAGCATATCTTTTTTAGGGTTAAAATATAAATTCACCAGCAATATCAAAATCACTAACCTTCCTGCTTCTAGAATTTTTATATTTTCACAAAATTATTCCTTCTATTGTCCCTTCTTCCCTAAGGAATAATCTTTTAGGTTTACATCATTCTATAAATTCTAAAAGATCATAACCATAATCAAGTATCGATCTATATGACAGTAAATGCCAATTGATTTGCATTATATCCATGTCTTTAAAGTTTGAATTTCTTTTCAGCAAAACCCAAAAATTTTAAACATATATTAATTTTGTTTTTTGGTTTCCTCGGTGCTATATTCTGTAAGGCTTCCAATTTCTCATTATTTAGACATAACTCATTGATAAACTACTAATGCTTATTGAAATGTAATTAGTAATTTAAATTATGATTCACCAGGTAGCAGAAATGATCTCATCCATTATAATGGCATTCTGATGTGTTTTACATTGTAATTAGTATTAATAAAGTAAGTAGTGAGCTTTTCCATCTATTATAAAGAAAATTATATGAATATTAATATCAATTAAATGCAAATATTAATATGTCTTAAGTCTATTTGTGCTGCTTATTAAACATCCCAACATTTAATTTATTGTATGTATTTAATTTTGTTGATAATTCCCTGCCAGATATTAGGTATAGCACATTATTAAAAACGTGCTCACTGAGGAGGACAAGGGATGGCTTTTTGGTGAAAATATCTGCCTTGTGAGCAAGCAAGAAGATTCAAACAAGCTTGATCCCTACCTCCCCCCACATATACTAAGTACAGTTCTGATAGCTCTACTAACTGGGACCCCTGGTGTCACCACAGTGCAATCTCTGGAGCAATGCATCCAGTTATGTACCAACACCACATTTGGTTCTGACTCCACCGCCAATATCCCCTCCTCCAGCAAGCATCACAACTAGAGACAAATATATACCTTGGCCAGGAGTGCAAATCCCAGTGAGCACTTGTGTGAGTACCACAGTGACCCAACAAGAACTACAACCAGAAAGTGTGCAAGCACCACATGCCAAAGAATACAAATACTGGCAAGCAGATATGTGATCCCATGACAAAAAGCATGACCTCCTGTAAGTCCTATGGCTGTGCAATCAACACAACCAGATGTTCAAGTACCACAACCAACATATATGCAAGCAAAACAACCATGTATGTATGTAACCCCTGGTCATTGCAAAAAGAAGAGCAAAGGAAAGGGAGAAAAGGTTGTCTGTCATCTGTATCTCTCATAAATACAGACATATGCACTAATGCATTCATTCAGTCATTGATTCAATGAATTACTATTATAAGTTATTGGCTATTATCTCATCATCATATTGGATTTTTAGTGAGAAATAAGACACAGTGAGTTTGTGGTCTTTTGGCATTAAACAAACTATTCCTTTGTTAAGTGCCATGAAGAAAAACCAAGCTGTGCGTGGGAATCTGAATCTTCTTCAACATCTTTAAAAACGGATGTATAAGTCAAATTAGACAAATGATCTATGGAATCTTTGAGGAAAACTGATGGTCAGTCTCTAGATCATGAAGGTTGAAGGGTCTGTTATGCATGGATTACAATGTCCTCATAAAGACCCTAATTGATTTAGATCATACATCATAATGACCCTGAAAAAAAAAGTGAAACATGCTGATATAGAATGCATTATCTTCCACTGGTGCAAACGTGAGGGCAACAGAAACAGTGACACATTACCAATCAGTAGCAACCACTTGTTCATAAATATACTCATAATGAAGTAAAGGTTAAGAATATATAAAATTCTAGCTGGGTTAGAGACCAAACCAAAATTGAAATTAACAGGTGTATGTGATAACAGACGTCTAGAACACAATATAAATTTGTACATAGAATTGTACCACATTTGATACAACTTCGGGACTCTGAACATCTGGGCCCAAAACATTCTCTACCCAATGTTCAAAAGTGATCCCTCATACCCTGTGAATGGAAAACTCTAAAGGAATTTTGTACTTTCACTATTGTCAACTGCCTTATTCCCTGAAAATTCACCTTAAGAGGTCTCTACTTTTGCTGCTAATTGAGTTATATGCTTGCATTGTTGCAATGTGAATTTCCTTCAATAAAATCATAATTATAAGCAATTGGTTTTCATGCTTACTTAAATAAAACCTTTCCACTTGCAGTAAAACTTAAAACATTGAGATCAAATCTTATCTACAGGACTTTAGCAGTGAAATTTAGGAGTCTGTATGGTATAACTTCATTTAAGGAGGAGATCATGAGGTTCTGGGCTAGATCCCAAGTATTGCAATATCAACAACAAAAGAATAGGTTTGTGAGCAAAAAGTGTGTTAGGATCATCAGTTATCATTTCTGCTACCTCTAGCTCACGTTACAATGAATTTAATCTGTTTTAATGCTTGAACATTTGAAATATGCCATAACATTTGGCGTATACTCATGTTGAAATAAACATTACCATAGTTTGGCTTGTCTTTGTTTCTGTAGAGGAGGAAAATAAAATCTGTTCTCTTATAGTTTCTTTGTCTGGTCTAGCAATCACATTGACACAAGATAGATTAAAAAGAGAAAACAAAATTTTATTCTAAAACTGATCAGTTATAAACTGGTTCTCAAAAGGCAGCCAGAATAGCATTATATTGAGTTCTTATTGGGTATTATATAATACCCACACTAAGTAAAAAGGTAGGGGGGAGTGAGAAAGATCAAGGTCATTTAAAATAAGGTAGGGGTTATATTTAGAATACAAAAGTTTACATGCTATGGAGATAAATTTTTAGGGGAAAATTTATGTCTAGTGATAACTGTCCTCTTGGTATAGGATCCCTTGTCAAGCAGCTGAGAGATGGGACCACAAGAAAGGCACAGGCAACAAGGGTATGGTTATTACCCAACTTTGGTTTGCTTCTCCATGAGTTTCCAAGAAATTTGATCACCTGTCTCCTCCTGGTACAGATATGGAGAGATACTTCAAATGGAGCTTTTCTTTACACATGTAAATGTATCTTACTCAAAGGGTAACTTCTACTTGGTTTTCAGAGTTTTTCTGTAAAAGCTGTCTGCTGTTTTTGCCTGCATATTTATGTATATTATTCAGAATAATCAGACTAAATTCTTATGCCAAAAAGAAGTACTTTCGTTCCTCTTCATTTCTCATATTATCTTCAGGAGTAATACATTATAAAGATAGTTATATTTTCATAGCCTTAATTTGTCCAGGCAAACTGCTCTGTATTATTTCAATAAATGTTCCACGTGACATGAATTTTATATTTCATATATCTGCTTTTCAAATATTTCCTTGAGTATTAATGATGTCAAGAATCCATATAAAACTCCTGTTTTAAGGTATTTATTAAGTATGTAGACTTAGTCTCACAAAAATCCATGCTATAGAAAATTGTCTAAGGTATTTATTAAGTATGTATTTATTAAGTATTTATTAAGTATGTATGTTGCTCGGGCAGGCTCCAGTAATGTCTCCATTCATCCCTGTTGTGTGCTAGTGTAGTCCAATGGTGTCTGTTCGATCCAGGAACACGAAGAGCCTCAAACCGTTCATTCAGGGTCATGACAAAGAAGTCTGACCATCTCATAGGTTGGCGGCCACGCATTCTTTTGATGTCTGGTGGAATCCAGTTGGCAACAGCTCTAGTCCAGCGGTCATCTCCAAATCGCATTACATGTCTGGCCCATCTAATTTTTGACATCTTGGCAAATGAGACAGTATCCCTGATTCTTGATCATCAATGGAGGTCAGAACTCTGGATTCCTTCTCTCACTTGATGAAAGGTGATATTCCAAGCATGGCTCTTTGGGAAACTGGAATAGCGTTCCTATCCTGTTTTCGTCGGGCCCAGGTTTCTGAGGCACATGTTAGAGCAGGAAGAATGGTGGAGTCGAAAAGATGTGCCAGGAGCTTTGTCCTCTTAACAACTCTCTTTAAGGCATTCCACTCCACACTCTCCCTCCTATGCAGCTCAGGTGCCAGGTCATTCATCATGTTGAGTTCTCGACATAGGTTCGCATAACTGCTGCATTCAGAGATGTTCATTCCATTGGGAGCAAATGGAATTTCAGGAACTAGTTCATTTCTCATGAACATTGTCTATGTGAGATTCAGCTGCAGTCCAACCTTTCGACCCTCATGGTCGAAGTTGGCCAGCATTCGTGCCGCTTGGCTAATGTTCAGTGTTATTAGAACAATGTCATCAGCGAAGCGGAGGTGGTGTAGTAGCTGACTGTCTATTTTCACTCTCATTCCTCCCCATTCCAGTCATCGCATGATGTTCTTGAGGGTGGCACTGAAGAATTTCGGTGAAATGGTGTCGCCCTGCCGAACCCCTCTCTTTATGTCTATGGTCACTTCCTTTCAGACTGGTGAGATCCCTGGTGGTGAATCGTAATAGAGCTCACAGAGGATCCTGATGTACTGAGTTTGAATGCCTTATTTGGCTACGGCTTCGATGACCGGATGACTGCTTCAGTCTCAAAAAAATCAAATGTTAAATCAATAAACATTAGAAAGAGCGGTATCTTGAACCCCTGCAAAACCTCAATGAGCTTAGTCACTGAGTGGATATGGTTGATCGTGCTGGATAATTTTTGAAACCCAGCTTGCTCACATGGTTGTCCTTAGTCTAGTGTTCTGCCAATTCTATTCAGGATGATTCGAGTAAGTAACTTGGAGATGATGGACAACAGGCAGAGCGGGTGATAGTTGCTGATGTCATTTATGTCTCCCTTTTTGTGCAACAGGATGGTCCTGCTGTTTTTCCATTGGGACAGAACCTTGCATCCAGACAGGTAGTGTGTGAAGAGCCAAGCCAGTGTATTGATGAGTAGTGGTGGCAGATTTTCAGGTATTCAGGTCTGAGCTTTTCTGGACTGAGTGCTGTACACTTCTTTACCAATGAAATGCTATGTCAGATTTTGGAAGAGAGAACGCTGGAAATGACATATCCATCCTGCAGAATTTGGTATGTGGGCAGGTGGACGTGGTTATCGAAGAGATCCGAGTAAAAATAGTGGATAACTTTTTCCACTGCCCTTCTGGAAGATGTGATGGATCCATCAGGACATCAAAGGACAGTCATCTTGGTCTTATAGTTGGCAAACAACAGGTGAGCATTGGGAATACTTTTCCTGGATTCTGCGACATCAGCCAACACTGCTGCTCCTCTCTTTGAGGCCTTCCTTCATTGCTTCTCTGTACAGATTTGTGAGCTTGGAAAATAGCTTGTGATTGCCTGAGGCTCACACCAAACCACGTTGGTGAATAAGCTTGAGAGTTTCCAAAGACTTTCTCTCTCTCGGCATTTCTCACACAATCATGGAAGTGCTGAACCAGTCGATCATATTCCTCATTGTTGTCATTGACAACATCTTCCTAAGTTGCTGCAATACTGTCAAAGAGCTCCCAGTTGGTGGTCTGTAAAAAACTAAGGCTCGCCGAGGGGCGCGCGCACTCGTGGGCTCTCCGGGCGGCTCTGTCTCACCACCCACGTTCGGTGCCCCGGAACCGCTGTGTGTGCTGTCGGTCAAGGGTAGGCGACGGAAGGAAGAAGGCCAAACTGGTTGCTCGATCAGTTTATTTCATTATCTCTCCCTGCTTCTCTCCCGGCTCTCGGTCTCTCTCTGGATCTGTGGATCTGGCCCCCGTGGATCTGGCCCCGCAACCCACTCTTACAGCCTAGTTAAATCTCCACAGCATGCGGGGGTTGGGGTGTACACATAGGTGTGGTCACCATCAATAGGGTAAGGTTCCTTTCCCTTAGGGGATGCTTCTCCTAGGACTTAATTCTCTTTCAGCAGGAGGATCCACCCAAGGGCGGAGTCCCATGAATGTGTTTCTCTTCTCCTCAGCCAGCAAACATATAAGAATTAATAATATTAATCATTTTGTATGGACACAATAAGAGATGCATTAAAGCTTATGGAATTGCTCTCCTGGGGCCATCTCAATCTCAGACTACAGTGCTCAGGCCAGATCAGTCTTTTCTATCCCTAGCAGGGTCCTAGTCTTGTCATTACTTTTGGATCATGACAGTATTTATCTATGATCAAGCTCTTAACTTATAGTTAAGAATTAGGCACTTTGGCCAGGCCCATCTCGATGCCAGGGTAGCACATAACTCACCGCTTGCCCTGGATCCTTCCCATCCCTCATCGGGACGCTGCTTTTGGGGTGCTAGGAACTGAGGGCAACTGAGGCTTAAGTGGAGAAAGCAGATGCCCGGGAGGGAATAATATTCGAGGCCAATTAATTCCCAAGTTATAAAAACATAATATTGTCTTCTTGTGTCTATACAAAACAGACATAGCTTTAAAGTAAATTATTCAAAAGGCACAAGAAGAGGAGAAAGGCAATATTAACTTATATAATATAAATTCAGTATCCTAGGAAGGTCTGACCTTACAAATTAGCAGAGTCAGATTAAGGGAAAGCCGAGGATTAACTCTTTTGGGGAAGAGAGCATGGAGAAGTGATTATAGCTAAACAAAAGGATGGGAGAGATTCGGGAACACCTTGATGGGTGTGACTGGGGTAAGCCTAAACTCCGGGGAAAACCGGGACAAGCTACTTGTGGCAAGGAGGGAAAGGACAAAGTAATGTCATCCTACTGTGGTCATTTGGGGAGTTCTCTTATTAAACTTTGCATCCCTTCTCCCGACTCCATGAAGTAGAATTTCGCATTAAGGGGATGGTGGTCTGATCTCATTTGGAATTTTGGGACAACAGTGACATCGGTCAGGCAAAACTGTCGATTGAATATAATGTGTTCAATTTTGTTGTGGAACTGTCCACTGGGAGACTCCCATATCGAACCTTTAGAGTCGGCCTTCTGGAACTGCGAATTACTATGGATGGTCTTGGTCAACATGATGAACTCAGACTGTCTCTCATGCTGCTCATTCCATTCTAGGCCGTGGGTCCCATCCCTCGGGCAACCTTCTCAGTCCTATCTTGGCATTAAAATCACTGACATAGACCTTGTAGAAGGTGTGGTCTTCTTTATAGAACTTCTTCCAGCCCCATGTAGTGTAGGGAGCCATTTTACCTTACTGATCTTATCCTGTCACTATTTGTTTAATCACTAGCTAACCCCATGCCACACCTAGCAAAGGTTGCCACTCCTAATCTTACTGATCTTATCCTATCAACATTTGTTTATTACTAGCTAAATCCCGTGCCACACCCTGCATTTCTGTTGGGGGTCCTGGCACCATCTCCTCCCAACAGGGAGGTATAAAATACTGTAACTGCCATAGAATAAATGCCTTTTCTCTCTCCTCCGGGCTCTGCGCCTGTTCTTTCGGCTGCGCCCTACGAAGGGTTCACCCTGCTGAACAGAACAAGACCTCCACATCGACTTCCACACCTGGCGCCCAACGTGGCTGTCGAATTCACGGAAAAAGTGAGTATTTCTGAGGGTCGCCTTTCTCTTGGCACACACCGTGGTGCGGGAATGGCCTACTTACCCTCTGATTCCTCCATCCCTACCTACTCCTGGGAATCCCCAGTTATTTGCATCCTTTGTGTTATTTGCATCCTTTGTCTCGCTAATTTTATTTGGATCTTAAATGAGATTTTTAAGGCGAGAAAAAGTCAGCCATTTTCAGAGATTCAGCACCGTGTTTCCGAAATTGAGATTTTTTTGAGGAAAAAGTATGAGAGTTCAGAGGCTTCCTCAGTCTTTGGGGATGAGGCACCCCCCATGCAGGGGACTGACTCCTCCCGCGCAGAGGCACCTCTGAGACTTTATCCTGTGACTTCTGATATCCCCGATCCCTCTCCTCCGGAACTTAAATCCTTGCCCCTGGAGGACAAGGCTACCCAGGTAGATGAGGAGGAGAGGTGTCAGCCGTCAGCTCCACCACTCCATTATCTGTCCCATGACACTGCCTTTTTTAATCTCCCATACGCCAGTGAGGCACCCCGCCAGCTTGCCCAGGACACCGCTGCCTTAATAAGGCAGGTGGTTCAGGAACTAGTGAGTGCCCTGCAGCCTTCTACCCTCTCCCAAGAATCTAGTGCAAATTCGGTCTCTCCTCCGCCCTGCCACACTCTAGCTTCAAAACCTATGGCTGCCTTCCCAGTTACCAGGTCCCATTCTCGGGCCCCCAAATACCCCACCTCTGCCACGGCTCCACCTGATGATGATCCCTCAGACAGAGAAGTTGAGGAGGCCGATCAGCCTGAGGAAGGGGCACATTCCCAAGAGGAAAATTCCCCTCAGGACGCAGCTCCGCAGGCACCAATCCGCCAAAGCTACCGTAGATTGAAATTCGAAGACCTGAAAGATTTAAAGGCTGCTGTCTCTTCTTGCGGCCCCACTGCTCCTTTTACGCTTGGCCTTTTGGACTCCTTTTGTGAGGGATGGCTCACGCCGAACGACTGGTTCTCAGTCGCTAAGGCTGTCCTGAGTAGGGGAGACTATCTCTTGTGGAAAGCAGATTATTTAGAACGATGCCAAGAAATGGCGCGCCGCAACGTCGAGGCAGGAGGTTCTTCCTCATCCTGGATCTTTGCTAAATTTCAGGGTCAGGCACCCTTTGATTCTAATGAGGTGCAGGCTCAATTTCCCCCAGGGCTACTTGCCCAAATACATGTGGCTGCCCTCCGGGCCTGGAAGGCACTTCCCTCTAAAGGGTCAGTGGTAACATCCTTAGCCAAGGTTCGTCAGGGAGCTAACGAGCCCTATAGTGATTTCATAGGGCGCCTCACGGAGGCGGCTGAAAAACTCATGGGAAACGAAGAGACGGATAATGAGCTGATCTGCCATTTGGCCTATGAGAATGCTAATCCCATCTGCCAGGCCACACTCCGCCCCTATAAGCGTGGGAAGACCCTCTCAGAATACATTCGGCTATGCTCCGAGGTTGATCCCACCACCCAAAAAATAGGGCATGCTATAGGGGCTGCCTTCAAACAGTTCTCTATTCAACCATCGAGCAGTCAGAACAAGCTGTGCTTTGGCTGTCGGCAGCCTGGACATTTCTTAAGAAACTGTCCCAATAAAAAATCGCGGCCCAGACCTAGAAGTCCTTGCCCTAAGTGCAAACAGGGTTTCCACTGGGCGTCAGAGTGCCGCCAGAAGGCCAGGCCGGGAAACTGGGCACAGGGCCAGCCCCAGGGCCCCCAGTCCGCTCCCTCTCCCGTGTCTGGGGCACCTCAGAATCATGGGCCGTTCAACCCATCGGCGTCCAGCCCCCAATTCGCTCCCTCTCCCATGACCGGGGCACCTCAAAATCATGGGCTGTTCAACCCATCAGCACCCAACCCCTCTGCAGAGCCATCCCATACTCAGCCGGATTGGATCTCTGTGCCACCTCCCACACAATATTAGTTAAAGAACAGGGACCCCAGATAGTGTATGTCAACGCCTGTGGCCCTTTGCCATCTGGAACTTTTGGCCTAATTATCGGGCGAGGCAATATGCTCCCTCAGGGCGTGCAAGTACTCCCCGGGATTATAGATGCTGATTTTCAAGGGCAGATTGGAGTAGTAGTTGAATCACTCTCCCCATTTTCAGTCTTGGACGCTGGCGCGCGGCTAGCACAGCTAATACTCATTCCAATAACAACAGTACAAAAACCACCCCCAATGTCAGAGACTTTTGCATTTTTTGCCCAACGCATTCTTAATCACAAGGGCCTGATGACTTTAGAGATCAACGGGAAGGAGTTTTTAGGTCTGATTGACACTGGTGCGGATGTAACAGTCATTGCTGAAAAAGACTGGCCAAAAAGGTGGCCCCTCACCCCCTCATTGACTCACCTTCAGGGTATAGGTCAATCCCAAAACCCTATGTTAAGCTCATTTACGCTTGATTGGCGCACCAAGGAGGGAAAATCCGGGATGGTACGCCCCTATGTTCTGCCCGGGCTCCCACTCAATCTCTGGGGCAGGGATATTCTTTCACAGATGGACCTTATACTAATTGATGCCAAGGGCCTAGACATGCTCCTTTCAGCAGGTTATTCTCCCGGAAAGGTTCTAGGAAAATACCTCCAGGGCACGCCTGAGCCGCTAGCCCTCGACCCAGTGAAAAATGACCGCGCAGGCTTAGGTTTATTCTCAGTAACTGCCACGGCTCCTCCTGCACCCCATACGGATAAGATCATATGGAAGTCCAATGAGCCTGTATGGGTGGACCAGTGGCCGCTTCCCACTGAAAAATTACAGGCCGCCAGGTTGTTAGTGCAGGAACAACTCGCGGCGGGACACATAGAACCCACCTCTTCCCCCTGGAACACACCCATTTTGTTATAAAAAAGAAAAACAGCAGTTGGCGACTGCTACAGGATCTACGAGCAGTAAATAAAACCATGGTCATTTTCGGGGCGCTTCAACCTGGACTGCCGTCCCCAGCAGCCATTCCTTCAGAAATGTATAAGATAGTACTCGATTTAAAAGACTGCTTCTTCTCAATTCCCTTGCATCCTGATGATCGCCCCCGTTTTGCCTTTAGTTTGCCAGCTATTAATTATAAAGAGCCCATGCAACGTTTTCAATGGAAGGTTTTACCCCAGGGAATGGCAAATAGCCCCACACTGTGTCAAAAATTTGTGGCTCAAATTCTTGCTCCCATTAGGGCACAATGGCCCGACATCTATATGATCCATTATATGGATGATATACTGCTTGCTGGATCTGACCCACAGGCCACTATGCTCTGTTGCAATCAGGTGATCCGTGCGTTTACTCAGTCTGGCTTTCAAATTGTCCCCGAAAAAATTCAGATCGCTGACCCTTATACCTTTCTTGGATTCCGTCTTCAGGGGTCCCGTGTACTTTTGCAAAAAACGCAGCTGAAGCTTACTTCATTAAAGACACTACATGATTTTCAACAACTGCTTGGACATATTACATGGCTCAGTCCCTATCTGAAACTTACCAAAGGAGACCTTATGCCCCTGTATGACCTTTTGCGCGGTGATGCTGACCCTTCTTCCCCTCGGAGTCTGACACCAGCAGCCCGAGAATCCCTAGTTCTCATAGAAAAAGCGATTGAAGGTCACTTTGTTTGCTCTCTAGATTATCAGCGCCCTTTTCACCTCCTTATCTTCGCTACTCCTCATTCTCCTACAGGCTTAATTTGGCAGGAAAACCCTGTTTCTTGGATTCACCTTCCTGCCACACCAAAGAAAGTTCTTGTACCCTACTATCTCTTAGTGGCATCCTTAATTATTGAAGGAAGGAGTTTCTCTCGTAGACACTTTGGTCTTGAACCGGCTTCTGTTATTCAACCCTACAATAAGGAACAGATAGATTGGCTTCTTCAAAATACTGATGATTGGCCCATCGCCTGCGCTTCCTTTTCAGGAATTTTAGATAATCATTATCCCCCCAATAAGTTGATACAATTTATGGCTTTACATCATGGGTTTTTCCTGTTGTCACTAAGACCAGCCCTATCCCTGGGGCTAAAGTGATTTTCACTGATGGATCCTCTAATGGCCAGGCCGCCTATGCCTGTGAGGGTGAGACTGTTTCTTTTTCCACAAAGGAGTCTTCTGCTCAGCTGGTTGAACTCACAGCTGTTCTAATGGTTTTTAAAAATTTTTCCCTTCTTCCTTTCAATTTATACACGGATAGTGCCTATGTGGCCTTCTCTATACCATTACTGGAGACTATTAGTTACATTAAACCCTCCTCCCCCGCAACGTCATTGTTTTTGCAAATCCAACAGTATATTCGCTCCCGGCGAGCTTCATTTTTTATAGGTCATCTTCGTGCCCACACTAACCTCCCTGGGCCACTGGCAGCAGGTAATCACTTGGCAGATTTGGCAACCCGATCTTTCACAGCGCTAACTCTACAAGCAGATCCGCTGCAGGAGGCCACAACTGCACATGCCCTCCACCATCTGAATGCTCAAACTCTCCGCCTTATGTTTAAAATCACGCGTGAGCAGGCACGACAGATTGTGCGCCAGTGCCCTTCCTGTGTATCCCTCTACCCGTGCCTCACTTAGGGGTCAATCCCCGAGGACTAGTCCCTAATGCCATCTGGCAAATGGATGTCACTCATATTCCTTCCTTTGGGCAGTTTAAATATGTGCATGTGACTATTGATACCTTTAGTGGGTTTATTTGCGCCTCAGCCCAGACTGGAGAGGCCTCAAAAAATGTCATTGCTCATGTCTTGCACTGCTTTTCTATACTGGGCAAACCACAGCTAATAAAAACAGACAATGGTCCAGGATACACTGGAAAAAAAGTTTGAGCATTTTTGTAAGAAGCTGCAGATTTCCCATCATACAGGGATCCCCTATAACCCTCAAGGGCAGGGGATAGTGGAGCGAGCCCATCTCACTCTTAAAACATATATTCAAAAGCTCCAGACAGAAAAGGAACTGTACCCAGCCTCACTTTCCCCTAAGACGTTACTATCTCATGCTTTGTTTGTCATGAACTTTCTTATACTGGACAAAGAAGGTCGCAGCGCAGCGGACCGTTTTTGGCATACTTCCACCAGCCACACTTATGCAAAAGTAAGGTGGAAAGACCCTCTGAGTGGTCTATGGAAGGGCCCTGATCCAGTCCTTATATGGGGCCGAGGATCAGCCTGCATATTTGATGCTGCTGATAGTGTAGCCCGCTGGCTCCCCGAACGACTGATAAGGCAGGTCGACACACCTGCTCTGGCTGAACCAACTTCCACCCAGAGAATAAATGAATCCTCTGAGGACAGTGTCCCTTCTGCCTCTGCCCAGGAACTTGCTTCTGCTCAGTCAGCCGCGTCGGGAGTGACCAACTAGTGGTCTTGCTCACAGAACAGTTATTCAGACTTGGCCTGGCTGGAGCAGGAACCAGCATTACTTCAAGACCGAAGATGATGCCCTTAGGGCAGGATCGGGAGTCTCAGTGTGAATGTGGTGAGTGGGGTGCGCACCCGCGTGAAAGAAGGACCGGTCCGAGCGTGTGCAGGAGTAAGATTTGTGCGTGTGCTCCTAGTGTGTGTGCAATTGTCTCATTATCTTTCTTAATTCTGCTTAGTTTTCAACAACTTTTGAGAAG
The DNA here is from genome assembly GCF_027595985.1 of Sorex araneus. Lineage (NCBI taxonomy): Eukaryota > Metazoa > Chordata > Mammalia > Eulipotyphla > Soricidae > Sorex > Sorex araneus. The sequence continues at coordinate 35,385,768 of NC_073313.1, forward strand.
GTTTTGCCAGCTTATATCAACAAAAGTGCTTTCTTGACCCATTTTTTCAACAAGCAGGAAACTGGCTGCTCAGGCAGAGAAATGGGGAGCAATGTTCCCAATCAGCCGACAGGGCTCACTTTGCCCTGGGGACTGCTCTTTCCTTTCTCAGTCTATCAGTTTTTTCCTGCCATTCTTGAAGGGTTAGATTGATCGATCAAGTATATATTTGTGCACATGTGTGATGTTTATTGTCTGACTGTCTGTCTCTGTCTGTGGAACACTCGAGTATTAGAGCTAGTTTAAAGTCAGTAATTCTTAGATCTGGGCAAACAAAATCAAGGGAGGTCAGAGTGATATGGAGCCCAGCAATTTAAAAGATCTAAGTATCTTTGGAGCTTGCTAGATTCAGGTCTAAACAAAGATTTCTAATCAGAATGTGGCGCCTACAAAGAAATTGAAATTTTCAACCCAGATTTCATATTGGGAGAACATTAATAGTTATTAACAGTTGAAATCCTCTTGAATTCTAGTAAGCTAAACATATCTATTGGACTTACATTCCTCACCCTCCACTTTTACAGGTTGTAGATTGGACCATGCCAGGACCCAGTATCTGGGCTAACAATTCCTTTCTTTTACCCCCTCCATGGGATTCACAGATGCCTCAGCTGCCGAATAAAGAAGAAACACCTTTTAATTTTTTCTCTAGGATACTCACTTGATCCTGTCTGCATTGGAGTGCCTCCCTGTCTCCCTCTTCACTTTCAGACTTGGATTCATACCAAGTCCCAAATTCATACTACCTCTGATCATTCACAAAAAGATTTTTCTTTTCTGGTGATTGTGCATTATTTACCTGTCTCAATTCTTCCCTCTCAATCCAAGATTCTCCCCACAGTATAATTTTATTAAGGGCCAGATTGCATATGGTTACCAGTGAACCTGACCAGAGAATGGCAACGCTCCCCCGATAAAGGGCTCCTGACTGAAGATCTGACACAACTGCTCCGGCGCTCCTGATGATTCCTTGGGCCTCTGATCACAGCTATCCTGGACTCATTGCTGTAACCACCACTGATGCTGTTGCAGGAATAGTTCTTCAAGCCTCGGTCCAGACACACAACTTCGTCTAAACATGACAAAATGACTCTTACCACCTTGGGACAATGCAGGCTACTGTCAACCATGATGTTGAGCAACAATTGGACACTCTACAGCAAGTGCTACTTTGGGTCCAGGGCTGGGTTAATATCTTAGAGTAACAAATGAGATTTTTGAGTGTTTAAGGATCTTTGGCTTGATTTGTAGGACCTCATCTTCCCCCAGTTCTTTACCTTGAGGATGCCGGGCTCCCAAGGATTTATTCTTGTGGATCAGGTTGCCAGGCAAAGCACTGCAAGGGAGGGCTGATACCCCAGCCCGGCTCCCTGCGAGGTATTCCGGTATAGCTTAGAGGTTACTCCAAAACCAAGGATTGATGGGGCCTATGAGGAGCCCCCTGCATAGACCCGATCATCCTTTCCTTCCTCTCCCTGCAAAAATGGAGTCTTTATGTCACAAGGGATACCGGACAATGCCTCCCCTGACCACATTTAATTTAAAACAAAACAGGGGGAGATGTAGGGAGCCATTTTACCTTACTGATCTTATCCTGTCACTATTTGTTTAATCACTAGCTAACCCCATGCCACACCTAGCAAAGGTTGCCACTCCTAATCTTACTGATCTTATCCTATCAACATTTGTTTATTACTAGCTAAATCCCGTGCCACACCCTGCATTTCTGTTGGGGGTCCTGGCACCATCTCCTCCCAACAGGGATGTATAAAATACTGTAACTGCCATAGAATAAATGCCTTTTCTCTCTCCTCCGGGCTCTGCGCCTGTTCTTTCGGCTGCGCCCTACGAAGGGTTCACCCTGCTGAACAGAACGAGACCTCCACATCGACTTCCACAATGTAGAACATATCAATTTCTTCTTCATCGTAGTTGGATGTTGGTGCGTAGATGACAAAGATAGAACCTGCCAGCAGTGAGCCACATCTATTGAAATGTAAGCGTCCAATTCGGGTTGTTAGGCATTAGAATGAATCAATGCTCTTGGTCAAGTTTGTGTAGATGAGGACACTGACAGCACCGATGCCTCTACTGTCACAAGTTCAGAGGAACAGTTCCCTAGTTTTGAAAACAGTGTGATGTGATCGGGCTGGAGCGATAGCACAGTGGTTGGGCTTTTGCCTTTCATGCGGCTGACCAGTGTTCGATTCCTCTGCCCCTCTCGGAGAGCCCCACAAGCTAACAAGAGTATGGAGTCCCCACAGCAGAGCCTGGCAAGCTACCCGTGCATATTGGATATGCCAAAAACAGTAACAATAAGTCTCTCAATGAGAGACGTTACTGGTGCCCGCTCGAACAAATCGATGAGCAACCGGGTGACAGTGACAGTGATAGTGATGTGATCGATACCTTCTCGTCTCAGTCAATCCAATGATGTTGTAGTTGATCTTCTGTGCTTGCACCATCAGGTCCTTGATGAATGCTCCCAAAGCCAGCGTGTGTGTGTTAAAAGTGCAGTCATTTTAGTCCTTCTTCATTTTGGCAGCCTATTTAGGCCCTGAGATTTTAGCAGCCTCTCCTTGCTCGTCCTTCTCAATGCTGCCATATTGGGGTCTCTTCCAATGTCAGGAGAATGAGGCCCATTTTTGTTACTGTTTTTGGCATATAGTTTGTAATCACAAAAAGGGGGGCAGGCAGCAGCAGTGCTCCATGTCTCCCGCCGCCTGTGTTCGGTAGTCTGACACTGCTTCCCCCACCCTGGGTCCATCCCGTCCCTCGTCGGGACCCTGCTTTTGGGTGTGCTAAGGAAGTAAGGGCAGCTGAGGCTTAGGTCAAGATGCCCAGGAGGAAAATATCATGTAGAGTCAAATGACTCCCAGGTTATAAAGCATAGCATTTGCTACGTCTTCCTGTGCCCATACAAAAGGACTTGGCTCTGAATAAACTATGCAAAGTTTCTCTTCTCAAGGAGAAGAGAAAAACAATGTTTACAAGTCAACAGAGCCCAAAGAAAGAAGTTACAAATAAACACAGAGGAATGGGAGCACTGTTATGGGAGTAACCCAATACACCTAAACTACCTGAGGCTATATGTTATCCTACATCATAGAATACTCCACGGCTAGCTTGCCAGGCTCTGCCATAAGGGGGGCATGTAGGGAGGTGGCCCCCTCCCTATTCTTCACTTATCTACCGACTGTAGCCTAAAAACAAAAATTCCTATATGATATTTAAATTCTTTTTCCATCTTCTTTTTTAATTTTTCCATGCCAGATCTTGCTCAATTCTGCAGAACTATTTTTTGGTTCACTCTTTCCTCAATTGTTTCTAATGTGGTTTTGGTAATTAGTTATCTGTGAGTTTGACCTTATTTAACCTTCCTAAGCACCATTAAGATTGCCACCATTATATATTTGGGAGGGCTGGAGCTATAGCACAGTGGGTTAGCGTTTGCCTTGCACATGGCCAACCCGGGTTCGATTCTTCCGCCCTTCTCAGAGATACTAGCAAGCTACCGAGAGTATCTTGCCCACACAGCAGAGCCCGGCAAGCTACCTGTGGCATATTAGATATGCCAAAAACAGTAACAAGAAGTCTCACATGGAGGTGTTATTGGTGCCCACTCAACAAATTGATGAGCAACGGGATGACAGTGACAGTGATACAGTGATATATTTGGGAAACAGGTTTACAATGATTGTGAACTTTATTGAAATCACATAGTTGGTAAATGGAAGAACCAGCATTATTTTTAGCTCGTAAGATTCCAGAAGTTCACTTGGAAATTAGCAAAATGCTAATGGCAGTTTAAAGAGATTCTTAAGGCATGAGGTCGCTAATGTTTTTCTTCATTTGTAAAAGTATTGCCAATGATATGGCCAATGAATACTAATATGATGACAACAATATTTAAAATGTCAGTATTTGAATTGTTGACATTTATATGTTATACATTGTATTCATGCTTACAGTTTTCACCTCTCCTATCTCTCTGGATAATTTCTTTTTATTTTATATGGGAAGGTTACTAAAGTATATGGTAAAAGTGTATTTCTTAACTTAAATTTTCTTCAAAGTTAATCAAAGTGTAAGAGATAAACCTCTACAACCCAGAGCTTGATGTACATATAATTTTGAGACAAGAGTGGTGACAATAGGCAAAGGAAAGGAAAGAAACAAATTAGCAAATAACTAAAATATCCTAAGTAACAATTGGTATAAGTTCTCTTTATCCACCTTGTATATAAACCAGAAACTTAATATTCTTCATGATAAAAAGATGGAAAAAGAAATGCAGACACATTTAAAATCAGAAGAGGAAAATAATTCATGAGGTTTACTATAGCTCACTGAATTATCAAACATTGATACTTCAGCTGAAACATCTTAAATAATAAATAAGCAAAACACTTCTGAAAATATAACATTTTCGTTGCTTTTCAGAAGCTGACTGTAGATATGCATTTTCAGAACTCTCTCCTAAGCGTTTTTTCCCAGCACAGTAAAAATCTTGCTGCAAAGCATTTCATTAAATTAACAATTTACTTATTTGGAGAATTGAAACTGTGCCCCACATTCTTAGCAATATATAGGGAATTCTCACTATAGAAGACAAAGCCCAGAAGTAGGAGTATTTATTCTTATTTTCCAAAGTCTGAATTAGGTCAGAATTTCATTGAACTAAATTTATTTAGTGAGTGTTGTTATCTCTTAATAGGTATTTTAACCCTAGTTTCTTTCAAGGTCATAAAGAAGATTTTATTTTGAAGGGAATATTATTACATATCTCTAAAAGCAGTATAAAATCCTCATAAAGTACTTAACTATAAAAACAATGTCAGTGTTCTATTTCTGTTTAAAAATTAGCATATTGGGGCTAGAGCAATAGTACAGAGGGTAGGGCTTTTGCCTTGCACACGGGCCAACCCAATTCAATTCCCAGTACCCCATATGATCTCCCCGAGCACTGTCAGGAGTGATTCCTGAGTGCAGAGCCAGGAGTAACCCCTGTGCTTCGTCTGGTGTGAGCCGAGAAAAGCAAAATAAATAATAATAATAATAATAATAATAATAAATAAAAATAAGCATATTGTTTTAACAGAATATGGTCTAGGAGAATCAATCTTGAGAAGCCAGAGAAATCTTTCAAGTGTTTGGGTGTTTGTTTTGCATGTGACTGAGGCTGCTTCAGTCCCTGGCACCATGTGGACCCCTAAGCATGAGCTAATCACAGTCCTCAGCACTGCCAGGTGAGGCCCAGACAGCAGTACACCTCAAAACTAATCAATCACAAAGAGATGCACATTCAACACAACTTGTACACATAGAAAACTTTAGAATGATGAACGTTATTCTATTGAAATTTTGAACACATAAAACTTGCAGCCAACTTTCAAAAGGCATAGAAAATTTATAAAGTGAGGTATATTAGAATTAAAAAAATGTTTGATAATTACATATATCAGCTTTAGGATAAAATAATAAAACACAAATGAGAACAAATAAAATTATTGTGAATAGTTAGGGAAGGTACTGCATTGTTTCTTCATAAAATGAGAATAATCAAATTCATAGCAATAGAATGTTCCAGTATTTTAAACCAGGTTTTAATATATTTCTTTTTTTCATAATTTCTCCCTTATTCCTAACAGTGTTCTGAAAGCAAGGTTTCAGTATAAAAATAACGATTCTAAATACAATATGGTCATGCTTTCAAAAAAGTTTATTGGACGCCATCTTGCCACAATCCACAGAGAAGCGGCAGGCATTTTGGTGAGCAACGCGGCCCGGACAATGCTCCGGACCCGAATCGGGGCCAGCAACACCGGGGGGCCGGAAGGAGGAGGTGCCGCCAGCACACTTTCTCCAGATGGAGCCCTGGCGACACTGAGCAGCAACTAACACAGCTCCAGGATTCGGGACTGGGACACATCCGAGCCGCGCGGCCGATAATGGGGCGGCGCGACTTTTTCTAAAACCTGAAAACATACAATCTTTTAATGGAAAACTAATTATCAAATGCCTCCTTATTAGGGTTATCTTGTTTGGGGGTATAACTCCCACAACAATAGTGAGTTTTGTGTTGAAATATGGAACGTAATCAAGGTGAAGAGAAAATGAAGTGAAAATCATCAGTTATATAGTTGGGGTGGGGGGCAGGGGGTATACCGGGGATTTTGGTGGTGGAATATGGGCACTGGTGAAGGGATGGTGTTTGAATACGGTATAACTGAGACATAAACCTGAGAACTGTAACTTTCCACATGGTGATACAATTTTAAAAAATAAATAAATAAAAATAAACAAAACAAAAAAAGTTTATTGGAAATAAAAGTGAAAGTGATCCCCACATAGTACTCTTAAAGAGATCATGTCAAAATGAAAATATGCATTACTTAACTGGAAAATAAAGTAGATTCTTTTGCTTCCCATTGTTACTGTGAGATGCATCTAGCTTCTATGTGGGTCCTTGTAAATAAGCAAGCGAAACTCCAGATGCTTATAAAGTTACAGTAAATGTTTAACAGCTGGTTCCCTGCTGGTTCCTGTATATATTGTCTCAGTCATCTCATCTCTTGCTGGTGTAGTCCACTGCTATCCTGCTGCTCTGTCCCAAATGCTAACTAACTGTGACTGGGGCTCTGAGACCTGTGCACCCTTCTGCTCTTTGTGCCTTTGTCTTTCCTTGGATCTCAGGCCTTGTGGGTGAAAACCACTGCTTCGCTCTGGTCTATCTGGACAAAGCGAAGGGGCCAAAGGGAAAGTTCCCTGCCTTTGAAAACATTGAAGTCTTCTTATTCCCACTCTTTAGCCATTTCTGTTATCTATCTGACTGGCTACCCCCCATGCTTGGCAAGATTTTAAATTGCTAATTAAAATATAAATATATATATATATATATATATATAAAGGAGGCCTGATATAGGACAATAATCCTATATGCATGCACTTGCATTGCATCCTTCATGCACTTGTGTTGCATGAAGCCAACCCCACGTCAATCCCCGGCATGGCATATAGTCCCTGCAGCCTTGCCAGGAATGAATCCTAAACACAGAGCCATATTAGCCCTAGCACTGCTGAACGTGTCCTCAACTAATAAATAAATAAAAATAAAATGGGGCTGGAGAGATAATATAGTGGATGGGGTGCTTGCTTTGCATGCAGCAACTCTGGTTCCATCCCTAGTGCTACATACCATCCTCCAAGTCCCTTCAAGAGGGATTCCAGAGCACAGTCAGGAGAACGTCCTGAAAACAGAAGGTGTGCCCCCTCCAAAAAATATATATATGATCAAATGTCTTTAACTTTCTCCCTTCGCCTCCACTTTAACATAATCATGGTTGAGCAGGTTTTTTTAAGCAATTTTAATTGCCAATAGAGATGCCACATGTCACTAAGTTATTCAATTACCTGAATATCTTCTGATGTTTTGATAATTTCCATCTCTGTTCCCAACATGTATATTTTCTACCTAGAAATACTTCACCTGATAGAATATGCTGGGGCTTCACATATGGGTATGGAACATTAAAAGGTTTGTTTTTAACTCCCTGGAGAGGGCCTGAGAGATTGTACAGAGGAGAAGGCACTTTCCTTACAGAGCTGACCCCACTTTCCTTACAAAGCTAACCCCTTGTACCACAACATAATATTCTGAGTCCTGCCAGGAGTGATCCCTGAGCACAGAGTTAGGACTAAGCTCTGAGCACAGCTGGGTGTGACCCCAGAATCAAAGCAAACAAAATTCACTAAAAATAACTAAATTCAAACATAAAAATTTGGAGGGGCAAAAATATAGCAATGCAAAGGTTTTTTTTTTATATTGCTGTTGTATGTGTCTGGACTGAGTTTCACACCCAGTGGTGCTCAGGGTTTTTTTCCTGTTTCTGTGCTCAGGAATCATCCCTGGATATATTGGGGAGTTGAACTGGGTAAACCTAATGCAAAGCAAGTGTCTTACCACCTGTACTATTTCTTTGACCTCATCAATACAAATCTTTTAAAGAGAGCTGGAGGGAGAAAAAAAAAGATTCATTTTTACAGAAGTATCTATTCTATCTGAATCCTCTGTTTTCTACAGAATATTATCAAAGTCTAGGCAAATGTATGCAAGTCAGTTTGACTCCGTAGAATGCAATCAATTACTCACAAATGGTCTTAAATTAACCATCGTTTTGATTAATGTAGCTCATGGTTGTTTCCCCAGTAGTTATGTATGAGTAGGCACAACCAAGGAAGAACTTAAAGGGGTTGTTGCATTCTGATGTCAGAATTTATTTTGATTGCATTCTGTTTGATTTTAATAGCCTGCAGCTGTTCAAATATAAGGGCCATCGTCTCCTTTCCCCAAAATCACACTCTACATGGCAGAAGATAATTTCTTTTAGTCTCACTTGGAACCACCAAGAATACAAAATCATAGCATTTAGCCCCAACTTCCCTCTATTCTTTAAGTTCTATAGGAAAAATAAATTCACCAGAGGAACAGTATGAAAAAAATTCATGTGATTCTCCAAAGGCAAATCATTAAGGTTACCATGGCAACCATTTTGGGGGGAGCATTACAATACCATTTAACCTGAAAGAAGACCCTTGAGGTGCTAAAACCTATTGATTTCTTTGGAGTTGTTATACTTTAGCTACTCCTTATGGGCTATTTCTTGTGATTGTGAAGTCACATTGAAGAAGAGTGGCAGCCTCAGAAATATATTTACGCTTACCATCCAACAGTTCAAGTTGTCCATCTGTCATGTTGAAAAAAAAAGATAAGAAAAGGAAATGCAAGTTTTTAAACTGGTTCAAACTTTGATTATAAACTTAACAGCTACTGAAGATGGAGAGAGAACTCAAAGTACTGGGCACATTCTTTGTGTGCAGAGACCCAGACCCCTTGCAGAAGTCTCAACCCCCCATCATGAAACCAGGAGTAACACCCAACCCTTCTAAATGTGTTTCCCTCCCTCCAAAATAATACAAACAACAAAGAAAATTATAATAACTAATATTTTGCCTCATTCTCTCCAGTTTATCTTGGCTATCTGAATATTATTTTTTGACACTAAACTTTCTTTTTTTGCTTTATCCCTTTTAGTTTGGGAAAATCACTTCTATAAAAATTATTCCCAAAATAATGAAGATATTAGTGGGGTTGTTTTATGTACTTCGTTTATAATTTCCCAACTTACCAATGTGAGTATTACAAGGAACACGTCTGGAAATAGAAAATATTTGAAGAGTTCTAGCTGAATAAAATAAAGTGGAAGAATGTTTAATACACGGGCTCTCCAAAATCTTTTCAAATGGAAAAGACAACAACTACCAAAATGGAGAAAAAACAATACAGCAAATAGTTTTCTCAGTTGCATATGACTGAATGTGAGAATTTGGAACTGAAATAACATTGGATGCTAGCATGTGAATAAAATATAAAGTCATGATAATCAAGGCAGCTGGGGACTGAAGCAAGAATTGGCATATAGATCAATGGAATACATTTAAGAGTCCAGATATAAAGTTTTACCCTAATAATCAATTGGTCTTTAACAAAGATGCCGATGTAATTGCAATGATGACTAGTCTTTCAGACTACGGAGATAGATAGTTCAATGGGTTTGAGCTCATGCTTTGTATACAGGAGACCTGAATATGATCCTCAGTGCTGCCTGGACTCTCTGGCACTGCCAGGTGTGACCCCCTAAGAATTGAACCAAAAGAAATAGATTCAGAACACTGTCAAGGTACGTCTGAAAGCCAAAAAGAAAAAAAAAAGGAACTGGTTGTCTTTTGAAGAAATTGTTCTAGAACAATGAGTAGCCACAGGGCCTTGGGTTGGAGCCATAGTAGAGTGGGTGTGGAGCTTCCCTTGAGCACAGCCAACCTGGGTGAGATCCACGGTAGCCAATATGGTCCCCTGAGCACATTCAGGAGTGATAGTCGAATGTAAATCCAGGAGTATGCCATGAGCAGTGACAGGAGTGGCCCAGAACCAGAGACAGAGAGAGAGAGACAGAGACAGAGAGAAGAAAAGAAAAAGCAGGTCAGAGAGCTGAGCGTATCAAAGCTTGCTTTGCATCTCTGCATGTGGGACTATCAAGTCTCATCCCAAGAACTATTAGTTCCCTGAGGCATCACCAGGAGATACCTCAGAGCTCAGATCCAGGAGTAGCCCTTGATAATTGTGGGGTGATCCCCATCCTTTTTGATGCCTGGCACCACATGCTGTCCCTCAAGCACTGCCAGGAGTGATTCCCTGACTACGGAGCCAGTAGTAAGATCTGAGCACCACCAGGGTAGGCCACAAAATAAAACAAAAACCGTAAGCATATCCCAGAAAGATGTAATGATAAAACCCTTCCTCTGAGAAGATAGATGCTTACCCACAAAACAAAAATCTTTTCTGGAATGCTTATAGAGATTTTATCTTAGATCTTATTATCTGAAAGTTGATCTTAGTGTTAAAACTGAATAAAAAATTAGTGTCTAGCTTTCCTTGAGTCTTAAAGCAAAATATCCCAGGATTTGATTAAGAAGAAATGAAAGGGAACTTGAGTGATAGTACAGCCTGTAGGGCATTTGGCTTGCATGATTTGAGTTCTATACCCGGTACCCCATACCGTCCCCCAAGCTCTTCAAGAAGAAGTGCAGTGTGAATAGATATTAGGCAGATTACAGTGTTTGCCAGAAATTATTTTAATTATAAAAATATTTAATTGAATATTTAATTAAAAGTAATATTCAGTAAGGCTAAAGTTGTAACTCTCTAGAATTTTGCCAGCATTGGGGCCTGAGAGATAGCACAGCAGGTAAGGTGCAAGCCTTGAGCTCAATTATCTAGATTCCATTCCTGAGGTCTGCCAAGAGTGATACCTGAGCACAGAGCCAGGATTAAGGTTTGAGCATAACCAGGCGTGACCCCAAAACAAAACACAATAATAAATAGATAAAATGTTACCAGCATTCACATAGAGATGCAAGAAGAGGAAGATGCTGATGTTTCTTCCTGTCTGGCAGAACTGGGGATAGTATTTTTTGCTTTCTTTAATCATCTTCAAGAATATATCAGGTTGTGGGGGCTGGAGCAATAGCACAGCGGGAAGGGTGTTTGCCTTGCACGCGGCCGACCCCAGTTCGATTCCCAGCATACCATATGGTTCCCCTAAGTACCGCCAGGGGTAATTCCTGAGTGCAGAGCTAGGAGTAACCCTGTGCATTGCCGAGTGTGACCCAAAAACAAGCAAAAAACTAAAATAAAGTAAAAAGAATATATCAGGTTGTAGGGATCGGAGTGATATTACAGTGGGTAGGGTGTTTGCCTTGGCCAAGGAAGACCTGGGTTCAATTCTTGGCATCCCATATGGTCCCCAAGCACTACCAAGAGAAATTCCTGAGTGGGGAGCCAGGAGTAAACTCTGAGCATCACCTAATGTGACCCCAAAAGCAATAACTATAAATAAATAAATAAATAGATAGATAGATAAATAAATAAATCACTGTCACTGTCATCCCCTTGCTCATCGATTGTTCGAGCGGGCATCAGTAACGTTTCTCATTGAGAGACTTATTGTTACTGTTTTTGGCATCCTATACGCACGGGTAGCTTGCCATGCTCTGCTGTGCGGGCTCCATACTCTGGGTAGCTTGCCAGGCTCTCTGAGAGGGGCGGAGGAATCAAACACGTGTTGGCCGCGTGAAGGCGAAAGCCCAACCGCTGTGCTACCGCTCCAGCCCTAATTAATTAATTAATTAATTAATTAATTAATTAATTAATACTTAAAATATAATGTATCAGGTTTTATACTATTAATGAAACTATTGTTCTTTTAAAAAGTTTTAGGGGCTGGAGCAATAGCACAGAGGGTAGGGCATTTGCCTTGCATGTGGCTGACCCAGGTTCGATTCCCAGCATACCATATGGTCCCCTGAGCACAGCCAGGGTAATTCCTAAGTGCAGAGCCAGGAATAACCCCTGTGCATCGCCAGGTGTGACCCCCCAAAAAAAACCCCAAAAAATAAATAAATAAAAAGTTTTAAAAATAGTTCTTATGAAAATCAGTATTTTTTTTCTTTCCTTCTTTTTTTTTTTTGCTTTTTGGGTCACTCCCAGTGATACTCAGAGGTTACTCCTGGCTCTTCACTCAGGAACCACTCCTTGAGGTGCTTAGGGGGGACCATATGGGATGGCAGGGATTGAACCTGGGTCGGCCACGTGCAAGGCAAACACCCTACCTGCTGCACTATTGCTCCGGCCCCAAAATTAGTATTTTCAATGATATAATTACTTGTAACAAATCTACATATAAAGACGTTAAAATCAGTTTTCAGTCTATTCTACACTAATTTTTTTGTCATAAAATGTTGTGATAGACATGTAGATATAATAGATAACAATAGATAACTATTTTGTTTTGGGGGGACGGACACTGCTCAGGAATTAATCCTGGCAGGTCTCAGGGAACCATAAATGGTATCAGGGATTGAATATGGGTCAGCTGCATGCAAGGCAAGTGCCCTGCCTTCGGTACTATCTCACCGGCCTCAGATAACATTATTTGGAGGAAAATGGAGAAATAAATCTAACTCCCAATAGAAATGAGTTAATTTACATTTGGGGAGTAGAGGGACTTGTGCCACCACAGGTATACTCAAAGGCTAGTGCCAGCCTGGAGCTTTGAGCTTGCTCCTAGGGCTCTATAGGGACTATGTGCAGCTGGGATCAAATCCATGCCTTCTGCATGCAATGCTTGTGCTCCAGACCATTTTCCTCTCTCCCCAGTGCTTTAGCTTACATTTATTTTAGAAGATTTTGCAACCATTCCTGATTTTTATAGGGAGCTTCCCAGCAGTGCCAGGGTTCACCCAAGGGCTACATGCAGTGCAGACTAGACAGTTCAGTGCTCAGGTCCAGTAATATGAGCTTTACACACATGTCCCAGAAGGCTAGGAATGTGTGATACTAAAGACTAAACTTGGACCTTTGCATATGCAGCACCTGTGCTCTTTGATATAGCTCCCTGGCTGTTCTAAAAATATTTTTGTGACCAATGACAAATATATCAGTCCCAAAATACACAGCTGGAGGGCTTAAAAATGATAGATAAGTATATTTTAATCATATAATATATGCATATGATATGGGAAGTTATCTGTAATGAATAGATTTTATTAGGAATATAAAACCCATATAAATGAGAAAGAGCTCATACTAACAAGTGTAAATATGAAACTTCTGAAAGTCACATAGTTTTCAACTGCTGAGGCTCCCTTCATTTTCCCTCAGAAGGTACTTGGATCTGAAACTGAGCTCTTCTCACAGCACAATGGTTTCCAACTAACCAGGCAAAACCTCCAGCACATTATCCCATTATGGACTAATTTTGTGAAGAGTTTTCACCCACTGTTGAACTGAGCGAACCTCTCTTCTGTTGAATTGAGGTTGAGTTGAGTGAACAGAAGTGAGGTTGAGTTGAGTATTAAATGAACCTGATCCTCAACACTTCTGGGCATGGGTCTAGTGGTCTCCAGCACCACCAAGCCTGAGCCTCTTCAAGCCAGAGCAACATTGCATCATTGACTGACACGCAGAACCTTCGGGTCACAGCCCTGGGCTAACCAGGAGCGCCCCCACATCCTCACCCTCTGCTTCAGCATTTCTAGGGGAGACACCTTGCAAAGGATGAGAGCGGGTATACAAGGTCATTGGCAAAAGAATGGTTATTTCAGGATAAAAAAGCACCCTTCCAATATGGTGGCTGGCTGTGCTGATTGATTAGTTTGGAATTCTACTCTTGGATGATGCAGGATAAAGCTGCTATTGGGGGAATAAGATTTCATTTGGGATACTTGGAAATGATCACTCTGGATAAGAACCCTGTGTTGGAAAGTCAGTAAGGGAGCGAACATGATAACCTCTCAACACCTGTATTGGAAAGCATAATGCCCAAAAGGGGAGAGGGAGGGAGAGGGAGGGGGAGAGAGAGAAGAGAGAGAGAGAGAGAAGAGAGAGAAGAAATGTACCTGTCACAGAAACAAGAAGCAGGCTGGGCTGGGGTGGGCTGAAGGGAGGGACACTGGGGTCACTGATGGTGGGAAGTGTAGACTGGTGAAAGGATGGATGTTGCAACATTGTATAACTGAAACCCAATCATGAACAGCTCTTTAACTGTGTATTTCCTGGTGATTCAATGAAAAAAAGAAGAAGAAAAGATTTCATTTGGGGTCTCTTATTTCTCTCTTCAAACAGCAAATGACTAAGACTCTATTTTTTACCACTCTCGTTATGATGTGCATCAGTTTATAAATTCACATGTCTAGAATAGAAGAAAACAGAGACTTCCTCAAGATAATAATGTTTGTTTATATTGGAATCTAGATCACTAAATGTCCAAGGTCTATCTTGCCCTCTAAAAGAATGTGATTCTGGAGATGACATTTCTTTGATTCCATAACTTTTCTTCCCTTGTAGGGGCTAATGGTGCAGAAGGAGGGAGATGGCAAGGAAAAAGGAGATTAAAAATGGAAGGGAAATGGATAGTTCTCACAAACGATAATGATTATGGTTTTTTGGTTATAATTTTCTTCTCCATTTCCTGTTTTTTTTTAGTACTAAGAAAAGCTATTTAAACAATTTGGAGACTATTTGAATTTGAAAAAAGTATTTGAAGCTCTTTATCTGAGCTTGAACTTCACTGGATTCAGCTACATTTCTCACTTTGTTTCAAATAAACCAAGAATGACTGCAATGACTTTATGGTAGTATATGTTTGTTATTTCATTAGAATCACTCATATTTTGGCTAACTCTTTTTTCTCTCATATATATTCTGTAAATATATGTACAAATAATAGACACACATATATTATATACACACATATGATGTACAAAAATAATAATATAGAAGTATGAAAGGCAAATCTTGGCACCTATGTGGAAAATAAGTTTGTAAAATTCCAATCTTTGTACTTATATAACATGCAGATTACGACCTGTTTCCCTGGACACAAGAACTGTTTTCAATTAAATTAACTGAATATTTCTCTGGAAATAAAACTTGCATCTCCACTAAGTAATCAAAGTTAATTTTTCTCTTCTTAAACTGTTAATATTTAAATTCTCATTCCTAGGTCTTCTGTCTATTGGAAAATTTGATGTAGATTCAACAATGACCCCATAAACACAAGTACAGGACCTAAGACCTTGCATGTTTGGTCCTGGACATGCCTGAGCAACGTCAGGAGTGACGCCTACCTGAGCACAGAGCCAGGAGTAAACTCTGAGGAGCATGGGGTATGGCCCAACACCACCCGAAAGTAATCCCAAATGAAGTACGAAACTAATGTCTAGAAATATGTAGGTTTTGAAAAGAAAACAGTATTACCTTTTTTTAAAAAAATCTTGTTCTTTTAAGAAATAAAATTCCTAAGCTAAAGTAATCCAACTGTGGGGCTGGTGCAGCAAGTAGGGCGTTTGCCTTGCACGCGGCTGACCCAGGTTCGATTCCCAGCATCCCATATGGTCCCCTGAGCACCATCAGGAGTAATTCCTGAGTGCATGAGCCAGGAGTAACCCCTGTGCAATGCTGGGTGTGACCCAAAAAGCAAAACAAAAACAAAAAAATAATCCAACTGCCTAGTTATCTTATTATTTAACTAACAACTCCAAAACATAGCAGCTGAAAGCAAGGAAATTTATCTGGGTTTCTGTTGGTAGGCGATGTGGGAGGAGCTTAGCTAATTGCCTCTTGATTAATGGCTTTAAAGCTCCTGGCTCTCACTTGGAACTTCTTACCTATAGTGATAAATAATATGAAGGTAAGAATCTACATCCAAATCCATGTGTGCAGATGTTGGTAGACCTCAGTATTCTCCAGATAGGTATCTCTGTGGGACCTCCTGGTGATTTGGTAGCTGGATTTCTCCAGGGTAAACAATGCAAGAGAAAGTGAGAGAGAATTTTTTTTAAAGCTGCCATCTTTTTCTAACGCATTATCAGAAGTTACATTTCATGACTTCTATAATACCCTGCTTGAAATGAGTCAAAATCTAGTACAGTTTCAAAGTCAGAGAATTACTTAAGAGGATCAATATGAGGAGACAGCGACTATTGGGGACCAATGTAGAAACCACTTGCCACATTAGCATGCAAGCACAAAATAGTATAGTGCTATCTTCTTCAGATTTACAAGATTACCTAATGAATTAGGAATAGTCTATTTCCCTTCATTAACTCTACATTTGCAGTTTGGGAAATCACTATGTGCACAATTTTATGTCATTGAAATATAACTTAGATTTTCCATGTCCTGAGTATCACCAGAACTGAGAACAGAGTCTGGAGTTAGCCCTGAGCATGACCATCCCCCAATTTTTCCATGTAAGTTTTAGAAATAGGAATATAGTTACAAGTTTTAGGAAGAGTCAATAGAGGTAGAAATAGAAAAATATATAAAGAATCTCTACGATTAGCCCATTAAGATTCATTGCACTTCAGGGACATTGTTTTTTTGTTTTGTTTATTTATAAATTTAAGATCTCTGGGAACAATTCATTGATAATGTCCATTGGCACAATTTTTCCTAAAGTTTGTTTTTGTTTTGTCTGTATCAAATATAAATAAGACATGTGCATCATGTACACTTTTAGACATATTACACACTTCATAGACCCGACAATGTTAACAATTAATAGACTCAAAGTTGTTTAACTTCAACTTTTTTTGAGGGCACAGAGAGATGTTGTGTGGAGTTAAAGCACCTAGCATTGCATGCAACTGACCCCCATTTGATCACTGGCACCACATATTGTCTCTTAAGCAATACCAGGATTGATTCCAGAACAGAACCAGGAGTGGCACCAAAATCTCTAAATAGACTGGAAGCTCATGCTACCAAGGCTGGGGGCCCAGGTTCATTGCCTGCCACTGCATGGTCCCCAGAGCACTGCAGGTTGCAAACCCTTAGTACAGACCAAGAATAGCCATTGAGCCTTGCCAAGTGCAGTTCTTTCCTGTGAGAGAGGTGATAGAATTAATGAATATAAGAAGGTAGCTGTGACAATAGGAATTCATGATTGCCCCTGGACCATAGAAGGAAGAGAAGTTCCCATAAGAGGGAAGAAGTGTTACCTTGCTAGAAACCAGAGCTTTGCCTGGTATGCTGGAAACACCAGGGAATCCTATTTGAGTACAGATTCTCTTTCAGTAAAGTCTGGAGTGAACTAGACATTCTGCCTTTCTAACAAGTTCTCTGATGATGCTTTTTTTCCTAAACCAAGGATCTGTCTTTATCTTCTGTACTCAATTTCTAGAAGTTCTTCCCATTCTCAATAGTAACCAAGGACCAAAGACAAAGAACAATAGGTCAAGTGGTCTATTAGAAGTACCTTCTTGGGACCCAGAGCAGAAAAAAGAAGGTCACAAAGTACATAAGGCCTTTACAGTTTCTTCTCAAGTGTGCAGATCACTACTCAGATAGATGCTCTGACACCTCAGAATCTTCTCTGCTCAGCTTTCTCTTCTCAGATAATCTGTCTGATGAACTGTAACTTCTTTCAATTTAGAATTTCGGGCAGGAAAGTAACTCCAGTCTTTAACTACAACTTGGTCAGAAAGATAAATCTCTCACCTGAGTTATATTTAATGATTATTGTTTGATCAGGGTCATTTTAGCTTACAGAAACATATTTAAATGCACACTGATTCTAATGTGACTTCTCTCTTGAAGAGATTGGGGCGATAAGTTGTGTAGAGTATTCCTTTGAAATTTAAGTGGGATAGATGAGGAAAAATTCCTCTTCTTTTCCCTATATCCTCCTAGGTTCTTAGCTGAAATTCCTCTCCTGGGAATAAATGGTGTATTAACAGAAGAAACTGTAGCACTGTTGTGCCATTGTTCATTGATTTGTTCGAGTGGGCACCAGTAACGTCTCCATTGTGAGACTTGTTACCGTTTTTGGCATATCAAATGCGCCATGGGTAACTTGCCAGGCTCTGGGGTGCTGTCTGGGGATCCTTGCAAACATGAGACTGCACGTTGGATCCCCAGAAAGCACCCTATAGGCCCAAATTCAATGCTCACAGCATTGTCACTTAGAATTCCCTGTATCACAGCAAAGTGTGCAATCAATGGCATAGCACTACCCAGTGTGTGTGAACTCCACAACAGAAGTATGTGTGATACCTGGTCATCACGATGAAAATGAATAAAAAGGGGAGGGGGAGAAAGAAAAGGGGAAAATACATACAGATGTACATACATACTGAAGTACTTAAATAAATAAGTAAATAAATAAATAAATAAATAAGATTGTTATTGGAAATATCCCTGAATCTTCATTAAGTAATTAGTGATAGGTTTTTCTGAGACCTGCAGGACCTCAACTCACCTCAGTTTTACATGCCAAGGTGAAAGGCCTTAGAAAAATCTATTCCGGACATTTCAATAAAAACCTGTTTGAATCTTTTGGGGAAGACCCAACCTAAAGCTCACATATAAATATAAAATGTAAAAGTATATTTCTATCTGTACATTTAAGATCTGTGTACTTTATTCTGTTGAAATTATATGATTTTAAAAAGTGATTATAGGGGCTGGAGTGATAGTACAGCGGGTAGGGCGTTTGCCTTGGCGCGCGACAGACCCGGGTTCAATTCCCAGCATCCCATGTGGTCCCTTGAACACCGCCAGGAGTAATTCCTGAGTGCAGAACCAGGAGTATCCCCTGTGCATCGCCGGCTGTGACCCAAAACGCAAAAAAAGAAGAAGAAAAGTCATTATAAATGACTAAATCTTGGGGGCAGTCAGGGAGAAAACCCTAAGTACTGAAACTGCACCCCTTGCCTGTACAAAATTCTGAGGTTGATCCTCTGTACCACATGGCACCCTCAACACCTCTAGGTACATCCCTGGTGATTCCCAAAAAGAACCTCATTACTACTCTTGAGCACCAAAAATCTCAGGCCAGCAGCTCCAGTCAATTATTGGTAAGAGTGGCCCCTAGAGTTCCTGAGAACTGTCGGAGAGGCCCTGAAAATTATTTGATTTCAACATAGTTGCCACAGATGAAATAGAAATTTGCCAGAACTTCCCTTTAGTCAAAGAAATAAAACAGGAACGGATACTTAATTATGTAAAACATAATCTAGGAAAGATAAAAAGGCACATATTCTAATTAACTGTAATCTAGTTATTTAAAATATTTTAAAATCTATAAGCGATTGCAAAGAAATATCTGTGTTTGATATCCGTTCGGGAGGAAGGAGGAGACATAAGGAGGTATTAGGTATATATCGAGTTATGTAAATAATATATAAAGTTAGTTAACAAAGCTTACTTAAAACTGTTTCTCCTATTTTTTTTATTTTAGTAAAGCACCATGATTTACAAAGTTATTCATAGTTCAGTTTTAGACATCTTCTGCGTTTCCTAAGAACACTTTAAAACCATGTCCTAATTCTGTTTCAGGAAATAAAGGGTCATAGTTGTCCTGGGAGCAAACAGGAAATGATTCATCCAACTATTGTGGAATGTACTGAACATTCCATAAAAATGTCTTTGCCCTTTCAGAGACCAATACCTTGAATCATGGGGCTTATGAGCAGCTGTATAAGACTTCATATAATTTCCTGTGATATTATGTACTGTTACACATTCATAAAACCTTTCTTATCACTGTAACCTAATAAGGTTAAAAAAATGTTGTAAAATAATCAGAAATGCCTGGGCTTCTTGTTGAACCGCCTATCAAAAAAGGCAGAAGAAATGACTTGAAAATTGGAAAACATTATTGAAAGATTCTGGCTTGGATGATTTATAGAAATACAAAAAAAATATGATCTCAGAGTAAGTGGGAAGATGCACGTGTGTATTTGTCAGCACTAAACATACAAACCTCAAAGCTCAAAGTAGTACTACCCTGGCACCAAGAAAAATATAATATCAGAGCCAGACCTGACTCACTTTCCCTTCAGCACTGAAAAAATAAAGTATAAAACAAAGTCTTTGACCTAGTTTTAGACAATATTTCAAGCAGCAAGGCTTTAGTTTCTGTGGAGAAACAAAATTTCCACCCCAATATCTGTATCTTTGGCATAAGAATTCTTTTAGACTGTTTATTTTATTTTACGGTGTTAGCAGACCTAGGAGAAACTTTGAGCACTGGCTGGAAGTTGCGCTTTCCAAAGAGATTGGCATGTGGAAAGGAAAGTCTTCCTTTGGAAGGGTGTCTCCCTGACTGTACCAGGAAGAGGGGGATGACTCAATCTCCTAATCTCTGATCTCTGAATAAGGCTGTGATTTAAATCTGCAGGATAATGGGCCTCCTTTACTTTTCTTTTCCTGGTACTTCCTGTGGCTGACCTTTACCCCCCTCCCTAGGAGCATCTTCTTTTGTCTTTGGCTGGGGACTGTATTCAAGGAAATCTGTGAACCACTGTGAGTTCTTTCCCCCACTTCTCTACCTGTATTCATTCTACCTACTATGAATACAGGAGGTACACAAGTTACTAAACACATTTGTTTTTTCTCCTGTTAATCTGTCTTTTATGACAGCAGGTCAGAGGAACATGCCATAGCTAAGAGTGAAGGGAAAAGTAGATTTCTCTCCTATATTGCAGATCTAGAACCTACTCCAATAATTCTTTAATAAATTCTTTGAAAAAAATGTAGATGTGTGTAGGATAACATGGAGTTTGTCCTTTTAGCCTTACCGCAGGGAATTTAGTTTACCTTAAAGCAATATCCTTTCTGTATGGACACAGGAAGGCAGTTAATAATATGCTTTGTAATTTGGGAGCTGATTGACTTCAATATATTTACTCTCGGGCATCTGCTTTCTCCTCTCAGTTGCCCTTAGTTCCTAGCACCCCAAAAGCAGGGTCCCGACAAGGGATGGAATGGACCCAGGGCAAGCTGTGAGCTACCCTGGCATTGAAATGGGCCAGGCCAAAGCGGCAGAATACTCAACTATGTTGAGAGCATGGTCATAGACAAATGCTGTCATGATCCAAAAGTAAAGACGAGACTAGGACCCTGCTGGGGTTAGGAAGACTAACCTGGCCTGCGGACTGTGGTCTGGAATATATAGTGAATGTCCTCAGGAAGAACCAAACTTTAAGTCTGATATATCTATTACTGTGCTCATACAAAATGGCATTGCTAGAAATATTAGAAGTAAATTTACTATAACTATTTAAGCGGATTACTAGCTGAGGAAGGAAGAAAGGGACACACCCTAACACACCCTTGTTTGGACCCCATGCTTGAACGGATGTCCTAATAATCTCCTTAGATGAGATTTTGTTAGTCTCCTCGAGAAATGGTCTTACCCATCTTTGTTGATTTGTTAATGTTAAACCCACCTTTGTGTTACTACCCTATGTAATTTGCTATATAAACTAAGACTGTTGGGGGAGACGGGGGTGGGGACAGAAGAAGAAGACAGAAGACAGAAGAAGGAGACAGAAGACAGAAGAAGGAGACAGGGGAGACAGAAGAAGACAGGAGAGACAGAAGAAAAAGACAGGAGAGACAGAAGAAGAAGACAGAAGAGAGAGGAGGAGACACATGAGAGGACACAGGAGAAGAACAGAGAAGACACAGAAGCAGAGACAGAGAGAGATGGGAAGAGACCAGAGGAGACACTACAGAGACAGAGACAGAGACAGAGAAGCAGACAGAAGAGAGCAGAACGGCACACACAGAAGCAGAGCACAAGGAGGAGCCATCCTGATCTGGTCCAAACTCAAGCACGTGCAAGAGAGAACTGCCCCAAGAGCCCTCAGACAACAGAATAACACGACACATCACCGCATCTCCCCCTCCCGCGCACGTCGCCTTTGTAAGTTTTTACAGATGTGGATTGTTTCCAAAAACCCGTAGAAGTATTATATTATTCTACTATGTAAACATTCAACATATATAATCTACTATCCTGGGGATGGAGAAATAGTACAGGGGTTAAGGTCTTACCTCACACATGGCTACTCAAGCCCTGGCGCCACATATAGCCCCCCAAACTCTGCCAAGTGACACCTCTAAGCATATAACTAGGAGTAAGCCCTGAGCACCGCAAAGCATGGTGCTGAAACACGCTAAAATTAAAAATAAATGATAATCGTATTCTCATTTTACATATTTCACTTTCTTTCATCAAAGACGTGGAATGGGGTGAGAGTGAGAGTACAACAGTCAGCCTTGCTTCTGGCTGACTCAAGTTTGATCCCTGACACCCCAAACAGTCCCCAGAGTCTGCCAGGAGTGATCCCTGAGCACAGAGCCAGAAGTCCTGTATGTGGTCCAAATAAAAAAAATGAACTAGAATCAGTAATAATAATTATAAAACAATATAAATGAAAATATATAAATTAAAATAGCAGTTTCAAATTAAGATTATTTCAATTCATTTGCTCAACTGCCTTAGTGAGTTTTCATATTAGTCAGAGTATAAAAGGGGAGCAAATGATATCTCTTTTACCAAAGGATTATTTTGAACTGTTATTTTTTTGTAAGGAATAGCAAACACAGGAGATTCTCTGAATGCTCTGATGTAGAGATGTTTACTTTTATTCGGGTTTCTTCTCAGTTCCAGGAAAGAGAGAATGACAAAAGCCCCAGAAGCTCTTGTGAATCCAAAAGGCAAAGAGTTATATCTGTATAGTAACATACCTCCTTTACTTACTGTACTTTCCCTGAAAATCTACAGTAACTAAACTCCCTCATCCTACCGAAATATCGTGTGTCTTTAGCTAGAGATTTAATTTAAGGCAGTGGTTTATGCCAGTGTTTCTCAACCTTTTCCCATCATGGCCTCCATCCTACATTCTTTCCTTCCTGTTGCCCCCTATCCTAAGGATTGTCATTGTAGTTTTATGCCATGCCCACCAACACACACACACACACACACCACACCACACCACACCACACCACACCACACCACACCACACATCACACACACACATTTATGCTAATTTCTTACTGGGTCCACCTTGGAATATACCGAGGACCTACACAGGGACCATATAGCCCCCAGTTTAGAAACGCTGGTTTAGGCCATTTAAAGAAGTTAGTTTTTCTGGCTCTCGGCCATGCATTGAGGCAGTATATAAATGATTAAACTTCTGTTTGTTTTTCTCTCAAAACTTTCTTGATGACTGGGGTCTTCCAGTGAGGAATTTGGAAGGAGAAAGAAAATTATTTTTCTTTCCCTACCATAAAAATGCAGTGATTGAACTACTCATTAATATCAATAAAAAGTATCAATACCTTTATATTCTGCAACATACACTATAGTTTTATTCAATATTATAAAGTTAATTCTGGTCCTTTTATCTTTTTTTGGCTTTTTGGGTCACACCCAGCAATGCATAGGGGATACTCCTGGCTTTACACTCAGGAATTCCTCCTGGCAGTGCTCAGCGGACCATATGGGATGCTGGGAATTGAACCCAGGTCGGCCACGTGAAAGGCAAATGTCCTACCCTCTGTACTATCACTTCAGCCCAATATAAAGATAATTCTGTACACCTTTATTTACTCCCTTACTGCAATAAAAAATCTTTGGGACAGAAATGATATATTCTTTATTTGTTTTATTTTGGCAAAATTGTTGGTATACAACCAAAGTTATCCTATTCTCAAGGAAAATGAAGATTTATTCTCAAATCGAAAGAAAAAAACCCATGAGTGAAATGATAATATAAAAATTTAGTTAAGAGTTCAAGCAACAGAACAACAGTGAATCAAATATATGATATATACTCAAATTTGTTACTGTTAAGGTATAACAAATTGTATGAAATTAGACGTGAAATACTTAGCATATATTCTTAGGAATAGAAAAAAAAGTATAAGGTGGAGACACTGAAAAAGGCTTCATTTAAAGAGCAATGTTAGGGACCAGGGATGTGGCTGAACTGGTCAAAAACCTCTCTCCCATCTGGAGGCCCGAAGTTTGATCTCCAGCTCCAGTGCTCCTCATTCCTCATCTACACTTCTGGGTATGGCATATATTCACTGTATCACTGTCATCCCATTGCTCATCAATTTGTTCGAGCAGGCACCAGTAATGTCTCCATTGTGAGACTTGTTGTTGCTGTTTTTGGCATATCGAATATGCCACGGGTAGCTTGCCAAGCTCTGCCATGGGCATATATTATATGTATGTGTATAAATATACACACACACATATATACACACCCATATATATTCCCATATATACATACACATATATATGCATATATGTGTATGTGTCTGTGTATGTACATATATGTATATACATATACATATATATGTGTGTATATATATATGAGGTAGCATTCATGTGTTTTAAAGGAATGAAATCTTCCACAGAAATAGGAAATGTATTAGGAGAACACTGGGATAAACATAGCTAAAAAATACCCAGTAGGAAAGTTGGAATTAAGTTGCCAAGGGATTGAAATGTAGCTTAAAATTTAGGACTGGCATTGACTTGTAAGAGAGCAAGAAAGAATTCTAAGCAACTTAATACAAACACGAATGCTATCTTAGAAAGAGTTAGGAGCATACAATAGAAATAGCATAACTGAGCAAGCAGTTGAGGCCCCAGAGGGCTCCTCACATACGGAGATCTTGTAACCTCTTACTCCCCATGGCCTTTGTCCTGTTTCCCAATTACAAAAGTTCATCTCAAACATTTTATGTCTAATGTGAAGCCAGACCCAGGCATGAATGGAAGGAGAAAAGCAAGCACTAGTCCCACTAGAAAGACTCTTGAAGATTATCATGCAGCTTCCAGAGATAGATGATGTTTAACCACATTATTCCCAAGTTTTACAATGAACAGACTATCACCCCTGAGATTAATTAACCACTAAAGCCAAACACACTGTACCAAGATAGGAACCCTTTCCCCCACTGATCCACTAACCATAATTTTCTTTCTTTTTCTTTCTTTCTTTTTGACTTTTGGAGTCACACCCAGCAATACACAGGGGTGGGTTACTCCTGGCTCTGCACTCAGGAATCACTCCTGGCGTTGCTCAGGGTGACCATACAGGGTGCTGGGAATTGAACCTGGGTCGGCTGCCTGCAAGGCAAATACCTTACTCTACTCACTGTATAACTATCACTCCAGCATCCCATAATTTTCTTTTAAAATGTTTTCTCAACAAGCCCTATAAAAACCACAGAGCTGATTGGAGAGTATTATGAGAAAGATAGGTTAAGTCCACTATCTTCTCAGGTTGTTGACATCTGAATAAAACGGTTGCTTTTGTAACAGTTCTTGTCTTGTAAATTGGCCTTTGTGCAGCAAGCACTCAATCCTGGGTTCAATAACAAAAGGGGGGAGGGCAGGAATCAGATAGCAGGCTGCTAATGATGTAAAGAGCAAATGCTTCCAAGGGAAACTTAAATATCTGGGATAAAGTGAAATACTTTTTCCCAATTCATGATTTTATTGTTTTTTTTTTTTTTGCTCTCTTGGGTCACATCAGGCGATGCTCAGGGCTGACTCCTGGCTCTGCACTCAGGAATCACTCCTGGCGGTGCTCAGGGGACCATATGGGATACTGGTAATCAAACCTGGGTTGGCCATGTGCAAGGCAAATGCCCTACCCACTGTACTATCGCTCCAGCTCCTGCTTCTTTTTCTTGTGAGGAGGAAGCAAAGGAAGCAATGCTGGATAGCATGAGATGCTGAGGCTGGAAACTGGGCTTCTTGCCTGCAAATTCTGTGCTCCAGCCCATTCATTCTTTTGTTTAGGCCCTTCCATTAATTCGTAGACGTTAATTAATAACATAGTCCAAATACTTATTTTTGCTTTATTTAATTCATTCCTTTGTTGCATTTATTTGTTTATCAAATACTAGTGATATAAGTTAGGGTTTATCTTCCTCCATCACACTTATTTCAGTAAGCTTAATGCACTCCAGATTTATCAATATTGTTGGAAATGACAGGAATTCCTCTTTCTGATGGTTGCACAATATTTTGTATACATGCAGACGCATGTGTGTATGTTCATATGTGTATGTATATATGCATGTGTGTATATACACACATAGTCTTCTTTTCTTAAATTTTATTTTATAAAGTTGTTCACAATAATTGATTGCATTCAATATTCCAATACAAATCCCACCACCATTACATCTTCCCACCACCATTATTTCGAGTTTGCCCACCACCACCCAACCCTGCCCCAAAGACAGATTTTTGTATTGCTTGTTATAAATAATCCGCTAAAAATTATCTAAAAAAGAATTCCTGAGAGTAAACTATGTGAAAATTGTTATATCTCAATTTGGAGCCATTAAGCCCCTCTTACAGCTTGAGTCTTGTGTGCTAACATTTATATATCACTGTCACTATCACTGTCATCCCATTGTTCATCGATTTGCTTAAGTGGGCACCAGTAACGTCTTCATTTGTCCCTGTCATGTGCTAGTATAGCCTGATGACATCTGCTTGCTCCAGGAACACAAAGAGCACATTGTTGTTATTGTTTTTGGCATATTAAATACGTCACAGATAGCTTGTCAGGCTCTGCCATGAGGGGAAAAATAAATAAAAATAAATAAAAATAAAGAGGTCACACAGTTACATTTGCATCACTCTCTTTCAGGAGCTTTGTTTTATAGTCTCTGGATCTTAGCTGTTTATTAGATTACATGGCTTGGTGGGGAGTGCGGGGATGGGGGAGTTTGTGGGTGTGACTGCCAAGCTACTGGAAAACTGGGGATCTGGGTGGAAGAGGCCCAGAATATGTGTGCATGTGTGTGTGTGTGTGTGTGCATGTGTGCGTGCATACGTGCACAGACAGACAGACAGACAGACAGACAGACAGACAGACAGATAGATAGATAGATAGATAATAGATGATAGATAGATAGATAGATAGATAGATAGATAGATAGATAGATAGATAGATAGATAGATAGATAGATAGATAGATGATAGATCAAGATCAGTTGCCTTCTACTTTACACCCCATCAAATGTGGTGTGCCACTCTTGGTACACCAGTGGCATAGAGTATGGAGTCGCTTCAGGAATTCTAAAATTTTAAATAGGGCGATGATAGAGCTGTAGTTAAATTTTTAACTGGGTGGTGGTTTTGGGGTCCAGGGTCATCTCTGCAGTGTATTGCTCTCTTCTAGGATTTATTTGTGAGTTTCTGAATCCTGGTCATTAATGAGCTTATATGGTGCCAAGAAGCAGTTTGCCAGAGTCTTATGTATACCTTTAGAGCCAATGGTCATATAGCTTGTTTCCAGTTCCTGATTTCTGTAAATAATGCTGTAATAAACATAGTGTACAGGTATCCCTTTAAGCTAGTTTTATTTTTTGTATTTTAGGACTAAGTATGATAAAAAGGATAAATTCTAAAAGTGGAATAAACTGATAACATGAAATTTCCATTTCTTTAATTTTGTTGTTTTAATTTGTTTGGTTTGGGCTGGAGCTATAGCCTAGCATCTAGGGCATTTGCCGTGCATGCAGCCAACCTGGGTTCAATACCTCCATCCCTCTTGAAGAGCCTGGCAAGCTACCGAGAGTATCCCGGGTAAGCTACCCGTGGCATATTCAATATGCCAAAAACAGTAACAATAAGTCTCACAATAGAGACTTTTCTGGTGCCCACTAGAGAAAATCAGTGAGCAACAGGATGACAGTGATACAGTGATAATTTTGTTGGTTTAGGGCCACACAGGGATGTGTTATGAGGCTATTCCCAGTAAAGTGCTTGAAAGTTTCTCCTAGGGGTGTTCAGAGACCCTATGGTACTAGGTATCAAAACTGGGACTCCTGCATGCAAAGCATATGCTCTAGTCCTTTGAACCATTTTGCTGTCCCTTTACTCACTTGTTTTGTTTTGTTTCAGATTATATCTAATGGCACTCAGGGATTACTTCTGACTCAGTATTCAGATATCAATCCTGATAGTATTCAGAGAATGAACCACTCAGGGAATGGTGTTGGGGATTGAATCTGGGTCAGCTGCATGCAAGGCAAGTTCCTTACCTATTACACTATCTCTGTAGCCCAGCTGGGCCTCTGTTTTTAACTATGTGAAAAACATCCAAACAGATTTCATTATTATTTGTATGAATTTACATCCATAGTGCAAATTCACCGACTGTGCATAAGGATTACTTTCTTTCCTTATTTTCTCCAAAGCTTGATCCTTGTCTTTGGACAATAGCCATTCACATGGGTGTGCAGTGATATCTCATTGCTATTTTGATTTGTATTTCCCTAATAACTAAAGATGAGGAATATGTTTAAATGTGTCTATTGACCACTTGTGTGTCTTTTCTGAGACGTGTACTTTCAGATCCTTCACTTCTTCAAAGTGGATTTTGTACCTAGATTTTTCCAAGCTACTAGAAATTCTCCAGAATTATCCTAGAGCTTCTCTTAAGAAATAAGAGAAAATGTGATAACAATAACATCAATTATTTGAAACACAGACTTTGTTTATGTGCTTTTGGTCAGCAAGATTGTTTTTATTTAGTTTGACTTTGGTCTTGGTTTGGGAGACACACCCAGTGGCACTTAAAGACTACTCCAGGCTCTGTGCTCAGGGGTCACTCCTGGTGGTGCTCATAGGACAAAATGGTGCCAGGGATTGAACAAAGGCCTCCATGTGTTCAGCTCTTTGAACATCTCTCTGGCTAAGCAACATTACTTTAAAAAAATTGTAATGAGCATTTATGTTCTGCCTATATGTTTAAAAGATTCTCATTCCCATATTTAGAAGGGTAAGTTCCTCTGTACTGCATGTGCAAAATTCTCATTATAGTAAGTTTCAAAGGGAAAGTTGTTCCCCCCAAATAAAAATACATATATCTTCCATATACATACATATATACACGCATATGTATACATATATACATATATATACACACACACATATATATATAACCATTTGTCAACTGCTTTTGATTTTGTTTTACAGTCGCACCTGGGGGATTCTCAGGGACTACTCCCTACTCACTGCTCGGTAACCACTCCTGGGGGGTCATGCAGTGCTGGGGATCAAACCCAGACTTTCTGCATGCAATGCATGTGCTCCAGTCTGTAGGATCTGTCTCCAGACCCTATCACTTGCTTGAAAAATGAAAATATCAACCTGAATATGAAGCACTGTACCACTGTTGTTCATCGATTTGTTCAAGCAGACCCCAGTAACGTCTCCATTGTGAGACTTGTTGTTACTGTTTTTGGCATATCGACTATGCCACAGGGAGTTTGCCAGGCTATGCCGAGCAGGTGTGACACTCTCTGTAGCTTGCGGACTCTCCAAGAGAGATGGAGGAATCAAACCCTGGTCAGCTGCGTGCAAGGCAAATGCTCTGCTCGCTGTGCTATCGCTCCAGTCCTTAATATAACAACTTTAATATAACAAGTATATTCAACTATCTTCAGAAGAAAAGTATTTAAACTCTCTTTGAGAAAAAAGAATATGTAATGGGAAATTTAAACCAAAGGAGTTTTCAAGATCCATGTAATTCACTGGGGGAGGGATGGGTGTTTGATCATTGTGAGATTGTAACCCAAACATGAAAGCTTGTAATTATCTCACGGTGATTCAATAAAATTTTAAAAAATTTAAAAAAACTTCCAGTACTATATTGAATAGGAGTGGCAAAAGCAGGCAGCCTTGCCTTGTGCCGATCTTATAGGGAAGGCTTTCAGTTTTTCCCCATTGAGAACGATACTTGCCCTGGGCTTTTGGTAGATGGCTTTGACTATATTGAGGAAAGTCCCTTTGATGCCCATTCTGCTGAGAGTTTTCATCATAAATGGGTTCTGAATCTTGTCAAATGCTTTCTCTGTATCTATTGATATGATCATATGGTTTTTATTATTTCTTTTAATAATATGATGAATTATGTGGATTGACTTGCGAATGTTAAACCATCCTTGCATCCCTGGGATGAATCCTAATTGGTCATGGTGTATGATATTTTTGATGAGTCGTTGGATTCTATTTGTTAATATTTTGTTGAGGATCTTTGCATCTGTGTTCATCAGTGATATTGGTCTGTAATGGGAAATTTAAACCAAAAGAGTTTTCAAGATCCATTTTAATGCACTGGTGGAGAGATGGTGTTTGATCATTGTGAGATTGTAACCCAAACATGAAAGCTTGTAACTATCTCACGGTGATTCAATAAAATTTTTAATTTTTTTTAAAATTTTAAAAAAAAGATCCATTGTAAAGATCCATGAATACTAAAAAATATTTTTGCCATATGCAATAATATAAAATTATGTATTTCATTGAAGAGGAAAACATAGAAATATATTATTCCAACTACTAGTAATTTATATTAAAATTGGACTCATAAATCTAAAGATATTACTCAAGTTGCAATTTTTGCAGAGATTGTTTGAGATTTATATTATAAGGAAAACCACAGATTAATTCAGTCTTGTTAGATTATGACACTAAATGCCAATGGAAAAAAAGGATGATTCACTGCTTGAGGTGACGTTTGTAATTCCACAGCAAGGCTATTGCAATTTAGCCCAAAGTAATGTACTACAATGCCTTTTATTATTACACGGTTACACCTCTGCTTGTCATAAATTTTGCTCAAAGATGAAATATCCCAATGATCACAGTCATTTTAAGTAGCTCTGTTAAAATGCTTTTTTAGAAAGAAAAGGAAAATATTCCCACTGACACTAAATGTTAGTATATTAAAATCAGTGAAGCTTTACTGTGAAGCTGACAGCTAAATTTATTGTTAAAATTATAGCCATGTGTTAATTTGTTTTAATATTTATTTTTAAAAAATCACTCAAATTAAGAAACTTCCGCAACAGAAACAATGACCAGAATAAAAAGACAACTCACACACAGGGAGGAAACATTTGCTCACCACCTATCTGGCAAAAGGTTAATTTCCAAGCTATGTAAAGCACTGGCAAAGTTTAACAAGAAAACAGAAAATAATCGACTTCATCAAAAAACGTGGAGAATATATGCACAAAAACTTCCTCAAAAAAGACATACAAATGGCCAAAAGATATATGAAAAAATTGCTCTGAGTCACTTATCATCAGGAAAATGTAAATCAAAACAATGAGGTGTCACCTCCCTCCAGTGAAACTGGGTCACATCACAAAATCTGAAAACAATCAGTGTTGGCATGGATGTGGGGGAAAAGTGACCCTCATCTACTGCTGCTTGTGGTAATGAGGACTGGTTTATTTGTACTGGAAAACAGTATGGACAATTTTCAAAACAAAACAGGAATTAAGCTTCCATATGACCCAGCAATCCTACTTCTGGGCATCTACCCCAAGAGACCCAAAATTCTACTCAGGAAAGAAATTTGTATTCTTATGTTCATTGCAGCACTGGTCACAATAACTAAAGTCTGGAGTCAATCCAAATATCCAAGGTGAGTGTATAAAAAAATTATGGTGTATCTATACAGTGGAATACTACTTGGCTATAAGATTAAAACATACAATTTGCCACTATGGAGAGTCTAATGTTGGGTGAAGTCAGCCAGGAAAGACAGAGAATAATCTCTCATATGTGGAATATATAAACCCAGAGTAAGGAAACAAAAAGTATCCAAAAGTGACAGACATTAAGAATTGGTGTAAAAAAACAGAACTCATCAGAGCAGTGAGATGTGGAGAATTGCTGGGAATAGTGAGAGCATGGCAAGAGGGGATACCCTAAGAAAATGATGGAGAGAGTCTGGTGTTGAATTGTTGTATGCATAAAACCCTACCATTGATAATATTGTAAAATTGTAAATAGTGGTGACTTCAATAATATTTCCTTAAGCAATAACTCATTTATTATTTTAAGGACATAGTTGAAAGTTCTACTCTTTATGCTTTTATGTTATTGAAACATGATTATAGGGTGACATGGAAAAGCAAAGTTATTTTAGGGAAGGAATAAGAAAAGTCCTATTTCTTTCTGCTTTTCACAAACTTTTTCCAATCCCATTCCACAATATTTGCTAATGGGAAATGGCGTAGAAGAGGACAATGTGTTAACTAAACTAAACAGCTGAATGTGAACCACTAGCGGTAAGTCCTGACAGCATGTTAAATTTACTATTAAGGTAAGTGTTAAAATATTAAGATAATGTGTTACAATGGTGTCCATATTAAGGGCCTAGTGTACAATCTTCCTCTCTTATAAACTATAACATTAGAGTAATGCCATACAGCTTCATACTCGACAGTTTTTTAATAGAATTATTTCTATGAAATGTATCTCCTCAAACAAGAACTTTGTATGAATAAGGTTCCTAATTAAAAAAACTCTTCTATTTATTTTTCATTGTACATGAATCAGAAATTTTTATTCCAACAAATTTCTGCTGATAAGAGGAGTTGATATGACAAGAAATTATTCAGAGACATTGTAAAAATTGAGGAGAAGATCCAATGATGTACCTAACCATTGTAGCATAATTTCATATATAGCACTTTCCCAAATATTCCAAAAGTAGTTTTGTTGATATTTCAACTTTGTTAAAAATTCTACTTGAATTAAAATGCCTTCTCAGTTTGCAAAACACACATTAGACATACATATTGGATATAAATTAGAAAGTCACAAATTCCAGGTGTCTATGCTTCAGATTTTGCCATTCTTCTTGTAAAAGGAAGCAATTTTCACTATAGCAAGAAAGGCTATTTTTGCTGCACCCAAATGAAAAAATATTGATTTGAAGACCCCTAAAAAAAATTTCCAAAGCAACATGTGAACAGTATTGGAAACGTGTCAGAGCCATTTTTCAAGCCAGTACTAAAGAGCAAACACCACTTTCTAGGCTACAGTGAAAAAAGTGAATAAAAGTTGTATGTATTGTATATTATTTTTATTTTGTAGTAAACTATTTTCTTAAAATAGCTTCAAATAGCAAGCCTGATTTTTAATCACACTCTTGCAATAGCTAATGCTATTCAATAATAGCACAAACCAGTTTATTTAAATACCCAATTGAAGAAAGAGGGTTATTAGCAAACTAGCAGAAAGATTATTTCAGACAAAGTCACTTTCCCTCAGGGAAAGGACAGGATGTGTTATCATGAAAATTATCTCAGTAATGCTGACCAGGAAACTCAAGAGTCATTCCTTAAGATTTCCACTTTTGGGGAAGCTTGAAACATGGTTAGGGATGGGGTCTTGCATATCTGACTCCATTTTGGACTGTTCTACTAAAAAATAAAACAAATTCCAAGATAGTACAAGGGTAAGTCACTTCCTTTGTTTGCCTGGTTGCAGCCCTGGCACCGCATCAGGTCCCTTGAGCACCGCCTGGAGTAATTCCTGAACACAGAGCCATGTGTGTTTACCAAGCACAGAGCCAGGAGTACGCCCCGAGCAGCACTAGGATGCTCAGAATCCTACTCCCTACCTAACCTCCTGGCAAGAAAAAAGAAATTAAAAAATGATTAAACTCAGAAATTTGTTCTGGGTATAGTGTTTGTTTAAGGGGGATCCTCTTTGGCAGTGCCTGGTGGTATAGTTCTGATAGTTCAGTTTTGAAGCCCAGTGGTACACCCAGTAGAACTGGAGGACAACATGGTACCATGCAAGAAACGCAAGCACTGAGCATGCAAAGCATGTGTTCCATTTCTTTAAGCTATTTCCCTAGCTCAAATTCTGGGGTAGTGAGTGTTTTTCTGTTGTTATTTGTTTGGTGTTTTGTTAATGTTTGATCAACAGTCTTTAATAAAAATCTGGGCATGCCTGCCTTCTGCCCCTGATAAGCAATATCCATGCATCACTGACCCCCGGTGGGTGCAAGAGAAAGAACACTAAAATGGAGGTGTGCTGATGGTTTCTCCCAGTCAGAGTTTTAGTAAATATTCTTTTGATGCCTTCCTGACATATAAATGTACATAGCACATGGTATTTCATATTAATGTATTAGTGCAGATTTTACCTAACCATGCAACGAGAAATAGCAGGCCATTCTGAACTTGATATCAAAACTACATTTTGAAACTTCCCTGGGTCTTCCAGTGTGTAGAGGAAATGATATTGAAGTAGATGGCAAGTGATGTGCCAGTTATTCCAAATAAAATAAAATAAAATAAATGTTCAGCTAATACATATATTCCTATGGCCTCAAATAAATAATCATTATGGGGCCCTAATTTTCAGTCATCAAAGTAAAATTTTTAATATGAAAATATTTGAGACATATTAGTTGGGGAAATACATTTCTTCTAAAAATGCCATTGGGAAAACCACACTGTTTTCTCACTTGACACTAAAAAACTTGAGTGATGACTTTTCAGTATTAAAGAACAGAATTACCATGCAAAGAACTTATGCTGCAACTATGAAATTAAAAACATCAAATCTTTCCTAATTGGCTTACAATGGCTGGTGCAACATCTGAGTATTTATCAAGTGTGTAACTAAATAACTTTAAAGTGATTTTCACTATGTCAAAGACATTTGTTTTTCCTTGTTTGCTAAGGGAGATGTTTTGACACACAATAGTGCCTTTGGTTACACTGAAAATCTACACAGTCATTCACTACGTAGAAGTCAACCAAAATGTATATGAATTTGTCTAGACAAGATGAGGAGTTAATCTTTTGCTTTTGAGATAAATGTGGAAACTAAGCATCCTGTAGCTGATTGGTATGTCAAGGTTTCTGTAAATGTATGCTGTAATCATTCATCCTTCTTATCTTTCAGAATTGAGCACAGTAATAGTCTGTCTCTACTGCAAAAGACACTATAAAACCGATGCAAATCTGGTGTTGAACAAAATAGGGAAACAATCATTGTTATAACATCAACACTGGTAACAATATGTATTGAACACACCCTCTGTGCCTGGCACTGTGATTTGTAATTTTTTGAAGGGATTGAGAGTGCTCAACACAGCAATGCTCAGTAATTGGTAATTTGTGTTCTCTGTGCATTAACTTGGATAGCAGAGTATATCACCCCAAAATATACCTTGCTGGTGTAAGGATTGTTTTGAACTGGTTCTTGAGGAGGGGTGTTTGTTTTGGGACAACAACTGACTGTCAGGGAATTATTATTGTGTTTTCCTGATAGCTCCCATGTATATAGGTGACATCCATACTACTAAACTTTAATTTTTCTTTTGTTA
This sequence comes from Sorex araneus, assembly GCF_027595985.1. Classification (NCBI taxonomy): domain Eukaryota; kingdom Metazoa; phylum Chordata; class Mammalia; order Eulipotyphla; family Soricidae; genus Sorex; species Sorex araneus. The sequence continues at coordinate 35,420,913 of NC_073313.1, forward strand.
ATCTTTCTTTTATAATGCTGCGACACTGAGAGGGTGTCTTAGCTGAGAACATAAGAATAGAGGGAAGAAAAATAGTTTTATTTCCCCAGAAACTCATATATTTCTTTTAGCACTCCATAAGGTAGATGATCTGATGTTGATTTTTACTGAAGCAAACAACTTATTTGAAGTCAAATAATTAGTAGATAAATGTGCATTAAAATCCAAATTTTAAATACAAAGTTTCTAATGATTATGATTCATAATAAAAATGCCTAAAACAGTAGGTACTACAGGGAAGAAAAACTTTTCCTTTCATCTCTTTTAGATTCTTTGGGTCTTTGGGGAGGATATAAAGATGAAATTGATATAAGATTAACAAGAGAGATAAAAGTAGTCTCTTACGTATGGGATTCCCAAGCACATGAGGCTCCAAGAAGTGACCAAAGCAGGGAGCTTTTATAGTTTTTAGACAAAGAAACAATAGCAATTAATAAAACAGTGAATAGTTGACAAGACAAAGCTGTTAGGACTTATGGGAGTGAATCAGAACCAGCATTTGTTTTACACTCTCCTGGGTACTAAATTCCCTATCTCAGTGATAGGATGTCTATCGACCTCCTCTATTGAAAGGGTAACCTTCACATGAGAGATTGATTCTAGCTTTCAGAGGACAAAACAGGGACAAGATGTCCTTCTTAAACCAGCTGTTTTCTTAGGTAATGTTTAACTGAAAATAATCATTCTGCTAGAGTGGCATACTTTAGGGTGACATATTTTGCTTTCCTTCACAGCCTTAGAACATTAGGTGTGATTGATTGTATGTTCCTTTTATGAATCAGTACATTGGAGAAACAAAAAAATTCTTAGTCTATGCAGTATCTTCCTATTAGGTGCAGAGGAACTAGGGAATCTAAATCACAGAGGAGTGATTTTTAATCACATTTAATTTGCACATTTCAAAAATTCTCTTGTAGTTATTGTTAAAGTTGTAAAAGAAGGCCACTTACCAACAAAGGTCAGAATGTCACTTGTCACTTGTCATCCCATTGCTCATCGATTTGCTTGAGCGGGTACCAGTAATGTCTCCATTTGTCCCTGTCGTGTGCTGGTGTAGCCCAATGGAGTCTACTTGCTCCAGGAACATGAAGAGCCTCAAACTATTCATTCAGGGTCTTGACGAAGAAGTCTGACCATCTCATAGGTGGTTGGCTAGGTATTCTTTTGACATCCCCTGGAATCCAGTTGGAAAGAGCTCTAGTCCAGCAGTCATCTCCAAATCACATTATGTGTTCGGGCCATCTGATTTTCGAGGCCTTGGCAAATGAGACAGTGTCCCTGATTCTCAATTGTTGACTGAGGTCGAAACTCCAGATTCTTTCTCTCACTTAAGTGAAACATGATACTCTAAGCATAGCTCTTTGGATTCCTCTTTGGGAGATCCGTATAGCATTCTTGTCCTGTTTTCATAAGGCCCAGGTCTCTGAGGCGTATGTTAGTGCAGGAAGAATGATGGAGTCGAAAAGATGTGCCTGGAGCCAGAGGTTCTTCATCCTCTTAAGCACTTCTTTGACACTCTTGAAGGCATTCCATGCCACTCTCTTCCTCCTGCACAACTCAGGTGCTAGGTCATTTGTCCTGTTGAGTTCTCGACCTAGGTACACATAACTGCTGCATTCGGAGATGTTTGTTCCGTTGAGAGCAAATGGAACATCAGGAACTAGTTCATTTCTCATAAACATTCATGAGATTCAGCTGCAGTTCGACCTTTCCACACTCACAGAAGAAGTCTGCTAGCATTCATGCCACTTGGCTAATGTTTGGTATTATGAGAACGATGTCATCAGCAAAGCAGAGGTGGTGTAGTTGCTGACCATCTATCTTCACTCCCATTCCTTTCCAATCCAGTCGTTGCATGATGTCCTTGAGGGTGGCACTAAAGAGTTTTTGTGAAATAGTTTTGCCCTGCCAAACTCCTCTCTTAATGTCAATGATCACTTCCTTGTAGAATGGTGAGATCCTGGTGATGAATCTGTAATATAGCTCATGGAGGATCCTGATGTGCTGAGTTTGAACACCCTGTTTGGCTAGGGCTTCGATAACCACTTCAGTCTTAACAGAATCAAAGGCCTTCTTTAAATCAATGAACGTTAGACAGAGCAGCATCTTGAACTCTCATGAGACGTCAATGTGCTTGATCACCCTGTGGATATTGCCGATCGTGCTGAATCCTTTTTGGAACCCAGCTTGCTCGCATGGTTGTCTTTCATCCAGTGTTCTGCCAATCCCAATCAGGATGACTCGCATGAATAACTTGTAGAGGACAGACAACAGGCAGCTGGGCCGATAGTTGCTGATGTCGTGGATGTCTCCTTCTTGTGCAACAGTACTGTCCTGCTGGTTTTCCATTAGGACGGAACCTTGCATTCAGACAGGTAGTGTGTGAAGAGCTGAGCCAGTGTATTGACAAGTACTGGTGGCAGATTCTTCAGGTGTTCAGGTCTGACCTTGTCTGGACCGGGTGCTGTATGCTTCTTTACTGACAAAATGGTGTGCCAAATTTCAGAAGGGAGAACGCTGAGAAAGACATATCCATCCTGCGGAATTTGGTATGTGGGCAGGTGGATGTGGCTATCAAAGAGATCTGAGTAGAAGTCGCAGATAACCTTCCCCATTGCCCTTCTGGAAGATGTGATAGGTCCATCAGGATGTGGGAGGGCAGTCATCTTGGTCTTATAGGTGGCGGAGGACAGGTGAGCATTGTGAATACTTTCCCCGGCTTCTGCTGCATCGGCCAATACAGCTACTCTTTGAAGTCTTCCTTTATTGCTTCTCTGCACAGCTTTGTGACCTTGGACGTTAGCTTGTGATTACCTGAGGCTCATGCCAAACCACATTGGCGAATGAGTTTGAGAGTTTCCTAAAATGTTCCAAAACCAGATTTAGTTGTCAAAATATCTCTCTTAAGTTTCATATTAGATAAAGTGATATTGTAAACATGAATGTCTGCTACTACTACCAATTAAGGGGACCAGTCAATTGAAAAATAAGGGGCTGGACCAATAGCACAGCGGGTAGAGCATTTGCCTTGCACGCGGCCCACCGGGGTTTGAGTCCCAGCATCCCATATGGTCCCCTGAGCACCGCATCAGAGTGGTTTCTGAGTGCAGAGCCAGGATTAACCCCTGTGCATTGCCAGGTATAACCCAAAAAGCAAAAAAAAAAAGAAAGAAAGAAAGAAAGAAAGAAAGAAAGAAAGAAAGAAAGAAAGAAAGAAAGAAAGAAAGAAAGAAAGAAAGAAAGAAAGAAAGAAAGAAAGAAAGAAAGAAAGAAAGAAAGAAAGAAAGAAAGAAAGAAAGAAAGAAAGAAAGATAAGATGATGGGTTGAAGAGCTTGATTAGCACCAAGTTGGCCAGCTGGACATCAGTAGAATCACTTCCTAGAGAATCACCTTGCCTGCAGGGTAGTAAGAAGCATTTTATATAGGCAAAGAACCAGGAAGTATACTTATAGGAAAGGAAGTTTGCAGACTGGTGGACTTCAAAACTATGAATAAGTTCTCTTATGGACTGTTCCTTTGAGGCATACTTCAAGGTATTTGCAAATCAAGGAGTATTTTTTGATTTGGGGTTCAGTCTACGTTTTATCTTCCTTGTATAGGCTTCTGGGAGGAAGAAAATGATAAGTGAAACATTTTTTGCATTCTCAGTAGCCAAAGCCCAGAGCAGTTTGCAAGTTTTAATTTTGAGTTCAACTCTTTACTCCTTTGGGGCTGGTTTCAATGTAACCTGTATAATTCAGAAAGGGTCATTCCCTTCTCAGAATTCAGAGAACAAACTGGAGTCTACAAAATCCCTTTCAAGGGTATTGTAGCGCTGTTGCTCGTCGATTTGCTCGAGCAGGCACCAGTAACGTCTCCATTGTGAGACTTGTTACTGTTTTTGGCATATCAGATATGTCACAGGGAGATTGCCAGGCTCTGCCATGTGGGCAGCATACTCTCAGTAGCTTGCCAGGCTCTCCGAGAGGGACGGAGGAATTGAACCCAGATTGGCCGCGTGCAAGGCAAACATCCTACCCGCTGTGCTGAGCAATAGATGACTGACCCGGATTTGATTCCCAGCATCCCATATCTTCTCCCAAGCACCGCCAGGAGTAATTTCTGAGTGCAGAGCCAAAAGTAACTCCTATGCATCACCAGGTGTGACCCAAAAAGTCCCCCCCAAAAAAAGTCAAGGGTATTATCAAAAATAATCTTTTTGCCTGAAATACCCTGCATTTTCTTTCATCCTAATGGATTACTAACTTCTCATTTGTTTACTCTTTAAGAATTTGCTTAAAATTAACAGAAACTTCCTCAAAAAAGTAATACAAATGGCCAAAACTCACATGAAAAAATGCTCTAGATTGCTAATTATCAGGGATATTCAAATCAAAACAACAATGAGATATCACCTCACACCAAAAGACTGGCACACATCAAAAAGAATAAGAACAACCAGTGCTGGCTCGGATGTGGGGAGAAAGGGACTCTCTTTCATTGTTGGTGAGAATGCCGACTGGTTCAGCCTTTTTGGAAAACAATATGGACATTCCTTAAAAAACTAGAAATTGAGCTTCCATATGACCCAACAATACCATTTCTTGGAATATATCCCCAGTGTGCAAAAGAGCAAGGTAGGAATGACAACTGTACCTGTAAAGTCATTGCAGTACTGTTCACAATAGTCAGAATCTGGAAACAATACAAGAGCCTGAAAACAGACGACTGGTTAAAGAAACTTTGGTACATCTACACATTGGAATACTATGCAACTGTTAAGAAAGATAAAGTCATGAAATTTGCTTATAAGTGGGTGGTCATGGATAGTATCATGCTAAGTGAAATGTGTCAGAAAGAGAAGAACAGGCATAGAATTACTGCACTCATTTGTGGAATATAAAATAACATAATATAAGACTGACACCCAAGGATAGTAGAGACAGGGTCAGGAATATTGTTCCATGGTGGCAGCCTGCCACATGAGTCGGGGTAGAAGGCAGCTGGGATAGAGAAGGGACCACTAAGTCAATAATGGCACCCTTGAGATATATTCCCAGAAGTGGTATTGTTGGGTCATATGGAAGCTCAATTTCTAGTTTTTTAAGGAATGTCCATATTTTTTTCCAAAAAGGCTGGACCAAGGATAGTTTGGGATGGAAGATGTGTGCTGAAAGTAGATAAAAAACCAAACATGATGGCCTCTCATTATCTGTATTGCAAACCATAATGCCCATAAATAGAGAGAGAGTAAGAGGGAAATTGTCTGCCAAAGAGGCAGAAGGAGGGTGGGACATGATGGGGGACATTGGTGATGGAAAATGTACACTGGTGGAGGGACAATTACTTAAATGTTCATTTTTCTGAAGACACTTTCTAATGATAACCACTCCCTTCTTAGTAATACCATTTCATAGTATTAGTTGGCTAATGTGGCATAAAATACTGTGATTATCCAAATACAATTTCGTGGGCAAGAGTCTTTGTTATTGTTTAACATCATGACTTAGATTTAGTAAGTGCCTTTCTTCCATTTAGAAATCCTCTCTGAGGAATGGAATCCTGTACAAGTGATTTATTTAATAGTTCTTGCAAACCAAAGAAAAATGGTAATGGAATGGGGCAAGCAGGACAGACAAGGGGAGGAAGTCAAACAAAGAAGGTGATCTCATGGTCTTTCCCTGGGGAAGGTTAAATTTCAACTTGATACCATAAGGTAACTCTGGAGTGAAATGGAAGCTTCAGGATTATCTTGCCCAAAGCAGAGAAAGCTCACTTGCTATGATCTGCTGCTGAACAGAGAATGCAAATCCCCAGGAACTTTCATTTATTTTGATGTAAATCAAAGGAAAAAAGGCCCTAGAGCCCCAGAGCAATCCTGTAAAAAGGACCCACAACTGCTGACTATTGGAAGCAAAAGCACACAAAAAGCCACAACATTTCACTTGTACATGGTGGGAAAAAAAGCGTCTGAGGGATTCAGGAAGAGCAGAGATATTATCAGCTATAATGCACAATATTTGCTCCATATGCATTAGAAAATAATGCTTCTTTTTGCTCCGGGTAAGACTATACTTGGAATAGATTGCATGAAGAATTAATGGGCAAGGAATTAGGGTTTAGCTGTGAATGAGAAACCAGGCAATGCCAATTAGACTATTAACATTGATCTGTCTCTACCTGCTACTATTTTATTCAATTCGATCACATAATCAACAGCTCTTTCCAGTGTCCAATGCCAGCAAGGACAGCCTTACAAAAAAAGCCGATGTGGAAATAGGAATAGTATCCAACATAAGTAGTTCCTGACTTAGAGAGCTGACGGTCAAAATTTGGGTTTATTTCCAAGCATTCTTGAAGTTTTTTTCTCCAAAATAAATGAAAATAACTCAAATGTAATATTATTTAGGGCTGCTTTTTTTTTCTCCTTTCATTTTTGTCGCAGAGTTCTCAAATTTCTTAGTCATAGAACTACCTGTCCAAAATATATGCCTAAATTGTGACTATCCATTTTACTCTATGTGGTTTTATTCTTTAGCTACTTGGCATAATAATAACACTATGCATAAAATGCTATATTCACAATTCAGTAGTCCCCAAAACACATACTGCTTTACTCCTTTCTACAGTAAAGCATGAGCCAAACATTTACTCCTTTGGCATAATTAGCAATGCTCCATAGTCCTGATGTCCGTGGGCCCCACGGGTGACTAACATGAAGCGGGGAGGCGAAAGACGGTCACTTTCTCACCAGCCACCTCTACCACCCAGGACCCAGAGTTACTGGGTTCTCGTCTCACTCGAGGAAAAGAATTTCAGGAGTAGACAAACAGTGAAGTAACAGATTTTATCCAGAGGTTTCTGAGGGAAGGAGGAAGGGATAAGTGGGAGAGAGAATAGTAAGAATAATGCGCTCAAGAGAGAACGCGGGCTTCTTCAAGGGTGGAGAGAGCTCTACACACATCCTAGCACTGGACACGAAAGCATGAAAGTGCACATCTCAAGGGGGGAGATGTGGGTAACACATGTGCTCGGGCACCACATGTGCTCGGCCACGTGGGCACAAGCAGCACATGGGCTCAGGCAGCATATGCGCACACTTCCTTTGTTCAAGGTGGCCTTTATAGGGTTTCTTCAACCTGCCCCTACCTGGGGACTTCTTCCCAGGTAAAAGTCCGTTGCTAAGGAGGTTGATTACCAGGGAGGTTGGGAGTGGTGGTCTTTAGGCTGTATCACATTTTAATCAGATTAAGGGAGAGGTCGACGGAATTCGAGGAACTTCATGGGGAGGGGTCTAACCTCCTCAAGGTCTTAGCAGATCTGTTTTCTGTATCTACAGGGTAGGTCAGTCTCAGGATTCTCCTTCCAAGAGACCTTGTTAATCTAAGTTTCATTGTCAAGGGCCTTTCCCTATCTACCTGCCTACATCAGTCCGACGTAGTAACCGTTTCTAGCATATCGACGTAGTAACTATTTTTAGCATATCAAATACACCACAGGTAGCTTGCCAGGCTCTGCCATGCAGGCAGGATACTCTCGGTAGCTTGCCGGGCTCTCTGAGAGGGACAGAGGAATCGACCTGGGTTGGCCACATGCATGGCAAACGCCCTACTCACTATGAGCAAATGAACAATGGGACAACAGTGCTACAGTTGTCACTGTCACTGTCATCCCATTGCTCATTGATTTGCTCAAGCGGACACCAGTAACGTCTCCATTGTGAGACTTGTGGTTACTGTTTTTTTGGCATATCGAATACACCACAGGTAGCTTGCCAGGCTCTGCCATGTGGGTGGGATACTCTCAGTAGCTTGTCGGGCTCTCCTAGAGGGGTGGAGGAAACGAACCCGGGTTGCAGTGTCCAAGGCAAATGCCCTACACACTGTGCTATCACTCCAGCCCAGTGCTACAGTTAAGAGTGATCATTTTGAATGAGAAAGATCTGGGCCAAAGGAATTTTTAAATAAAAAGAGAGAGAAATGTCAGAAGGAAGCAGGAGAGTGTTTCATGCAAATAGATGTTTAGGAAACACAATTCCCTTCTAAGAGGGCAATTGGAAGTTATTCTCTCAGAACTATAAGCTTGTAGGATCTTTTACATCCCTTCTCTCTGCCCCTGCCTTGTTTGATTCCCTCACACTCCCCAATCCTGTTTACATTATGTGTGGAGTTCGACTTTATTATCTTTATTGAATAATCAAATGTCAAATTTATATAGTGCATTGCAAAAATTCCTGTCCTAAAAAGTAACATCAAGTCATCTGTTTGCTTAAAAAAGCAAAGAAAGGAAGATCTAGGCTTCAATCTTTCCTTTGCTAGCTTTTTGATTTGCACAAGGCAGTTCACCTAAGCCTTAGTTTCCTTGAATATAAAATAAAACTGGCAACATCCTAGGAGCACTAAATGGGACCATCCTTATGAACTCCTTCCTGCAGTGCTTAACAAACAGGAAATAGCCCATAGATGGCAGCATATTACCAGCGCTCAAGCCTCTAACAGTCCTAAACAGGAAGTGCATTGTTCTTCAAGCCAGAGTAATTTAGGCATAAGGGTCTATACATTTTGTGAGAACAGGGTGCTGATTAGATTTCCCAGTTTGAGCTCGCCCCTATTGTGACATTGCATCTATCACACAGGTCCCAAATAAAGACTTTCTTACCATTTTAACAAGTGTCAAAATAAGTTTTTGTTTCCCAGGTGAGTCCTATGTAAAATTAGGGCTGACAGAGGAGGAAGAAGCAGGGCAAATCTTCAAACCTTGACACAGGTCTGACATCCTGTGAAAGAGCAGGGGAAAGGTAGGAGGAGGGGATTACAAACGCTTCAGATCCCAGGGCAAGTGCGAGAAAATCTAAGCTTTCCAGTGGAGCCCAAGCACAAAATGTAGCTTCAGCTTTGGGCAGAAATGCCTACAGCAAGCCCAGATTTCTGAAAGCACAGCTGCTGGAGACTGGAAGCTAATTGCACTCCCCACAGTAGATTCACTCTTCCAGGGAGATCTGAGAAGCTGCCATGTCTAACCAGGTGCTTGTGCTTCCTATTCAGATGACAGCGTATTATAATTATAAGTGATGCTTTTTGAGCCTGTCCCTTACTCACTAGCTGTGTGCCCATGAGGAAGCCACTAAAACTCTCTGAGCTCAGAGAAAACGGAGAAGGCAGCCTAGTCCAAGATAATCATGCCAACTGTGATCATTTCCCACAGTCCCAGGCCAGAGTGTCACAACTGTGTGGTTATACCAATGTTTACTTTCCTCGTTTTCCATTTTCAAGGCTTGACAATTCTTCTTGCTCATAAAATTGGAATATAGTCATTATGTAAGAAATTGCTTAGTGTTTGCTCCACTTTCTCTATTTTTTTCCATATTTGGTTTCTGGTAATGCTCACTGCTAATAACCTGCAGCAATCAATACGGGTGAGGTTACATTGCTGTGACCAACACCCCCATTAGCTCAGGACTCATTCTCATTCCATGGGCCACCAAAGGTTCAATGCAGTTCCACCCTCTGTTAATAGAGCAGCCTCAGCCTGGAAGAATGTTGGAATGGTGAAGATAGTCACCATCGTTCCATCTTAAAATCTGTGACACCCACCATTTGGACAAAGCTAATAGGACTAAGCCTAAGCCGTATGCCAGCAGCAAAATTCATAATCCTCTTACAGGATTATTCAATAATAAAACTTACTACACAGCTGGTTTCACACCTTCAACCTAGAGTTTGAAATGTCTATTTTTTAAAAACTTATAACGTGGGTTCTGGTACTAGTACTTCAGTTTGTGTAGTCAACGGAAACCAAGAAATTAATTGCATGTGTCTCTGTTAAGAACTTCTAAAAGTCCTTACTTGAGCTCTATCATTTGTTTGCTTTCTTATCACTGCAGCACCTTGGCAAATATATTCTAAGGATATCGTGGGCTTTGTATGAAATACATTAATCATTCATGCCATTTTGATTGGCTTCTCTCCTTTTTGTTGAGTATAGCAGCCAAACAAGGTCACTACTATAAGATTTATTACAAAGTATCTTACTGACAATTGATTTTTTTTCCTTCTAAAATCTTATTGTGATACATTAGCCTATGGGTTTTTACATTTTTTTAAGGAAGGAGAAAACAGTGCTCTATTTGTCCTAATTATATAACAACAAATCATTGTAGAAGGAAATTCAGAATTTTAAATGTTCTAACATTTCCCTGGTCATAAATGTGAGTTAAGTGAAAAGGTCCTTGGGTCAGTTCACAACACTGCCTGGTCCCAGCAAATAATGCCATTGGTACTGTTACTGTTTCAGTAAGAAGAATACTGACATTTCAACTCTACAATGTGAGACTGTATGTTATTCTCTGTTGTCCTCTGCCAGTTTTTAATTAATTTTAATGCCCTTGCAATTAATGGTAATCTTGTATATAGAATGGCAGTTTTTGAAGCTGTTGAGGGCTTTAAAAATTCTGAAGATGAGTTGATATCATATTAAAGATGAGTTGATATCATATTAAATTCACATTTTAGGGTATGCTTTGGGTTTTTTGTTTTGTTTTGAAGAATCCCTTGGAGGTGCTCAGTTGCTACTCTGGCCCGGTGCTCAGGAGTAGATGCAGGTGCTTCTGGAGGACACTAGGGTGCCCGGGATCAAACTGGGGCCTCCTACATGTACAGCATGTGTAGCCCCTTGAGCAAGCTCCTTGGACCTAGTGCACTTTTTCTAGGAATATATTTTTGGGAGATGTACAAATTACGCACATTAGGCTGGTTGGCTCCTTACTATGAAAGTGACTCAATTCCTTTCTTGGAGACTTTTATACGCCAGATTGCATATGTCTTCAAATGTTTGTGTCAAGTTACTTAAGCCTTGGCATTTCTTATACTCTAGCTCTTTGCCTGTGGCCCCTCCCCCACCCATCCCTCAATTCAACAATATAAATGTGGAGCCAGACCATTCCCAAAGCTCTCTTTACCTTAACACATTCACTTCTAGGTACTCTTCACTTTACCAGAAGCAGATATGTATGGTTCCGAAGGAAATTATATATTTTTGCAAATGTCTCCTGCTGAGATGACCCCCATGGAGACTCCTGTCTTCTTTCTTCCATGAATCCACTTCATCTGGATAGTCCTTGCTTTTTCATAGGGTCTGGAGTTGGGGGGGGGAGGAGAAGCACAGTGAACCTGTCATCTATTCTCGGGCACTCGGGTTTATTCCAGATTCTGGCTATTGTGTATAGTGCTACAACAAATACAAGTGCAGATGTCATTTCTATTGTACTTTTTGCATCTAAGAGATATATGACTGGTTAAAGAAACTTTAGTATATCTACAGAATAGAATATTATGCAGCTTTTAGAAAAAAATGAAATCATGAAATTTGCATATAAGTGCATGAACATGGAGAGTATCATGTTAAGTGAAATGAGTCAGAAAGAGAGGGACAGACAGAATGATTGCACCATGTGTGGAATACAAAGCAACATAATAGGAGACTAACACCTAGGGATAGTAGAGATAAGGGCCAGGAGGATTATTCCACGGCTTGGAAGCCCATCTCACATGCTGGAGGAGAGGGGAAGGAAGGTAGCTGGGATAGAGAAGGGAACACTAAGTAAATGATGGTTGGAGGGCTTGCTTGTAATGGGAAATGCGTGCTGAAAGTAGAATATGGGCCAAATATGACGACCACTTAGTACCTGTATTGCAAACCATAATACCCAAAAGGAGATAGAGAAAGTAAGAGGGTATGTGCCTGCCACAGAGGCAGGGAGTAGGATGGGGTGAGAGTGGCGGGAGGGATACTAGGAACGTTAGTAGTGGAGAATGGGCACTGGTGGAGGGATGGGTACTCGATCATTGTATGACTGAAATGTAATCCCAAAAGTTTGTGAGTCTGTAACTGTATCTCCCAGTGATTCATTAAGAAACAAACAGAAAAGCACAGTAAAGAAAGAAGATAAATTCCAGTTTAAGAAACGGAAAAGCAGAAAAACTTTTATATACCGTTTTATGTACTCTGTGGTAGATTCGAGAAACAGAAATAGCTCCGCATCTTGCACATGTGAAAAACTCCCATCATGCTGAACCGTAGTTCCAAACAGGTCCAGAACCAGAGAACACATTGTACAAAGTGGCAGAATAACTGCTGGCCAAAACATGACAATAGCGTCACACTATAGGACTCAGCACTTACAGAACACCCCCGCAATCTCTTCCTATCAGCAGGATGCCTGGTTAACAAACATTTAGTAAAGACCCTTCTGTGGTAGAGCAGCTGGACCTGGAAGAAAGGAAGAACTACTAGGCCTGGAGTGGCCAATCCCACAACAGTCAGACCTGGTACGCTGTAACCTGGAATAATTGGCCTGGAGCAACCAGACCTGGACCAATCAGTTCCTGCTTGGGGAAAGGAATCCCTTTGAATAGTGCCAATAACACTGCCATGCTCATGACTGAAGACCATCTTGAAAGATTTGGGACAATGTCACAAAGTAATGCAGCAGATTGCTAAGTATTTTAGTACCTAGAAAATTATGGGTTTTGTCCCAAAATATTTTAGGAAGATATAACCTGAAGATGGTTGGAGAGAGATATACTATGTCATCTCAATTTGGGTGGTAGCTAAGTTATTTATCCTGGGATTTTTATTCTATTAGACTTATAAATATTTGCCTTGATATCTTGCTTCTCAGAAACACCTATTGTGTCAATTTGGAGTCTGATCAGAAGTTTTGGTGGCGTTGATCACTATAGACCACATGGTCAGAGAGATATGTACTGTAAATAGTTAGGTATAAATATGTTTTTATATGTTTTGAATGTGGAAGCTAACCTTATCAATTGGAAGTATGTTTTCTACAATTGGGAGACGTTATTGTTAAAAATCTCAATTTAAGTGTTAACATATACTGCTTTGTTGGTTACCTCTTCTCTCTTGGCTCTTTTCTTCTTTGACCCCAAATCATTCATTACTGACATTTTTAGAAAGATGTTTTCTATTTTTCTGTATCTTGATGATAATAGTACAAGTCTGCCTTGTTGCTTTTGAAAGTACAAATGAAAAAGATATCTAGTTTGCATTTAAATTGTATAAAGGAAAACTTGATTATAATAACAAAAGAGTTTTGAAGATTTTTGAGAGCTAGAGAGATAGTTCAATAGGTCAGTCTCAGACACTGTATGATTTCTCCAGCACTGCTGGGTATAACTCCTGAGCACAGAGCTGAAGTAATACAGAGGACCACTGTGTGGGGGCAAAGCCCAAATACAAAAAATGTTTATGGAAATTTCCTTCTTAAATATTAATTGTTTTCTCCAGAGAACTTGAGCTTGGAAAACTTGTTTTTCAGTTTCTTTATTTTGTGAAGCAAAATAGCTTTTGTTGAAAAAAAATTTAGAAAGATGTGAGGGAGGGGAATGAGAGAGAGAGAGGAAGGAGAGAGAGATGAGAGAGACGCATGTTCAATAGAGATAGATCATGGGCTTGAAATAGCAAGCAAACCTTGTCTTTCAGTTTTGATCTTGATTTTTTCTCCTAGCACAACTATAGCTGAAGTTCCCAAACTGTGGACCAAGTCAACCTAGGACAGTAAGAAATGTTTTAAATTTTCTAAAGAAATCTAGCAACATCTGTCAGATACACAGTGCAAACTACTCAAAATAGTTCACAGTTTCATCATTAGATCACATGAAATTCCTTTAGGTTGCATCATATCTTCGTGAAGCTGTTTTTTTTTTTGACAGATGCTGGGATAAAAAAGCAAGTATTATAGCGAAATCAATGCAGGATGAGAAATGAGGGTGTTGGCATCCACTGATTCCAAGGTTTGAGAACATCTGCAGTATCCAACAAGCAAATACATCTTGTAGATAATTAAGAATGAAATAGGAACTTAATCTTTTCTTTTAATTTAGATGTGTCATGTTTTCCAAAAGGCTAATAAAGAGATGCAAAAACGAACTCATGTTAGGCTGTTTGGACTCAATAACCTTTGTTTGGAATTTTTAGAAAACAAATGAGTGCCATCTTTGTCAATTTTTACTGTGACTTATAATCAAAAACATTTTTAAAATTTGGAAGCCACACCCAGCAATGAGTTTGGTGCCATTACTGGCTCATTGCTCAACGGTAGTTCTTGCAGTGGTTAGGGGACCATAAAATGCCGAGGATCAATCATGGAACTTCTGCATGCACACCATGGGTCAGCCCTTTGAGCTCTCTCCCCATCCCACCAAAACCGTTTTAATATTAGATTCAAATATCTTATATATTTTGTAACTACAAATAAGAATGCTAAAACTCCAATCAGAATTTTTTATTGTCAGTATCAAAGCACAAATAAAATGATACCTAAGGTTTTCAGATGCTGGACAAAGTATCAGACTGATAAGAGGAAAAGTCAAAGGAAGTTCGACCTCCTGTATACATGGAAGAGATCCAGAAAGACTGCGCTACTCACCCATATGGCTTCACATATTAGCTTAAAAAAGCTTAGCTAAGGGGCCAGAAGGACAGTACAGTGGATAGGGCACTTACCTTGAAACCACCTGACCAAGTTCTATCCCTGGCAAGACATATGGTCCTCTGAGCTCTACCAAGAAAGATTTTTGAGCACAGAGCCAAGACTAATCTCTGAGCATGGCCAAGCGTCATCTAAAAACAACAACAAAAACCTCTTAGCTAAGGATCCAAAGAGATAGGCCAGTGGGTAGGGCACTTGCCTTACAAAGGCCAATTGTGTTTGGTCCCCAGCACTGCATATGGTCCCCTTAGTACTGTCAGCAGTGATCCCTGAGCACAGAGACAGGAGCAAGCTCTGATCATAGTTGAGTATGGTCTTCAAACCTAAGCCAATGAAACAAAAAATCTTAACTAAGGGACCAGAATATATGTGAATGGTAGAGCACACACCTCACCTACAAGTGGTCCTGGGTTCAACCTTTCATAACAGTAAAGTATCAGCTAAAACAAAGGTTAGAGGGAGGGGGCAATAAAAGAGGGTCAGTTATGGTGACACAATAAGCAAGTAGAAAAATAGTAAATAAGGCACAATAAACAATAGCTAGCATATTGGACATTCCCTGTTGAAAAGAATGATTATTTTTCAGAGAGGTGCCCTTAAAGTGGAGGTGAACATGGAAATATAGGAGCCAGAGTCATAGTACATGGGTAAGGCATTTTCCTTTTGCACACAGTTGACCCGAGTTCTATCTGCAGTATCCCATATGGTCCACTGAGCACTGCCAGGAGTGATTCCTGAGTTCAGAGCTAGGAGTAACCTCTGAGCATCAGTGGGTGTGGCAAAAAAACAAAGCAAAACAAAACATGTAAACCCATTTTTTTTGTTGTTTTTGGTCACACCCGGAAATGCTCAGGGGTTATTCCTGGCAGCAATCAAAGGACCGTATGGAATGCTGGAGATCAAATATGGGTCTACTGCATATAAGGCCTTACCCACTGTACTATTGCTATGGCCCTATAAATTCATTTTTCAAAGCAAATTCTTCCCAACTGTCTGAGACCCTAGTGGAATGTAAATACAGCAGATGTGTTTGCGCATACACATTTATGTTTGTCAGTAAATGTATAGGCTAATTAGAAAGCAGAAAAGACACTGAAATCTATTGACTTAATATCTGTTAGATACAATGATTATGTTTTAAATATGTCTTAGCCTCTCTTTGTTCTATTAAGCATATGCCTTCAGACAATAAATGCTCTTTGGATAGAGTTTGATATTTTTAATCAAATATTTTCAGTACAATATTTCCATTCCTCAAATATATGGTAGATAAAAAATATTATCATTTAAATTAATGATTTTAAACTATGGCTAGCTTAAGTGCATGAGCAGCCCTGAGTCTATGGATTCTTTTTGAGGTCCAGACAGTATAGTAATTCCCCAGATAATTCTAAATGTGGACTAAGGTAGAGTAACTTTATTTTAAGTGATATTCCTCAGAGAATTCCACTGCATTCCCATTAGCTTCTGTTATTTCTTTTAACCTTCCCCACCAGCTTTCTGACCTAAGAATAATGAGCCAGTCTCTATTACCCTGTTTTCATTCGGTGTGTGGAAAGTCAAAAAGCAGCTGCATGTTGGAAGCTGCCGCAAACTGATAGTAAAATATCAACCTTATTTCTTTTTCTTTCTATATATTCTTACAATAATTCACCAGTGCATCTCCTGTGGCTTTTTTGACTTTTAAAAGTCACTGCTGAACAAAACTCCAGGTTGCTGTTTTAGCTGGAATGCAGGGTCTCAGTAAGAAATCTATAGGGATGTGTGAGAGAATGGACTGGGGCAAAGACCTTAATTTAAGTAATTTTCTTTGCTACGTCCATGAAGTAACACTGATTGGATGACTGCTTTCTCCAGTGTTTATCCCAGGTCTTAAGACACTAAGCATTACTAATCAAAATCAGGTAAATTAGTTTCAGTGAAACTGCGGTGTTTATTCTCAAACACATTACCCCAGAAGGTCTGTTGCCATTGTAACATCTGTGTTTCACTAAAGGCGAAGGTAGGAGAACCATGATTGTTTATGGCTCAGATCATTGCCATGTTTTGTTTTAGTCTTAATGCTTTCTTGATAGCTTTCCCAAATTGCAAGACTCTGCAGAAGTGCCTCAGATTTCAGGATCTTAGTATTATATTGTATTACAGTAAAGAGAAATTAAAAGCTTTAAAAATTATTTTACTCTTAATTTTGCGAGATTCAACGGAGATTTTTCTGAGTACTGTGGAAACAGGATATACTCTCATTTTCTTGCGATCTGGAGCATACACAATAGTACCAGCTGCTTCCGTCTTCTTACACTGAACAATGTCTTCACACACTGTCCATAGTGAACAGCACTCTCTCGGGTATATTAAAGTAATTTGTAAATTGTTAAAGCCAAAGATCACAGTTGAATGTACATTTCCTGGAATGCATTGTCATTAGGAGTGAAGCTTATTAAGTCACTTCCTGCTTCATCAATGAGACTCCAGTGTATGAGTACTGTGAAAACAACACAACAAAAAAATACTGAACCATATTTTTCCTGTATCCTTTCAATAATTGTTAGAAAAAACCCTTTAGCCAGATTTGTGATATGTAAATAGAAGATAGATTTTTAATAGAACCACTATCTGGGATATTGGCAAAACTTATATGGTTTTCATTGGAATTATGGAAGACACAGCTTGAAGGAAAAGATCCATCATTTTATGTGATGTAAAGTGCTACGATGTCGAATATAGAACGTTCCCCTTATTATTTTGTGCTTCAATGTAAAATCTGATAGAGATGGTGGTAGAAAAAAATCTCAGCCTCGCTTCATCATATTCATCATTCTGAAATACTTTATCTGATTTGAAGAGAAAAGCATGTCTTAGAGAAAGAACTACAGACAAATAGAAAAAATGTACACTTGAAAGACTCAAAGTTCAAATTGCATCTGCAGCTAGCAAGCCTGCTCTTCTCATCTGTCAGTCAGAATTCAGCCCTTTTCATCAGCATTTAGTTTTAATGCGTTTTGCAGCAAAGCAAACAACAATAAGCAAATGAGAAAGCAAAGGAAACATATCTCTAGAACCAGACATCTGATTCAATTATCATGTAATCAGAGGAGTCAAAAGCTAATTTCACTCAATAAAGAAGTGGATATGTAAGTTTTATAGCCTCTGATTCTTTCACTGCCAAAGAAAAGATATTGTTAATGTGATTATACATGTGAAGGTTACTGTGGTCTCTTACACAAGCTTGTGAGAGTTTCAGTACTTGGAGAAAATTCTAAAGAAAAAGACTAATGTTTTTCTTTAATAAATAAAGTCAGTAATCCCTTTAGTATTAAAATCAAAGATGACCAGAAGATAACCATTCTTTCCAGGATTTAGAATTCCCTCTAAATTGTCTTTTTGTTACTTAAGTTGTTATATTTCGTAGGAAAATTGGTGTATGTACAAAGCACAAAGGACTTTGAACATGCAAGTGCATTACCAACATTATTAAGACCTTGGAAAGGTATAGAAAGATAATAAGATATAAGAAGATTCACAAATTATATATTTTAATTTGTTACCAAAAGGGTCATCAATCTTTCATACTAAGTAGGATCAACAGACAAAGAAACTCAACTCAGAGAGATCAAATGCCATTCACAAAATGTACAACAGACTGAAAATTCAGAATAAGAACTCAAGTTTTTCAGTTGACTAATATGTTTTCCACTATACCACACTTCACAGCAAAGAATATGAGGGGGTATGGTGCCGCCAGCTGGTAAACCTGTATCTGTGGGGCGAGTGCATCAGAAGTGATGATGTCTTCAGACTTCCAGATACTCCAAAATTGCTGCTGTGCCTCTGGCCAGACCCCAACAACTTGGGGCCAAGTTTACCAAGAATTAAACAGCCAATAATTAGGTATGTTGGAGACACACCCAAAAACCACCTCCGGCTCTGCTATAGAAGTTCATTTATTGGCCTTATTTCAGAGACCCAAAAATCTTGAAAGAGATCAAAAGATGCAGTTAGGGTTTGTAGCGCAGAGGTAGGTGGGAACCCATGATTGAGAGTCCCAGGCTCACTTGGATCAGAACTCGGCCTCCTCCCCCCCAGGTCCCCAGTTTTCAAGTAGCTTGGCAGTCACATCCACAAACTGCCCCTGGCACCATGTAATCTCATCAATGGCCAAGGCCCAGAAACTATAAACTAAAGCTCCCAGAAGAGAGCGCTGCAGAATGCCCTGACCCCGCTTCTCGCTGTCTTCACTAGGGCACTTCGGAGAGGGGCCGGTTGAGTTTCCCTCCCTGCCCCAAGCAGAACGCCAGCAGCCGAAAACCTCCAGAAACCAAGCGCCACCATGCCCAAGGCCACTCTCCACATGTTCGGACGAGTCTCATGCAAGAGGGTACAAGCCTCACTCCAGAAGGGATGAACCTCACCAGAGAGCAAACCGGCAGGAAAACCCAGATATTCGGGAACCTGTGACTGAGATCTCCAAGCCTGCTTGGATTGGGACTAGGCCTCCTTCCCCCAGATCCCCAGTTTTTCAGAAGCTTGGCAGTCACACCCACAAACTGCCCCTGGTGCCATGTAATCTCATCAATAGCTAAGACCCAAAGACTATAAACTAAAGCTCCTGGAAGAGAATGACACAGAATTTCCTGGTCATTATATTACACCGATAACAAGCAATACAAAACAAATCATCTAACTTTGCCTTTTGGCAGGTTTGAGTGGTGGTTAGACTGGTGTTGAAATATCAAATGTAACCAAAGAAGAGAGAGAGTATGGGGGAAAATTGTCTGCCACACAAGCAGGGGAACATGTCACATTTTCTCTCTTATTGGGGTGAGGGGGTAGGGGCACACACCTGACAGTACTTAGGGCTTCCTCCTGGCTGTGCATTCAGTGATCACTCCTGGCAAGGCTCGGTGACCATATGGGTACTGGGAATGGAACCAGGGTCAGCTGTGTGCAAGACCAGTGCCCTACCTGATGCATTATCTTTCTGGAAAATAATCTTCTTTTCTTCAATCTATAAAAACTTAAGCTTTTTCAAGATTGCAGTTTGGGTCACATTTACAATGGTATCAACACTTATGGCTTTGATGCATTTACCAGACATCTTATACCATACTGCTCTTACATCAAAGCTGCACTTCTTTTCCTGGGGGTCGGAGGGTAGGTGTGCGAGGTTGGGTTTTGTCTGTTAGGAGCCCGGGGGCCTTTTTTTTTCTTTTTGGGTCACACCCAGTGATGTGCAGGGGTTACTCCTGGCTCATGCACTCAGGAATTACTCCTGGCGTTGCTCGGGGGAACATACAGGATGCTGGGAATCGAACCCTGGTCAACTGCATGCAAGGCAAACGCCCTACCCGCTGTGCTATCACTTCAGCCCCCTGGGATTCTCTTAGCGATTCTACCTCAGAGGGGCAGCAGTGCCCCCCGTAACTGAGGCCTGCTGCAAGTACAGCCTGTGCCCTAATCCCAAACTCTCTGGTCCTGGGCTTGGCAAAGACTGGGCCTCCTGTGCATCAAGCCCTAGGTTCACAATCAGGCCTTCCAACCATAATGACGGGCTGTGCAAGCATTCCCCTCAGGGAGGAAAAGGACTCATTCTCTGGCCCAGCCATTCCCTGCTTAAAGGAAGAATGCCAGCAAGGTGCTGAACATTGTAGGCCAGTGAGAAGCTGCCAGGGAAAAGATTTTCGATCACAGCAGTTCTCAGCCTGGCCCCAGTGAAGAAACCTTTGACAAGACACCAGTCCAGTAATCCTGGGGTGGAAAGTGGGACCTTTACCATTTAGTCTTCTCGAAATGCCAGGACTGATCTGCGTGGTGTGTTATCCACTTTATTGAGGGAAGCTTGGGGGTAAAGGAGTGGACCCGAGGGTTTTGATTTTCTAGAAACATAATAACGCATCCTGTGCTTGATGCCACACGTCACGGAACAGAGCTCAGCGCCTGGTGGGTTTGGGCATTATATAAACCTTCACTGGCTTGCGGAAGGGGATGGTGCCTTCAATGCCGGCTTCCACCTGTCGGGTCTCATCCCCTCCCTCCACCCAAGGGGCTTTGGGGGTGTGTGGATCAGAGCTGTTGGCCCGCAGCAGCCTCAGCTCCACCTGGCACACGTTCTATATGAGGAACGTCCCACCTTGCCCTGTTGGCATGTTAAAGCTGAGGTTAAACAGCTCCCAGGAGTTTGCTGAGCAGGAATTCCAATACCAGTGGGGCTAAGCCTGCCTTAGTCCCCACATTCAGAGAAATGGAAGCATCTTGGTTCCTCTGTATCTGATTGCATTTTGACTGCAGCGGACCTGGTGCCACATAGGGAACTCTACTGCAGCATCTTGTCCTCAGTGCCTGTGTGAGCCTGAGAGGGACTCAGTGAGGCCCAGCCTGGAGCTTGTCCATGCAGGGCCTCCTCTGGGGGGCTGCTCTCGGCTCCATGTCCCTCACCCCCCAGAGCAGCTAGCGTTCTCCGTGTCACATCCTCCAGCTTTTCTCTCTCACAGTACTTTAGGAAGCATTCCTGTTTCCTTTCTCTGCTGTGGTGAACGGCAGGGGTCGCACACACTTGGTTGTGGTTGTCATCAGGGCCGCACCTGGGTTGTGGGGCTCACATCCTTGTGGTTGTACCAAGTATGGGGCTCATACACTGTAGTGTTCCTGCTCCCCTGTGGTTGCTGCAGATCCCCCTGGAGTGGCAGCCAGGGCCTACACACTGATATGGGGGAGCCCTCCGTCTTCCCCCTGCCTGTGGCACAGCACCGCACCTGCCGTGCCCCTCTAGAGCTCTTGCTTTGATCCTGCCCCCGGTGTCCTTCCTGAGCACAGTCCTTGAAAGCCCCAGTCTGGTTGCACCTGACCCAGGAGGGTGAAGCCTGACCTCTTCTGAACCTGCCCCACTGTGCAATCTCCTGGACTGGCTCCCTCTCCCTTTTGGGCGTTTGACATACCAAACCTTGAACCCTAAGTAGCTCTTCAGGTCATCTTGCTCTGCTTCAGGACTCACTTGGGCTAAAAGGGCTCTTGCTATCGCTCCAGCCCGTGGGGTCTGGCAAAAAAATTATATATATGTATATATATATATATATATATAAATATATAAAATGGGCTGGAGAGATAGCACAGCGGGTAGGGCGTTTGCATATATTTCACAGCTGGCTCATTCCATGGGCCACCGAAGGTTCAATGCAGTTCCGCCCTATGTTAATAGAGCAGCCTCAGCCTGGAAGCATGTTGGTATGGTGAAGATACTCACCACCGTTCCATCTTAAAATTTGTGACACCCATCATATGGAAGCTCAATTTCTAGTTTTTTAAGGAATGTCCATATTGTTTTTCAAAAAGGCTAGACCAGTCGGCATTCTCACAATGTTTGGGAAATAAATTAATTTATCTTTAATAATTATTAATTATAAATCATGAAATTAATTTTAATTAAAATAAATTAATTCAATGTTATATTATTTAATATAATTAATTATCATAAATTTATAATATTAATTTCACATCTTCCATATTGTGCTCTCAAGAGAGCCCGGCAAGCTACTGAGAGTATCCTGCCCGCACGGCAGAGCCTGGGAAGCTACCCGTGGGATATTCAAAATGACAAAAACAGTAACAATAAGTCTCACAATGTAGACGTTACTCGTGCCTGCTCCAGCAAATCTATGAACTAGGGGACGACAGTGCTACAGTGATACAAGCAGGGGAAGGTTAGAACAGGGGTAGGGGGAATACGGGGATTTTGGTGGTTGAAAGTATGCACTGGTGAAGGGGTAGGTGTTTGACGATTATATGACAAAAGCTCAAACATGAAAGCTTTGAAACTGTGTCTCACGGTGAATAAAAAAAGGGGGGGAATAATAATAAAATAATAAAATAAACATTCAGAATATAATAAAAATAAATAATGTGGAGTTCATGCCCAATTCAATCAGTTTAATCAATGGCTAAATAAATAGCAGTACTCTCACATTATTAAAAAAAAGAATATGGACTGTCATTCATTATTGGAATTTGCAAAACAAAGTACAGTACCTTTAAACAAAAATGCAAACTTATTTAAAATGTTGAGATTTTTTTTTTTTGCTTTTTGGGTCACACCTGGCTCTGCACAGGGGTTACTCCTGGCTTTGCACTCAGGAATTACCCCTGGCCGTGCTCAGGGGACCATATGGGATGCTGGGATTTGAACCCGGGTCGGCCACGTGCAAGGCAAACGCCCTACCCACTGTGCCCCCTAAAATGTTGAGATTTTTGTATAAAACAAAATGGACTAAAACAGGAAAGCATAAAACTGGGGGGAAAAACACTACTACTCATCACTGAGATTATATTGGATAACCTTTCAATTTTTTTTCTCTTCACTTAAAATTTAAAATATTTCAAAAAAACCTTTTTTGGGTGGTAGTGGAGAAATACCTGTTGTGCTTAAGGATCATTCTCAGCAGTTCTCAGGAGATCATGTGGAACTGCAAATCAATTCCAAGCCTCCTGCAAGCAGGTAATGATTTACAGTCCATTGAGCTATCTCTCCAGCCCTCCCTTCACTTTTGAAAATAAACTTTATTAAAGTATAACTTACATACAATAGAAAGCATGCAAATAACACCATAACTTTTCTTCAAAAATATTCATGCAATCACCATCTATTGAAGATATAATTATGTCCATCACATCAAAAAGAATTTCTTTAAGCATGTTTGTAACCAATTCCCAGAATTACTCCTGGCCCAGGAAAAACATCTATTTTCTAAAAATAAGTTTTTCATGCTTTCAAATTTTATACAAAAAGAAACCATACTGTGTTGTACTCTTACTTCTGACTTCCTTCACTCAGCAAAATGAGTTTGAGATTCATTTATGTTGTTAAATATGTTTATTCCTTTTTAACTGCTAGATAGTAGTCTATTGTATACCACTTATGCTCATTGTATGCTTATTGTATACCACTCTGCATTCCCTGTTGATGTACATTTGAGCATTTGAATTATGTCTAGTGAAGAGATATTATGTGTGAGGTATTTAAACATTCATATGCATGCATATAAATATATGACTTGTTCTTAATCTGGGGTTTGTCTGGTATTGAAACGATCCCAAAGAAAAGAAGAACTTAATTCAAAATTAAAAACTAACCCCTGTGGGCAGGGACAGTGTCTGTATTTTGTCCTCCCAATAATCTAAGATAAAGACCATGTGGAACCAGACTCAGAAATCTTTGGCTTAGGTTTGCAGATAAGATGGTATGTGTGTGTATGTGTGTGTCTGTGTATGTGTCTGTGTGTCTGTGTGTTTGTGTGTGTGAACAAGATCCTGATCACTCGACTTTCGACTGGTCTGCAACCCACCCTTTCTAAACTGTGATTCTCTGTTCGTTTCACTATAAAATATGCTTATTTTGACATTGCCAGACAAGATGATGACATGACTCATCCAGCTCCCAACCTGCTGGCTCTTTCCTGACCCATCCAATCTTTCAACTGGTTGTTCCTAAGGAGCAAAGTAACCAGATCTTCATGGTTAAAATATTTCATCATGATTACATTTCTTTTTTTTTTCATGATTAGATTTCAATTTGAAGCCTTTGCAGGACATCAATCGTGTCCATCTGTCCTTTATTGAAAATGGTTTGAACAACTTTGTCAATTTCTCAGATGTATAATTTAAGTTAGTATGATACTGTTATTGGACTGGAGTGATAGCACAGGGGGTAGAGCGTTTGCTTTGCACGCAGCTGATCCAGGTTCGATTCCTCTATCCCTCTCAGAGAGCTTAGCAAGCCACCGAGAGTATCCCTCCCGCATGGCAGAGCCTGGCAAACTCCCCATGGCGTATTCGATATGCCAAAAACAGTAACAACAAGGCTTACAATGGAGGCGTTACTGGTGCCTGCTTGAGCAAATTGATGAACAACGGGATCACGGTGCTACAGTGCTATTGTTATTATTTAGATTACTCATTTGCCATTTGTTCAGAGTCCATGCTGGGATCCTTTTGAGGTTGCGTGTGGCTTCTGTAGCCACTGTAGTATCAGGAACCCCTATTCAGGTGGGACCGAAAATTAAACAAAAGCTACTCTAACAGTCTCCCCTCTCCTTTTGCAAGGACATGGTGTTGAGTTGAGACTTGCTTCCCATCACAGCACGAACCTGCACAGAATAAGAAAGCTATCAAAAGCCCCCACTGCAGAACCCCCATTTTGAAAACCTAACATGGTTCTTGGTTTCTCCAGCTCCACTGCTTTTCTTGGAAAACTAAGTAGGCTTTGGGTGAATACCTATCCCAATGCTTGATATTTTTTCCACATCAAAGGGCAAGAGCCTATCAGTAATGGAGATCCCCGCACCCAACCCAAATATTCTTTTCACTTGAGACGGATAAGCAACCTGAAGAAACTATAATATGAGTTCCTTGGTCAACCCCCTCCTCAACTTCTTATAGAATCCATTAATGGTTCTCTACTGACCCAAGGTCTATCATTATGGCTGCAAAATAATGATAGTCTTTTCTTTCTTTTTTCTTTCTATTTTAAATGCTGGGGACTAAACCCAGATATTTATATATGCAAGGCACGTGCTTTATGCTGAGATACACAGATACACCTTCCATCAGACATTATTTACTCATAAAATAGGATTTTTTCAATTTTGAATTCTCTTCACATTTATGAGTCATTCCTCAACATTCTGTGGTAAGTAGAGCTTTCCCTCTTCACCTTACATGCATCTACTCATCTATTTATGATGACTGTGGACTCATGAATATCTGTTATATTAATGATTAGCTATGATTAATTTAATGCTCAAATTATCATAGCTTTGACAAGTAATGGTATTTTAAAACTCATGCCTATGTCCTTATGAGTTAACCTATAGATATTTTTACTATATCTTACTTTCCATGTTCTTCCTATATCAAGTGCTTCATTCCTAGAACCAAACTTTCTTCAAGGAGTCCTAAGTCTTTTGTGAGAAATGGTATTTGAGTCCTAGATCTGGGTCCTATACTTGCTCATTGCTACTGGAATGACTTATCTATTTTGTTTTGTTTTGTTTTGTTTTGGGGTCACACCGGTGATGCACAGGGGTTACTCCTGGCTTTGCACCCAGGAATTACTCCTGGTGGTGCTCAGGGGACCATAAGGGATGGCAGGCCGCATGCAAGGCAAACTCCATACCCTCTGCATTATCGTTCCAGACTTACCTATTTACCCAAGGTAAAGCTAGGAAAGTATGCTTGTGTATAGGTTTAAATCTAAATATGCATGCAAACATATGCATATATATGCTTATGCATGTGCATATAAACAATATCTAAATATACATACAAACATACTTATACATATACTTACGCATGTAGCAGGTGCCCAATCACGTACATAGACTAAATATTTTAGAAATCATGAGTTCACAGAAATACCTTCAAGTCAAATTTATTTCCACTGGGTTCTGTGTTGCCTTGTTCATATTTCACATATAGTTGTTAGGGGAATGCCTACTCTGCTGTGAAATTATAATAAAGCACTGTCATCTCGTAAATCATCAGTTTACTCAAGTGGGGACCAGTAGCATCTCCACTTGTCCTAGCCCTGAGATTTTAGCATCATAAACTTTGCCCTCTCTCCACAGATGCGGCATGCCAGCTGGATTCCTTGGGCATAATGGTGATGCGCTTGGCGTGGATGGTGCAAAGTTGGTATCCTCCAAGAGCCCACCAAGTAGGCCTCACACGCCTCCTGCAGCGCCATGAAGGCCGAGCTCTGGGAGCGCAGGTCGGTCTTGAAGTCCTGCACAAACTCGCTCACCAGCCGCTGGAACGGTAGCTTTTGGACAAGCAACTCGGTGGACTTCTGATAGTGGCAGATCTTGCACGGCCCAGGTGTCGGGCTGGAAGTGATGCAGCTTCTTCATGCTGCCTGTGGCTGAAGGGGCTCTTGCAGGCCTCCTAGGTGGCCAGCTGCTTGCGGGGTACCTTCCCATTCGTTGACTTGCGTGCTGTCTGCTTACTAAGAGCCCTCTCGTTCTTCCCAACTCAGCTGGAGACTCCTTCAGGGTTAGTGAAATGAGACCCATTTTGCTGTTGTTGTTGACATATTTAGTACCTTACGGGTAGCTTGCCAGGCTCTGCCATTTTATATTAAGTTATAATATAAAACATATTATAAACATATATAAAATGATGTACAGTATACATATATATCCTTTGTCTTGGGGGGCCCACACTGGTTGTACTCAGGGCTTACTTCTGGCTCTGTGCTCGGGGATCACTCTTGGAGGTTCAGGAACTGAACTGGGTAATCAAACCTACAAGGCAAACACTACTGTGGTATGGCTCCAGCCCCACACATTTTATATTTTTATATCCCTTCTACCACAGTTGAGAGCACTGTCTCCTGTGAGGAAAGAAAAATAAGTCATCCCCCCCGCCACACACACACACACACACACACACACACACACACACACTGCACATACACTTCTCCTTTTATATTCTGGGCTGAGATTGCCCTATAATTAAAGGCAGATTAACAGGACAATAAGAAAGAGAAGCTTAATGACAGATTAACTTTGCCTACGTGGAAGAGACCTAGAAAAATCTGATAGGGCAGAGAAGAACCTTCCTTATTCTCTGTCTTCCCCTACTACTTCCCACGGAACTCTGCCCTGTTCCTAGGAAGCCTGTGGTGGGAAGAGTGGGAATGGGACAGGGAGATTGGACATAGGGCACAGGAAACAAAGAACCAAAGATTCATGGCTTCCTCTACTTTTTGCATATAGAGGCTTTGCTAAGGAGAACCCTGAAACCGCCAGTGAAACTAAAAGGGACACAAAGAGGAGTGACTTTCTGGTGAGTCATGCAAAGAGATTCCTATACATCCCCGGCAAAGAAACTCGGCCTGAATTAAAAGGGAAGGCCAATCCCTTCTGTTAATCCCAGCAACAAACTGCATGGGTAAGAGTGGCTTTTTCCCTTTTCCCTTTTTTCCCTTTATGTTTGTATGTACATTTAGATACTGTTCATATGCACATGCATAAGCACATATATGCATATGTTTGCATGTATATTTAGATATAAACCTATAGACAGGCATATTTTCCTAGCTTTAACTTGGGTAAATAAATAAGTCACTCCAGTAGCCATGAGCAAGTATATGACTTCTTTCTCTTTTCCCCAATAAATTCCTTTTGGTTAGTCTCCTGGTCTACTTGAATAGTCATTTTCTGAGCAAACAAGAACCTACCTGTGGGACAGGAAATGTATCCGACACCCTCCCCCAACCCCTAGTCTATAGAAAACAGCGTAGCTCCTCCGAATGGTCCAAGTCACCACCCTGAACCTTGGTTATCTCTAGCTAAAGAAAAGATGCTAGGAACTAGGAATGCGGGCAGGAGCCAGTAATATATTGTTATCAGGCTAGGCACAATAAATGAGATGGTGGTTATGCTGATTTCAGTCAATGTTTACTCCATTGAGAGAGATTTAAATGATCCTTCTCTTTTCCTACAGAGGAGACACACAAATGAAGATTTTCCTTATAGATGTAAATGTTAGTTATAAAATGGTAACTTCTTTTGGTTAGTTATAAAATGGTAACTTTACCTTTTATATAAAGCTAAACTTTATATAAAAGGGTAACTTTTACTTCACTGAACTCCCAGTCACAGTTTATCACATATGCTCAATTTTATAGTACACATGAAACAGTGTCAAAGTTGTTTCTTCTATACTGCTACAGTATACAAATCCTTTTAAAAGAAATCAAAATTTGTTTGCAGTTTTCCATTGTGTTTGGTCCCCACATCTTAGTTGAAGAGTGAGGCTGCATAGTCAAATAGCTCTTTGCTACGTTAATTGAATTAATTGTCCCTCAGTTCAATTCTTCCTTCCTTCCTTCCTCTGAAAGAAAATTCAGTTGATTTTTTTTAACTTTTACATTTTTTCTTTCTTATTCTTATTGAGTAAATTTTATTTTGACTACTAAATACTAACATATGTTCAGAAGTTAAAAATGTTCATATATTGCATTTAAAGAGGTGTCATTCCTTCCTGTGTCCTTTCTGCCTTTCTATATGTATCCGAAATGGACCCCAAAGAAATTAAGAGCTAAACTAAACAATAAAAACTAATACAATAAACTGCCCTTATCTTATCCTTAAGATAGTCTACCTTCTAGTTAAAACTAATTTTGAGACCTTTGTTTAAATTTTCACGTATAATGTAGCACACCTTAGGTGATTAGCCCCCAAGGGAATTTTTGGTCACCCTGGCAAAAAACAGATTATTACAACCCACCCTTTCTAAATATCTTCATCCTTCTCCTTTTCTTACAAAAATCACACCTAGAACTATACAGACAGACATGATGGTTCTCTGGGACATGAGACCAGTATCTTCACATCTTCTGGCTTGTTGCTAATAAAACTCTTTCTCAACCTATCACTCTGTTTCCTGAGTGCGGACCTCTTGCAGTAGCTCTGGAATCAGGCCTTTCAGATTCCATTATCAATTTATTGTTTCCTGTGTTTCTCTCTGTGGATATAAGCAGATATGTATATATATATATATATATATATATATATCTTTTCTTATTTCTTTCTTTCATACACAAATGGTTGTGTATGTTTATGCTCATTTTTTACTTCCCCTATTTTTACTTAATATAATCCCCCCCAGAAAGCACTCTATGACACCTAATAAATATCTTCTCCATCCTATTACATGATGGGACCTGGGAGATAACCCAGTGCCTGGACCATATGCCTTCCAGGCACATGAACCTGAACTTGATTCCCCAGCACTACATGAGTCAGATATTGCTGCTTTGCACCACGAGGTCAGGAACATCAAACCATCTGGCTCCATTGACTGAATATTGCCTAAAGTGGCCTAAGGCCACCTCCCAAGCATTGTGTGGGAGGCCCCCTCAAAAGAACTAATCAATTTACCAGTCAATGTACATAGTTGATCTGTGAACAACATAAGAATTAAGGGCACAGACAACTGAGCAGAGCAAAATCATCATTTGACTTGTGGTTGACCCTTTATAATCATGGAGGTTGGTTGAATCCACAGATTCAGAGCCCATGGATGGAAAAAAATATCACATTATGTGGACCCACACATTTCAAACTGGTTTTGTTCAAGACTCAACTGAATTTACTTTATACGTTTGAATATGTGCAAAGCATTTTCTTTAACCTCTTTCAGATCTTGGGCAAACCAGGTAGTTTCCAATGTTTTGTAACTGC
The DNA here is from genome assembly GCF_027595985.1 of Sorex araneus. Classification (NCBI taxonomy): domain Eukaryota; kingdom Metazoa; phylum Chordata; class Mammalia; order Eulipotyphla; family Soricidae; genus Sorex; species Sorex araneus. The sequence goes on from NC_073313.1 coordinate 35,450,674, forward strand.
ACCTAATACTCCAATAAATAATTTTTCTCATATGCATTTTCATATTTTGGAAATTTTATCTTCAGGAAGTAGCTTTCTGAGATATTGTATTGCATTGAAGAATGTAGTGGCTTTTTAAAAAAGTTTGTCAAATCCTCATTCATTTGAAGTCGTACCATTTTGCATTACTACCAGCAATGCGTGAGAATAACTGACTCAGTTCTGTATGAAATTTATAAAAATGCTATGATGAAGTTGTCAACATAATATTTTATTAATTAAAAAGCGACTGTAGGGTCAAAGAGCAAGTAGAGGAGGTCAGGCACTTGCCTTGCTTGTGGCTTACCCCAGTTGAATCCCTGGCATTGTATATGGTCTCCCAAGCACTGCCTGGTGTCTCACCTGAGCACAGAGTCAGAAATAGTCTTGAATGCTGACAGGTGTGACCCACAGACAAAACAAAGAAAAATGCAAAATAGGGTATGGGGAGATAGCACAAGTAGTAAGATACATGTCCGTCCTCTAGTTCCTCTGTATAGTATAGTTACTCTACAGAGTTCCTCTGTAAAGTATAACTGAATCAGAGACACTTTTGCATGTCGATAAAGTCTGTTACGAGGGGCTGGAGAAATAGTACAGTGGGTGGGGCTCTTGCCTTGAATGTGGCAGACCTGAGTTCTATCCTCAGCACCCTATTTGATGCCCTGAGTCCTCCAAGAGTGATCCCTGAGTGCAGAGGCAGATCTAAGCCCTGAGCACTCCCAGGTATGGCCAAGAAATGCTGGTTATGAATGCAATTGTATATATAACTGCATTATAGTTTATTATGCAACAATATCATAATTTATTCATTCTCAGACATTTAGATCATTTCTAAATATTATTTTACATTAGGTGACAATAAATATTTTATTGTATAATCATTTTTCTGTGAGGAAAGCGATGTCACTAGAACAGATTTAAAAATTCTCTCTGCTGCCTCAGTTTGCATATGAAAAATGTTGAAATTTTGAGAGAAATAATTTTTCTCATGTGTCTGGAAAGTGAGTATTTTGTATGATAGGCAGAAATATTCTACTAGAATCAAATAATTTGCACAAATCTGTGGGAAGTAATATCTTTGTCAGGTACAGTTATTAATGTGGCAGAGAAGAGAGACAACTTTAAAAGTATCAGCTGAAACAATCTGCTTGTCCTTCACGAATAATTCAGAATGCCTTTTTTCCTTTTTCTTTCTTCTTCTTTTTTTAATTGGAGAGTGCTGGGTATAGTGTGTGTTAGAGCTTTAATAAAGAGCTTCAGAATGATTGCCAAGTACTTCAAGTGCTCTCTGAGTGCACTTGGTGCTCGCAAGGATTTTCATTCCATAGATTACTTTGTGCAGTAATTTGAGAAACTAAGTGCTTTCTTTTAAACATCCAAAGTTACGATACAATCTGCATTGAGAGCTTGTGGCCTTGTGTTGCCTTCTTCCTCCCTTAATATGGGCCACTCTTTTGAGAAAGAGGTTGAATCTTTTATGGTTTTTGCCTTTTCTCTAGAGATAGCAGAGTCTGAGAGTGGAATGTCTGTTTCCATTAAAACTCCAACGCAGGTGTGGGAATTGGATGCTTTCTCCGTGGATGCAATCCTCTTATAAGCTACAAAACGTTGGCTCTAATGCGGACAATATTGCATCAGCCCTGTTCAAGAACATGACTATTTTTCCCTTTGCTGCTGACACATCAGGACTCCAGCTTTCCTTAGTGTCACTCAAAAAGGCACCCATCATTTTAAAGCTGCTGATGTCTCTGGCTCATACACAGCTTTGGTACCTTTGCTTTAGATTTTCCTGGTTTTAAGCCCAGCTCTGTTTGACAAAGGATCTGCCAACTTCAACTCTGGCAGCTTCATCAGTCCCACTCCAAATTGCGTATTACTTGATATGGCACCATCCACATCATGTATCTGGGTTGTTTGCTTATAGCCACATCTGGGCCTAAGTCAGGCGTTACCCGACAATTGCATGCTGCCATGAAATGAAGAAACTCACATATCACCCAGCAGACTGAAACTAGCTGGCAGAAAGTTTCTGATGCTTGGCTCGAGGACCAGAAGTACTGTCCCAACCAATATTACAGGCTGTTGAGCTGAAAACCTTTGATCAATGTTTTTGTGCCTAGCCCAAAGGTTTTTTGGGAATTAACTGAATTGGGCTTTCATATACCTTTTTTAATTTAATTTTTGAGGCAGGATAGTTTTATTGAATGAAATTTACTTAGAAAGATGTGAAGGGAGAGAAAATGAGAGATACGAGTTCAAGAGAGAACCTGGGCTTCGACAGAGTGGATAAAGCAAGCAAACAAAAATATGTGTTCAAGGGAGAACATGGGCTTGAAAGAGCAAGCCTCTCATCACTGTATCACTGTATCACTGTCATCCCATTGCGCATCGATTTGCTCAAGCGGGCACCAGTGACATCTCCGTTGTGAGACTTGTTGTTACCGTTTTTTTGCATATCAAATATGCCATGGGTAGCTTGCCAGGCTCTGTCGTGCAGGCGAGATGCTCTCAGTAGCTTGCAAGGATCTCCAAGAGGGATGGAGGAATCAAACGCAGGTCGGTTGCATGCAAGGCAAACACCCTTTCCACTGTGCTATCACTCCAGCCTCTCATATGTATATTAAAATATATCTCATATATTATGTTATGTTATGTATACTGATGTTTAATGTACATATATTTAAACCAAAGAACCAGTTGTCTTCACCAATAAGATAAAGAATATGTTCCTACCTCCCCAAACTTCCTCCCAAGAGCTCTCTCTCTCTTTCTCTCTCTCTCTCACACACAGTTACACTATAATTTAATTATATTCATATAGTTTATTATGTATTTTTCCCAGGCCAAACTGTGTACACCTCAGATAAAAAATAAAAAGACATCTTATATATATTTGTGCTATGGCCTCCTCTGGGTCTAAAACATGATCTAGAACACAGTAGTTTACTGTCTTTTAATTATAAAAGCCATAAATGCAGTTGTTAAATCATTTTAAACCTCTGTTACAAAGGCACATGAAAAATGCTCTTCATCACTAATCATCAGGGAGATGCAGATCAAAACAACAATGAGATATCATCTTACACCACAAAGACTGGCACACATCCAAAAGAACAAAAGCAACCGGTGTTGGCAAGGATGTGGGGAGAAAGGGACTCCCCTTCACTGCTGGTGGTAATGCCGACTCGTTCACCCCTTTTGGAAAACAGCATGGATAATTCTCAAAAACTTAGAAATTGAGCTCCCATTTGACCCAGCTATACTACTTTTGGGAATATATCCTGGAGAGGCAAAAGAGTATAGTAGAAATGACATCTGCACTTGTATGTTCATTGCAGCACTGTTTACAAAAGCCAAAATCTGGAAAAAACCCAAGTGCCTAAGAACAGATGACTGGTTAAAGAAATAGTACATCTACACAATGGAATAGTATGCAGCTGTTAGAAAAGATGAAGTCATGAAATTTGCATATAAATAGATTAACATGGGAAGTATCGTGTTAAGTGAAATGAGTCAGAAATAGAGGGAGAGACATAGAAAGATTGCGCTCATCTGTGGAATATAAAGTAACAGAATGGGAGAATAACACCCAAGAATAGTAGAGATAAGGACCAGGAGATTTACTCCATGGCTTGGAAGCCGGCCTCAAATGCTGGGGTAAAGGAAGCTCAGATAAAGAAGGGAACACGAAGTAAAGGGTATTTGGAGGACCAGCTCGGGTTGGGAGATGCAAACCAGATGTAGACTATAAATCGAACACAATGACCACTCAATGCCTCTAGTGCAAACTATAAGACCCAAAAGGAAAGAGAGAACAAAAGGGAATGCCCTGCCACATAGGAGGGGTGGGGTGGGGGGGAGTGGGCAGGGGTGATGGGATGGATACTAGGATGATTGTTGGTGGAGAATGGGCACTGGTAGAGGGATTGTTACTTGATCATTGTATGACTGAAACGCAAGCACGAAAGTCTGTAAATCTGTAACTGTACCCCACGGTGATTCACTAATAATTTTTTTTTTAAAAATCCTTTGTTATAAGGTGCTTAAGAATTATTTCCAAACTTGCACAATCTTTCAAATAATAAAGAAGGAGGAAGACAAGTATCAACAAATCCCAGAGGATTTTTTTTAATTGAATCATCATGAGAAAAGTTACAAAACTTTCAGGTTTAAGTCTCAGTCATACAATGATCAAACACCCATTCCTTCACCAGTGCACATGTTCTACCACCAAGAACCCCAGTATACCTCCCACCCACCCACCCCCCACCTTTGTGGTGGATGATTTTCACTTTATTCTCTCTTTACTTTGATTACATTCAATATTTCAACAGAAAACTCACTGTTACTATTTGGAACTTCCCCCCAACATTCATTCCTGCCAAAAAAGGCATCATTTGATCATTTGTTTTCCATTGCTGAGAATGAAGAGCATATGAGGTCGCAGTTTTGGATTTCTGGTATTTTAGTAGTTAAGTCCAGAGAAATTTCTGCCAGAAGTCATGTCACTGCAAGCTCATACCTATGGTTAGTGGGCTCTATAAGATAGCAGTCGCCATGCCGCCACCAAAAGGAAAGGCTGAGAGAGAAAAATCTTTCCCCTCCTGGGGCGGCACGGGGCCGTAGCTCAGCTCACAGTCTATAGGCATTTCTGTAAGAAGCTGCTGGGTTCTGAAAGTAGTTAGTGGGCCTCCGGGATCATGGTCTTTTAGGAGCGGAGGAGCCGTTCCTGTGTGGTCTCTCAGGGTCTTGTCTCCCCAGAGGATTTTTGAGCAGGATTTCAATCTAATGGCAAATAAGCACATTCCTTCAGGTGACATTTATGAGAATGATCTGGAGAGTGGTGCCAACTGGCCACTTTCATGTCACTTTGATGTATATATCCAGGTTGAATTTGCTCAAGAGAAGATAGCTGTGAAAGTATTCAATTATACTTACTAGTGGATCTATATTAAGAACCCATGGTCTTAATTGCACCAGCATTAGAGAAACAAAAATTTGGAACTGTTGAACGTTGTAATGGGAATAATAGAATGCTATTATGTTGAGCAACAATGAAGTTTGAAATCATGTATTAATTATGGAACTCATCAGCTCTTGACTCTGAAAATTGCATTTGAGATGCAGGAACAATTTGTAAAAACTCCTGATTATTCTCTATCTTCTGTCTTCTCTCTCAATATAAGTTTACACAGTTAAGGTTTGGGAGCATATTTTTGCATCTTTAATAAAAGCACATTCACATAGTGGATATTCAGATGTATATTATTGATTGCTTTGTAGGAGAATTGGAGAAATTAATAAAAAGAATAAACACAGAGGACTTCTTCATAGAGCCCGATGGAGTAACTGATATGAGACTTACCCTACTCCCATGTAACATAATAACACTTAACAAGTCATGGGGCTGGAGAAAGAATACAGTGGGTCGGGCAGACCTGTGTTTGGTCCTTGGCATTCCAATTGGCCCCCTGAACACCGCAGGGAGTAATTCCTGAGTGCAGAGACATAAGTAAACTCTGAGCATTGCTGGTGTGTCCCAAAGACAAAAAAAAAGCATGATCAAGATAACTGTTTCTAAGTATTCAAACTTTCATACTTATGCAAAAAGCAAGGAATGGAATGACTGTTTTTCTATGTAGCTTTCTCTCAACGGCAGTTGTCAGGATGCATAAGAGCGAAATGAAGTCCAAGTGAACTAATAGGACATAAACAATACAAATTGCTTTTGAACTCATTTAAAAACAATGAATATCAGAATATTATGAAACAATATCGTTAAAACTCGGAGGAAAAGAATGAAAAAAATTCTAGCAATTAAGACTTCTTCGAAGTCTTTCAAGCCACTGAAAATATCCATCAGAAAATGGAGGAGTGATGGAAGAAAATGTATGAAAAAAATTTGTAAGCCTAAGTCAGGCATACATTTATCATTTACAAAACTCAAAATGATACAAAACTCAAGGTAATTGATCAATTAAGTTTTGCCAGGTGAAGAATGAATAAAGAAAGAGCAGGTGATTTTATTTTTATTTATTTTTATTTTTATTTTTTTTTTTTATTGAATCACCATGTGGAAAGTTACAAAGCTTTCAGGCTTAAGTCTCAGTTGTACAATGCTCGAACACCCATCCCTTCACCAGTGCACATATTCCGCCACCAGGAACCACAGTATACCTCCCCCCCACACCCCACCCCGCCTGTGTAGCTGATACATTTCACTTTACTTTCTCTTTACTTTGATTACATTCAATATTTCAACAAAAATCTCACTATAATTGTTTGGAGTTCCCCCCCCCCAAAACTCAGATGGAGCAGGTGATTTTAGATAGGTGCAATTCAGTCTTTAATTGGCAAGAAAACTTCCAAAAGGGGCTTGTCTTGGGCTGTGTGGAAATATTTAGATCTAAATAACTACCCAGCAGAATCTGTTTCTGTAGAGGCATCAAAGGATCCATTCCCATAATCTATCAAGATGCTTTCAACCAAAAATTACCTGTTCAACTTCATCCTTAGAAATGCCTCAGTAAGGAATCAGTGAAAAGAACATACATTTCAAGGACAGGATGTGAGTAAGGAAACTTTTGTTTCCCAGGACCAGCTCAGACATGAACCACAGATCTATTCTCTCAGTTATTTCTTCCAACTCCAGCATGGTTTAGTATTCTATTTAGATCATACAAACCTAACCTGGTGGTAGAAATCAGGACATAAATCGCTTATTTGGGAGTAAGATGTGATTAGAATAAGAAAAAAAAACTCTCGATTTTATGTATGTATTTAAGAACATGTCTGTGCTATTAAATTTTATTAATATTATTAAATTTTACAGTTTCAATGCTTACACTTAAAATAAGAGTGAAATGCTACATACTAACTCTATCTAAATTTTATATCAGCAATTAAAAAGAAGTTACAAGATAATTCTTTGAGGAAATATATTACAGTTTAATAACACAAAAGGAGATTTTTCCAACATGCAAGTATTTTTTTCTTTTCTGATCTAGTTTATTTGACTTACAGGTATTTCATGATAAGTATTTGTGAAATTTTAGTGAAAATATTCTTTTCCATGTCTTTCTAAAAGTTATTCAAGGTCACCAAAGCACATTTATTAATTTCACAACCAACATTTGTTTTTAACTACAATATAAATATCACAAGCTACTATTATTCCTGTGAATTTAAGTTATTAGGTTTTGATGGAGGGGAGGTAGATTATTTCTTTTATTCAGGGATATTAAAAAATAGGCCAGGTAGATTACTAGAAAAATGTTCCCTAATATGTCTCATAATCTTCAGAGTTGGATCAAAATCAGAAAAAATTCCTTGAACTACATTAATGAGCTGAATGAAATAATTTCAAACTCATTTTTACATCACTTGGAGTAGAATTGTGACCCTTCCTGAATTTGTTATCTTCTAAAGGAGATATGTTCACTTGCCAGTGTGGCCATTTCTGAAGCAAATATCAACTATTTAGAATTATTTGCTGCACTTAGATGCAGCTGACCAGGACTCTTGACACAGATCAGGCATGACATCAGTAACTCTGCATGGCAGGTTGCTGAAAATTTTAAGGGGATACCCTTTTTATCCTGCTTAGAATGCCGTCACTCATTTGTTCTAGCAAATCTCAACAAGGGAAGGTATGGGGAAACCTAGATGTCTGCAGCTTTCAGAAATTGGTTCATCTGCTTCCTGGCTAAGTGAATTATTTATCAGTGACTCATCACATCGCTGGTGTTTGAAGGCATATTGCACAAATGAAAAAGAGGGGTTTTTTTCATTTATTTCTGGAGCCAGGAAACAAATCCAATTAAAATAAACAATTTGGAAAGATTTTTATTTCTGAAAGTTATGAATAATTTCTTCAGTATAAAAATTCAGTGTCTGCATTTTATGAACTTGTACTTAAACACCAATGCATTTTCAGCACTCTCATTTTCACATGCTAACTGACATGAAATGCTATTAAATGCCCATGTGTTATAAGATCTCAGGAGATATTAGAATAGAGAATAAAGCAAAATGGAAAACAGCTGAAGCTATACTTTTCTACGTGATGCCTTCTTTTCTGTTTTAAAAAAATCTTGATTTTGTTTAAGTATACACTCCATTTTTTTTAATCTCCAGAGGACTTTCTGTTTGTCAATGGGATAAGAGAATAGAATTTCTTATTCTTGTTTCACACAGTCATGTGACCTACAATAAACTAACCAGACTATACTTAATTTAATTTCGTGTTTTGAGAATTTACTCCATTTTCAGTGAAAAGGAGTATATCTACCCCCCAGTTACCATTTAAATCCTCTTAAAATTAGTTGTTAAGAGGAGAAAAGTAGAAATGGATATAATATTGAGTCAATGAATCACTGATGTTTCTGTTGAAATCTGCCCCAGTCTTCCTGGTATTCGGGGAAATATATTTCCTTATTGCTTAGGAATGTTTAATTTTTTAAAATCAAATTATATTCTTCCAAGCAACATGGAAGCACTCTTTATTTATAATCAGGGTTTGATTTGTAGTACATTAGTTTGCTGTTGAACTGAGTTTTAGACTAAAATAGGTTTCTATTTACAATGCAAATACCAGAAAAATAGTGAATATGTTTTGATTCATACTGTGTAATCAATTCTAATGTGATTTACCACAACGTCATCCAAATAGTCATAAGATAGCTTTGTTAGTAGTTGGGACTCCAAAATACTCAAATGTATGAAAACCCTTTGGGATTAAGTTAAGCTTGGAGTACTAAAATAACTCACAAGTGAGCCACACCCACAACTCACGTGGTGCCATGTAAGTTAATCTACCAGCCTTGCTCCAGAGACCCAGAAAAAAGTCTTGAAAGAGATCAACTAGCTCGAAAAATCCTTCAGAACCTGCTTATGGCTGAGATGTCTGGGGCACTCAGAAGGGTGGGCCCTGTGCTCTGGCAGCCACTCACTTCCCTACTCTAAGTTAATTGCTGCCATACATCTGGCCAGACTCCATTGTCTTGGGATCAGACTTCAGCCAGATATTAACCTGATGAAAATTCAGGTATTCGGGTCTCTGTGACTGAAATCTCCAGGCTTTCTTGGAGTTGGGATGAGCTACCACCCCCACCCCCAGCCTCCCTATACTTCCAGAGGCCATGCAAGTATACTGCATAGCCATCGCCCAGTTAAAAATTTCACTCCAGCCAGTTAAAATTCCTGGAGCATACAGATGACATCTCTAAACTATACAACACTGATAAACTAGTAGTAGCACACTAGATTGGATGGGATATAACGTAGATGGCAATCTATCTTGACTGATGAAATAATAACGTAGAAGGCTTAACCTGGGGCTGGAGAGATAGCACAGCGGGTAGGGCGTTTGCCTTGCACGCGGCCGACCCGGGTTCAAATCCCAGCATCCCATATGGTCCCCTGAGCATGGCCAGGGGTAATTCCTGAGCGCAGAGCCAGGAGTAACCCCTGTGAATCGCCAGGTGTGACCCAAAAAGCAAAAAAAAAAAAAAAAAAAAAAAAGAAGGCTTAACCTGTAACATGGTAGTAATCCCTCATATAAGGACTTAATATCTTCGTGGTGAGGTACAACAACTTACAGTAATTTTCTTCTAAGGAGATACATTTTGATGATAATGACAAACAATACAAAATAAATTATTGTGGGTCTGCTATGAGTGCGGGCTTGAGGGGTAATTGGGAAAATTGGAGAAAAAGGTGGAGAGAAGGTGAGAATAATGGTGGATTCATGTTGGAATATTGAATGCCAATAACAAATCATCATGAACAAGTTTGCAACCACAGTGTTTATATAAAGTGCAAGGGAAAAATTTTACATAAGTAAGCCTTACCTATTTCATGCAAATTCCAAAATATATTAATACAGAATTTTCTTTAAAGTTTCACTGATGACAGGGAAGGCATGATTATTACCAAATGAGATATAGATATAGAATAATATTAATGCAATATACTATAGATTCAGGAGTTGAAAACTCATTTATGTAAATAAGAATAAGCATTGCATTATATTGTATTAAGTGCTTTTATTTAACATATTTACATAGGTTAAAATCCTATGGCAATCACAAATTGGTTCTTACTGATTTATTTTCTGATCATTCCACTTGCCATTTCTTAAAATTTTATTGGAATAAGTAATATAAATAAAATTTGTTATGTGCCTAAGGAGGCACTTTGGGGATTGGCAGGAAAATGGGGACATTGGTGGAGGGAAGGTCACACTGGTGATTGAAATACTAAACATCTGAAACAACTGTATAATGAACAACTTTGTAAATCACAGTGATTTTAATAAAAATAATTTTAAAAAAATATCTCACAAGAAACAAAGGGCCAGAAAATTATGAATTGTGCCCAGAAGTATTTGGACTAAGTATATCAAATTTTAGGATGTTTTGATTCAAGAGATAATCACTATTGTGCTTGCTCTCTGCTATTAAATGACCCACGTGGTCTTGTTGATGTCTTTGTCCACTTAGGTAATTATAATTTTATTTCATTGCAAAGAATGAAATGTAAACAGGGTGGAGAATATTTGTCTTAAGTGTAAGAAGCAGGGAAATCATGTTCTGTGCTTGAAGTACCCTCAATATAGGTATTATATTACATTGTGAACCTGATTTTGCATGATAGAATAATGGAAATCAATCATTATTAATTAGTATTTAGACTACTGTGAGATGATCACAAGAAATAAGATAATAGCATTGCAAACCATAATGCCCAAAAGGAGAATGAGAGAGAGAGAAGCAAAACATTCACCACCATAGAGGGGTTGGGGGAGTGGAGGGGAGGGAAACTGGTGAAATTGGTGGTGGAAAATGTACACTAGTAAAGGATGGATGTTTGAACATTGTATGACTGAAACCAATCATGAACAACTTTGTAACTGTGTTACATGTGTTACATGGTGGCTCAGTGAAAAATAAAAAAGAAAGATGATAAGGAAGCAGAATCCCAAGGAACAAGAGAGCACAGTATTTGTGATCCTTATCAGAGAATATCAAGATTATTGTTAAAACCATAAGAAAGGTTCTAGTAGAGTTTGATAGCATAGTGAGCTCCTGGCTTTGCCTCCACCCACAGACATACCAAATCCATAGCTACTTACAGAGCAACAGCCTCTGAAAGAAACCCTGAAACTAGCTAAGCAACTTGCTGCAGTACAAAAAGAAAATGCCTGAAATTCTTGGTTCTTAAGAGGGTTGGCAAACAAAGAATCAAACAGATCAGATAGATTGATAACCAAAAAAAAAGTTAGAAGAAGCTTAATAGTAGCATGTATACTTTCAGCATAAGCACTATAGCACTTTGCTTATAGATTTGCTCGAGCAGGCACCGGTAACGTCTCCATTGTGAGACTTGTTACTGTTTTTGGCATATCCAATACGCCACGGGTAGCTTGCCAGGCTCTGCCATGTGGGCGCGATACTCTCAGAAGCTTTCCGGGCTCTCCAAGAGACGGAGGAATCGAACCGGGTTGACCACGTGCAAGGCAAATGCCCTACCCGCTGTGCTATTGCTACATGAGAGAAATTCCAGCAAAACTAAATAACTTATGCATATGTTCTCAGGCACTATATTAAATCATTCAGCTAAAACAAAAGTACGGGGACAGTGGAGGATAGATCAGATGCAAAAGTGCCTTGTAAGCGTGAGGCTCTGAGTTTGATCCTTGGTGCTTCCCCTATGTGCAAGTGCAAATGACAGTTCTGTTGCTTGTGATCCCTGGTGCTGCTGCAATATGTGTGATGTCCAGCCAGCTGCAGCCAGTTTTATACAAGCATCTTGGTCAGGAGTGTAACTCCCAAAGAATGCTATAAGAAGAATGTGTTAGCACCATAATCAGGCACACCTGTAGTTGCAACCACAAAAAAAAAAAACCCACAAGAACATAAGTAAGTAAATATATAAAACTAAAGGACTCTGGAATTATGAAACGGAAGGTCCTTTGGGGGAGATAAGTAGGGTAAGCATGGTAAGAAGATTTAAGTTTTGCCTTCTCCAGTGAAAAACACTAAGGAAATCAGGTTTAACGGTACAGCAAGGATGATGCCTCTATTGAGATTTGTTTGAGCGGGCACTAGTAATGTCTCTCATTGAGAGACTTATTGTTACTGTTTTTGGCATATTCAATATGCACGGGTAGCTTGCCAGGCTCTGCCGTGCGGACTCCATACTCTCGGTAGCTTGCCGGGCTCTCCGAGAAGGGCGGAGGAATTGAACTCGGGTCGGCCGAGTGAAAGGCAAACGCCCAACCGCTGTGCTATCGCTCCAGCCCTCTATTGAGAGTACAAGGAATATATTTTTCACATGGAATCTCCCCTGAGTCGTCAGAGATCGTCACATGAAATCAACCTTTTGCCAAAGATACATTTGAGGATGGCAGATTTTTGCTGTCCTATAGGTTCCTATATATTGGGCGAGTAAGAAAGTACAGGTGTTGATTAAGCTGGAGGAGGGCTGGGGCACTGGCACATGCAATACTCCACCCCTACCCTGATCCTTATGCTCTCCAAGGAGTTCGTGGTGGTACAAAATATCAAAGCAAGCCTAAGGTAGGGGAGGAAGTAAAGGAAGCTAGCACTCAGCCTACATAAAATTAAGTGTTCATTTAAGAAAAAAAAATAGCAAAAACACTCAAGAAATAAGAGAAAGTGGAGGTCAAAGGGGGAATGCCCGCTGCTGTCTTTGTTTCCCCTCTTTTTCTGATTTCTCCCACACTCTTCCCAAATGAGTGGGAATATAAAAGTTGAGACCCTGAAAGTATTAGTTCACTATTCTGGGTTGTCATGGTAACTATAAGATACAAGGTGCCAGGGGCATGGTTTTGATATGTTAAAGTATTAAAATATGTGCCAGAGAGATAGTACAGCAGGGAGAGTGCTTGCCTATCAAGTAGCCAACCCAGATGTGATCCCTGGCACCCCATATGGTCCCTGAGTCTATCAGGAGAGATCACTGAGCAGAGAGTCAGAAATAAGCCCTGAAGACCACTGGATGTGGTTCCAAACACAAAGTAAATGTATTAATATGATTCTGTAATGAGTTAGGGGTCAGCCTTTACCTGGGACTGACCTACATTGGTCCCCCTGGTTATAACTAAGGGAGAGACCTTGCAGGGGGACAAAACCTGATGAACTTTTCTTTGCACCATAAAGTTGGGTTTGGCATTGCTCTGCTGGGCGTTTGTTTTAAACACTGGGCGTCTGCTTTACTTCCCCAACTCTTTACTCACAGTCCCGTGACCTCATTCATACCACTAACTTTCCACCTAGTATTAGTTAGGTGATACTACACTGAAAATAACTATGAATACCTAATAGTAGTTAGGTGATACTACACTTAAAAGAACAAACTGTTTGACACATTTTCCTGCCATATCTCCACTACAATAGGAAAGGGATATATCAGCTCCCAGTTTGTCCCTGAGGAGCATCTAGCACCCCAACATTTAAGGGTCTCAAGTGTGGAAAAGTCCCCCAAATACTTACCTTTGAAAGCCACTGAAACAAGTCTCCAAGGTATTCAGAAGACTGGAGCAAAGGAATAGTTTTTGCAGTGATTCCCAGGCTATCGCCAGGGGCTTTGAACAGGTTTTAGGAAGCCAATTTTAAAAAAACAAAACCAAATCAAAATAATAAAACCATGATTATCCCATCATTCCCAGCAAGAGGCTTATTTGCAAGCTTTAAACATTGCAAAATTGCTGCCTGAGGTCAAACTTCTAATTGAGGGTGTTTTTTTTTTGCCCCCTTCTAATTGTAGTTGAGTTACAATAGTGTTAACTTTCTTGGTGAGGGGGGAGGGAGGTTGGGCCATACCAGTTGTGCTTAGGGCTTATTCTCCCTTGAGCTCAGGAATCTTTCCTGGTGATGCTCAGGGGACCACACGCAGAGCTGAAGATTGAACAGAAGCAGGGCAGGTAAACATCTGTGCCATCTCTCCGGCTCATCATTCACGGTTTTGATGTACAAAGTCACTGCACCTCCACTCCCAAAGTGTCCTGGAGTCTCCGTCATTGTCCTCACGTTCCGCTAGCCCACCTCTTCCAGTCCCCAGCCTTTTTACCCCACTTCGTGGTAACCGCCATTGTATATTAAAGTCCAAGAGTTCATTGCTATTAAATATTCCCTATTCCCTTTTTTGTTTCTTTATAAACGACATGAATGTAGACTTGCCTGTATCCTCTCTGAACACTAGGGAAGTCAGCAGATAATATAGCAGCTTCTTACTCAATCTTGCCCCCAATAACCGGGATCTCCCTTGATGCAGCTTTTACATACATCTGCATGGTCCCTGGAGCACTGCCTGGAGCAGCCTCCCCTCACAGCACAGGGCCAAAAGGATTCCACTGAGCACTGCTGGCTGTGGTCTCAAACCCCCAGACAAAAACCCCAAATGCCCAGGCCTCATTTGGGTAGCTTTTGTGCCCTGTCTCTTTTAGCATGTGTACTAAATCTTTGAGGAAACTTTCTTTTGATTTACTTCATGTCTTCTGAAATTCTTTTGTGCCATGAAAGCAAAAGCCTGGCCCTTGAAAGGAGGTTGGGAATGTTTCCTTTACACCGAAAGCCTTAGAATCATGAATCCCCAAATTCCCAGTGGCAGGGATTAACTCTCCATCCGAGAAAGTCAAGTGGTAATCAGGTGAAGCTTAACAGTGACCTTAGTGAGGCTGAAAGAACCTTTGACACCCCCCTCCCCGGCCCTCACGCAGGAGCTCATACAGAATACCAGTCCTGACCTTCCTGGGCGTCTTTTACAGGTGTCCATTTACCTCCCAGTTCCTGCCTTGGCTGTATTGGTAGGAAAACCAGAGAAACACTGGTTCTGCAAGGGCAACAAGGTGACATCAACAGTGGAAAGTCAGGTTGCCAGTCTATATTGTTTATATGATTTGAGGAGAATGGGATATCACCTCTGATTTTCCTTCCCCAAACATATGATCCTAACCTAATTATAAGAGAAAGGAGATGCCCTGTGGTTTGGTGCTAGCCTTGCACCTGGAAGACCTAGAGTAAATGCTCAAGCACTCCCAGGACACAGAAACAGAAGTGAATCCTGAGCACCACTAGATGTGGACAAACAAACAAACAAACAAACAAAAAGATAAAGAAAAAAAAGAAGGCGCATTTCAAGTAGGGGGAATTTTACACGATATCTGATTGGTACTCCTTCTGATTACCAGGGTTTTCGAAAATCAGGAAAATAGGAGAAATGGTCAGAGACAGGAGAATCCTAAGAAGATATGATGACCGGATGCAATGTTCTATCCTGGGTGCGATTCTGCAATAAAAAAGGATATAAACAAAGGTATATGAAAATCTCAATAAGTTATGGGTAGTTGTTAATAATAACAATACTATTAACTGGCAAAAGTTCTATGTAATAAAAGATGTTAATAATAGAGGAAACAATGTGTGATATATATGAACCCTGACTATTGCAATGATGGGAACAGGAAATGATCCCTTGGGCTGAGAAACCATGTCCTGCTGGGGCACTCACTAACCTTACTTACCTCCCTAAATGTTCTTGAACTGCTTACCAATAGCAAACTCTTAATCTGAAGGAAAACTGATCATCTCTAAACCTCTATTTTTGAATTCAAGCCTTTTCCCCAACCTGAGCCAGCATGTGACAAATTTGACTGCTCATTAGACTTTCTCTAGTTATAATGAAATTGCCATTGCAGTTCTAAAGTTCTAGACATAGCCTTGACAGTTCCAAGTTTTCCCTTGAAAGGGGGTGGAGATCCGATTCCAGAAAAGGGTTTCTGACTTCCCAGTTTGGGTCTACCTGAACCCCATCTGGTGCCTCAATTATTCAGGCCCTTCATTTAAAAAAGGAAATAAATGGCAGTGCCCTGGGCACTTAGGAGTTCAGCTCCACCAATAGCTCCCACTTTCAATGCATGGGTGTGGACTTTGCTTTCCCTTCAATAAACTCTTTGGGTGTTCAGAGATTACTTGTAGTTCCTTAGAAATTTTCACACCCAGTACCAAAGACTGGTGCATGCATATCCTGACACAATTTTTCACATGTCCCTGAAGAACAGGAAGGGAAATTCAAAGAACCACTAGTTGAAGAAATTATAAACCAGAATTTTTCCAGAGTTGAGGAGTGCGGGTATCCAGATCAAGAGGTCTGACAGGTTCTAGTGAAAATAGACCCAAGGGAAAAAAACTCCCAGACATGTTGTACTCAGAATGATAAAAAACGAAGACAGGATATCGAAAGAAGCAAGATCAGAAAAAAGAACTTACATACAAAGGAAAGTCCATAAAACTTACAGCCGATCTATCAAATTAGACTATGAGCCAGAAGGAAATGATGGGATATGGTGGACTGGGGGGGGCAAAGCTCGATGAAGTCTGGCTGGATTATCATTCAGATATATAGGAAAGATACAAAACTTCATGGAACAGGCAACAGTTAGAACTTGAAATCAATTTTGCAAGAAACATTAAAGAAGCTTCTTCAAAAGACAAGACAAATGTCTCAGCACTTTGTCACTGAGTGTGGTATTCACTCAGGGGATCTATGGTAGCCTTCTATTCACTGTCACTCACTGTCACTGTCATCCTATTGCTCATCGATTTGCTCGAGCGGGCACCAGTAAGGTCTCCATTGTAAGACTTGTTGTTACTGTTTTAGGCATATGAATATGCCACGGGTAGCTTGCCAGGCTCTGCCGTGCGGGTGGGATACTCTCAGTAGCTTGCCGGGCTCTCTGAGAGAAGCGGAGGAATCGAACCCAGGTCGGCTGTGTGCAAAGCAAACCAACCCTTACCCACTGTGCTATCGAGAAATCTCCATTTATTCTTAGCTTTCTAAGGTTTTATGCTTTTTCAATAATAAATTAATGTTTCCTTATGGTGATTGTTCCATGTCTGTTCAGTTGTCTTTTTTTACATTTATAGAGATTTTATTATACTCCTTTATTTGTTAATGCAGACACTTAAGTATTATCTATAATCCAATATTTTCTCATATAAAGCCAATATTCACTTTTAAAGATAGAACACAATTTTATGCTTTTATATACTTTCTCAGGAAACTTTAGATTTTTTAAATTGTACTTTCCTCATTTCTACTAAATTATATATTTGTAGGATTTATCCATTTCATGAATTTTAATAGATTAGCATAAAATTATTCATACAATTAATTTTTAAAATGTACAGACCTATAAAAAAAGATGTACAGTTTTTGAAAAAAATTGTCAACGTGATTGATTTACAATTTTGTAGAGCTACAGGTGTTTACCCTTACTCTTCTGTATATGTGTAGATGTTACCAGCTTCACAATAAGGAATAAAATAGATCTCACTCATATTGGGGAAATAAATAAACATGGCAAGGGAACACAAAAATGGCCAAAGACATTAGAACTGCCGACTTGGTCTACAGAACTGAACTTACCTGAGGAAGGGGGAGTGATAAGCGCTGACGGAAGGAAACAGGTATTCTAGTGCTGGGTGCAGTGTTGGAAGGGTGTATGCATTAAAAATATGATTTGGGCTGGAAAGATAGCACAGTGAGAGGGCATTTGCCTTGCATTTGGCCAACCCAGGTTCGATTCCCAGCATCCCATATGGTCCCCCAAACACCGCCAGCAGTAATTTCTGAGTGAAGAACCAGGAGTAACCCCTGTGCATCGCCAGGTGTGACTCCCCCTAAAAAGCAAAATAAGAATCACGAAATCATGAAATCCCGTTAATCATTGATTTCTCCAGCGAGCTCAGTAACCTCTCCATTTGTCCTTTCCCTGAGATCTTAGAAGTCTCTCTCCACTAGGCCCTCCCAAGGATGTCCCACTGGAGGCTCTTTTAGGGTCAAGGGAATGGGATCCAACTTGTTACTGGATTTAGCATATGAATACACCATGGGAAGCTTGCAAGGCCATGTGGGTAGGAAACTCTCAGAAGCTTGCCAGTTTCTCCCAGAGGGAGAAGTAGGTTATAAGATATCTTCTGGGAGCTTGCTTTTAAGTCTCTGGATGTTGGCCGTTGATAGGATTACACACACCTGGGTTCCTCTGCCAGTACCTTCATGTGTGAGGCCCGTCCGAACTTGTGGAGAGGGGCCTCGAGCATGGCTGTAGCTAGGTTCCGGTGGTCTTCGGGCTGCCAGGAGCTCTGTTTGGGGTAGGGAGGGAAGCTGGAGCCCATCCCCTCTGATGGGCCCCAGGGGAGACAGCCAGGTGTGCGGGCAAGAGACTATCTGCAAAATAAGAATATGATTAATAATATTGCAAATCACAGTACCACAATAAAAATGGTAAAGAAAAAAATCCTAAAACAAATCAAATGTAGTCTCTTAAACCAGCATCACCTCAATAAAAATTGGGGAAGATATGTATATCGATACCCCCACAACCATGCGATATAAGTACAACAAAATGTGTGCTATGTTATCTTTCTACTTTAAACGCATTTCAAATCATTTGTATTTAAATGATTTTTGGTATCAAAGAATACAAATTTGCTCTTTAAAATTCAATCTCTATTCATTTGTAAATTATTTTCTTCACTTTTTGGACTTAAGGGGTCTATGTCCCTGTGACACAAATTCTTCAGAGCTCGATGATTGCTTTGCTCTTTTCTTCCTATCAGCTATCCTACTTCTATTATTTTGCATGATTTTATTTTAACTCACTTATAGCTCAGAGAGCATGCTCCCATTTTTTCTCATATTAAAGTTTCTTTGCACCCACCTTTTATCTTCACTCCAATCTGTCACTGTCACTGTCATCCCGTTGCTCATCGGTTTGCTCGAGCAGTAACGTCTCCATTGTGAGACTTGTTGTTACTGTTTTTGGCATATCGAATACACCACAGGTAACTTGCTGCTCTGCTCTGCAGGCAAGATACTCCCGGTAATTTGCCAGGCTCTCCGAGAGGGGCGGAGGAATCGAACCCGGATCAGCCATGTGCAAGGCAAATGCCCTACCCTCTGTGCTATCACTCCAATCTAAGAATTAAAAAAAAAAAAACCATTTTCCTTCATACTTAATCTATCTTAAGACTTGGTGTGAGGGCGAAACTGATGCCATGACAAGCTGCAGCTAACATTAAGTCTCAACTAGGCCTGAGTTTCTGTTTCCCCAGAGAAGAACTTGCAGTTTCTGGTAAGCTCCCAGTTGAGTAATTTGACGAGATAAGGAATTGGGCAGTTAGGTCTGGCCAGTCATGACGGGTCACTGTACCCTCCTTAAAAACTGTTACTAACCATTGTCTAATTGCCGACCACTGTTGTAATAGGGCCAATGCTAAAAATAAACCAGTATAAAAACTGCTCTTAGCTCTGAGCCCTGTATAACTGCTTGTGATTTGGAGTCGGGGTCCTTGTCAAGACTCCATGTGTTGAATGAGACTTGGACCCTAGCTTGAGCTAGCGTTGGCTTGGGCTAATAATAAGGTTTCTTTGCTTTTGCATTATTATGTATGGACTTGGTCTCTCCGCAATTGGGAATCTGAAACTCGGGCACACTATTGGTATACATCATTTTTGTGAAAAATGAAATGAATATATACTGCTCAGCAATCCAGAGTAACATCTCCTCAAGACATTCAGAAAACACCTTCTCAAGACATGTCACTTGTGACTCCCTTAAACCACCTGCACTGTAGCACTGTCATCCTGTTGTTCATCGATTTGCTCAAGCGGGCACCAGAAACATCTCCATTGTGAGACTTGTTGTTACTGTTTCTGGAATAGCAATATGCCACAGGTAGCTTGCCAGGCTCTGCCATGTGGGTGGAATACTCTCAGTAGCTTGCAGAACTCTCTGAGAGGGACAAAGAAATCGAACCCGGGTTGGTCGCATGCAAGGCAAATGCCCTATCCACTGTGCTATCACCCCAGTCCCTTAAACCTACCCCCACCCCCTGCCTCTGTCTCTCTCTCTCTGTCTACCCGATGTAACTTTTCTATGAGAGAAACCTATAAATTGTAGGCATACATATAATCTTAGAGCATCTGATTTTGTCATGAGGCACCCTTCTTAAATCCCCCAAGCCCTTTTCTCATTATTTTTGTGCAAGACAAATACCCTAGCTCTGTGCCAACTTACTTTATCTTTTAAATTCATGTAGATTTTCCATATAAATATCATTTTGTTCTGCTACTTAATTTGCCATGCCTGAATTTGATTGCTCAGCTAGCCCAAGAAGATAGCAGTGCAATTGGGGAAATTAATAAGCAATTTGCTATAGCAGCTTAGATTGCATGACTATAGCAGTGTTGATATTGATGCTTTTGGTGTACAGTTATTGCACCTTCTCTAACACCAAGGCCTTTCTCTGTTGTCCTCATGTCATTTTTAATTGACTCTTTCTTTTCCCTTTCTCTCCCTCCACTGCTCCATAATGTCAGTTTTATAATACAATGCCAAGGATTTGTCATCATTTCATACTGCTTATTCCTGTTTTATCTCTTTACAATAAATGTAAACTACAATAACTGTAACAACATGGTCTAATCTCAAAAACATTAAAGCAAAAAGAGTCAAACCAAATTGGCTACCATCTCCATTTATATTAAGGCCAGTTAAAGTTATGGTGATAGACAATGTCCAAAAGAACAGAGAGAGAGAGAGAGAGGCAGGGGGTGGGGGTAGGAGTGATAAGAGGACCTGGGGATAATGGTGCTTGGAAATGTAAACTGGAGAGCTGGGTGTTGGAATACTGTATGACTGAAATCTAATTATGAATGGCTTTGTAATGATCTATCCCACAGTGATTCAATAAGAGTTAAAAAAAAGTTATGGTGATAGAAATTTTAACAGTTGTTACCTCTGTGACTGTAGAATTGATGGACCTTGGAATAATAGAAACATTATTTAACTTGTTTGGTATAAAGCATATGAGTACATGGTTTCATAAGAATTTGTAAAAGGTTATATTTAAAACATTTATAATTTTTTCAGGTGAATTTTACCAAAATGGAGGAATGAGGACTCTAAGCTAAAAAGTACTAAAAAAAACTATTATAAATGACTAGCTAGCTGTTGAAATGGTAACCAACATTTTTCACTTAGAAAATCAGTTTCTGAATTTTTCTAGAAAATGAGGTAGAATTGTTGTTACCGAAAATGTTCAACCATTTTTTCCCCAAGATGTCCAGAGTAAGCCCAATATGTAAGTTTTTCTACCTTCGTATGTGTAACAGTAAGGATTTTCCCCCTTTATATGTGGAACTAAGCTCAATCAAGGTCCTAGGAGCCTCGAGAGAAGCTGTCATCATAACTTAAAAAAAACTATGAACTACCTAGATTCAGAGACATGTCCAGAAATAAATTTTTATAGGGGAAACCTATCTTAAGGCCAGGCAAACATGCAGAGGCAGAATTTTGTCACATGAAGCCATTCTCTCCTCAAAGTCTGAGACTCCCTTCCTCCCCTCCTTGATGCCCTGAACCCTATTTATTCCATTACTTAGTATAGGATATAGCACATTTGATTGTGTTTGTTACAGGCATTAAATATTCCAACCCCACTTCCACTACCACTGTCACCTTCCTTCCATCATTGTCCCCACCCCTAAAGTATGCCCTCATAGAAGGCCCAAATAATTAATTTGTGGCTGGAGCAATAACACAGGGCATTTGCCCTGCACGCGGCCAACCCAGGTTCAATTCCCAGAATCCTATATGGTCACCCAAGCCAGGAGTAATTCCTGAGTACAGAGCCAGGAGTAACACCTGAACATCGCTGGGTGTGACCCAAAAAGCAACAACAACAATAATAACCAAAAATCCAAAATAATTAATTTTACATTGCTTGTTGGGCTGGAGCAATAGCGTAGCAGGTAGGGTGTTTGCCTTGCATGTGGCTGACCCAGGTTCAATTCTCTCGGAAAGCCCGGCAAGCTACTAAGATTATCTCGTCTGCATGGCAGAGCCTGGCAAGCTACCCATGGCAGCGTATTTGATATGCCAGAAACAGTAAGTCTCACAATGGAGACCTTACTGGTGCCTGCTCGAGCAAAACCGATGAGCAACAGGATGACAGTGACAGTAACAGTGACTTACAGTCATGGAAATTCTCCATACTTCTGCAACTCAAGTGATCTATTCCTCTTACTAAAGTCTCTGATGTATATTTTTTGGGGTTTGTCCAACCCAAGAAGAAATAGGGGAGTGGGCAATTTTGTCCTGTGTTCTATGGGGAAGACATAGGAACATTGGACTATGTTATCACAGAACCTTAACGATTGGCCTTAGGGACAAATAAATCCTTATCACCTAGACTGGCTATAGATCTCACCACCACACACCAGTGTGTCTTGCCCCCAGCCAGTTTCATTCATTCACTTAATGTTACCTCTGAGGCATAGAGATATCTTTGAGTTGGTGATTCCGGTCAGATACCTTTCATCCATTTTGGTTTGCTGTATCCTTTAATCAAAATTCTAATCTTTACTCCAGATGTGATCATTATGCCCGTACAAGAGCAAGCTGGAAGCTTTCTAATATTACACCTGCAAATAGACAGCATATGTACTGTCTTATTGAAATGACAGGCCTCAAAGTTTCCCTGATATGATAGACAATCTAGCTAAACAGAAATAAGTCATTACTATTGACAGAGACCCTGGAATTAAGTACTTTCAATACAGGTCCAAAGTTATAATAAAAATACTATTTAAAATACAGAATGTGTATGCATAATGGAGGTACTACTTTATGAATGATTAACCTTTCCTCATTTTTTGAGATTAAATTTATAAAGTTATCAAATCCTAAAGTCTACATCATTAAAATCTCATTCCATAGTGACATTTTTTCCAAAGGGCTTGCAATTAAACAAGAGCATGTAAGTGATTTTATTAATGAGATTTTTCTGTTACTTGAAAGTTATCCCATTTTTAAGGCTGCCTGAACATTTTATAGGTCACACAAATATTTTTAAAGATTTTGTAATGAGAAATAATTGAAACTGATTAGATCAAAATAAATTTCTCCTTCCATAAGATACAGGCATATTTCCATTCAGGAAGATTCTTTTTTGGCTTAGATTCACCTGGTGAGAGATGAAAATCAGATTTCTAGCTTAGTAAAAGACTTTTTTATGGGAAACTGCATTCCTCTCATTTCTATTCAATAGCACATCTAGTGAAAACAGAAACACTGCAATTAAGTAATCATCTGGTTTCCTTATAAAACACATTATCTTTCTGATGATATCAAGAGGACATGATAAGCAATCCACAGGACATAGAAACATAACATACTAGCAGAATGTTTTTAAACCCATTGTCAACAATATTTGCTAAGCATGGCAAAAGAATGTGAATGAGATGAGAAGCAGTAATGACCAAAAAAAAAACTCTGTTAGCAAACACCTGTACATTACAATTTGAAAAGAAATTTGCTATTAAAAAGAAATGAATTTTAAGCAACCATGTCATTTGCTTTCCTGTATACACCTCCACTGATTTCCTTCTGTGGGTTGCTAGCTAACAGTGTCCCAGTTGCTTTACACCCTGTAGCATCCCCAGTGTAGAATATAATAATTTGCATTACTTAATTGGGGAGAAAATACAAATTAAATTAAGCTGAATTTCCGTTCATTACAATAGTGGTAAGCAGAGGGAGGTCTGGTTTGAAATATGGGATTTCATTTTGACCAAATAGTCGAAGCCCAAAGGGAAGTCAATTACAAACAATGACACAATTTTCTGAAACACACTTGGAAGGCATAGGCAATTTACAACTTTAAGTCATGTTGGGGAAATGAAGCAAGGTAAGGAGGAAAAAGAGAGAAAAGGTGACATTGCAGTCAGTTCTGCCTGTGTGTGAGCAGATACTGGCCTGGGGTTAAGCTTTTGGGAACAGAGTTCAATTTTACCCACCCAGCCTTGAATGGTTTTGTGCAGTGAGGCCTTTGTCAGGTTCCTAAAGGAGGTTCCCAAAGAATTCATGGCCTTTCCACTAAGCTCCATGAGTGAAATTCACAGAGGAAGCCTCCATTTTCATCAATATGAAACATCGAAAGGAATCTTTGAGTTTTGTCTACATAGATAGGCAGAAATAGACTAAAAAATTGGAATTGTCCATACTATTGTCCAACTTTCTTGAATTTTATCAAATACAATCAGATGTATAGTTTTTACTTTCAAAAGGAAGGGAAAATAGTTTTTTCTATATCCTTTTAGGTTCTTTGTTGAAACTCCATATAGTTAAAGACAGTGTAACAGAAGAAACATAAATACATGAAAACTTCATATGTATATATATATACATATATACATATATGTGTGTGTGCATGTGTGTGTGTGTGTGTGTGTGTAGCACTGTAGCACTGTCTTCCCGTTGTCCATCGATTTGCTCGAGCAGGCACCAGTAACGTCTCATTGTGAGACTGTTACTGTTTTTTGTTTTTTGCTTTGTTTTTTTGAGACTGTTACTGTTTTTGGCATCGAATATGCCACAGGTAGCTTGCCAGGCTGGTCCGTGCGGGTGGGATACTATGGGTAGCTTGCTGAGCTCTCGAGAGGGATGAAAGAATCAAACCCAGATTGGCTGCCTTATATTTGTGTGTACATCTATGCATATATCTATGCATATATATGTACATATATATATATATATATATATATGTAACTTCCCCAAGTTAAGAGGATAAAGAGAGGAAGAAAGAGTGGTGTGTAATGCCTTCAAGAGTGTCGAAGAAGTTGTTAAGAGGACGAAGAACCTTCGGCTCCAGGCACATCTTTTCAACTCCACCGTTCTTCCTGCACTAATATATGCCTCAGAGACCTAGACCCTACAAAAACAGGATGAGAATGCTATTCGGGTCTCCCAAAGAGGAATCAAAAGAGCTATGCTTGGAGTATCACATTTCACTCAAGTGAGAGAAGGAATTCCGAGTTTCGACCTCTGTCGACAATCAAGAATCAGGGACACTGTCTCGTTTGCCAAGGTGTCAAAATCAGATGGGCCGGACACGTAATATGATTTGGAGATGACCGCTGGACTAGAGCCGTTACCAACTGGATTCCACAAACGTCAATAAACCGCGTGGCCACCCACCTACAAGACGGTCAGAGTTCTTTGTCAAGACCCTGAAAGGCAGAATCTGGAAAAAACCTGAGTGCCCGAGAACAGATGACTGGTTAAAGAAACTTTGGTACATCTACACAATGGAATACTATGCTGCTGTTAGAAAAGATGAAGTCATGACCTTTACATATAAGTGGATCAAGATGGAAAGTATCATGTTAAAGTGAAATGAGTCAAAAAGAGAGAGACAGACATAGAAAGATTGCACTCATCTGTGGACTATAAAGTAACAGGATGGGAGACTAGCACCTAAGAATAGTAGAGATAAGTACCAGGAGGTTGGCTCCATGGCTCGGAAGCTGGCCTCACATGCTGGAGGAAAAAATGCAGCTCAGATAGAGAAGGGAACTCCAGGTACAGTGTGGTTCAAGGACCCACTGGGGATGGGAGATGCGCGCTGAAAGTAGACTATAGATCAAACACGATGGCCCTCAATGCCTCTATTGCAAACCACACACCCAAAAGGAGAGAGAGAACAAAAGGGAATACCCCGCCACAGAGGTGGATTGGGGTGGGGGGATGGGGTGAGAGGGTGGGAGGGATACTGAGATAATCGGTGGTGGAGAATGGGCACTGGTGGAGAGATGGGTACTCGAGCATTGTATGACTAAAACACAAGCATGAAAAGTTGTCTGTAAAAAACATAATAAATTTTAAAAAAAGCCCCTGAACGAATGGTTTGAGCTTTTTGTGTTCCTGTAGTGAGCAGACACCAAGGGCTACACTAGCACATGACAGGGATGATTGGAAACGTTACTAACGCCCGCTCAAGCCAATCGATGAGCAACAGATGACAAGTGATACAAGTGAATAACTTTCCCAAATGGTCAAAATTGCTTGTTTTTTGATGGATTTTTTTGGAGGTTTGCTTTTGGGTCACACCTGGAGATGCTCAGGGTTTACTCCTGGCTCTGCACTCAAGAAATACTCCTGACGGTGCTCTGGAAACAAATAGGATGCCGGGGATTGAAGCTTGGTCGACTGCATGTGAGACAACCACCCTACCTGCTGTACTATCGCTCCAGCCCTAGTCAAAGTTTCTTAAGTACCCATCTCTAGCTGCAGACAAAAGCTGTTGGGGAAACAAGCAGAGCCAGTAGTTGGAAGTAATCAGAAAAGGCGTAGTAAAGAAGTTATGCTGATGTAAGCTCCTGCCTTTCCTGCGATTAGTTTCTAGAGATTTACTCATCCTCACTTTCTGGTACAAAAAGGGAGACATCATTGTTTTTATTTTTCACTGTCACTGTAATCCTGTTGCTCGATTTGTTCGAACAAATCCCGATTTGTTCGATCGGGCACCAGTAACGTCTCTCATCGAGAGGCTTATTGTTACTGTTTTTGGCATATCCAATACACATGGGTAGCTTGCCAGGCTCTGCCACGCGGGCTCCATACTCTCAGTAGCTTGCGGGGCTCTCCGAGAGGGGCAGAGGAATTGAACTCGGGCCGGCCTCGTGAAAGGTGAAAGCCCAACCACTGTGCTATCGCTCCAATCATCATGAGATACAGAATTACAAAGCTGTTCATGGTTGGGTTTCAGTCATACAGTATTCCAACACCCATCCCTCCACCACTGTACATTTCCCACCACCAATGTCCCCAGTTTCCCTCCTGCCAACCTTTCCCCCACCACAACCTGTCTCTAGGGCAGGCACTTTCATTTCTCTCTCTCTCCCCCACCCTCTGTCCCCTTTTGGGAATTATAAAGCCAAAGAGAGACATTCTTAGAAATGCATATTTTATTTGTAAACATCTCTTGCAAAAGAGTGACTTCTTGATTTTCTGAACTTTTCTTGCATCTGATGTTTATTCAAGTTAGGCCCATACCTCTTGGCCAAGTGCCCTGCCTCTGACTCTGACACTATTAATTTTTTATATAAATATAATCAGCCTAAAATTATCCTATTATCAGGGGCATATTACAGGGTGACAAATTCTGTTCCCCTTCTTGCTAATTTAGTGAAAGGTAGTGATTTTAAAACCCCAATAATGAAAATGTGCTATATTTAGTGTTTTATATTAGCTGGCACTCCCATTTTATAAAAGAGGAAACTGAGACTTGAATATGCATTCATAGTCACTATGCTAGTCAGCGGGTGATTTGGAATTTGGTTTTTGATTTATATTAATTTGAGTATTTTAAAACATGTCACTGAGGCTAGAGATATAAAAAAGTGGATAGTGTTCTTGCTTGGCTAGTGGTCAAACAGGATTCAATCCTTGGTACCTCATATGATCCCAGGAACCCTGCCAGAAATGATCCCGGAGCACAGAACCAGGAATAAGCCCTGAGTACCACCGGGTGTGGCCCCCCCAAAGCTAAAAAGAAAAAAATCGTGGCACATAAAGCTTAAAAAAACAATAATTTCCATAGAACAAGGCAAAGTAGAGAAGTTTTGATGGCAACATAGGTAGGAACTATTCATGAAACTCTTCTTTGAATGTGTGTATAGCATGTGTATAATAATCTAAAATTAAAATGTGCTCTGACTGTACCAAAGTGAAAAAAGAAATTTGAAAAAGACTGCTATCTACACTCTGGAATCAAAATAATCTCTGGAAATTATAATACGCAAAAAAAGAAAAGTCCTAAAATAAAGTACTATAAATGGAAGTTTTGATTGGTAACTTCCTCTGCTTTAGAGGCTGTGCAGGCTATTTGTTATTTTCTCCTTCGCTAGATACATGATAGCTATTTTCCAAATATCTCACAAATACATGTGCTTCTCAGATATCCAGATGGTTCTTTGCAATCTGCAGTCAAAACCTGGTGAACAATGATGTGACTCTTAAGATTACATATGCTTTCATTTGATGCCAAATATGACTGTGGGTTAGGGTTTATACAAATATTACAGGATTAGAACTTAATAGCTCTATCAAATGACCCAATGAGTCACTTGGAATCAACTATAGTCTGACGTCATATCCCCTTCTCTCAGACTTCCATGAGAACGTGTATGATAGGTGGTTCATGAACACATAGCCTTCAGGTTGACAGCAGAAAACAGAAGACTAAAGAAGGTATCACTTTGGGGGCCAGGACCATAGTCCAGCAGGTAGGGCATTTGCCTTGAACGTGGCTGACCTGGGTTCTATACCTGGCATCCCATGGGTGCTGCCAAGATAATTCCTCAGTGAAGCATCAGTACCGTGATCATTGCCAGGTGTAGCCTAAATACAAAACAACAACAACAACAACAACAACAACA
Source organism: Sorex araneus (assembly GCF_027595985.1). Lineage (NCBI taxonomy): Eukaryota > Metazoa > Chordata > Mammalia > Eulipotyphla > Soricidae > Sorex > Sorex araneus. The sequence goes on from NC_073313.1 coordinate 35,479,003, forward strand.
ACAAAAAAGAAAGTATCACTTTGGGCTGAAAAAATTGGTATGGCTTGTGATACTAGAAATATCCTTGTTGTTTTGACAGAAGTGACAAAACTGGTCAATGCAAGTCAAGAGGAATTATGCAGGAGCTTAAAGCCAACCGTCTGGCCACCAATTCAAATCCCTGGTGTCTCACATGCACTGGTGTGCACTCACATTGGTACTGGCAGCTTTGCTGTTTGAGCCTGGCAGCTCCACCCCCTGCCATCCCTAGTGTGCAACCCCTGGCAAGCACCAGAACTAAAAGAGAAGTGTGGGTGCCATGATGAGCACTGAAACCACACCTTGAGTAACTAAGAGAAAAGTGTGACCTCTTGTGAGCACCAAAATCATCCCTTGGGTACCTCAACTAAAAGCATGAGCTCTGTTGAGCATTATGCAAGCACCAGAGCTAAAGGATTATAAACCCCAGAGAGTACTGCGTCTGAGTGCACAGGCACTGCAAGATGAAGCACAAGCCCCAGCGAGCACCACAGCTAAATTGTGCGAGCACCACAGCCAGGTGTGTACGAACCTTATCATAACAACATCGGCAACATCACACAGCATCAGCAACACCACTAGAGGGAGGCCAAGGGGAGGGGACTAAAATATAAATTGAACCCCAAAACTTCAACCATTCCATGTAAAAGGCATCAAGTAACAGTTCTGTGGATTCCAAATGACCAGTTTTGTAAAAATGAAGACTCCTCTGATATTTCTGACCTTAGTGAGAGGAGGCGAAGAGGCATGAAATTGGGCCTATTGTAAGTTAGATAGTAGTATAAGGATTTAGTAGTATAAGATTTAAGTAGTATAAGGATTTAGTAGTATAAGAATTTAGTAGCAGTATATCATATTGAAGAGTTTCAATAACGTATTGCTCCTTCTAAGTATTCTCTTCTTCTGAAGCACATGCATTATTTATAACTGGAGAATAATTTTATTTAAATGCTTATTTTATTGACTGATGTGAATCTACATATAAGGAAAGCAGTTGTACTATAACTTATGGCTATTTACTAATCCAGTCAATTCATTCAGCAGAGGCCATCTGAAAGATAGATAACGCATGAAAACACTGTGATGCATAGTTTAGTGCCAAATATGGATAAGCACATGTAAAAATAATCCAAATGTTTATATATCATATCTGTTTACCTGACTCAGATATAATTGGCTATAAAACCAAGACATAAATGTGAAAAAATACCATAACCAGCCATGTTTAGTAAAATATAAGCGAGATAAGCACGAAATCGTATATTTAGCTATAAGTCACAAATTCTCAAGTGTTCTTGAGATGGCTTTTCTGAGAGTACTAATATGGCATTTAGCTACTACCAGCTTAAATTCTATTTCCAGGAGCTAGTAACCAGGAAATGGAATGCTATAAGGTTATTGTTGGCAAAAGACCAGGTGTTTCAAATGTCAGTACTCACTTCACTGGCAGTGCATGAGTTTTATGAGAATAAAGAGTTGGGAATGATGTCTCTGTGTTATATATAAAGCCAAGTCACAGAATTATTTATCTATCACCAACCATTTCAAAATGAAGCTGTAATATAAGAGAAGACTTCCTAGATTTAGAGTCAGAAGACTACATTGAAATAAAAAGATAAATTTTACTAGCTGAGTAACCTTGAGAATTAATTAAGCTCCAGTTTCTTCCACTGAAATTTGTAGACAATAACTCCATTTTAGAAGTCACTGTAATGGCAATTTGAGATTGAGCCATATAAAATTGCTGATATTTGATCATTTTTGTCTGCAAAAATTATTTCACTTTGCAACATAATAGTGATAGCTACAAATTCATTTATGCTTTTTGGGCACAGTTTCAACAGAAAAATATGATACTTGATTAGAAAGATGACTTCATTTTCTTACTCCTCCCCTATCTGTGCCCTTTTCAGTATACATTTTTACTGCACTGCATGCACTGTCATGAGTGGACCCATTTTCTTTTGTTCTTTTTGAACTTGGGCTTGGCAACCTGACTTATTTTGCCCATGGGATGTTAGCACGGGTTAACTAACAGAGCCTGGAAATGAAACTTTAGCCAAAATGAGGCTTGGTCTCTTGTTCCATTAGAATATTTCTATGACAGACTCCTGGAGAATGAAATACTTCTAGAACAATGTCTGACACCCAGTCATTCCATCTGAGGTCATTCTAGAGCAACCAAGAACTTTCAGACTTATACAGAAGACAGGTTTTGATTATCATAGTTTATATTTAGCTCCAGTCTTATGTATCAACCCTTATTTTATCCCTGATGCAGCAAACACTTCCCACGTTGTGTTGAATGAGTTGAATGAGGTTGTTCCAGTTACCTTCAGGACAGTAACAAGTCTTACAATGGAGACGTTACTAGTGCCCGCTTGAGCAAACCGGTGAACAACGGGACGACAGTGCTACAGTGCAGTGCATATTTAGCTAAATTTCTGCTGTCAACCTATAGTTGTATACCACTGAGGAATTCGATCAGTGTACTTATTGTGGTGGTTCCAACTAGTAGTTATAAACAATTATCTCATTTCACTGATGTAATAAGTCTATATAAGATATAATAAGTCATCCTCACTGGACAAAAGAAGACACCATGACATAGAGGAAAGTTAAACTTCCCTGAGTCATATTAACAGTAAATGATGGAGGAAGGGTTTGAAATTAGGGAGGTTGGCCCGGAGGCAATATTCTAACTAGTACACAGAAAGGCTTTGTTCTTGTGAAGATGAAATGGGATTTTCTCTTTTTTTGAAAGTGCTTTGTCAATATTAAAGCACACTAAAAATATGTCATTATTATGAAGCTGCAACTTCTTTTCAAAGATGCTCTAAAATTCCTGCTAAGTTTTTTCTTTGTCTCATAAAAAAAAGAATCCCCAGGCAAGCACTGGGTGATTTAAAATGCACTGTTCTTTGATATGCCAGTTACATAGGAAAAACTGATAAATGGTGAAATTTAACATGCCACCTTCCTTCCAAATCAGTGATAGACCGCTGCTATTTGCTAGGCAACTACCAAGTAAACAGAAAAATAAAGCCACAGTCTTCTTGGCAAATGTCATTAAAAATAGATTAAGTTTACAGTAAATGTAATCTGTAGCATAGATCATAAAGACAAAAAACCTGAAGGGGAAATGAAGGCACTAATAAGATATTTCTTAATTTTATGAAGCGTTACACACATCAGACCACCGAACTAAAATAACCTAGGGAAAGAGCAGTGAAACAGGGCATTTGTTCCACAGCTTCTAGAAGGCATGCAAATGGTGCAAAACAAGAACCTGATTATGCCTAGAAATTGAAATAAACATAAAAAAGAGAAGTCTGGAGATGCCAATGGGCATTAACTTTATGAGGTGTGAATTTATTTACATGGACTACTCTCCATGGCCATGAGTTTTTAAAATTCTGCTCTATTTTTAATTTTTATGTATACTGAGCCCCTCCCCCCTGGAGAGTTATTTTCTGGAAAGTGGAAAACTAGATTGGATGTCTGGATACAATGGCTAATGCGGAGAAGTGAAGGGAAAGAGATACTCTCTGATTGGATGTACCTAAATGGATCAACATGTGACCAGAAGTGGAACTTCTGGATTTGGGGGGCAGGGGTTCGGAAGGGGGACTTTGTCTATTTTTTTATGTAAAATGCAGAGATGTCAGTATCTTAATGTCATCCCGTTGCTCATCGATTTGTTCAAGTGGGCACCAGTAACGTCTCTCATTGTGAGACTTATTGTTACTATTTTTGGCATATCCAATATGCCACGGGTAGCTTGCCAGGCTCTGCCATGCAGGCGCGATACTCTCGGTAGCTTGCCGGGCTCTCCGAGAGGGACGGAGGAGTCAGTATCTTAAAAGGAAAAATTTAAAAAACTTGACAGAAGGAAAGAGAGGAAAATACTAAAAGGGCACCCACAGAGAAGGGATTGAGGAAAATAGAAAGAGAGTTTTGCTTTGGAAATTCTAACAAAAACTTCTAGGATTTGTACAACAATTAATTCCTAAATGCCTCAAATCCTCAGTTTTCTTTAATTGACTCTTATTTAAATCATTTGTTTCATCTTTGAAAATTGTCACCTAATTTTCTGTGTTTCTTTGAATAAAAAGTGACACTGCACTGTAGCACTGTCCTCCCGCTGTTCATCGATTTGCTCAAGGGGGCACCAGTAATGTCTCCATTGTGAGACTTGTTGTTACTGGTTTTTTTTGCATATGGAATACGCCACGGGTAGCTTGCCAGGCTCTGCTGTGCGGGCGGGATACTCTCTGTCTCTCGGTGACTTACCTGGCTCTCAGAGAGGGATGGAGGAATCGAACCCGGGTCGGACGCGTGCAAGGCAAACACCCTACCCGCTGTGCTATCGCTCCAGTCCAATAAAAAGCGAATGAAGGGGAATAAGAGAGAAACACAAAGGAGTTTTGCACCAGAGTACTTTTACTTTTTTAGAATAGAGGTTTGAAAAATTATTCAATCTGTTCATTCAATGATTAATGTCTGTTGGACACGATGGTAACACCTCACTGAGAGGATTGGGATGGTACACAAGCTCTTCTCTCATGTCAATTTGTTGGCAATTTAAACTTTCTGAACAACTACAGCTTAGTTATGTACCACGTCCTTTTCATGTAAAATTCTGAGACACTGTCTGCATACTGTACTTGCTCAGATGATAATGCCCCTGCTGGATTTTCTTCTTGTTGCTTCATTGTCCTAATTTGTCAAAAGTTTCAAATCCTAACAATATAATCCTACCTCTCGAAGGGCCCGGCAAGCTACCGAGAGTATCCCGCCTGCACGGGCAGAGCCTGGCAAGCTACCCGCAGCATATTCGATATGCCAAAAACAGTAATGATTGTTCTCATTCCCCTGACCCTGAAAGAGCCTTTAATCGTTGGGAAAGATTAGTAAGGAGAGGCTCCTAAAATCTCAGGGCTGGGAGGAACAGAGAGGTTACTGGTGCCCGCTCGAGTATATCAACGAACAACGGGATGACAGTGATACAGTGACAGTGATAATCCTACAATGTTATTTGAAAAATTTTATGTATTCTTTTTTGGTCTGTTTTGGGGCCACATCTACTGGTGCTCAGGGGCTACTTCTGCCTCTGTGCTTAGGGGTTTTTCCTGTCAGTGCTTGTGGACCATGTGATGCAGAGACTTGAGCCCAGGCCTCTTGTATACAGAGAAGGAGCTCAGCACATTGACCTACCTTTTCAGCTCAGAAAATGTTTGTGTATTCAAAGGTCACTGAAAAGATACTTTTATAGACCAGAAGACTAAAACTAGAAAAACCTGCTAAAATTGACAACAATAAACTGAACACACAAATTGATAACCACAACTTTGGACAACTACTTAGAGATACATATTAAGTTGAACATATCATTTTCTTATGTATATACATCAACTGCATTGCATGAAATAAATAGACAATAGAATAGTGTGCACAGTTTCAGGAATGGACATGAATAAAAACAATCATATCATCATATTTGTAATAGTCCAAAGTAAGAGCGAACTATATGTCCAGCCACAGTAGCATGAATGAATAAATACATTCTTAAATACTCACATATGGGGGCTGGAGCAACAGCACAGTGGGTAGGTCATTTGCCTTGCACACAACTGACTCGGGTTCGATTGCCAGCATCCCATATGGTCCCCCGAGCACTGCCAGGAGTAATTCCTGACCTGCAGAGCTAGGAGTAACCTCTGTGCATTGCCGAGTGTGGCCCAAAAAGAAAAAAAAATACTCGCATATGAAATATGCTACAACAACAAGATGAACACCCTACAATATATAAAAACCAATATGGCTAAATCTCAAGAAAATAATATTGGATAAAATAAATCATAAACAAAAAATATTAACTACTGCGTGAATCAATTTTTCTGAGTTTAAAGCAATAGACTATGTAAAACTCTAATGCATGTAGGCAAGCTATTAAAGAAATGGGAACAATGAAATGATTTTATCTAGCATAAGGATAATGGAAGGACAGTGATGGGAAGAGCATGAAAGATTTCTGAAATGCTGACAAGTTTGTTTCTTGATCTCAATTTTGATCATATGAATGTTCACTCAATGATAAATTATTAAGCCTTACAAATATATATATATATATATTTGTATTATCATCTGTCTCATTTTTATTTCTTCAGTCCGAGCTTCCATTAAGCATTATGCTTTATCAAACTGCTGCTTTTATATAGAGCAAATCTTCTTAAAAATAACTTAAAGTATTATCTGATATTTGTCAGCATTATAGTTGTGTGAATAGTGACATATTAGTTTTGAATTGCTAGGCTTGAAGCATATTTCACAAAACATACAGACAACTTAGTAAAATTTTAGAAAAATTGATAAATACACTAAGATATAAAAAGAAAATTAACTCTTCTTAAGTCTCAGATATTTTAATCATAACCAGAGCTAATTCTGAGGTAGAAGTCCTTTAATCACTTTGAAATAACAAAAGACCATATTTTATTAATCTTAGAGCATGTTTTTTTCACACCTATGATGAACAAAGAGTGCATTTTGTAATGAATTGCATCTTATATCTTTGTGACTATGGTTTGAAGTTAAGGTCTTCCAGAAAGTCTTTTTGTTTGCTTTTGCCAGTCAACTTCAGTCATTACCCATCTGAGACCATTTTAAATTAAGTTCTCTGCTTGAGGCTTTTTGGACCACACTGGAAGTGTGAATTTAGACCTCACAATCTGCAGGAATACAAACTAGTTCAAATTCTGTCCTCATTGCCAAGGTCAGTTTGATGTTCCTTTCCCTGTGGCCTCTCCACTAAGATGCTTAGCTATACATTCAAATTGTAACCTTTATTGGCCTATTACTTTGCAGAGAACACCTCCTGTTTGACCAATTCTGACGATTTGGGTTGTGATTTTCCTTTCCTATTGGTGCATACAACATTACAATCAGCGGAGTCTTCTATTGCAAAAATTACAAGTCACAGGGAGAGATTTTTTTTCCAAAAGAAGGTGTTTAGTTTACAACTGGACAGGAAGTCCCTGAAGAATTTTTGTTGTTGTTGTTTTGGGGTCACACCTGGCCATGCTCAGAGCTTATACCTTGTTCTATGCTCAGGGATCGCGTCTGATGATTCTCAAGGGACCATATGTGTTGCTGGGGACATAGCCTTGGCATACAAGCCAAGCACTCTGCCCTTTTACTATCTCACCAGACCCCCTGCATGATTGTTGTATGCATTATTTTGTTTAACCATGTATTAATTTTAGTAAGAATCTTACTATGTATGCTATATTGTTAGTAGAAGTACTGGGTTTAAATAAAATTAGTAAATTTGCTTTACAGAGAGTCTCTTGCCCGCAGGCCTGGCTGTCTTCCCCAGGGCCCCTCAGAGGGGATGGGCTCCAGCTTTCCTCCCCACCCCGAGCAGAGCTCCCGGCGGCGGAAGACCACCGGAACCTAGCTACAGCCATGCTCGAGGCCCCTCTCCACAAATTCGGACGGGCCTCACACATGAAGGTACTGGCAGAGGAACCCAGGTGTGTGTAATCCCATCAAAGGCCAACATCCAGAGATTTAAAAGCGAGCTCCCAGCCTATTTCTTGTAGCCTACTTCTCCCTCTGGGAGAAACTGGCAAGCTTCTGCCACATGGGACAGCCTTGCAAGCTTCCCATGGTGTATTCATATGCTAAATCCAGTAACAAGCTGGATCCCATTCCCCTGACCCTGAAAGAACCTCCAGTGGGACATCCTTGGGAGGGCTGAGGCGAGAGAGACTTCTAAGATCTCAAGGAAAGGACGAATGGAAAGGTTACTGAGCCCGCTCGAGAAATCGATGATTAATGGGATTTCGTGATTCGTGATTCGTGGAATTTGCTTTGAGAATCATAGTCATATTTCCCATAAAGCAAAATTACAGTTTCCATTTGTTTGTTTTGTACTCCAATTTGAATGACAAGACCTGTGAAGTCTCAGGATGTATATGAGTAAATTTTGGCATGCATATGTATATGTGGACATGTATGTAAATATATGTGTGTATGCACCCAGATGCAAAGAAATGTTTAACATTTGGATACAAATGAGAAACGAAGAAAGTTTCTCAGTTAGTTTTCATTATGAAAATATTTTGGTCTTGCCAAAATTGGATATTATGGAAGAATATTTGGGAGGGAATTGGGAATCCTATCTACAATGTTTGATCCAACAGATTCAATTCATAGCCTCAGCAGGTAATAAAAGAAGCCTCTGGACCATGTAAGGGATTGCCCAGGCATAGCTAGGTGCATTGACCATTTTATGTATTAATGCCAATCGCAAATAAATCATTTTTCTGGTCTGCTGTGAAAGGAAAGAGGATATTTCTGTCAGTAAGTGAATGGAGGATTACTGACTTTCTGACCTTTCCTGGCTGTGATAAAAGATGACTTCTTTCCTTTCAGCAATACTTCCAAAATGGAAATTGCTCTTTTAAATGTACGATGTGAGAATGAAGAAGGGAGCCTGTTATTATTCCATAAATAGATGGTGGCAGAGGGCACCCCTTGGGAAAAGGAGAAATGCTCATTAGGGCTATTTTTCTGAGAGCTGTCAGTATGCATGTGTTTGCATTTAAAGAGAGTGGAGAAAGGAGATAGCAAGTCCTGACCGGATGTATTTTTAAGACTCTATTCTTATTCCTGTGGCATTTAAATATAGTGTGCAAAATACAGCACTCCTAAACGCATCAAGCTATGTTATGTGGATTCTAATGTCATTTTTCTGATGAAGGAGTCAAGAGTGCAAGATTGTTTTGCCTTTTATTCTTAGATCCAAATAAAAATAGGGAACAATATAACAGGGCATGCATTGTGTCTTGACTCAGGAAATACGGCCTGGTATTTCAAAAAACAAATGGATTTTACTTCTCTGACCACAGGGACAAAAATGTGTTAAAGGTTAAATGTGTTCAAGGGTCTTTAGAAGGCCTGATAAATTGAAACAAATGAGAAAATAATGATATATTTGGTTATGTTACTATCCAAAGCAACTAAAATGCTCTGGTATTCAAAAATATCTCTCAAGTCTTCTATCAATTAGGTCTCAAGGATACTTTCAGTAATATGAGTTGTCAGATCACCCTTCCACCTCATTCTGAGTGCAAGAGACTTCTTGAGACAATGTAAAGATATTCACAAAATAAAGGAATTATGGATTACATGCTTCTGGTGATGAGTCAGTTTGTCATAAAAGGCTTGAGGCTATCTGCTTTCAGAATCACAGAAAAATGTTCATCAAAGCTGAAATTCATATTAATCAATAGAACTCTGTTTTGAAATTACATTAAGAAAAATAAAGCTCTCAAAATGAATGACTTTTATCCTAAGATGAAAGCTGTGGATACGACAGAATATCTGGCTGCCTAAGTTTTGCACTAAGATCTATGAAGATTGTCTTGCCACTTAAATACCTAAATCATGTTGGTTTCATTACAAGAAAGAACAATCATTCTTTTGAAGATGTTTATATAATAATGCATCTGATATTTAAGCACTGGATTTTCATCAACAAGTAATGGTTACTTCTTAAAACACTCACATGCACATAGAAATTTACCTTAAGAGGATGCCATCAGCAGCAAAGAAGACTTTAACTTTGTATTTATTGTTCAATCTTGTGCTAAGTCAGGAACACAGAGGTTGAGAAGACAGAACCTTGGAACATGGGTTGCATTGCCTGTCTGTCTACATGAAGTCACAATGTTTGGCAATAAATGATCTGAAATAACTCATCATCAGGTTGACTTTCTTAAATAGCCATGCAGAAAACTCACAAGCAGTTAATGGTTTCATTTATGTTGATTCTATTGGAGCTTAATGCACTAAACCAAAAGTAACTCTAGAGTTAAGGCAACAGAAACCTTTGATAGTTGTGTGAGGTATTGCTCTAACATCATCAAGAGAATTCAAAAGTGCAAGAGAGTCAGCAGCACTAGTGTTCTCAAACATGTGAATGATGCTCCCTGTAGTTGTGCAGTGAAATAGATCTGAAGGTTTAACATAGGTCACCAATTCATCATAGATATGACGGTCATGGGAGCAGGGCCTGAGAGATAATACAAGTGTTACGGTACATGCCTTGCATGTGGCCAAGCCTAGCTTGATATCTGACAACCCTAGGTCCCTTGAGCACTGTCAGGTGTGGCCCTGAACCCCCTCCTCGCCCACTCCACTGAGCTTCTGGGGCATTTGGCAGGGAATACCACAGGCCCCTCCCCTACTGCACCCCCGTCAAATATAAGAGTGAAATTGCCATGAGTAGCTTCATAGATTTAGAGCAGTGTTTATGTCCTCTGATAATTACTGATCTTTCTCCTGTAGCATCTGACTTTCATCCTGGAACAGAATACACACAGAGAGGAGAATTAACACTAAAATATTTTCACTGAGTTATATTTTATGGGAGTGAGACTAGTGGGAGCAATGTTTGAAAGAGAAATAGGTTGTACACCCTAGGTGAGGTGGGGAATGTGATGGAATCATGTATGTCGGATACTCTTCTTTGAAGATTTAGCAAAACCTGGAAATTGAACCCCCACCCCCTCAATGAAAGGGTACTTTGTCCAACATAAATTTCCTCTTGGTTCCCAACAAAAACTGACTTAATCGCACCATAATATTGACATACTGATATGTCATGAATCACAAGGAACCTTGACCGTTCTGGAAATTGGGATTGTCCTCTCTGTTGGTCTTACATAGTCCCTTTGACATTTCTCTCTGTGTACATATGTCATTCTACTATTCTTTGCAGTTTTGCATGCATCTCCACACACACACATACACACACCCGAGTCTCATAGTTTTTTAGTGACTACGCTGAGAGACCAATTCTAAATTTAATGGGCAAGAGGATGTTAGCTTAAGGCAATTTCTGTTGTAATCACTTCTGATCAGGGGTGCAGGGTTATGTGGTGTAAATCTGATAGCAATCTTAGCAGCCCTCAGAAAAATCATTATAGGTGGAGCACAGACTCCATTCCAGAACTAATCAGTTGCACCAACCCATCAGGCTTCTACTCTAATATCTGCAGTCTTATGTCACATGGTTATCACACAGAATGGTCACACTTGGAAAAAGCAATGGTTTAAGATCTTTATCTAGTACACTTTCCCCCAATCCTTACTTTGACTTTAACTTTGCGTTTCCACAAATTCATAATTCTAAAAATACTGAAAATATAAAATTATATGCAAACCATCCCAAGTATATAAATGCATGAAACTTATGCTTATAAATCAAGATCAGCCTAACAGTAGGAAAATAGTATGTTGATCTTATGTTTTTTCTGCCCAAATAGCACAATAGTCAACTCAACTGAAGCGAATAGTGCTTTTAGTTTGAATGGGTATGAGAAGTCTTCATTGTTAATTCTTGGAGCATTTCTGATTCATGTCATACAGTCATTGGCAGCAGAAGAAGGTGTTTGTCTTTAGGATACTTGAACTTCCCCAAAGCTGAAATACCTGGCTCAATGCCTATTAATGTTTGACTCTGATACATAACACACACACACACACAAACCCATTCTTGAAAAATATGTGGGAAAAGTAACCCAAAGTCTCGTTTTGGAAGCTGTCTGGAATGGTATGTGCTAAATATTGAGATTTGCAAAGCTATATTCTGCATATTTAATTTCTTAATGTCTACTTTATCAAGAATCATATCAAACCATTAAGGTCTTCAGAAAGTACAATAAAATTTATATGAAAACTCCATAAAGATTTCTGTACTGTCAAATGTATGGTAAAACTGTTCCAACAGTGAATGGCATTCGCAGGTTGGTATTGAAACATGTTTTTCATGATAACAAGTATTAGTGATTTCATAAAAATTCCTCTCATTGCATTATTTAGACCTATAACAACTCAAAAAATCAGTATAGCTTAATAATGTGTAAAAATAATCATCTGAAGGTTATTAATTGGAAATCTTACTCTTGGTGTCAGGACTGAGCAGAGATGTGGACACAAAGTGAGCCTTATTTTCTGAAAACTTTGCCTGGAAGAGGTTGCCAAGTTTGTCATTGCTTTGTTTTCCATGAAACCTCCTATCTAAAGGCCAATTAAGTGTTCTTTCTTCTTCATCTAACCCTTAGCAATTTTCCTCCCCATTCATAATAGCCTTAAATGTATTATCCTCAGATTTGCACTTTCTTTGAAATCTTTCCAGTGAACATCAATTTGATTTAAGAAATAGGCTGTAGGTGATTTATATTCATTTATTTTACTTTTATAGTGATTAATTCAAAGTAATGGTGGGGCAGTTCTCAGTATTATCCTCACAGATATGTTTTATTCCATGCAGGACTGCCTCTCACTTATAAATGTTTTCAGGGACTGATGAGATAGTAGAGGATAAGGCACTCACTTGCCTTGCATGCAGCCCACTCTGGTTCAATTTCTGGAATGTCATGTGCCCCCTCTCTACATCCTCAGCACCACAAGGAATGTCCCCTGTCAGGAAAAGCTGTTGGGCACCACCAGGTGTGACCCAAAGTGCTCCCGCCCCACATTTTCAGGATACCTCATCCATAGTCACACCCTCACATGTGCCAAAATTAGTACACAGATAGTAGGGCGTTTGCCTTGCAAAGCGGCAGACCCGGGTTCTATTTCTCTGCCCTGTCTGAGAGCCCGGCAAGCTACCGAGGGTATCCCACCCACACGGCACATCCTGGCAAGCTACCTGTGGTGTATTCAATATGCCCAAAACAGCAACAACAAGCCTCACAATGGAGACATTACTGGTGCCCCCTCGAGCAAATTGATGAACAACGGGACGACAGTGTTACAGTGCTATTGTTTTCATTAGTACTTGTCACATGCAGAAATTGAAGTAGTCAAGGTTTTTAGTGGCTTTATGACATGATTTTCCAGCACTTGATCCAAGCTTCTTTTATAATCATTTCTGTGAAGTCATTGGGCTTGGAAATATTTGCTTGCCAAAACTGAGTTCCTCTGGTGAACCACTCAACACAGCTTTAGTTTTACAAAGAAAACCATTCTTTTTGGGCTGTTAATCTTGGCTTAAAACACCACATATTATCCTTCCCACTTGAACAATTCAGCTCCTGTTCTCTCATAGTTTGGAATCTTTAGATTTACTACTGGAATATAAATGTAACCTAGCTGGTGACTCTTTGAAAACAGATTTTTCAAATAGAGATATATGGCCCTTCTGCTCATGGGAACGTTTAGCCGTTCTCTAAAATGTGAGAACTTCCCAATGTGAAAAGCTTCCTTATATATGAAAGCTTTGGCCTTTCAGTACATGGGGTTCTGTTTCGTTGGATTTTAGCTCTGAAGCACTAAGTAGTTACTATTTATCAGGTTTCAGTACTTGACAATAAATCAAACTATTCAAATAATTAGTGCTTCCTGTGGAAATACTCCTAAGTACTTTATTCTAGTTTTTATTTGCTCTTTTAATCTTATCTAAGACAGCACTTTTGAAAAGCTATTAGCAAAAGGTCATAACATGAAAATTTGATCAATTAAAAATTCAGGTATTCCGTGGATTTTTCTACAGAGTACAAAATAACTTCTCTACTAATTCATTTCCTAGCTAACATTGGAAAACTCATTCTTGATGTCAGGACTGAGCAGAGAGATGTGACCATAAATGGGGACTTACTCTCTGGAAACGAAAGAACTAAAAAACCCATTAAGACAGAGCAGTGTATTGACAGAGCGTAGGCCTGCCTTAATGAAACAAACCGCTAACAGGGTATATGGTCATAATGCCACAACAAATTGTAATTGCTTTTCTGTTTCATGTACACAATACAGTCGCTGAAGGCAAAGGATTTTCCCTTGTTAAGTTCTAGTAAACTTACGTCTCTGTTTTCCAAATTCAAAGAAAGTGGGTCATGGATAATTACCAGGCAGGATATGTTTGTAAAGGTGTTTTGCTTCTGAGAATTCTATATAAAAATGAAAGTATTTCATATTAAATATTTAAAATATCAGAGTGAAACTGTTCATCAAATAAAGGCACTGAAAGCATTTTAAAAATGATAGAAAATTTGTGAAAATGTAATTTGAATTAGAAATATATATACTTTTGGAAAATTTGATACTCAACATACCATAGACGTGCTGGTGATTTACAGTATTTTAATTTTAGCAGAAAAAATGTGTCACTTCAAAACCTGAGGGTTTCTATGATACACAAAAGACTGTCTTTGTGACAAAAACTTTTGCATTTGGACTTAATCAATCAACAGAAAAGTTTGCTCAATTATAAATATGGCTCTATTTATATCTTCAAAAAAATTTTTGTTTTCTTTTTGGGTCACACCCGGTGATGCTCAGCAGTTACTCCTGGCTCTACACTCAGGAAATACCCCTGGTGGTGCTCAGGGGACCATATGAGATGCTGGGAATCGAACCCGGGTCGGCCACGTGCAAGGCAAATGCCCTACCTGCCGTGCTATCTCTCCAGCCCCATTCAAAAAATTTTTGTATAATACCAGTGATTTTTGTCTTTTTTGACTTGTTCAAGAAGACTCACCATTTGTATAGACAAAAAGCTAATGGAATATTTTATTTTTAAAATATCTTTACGTATATGCATGCACACTGCAAATTTAGAGAACCTGATTTAAAACAGGAATAACGGGGCTGGAGCGATAGCACAGCGGGTAGGGTGTTTGCCTTGCACTTGACCGACCCGGGTTCAATTCCCAGCATCCCATATGGTCCCCTGAGCACTGCCAGGGGTAATTCCTGAGTGCAGAGCCAGGAGTAACCCCTGTGCATTGCCGGGTGTGACCCAAAAAGAAAAAAAAAGATAAAACAGGAATAATACAGGGAGCGTGCTTTACTTACACCTTCACCAGATGAAAACAAGATTGCAAACAAAGAACAAAGCAGAATATCAAACATTCTCACTATTCCTATTTCTGTGTAGGAAAACCATTAGCCTACACTTTATCTCTTTCTGTGCATTTTATTTATGTTTTGAAAGTAAAATAATTTTATTTTTAATTTGGGGGCCCCACACAGATGTGCTCAGAGCTTACTCCTGGCTCTGAGCTCAGACATCAGTCCTGGCAGGCTTGTGGAAACCATATGCCAGGGATTGAACCTGGGTTGGCTGTACGCAAGCAAACTTCCTACCCACTATATTATTGCTCTGGCTCCAAAATAGTTTTATTTTGACAAAAACGAGAGTGTGAACGTGCATGGGCTATTCAAGAACGAACCTGGGCTTCTCTGGAGGGAAGGGAGCCAAAGGTAAGTTTCGACAAAAAATATAAGGGAATTTCACGTTAGGTTGAGATCCAGGTGACGGAACAGGAAATGTACCTTTCTGTGCATTTAAAAACTTTAGAAAGACCTTAACATTCTTTCTTATACTGTTCACATAATTCAGCTGTAGAGGAGAGGAAGGGTTTTGGGAGGAAAGTTGAAATGAAACATGGCTACAAAAATTTGAATACAAAGCAAACATGTTATAGTAAGCTGTGTTTTCTAATAAAAGCTACTAGAAAAAAATGAAGACATTTTTTCGGTAGTGACCATCTACAGAGAAGACACAAAGTCAAGCCACATTCGAGAAGTCACTTTTATTTTTGTTTTCGTTTTACACAGATAACTTCATGTCAACTACAAAAATCAAGAAATAAAGAACCAATTGTGAACTGCAAACTCAAAACCATTGGAGTGATCAACAGCTTTCTCCCAGAACACTGTTTAAAAAAGTAACTGGAATACCATGAATTCATATTTAAGTAGTAAACATGTCATATACTTAAAAATAATAAATACTGAACAGCAATAGATAAACTAATAGCATGAACAGCATGAAGTATATTTTATTTTTTAAGACAGATGAAAATTCTAGGCACAGTTTTAGGCATTAAAGAGGACACAGAGGCATAGGTTAGTGTGCGCTGCTCTGTACAAAAATACAGTCTGAATAAATTACATTGCTAGCCATACAATTAGACATCACTTACCAATCAGTTCATTGCATGTTTAACAATATACAGGTACATGCTAGTCCATATATATCATTTATATTTCAAACACATAGGTCTCTCTATATTTATGTTTTTATGTATTTATGTACACGCTGAACATACAAAACGCTAAAGAGTTGTGCAAGAAATCCAAATAACTAGCCCTGCTGAGTACTTTATGCTATATGTATGTGTATCTATCTTACTCGCTCTCTCCCTCTTTCTCTCTCTCCAAGATAAACAATGGGTCTGTAGTTAACAGCTTTGCTTATAGGAAAACATCAAACAAACGGAAAGGTGCCAAGATAAAGTTACAGTAGGTGAAAAACTCACTTGTGTTTTATTCTGATTGACAAAACACTGTTTCATTGGAATGCCATAATTTTTATTTGCTGAACTTGTTAGTAATGAAACTAACTCTGAGATATGGTAGAAATGGGGGAAATTATATTAAGAAATTTACTTTTCAATAAACTGCAGATATGTGTGCCTTAGCCTTTAACAAATTCTGTCACTTTCCCGCTTGTCATACCCACAGAGACTCAAACCGTGGTAAGACTCAAGATGTGACCCTCGTTTAATAGCACACTGCATCCTCCACTAAGAAAAGTGCCTCAGTGAAATCAGCACGAAAGTATGGTTTTCCTATTATTCAGGAATAAAGAGAGTCTCTCACAAGAGAGTTTAGGAGCCAAAATCCCTCTCCAACAAATATATTTCTCATGCTGCTCTGACAATATGTAATTAACTGTAAGATAGCCTGGCCCAAATTTTACTCTTCCTCAAGAAAGCTGCTTCAAGGTTCTACAATACTAATATATCTTTCTGAAAAAAATTCATAGTATGTCAATGGTTCCATATAGAATCTATACTTTAATAGAGGTCACTCTCTAGGATTCATTTTGTCACTTTTGCTGTCATTACTAAAATAAGAATAAACCTGGTTCTTTATATTTACTTCTCAATTCTATAGAAAAGCCACAAGAGTTTTTTTTTCTTTTAAAGTATCTGAGTAATAAAATAGTTTTTGTTTGGTTGGTTGTTTTGGCAACAAGTCTTAATACAAGCTGGAAGCAGAGCTCTGCTTAGGGAGGTAAAACAAATTATTAAAAACTATTGACATGGTCCTGGCTCTTAACAGATTTTCAATGATAGAACACAGGTACACTTCAAATAATTTTTCTACTGCTTCTTTCTGTAAGAGGGCTAAAACCAGGACATACTGTTTTAGTGTCTTTGCTAACAAAAATAATTATTTATAACTTTTATATTAGAACTGTATATTTGATATAAAAATATGTTTTCAATTAAACTATCCAAATTTGTATATTAAACAGGATTTCAACACACCAGTTTGCAGAATCAAACTTATTCCTTATTGTTGATATTTCCTTCCATTTGAACAGTCAACAAAAATGATTCACAGAACGTAAATCCCTCATAACTGTGTGCACAAATCAGTTAGCCCATTAGTTAACTTCAGAGGACCAGATGATAATCAGATGAATTCTACTTCTCTACTGAGACATTTAGACGTCTATAGAAATCTATCACTAAATTCCTTTATTTTTAATGAAGACATTTAAAGTACTTGAAAAAAAGCAGCCTTCTATTTTAATGAGTTTTCAACAAAATTATCATCCTAATTACTACTCTCTTTTGTACTACAGTGCTTACAGAATCATTAATTTTCAGATTAACACCATTTCAATTTTTCTTACATAATTCTATTAAAACTTTCCAGGGAAACAGTAGAGAACATAGAGCAAAAGTTTTACGATATATGTACTTCAGTTTGGTAAATAAGTGTAAATACCAATCTAAGCCTCTTAACAATGTGTACAAGGTTAGTGTTCAAATCACTTCACTAGAGCAAATATTAATTTTACATGTAATAGGCAAATGCATGTGGAAGGCTAGGAAACAACTTATCACCAGTTATACTAAAATGTTTACCATCCATAAAAATATTGAAGCTTGTTACATATGCACAGTTGTTTGCTGCAATGTTTGGTAAATGATTTAAAGGGTACTCAGGACAAAAGCAACTCATGCACAGTTGGTTTTAGTTGCCTCAGGCAAAAGAGAGACTCAAATTTTCCTCATTCTAGATATGGCTGAGGCACAAATTCTAACCATGTAATGAAAAGCACATGTGGCTCCCTTCCCAGGGAGATGTTGATTGCCAGAGCAGAATCTCCCACATAATAGAGTATTCTTGAAGGTGGAATGTGTACCATTAACCACTTACATTCAGAACTCCCATTAGATGCTTAAAGGCAGTTCACTTTCCAAGAGAATACTCAAGCAAATAACCAACAGCCAATGCAGTCATTGGGTGGGATAAGCAGGCAATAAGGATTCCTAACAGTGGAATCCATGTCAGTGCAAAGAAACTTCTAAATGTTGCTTATGCCAGCTGCTCCCCTGCAGGCAATAGGAGATTCAGGCATTTCTCATTCCAACTAGTTTCTCATAACAGTTGCTGTCATATAGACCCTTCACTTGTCAAGAAAAATGACACCAGCATATTGGAAGTTTGCAGCATTTGCCTATGTCTAATCAGCTCTCTTAATTTGTGCAGGTCCCTAAAATGGATGTAAAAGCTGGTTATGATGTTTACAGCCAAAAGGCAAAAGATCTTAAATCAACTGAACAAACTGCCTGATGTTCCACAAGTGTTTTAGAAAATAGTGAGATAGAAAAGATGCAGACAGAACTCTTCTTTTGGATGGTGATGCTGATTTTTAAAATTGTAGACAACTGGTTCTAGTAGTAGTCTTCGTAGTTCTTAGGGTTCAGGCAATAAAGGATGGCACCCCCAAAAGAAAATATGGTTGCCCCCCAGGCCAGGCCATAACCCCAATTGAACTCATGGTAAATTTTCAAGGTCACAGTTTCAATGAACTTGATTGGGTACAGGACCAGGCTGCAAACCTGCAAAACAACTGGAAGAAAAGCAAATCAAAATTAGAACAATGTCATTTATAGGAAATAAGATGAAATATATACACACATATACATGAAAATGATTTTTTCATCATAAAATCCAAATCATTATCTAGATGATTTACTTAGAAATATTAGTGTTTTCCCATTTACACTATTTCACAATATACTAAGAATTATCCTCAATAATTGGCACTGTTTCAATAGTTTGATGGAATAATTAGAATACAATAATCTATACAAACAGATCAACCAGTGATCCACACTTTACAAACACATGTATATTATAGCAAGAAATACTTATTAAGTTAAACTGTTCCACTACACTAAACCTATGAATTACTACAGGTTTATAGGTTAGCTATTCCAATACTAGCTGAAACCTGTGTTATTTATTTATATTCTTGTCGAACTAAGATTTCCAATTCATTTCTCCTAAGAAACTGAATTATGACATGTTTTTGTTGCTATTCTTTCTCTAAATCAAAAGTTCCCCAACTTATTTGGCCTACTGCCCTCTTTTCAGAAGAAAATAAAAATAGCACTCCCACCCCCACCCCAGAAGTCTACTTTAAGTGAAAAAACAGAAAGTGTCCTCCAATTGCACCCAGGTTTCTACTACTACCCCTCTGGATTGGTGGAGGGGGGGAGGCGGCAGTGTCAACCACTTTAACACGCTCTATCCCTCTTAATTCAGCCTGATAGTCTTGAAGTCCTACTTGATATCTTTGCTTATAATTGTCTGATCCAAACTTATTTTCATTCCTTTCCTCTCACATTCCTTCCATCTCATCTTTCAAAATGATATCGAAAGGCATTGTCTTTAAGAAGCCATGCCGAATTATACCCTTTAGTTTAGCTGTAATAGATAACATCGGTTTTCATCAAAGAATTAAGTTGAAGGCATGGAAGATAATGGTACCCGATAACATAAGCTAATGGTGGCTACTAACTTAGCTCTTCATTCTTGGTTCACTCTTAGTTCTCAGTCAGGATTAAAGCGGAGAGGTGGTGAGTCACACCTAATGAAGTAAATCATTCAGGAAGGGGACCACTGTTTTTAATACTGAAAATTAAGGTGGCTATTTATCCTGTGGGCATATTTATGTGGGAAAAGCTGGATTACATAAGAAATGATATCTTCCATTCAAAATAGTATCTTCCCACTGAGTCAACAATTACATAATTTCTACTTAGTTTAAATCAATCTAATGAGAATTTATGGGACGTCTCTGACTCGTTCTCAACTATATGATAGTTTCTACCTTAAGAAGTAGGTGATTTTCTCACTGAGAATTAAGGATACAGTACAATGTGACAGACAGAGACCGGAAAACTACATTTTTACTGGCTCATAACTAGACTTATTCACTTATTAACTGTCCACCCTACAGTGACAGAGAAGAGTGGCTGCAACAGAATTAAACTACCCCAAAAGTCCTAAGTATTACTATCTGTCTTTTCATGAAAAGTTTGGTTATCGGTGATAAATAAAGCAAGTTTTTGGAGAAAATTATTTAACCCGAATCCTAAATTCCAGAAGTGCAACAACAATGTAAACAATTAAAATATAAGAGTTAAAGAGATCAAAAATAAACTTCATAGTAAAAAAGACTTTATTGGGACAGGCAAGATAGCCTAGCGGTCAGGGCACTTGCCTTGCAAGAGGTTGACCTGGGGTTCTATCCCTGGCACCCAATAAGGTCCCATGAGCCCTGTCAGGAGTGGAGTGACCCTTGAGTGCTGAGCACTGCTGAGTATGGCCCCAAAACAGAGAGAGGGAGAGAGAGACAGACAGACAGACAGAGACAGAGACAGAAAGAGACACACACACAGAGAATAAGTTACACTTTTTTCAAAAGAGCTATGAAATGGATGCTGTATTTCATTAAACTAAAATTTTGTGCTTTAAAAATCTAGTCTCATTTATTCTTGGTATGTGTAAGGGATCATTATTACTCATATGATTAATGTTTTTAGAAAAATCTACATAATAGTCATCTATCTCTGGCATAAAGCTGCTGAACTATACAAAAATCTGCAAGAGTACAAATTCTCAAAATCATCACTTCTCTAAGGTCCGAAGGGTCAAGTGACCTGTCTGAAACTAGACAGAATTCCAAATATTTCTTCCTTTGCCTCAGAACTCAACACTGCCCTGGGGCAGCTCGGATCTATCAGTCTTCTGTATTACTACTAAGAGGATGGATGAATAGTGCCATATAAAAGTAGACTCTTGACATTCAAAATAGAAACCAGACCTTTTTCATAACTCAAAAACCTCAGAGAAAGTATTAAGTGCTTTTAGGACAACTTGATGGCATACTGTAGAACCACACCATCCACTTCCAGCCAATGAGTGCTAAATACATATTATTTAAAAATGAAAAACTTTCAGCTGGTTCTGCACCTTTTTGGGGAAAGGATACTTTCCTGCCTTGAGCATCTTGGAACTAGTGTCAATTAATACCAACCATGAACTATAGGGGAAAATACTGCAAATTACTCTTTCTTTTTATTTAAAAAAGTGATTTCTTAGGAATGTGGCTCAGTGATAGAGCACATGCCTCACAGATGAAGCCCTGGGTTGGATTCCCAGCCCCTGATACTCTCCTCCTAAAATGGGAGAGGTATTTCTCTTTCAGGTTTCTAGAATCTGGTCACTAATCAAATCACCCGCCATCCTGCTGGGAGATGTCTGAAGCAAGAATGCAAATTAGGAATAGTAATTCATTTCCTCATTTACAAATGAATTCATTCACTGTCTAAAGCAGCACAGTTTAAGGCTTTGGTAATAAAAGTGCTACTTCCAGGGGTAGGTGAGCTATTACAAAATTTAGAACATGGCAGGATTTGCTAAGGGCAGCAAAGTACAAGCATGCAAGAGAACAAGCTAGGGATGCTAACTGCTCTTCAGATTGGAGGACAAGGTCTCTGGACCGGGGAAGTGTTTGAGCACAGACTTGAGACTTCCGGGAGGGTCAAGAGAGGGGAGAGAGATCACTATGGTTTGGGGGCGGGGGCAGGTAAAAGTAATGCAAAAGTGGAGCTGTCGTTAAGAGAGCAAGAAAGGGCACCTTTGCAGAGTCAGAGCCCTGTCTCTGCGTGGCCCTGGACCCATGGTGAAGGGTCTGGATATAGTCAGCCTGATGGACAGTGGCTAGGAAAGTTTGGGCAAAGGAACTCATGGGAATTACCCTCTCAATGTTTCTTTGGGGAGTCAGCTAGTTCCTGATGTGAAGTGTTTACCTTGCACGCATTTACTATTCATTTCAAAGTTTTTTAATTTAGCGAAGATTTGGCCTCTGTCACACAAGTATAATACAAAGGATCATTTTGCTCTACTGGAAAATTGGAAATATAACTCCGATAGGTGTCACTGGGCCTCTACTCTCCTGAATAGCATTTGGAACTATAACCTTGTGTTTCAGCCAGATGAAAATTACCCTAAAACAATTTAATGTCTCTGGATTAATTTACTTTCCTCGCAATCATGGAGAAAAATGCATGCAATGGTAAAACTGTGAAAAAGACATAACCCTAGTTTTGTAAATAATTTTCTCCACTTAAGAAATATACACTTGCAAGTAAAATAATGCCTGGCCTTTTGTAGATGAAACAAACAAAATGGACAAAAAAGCAAAATGAAAAACAGGGCAAAGGAGTTGAGAACGCATGCAAATACTATTATACTTTTAATTTGGTGTAATCAGTGAAACATAATAGGCATGAGTCATGGTTTATCTCTGTGCTTTACCTCAGAAGCATCATGCGTGAAGCAGTGTAGCATTTTAGAATTTGAAGGGGGATCTGGAGCTTATTGTTAAGAAGAGGCAATATAGCTGCCAACCATTGAATTGTGTAGATTGAAGTATAACAAGGACTCAGTGGTGCCGTTCCTGTGTTGGTCCTAGGTTTCTTTTTGTGGGGAAAAGAGTCACACCCAGGAGTGCTCAGGAATTGTTCCCGATAGTGCTCAGAGGACCATGAGTTGCTGGGGCATAAATCCTAACCTCCTGCAAAGCTTGTGCTCAGCTTGTTAAGCTGTCATTCTGACCCGATTTCTAAGGTTAGCTGTGGAATATCCTCCCCTGTTCTCAATATTAAAATTGACAAAAACCTTTAAATAGTTGAACACTCAAACATTTTTAAGGGGGTATTTCAATATTTCAATAAACATTCAGTCTTTGGTGTAAAGGGGTAAACCAATGCCCTTGGGTGTTTCATGCTCAACGGTGGGGACAGACACACTGATAATTGAATGTGTTCAGCAGCAATAATAGAGGCTTGCTCATAGTCCATCCCACACACACTGATTGAGCCCGGTGAGAATCCAAGCGCCAATTCTACCTGGAGGAAAAGGGATTATTTCAGAGACAATACCCTATAAAATGATTCTTGAAGGCTGGCTAGGATTTAGTTGGAGAACAAAGGTGAGCACCAGGGATACAGCTCAGTAAGAGAGGTTTGCCATAGATAGTTGACATGAGCAGACTAAAGGGCACAGGCATGGAGAGATGTGTCCGCCTATATGGAAAGGCTTAGTTGTTATAAAAATGATACAGTTTGGTTGCCATAGGGAGACACCTTAGAGGTTCTTTTACTTGTAGCTGTTGTTGTCGTCTAATCCAAATCCTCTGCTCCTTATCACCTTACACCCTGGTACCTGTTGGCCTGCCTTTTCCCTGTCAGCCCTTGCATTTCTTTCCGTGCCTTTTCTCCGGTCCACTAAACCTGCTGAGCGAGAACTGCTGTTGGGCAGCATTGGCATATGGACCAATGAACACTGCTTGCTCTCTTGCCCTCATCACCAGCAGCCCTTCTAGTGACCCTTAGGGTCTGGTTTATGAACACCCCAGTTCTCCTGTGCTTCCAGAGAGATAACTCTGAGGTGTGTGCTCTACACTGGTTTCCAGAAAGATGAAATTCCAGCTGTTTACTGTGACAATTGGCCTGCTAGTGCATCTACTCCACTGGCCGGCAGCCTTGCTTTTGTCCCACCTCTCTTTCCAGATCCCTCTTTTATCTCCCAGCTTCAGTACCTGCACTTGATTCCAAATCTCAGATGCCCGCCCGACTTGGGGAAACGAAAGAGATAAGGGACAAAACCCAATTTGTATTTTAGAACCATTGCCCTAGATGTGGCTTGCTAGGTAGATGAAATGGGGAGAAGTGTAGAGGACGGATGGAGTTAAAGCACGGAAACCTGTGCATAGTGATGAAAAAAGGGGAGATCAATCAAGAGAAAGGTCAGAGAATGTAGCACTGTAGTCATTCATCGATTTGCTCGAGTGGGCACCAGTAACGTCTCCATTGTGAGACTTGTTACTGTTTTTGGCATATGGAATACGCTACAGGTAGCTTGCCAGGCTCTGCCGTGCGAGTGGGATACTCTCGGTAGCTTGCCGGGCTCTCCGAGAGGGACGCAGGAATCGAACCCGGGTCGGCCGCGTGCATGGCAAGTGCCCTACCCATTGTGCTATTGCTCCAAAACCTCCAAACGAGCTCTCCAGGAAATGTAAAGATCAAATAAAAACAAAAAGCAATAGGGGCTAGAGAGATAGTACAATGGACAAGGTGCTTGCCTTGCATGCAGCTGACCTGGGTTCAACCCCCAACATTCCATATGGTCCCCTAAACCTGCCAGGAATCATTACTATAGTGCACAGTCAGGAGTAATCCCTGAGCATGCTGGGTGTGTCACCAAAGCCATTTTTTAAAAATTGTAACCTCTAAAAGTGTAGCAGTACACCTGAAATTAATTGTTGGCAGTCAGACTAAATTTTTCGCCCCAGGTGGTGGGTTGATATTGATACATGGGGAGTAAGTGCTGGCATCTTAAGACCAGTGAAGACAATACCACCTCTTCAGTTTGAAACCAAAGCAGGGTATTAGTTTTTGGTGAAAATCTAGACTCAAAATACCTCTAACCATCTCCTGTGGTGAGAAGGGCTGCAAAAAACAACCATAATTCCCCCATCAAAGGGAGCCGAGAGGTGGAAAGCAATTGCAGGACCCTAAAAGAACATTCATCTTTCCAAGCAATCATTTACAGAAGACTGTTTTTGCAGATAAAATAGAAAACAAACGTCCGAAACAGAAAACAAACATCCCCAATAATACAATTTCCGAGGATTCTGTGATTCAAAATCTGAGTCATAAAAGATGAAGAATTTTCTGCAATTTGTATTAAAGGCTTTGGCTTCTCAAATAAACAAACATTACGTTCCGACATGGCATAAAAGATCTGTAAAAGCAGACCATAATAAAATAGATCCAGAAAGAGACAAGCCCTCTGATTTCACTAAGTCCGAAGTAAGAACTAGCTAGTACTGATCAGGATCTCATGATGTACTGACTACCGTTGTCAGCTACAGACAAAAGACACGTGTGCTCCGTGGTACTGGAAACATTCACATCTCCCTGGAATGAAGGTTTAGCGGTGCTGCATACACCCATCAGTTTGGGGTCTTCCCCTCTCAAAGTGCTGATTTCCTTCAAGCGCTCCTTGTAAGAGGAAGACTAACTGCAGGTACAGCATAAACTCCCACTATAGTTTCGCAAGTTTAGCAAGGGAATTAGTAGTTCCAGATGCCTGTTTTCCTTCATCTTTACTGATCTTGTTTTTCTACCTGTTTCACATACTCAAGGCTAGATGGACTCACAGATCGTCCCTTGGGTTTTCTTTTCAAGTCTTCTAGAGGCCCTGAATGTAAACCCTGTATAGTATAGTCTGGACCATACTAGTTGAACAAGCCGGAAATATTCCTTCAACCTTAGTGAGGCTCTTTCTTCACTGATAACATGAGGAAAATAGAGCCCTAATTTCAGGATTGTTATGTCCGAGACAGCATAGGCTAAGTGTTTAGCAGTGTGACATCTCACAGGTGCTTAGTTAATGACTGTGCTCAACATTATCATTGTCTTGCTATTTTATAAGCATTTTATTCTGGAGTATAGACTTGTAAAATCAGAGAGGGAGACTGTTGTGGAATACAAACCAACGTTTTAAAAGGGGCTGCAATAACGGCTCGCTCTTGGCTCTTCTAAGCACAATTTAAGCAGGTAACTTAAATTAACCCATCAATCAACTATTACTATTACACCTTAGTACCAGGGAAAACTCAGTACTGGTACAACTCAGTACCCGGTACTGAATAAAGTCTTGTGTAGAGAGCCTTCTAAGTGCTCCTGTCACTTCTGCTTAGATTTTAGGTACTACAAGTCGGAGTCCCAAATATTTCTTCGTTGAGATTAATATCATGAAATTATTTGGTGAAGAAACATTTTGAAAAAAGAATCAATGTAGACAATTTACAAAGCTGCCCAAGATAACTAAAAAGGGGGAGGTAACCCCAAATCACAGTTACAAAGTATCATTAAACTGTATTATAAGTGAGAGAAAACAACCAGTAAAATGTATGCTTACTAAGAAAAACATACAAACACACACACAAATCCATAAAAAATATCATAACTTTAGCTAGCATTGTTTTGAGAAGACTAATTTTCCAACTTTGATAATGTTATGCCCAACTCAATAATGTATTATTATGTGTCGTGAATATCTTTTCAGAAATAAGCTACAGGAATCATTTCATTAATGGCTTTGGAGGCAAAAGAGAAACCTTTTTGTGAAATGTTTCAAATAACCAATTAGATTTTACTTCCCTTATACGTAGAGCGAAAACTAAACTAATGGTTATTCCAGAAAAGCTTTCGTAAAACACAGCATCAAAAGAGAATGAAGGAAATTAAATCTCAGCACAAGCACATTTTTAAATTGTAGCAGCATAATAATGATTTTAGGCCTCAGCAGATAGAATAACAACATATGAATATTGCTGTAGGGATTCTTTTCATTATTTTATAATTTTCCAATACTTGTGGTAGCTAGAACTAAATCAAAATCTTTATTTTATCCAAATCCATTACCTGTTACTTATGCTCATTCACAGTGTTTTCTGTTACAATCAGTACTTATTTCCGTATTTCCATAAATTGATGCTTAAGTCGGAAAAGCACACATCTTTTAAGAGAAAGGGGAAAACTTCCAATTGTTTTTCTAAGCAAGTTTAAAATGGTTGTCATAAGTGGAATTCTTTATAGAGAGTCTCCATATGCTATATTATGGTGAGTTAAAAGCCAAATGTGATAGTAACTGGGCACAGCACAATACAGAATATTTAGAAGTGAACTGTCTAGAAACATCTCAATTCCTTTCAATATCGGAAACATCTGAATATTCTAGAATTTATTCAAAATGTTATTCCAATTTTAAAGAATGGTGTGTCATTTGAGAACAATTTATCACAAATTATTAATGATCTAATCTCATGTTAGCAAATGTTAGCTGCAAAGATATGCTTATGCTACAATTAAAACATCTTAATTATTATTTTTTAAAAATAGAAAAAGATCCTTTACTAATCTATGAAGCAAAACAGGGAATGAACGAACAGTGGTATGTCATGTTTGGGTGAACGTTCATGTCACAATACATGATTATTGTATGTAATATATGTCAATATTATGACACAATACATGTCATACTATTGACATGAGATTATTTACATGAAGTCAAGTCCTCCAGCAATATAGCTCAGAAGGAGTTTATCTTATTATAGGTTTTAGGACCTGGATTTGATCTCTGACACAACAAAAATGATGCTCTGTAACTGTCTAAGACCTCAAAATACTTTATAATAAAAGTACTTTACAATAGTGTTTTCTATCTTATTATCAAATATCCACGAAGCTACTTATTCAGTCAGTGTTATAGCTGTGTTAACGCAATATTCAATCCATAATAAGCACTCAGGAGGGAGTCAGCTGCACACGAACCACTAGTTTAAAATTCAGCAGTCTCTCAGTCTCAGGAATGCCCAAAACTACTATATCATCTCAAGCAAGTCACATAAGACATTTGAATTAGAAGCACGTCTAGATTTCTTCAGCCTTTTGAACCTCTGTTCCATAACACAACCAGTTTTCAAGGGGATAAGATCAATTCCAACAGCAGGGGGCAGCAGAACACTTCGGATTTTTTCTTGTGGGCTCCAACTACCCTTCAAAATGCTGAGAAATTTCATCTATCCCTGTCTTTAAACAGCTTTAAAAAAAAAATCTATCTAATAGTCTAGATGGTTCTGTCAGTGTCTTCATTATTGTCACAGGGGCTTATTTTGCAGTCTTCAAATCAGATATGACTGACAGGGTAAATGGGAGGCACCATAAGAATATTTCAGTTTTGAGTCGAAAAGAATAATGTATTTAAGGATATTCTTATAAACGAAAATTACAATTCACAGCAAATATTGTATTGGGCTTTGAGTCTTAGAAGGCCCTTTTCAAAACAGCTCCCCAACGTCTGGTAGAAACTCCGTTTACAATCTTGGTTGATATTTAATTCAAGCCGTGCTTTCAAAGAATGGTGGTTGTTAAATTAACGAGTATGCAATTGACCCCATCTGATGGAACCGACTGCTGGCTCAAGTTATACATTATGATTTTTCAATATAACCGTGTTTGTTTACAAAAAAGATTTATGCCTATAAGGGAACATCCACTGGAAATTTCCACACACCCCCCCCCCGCAGGTTTCATGTCAGGAAAAAAAATCATAATGTTGCCTTAAGGTCACCAAGGGGGCAGTAAAAGAAGCGGGGCAGTAAGGAATGTGAACACGACTGTTGGAAAATACATTTACTGAAATTCCAGAGGCGACAGCCCTGTCGAGAACTATTTTTTATTTGTGTTTTAGTTTGAAGCGTATAAATTCCCGCCGTGCTCTGTGAAATGCTTCCCACGCTGAAAACTAGTAATGTGATCAACCTGTAGCCAAGTCACCTTAAAATATAACAAGTGCTTCTCAATTTGTATGGACTGCAGCGACTGCACACTGCTTCCACATGATAAAGGAGGATGTGATTCCTGAAACTTCAATGCGGCTTTCAAAGCCAGGAGCGTATTTACCTGCGGCAAAAAGCATGACAGCAACAGGTCTGTAGAAGCGCCTTCGAGATCCTACGCAGATAGAAATCAAACCCACCAGGAACGCAATGAGAATGATGGCCGCACCGCCCAAGAGTAAAGCCAGAGTCGCAATCTGCCAATCTGTAAAGAAAAATGAAAGGCGTTGCTTTTAAACGAGACGTCCGCAAGGAACCCCCAGAACTACCCTGAGCAGCCTTCCTTCACCTTGGTGCCACTAAACAGATATGATTTTATTGCATGCTGAGCATCCTTTGGGATTTGAAATGTTTTACCACAAAAATGACTATACATGTCATTCAGAAAAGCCTTCCATGCTAAGGTTAGCAGTGATTTTCGACCAGTGTGCCGTGCTTTCCACACCACGACTCTCTTAAGTTTTCATTTTAAATGAGGGGCCCTTCCCATGCCCCACTATCATTATTATTTAACATTCTGTTAAGTTTTCCTCCGGCCCTCTCGGAGAGCCCGGCAAGCTACGGAGAGTATCCCGCCCGCACGGCAGAGCCTAGCAAGCTACCCGTGGCGTACTCGATATGCCCAAAACAGTAACAACAAGATATTTGATATGCCCCAAACAGTAACAACAAATCTCACGATGGAGACGTTACTGGTGCTCGCTTGAGCAAATCGATGAGCAATGGGATGACAGTGATACAGTGATTCTACTGAATTATAAAGCATGAATTTGGGGTGCAGAAGCTTTCCTCCAAGCAGTGTTTAGGGGACTCAGAGGCAATGCCCAGTGGTTCTCAGTCCAGCTATGTGGGTCTGAAGGGCTGGTGAAAAGATACTGCCCAGGCCCACGGACTTGAGGGCCTCTAGGACTGTACCCAGTGATGTTAAGGGCACCATGCATTGCCAGGGAATGAACTTTGGACCACTTAAGTCCACTGAGCTCTATCTCCAGTATGGTGATGAATTTTTTTATATAGCTAAGAACCCAGATAGCCCCATCCAGAGTGAGAGCAACAAAGGTTCTAACACCCAGAAGGTTCCCTAGTGCCCTTTACTGGTCAAGAATCACCCATCGACGTTGAGAGATTATTGTTAAGGGGTTTTGTCCCATCTTTCTGCCAAAGTTTGATGTAGACGACGGGCTTATCTTGCATTCAAGTAGCCTGTTTAGTTGTTCTTGTAAGCACGGTTTTGAGTCTATGAAGTTCCTGAGTTGTTGTCTGTGTGTTGTTCTTTCTCATATGAATGAGAGTCTGAACTCATTTGTGGAATATAAAATATAATATGAGACTATTACCCAAGAATAGTAGACACAAGGGCCAGGAAGATTCCTCCATGGTTGGAAGCCTGCCTTATGAGCTGTGGGAGGAGGCAGCTGGGGTAGAGAAAGGATCACTAAGTTAATGATGGTTGGAGGGATTGCTTGGGATGGGATATGTGTGCTGAAAGTATATAAATGACCAAACATATGGCCTCTCATTATATGCATTGCAAACTAAAATGCCCATAAGTAGAGAGAGAAAAAGAGGGAAATTGTCTGCCATAGAGGCAGGGAGAAGGGTGAGACAAGATGTGCGGAGGGATACTGGGGACATTGGTGGTGGAAAATGCACACTAGTAGAGGGATGGGTGTTTGATCATTGTATAAGTGAAAGTTAAACATGAAAGCTTTTTAAGTGTAGCTCATGGTGATTTAATAAAAAATAATAATCACCCATCCACCCAGGCTACTGAAGGACACTGACCATCAATCAATAAAAAAAAATCAATATAAAAGTATCTCTGGTCTTATATTTTATAAACAAGTTGCAGGAACCCTTTTGTGTCTGGTTCGTAAGCTAGGGATAGACACTTTTAGTCTGGTTTCAATGTCTCTGATACTCATCCAAGTTGTTGTGTGTAGAAGCAATACATTCCTTTGAGGGCTGTCTTAATCC
This sequence comes from Sorex araneus, assembly GCF_027595985.1. NCBI lineage: Eukaryota > Metazoa > Chordata > Mammalia > Eulipotyphla > Soricidae > Sorex > Sorex araneus. The sequence continues at coordinate 35,509,862 of NC_073313.1, forward strand.
TCCGAGTTTTTATTTGCTTTTTGCCCTTCTCATCACTATAGCCCTTTTCTTAAGTTCTTCCATGCCTTAGGGAAATGCGAAGCTCACTGGAATGTGTTTATCATTGCTTAGGAAAGAAAACTAGCCCACGTGAAGAATCTGAAGAGCAAAATACTCTTGCTAAGGAAGTAAACGGAATGGATGAGAGCACCATTCAGAGAAAATGCTGTGGAAAATATTCTTTGGTGGTTTGTTGTTTGCAAGTCCCATGCTGCCTCTCCTGGACCTCACTTTAATGCATGTGCAAGAAGTGAAAAGAGTTTTTAATCTACGGTTAAATTGCAATGGATTCTGTTCAGAGTCAAGAACTCATCACATTTTGATGCAGCACTCTGAAATTATCCCTCCGGAAAGCTTCCAAAGCATACTCTTTGCCACCATAGGATAAAGGATGAGTGGAGATCCTACAATACCCTAATATTTTCTTCTTTCATTTATACTTGTATATCCCTGCCTCAAGTATTCTCTTCTGCACCCAGTACTTCTAATAAATTCTGGCTACATAATGAGAACTTAACAAGGACTTACACCATGAGCAAACAAACAAGGGAAAATAGAACATCTTTAAAATGTAAAGATGAATCATAAGACACTGGAGGACATTTTTAATGCCATTTTCTTTGTAACAAAGCCTTAAACATATTAAACTAAGGCACATCTAGCTTTCAACAAGAGTTTTTTATGAATAGCCATACTATAGCTTTTCATTTCATAACAGCATGGAGTTCTGAATTTTAAAAAAACTGAAAGAATAATCCTTACATTTGAAAGTCTCTGCATTTCTTTGAAAAAGTTTATACATAGCACAATTTTACAGAACTTGAATACAAGAGAAATCTACTGAAAAACGGAAATTTCTGAATGACCATATATTTATTGTTTGGGATCCAAAGAAAATAATAAAACCCAATTATTCATCCAATTCCAGGAGCATTTACAAGAGCTTATGCTGGATACTTTCTAGTTGGACTCTGAAATGACTATTATTTTAGCAACTTCCTCCAAATGATTTTTAATGAAAAAGAAAACATCAAAGTATTGGCATTATTTAAATCAACACGTTAGCCACTCATTAACAACAACAAAAAAACCTTAATAGTACAATAGACTGCTATTGTTTGAATATGCTCTTTCAGATAGTCAAATAGGTACAAGATGCCACACATTCAACATTTTGTATTTTAAACCCCAAACAACAGTATATGTTCGCTTACATTTTGTAAGGTTAGACTAACATGGAAATAAAGGGCAAACTTTCCCTATGAAGGACCTCATAGCAAATAGTTTCATCTCCGTGGGTGGGTCACAGTCTCTGCCACAGTATCCAACTCTTATGTTGTTTGTTGGTTGGTTGATCTGGTTTGGGGGCTACACCCAACGATGCTCAGGCTTTATTCCCGGCTCTGGGCTCATATTACTTCTGGTGGACTTGGCACCATATATGGTGCATGCTATGGTCGACTGCATGCAATACAAGTGCCCTACATGCTGTATTATGCCTCAGGTCCCTCAACGTTATGTATATGAAAACTGCCATAGCAACTATCAGTATTCAATATTGTCTTATTCAGTACGTCAGTATTCATTGACAATGTCAATGAATGAGCATGGCTGTGTCCCCTTAATTGTTTATCTATACCAACAGGTGGCTGGCTGTTTTTGATCCTATAACACCATGTCAGGTTTGCTGACTCTGGTCTATATTTTGCATGCCAGTTTCAAATGTTGAATTAATTTTTTTCTGGATAAAAGCCTTAAACAATAACTATTTTATGATGATGTTTGCTTTGGTAAGTGAATACTATAGAAGCATAAACTGGTGCCTATCCAATATCACAAAAGAAAACTGCACACAATCTTAAACTCTTGTAATGTTAAATTTTTCCTTGCAATAAAATGCAAGAGAAGCCACCAGGAGAGTAAGATACTAAAAGGGACTAGAAATTAAGTAGGAAGGGAAACTTTTATAGCACAGGAAATCGTTCTGTAAAGTGGATGAACATAACCAATTCTGATTTCCTTCTAAACGTCCTGTATTTATTTTTAGTACTGAGGCTGTGGCTAATGGAAGTCTCATTCTGGATCTAACCTCAAAAGAGGCAAGGTGCCAACATCACCACAGCTGTGCCACTGCTACCCTTCCCTTTGGTCCGTAACCAAAAGCCTGCTCAAATAGCAAATGCCGAATGATTGTTCTGTTGCTCCAAGAGACAAACCATTTTGTTTCCCAGCAGAGCCAAGAAGTGGGCCACGTTGGTCATTGTCCTCACAGGAAGCTGGGGCTTCACTCAAGTACTGAGACTCTATCTTTGGTGGATGGTGCCAACTTTTGGAAGCACCATTATATCCATTTGGAATGATTCACTCAGGCAGGCTGCCCAGGATCAAAGTTTGAACTCACTGACCAGTCGGACTTCAATCAGGAAGCTGAAAGAGTGGCTCCACAAGGCTAGCACAGCCAAGGAGACCCGGAACACTTTTCAAGTTTTAGCACCAGATGTCTTGCAGTTGATGACAGTGCTTCAGGCACTGTGTCTTTCAGAGACAGAGAGACGCCTTGGTTCAAATTTTAGGGCCTGCCTAAGAGGTGCGCCCTAGTCTGGGGCAACGCAGATCTCTTGGGCTGTTAACTATTCTCTGCTTTCTTACTGAGGAACATTAGCATATGGGAAATCATAAAAGGTAAAAAAAAAGCACTGTTATAGGTATTCTATATCTACAAATGTTCCTTAATGATGGGTGAGGCTCCATGTTCATTCAGATCTTACTTCTCTATCAAATGTGAATTTTACAAGAATATATATTCACATACCACGTTTTGCTTGACCCTATAGGACTCAGACAATTTTATAGTCATATGTCTCTACACTGATCATTTTTCTCTTAGAAGCTTTTTATGCTAACACTTGCCATAGTCAGTGTCTAAAAAATTAAACTGCTAAGTAATTCTCAATTTTCAGTTGCAATTCTTTTGTTGTTGTTGTTGTTTTTAAAAAGCAACTATACTTAAGTTTGCATAATCAGTTAATTTCAGTGTCAATCTTAATTCTTCAATTAGAGCCCTCTGCGGTACTTAGTCAGATGAGGTGTTAAGAGGCCTGGGAGATTTATTACTTGGTATTAGTTTTACACATTTCTATAAATGATCACACTGACACTCTGGTGGGGTTGTGAACATAAAGCATCTGGCCATGGGGCTATTCGACTAACAGCAATGCCCTACAAAATTAAAACTGATTATTGTTCAATGCCAAGCCTGCTGATTTGAAAGCTGTTAATAAGCTTCTAAGATCTATGAAAAGATCTGAAAAAAATAATGTACATTTGTGGACCCCAAACCACTGAAGACTCCAATAGGCTGAGAGGAACGTTTTCAATCGGGAAATCAAACCTGAAATCCGCTGCCATGTGATGTGTCAGTTTCCACTTACAAAAGTATTTTGGCAAAACTGACCCAAGTACACACGCAAGAGGCATCGGAACTGTACCCAGGGCTTGCAATAAGTGAGGTGCTACTAGTCTTTCCGACTAAGAAAAGCAGAAAAACATACATATACGTATAATGTTATATATTTCCTTTGCAGTTACAGAATAAAAATTGGGCAGAACTTAGGTATAACATTAAGTTCAACATTAATATGCAACTCAGGAACTAAATTCCAGTTCTCTTTCAAAGTATTTTTATTAGCTGGTGTGAGGTTCTCCTGCCGATAAATGCTTTAGTATTCTGCAGAACTGGACTGAGTTACGTTAGCAGTCTTAACTATGAGACTAGTCTGAAATTGCCAGTGCATTATGGGCCATATTCTAACTGCCAAACCGAAGGATTCACATTTCCTTAGAGACTTCATGGTCAGATTCTATTCCCAATTTTCAGGAAAGGAAAAAAATATTAATGATGATTCATTTTCCACACCTTTGAGCCAAGGTTAGTATGAGTTTCCTCTATCCATCTTATTGCAAAATCTTTTGCTTGTCAAACACTGGTTAACTTCTTCGTCTCTGTACATACTGTTTATATACTGAGATTATTTCTACTGTATGTGCAAATCCCCGAGTAAACAATTGTCCCTCTTAAGAACGAGAAGTTCTATATGACGCAAAAAATATGAAGAAACAGATTTTTAACTTCATAAATTCAACCCCCATCGTTTGGGTGCATAGTATTGCCCTAGATATATTTTAATGTCTTGAATGCACAAGTCTTAATTTTCTACAATGCTCTCAAAAATTAAAGTACTGATATTTCTACCTTGGGATGCTATTTTGATGTAAATTTTAGAGGATCAATCAAGGAAAATCACTATTCAACCTCAAAGAGTACTTTTTTACTTAACTTGATGCATGCAGCTCCTCTTAGAGTCATCCCTGAGTTTTATTTCCCAAAACATTCAGTTTTTTCAAATACATTTATTCACACGTGGAACAAATCTATAGCAACATGTTTAACTTTGTTTTCGTTACATTGATGAGAACCCAGAATGCTAACTAGGTGATTCAGTCACTGGGAATTGGAAATATTGGGGTGAATCATATGTAAGGAGGGAGAGCGCTCAGTTCCAGTCACGTCTCAAACTCACATTCCCTTAAATATTCATCTCTTCATAGAAGACCTATGTCTCTTCCCCAGCTAGCTCACACTGACAGAGATTCACTGTCACTGTCATCCCGTTGCTCATCGATTTGCTCTAGTGGGCACCAGTAACATCTCCATTGTGAGATTTGTTGTTAGTGTTTTTGGCATATCCAACATGCCACAGGTAGCTTGCCAGGCTCTGCCTCGTGGGTTCGATACTCTCGGTAGATTACCGGGCTCTCTGAGAGGGGCGGAGAAATCGAACCCGGGTTGACAGAGATTATGGCATTTAATTTTTTCCATCAAGTGTAATTTAAGAATTTCAACTGAGATTACAGCTGCATACATCTCGGTCCAGATGAAAGGCTGTTATCTTCATATATGAAGAATGAATCAAAATGGGGCTGGAGCGCTAGCACAGCAGGTAGGGTGTTTGCCTTGCATGCGGCCAACCCAGGTTCGATTCCTCCGCCCCTTTCAGAGAGCCCGGTAAGCTACCAAGAGTATCTCGCCCACAAGGCAGAGCCTGGCAAGCTACCCGTGCGTATTGGATATGCCAAAAACAGTAACAAGAAATCTCACAATGGAGACGTTACTGGTGCCCACTCAAGCAAATCGATGAGCAACGGGAGGACAGTGATAGTGAATCAAAACGGTGCTGCTGTTTTATATTATTAATGGTGGGCATACAAAGAAAGTAACTATAGACTTAAGCAATAAGATATTTCCTTAAATATTGGATGCTTTATCTTCAAAAGCGATTTAGCTTTGCTATGGGGGGGGAGAATGGGGCACAGTTGGTGATGCTCAGGGAACCATGCAGTGCTGAGGGGATCAAACTTGGGACTCCTGCATGCAAAGCCTGTACTCCAGCCCTGCAGAACCATCTCTTCAGCTCTCAAATGACATACTTAACTTTTTCAAGTTAGTCTGCATGTGGCAAATGAAGTGGAAAACTGAAACCATTACTGAGGGAATTTAAACTTTGTTTTCTTGGCTAAGTTGCATTCTGACCCAAATCCGTCAGTGTGGCATTCATTTTCCACTACTCCATGAGACAGAGACACAAATAAAGACAGCCAAAAGAATTCAGATTCTAATTCCCATACTTAAAAATGACCACCTTTTCCCAAATAATTAATATCTAAACTAACATTCTTCATGTGCAAATAGTGAAAGCCAACTCTGTGTCTTTTTAAAAGGAACAAAAATATGGAAAACATGTGTACTGTGCTACACAATGTGGATCATTAAGAAAGCACCTACCGTATTTGATTTGAGGTAGGATATGGAATGTCTTTTTTAAAAAAATATGGAGGTATCACTGATTTATAATACTGTATGTTTTAGGATTACAGTTTTACACTTTTTCAATATAGACACCCATTTTAAACAAGCTGATAACATTAAATTTTAGAGAGCTAAATTTTTTTTTATTCTAGGGCCACCCCCCAGTTGGGCTCAGGATCTACTCCTGGTTTGGTGCTCAGGGATTGCTCTGAGATCAGTGCCTTGGGCCATGTGGTGCAGGAGATCAAACCCAGGTCTTCTTTTTGGGGGCTCTGTTTGGGGTCACCCGACGATGCACAGAGGTTACTCCTGGCTCATGCACTCAGGAATTAATCCTGGCAGTGCTCGGGGGACCATATGGAATGCTGGGAATCGAACCCAGGTCGACCCTGTGCAAGGCAAACGCCCTACCCGCTGTGCTATTGCTCCAGCCCCAAACCTAGGCCTTCTTCATGTAAAGTATGCACTCAAATCATTGAGTTATTTCACTGGCTCGGTCCCTAGACTCTTTAGACCCACTAATGAAAGTACAATGATACCCTGATAAATCACAGATAAACATCCAAGAAAGTGATGCAATTCTAAGGGCCGAAGTGCAGGTTAATTTTGCTACATGTTTGGGAAGCTCTAGTTGTCCAAAAGTGCCAGAAGGATTAATAATTTTCAGTCCAAGGCAATTTTGTTCTTTTGAGTTGTTTTGTTTTAATGTTAGAAAACTGTGTTGTTGTTTTTTTAAAACAAATAAAGTGGATATTTTAGCTCCTCCAACATAATCTTAGAAAATCTGGTGGCGATGCAATTTATCATCTAAACACCACAATATGTTATCACCTCCCAATGTACACAGCGTTTAGCAAAGCGCCCTATTATGAAAGTATTACTTTGGTATTTAGACTAAAAGAAAGAAACCATCACTGCTAAAGACTGCAGTTTCTTATAGTGTACTATTTAAAACGCTTTCATTAGCATTTGGCGGTATTACCTAAGGGCCACTGGTATTGTTCTATAGTATTTCTATAAGGCTGAGATGAGTACGGCTTATTTAAGCACTGTTCCTTATTCAGTTTTTGGAAGAAATCAAAGGCTATAATTTGGTAAATAAGAATATTACAGGTATTAAGATTAACTTGTTTATAAAGAAAGGAAAAAGAAAACCCATGCCAGGACTAGATATGGGTGACTGCCCTTTAGCCATTGAAAAAGCTGTTGCATTGTGCCAACAGCTTTAATAATAATAACTAATAATAACCCGAGAATAGCCAGAAGCATGCCAAGAGCGCACCCACGAGTAGAATTAAGACACCCCCGTAGTAAACATGGAGGGACAGAATTGGCAAGCTAGCGCGCCTGCCAGATACCTGTGAGCAAGCATTTTTAGATGGGATCCCTTCTAGGAAATCAATGACTACGCGTCAATGAAATGAATTCCTTGGGTATGTGCGCAAAGACACAAAAGCGTGGACAGAGGTCTCTCTCTCTCAGTCACCCATCCAGTAATGCTGCAAACAGACTCGAGGCTTCATTCACGTAACACCATGGCAGCATGTGGATGAGCAACTTGCAACTGATCCCACACAGCAGTAAACTCCCTGTGGGGCTGCAGAGACAGTCCAGCAAGTCGAGTCCTTGCCTGGCATACAGCTGACCAGAGTTCCATCCTTGGCACCACATGTAGTCTCTTGAGCCCTGCCAGGACTGATTTCTGAGTGCAGATCCAGGACTAAGCCCTGAGCACCCCAGGGTTGGCCCCGAAGCCAAAACAAACAAACAGACAGAAAGATTAATAAATCTGGGGCTGGAGCGATAGCACAGTGGGTAGGGCATTTGCTTGAATGCGGTCGACCCGGGTTCGATTCCCAGCATCCCATATGGTCCCCTGAGCACCGCCAGGAGTAATTCCTGAGTGCAGAGCCAGGAGTAACCCCTGTGCAACGCTGGGTGTGACCCAAAAAAAGCAAAAAAAAAAAAAGAAAAGAAACATTAATAAATCCTTGATTGAACATTTGAGTTCTTTTGTGGGAGAATGCATGACATTGCGGTTCTGGATTCTATTTTTTTGCAACGTCGTTTTTCCTTGACAAACATATATTTTGAAAAGTTAATCTTAATACCTATGTTATTTCTGTGGGATGTGGATCATTAATCTACCAAAATCTCAGAACAGTTACAAAGGTGGTAGATGTAACAAAAATAATCTACATTTTTTCTTATGTTTTGGGAACTACGGATGCCTCTAGTTCCATAGTGTTTTGTTACTTGGGTCTGGGGGAGGGGAAGGGCCACACCCATCAGTGCTCAGGGCTCATTCTTGGCTCTGTTCTCAGGGATCATATGCGGTCCTGGGGATGAAATCAGGGCTGGTCACATGCATGGCAAGTGCCTCGACCCTGGTACCATCTCTCTGGCCCGAAGTTCTTTTAATGAAAATCTTTGGTGCCACAGCCTGCATTAGTAACCGAAACACTGTTGGTTAAAAACGCATCTCTATTACAGAATGAGAACTTGGGAAATTTAGGAAAATCACTGGTTTTAAATTTACTAGTCTGAATGCATAATATTAGAAACTTGTGGGTTTATACACACAGGGCACAGTCGAAATACATGGTCTATAATAGTACTAAATAAGAGGTAGTTAACAGTTTTGTACAATCTACCAAAAGCATTGGTAAATACTAGGTGATGCACCTAAAATTGAAATTTGCAAGCTATAACCTAATACGTCATTATTCAACACACAAAAAAGTGTAATACTTAAGGGAGGAAAGTCTCAATTACTGAGAAACATCACTTTGGATTTGTCTTCTGAATGCATAGCAAAAGAAGAAATACAATGCTAATAAACAGGTATTTCCATATTCTTAGTGATTCTGACAAACTATCAGAGATATGTGTTGTATGAAGTGACATTACTGGTCAAATTCAGGGAGAATCCAAAGCCTCAGAACTGTCCACATCACTACCTTGCCCTCCCTCCAGGAAGGATTTTATTATAATTTCCCATAGCTCATAACTAAGTCTGTGGTGGCTTACTCACATTTTGAAGCTAAGACGTCTTTTTCTTAAATATATCCAATGGCACTGGATGGTTCTATGGTCTCTCAAAGCGGTGTCACTATTAAACAGAAACTTAAAGGGAACTCCCAAGATACATTCCTGAAAGCATGCAAATTTATTGCCCAAGATATACTTCTGTTTTTTATTTTTTAAAATCATTTTATGAAAGATTTTCACACGCCCATCAAGTTCCACAACTGACCCCCTCCCCCCAAAAAAAACCCAAACCCCAAACTTGATCTACAAGGTCCCTCAGCAAGTAAAAATCTTTTATAATTGTGAGGAAAAGGGGAAATATATTTGCACAGAAATGAAAATGCCCTTTGTAAAAATCAACATAGGGAAGCTGAAAAAACTTAGGAGATGTTAAAAGAAAATGAGCACAAAGATCTTGAAACAAGTTACACTTGGTTTTCTCTGATGTGTTAATTAAGGAAGTTTTAGTGCTAAATGCTATTCTTTGTTCACATTCCAAATATCTATGCTGTATGGGGCGGGGGGGGGGGGGGGGGGGGACTGCATTTGTTCTCCTTGTGCTCTTTTGCAGGAAGACAGGGTATAACTATAGAGACTTTCAGGTGTACTGAGCTTTTCGTAAACACCCATCAATAACAACTCATTTTCAAGCAACAAGCTGAAATCTTCCCTAAAGCAATGACACCCCACTTCCCAATTAAGATCTAGATTCAAAACATGTACGAATGACACACTTTTAAAGGCAAAATCACTCTCAAAATCTTTATGAGTTGTCAATGTTCCATAGTTCAGTTTATCTTCAAGAACCACCCAAAACAGATTTTTTTGGTAACACCTTTTAGAGTGTATTTTTATATTACAGTTTAAAGGAAGTTACACATCACATAGAAGGCACTCTTAAAAGAACCTCTTGTCAACTGAAAATAATATCTTTCACCTAGAATTAGACTACAGTGCAGTACCACTTCAAAACTGCCAGGGACTCATGTTACAAATGCAGTTATTTTTAGAATAGTGCAAAAATGATGTTAACAATATTCCTTGAAAAAAAAGCACTAAGCATCTGATAGAATGATTTGTGGATAGAAAAGATGGATAAATTCTATGACTGGAACAACGGGGAAATGGGCTGTTTATGTATCCTCATTGCAATCACTCTCAGTGAAATGTGTTCATTTGACCATCTGCACATTCTTGCTTTTTTGCTTAGTCAATAAATCACACACATGAAAAAAGAAATGTACTTTATATAAAATAACTGCCTATGTATACATTTTACAGAAGAAATGGGAAATCACCCCACAGCCAAATCACCCCACGATGCCAAATTTGGCCTCTCAGCAATCTCTGGCCACTTGTAACCTCATCTGCATAAGGAATCATCTGTAATTGCTTTGGCTGTGAAACCCAGACAACTATATTCTCAAAAAAGTTATGCGAACTGAATGTGACTAAGCGAAAGACTATCACTATCATTTATAAGGTTTATGACTAATTTAAAAGACTGCCAAAATCTGTTCTGAAGAAAACTCCTTAGAAAGATATTCCCTGGCCAACAGACAATGGGTGCGAGTATGCTAAACTTCTTAACAAGCACACTTGACTAAACGTTTTCCCCCCACCTCCCCTTCCACTGAGAGGGACCGCTAATTAGCCGTTTTCTCCTTTGTCTTTTGCAAAAGTTAGAGCTCAGGATGAATGCCTGGACTGTGTTGCCCATGCACTGAATTGGGACTCAGGAGCAAAGCGTTTTTGGTTGACTCAGTCACTGGTTCCTACTAGAAGTGCTGACGCAACCTTCAATACAGCAGGACACAAAAGGCATGGTTCTGTTTTCGGTGAGAACCCATAAAACAGGTTCTAAGCAGCAAACGATGCATCCTTGGGACCACAAAGAAAGAGCTGCTTTAAAAATCCTGGCTGACGGGAAAGTTCCAGGAGGAACTGGGCCTAAGTAGGACATATTGTCAACAGAAACATTCCTGAAATTTCCCTCTGCACATGCAAGCTTGCCTCTTCACGGCACTTTTAATTCTAATTAAGAAAACGGTTTTTAATTAAGCCCCGGAAGGTCCTGGTGAAGGGCCTTCACTAAAACTGTCCTTGGTGGTTCCTCCCGAGTTAATTCATTTCAAGAGACAATGAAGTGGATCTTTCCCTTTTCAGATCTTCAGAGTAGACATTTCCCTCCCCGCTTTCTGCTACTCCACAAAGCAAACAGACTGAGAACGGCTGCCAGCCCTTTGAAACAGGCAAGAAAAGGCATTGCTGGTTTCAATTCAGGCGTCCCCTCCCCCTTCCCCGCTTCATTTCCAAACACTGGTAGGGGAAGGCGGGGGGTGGGGGTGGTGTCGCGGCTCTAAGTCCCAGGCACCTTTTCCAAAAGCACATTTTGCAAAGTGAGGAGAGGAAACATCCTCCCATAACAACCCCCCCCCCCCAAAAAAAAAAACACCACCACCTGGGAGAGAAGGAGGGAAAGGAACTGCTACACCTTAATGGAAACAAAGTCCAGAACTAGTTCCTGAGAGCCTCCCACAATCCCCACTCGACTCCGGGCTCCGCTTACACACTGCTCTGGGCGGGGGAAAGGGGCATTTGGCAAAAACTATTTTGCAAACCAAGCTGATCTCCAGGCACCCGGAGAGAAATAAATGTTGGGGTTTGGGTTGGCGCCACAGGATAACCTAACGGGACTGGGGAGGGGAAAAAAAAACCAAAAAACCTCAGACAGAAACTGTGCCCGCCTCTTGAGCTTCACCTTTCAGAATCCTATTACCACCGCTATATTTGCGCTAAGCTGGGGTCCGTGCCCCCTCCCGCCACACCCCCCCACGCCGCCCCGTTTTCTGCTCTGAAGGTGGGGGGGGGGGAGTCGAGATAAAAGGACGCGGAGGCAAGGAAGGGAAGATTCGCAAACACTGCAGACCGCACTACAAACTCTCGACCTGCTTCTCCGTCACTACATTCCTGGCCAAGAGAACCGAATATGGGGCTGGAAAGAAAATGGGAGTTGTAGTGCGTTTCCCGAGCGTATCCGAAAAGTCTTCATGCAAGCAGGGGGCTATTATTTCAGGAGAGAGAGAAAGGGGCAAAAAGATTCACGTTACTAAGGAGACCTGCAGAAGCTGGCATTCCTACATAAATTTACATTTCTATGGAGGGGGGGGATATTTTCTCCAAAGTTTATTTGGATTCCCGGGTTACAGAAGAAAGGCATTTTCCCGATTTATTTTATCTTTAGTTGTAAACAACCAACCCTGAAAGAATTAAAAGACCTAAATGTTGACCTCCCGCTGCCAACCAGCCGCCTCCACAGTGAATTAAGCAACAAAGAGGAATCCCTTCAATGGGAATTCTGAGGTTAAATCAAAGCACAAGCCTCTTGTAAGCAGAAAATTAGGTTTATGGAAGCAACTTAAGCAAGTATCAATCTCGCCTATGGCAAGAAACCAAAGGAAAAAGTAAATCAGATTTTTGTGGGGGTTTTGTGCCGTTTCAACTTTGTTGAAACTTGAAACGTTTCCAGCAAAGCTTTATAAATAGTCCCAGAGAAGACATGAAACTGTCACGAAGGAATTTAATGAGTTTCTTAGGGGAGCGCGTGTGCGCGCAAAAATCACGGGCAATTCCTTTCTCTGCACCGACGCCAGAAGCTGAAGAATGAGGATAACGGGGACAGCGTTCGCAGCATGAAACTGGAAGTTGCCACACTGCTGTTATGAGCATAACTGGGGCGCGGTGGGAAGCAACCGAGGGTCTAGGAGAGAGTCTAGCAATAAAAGCTCCCCCCACCAGCCCCGTGGGGCTTGTAGCCCGGGGGAACTACCTTCTACAACCTTCCAGGGCAAGCTGAATAAAACCGGACTTTCCAGCATCTGAGAGTGGCACACTGATTAAATTTAAAAAAAAAAAAAGGTCGGGAGAATCGGTATTTTGGCACGGCAAAGGGCAGCTCACCATCAATGAGAGAGTCACAGAGAAAAGAAAAACGGAAATTAAAGTCTGTCCCTCTCCCAACTCTGCATATTCCTCAAACATTTTAGGAAAGCGAACCTAAACCCGAACTTATTGGCGAAACCGCGAGAAGGTGGAGTCGAACAGGGAGAAGAAAGAAAAGTGGGGACTTTTGAGATCAACTCGGGCCAATTCCCCCGGGAGAGAGAAGGCAGAGGGGAGGACGCTGGAGTGAAGACAGAGCAAAGTGCCGCGGCGTCTCCCCGGAGTTGGGGGCGTTCTTGCTGGCTGCTTTTCAAACAAGGAGTGGAAGGTGTTGCATTTTTTTTTAACAGACCCACATGGTTCTCCCCTTAAATGGTAACAGTTCCCCCAAAATAGCTTACGTGTTACTCCAGCGCCCAAGCAAAGGCCACCGAAGGAGGTGAGAAGGCGTGGGACAGCGCCTAGGCGCGGGGCGGAGGCTTGGGAAGAGGAGAGGGATGGAGACCAGCGAGGATCCCGCCCAGGGGCCAGGACCGCGGGGGGCCGGGCAAGGGGATCGGGCGCCGGGGGTGGGGTGGGGTGGGGTGGGGTGGGGTGGGGGGGTGGGCAGGGGTCGCGCCGGGCCCTCACCGCTGCTGAGCGTGGACTCGCAGTGCCAGATGTCCAGGCTGGCCGGCTTGCGGCAGGACTCCCACAGGGACAGGTAGTACTGGTGGTCGGCCGTGACCCAGGCGGGACTGAGCACGGCGCCCAGGTCGAGACACAGCGCCAGGAAGATGCACACGAGCCCGACGAGCTTGAGCGGGGTCAGCACCGACACGCGCACCTCCTCCATGCCGCTGCCCGCCGAAGCCATGCCCCGGACCACCAGGACGCCAGGCGGCTCCGGCAGCGGAGCTCTTCTTCTTCTGGGGGGTCGCCGCCCGCGCGGGAACTCGCTCCCCTCGGGGATCGGCGCACCCGGGGCCGGGCGCAGTGACTGAGTGTGTGAGTGGAAGGGGTGAGGGGCGCGGGGGGCTCCGCTGCGGCGGCCGATCCCAAACCCGGGGAGCTGGGGGCGTCCGCAGCCGCAGCCTCCGGGAGCCCAGCGCGGACCGTCGCCTCCGAGCCCAGCGCCGCGCTCTGCCGAGCGCCCGCTCCGCCCCGGCCCGGCCCGGCTGGCTCCGCCCCGGCCCCGCCCCGGGCTGCGGGAGGCGGCGCCGCACCCGGGCGGCGGCCCGCGCCTCCTCCCCCGCGCCGCCCCGCTCCCAGCCCCCGGCCCCGGCCCCCGCCTCCGGGCAGCCTGCCGGCCCCGCCCGCCGGCCCGCTCCCCTCCCGGGGTGTGTGTGAGTGTGTGTGTGTGTGTGTGTGTGTGTGTGTGTGTGTGTTGGTGGGGGGGGGGTCGTCGACTTTCCCGCCCCCCGATCCTTCCCCCCCCCACAACCCCCCCTGCAATCACGTGGATTTCCTTTGCTCGCCGGAGCGGGGCGTTTTGGGGGGACGGGGGGGATTTTTTTTTCTCGAAGGCGTCGGCCGTGGATGCCTGGGTTTCCTGCGCTGTGCTCGGAGCCCCGCGCGGCTCTCGGTGCGGCGCGGTGATGTAAGCCTCCCGGAGCCCGCCAGGTCCTCGTCCCGGAGCATCGGGAAGAAGGAGGGGAAGAAAGTGACAATAGGGACTTGGTCCTTTCTTCTCGAAGCCGCCCCACACCTGGCGTGCTACTCGGGAAAGCCGAGTTTTCCCCGATTTTCGAACTTTTCCTCGCCCGCCGCCCCCTCCCCCCCACTCCAGCCTGCGGCCACTCGTATTCTCGGGGCTGCCTGCCTGGCCCCACCGCCCGGGGCCCGCGAGCCCTGAGCAGCCCAAAATGGGACCCAGGGCGCCCGCACTGTGTGAAGTGAGCCGGCCTGCCTTCCCCCGCTGCTGCTCTCAGCCGGTTGGCGAAAACCTGTATTTATTCACCTTTGCACTAAGTTGGAGCTGAATTCCCAGCCGACCTTGGACCCTGCAAGACGGAAACCTGGGCCTATAGCTTAGGAAAGTGGGCATATTTGGAAGTGGCGTATTTAATCAAGCTACACACACACACACACACACACGCACACACACGGGCACCTACAAATGCGGACATCTGTGTGCAGGCTTCTCCTGGTGCTTAGGAGATTCTGAAACCCCTCCCCTCCCTCCATGTGTGAGGCACAGCTAGCTCTTGAAAATGCCATTGCACCTCGATAATTGACTAGTTGAGCCCCTGATTGTCCGATTAGGGATCTCGATCGATCTCTCGTTTCTTTCTCCGTCGTTGTGGGTGTGCCCAGATCCGTCACCATCTGTGGAATTTGGCGAGAAAATCAAAATAGTTGTTAAGATCTGGGGAATGGAAAAAAAAATTGCCTTCTCGCCTTTAGTGAAACATTGCACTTGATGCTGCCAGATTTGATACTTTGTTTTGGTAACAATTTCTTTCCCTGGATTTGAGGTATAATTGGCACATAACATTATACTGGTTTTAGGTGTAGATTATAATATCTTGTTTGTATTGCAGAATGATCACAAGAAGTCTAGGTACCTTCCATCACCACGCATACATGGCACAAAATTGTTTACTTGTGAGAACTGTCTTATGAAACAATACATACGTATCATTAGCTCTAGCTGCCATGCTATTAATTACATCCCCATTATTTACTTATTTGACAGATTTGGAGCACACCTCTGGGTGCTCAGGGATTCCTCCTGTCTCTGTGCTTAGGCATCACTCTCGGCCACAGCAGAATTAGGGAACCGGATGAGGTGTCAGAACTGGGGTCAGCAGTTTGCAAGGCATGTGCCTATCCCTCTGACATATCTCTCTGCCCCGGTTTACTTCTTTTATAAAAGGAAGTTTGCACGTTTGAATCCCTTTTACCCATTTTGCCCATTGGGCATCAGTCTGTGCTCCGTATCTCCCAGCTTAATTTTGTTTTTTTTTTTTTAAGATTCCACATAGAGGTGATATGGATGTATTTCCCTTTCTCTGATTTGTTTCATGTAGCTTAATGTGCTTCTGTTCTATGTTGTCAAAGTGGCAAGATTTTATTCTTGTTAAGGCTGAATAATATTCCACTGTGGATGTTATATCACATTTTCTTTTGCTGTTGTCAAGATCCAATCTGGTGGGCTACTACTGGATTATCACTATTGTAGAGTTTGGAAATGTTGCTCCAGGCAGTCCAGAATTTTTTTTTTCTTTTTGGGTCACACCTGGTGATGCACAGGGGTTACTCCTGGCTCTGCACTCAGGAATCACCCCTAGCAGTGCTCAGAGGACCATATGAGATGCTGGGAATCGAACCCGGGTCAGCCACGTGCAAGGCAAATGCCCTACCCGCTGTGCTATTGTTCCAGCCCCAGTCCAGAATTTTTAACTGGATGGTACAGTTGGAGTTAAATTTTCGACTGGGCAGCGGCTTTGGGAGTGTGGATGTCACTGCCAGGATTTCGGAAGTACAGGGTGATAGGGGAAGATAGACGCAGAGAAAGCCTATCGATATCTGTCACAAAAACCTACATACCTGCATTTTCAGCAGGTTGATTTCTGGGTTCGGGAGAGCCTGGCAAGCTCCCCGTGGCGTATTCATATGCCAAAAACAGTAACAATGATGGGTCTCATTCCCCTGACCCTGAAGAGCCTCTAATGTGGCACCATTGGGAAGGACGAGTAAAGAGAGGCTGCTACAATCTCAGGGCTAGGACGAACAGAGATGTTACTGGGCCCGCTCGAGTAAATCGACCATCAATGGGATGACAGTGATACAGTGACAGTTATTATTTGCTTGGTTTTGGACCATACCTGGCAGTCTCGGGGCTCAAAACTTACTGTTGGCTCTGTGCTCAGTCATAACCTTTGCAGGGGCTATAAGTCGTGCCAGGGATTGAACCTGAGTCAGCTACATTGGCGACAAGTTTCCTATCCACTGTACTGCCTCTTGGCCCCATACATCACATTTTCTTTCTCTATCAGTACATCTCTGGGCATTTGTGTTACTTCCTATCTTGTTTGTTACAGATCATGCTGCAGTCAACATTGGAATCCGTCTACATTTTTGAGTTAGTGTTTTGTTTCTTTGTTTTGTTTTCAAATAATTTTTCCCAGGTGGAGTTGCTGGGTGGGCTGGTGGTTTTTCGCCCCTTCTTGTTGTTGTGATTGTACCTGCCTGGTTGTGGTGCTTGCACATTTGATTGTTATCTGCACCAGGAATCATTTGCCTTTAATTTTGGAATTCAAGTACATTCTTGATGCCCTTCTCACTAGGGCATGCTGCAGTGTTCACATCTGTGTTCACAGGGCATCACACTCCTGGGTGTTGTGCTCTTTTCAGTTGAACTGCTCACCAGTGTTGTACAATTTATTTGTAGTGTTGCCATACACTTGACTGTGAGCCGAAGATGGTACACTCTAGCTTAGTGCCAAGGATCATAGTCAGCAGAGCTGCCAAGACCAAGCTTGGTGCATATGGGTAGCACCAAGGGATTAAACTTGTGATCTCATGCTTGCAAGGCAGTCATTTTTCATCCATAAACCATCCCCTAGGGCCCCTGGTATTTCCCATTTTAATTTTTTAGGGGGAGGGCATAACTGGTAGTGCTCCAAACTTACTCCTGGCTCTACTTGGAAGTCATGCCTGGTGGTGCTCAGAGGACCTTTGGGTGCTGAAGATCAAACCGAGGTGTCTTGTATGCAAAACATGAGCCCAGCCAGATGAATTGGTTCTCTGGTTTCGAGCTTTGTTTTTTTTTTTTGTTTGATTTTGGACCACACTCAGCAGTGCTCAGCGCTTACTCCTCTCTCTGCGCTAAAGGATCACTCTGGGTGGTGCTTTGGGGAACATTTGGGATCCTAGGGATTGAATCCAGGTCAGTTGCATACAAGGCAAGTGCCCCACCCAGTGTATTATATCTCTGGTCCTCCAGTTTTGTTTTGCTTTTTTCAGATATCCCTATACTCTTCCACAGGGGATGCACCAACAAGGTACCATAGTCCCCTTATCTCTACATCTTTAACAACATTTATTATTTCTTGTCATATTGATATTCACCATCTAACAGGAGAAAAAATGGACCTTATTGTGCTTTTGAGTTGCACTTCCCTGATGGTTAATGATGCTGAGTATTTTTTTTCACGTACTCGTTAGCCATCAACATGTTTTCTTTGGGAAACATCTATTCAAAATCTTTTGTCCATTTTAAATTAAATTGGGCTTTGCAGTTTGTTTTACCCACTGAGCTATAAGAGCTCTTCACATATTTTGGAAAGTGATCCTTTATCAGATATGTGGTTTGGAAGTAGTTTCTCTCATTCCATAGATTGCCTTTTTATTTTGTTGATCTTTTTTTTTCTGTGCCCCGGCCTCCTGCATGCAAAGCATACACTCCAGCCTTTTGAACCAGCTCCTGAGCCTATGCGCTTTTAGTTTTATGTAGTAAAACTAAAAGTTTTCACTTTTACCTAATTTGGGGGACCACACTGTGGTGCACTATGATAGCTATTAAGCATATAAATATTAATATTTAATGCAATTGGGGCTGGGCAATAGCACAGTAGGCAGGGCATTTTCTTGAATGCGGCCGACCCGGGTTCGATTCCCAGCATCCCATATGGTCCCCTGTGCACTGCCAGGAGTAATTCCTGAGTGCAGAGCCAGGAGTAACCCCTGTGCATTGCCAGGTGTGACCCAAAAAAGCAAAAATAAATGATCATTAAATTTATTTTTTTTAATATTTAATGCAATTTTATGGTGAAAATTATTGGGTTAATATAATTAAAATCAGTTTTTAGTTTGATGTTGTTCCATGTGTTTATGTGTTTATTTTTGTTTTTGTTCCCTTTGCTTTTGAGGTCAGATATGTGTGTGTGTGTGTCTGTCTGTCTGTCTGTCTGTCTGCCAAAACTGATATCAAGGTGCTTATTCTCTGTTTTCTTTTAGGACTTTCATAGTTTCAGGTTTTGCATTCCAATAGTTAAAGCATTTTGAGTTAATTTTTGTATGTGGTATAAGATAGTGGTTCAGTTTTCATTCTTTGCAAGTGACTGAAAGTGGTGTCTAGTTCCATTTATTGACAGATTGTCCATTCACTAGTACATATTCTTGGCTCCTATGTCATATATTAATTGATCGTATATGTGTAGGTTTATGCTTGTACTTTTTCACTCTGTTACCTAGATTCTCAGGTCTGTTTTCCTGCCATTCCTGTGCTGCTTTTATTATTGTAGCTTTTGTAATATGTTTTGAAGTTTGGAAGTGTGATACCTCAACTTTGTTTTCCTTCGTTAATATTGTTTTCACTATGTTGGGTTCTTTGTAATTTCATATGAATGCTAGAACTTTTTATTCTGTTTCTTAAAAAGTTCTGTTGAGATTTTAACAGGAATTGCGTTAACTATGTAGATTGTTTTAGGCATATAATATTAATTCTGAGCATATCATATTTATTTGTGTTTTATTCAATTTCTTTCATCAGTATCTTACACTGTTCTGTGTATTAGCCACCTGAGATAAATTGATTCCAAGATATTTTATTCTTTGTGATACAATAATTTCCTTTCTTCTCAATTTTTCTTTCTGCATCTTTCTATAGGCTTGAGTATATTTGGACTGAGCAGCATTTTGAATTTAGGCAACAATGGAGTTATTGAGAAAGGTCGTGAGAATAGAACTAATACAAATTGAAATAAAATCTCATGTTTTTCATATATTTGGAAACCTGGGAACTAGCCAATGTCCACTATCTCTCAATCATGATATTTACTACAACATCCTTAGCAAAGAATGATCGAAGCATTCCAAAGCTTCTTAGACTAACTATAAAGATATTCTCACCATTCAGCCACCCAAGGAAAAATAAGTTTAAATGCTTCTCTTTGAAAATAGTTCAGAATAGAACATTAAAAACAAAAATTCACGATGATTAATAGGATGATCAGACTTGTGTGATATTTTTCTTTGACCTGCATTTATTTTTGTGGATTTATAATGCACATTTGAAAATAATAAATGTCTTGACTATTAAAAGTTTTATGCTGTTAAAGTAATAAAGAAATATTTTACCCCCAAGTTTTAACACGTTTTCTCTAGAAATGTACCACTTCCAGTTAGCTAATGTTTTTCATTATATTTTTGCCTCTAATTTAGACTCTTTTTTCCTCGTCTACCTCCAAGTAAGCCCCCACTACACCCACATTTGATTTGCTTCCTTTTTCTGGCTTGTTCTCAACTGCTTATTTGACTGACTCTACCCTTCATTGTACTGTCAATAAAATTCTCTTCATATTGTCTCTAAGGTTGGAGAAATAAGCCATTTTTAACAACCAAAAATGCCAAATATGTCTCAAATGCTGCATACCTCTGTTTGTCATTTCTGGAATTCACACAGTGGAACAGCAGATAATTTCATAATGACAATTATTTTCTAGAATCTTCTCAACTGATCAACCACCCTTAATCCTTATTTTTCAAATATGAAAAGCTCTCCAAGATAATTTTTTTCACAAATCTGCAACAAACTTTTCCAGGGAAAAACAAATTTCTAACTGATGTGACGGTATTATTGGTATAATTTGCAGTGTGTGCAAAATAGTATCTTTCAAAACCTGAAGCAGTCTGAATTTCTCAACACATCAAGTCCCAACTGTTTCATATAAGGAATAGATGTGCTTTTACACTAAACATGAAAAAATAAGGTAAGACACTGGAACAATTAATAAACATTGAGGTGCTGGAGCGATAGCACAGCGAGTAGGGAGTTTGCCTTGCACATGGCCGACTCGGGTTCAATTCCCAGCATCCCATATGGTCCCCTGAGCACCACTAGGGTTGATTCTTGAGTGCAGAGCCAGGAGTAAGGGTGTGACCCAAAAAGCAAAAAAAAAAATAAATAAATAAAACCCTACCCCAAAATATAAGGCCCCTAGCTAGAAGTGGAGTGGGAGAAATGATATAGTTCTACATTTAGCAATGAAAAAAGTCAGTCAGGAGAATCAACAACTCAGAGTCACAGAGCTATGATGGATGCCTCTAAGGGAGTTGTGATGCCAGAGAAACACAGAAAGTTGGATATTCTCTAAAGTAAGTGAAGGCATCAGCCTCAGACTCGAATCAGTAGGACCAGGAAAGCAGCCTCATTATGAGAAACGAGGTCTTATGGAAGGGACTGGGAAACTGATCAGGAATGTAAAAGTGTCATGGTAGAAGGTAAAGCATAAAGCATGTGAAGAGCTGGTAGATGTAGCACTATACTGTAGCACTGTCGTCCTGTTCTTCATCGATTTGCTCGATCGGGCACCATTAACGTCTCCATTGTGAGACTGGTTGTGGGCTGGAGTGATAGCACAGCAGGTAGGGCGTTTGCCTTGCATGCTGCAGACCCGGGTTCAATTTCCAGCATCCCATATGGTCCCCTGATTACTGCCAGGGGTAATTCCTGAGTGCAGAGCCAGGAGTGTCCCCTGTGCATTGCCAGGTGTGACCCAAAAAGCAAAAAAAAAAAAAAAATGTGAGACTGGTTGTTTACTGTTTTTGGCATATCGAATATGCCATGGATAGCTTGCCAGGCTCTGCCGTGCGGGCAGGATACTCTCGAACCCAGGTCAGATGCATGCAAGGCAAACACCCTACCTGCAGTGCTACCGCTCCAGCCCTGGTAGATGTATCTTAGAAAAAAGAGGAGCTGTCAGCACATTGTCAGCAAGGGCACCGTGATTTATATTCTCTTGGTGGTTGGAATGTGCCACTACTAAGATAGACCCTGGGATAAACCAGAGGGTCTAAACCAGTTGGGGGAAAAAAAGGGAAAACTGGTTTATTTATTTTGTAAATGTGCCTGGCAAATATACGTTGATCAGGTCACTGATATAACTGTCATAGTCAATCCTGAACCCCTTCTTGAGGTGGTAGTTGTGAGTGCGCTGTTGTGGTCTCCAATTTTCTGAATCCAGGGTAACATCCGTTTAAAGTAGCCTCCCTCCTTCAGGCCTAGGGCCTGTGCTCTTTTAATCATGCTTCTCCTCCCATGTTCTGGAAAGATCTACGCCATGGCTTTTCATCAGTGTGAGCACATCCAGATGTACATGGTTAAACCTGTTTGAACTCAGAGAGGAAGAGAATAGAATGTAGGGGGAAATGATGAAGCAATCATTAAAAAATTAGAAATATCCACCAACTGTTTTTCAAGTGTAACTTACAATAATGTTTGAAAAATACTTTAGAAAATAGAAACACTGAAGGTATTTCAGATTTTTACTCCCTTAACTGTAATTCCATTCTTAAGTTCTGTAATGAACACATTCTGAAGCAAATGAAGCCATGATTTAATGAGGCCTGCCTGCTATTTATAATATCTAATGAGCTACAAGAGAGTTTAAGGTTTTGATACATTATATGTTGCATTACTGAGATTTCTTGTTGAGTTGTGGCAAAATTCTTGATTTAAAGTTAGAAATAATTATGACTAATCATTGTCATGCCCGTTTGTTTTTTTTGAAAGAACATTGATAAAATATGAGGAATTTTACGTCTAAAAATGAAATTTCATTATTTTCTGACTTTGCCATTAGAAATTATAGTTTAGTGTTGAATTCGTTACAATGGAGATAATACTATCTTTACTATTTACATTATGTGTTGATGTTTTAATTTTAGGTTGGTTGTTATTTTGTAATAAGAGCTATTGCCACAATATCTTTTCCTACCAGGAAAGAAAATAAATCATGGGACTGAAATCACAAGAGGCCACTGGAATGAAAAGATATTTAGTTTTAAAATTAACAGGCGAATCAGGTAGGAGTGTGTGTTGGAAATTAGAATATTTTCAGTGGGACTAATTCTAAACGGCTTTTCCATCCCCCAACTTTCATTTTCTTAACAACAATCACCTATTGGACTTTACTCCAGATTGTATTCGCATATAGCTTTTTAAAGAAATGAATGGAAGTGTTAAACTTTCAAGCTTCTTATGCCTGCATTCCCCCACTTCACCCCTTTCCTTCTCTCTTGGTGCTACTGCTTAGATGTTTGGGGGATTGAGGGTGAGGAAGTGGCTTTCACGATGGATGTCATATTTATTGTAACTCCAGGGATCATAAGGGAAGTGCCAGGAATCATACTTGACAATGTGAGGTAGTGCTTGGGATTGAACTCCTCACATAAGGCAGGTGCTCTCATACTGAGCCTGATCCTCCATATCTTGAGCATCTGAGTACTTAATCCCTTTCTTATTTTGTTTTTACAATTACATATTGACATATTACTGACATATTCTTTTATTAATTTTTTTTGTTTTTAGCTTTTGGGGTCACACCCAGCGATGCACAGGGGTTACCCCTGGCTCATGTACTCAGGAATTACTCCTGGCGGTGCTCGGGGGACCATATGGGATGCTGGGAATCGAACCTGGGTCTGCCTCGTAAAAGGCAAACACCTTACCCGCTGTGCTATTGCTCCAGCCCCTACCGACATATTCTTATTGTGCTGGAATTTGGGTCATCCTTTATCACCATCAGTATGCTATGCCATCCCTGTATTTCTTCTGATGTACTTCATGCTTGAGGACTAAATTGAACAGGGAACTCTGGAAACTTCAGAAATAGTTACTCTGAATAGTTTAATACTTGGGTAAGATAAACAAGTTTAGCTTATGCTTGATGGGGTTTAAAGAGAATTTGTGTTGAATCATGGTTTAAGGATTGCTGTAAACAGACCAAAGGACATTGAAATTGAGACAGAAGGGGGAATCAGAAATCATCCTGGGAAATCATTCATCCTTTCCACTATACTTTTTGGAACTTTTGAGTTAAGTTTCCTCTGAATATTTAGATTTTAGTCCAAAGTCATCTCTGTAAGCTTTCTGATAGATATTTGTAGGGAGCCGTAACCCTCTGACTTTTGAATAAATTCACTTGTAATTAGTTAAAAAAAATTCTAAGAAATATCTACCCAGAAACACCCCTCATCCTAAATTTGAGTGCAACTGTATTTTTATCATAAAAAGAATTATTAATGTTGATGATTGATGCTGTTGTATTATCTCCCATGATTTTGTTTTTGTAATACAGTAAGTTCAAAATTATAGCTGAGTTTTCTTTCCCATTGTTCTCCAGATATGGATTTTGTCTTTTGTGTAAGAAAGTTCACATATTAGAAAGTATGAATCCATTTTTTCTTTTTGAGGTCTGAAGAACTCACATTTACCAAGGGGGAAAAATGAGCTCCAAATTCCAAGTGTAGTGATGGTTGAAAGTTAATTGAAGGAGAGACAAAAATTTTAAAAACAAATTAAATAAAAAGGGTATCTAAAGCCATTTATATTCATGCTCCCAAGTTGAAGAATGCAGCTAAGTTATTTCTCTCTGGAATTTCCAAAAGATGGTCTTAAATGTCAGCAGTGCCAGGGGATTGAAGCTAGTGGAAAAAAAGATCCTCTTAGGAATTATATTTCAGTATAGCTTTCCCCTCTAGAGTTCACCTTTTAAAATTTGTCTGTAAAGTGAGTAAGTAGTGCCACATGATTTTTCAGCAGTCTGAAAAAAAATTCAAAATGTCAGCTCATTCAGGTCCAAACAAATATAGGTGGAAATATCAGAACAATATGAAGATCAGTGTTATTGTCACTTTTTGTGTTGTTTTTTTTTTTTCAGCTTTCGCTCACCTACCAATTTCACATATTTGTCCTTTCTTTTTTCTAGCTTAGTGGTCCTGAGGAAACAGGGCTGAGGAATGGGAATTTCATTGATTAAGAAACTTACTTAAGAAATTACGATGATATGGGTTTGGGCATATCACTAACCTCAGTTCTCTCCTTTTTAAGATGGGACGGTAGCTTTATTATTAGCTCATTTTAATTTACAAGGTAGGGATGGAGAGATTAGTGCAGTGGGTACAGTGCTTGTCTTGCATGCATTTGACCTGGGTTCTATATTTAGCACCTAATCATATGGTCCCCTGAGCTTCTCTATGACTGATCCCTAAGTACAGAGCCAGGAGTAAGCCCCAAGCACCACGTAGTGCTCCCACCCCCAAAAAAAAATGCAAGAGAAAAAGGATTAATGAGGTCATCTATATGGTCTCTAATATCTAGCATGACAAACACGAATTATAATTATTGCATTATTATAATTCAGATGTCAGCTAGGCTTTCTGGTGCCTGGAAGATGTAGGTATACTTGCTATTTTTAGTTTTGTTTTTGTTCTTTTGGCCACACTCAGTATTGCTAAGGTCTTACTCCTGACTCTGCTCTCAGGAGTCACTCGTGGCAGGATTGAGAGGATCACATGGGGTGCTTGGGATTGGACCTGGGTTAGCCACATGCAAAGCAAACACCTGCATGTTGTACTATCAGTCTGTCCCTTACTTAAACTTTGAATCAGTGCTGTAATTATCTTTCTGATTTTTAAGTTCTGTCACTAATCCTTATTTCTTCACTATATCTGCTTTTCTGTCTATTTTCCCTTGAACTAGCCTATGTTAAAATATCAGTCCCTCCACCGATTTCCAGGAAAAACAAAACAAAAGGCACGTGATATTTGAATTTACTAAATTTTCAGACATGCTTAAGAAGTGATGGCGGAGCATGACTTCTGTTTGAAAAGTGAAGCCTTCCATATTTAGATTGCCTCACCAACTCCCTCATCTGTCTCTTTTCATTCTATCCTTAGTGCACTGAATCTTTGCTTCCTGAAGTTTATTTCCTGCCAACAGAACTGAACTCACCTGGGAGTTTACTAAAAGTACAGATTCCTTGTACTAGTTTGCCCACTTCTCAACAGACTCTAATTGTCACTGATTTGAGCTCCATTGGCAAAGGAAAGTCAACATTATCTACTTTAAATGGAATCAGTATCTTCTATTTTTGTTTTGTTTGCTTTGTTCTTGGGCTATACCTGGCAAAGACCAGGACTGACTTCTGGCTCCTGGTGGTGCTCAGTTGTTCATATGGGGTTCCAGGCATCAACTGGTTTTGGCTACATGCAAATC
Organism: Sorex araneus; assembly: GCF_027595985.1. Taxonomy (NCBI): domain Eukaryota; kingdom Metazoa; phylum Chordata; class Mammalia; order Eulipotyphla; family Soricidae; genus Sorex; species Sorex araneus. The sequence goes on from NC_073313.1 coordinate 35,535,724, forward strand.
AAGGGCCTATATTAGCTATATCTATTGACCTTATTCTTATTCTTGACTCATTATTTCTGGATGGCTTTGTCTTGCTCTTACCTTTGAGAGCCATCATTCTGAGTGCAACAGTCCGACAGTATGTGAGTTGACTGATGAAGATAAATGATATCTCTCTAGGTATACCCTTTTAAAAAATTTTATTAGTGAATCACCGTGGGGTAAAGTTATAGATTTACAAACTCATTCTTGCGTTTCAGTCATACATTCCTCCAACAGTGCCCATTCTCCACCACCGGTGAACCCAGTTTCCCTGCCAGCACCTAACTTCCTCCCCCGACCCCATCCCACCTCTATGCAGGGCATTCCCTTTTGTTCTCTCTTTCCATTTGGGTGTTGTAGTTTGCAGTAGAGGCATTGAGTGGCCATTGTGTTCGATCTATAGTCAACATTCGATTCGCATCTCCCAACCCGAGCTGGTCCTCCAAATACCCTTTACTTAGTGTTCCCTTTTCTGTCTGAGCTGCCTTTTTCCCCAGCATTTGAGGCCGACTTCCAAGCCATGAAGTAAACCTCCTGGTCCTTACCTCTACTATTCTTGGGTGTTAGTCTCCCATTCTGTTACTTTATATTCCACAGATGAGTGGAATATATCTTTTCTAACAGGTGCATAGTATTCCATTGCGTAGATGTACCAAAGTTTCTTTAACCAGTCATCTGTTCTTGGGCACTCGGGTTTTTTCCAGATTTTGGCTATTGTAAACAGTGCGGCAATGAACATACAAATGCAGATGTCATTTTTACTATACTCTTATTATGCTTCTCCAGGATATATTCCCAAAAATGGTATAGCTGGGTCAAATGGGAGCTCAATTTCTAATTGTTTGAGAATCGTCCATACTGTTTTCCAAAAGGGCTGAGCCAGTCGGCATTCCCACCAGCAGTGAAGGAGAGTCCCTTTCTCCCTACATCCTCACCAACACAGGTTGCTTTTGTAGTTTTGGATGTGTGCCAATCTCTGTGGTGTGAGATAATATCTCATTGTTGTTTTGATCTGCATCTCCCTGATGATTAGTGATGAAGAGAATTTTTTCATGTCTTCTTTTTGTAGAGTTCAACTAGTACATTGTATATCCTTGATATCAACTCCTTATCCAATGGGTATTGGGTAAATATACTTTCCCATTCTGTTGACTGTCTTTGTATTTTGGTCACTGTTTCTTTTGAGGTGCAGAAGCTTCTTAGTTTAAGATAGTCCCATTTGTTAATCTCTGTTTCCACTTGCTTGGCCAGTGGCATGTCCTCTTTGAAGATACCTTTAGCTTCAGTGTCGTGGAGGGTTTTGCCAACCTTGTCTTCCATGTATTTTGTGCATTCTGGTCTGATGTTGAGATCATTAATCCATTTTGATCTGATTTTCATACATGGTGTTAGGTAGAGATCTGAGCCCATTTTTTTTTTTGCATTTAGCTGTCTAGTTTTGCCAGCACCATTTATTAAAGAGGCTTTCCATGCTGCACTTCACATTTCTTGCTCCCTTATCAAAGATTAGGTGATAATATATTTGAGGGTTTTTATATGGATATTCAACCCTGTTCCATTGGTCTGCAGCTCTGCCTTGTTCCAGTACCATGCTGTTTTAATTATTACCGCTTTGAAGTAAAGTTTGAGGTTGGGGAAGCGGATGCCTCCCATCTTTTTCCCCAGAATTGCTTTAGCTATTCGTGCAGGTTTGTTGTTCCATATGAATTTCAGGAGTATTTGATCCACTGCTTTGAAGAATGTCATGGGTATCCTTATAGAGATCATATTGAATCTCTACAATGCTTTGGGGAATATTGCTATTTTAACAATGTTAATTCTCCCAATCCATGAGCAGGGGATATCTTTCCATTTTCTTGTGTCCTCTTTTATTTCATGAAGTAGCGTTTTGTAGTTTTCTTTGTAGAGGTTCTTTACTTCCGCAGTTAAGCTGATTCCAAGGTACTTGATTTTCTGATGCATGGTTGTGAACGGGATTGCTTTTTTCATATCACTTTCTTCTCTCTCATTATTTGCTTATAGGAAAGCCATGGACTTTTGTGTGTTGATTTTATAGCCCGCAACTTTGCTATAGAAATATATTGTTTCTAGGAGTTTTTTGGTAGAAGCTTTAGGGTTCTCTAAATATCGTATCATATCATCTGTGAATAGTAAGAGCTTGATTTCTTCCTTTCCTACCTGAATACCCTTAGTATTTTTTTTGCCTTAATCCCTATTGCAAGTACTTCCAGTACTATGTTGAACAGAAGTGGTGAGAGTGAGCATCCTTTTCTCGTCCCTGATCTTAGAGGGAAGGCTCTTCGTTTTTCCCCATTGAGGATGATGCTTGCCATAGGCTTGTGGTAGATGGCTTTGACTATGCTGAGGAAAGCTCCTTCTATACCCATTTTGGCGAGAGTTTTCATAATAAATGGGTGCTGAATCTTGTCAAATGCTTTCTCTGCATCTATCGATATGACTATATGGTTTTTGTCTTTTCTTTTGTTGATATGATGGATTATTTTGGTTGACTTCCAGATGTTAAACTATCCTTGCATCCCTGGGATGAATCCCACTTGGTCGTGGTGTATGATCTTTTTAATGGTTGTTGAATTCTATTTGCTAATATTTTGTTGAGAATCTTCACATCCGTGTTCAACAGGGATATCGGCCTGTAGTTTTCTTATTTTTTATGGTCTTTGTTTGCTTTTGGTATTAGGGAGATATGAGCTTCATAGAAACTGTTTGGGGGAGAGTTTCTTTTTCTTCAGTTTTCTGGAACAGCTTGAGAAGAACTGGAAATAGGTTGTGTTTAAATGTTAAAAAAATTAGCTAGTGAATCCATCTCGATCTGGGCTTTTATTTTTTGGGAAGACTTTCAATTTCAGTTTCAATTTCCTTGATATTAATGGATCTATTCAGGTATTCCAGATCTTCTTGATTCAGCCTTGGGAGATTATAGGAATCTAGGAATTTATCCAGTTCTTCTAGGTTCTCTTGTTTCGTGGCATATAGACTTTCAAAGTAGTCTCTGATGATGTTTTGAATTTCTTTAGTTTCTGTTGATGCCCCCTTTTTCATTTCTGATTTGGTTCTTTCTCTCTCTTTCTTTGTCAGTCTTGCTAGTGGTTTATCAATCTTGTTCATTCTATCCAAGAACCAGCTCATTGTTTCATTGATCTTTCGGATTGTCTTTTGGGTTTCCATATTAATTTAGGCTCTAAGTTTTGTTCTTTCTTTACTTCAGCCTGGTTTGGGCTCCTTTTGTTGGTCCTTTTCTAAGGTCTTGATTTGTGAAGTCAAATTATCTATGTAGGCCCTTTCTTCCTTCCTGAGGAATGCTTGCAGGGCTCTAAATTTTCCCCTTTATATGGCTTTAGCTGTGTCCCATAAGTTCTGGTAACTCGTGTCTTCATTCTCATTTATTTCCAGGTATCTTTTGATTTCTTCTTTGATTTCCTTCCTAACCCACTCATTGTTCAACATTGAGTTGTTTAATTTCCAGGTGTTTTATTTGGTTCTCCATGTCAGTGCGTGATTAACTTTTATCTTCAGTGCATTTGTGGTTCAAAAAGATAGTTGATACAATTTCTATCTTCCTGATTCTATTGAGGTTTGTTTTGTGACCCAGCATGTGGTCTATTTTGGAAAATGTCCTGTGTGCACTGGAAAAAAATGTTTATTCTTTTTGGGGGGGGAATGTAAAGCCCTGCGTAGATCTATTAGGCCTCTCTTTTCTATATCTTCCTTCAAAGTCATTGTTTCCTTGCTGAGTTTTAACCTTGTTGATCTATCTAGACATGATAGGGCAGTGTTGAAGTCTCCAACTACTATTGTGTTGCAAGCAATGTCTTTGTTAAAATCTGTTAGCAGTTTTTTTTTAAAATTTTTTATTGAGTCACCCTGTGGAAAGTTACAAAGTTTTCAGGTTTAAATCTCAGTTATACAATGCTCGAATACCCATCCCTTCACCAGTGCTCATGTTCCACCACCAAGAATCCCAGTATAGCTCCACCCCGCCCCCCCACACCCCTAACCCCCCCACGCCCCGAGCCCCCCCACTCTTAGCCGCCCCCGCCTGTGTAACTAATAAATTCCACTTTACTTTCACTTTGATTGCATACAATATTTCAACAAAACTCACTATTATTGTTTGGAGAGTCTCTCCCCTAAAGTCAGACCTGCTGAAAAGGAAGCATTAGATAATTTGTTTTCCATTGCTGAGGATGAAGAGGTATGAGGTCGAGTGACCACATTTAGCGGCCTCTCGGTTTTGGGTTTCTGTATTTTAGTATTTTAGTAACTAAGTTCAGAGAGATATCTGCCAGAAGTTGCATCGTTGCCAACTTGTACTTCTCAGTTACATTATATTCCACATATGAGTGCAATCTTTCTATGTCTGTCTCTTTCTTTCTGACTCATTTCACTCAACATGATACTTTCCATGTTGATCCATTTATATGCAAATTTCATGACTTCATGTTTTCTGACAGCTACATAATATTCCATTGTGTAGATGTACCAGAGTTTCTTTAACCAGTCATTTGTTTGGGGGCACTCTGGTTTTTTCCAGATTCTGGCTATTGTAAACAGTGCTGCAATGAACATAGGAGGAATCAACCTCCCCAACTTCCAACTCTACTACAAAGCGGTAGTCATTAAAACAGCTTGGTACTGGAACAAAGGCAGAGCCGCAGACCAATGGAACAGGGTTGAATACTCTGACACATCCCCCCAAATATATGACCATCTAATCTTTGATAAGGGAGCAAAAGAGGCGAAGTGGAGCAAGGAAAGCATGCTTAACAAATTGTGCTGGCAAAACTGGACAGCTACATGCAAAAAAATGGGCTTAGACCTCCACCTATCACCATGTACAAAAGTCAGATCAAAATGGATTAAGGACCTCAACATCAGACCAGAATCTCTAAGGTACATTGAAGACAAGGTCGGCAAAACCCTCCACGACATTGAAGCCAAAGGTATCTTCAAAGCTGACACGCCACTGGCCAAGCAAGTGAAAACAGAGATAAATGAATGGGACTATCTCAAACTAAGAAGCTTCTGTTAGCAGTTGTTTTAAGTATTTAGCTGATCCCTCATTGGGTGCCTATACATTAAGGAGTGTGATTTCTTCCTGCTGAACATATCCTTTGATTAGTAAAAAACGGCCTTCGATGTCCCTTCTAATCTTTTCCAACCTGAAATCAATGTTGTCAGATACTAGTATGGCCACCCTTGGGGTTTTTTTTAATTATTTATTTATTTACTTATTTATTTATTTATTTATTTATTTATTTATTTCTCTCTGCCTGTTTTTTAAATTTTTTTATTAGTGAATCACCATGAGATAAAGTTATAGACTTACAAATTTTCATGCTTGCGTTTCAGTCATACAATGATCAAGTACCCATCCCTCCACCAGTGCCCATTTTCCACCACCAGTGGTCCCAGCACCCCTCCCACCACCCTCCCTGTCCCCTTCACCCCACCCTGCCTCTGTGGCAGGGCATTTTCTGAGGGAGTTGTTTGCTTACAGGATTGTTTTCCATCCTTTGACTTTGAGTCTGTGTTTGCTCTGACTGTTCAGATGTGTTTCTTGTACGCAGCAGAATGTTGCGTTTAGTTTCTGAATCCATTTGGCCACTCTGTGTCTCTTAATTGGTGCATTTAGACTATTGACATTTAGACAGATTATTGTCATGGGGTTTTGTGCCATAGTGCCGTAGGGGTTTACTGTGTTTGTAGTGGGTTTTCTTATCTTATAGTAGCTCTTTCAGTCCTTCTTTTAAGTTTGGTTTTGAGTCTACGAAGTTTCTGAGCTGTTGTTTATCCATGAAATAGTGTATCATTCGTTCGAGTTTGAGTATGAGTTTAGCTGGGTAAAGTATTCTTGGTGAAGCATTCATTTCATTGAGTTTTTTCACTATATCCCACCATTGTCTTCGGGCTTGGAGAGTTTCCTCTCATAGGTTTGCTGTAAATCTAAGGGGTGCTATTCTCTATGTGATTTCCTTCTTTGACCTTGCTGCTTGCAGTATCATGCCTCGATCTGTGGCGTCCATCATTCTGACTATGATATGTCTTGGAGTCTTTTTATTGGGGTCTCTTTTAGCTGGCACCCTTCGGGCTCCTTGGATCTAGACGTCCGCGTTCTCTAGCTCTGGGAACTTCTTAGCAATGATGTCTTTTTTTTTTCTTTTTGGGTCACACCCAGCAATGCACAGGGGTTACTCCTGGCTTTTCACTCAGGAATTACTCCTGGAGGTGCTTGGGGGACCATATGAGATGCCCGGGATCGAACCCAGGTCGGCCGCGTGCAAGGCAAACGCCCTACCCGCTGTGCTATCACTCTGGCCCCAGCAATGATGTCTTTAACTGTCGCTTTTTCACTGGGGTTACCTCTCTGTCCTTCTGGTATTCAGAAGATTCTTACATTGTTCCTCTTGAGATCATCCCCTAGGACTCTGATTCGCCCTAGAGCTATTTTGAGGTCTTTTTCCATTGTTTGTTATTGCCTGTAAGCTTTCTGCAGCTCATCTTCAAGCTCACTGATTTTGTCTTTGGCTGTAGCCATTCTACTGTTGAGGGCACCTATTGAGTTTTTTATTTCAGCTACCGATTCCTTTGATTCCTTTATTTGTGTCAGTTTTGTTTGTAGTTTTGAAATTTCTGCTCTCATTTCTTCCTGTATTTTCTTGGTGTACTGTTCCACTGTTTCTTTCATGTCTTCCATTAATTTACTTGATGCCTGTTCCAACATTATTTTGAGCTCATTGAACATCTTCAACATTTCATCTCTGAATTCTTTATCTGAGAGATCATACTTGTGGGTAACAGTAAATTTGCAAAGTAAACCGTGGGTCTGCTGCTGCGATACTATGCAAGTTGTGTTCAGTGGCCCTGAGCTGCCTCCCCACCTACCCACCTACCCAGGGCTCCCCGACAGAGACACAGGGAGACAGGGAGACGGGGAGGCTGGGAACCACAGTCTTTTGGTTAAAATGACCCATTTAATGCAGGGTTGCTAGTATACTTATAGAACATCTGAAGGGGCGTTGAGGTAAGGGCAGGTGTGATCGGTCATTTACATAGATAAACATTTGGCAGAGGAAATTCTCTTGGGGAGATCAATTCAACAAGACACTCTGTCTCCCAGGGACAAATACATTGCTTTTATGTGTTCCTCTAACTGTATAAGTTATCAATACTTGGAGTTGTTTGGAGAAACATAGTAAGAGACAAAGATTCTAACACTTAGTTCTCTGGACTAAGAGCAATCAAGGCCTTTAACGCTTAGTTGTCTGGGCTCTGAGAGCAAGCAAGGCTTTTCCCGTAAATCCCAGAGCAGTTCAGGTAGTCTTTCCCCATGGGGGTCCCGTCTCTTAAGTTGTAACAGTTTGCATCAAAACCATGCATTTATGCTTACTAGAATGTCCCATTTCAATGCCGGGTAGCTTTGCCACTCATCCCGGGTCCATCCCAGTCCCACGGCAGGATCTCCTTTTTGCGGTGTTAGGAACTACAGAAACTGAAGCCTGAGTCAAGTAATTATGACCAAATGATTATGCCCAGGAGCAGATACATTTCAGAGTCAATCAACTTCCAAATATTAGGAGCATAGCATTAATGGTCTTTCTATGTTTAACCAAAGAACATTGCTCTATAGTAAAATATAAAAAGGCTATAGGGAAATAGAAAAGCAGGTACAGATATACAGCACGTCAGATACAAAGCAGTACAAATATAAATTCAGAACTACCAGAAAGTTTTGGCTTACAAGTAATCAAGACTGACTTGGGGAATTGTGACAATGAGAAGTAAAATACAAGGGAAAGGTTAAAGATAAACTTTAACTAAGTTAGGGATGCTAGCATGTTATACTTATCAAGGAGGAAGAAAGGTGGCATTTGACTGATGAAGCCTAAAGCACTTAGGGTTAATAACCAACACAAAGGAAAGGTGGAAGATAGACTTTAACCAAATTAGGGATCTTAGCAAGGGCATGGTAAACTTCTCTGGAAGGAGGAAAGAGGCAATTCATTGGTGAAGCCTAAAACACTTTGGGTTGATATCCAACAGGTAACCCCTGTTGGGGCTTCTGTATTCTTTCCTTCATCGTCTCATGGTGGGGATTTTCGCTGTTTCTTCATATTGTTGTGGAATTATGGAGGTGAAACCTTCCAGTTCTCTATCCCTATTATCTCTTGCTGCGATAGTGGATTTTGGATGAACTCAGTGGATGATGGTCTCCCTTTTCCCCTTCTAGAATACTTCCTTACTCTCAGGCACTCCTCCTGGTTAATGTGAGGCCTCTAGTGAAGTTTTGGAGGATATGCTCTTTTTATAATGGGCTTGTGAAGCTTTTTGTGTTCACTGATAGTTTTGGTGAAATTGGAATAGGCTAATGAACTATTGGCCCATTGTGATTGAGATGGCCAAGGTATTCTTCACGGAATTAGGTTACACAGGTTGTAACCTAATTCCACAGTGCTAGGAAGGGGGGAAAATAACTGCGCCCCAAGGAGACCACGCCCCTTCTGATGAGGCCACGCCCCCTGGCGTAGAGGTCACACCCCCAGACACCTGTTGGGAAAAGCCCAGGAGCTAGGGCAGAAACCCAGGTCCTCAGAGGCTGCCAGGGCACCGCTGTGCCGGTGGGGTGGCACAGCTCCACAGGGGAGGAGGGGGCTGGGGATCCCACGCACCTGTTGGGGAAAGCCTAGTTATACCCCTTAAAGCCAACTTTTAGGTTTGAGGACCAAAGAATGACCCCTGACTTCTTCTGACTTAACTTTGAGACTTTCATGTGGCTTCACAACACTAAACTACCAGGGATCTAGAAGTAAAAGGCAGAAGTTCAGTTATCCAGGTCATCTGAAAGAACATCAGGGAACAAAGTACAGAAGGGCAGCTAATCCCTTCTGATAAATATCATCAAATACTGGGAGTCAAAAGCCTGGAAATGATAGCTCTAGGTAAAGTAAGAGGATAAAGCAGACTTGTTATGGTTTCAAACTCTTCCAACTGTGCTGTTTGCTTTCTGAACTCGCTTCAAATTCCTTATCATCTTTAGCCAACCCAGTTACTAGATTTTAGAATCTCATATGCAGTCTTAATTGACGATTGGACAAACAGAACGATGGATCTGTGGGCTCTGTGAGAACAAAACATGCCTGTGGTGCACAAGTAAGATAAAGAAGGCACTTAACAAAGTTGATTTAGGGAATGTGAGTTATAGAATCCATAGAGGGTTTTTGGTGTGATAGAGAAAAAATAGTTTACAGGTCAGGAGAAAATAAAGAAATTGGATAAAATTATGAAAACCAGAATTGATAATTGAGACTGAAGGACAGCCTCATAATTCTTACACTGACCAATTTTTCGTAGTTGGCCTAGAAACATGGTGATTGACAGCACCATTATATGTTTTGACACCATTGCCCTACAGTGAATTAAGTAAAGCTGTGATTTTTGATAACCCTTTATTATTTCTTGACAAGGACTCACCAATTTTGATAAAACAAGGCAGACAAAGCAGATTCCTAAACATGTTCTGAGAAGTACATGTTTTTATTATTTTTAAAAATAATTTTATTTAAATTTTTTGAAATACGTGTTTTTAATATAGACTTCTATTCACTATTACATTTATTTCTCAAAATGTATGAATATGGGCTGGAGCACAGCAGGTAGGGCATTTGCCTTGCATGTGGTCGACCTGAGTTCAATTCCTCGGTCCCTTATTTTATTATCACATTCTTTTTTGTTTGTAAAAGTGCTGTGTGATGTAGTGCTTATATCTTTCTTGGAATACATTTCTCCTTTAGAAACAGGGTTGATTTTAGGACAAAAAGGAAAATCTGATTTTCAATTTTTGCTCAAATTTTTGAGTTGAGGATTAAATACTGTAGGGAAAAGTGAATGTACTAAAGATGTGCTTTGAATTCAGTGAAATTACGATTAAAATTATTTTAAAGAATGTGACTTTGATAGAACTGATATAAAATATGTTCTGTTGCATGCTTACTAATTATTCTTTCATTCATTGCACCCTTTAAAATTCATAGTGGTTTGCAATGATGATTCCCAGTCCTTAAATCCAGTTAGAGAAAGAGACACAGAGGTTAAAAACAGGCAACAAAGCACATGTAAAGTATGCATACACGATTTGCTATTTGCTACTTCAAACATTTTTGATCTTTTTTTGTGCCATGTTATATTAGTCTCTCAGATGATGCAAGTTCTAACTTTTCTATTGGAATAAGAAGATAGTGATTAAGATGATCAGAAAACACACACTCATACACACACCTCTTTTATGCAGCCAATACTGTATTATATTTATGGCTTAAATCCTTGTGAAAGCCTTCTGTCTCCCCAGAGAAAATGTATAATCTTTTTTATGAATTGTTGCCAGATTTCTCTTGGATGTGGGCAATTTCACTGATCTAGAAACTGAATATTTTGAGATAATGTTCTATTTCCATTTTACTTAACCAGTGACTAGTTTTGCCATTAGCAAGCCAGATCCATGCCAACCAGCATGACTACAAACCCACGTTGAGAACACAAAGATCTGATCAACTAAGTTTTCCAAAGGAACAAGTAGAAAAAATACAGTAAAAATCAAGAGCGTCCTGCAAAATCTAGGACAAGGGACTGCTGAATCCATAGATATTTAGCACAAAAGGTACCTCTGTCCTTGATCTCTTTTCTGTCAGACTTCTTTACTGTCAAAGCCAACCACGTTGGTGGCATTGTCACCACTCCATTTTCTCTTCACTGCACCAAATGGTTTGCCAACCATGCCTGAGTTTGTCATCCTATTCAATAAAGCAGCAATAATTAGACTTGCAATGTGTTTCTTGCCCCTACCATCATTCTGAGAAGTTGCAGTAGAAGAAAGTGGATTGTATGTATAAATGAAGATAGTTTTGAACACAATAACCAATGATGTTTAAAATGGAAAGAGATTAGAAATAGGAAAGTTATGGATTTAGAGAATATCATTATGAGTAAAATTAGTCAGAAGGAGAGGAGCTAACACAGAATGATCGCTCTCATATGTAAGTTATAGCAAAAGCATAATAGAAGAATAAAAATTGCCCCAAAGCAACAGAAACAGAGAACTTAGATAGAATGCACATCACAGGGGAGGGAAGGGGAGATAGGATGGGGAGAGGGACACTGAGACAGCAGTAGAATGAAGTCGTCCCTCTGGGGGCAGGTGTTGAACTGAAATGTGGCAGGAATAAAACTCTATCAGTGATATTACTGTAAACCACAGGATCTGAATCCAAAAAATGCCTGTTATAGAGATGGAGGGGCTTCTGGGAAGGAAACTGGGGATACTGGTGAAGGGAAGTTGACACTAGTGGTGGGATTGGTGTTTGGCATTGTTTACTTGAAACTCAATCATGAATAACTTTGGAAATCTCTGTGCCTTGAAACATTTTTAAATAAAGGAGATCACTGTATCACTGTCATCACTGTCATACCGTTGTTCCTCTATTTGCTCGAGCGGGCACCAGTAATGTTTCCATTGAGACTTGTTACTGTTTTTGGCATATCGAATATGCCATGGAAGCTTGCCAGGCTGTGCCATGTGGGCGGGATACCCTCTGTAGCTTGCTGGGCTCTCCGAGAGGGCAAACGCCCTATCTGCTGTGCTATCGCTCCAGTCCACTAGACTTTGAAGAACTCATTTGGAAAGGAGTGCAGAAGAAATAAAAATTGAGGGAAAATATTGTATAGAAAATAATTCGAAACCTATTTGGAATCAACTAATGTATGTGGATACTAAGGAATCATGAATTGAAAATGGGTGCCACTTATGATTATTAGGTTCTTTATTAAAAAAATTCATGGGGATTCTAAAGGTAACTTACAGAAAGTAGAATAGTGATTGCCAAGCTGGGCAGGGTGACGGGGCCAGGGGTGTGGGAAGGAATAAGAGAATAATAAAGTATTTTTTGATGGTATAAGGTTTCAGTTTTATAAGATGAAAATATTTCTGGAGACATACAGTGATGATGGCAGCACAATATTGTAAATATATTGAATTCCACCAAAAAGTATACTTAAAGATGGCTATGGTGATGGGGTAGGGCTCCTGTCTTGCACGCCATTGACCTAGGTTTGATTCCCAGCATTCTATATAATACCCTGAGCATGTAATTCTTGAATGTAGAGCCAGAAGTAACCCTTGAACATCGCTGGGAATGGCCCCCAAACAAACAAAATGGTTAAGGTGGCAAACTATGAGCTGTGTATTTTACCACTGTCACTGTCACTGTTATCCTGTTACTCATCGATTTGTTTGAGCGGGCACCAGTAATGTCTATCATTGTGAGACTTATTTTTTACTGTTTTTGGCATATCCAATACTCCACAGGTAGCTTGCCAGTCTCTGCCGTGCAGGCGCGATACTCTCGGTAGCTTGCCGGGCTCTCTGAGAGGGATTTTACCACAGTGAAAGAATTAAAAGGGGGAAAAGCCAGCTTATATTTTTCCCATTCCCTTGAGGTCTCTTGGAACAGTTTTGGTATACGGTAATCTTTCTTGCCTAGCTGAAACCTGTCATAGAGATCATTGGCTCACTTTAACAGAGAATCCTAATCTCACTGTACTTTTTTTTATATCTGTTTTGGGGACCACACCCTGAGGTACTCAGGGATTACTCTTGGCTGTGCACTCAAGAATCACTGCTGTTGGTACTCAGGGAACCATATGGTGCCGGGGGTCAAACAGGTCACTTGCATGCAAGGCAGGCTCTTTGCTCACTGTAGCAGTTCTCTAGCTTCACTCCCTCTATCACCACTTTATTTTATTTTTTAACTTCATTTTTTATTTAGTGACTGTAGAATTACAGATTTATTAGTGATTGGATTTCGAGCATAAATTGTTTCAGCACCGCTCCTTTTACCCATGACCAGTTCCCTCCACCGCCCCATGACCTTCTACCTACCAGTCTGCTTCAATGAGAGGTGCTTTCTTTCTTTCTGTTTTTAAAACATAAGTTTATTTCTCCGTGGTTTATAATACTGTTGGCTGATAAGGTTTCATACATAACACTTTACCACCTTTCAGCACCACCTCCTCCTCCTGGTTGAATGCTTCCCTCCACCCAAAGACAGTGAAAACAACATGAGAACTGGTAATCAGTAGGAAACATGCCTATTCTCACTTTAAATTGAAATTGCAACCTCAACACAGCCATTAGAATTCAAGCTGCAACATATGAATCAAAACTCCAAAATGTGTCTAGCATTAAAAGTTCTTTGTGGCTCAGGTTTGATCCAGGTGGGATAAATAAAGCAGCTCTTTCCCTGAGAGGCATTGCTTCAACTCTCCATATGTTTTTTTGTGCCAGGCTCAGGGCTTCAAGGGCCATAGAGCTGATTTTACTGTGTGATGATTGTGAATTCAGTCATGGGTAAAGGGGCGGAAGGGGCTCTCTCTCACTCGCACTCTGCCATTCCGGCATCTGGCCTGTTGAATCTGAAGTAAGAGGAGTTCTGTTATCATGTGCTGTCAGGTTTTAAGCAGAAGGTTGGGGAGAAGGAGATTATTGTGCATGTCCCTTCCAGGAATGGAGCGATAGCACAGAGGGTAAGGTGTTTGCCTTTCACAGAACCGACCTAGGTTTGATTCTTCCATCCCTCTCAAAAGCCCGGTAGGCTACTGAGAGGATCCCACCCGCACAGCAGAGCCTGGCAAGCTACCCGTGGCATATTCAATATGCCAAAAACAGTAACAACAGGTCTCACAATGGAGATGCTACTGGTGCCCGCTCGAGCAAATCGATGAACAACGGGATGACAGTGCTACAGTGCTGCAGTACCTTCCAGGAATGTTCAGGAGCTGTCATCGACTAGAGACCAAGAGATGGTACATGAATGATGGTGCTTGTCTCTCATGCAGCTGACCTTTGTTCCTACAATCCCAGGCACCACATGGTTCTAAGGCATTGTCAAGTGCAGCCTTGCAAAATCCTGAGCAGCACTGAGGTGGCCCGTGTAATGCCTAGTGCTTTGCTATCTGAGCAACATTGAACCACTGCATAATTGGTTGAGCACTGCTTGGAAGACCCTCATATCCCCCAGGCCTCTGCCCAAATAAATAAGTGACAACCATCAAAGACTTAACTGTCATCAGAACTGTGAATTAATGCCATTAATGACCCAGTATTTTGCAGGGGGTGGGTTGTGGTGGGGAGTTGTTGGGGTTTGGGGCCACACCTGGCTCAGTGTTTATTTCTGGTTCTGTACTCATGGATTACTCTTGGAGGTTCTGAGAGCTGGGTGGGGGCCATATGTGGTGCTTGGGACCTGAACAGGGTTAGCAGCATGTAAGGCAAGTGCCTTTCCCCCATCTGTCTTTTCATCCCCAATGAACTAGTGTTTGATAAACTTAAGTAGTGTTAAGTCAGATTTCATGGTGTATCATTTTATTGATATCATCATTAACTATACATTATTGAGCTCATTTCAACCACTGAAATTTCCTAGGTGGTTCACCTGAGTTTTTTAGTTTAATACGTGAATACAATGAAACAGAGTTAGGCACGCCAACTATGCTTTTCAAGTGTGGTAACCATGTTGCATGGTGTTTGAGTTACTTACCGAAGGACAGGAGGTCAAGTACAAAAGCTGAGATTTGTATCTTAAGTTGTCTTAAATGGATAGAACATCAAGAATGCTTCATTTATTACAAGTAAAGTTCTTTTTAAAGAGGTACTTAAGCTATGTTCTACAGAGGGAACAAGAGTTGACAAGTGTTGCTAATTGCATTCTGTTTTATTCCTTCACATAGACTTAACCCTTTTACCCATTCTCTTCCCCTGGCATTACTTTTATTCTTTTCTATTACCTTGAGGCTGACTCTTTCAGACTCAACAACATTTATTTTTAAAAAAGCCTCAAAGAACACCAATATACCTCTGTGCAAAAATTTTGTATTATTATTATATATTATTATTATTGGGCTGGAGCAATAGCACAGTGGGTAGGGCGTTTGCTTTCATGCAGCCAGACCACCCAGCTTTGATTCCTCCGTCCTCTTGGAGAGCCCAGCAAGCTACCAAGAGTATTCCACCTGCACGGCAGAGCCTGGCAAGTTACCCATATTCGATATGCCAAAAATAGTAACAACAAGTCTCACAATGGAGATGTTACTATTGGTGCCAGCTTGAGCAAATTGATGAACAACAGAATGACAGTGACAGTAATTATTATTATTATAATAACCAAGTATGAGTGAAGACATGAGTATGAGTGTGAGTATGAGTTGGGAGAGCCTGGCAGACTCTCCGTGGTGTATTCATATGCCAAAACCAGTAACAATGATGGGTCTTATTCCCCTGACTGTGGAAGAGCCTCCAGTGTGGCACCCTTGGGAAGGATGAGTAAAGAGAGGCTTCTAAAATCTCAGGGCTAGGAAAAATGAAGATGTTACTGAGACCGTTCGAGAAAATCGATGATCAACAGATGATGATGATGATGATAATGATGATGATGATGATGATGATGATGATGATGATGATGATGATGATGATGATGATGATGATGATGAGTGAAGGCATCTGTGGAGGGACATTTGAGCTTATTCCATTTTTTCCTTTGAAGAGCAGTGCTGCTCAGAACATTTTAAAGGCTTAATGCACATGACAAGTGTTATGTACTAACTAGTGACACACAAATCATCAAATATGGTCTTATTTACTTTTATTGGACAATACTATAAACTGTTTTCCAACTTATACTTCCACTACCAGAACATGAAATAAAGTTTCTGTTGTTCTATCCCTTCATGAACACTTAGGTTTTTTGAGGAGTCTTAGAAAAGGCAATTCAGAACTGTCTCCCTGGGAGAAGTGGGTCAGTATGGGCTCAAGCGGTGTTAATTGCCTTCTACTTGGAGGTTTCAGATGCATGAGTCCAAGAGACTCATGCAGGAAACCTTTACCACCATGGTTACCTGCAGGATTCTGGGAAGGGAAGGATGCAGAATGCAGCCTAGTGAGAGTGAATCCCTGAAGGTAACTGGAACAGACTCATTCAACACAACGTGGCAAGTATTTGCTGCATCAGGGATAAAATAGGATTGATACATAAGAGTTTTAGAATTCGTGTAGTCTTTTGTGTTTTTGGTAGGTGTCCAAGTCGCTATTTTAATTTTACTATTTTTAGTTTTACTTAAGTAAAATATATGTGTAGTAAAAATTTGAAGTTTAAGAGTGTAATTCAATGACTTGTGGCTATTATATTTGATTCTGTAATCTCCATCATTATTTTAATGTAAAATACTAAAATATGCCCTCCACTCCCAATAAGTTCTCTCATGTTCCTCTGCAGCAACCCCACTCCACTCCAGTACCCTACTCCCCCAGCAATTGTTGTTCTGTCTTTCTTAGTTACTAATAGAGGCTAATAACTCCCTTGGTTTCTAATTTTCTGAAATTCATTCTCAGGAAAGGATGCTGAATTTGATCATATATGTTTTATTGATCTCTTTATACGATTATGCAATTTTATATTCTCCTATAATCTTTTAAAATATTGATTTAAACTAGTATTTTGCTTAATATTAACACAGTTTCTGGAATAATATCCATTTGGTAATGATGATTCTTTTTTTCTCAACAAGATTATATTCAGGTAGTCTATGAATGGTTCATCCGTAGTGTTAGAATGTTTCTCTAACTTTCCCTACTATGCTCTTTGGAAGGAAGTACTATACACAATGCATAGCTAAGGAGTAGAGACTTATGCTTCCCTTCCTTGAGGGAAGAAGTATTTGCATAAATTATTTATAATTCCTCTGCAAAGGAGACTTGTTCCTTCCTCCTCAAATATTTGTTCATTTAATCATTTATTTGTATCATAGATATCCATGATACAAATAAACTCATGGATATTTTATGTGTTGGATGACAATCCAGTACTATGATACTTTTATTATTGCTGTTTCCTGTGTTCTTTTGACATACCCCACATTTTACCATTTCACTGTTTCCCCCCAAAGAGCTTCTTTCTGGCACTATGATATGCTCCAGGCTCATTGTATATATCCTCAGCCCTAGTCTTAGAATCAAACCTTTTTTCTAAGGAACCCAGCGTTTTTATTCTCTGTTCTTCTGGACTTTTACTACTAAGGGTATTAAGTCATTGTCAAATGATCAGTTTAAGTATTCCTCTGGATAAATGTGGCTTATTATTGGAAATTTTTTTGTTTATCATGTTTTACAGAACTTCCCTACAAAGCCTTCTGATTCTAATGGTTCATCCTTTTTTGGTAAGATAGGTTTAAACTATTTTAGTAAATTTTAATTTTTTTATTGAACTAATTTATGTAGTTTAAGTAGATTATATCTGTAATATCTGTAGTTATATTTTTAACTCTTAACATCAGTATCATTACTGTATTTTGTTTTACTTAACCTGCTTTATTTATAGGATGAAAGATTTGTTAAAGTTAGTCTTTTCAAATCTTGTTTCGTGGGATGAGTTTTGTTGGCCTCATAGTTTGTTCTAGTTTATAATATTAATTATCTACTCTAATATTGTGGAGAGGTATGGTATATTCTTCCTTCTTGGTTCAGATGTCTTGTTAATTATTTTGAAATGAGTTTTCTTTTCAAATGCTCACACTGAAGGTTACACAAGTTCATCCAAATACTAATACAATTTTGATATGTGTGATTATCACCATTAGTTAAGAATATTTTATGAATTCATTACTATTTTTCTGACTCGAGTTATATAAAAATATACTTAAATTTTTTCGTATTAATTTAGTTATACATTCAACCAATATTTATTGCATAGTGTTCCAGAACTGCTCTAGTTACTAGTGATATAACAGTAAATAGGCCATAATAAAAGCTATGGGTGTCAGGAGTGTACATTTCAGTGAGGGAAGATAGATGATACTAGTAAGTAATGTTTTAGATGGTGTGAAATGATTTGGAGAAACGTGAAGTATCAACAGAGGATTTGAGATTGAGTTATAGATAGTGTGTTGAAGACCTCAGCAACAACATAAATATTTGTAAAATGACCTACAGGAGATGAGGGTTCAGATATCTGGGGAGAGTTTCCGGGAGAAGAAACAATAAGTGAAAAGTTCAGAGACTACATTAGACTTACTGTGCTAAGGAGTAGTTGAAGGCAGTGTACCTGGAACTGAGTAAAGGAGGCAGAAGGGGAGATACAAGACTGAATAGACCAGTTCCAGTTGCTGGGGTGAGTAAGACTTATGGATTGCTGCACTGATTATTAATCGATTTGTGTTTTCACTTTCCGCTATGGGAAGTCACTGGGGGATTCAGAAGTAAGGACTCATCCAGATCCCTATACATCCAGAAGTAAGGACTCGTCCCTATACATGCAGAAGTAAGGACTCATTCCCAGCATCACTTTGATTGTGCAGTTGAAAATAAATCAAATGGGCACAGTGGGGAGTAGAAAATACATATAACCAGTTGCTTTGTAGCTTGGAATATGTTTAATTTGGGAGGAGGTCTCCCAAATGGTGCTGGTGCTCAGAGACCCAGGCAATACTCAGACAACTGGAAGTTCAGTGTGGGTACACAAGGACATGATGCTGCTCTAGTCCCAGGGGTATACCTGATGATGCTTGGGAGGCCAGGTGGTGCTGGGGATTGAAACTCATGTCATATATTTTATACGTGCTATAGCACTACTACCTCCAGTGTGGCATCGTTGGGAAGGCCGAGTGGAGAGAGGCTTCTAAAATCTCAGGGATAGGACAAATGGAGAGTTTACTGAGGCAGCTCAAGAAATTGATGATCAACGGGGTTTCATGACGTGATGATTCGTGATAGCACTACTATGTTGCTGGACTGTTATTAGTTTTTATAATGTTCCTTAAGTGCTTGTAGGAAATGTGTATTCTTTATTACATATACAATCAGTTGATAAAACTGATTCATTGTGACTTTTACATCTTCAATATTCTTGCTCAGTTTTTACCTGCTTGATCCACAAGTTATAACAGATATGGATGCAGTCTATGAGATTGATAGTTTTTGAAATTTGGCATTTAGTTCTGTCATTTTGAGACTGTATTACTCATGAGTTCAGAATTATTATTATCTTTAGGAAAATTGAAATGTTTTTATCAGTGTGTAGGACTGTTAACAATAGTCTATTGGTCTTAAAATCTACTCGATTTGATGAAGGGGGACATGCCAGCACAATAAATTATAAGGAAAAAATATATATAGGATGATCTCACTCTCATATGATACATAGAGAAACAAAGCAAATGGAGAGGATTCAACAGAAACAAACTCTTAGATTCTCACCATAGAACTGAGATCACCAGAGTGATGGGGTATAGGCAGAACCTTACTGTACTATGATGTAGAAATATTGGCATTTGTGGGTGGGTATGCTGTGGTAACATTATATTCTAAAACATATTAACACACTATTGGAAATCAATGCTCCCTAATTAAAAATAATTGCGAACTTTCAAAGTGGACTTACTTTAACTCAAACATATCCTTACCACCTTTGGTTTGAGTAGCATTTATCTGATGGATCTTACTATGATTTAACTTTCAGTATTTCTATATATTGGTAATTTCGGTAGGTCTCTGAATCCATAAGGTACATGGAGGAAAATGTAGGCAGAACCCTCCATGACATTGAAGCTAAAAGCATCTTTAAGGGTGAAACATCACTGACTAAGCAAGTGGAAATAAGCATAAACAAATGGGACTACATTAAACTAAGAAGCTTCTGAGCCTCAAAGGAAATAGTGACCAAAATACAGAGAGAGCCCAGGAACAGGAAAGAATATTTACCCAATACCCACCTGATAAGGAATTAATGTCCAGGATATACAAGACACTGGTTCTGTGGAACTTCACTCGTGCATGGAGCTTGGCCCGAGCGTCCAGAAAAGTGGTCTGGAGCATGGCAGCAGTTCTCCCTTCCAAAATCCAACACGCCATTTCGTTGGTTAAGAAGCGTACAGCACCCGATCTAGACAAGGTCAGACCCGAACACCTGAAGAATCTGCTGCCAGTACTCATCAATACACTGGCTTGGCTCTTCACACGCTACCTGTCTGAATGCAAGGTTCTGTCCCAATGGAAAACCAGCAAGACCATCCTGTTGTATAAAAAGGGAGACATCCACAACATCGGCAACTATTGCCTGATCTGCCTGTTGTCCATCGTCTACAAGTTATTCACTTGAGTCATCCTGAATAGGATTGGCAGAACACTAGATGAAGGACAACCATGTGAGCAAGCCAGGTTTCGAAAAAGGATTCAGCACGATCAACCATATCCACACAGTGGCCAAGCTCATTGAGGTTTCGCGAAAGTTCAAGATGCCGCTCTGTCTAACGTTCATTGATTTAAAGAAGTCCTTTGATTCTGTTGTGACTGAAGCAGTCATTGAAGCCCTAGCCAAACAGGGTGTTCAAACTCAATACATCAGGATCCTCCGTGAGCTGTGTTACAGATTCACCACCAGGATCTCACCATTCTACTAGAAAGTGATCATTGACAAAGAGAGGGTTCCAGCAGGGAGACACCATTTCACCGAAACTCTTCAGTGCCACCCTCGAGAATGTCATGTGACGACTGGAATGGGAAGGAATGTAAGTGAAGATTAGACGGTCGGCAACTACACCACCACTGCTTTACTGATGACATTGTTCTCATAACACCAACTATCAGCCAGCGGCACAAATGCTGGCCAACTTCGACTGTGAGTGTGGAAAGGTTGGACTGCAGCTGAACCTCACTAAGACAACGTTCATGAGAAACAGACTAGTTCCTGATGTTCTATTTCAATGGAACGAATATCTCTGAATGCAGCAGCTATGTGTACTTAGGTTGAGAACTCAACATGACAAACGACCTGGCACCTGAGCTGCGCAGGAGGAAGAGAGCGGCTTGGAATGCATTCAAGGGCATCGAATAAGTGGTTAAGAGGATGAAGAATCTCTGGTTCCAGGTACATCTTTTCAACTCCACTGTTCTTCCTGCACTAGCATAAGCCTCAGAGACCTAGGCCCTACGAAAACAGGATGAGAACGCTATTCGGGTATCCCAAAGAGGAATCCAAAGAGCTATGCTTGGAGTGTCACGTTTCACTCAAGTGAGAGAAAGAATCTGGAGTTCCGACCTCCATCGATGCTCAAGAATCAGGGACACTGTCTCATTTGCTAAAGCGTCGAAAATCAGATGGGCTGGACATGTAATGTGATTTAGAGATGACTGCTGGACTAGAGCTGTTACGGAATGGATTCCACAGGATGTCAAAAGACCGCGTGGCCTCCCACCTACGAGATGGTCAAACTTTTTCTTCAAAACCCTGAACAAGTGATTTGAGGGTCTTTGTGTTCCTGGAGCGAGCAGGTGCCACTGGGTTACACCTGGACAAGGACAAATGAAAACATTATTGGCGCCCGCTCAAGCAAATAGAAGATCAGTGGTATGACAAATGATACAAGTGATACAAGACAGTAGTAGAATTGTGCAAGGAAAAAACCTCCAACCCCATCAAAAAATGGGAAGGAGACATGAACAAAAGCGTCCTCAAAAACAAAATACAAATGACCTAAAGGCACATGAAAAAATGCTCTATATTGCTAATTATCAGAGAGATGCAAATCAAAACAGCAATGAGATATCATCTCATACCACAGAGACTGGCACACATCAAAAAGAACAAGAACAACCAGTGCTGGCACAAATGTGGGAAGAAAGGGACTGTCTTCCATTGTTGGTGGGAATGCCGACTGTTTCAGCCTTTTTGGAAAACAATATGGACATTCCTTCAAAATCTAGAAATTGAGCTTCCATATGACCTCGAAATTCCACTTCTGGGAATATATCCTGAGGGTGCAAAAAAGCACAGGCAAAATGACATCTGAACCTGTATGTTCATTGCAGCACTGTTCACAATAGCCAGAAACTGGAAACAACCCAAGTGCCCGAAAACACTCAACTGGTTAAAGAAACTTTGGTACACCTACACAGCGGACTACTATGCAGCTGTTAGGAGAGATGAATTCATGAAATTTGATTGTTAGTGCATGGTCATGGAGAGTATCATACTAAGTGAAATGTTTCAGAAAGAGAAGGACAGATAAAATGACTGCACTCATATGTGGAATACAGAATAATATAAGACTGACACCCAGGGACAGTAGAGACAGGGCCAGGAATATTGCTCCATGGTTGGCAGACTGCCTCATGAATTGGGGGAGGAGGCAGCTGGAATAGAGAAGAGATCACTAAGTCAATGACAGTTGGAGGGATAGTTCGGGATGAGAGGTATGTGTGAAAGAAGATAAAGGACCAAACATGATGGCCTCTCAGTACCTGTATTGAAAATCATAATTCCCCAAATGTGGAGAGAGAGTAAGAGGAAAATTGCCTGCCATAGAGGTGCGGCAGGTGGTGGTATGGGGGGGGATACTGGGGACATTGATGGTGGAAAATGTGCACTGGTAGAGGGATGGGTGTTCGACCATTGTATGACTGAAACTCAAACATGAAAACTTTGTAACTGTATCTCATGGTGATTAAAAACAAATTAGGTAGGTATCACGTAAATGATATGTGGCTAGATTTTGCTTTAGTTTATATACAGTATAAAAGGTATATTTCTGTCAGGATAAATACATTTATACTTGTCTCAGGAGTTTATATACACACCTTTCATTTATTACTTCTCTCCTCACTCTATTTTACTGTTTAATCCACCATCAAACTTTAATTATTTTTATTTGAATTTGTATATTATATTTATTTTATGATATTTCTTTTGTTTGTTTTTGGGCCCATACCAGGTGGTGTTCAGGGATCTTTACTGGCAGACTCAGGGAACTATTGTGGATACCAGGGATTAAACCCAAATTATATGCATTCAAGGCAAGTTCCCTACATGCTGTACTCTCACACCAGCCTCTTGTTTCTTATTTTATTTGGGGGGGGGGCACAACTACTGTTATTCATGGCGTACACTAAGGGATCTCTCCTGGAAAGGCTTGGAGGCCTATACGCAGTGTCAGGAATTGAACCCATGGAAAAAGCCCTGCGCACTGTGTTCCTTCCCCTTGTTTCTTATTTTTTGTGTGAATTTTCAAATCTCTATTTCATGTTTTGGAATCTATATATAGGTATTTATACATATGTTTATATACATATATAAACATATATATGTTTATATACATATATAAAAACCTTAACTAGTTTCATGTTCTGGTTCTAAAAGTTTCAACAATGGAATTCTTTTTTTTAAAAAAAAAATTCTATTAGTGAATCACCGTGGGGTACAGTTACATACTTACAAACTTTTGTACTTGCGTTTTAGTCATACAATGATCAAGTACCCATCCCTGTAGTAGTGCCCATTCTCCACCACCAATGATCCCAGTATCCCCCCACCCCCCACCCTGGCAGGGAATTTTGTCCTCTCTTTCCTTTTGGGTGTTGTAGTTCCCACTAGAGGCATTGAGTGGCCATTGTTCAACAATGGAATTCTTTGCACATCAGATTCCATCTCTTTGTCTCTTTGTTATGGTAACTGGTTTCTCAATTGTTTCTGAGTTGTCTTATCTGATTTTATGTTCCATAGATGGTTATCTATAGTACTTCTTTGTAACTGTATGCCAAGAAGGGTTTGTTTGGTTCTGCCAGTTATCAGGAGTCTGGAGTCTTTATCTTATGTATTCCTCCTGAAATTTCCCGTTCTGTAAATTTAGACTGTAAACATATAGGAGAGTTACTTTGCTTAAAATATTCTCAGAAGAGGTTTTGTCCCCTCGCAGCCATTCAAAGTAACTATTATGACAGGCACAAACTTTCTTGTTGCCCCTTTGGTGTGCTAGGCTTATTTCTCATTACCAATACATGGAGGTATTGCCCTTCTAGATCCTGATTTTAACCTGAGACTTGTATTACATTCCAGCCTTGGGCAAACCTTAGGCTCTATTACTGTCCCTGTGCCTTACATTGTGGTGTAAAGTGCCCTCCTCAAGGTCCCCAAGGCTAACAGATGGCCTGAGGATAAAGTCTGCACTTACACCTTGGATTTTACTTCTTTGTTTTATTTTTTGTGATTTATGTTTTTTTTTAATATCCTGCCAGATCAGTGATAACATAAAAAAAGATACTTATGTTTTGTGCAGTGTTTTGTTGCTTTCAATAGAAGTAATATTCAAGGTTTGATGTTTGCCAGACCTCTTCAGATAAATACCATTTCACACACTAATCTTCCCTTTGTTATTTTTCTCTTTTACATGTTTGGTCAATGTAAACAAAAATTATATGTTTTAACTTTCACCCTTCCCCAAAAGACTATGTATTATGAAGAAAGAGAACCATGATAACAGAGTTAGTCTTGATAATTTGTGACTGTTAAAATTAGAGAAACTTTAGGAAAATAAATTGTCACCCAAGTTTACTAGGAACCAGAAAAATATCCATATTATTTTATACTAATAAAATATGGAAAAGTACTTTCAAAATTGGTATTCTGAAACTAGATGAACAAACAACTCAGTTTAATATTTATTTTAATGCGATGTCACTTCCCACTTTCTCCAGATATACTAGAAATTGGGCAGATATTTTTTGTGTGTGTGTGTGAGAGAGAGAGAGAGAGAGAGAGAGGTAGAGAGAAAGAGAGAGAACATAATCTCTGAACTCTCTTCCCTAATTTCTCACTCGTTTTTGATTTCCATTATGGCAATCAATGAATTCATATTTTTTAAACATGAAATTTGATGACCAAGAAATAGAATGATTTATAAAATCTGGTAGTATAAGTTCCTTGACAAAATTGCAAATTTCTCACTAGGTGGTAGTTCAGTCTGACCAACAAAAATGTGCATGATGGTAGTACAATAGGTAAAGATTCAAAGGAAGCATTGCAAGATCACGTTGGAAAGATCTCTAATCCAGAAGCATGCGATTGAGGTATTACGCTGTTGTGAACCTTGTAGAAAAAGGAAAGATTAAGTAGGAGAGGAAAAGTGCTTACCAGTTATTTAATCTCTATTTTACAACATGCTTTGAGTCAGGTTAGACTGAATGGTGGAGTCTGACCAATGGATAATGAATGGAAAATTGCATAAGGCACTTACTTCTTAGGCTGTTGAGTGCCAGTGCTTCTTCCATTCTTCTCTACTTATTGACGTGGCCTTGCATGCTTGGACAGCATGGATGGAAATTAGAGAAAAACTGGCCAGTGTTTATTAGATGTCACAAAATTGAGTGTGTTTACTAATGAAATGTTCTGGTGATACTGTAAATAATGTCAAATACCTAGATTAGTATAGAAGTTTCTAAGTTTGGGATCTCCCATGAACAGATCCCAACACTGAGATTTGAGAACTAGTAAACATTTGTTTTCAAGTGTTTCAGAGGTAACATGGGAGGTAACACCAGAGCACGCTGGAGAGGAAGTAAGATGGTGAAGGGATGATGCTGAAGAGAAAGTTTGTTTTCAAATAGTTATAGGTAACTTGAATTTGGTCCTGCTGAGGAATTCTGAGAGACTCTGTGAAAATACACTTTAGAGGGTTTCCTAAGTGAACTGTTAGAATGTGAGGGAGCAAGCTTTTGTGTATAGGCTCCTGTTCATTCTGTTCATCATTCATTGAGGGTTTCTCCTGGAAGGGGTTACTCCAACATTTGTTGCTTGCGACACAAGTGAGAAAATGGGCACTGGTGGCCAGAGAAATCTCTTAAAGAAATGCAGACGGACACAGAATGTTTAACCTTGTATGAAGAAACACTACAACATGACATACCCTGGGAACCATTACTAATTGACAGCTGTTGAAGTCTAATTCGAGAGACTGGGTAGCATGAGATAGGGTTGAAGAGATAATATGGCATTTAGTTATGAAAGATTCTGTTTGCCATATTAGGACATCTTGTCTTATCAGTGGCCGGAAGCTGTGGATGTATTATGAGCAAAGGATTTACATGATCAAATTATTATTTTTAGATTAGTCACTCTACAGGCTACTCAGAGAATGAAATTGAACTAGGTCAGTTCAATTCCATTGTTCAGTTATAGCTCTCCACTGATATGACAACAGAACTTCAAACTACGATAACAGGAATAGAGGCAATTCTGATAAAAGCATACTTAGTACATTCTCTAGCTCTGGGGTCATCTGCATCTTAGCCTGAGATGTACACTTAGCATTTTCCCCCTTGGAGAAGCCTGTGTGTTTTCTTGAGCATATCTCTTTCTCCCTTTCTCCCTCATATTTCTCTAAAATTAATCTGCACTATTTAAAAAATAAAACTTATTTAGCGGTTAGTTGTGGAAACTAGAGTATTAGTTTTTAATGTAATATTTCTCTCAGTCAAACTCTATCAACAAGAATTCGTATATCTATTTTCTGGAAACTAGCATGAAACTAGTTTTCATGAAGATCAGTGTTAGGTAGATCAGCTTGGACACAAATCAAGGATATGTTGTTCCAGAGTCTACATTCCTGACATGCACAACACCAGCTGTTAGTCAAGAAGAATGCGATTTGTTAACATTATTTCATAAAATGAGCAGATTGTAGTGATTTCTTTGGGGGCGAGGAAAATAATGTAAAGGATGATTCCAACATCTCTACCATTGGTAAATGGTGAGATACATGTTTAAAAGCAATATTCTTAAAAGAAGAGAACATAGTTTGTTATGTGAAATTCTAAGTGATATTTATTTTAATAACAATACAATTGGTTCTTATGTTAATTTTATTCCCCCAGTTACAATAAAAGAAAAGAAATATTAATTACCCTGATCCCTCAAGAAGTGGTTACACTAATTTGTGACTTAAGAGCAAAAAAGTGAAATAGATAACTGTCATGGAGAATAGTATTTTATTTACCGACAGTTTGGCTAGAGAGTCATTTGACTTAGAAACCAATGGTCCTTTAAGTTTAATTATTTTTGTCATCATGTGTTAAGTAAACCAATCTGTGGGGAAGACTTCAGTGTTTAGATTTTGCTTTTTTTAGTGCCAGGGATCAAATCCAGGGCCTCACACCTGGAAGGAAATACATTCTATCACTGATCTAAAGTGAAAATTTTAAATCCTTTTCTTAGAAATATGTGTTATACTTCAAATATTTCATCTCTAAGGATGTTGAAATAATGTGGAAAATGAACTTGAATGTTACTTTGCTGGTACTGATAGTCAATCACGACTGTTGTGGTTCTACTGTACACATTGAGGGTGAGTCATTCACTCTTCTCACATTTCCTAAAATCAATGGTCTAAAAATATACTTCACAGATTATGTAATTACTGTATATAAAACTTTTTGAATACTAGGAATTATATTCACTGGTAAGAACATGAATTGTATAGAATTGACTTTTGTGTTATCATAAGATGTAATGGGTTGAGGTTGTTGTGGTTAAAAATAATACACATAGCATAAAATTGACTGTTTTAACTACTTTTTAAGATTACAGCTCAGTACTGTTAAACACATTCATATTTGAAATGCCTTCAGACCTTTCTTCAGCTTACAAGTCTGAAACTGTCTTGAAACGTATGCTTGTTATATAACTCCTTATTTCCTCCTTATCCTGAACCTCATCCCATTTTTTGTTTTCTTTTAGGGTCACATCTGATGGTACTAAGGGCTTACTCTTGGCTTTGTGCTCAGTAATTATTCCTAGTGATGTTCTGGGGACCATATGGGTCACCCTGGATTGAAAAAGCATTGCAAGTGCACTACCCATTGTACCATCTCTCTGGCTCCCATCACAATTTTTAAAGATTTCTGTGAATTTGATTATGTCAAATACAAGTGGAATTATACAGTATTTGACTTTTGGTGACAGTACTAGCGTTATGTCCTTAAGGTCCATCTGTGTCATAGTTAATATTTTCTTTATAAGACTGAATAATATTTTCTTGGATGTGCAGTTAAACACCACTTAATGGTAGATATATGTTCCTAGGGTATACTAGGAGATTTCTTCATATGAACATTATATGATGGTATAATTATGAATTGTGAGTGTAGTCCACCATTGAAAAAAAGGTAGTTAAGCAATATGACCGTATTCTGAATTTCAATCCTTTCTCAGATATATAGTTAATAAGTGTTTATCCCATCCAGTAAGTTGCCTGTTTACTTTGCTGATGCAGGATGAATTTAAGTGTGATGTAATTGCATTTGTCTAGTTTGCTTTGTTGCCAGTGCTTTTTGTGCCAAGAAACATTGCAAAATCTTAATTCATGGTTTTCCTCCTATATTTTTGTCTAATGAGTTTTACATTTTTATGTGAAGATCTATCCAATTTGAGGCAATTTTGTATAAGGTATAAGATAAAGGCCAACCTCCCATTTTTTGGTCCTATTTTAATTCTGCCCCCCATGTGATTATCTGGGGTTCAATCACCATATGTAGAAGAGAGATTGTCTTTTCCTGGAAAAATCTTTAGACCATATATGTGAGCGCTCATTTTCAGACTATCTAATGTATTCCAACATCTTGTCTGTCTTTACGCCAGTATCACACTGTTCTTATTACTATAATTGTAGTATGTTTTGAAGGCAGGATGTATTGTCTTAGCTTTGTTCTTTTATAATATTGTTCTGGCTATATGGGGACTTTTGAGGTTCCATATAAATTTTGGAATGAAGTTTTTCATATTTCCACCAAAAATACTACTGAAACTTTTTTTTGTTCTTTTTTCTTTTTTTGATTAAAAAAGCCCCGAGATTCTATGATTTGCAATACTATTCATGATGATTTCTCATGCACATAGTCCCAACATGACACCCATCACCAGAGTACTTTCCTCTCTTCTCTAAAGGGTTTTAGTGCCCTTCCCTTACAACCCCTCACTCCTTCCCCCCTCCTCTCACCAACTCCACTTCGTGTAAGAATTGACTCTTTCTGTTGCCTTTGCCCTTTGTTTCTACATTGCTGTGTATCTTTAAGTTCCAAATGCAAGAGAGATCATTCTTCTCTACCTTTCTTTCTGACTGACTTCACTCAGTATCATATACCTGAGTTCTGTCCATGTTGCTGCAAAGTGCATAAATTTGTCCTTTCTTCAAACTACATAGTGTTCCATTGTGTGTGTGTATATATATATATATACACACACAATATATATATGTGTATATATATATACACACACACATATATATATATATGACAACTTCTTGATTCATTCATCTCTTTGGGGGCATTTGTGCTGATTCCATATCTTGTCTATTGGCTACTGAGATTTTGATAGCGATTTACTAAAGTTGTAAATCACTTTGAATAGTTTGAATGTGTTAAATTGTCTACTAATTCATGAACATAAGATGTATTTCCATTTATTTGTATGTTCTTTAATTTATTTCAGCAGTGGATTTTGTGTGTGTGGGGCTGAAATGGGTGACACATGGCTATGCTCAGGGTTTCACCACGAGCGCTGCTTGGAGGACCATATGCAGTGTTGGGAATTCAGCTGGGGTAAGCTGTGTGGAAGGCAACCACCTTAACCCCTGTTTTCTCAATCCTACCACTTAGTATTGTTTTATTTATTTTTATTTTTTTATTGAATCACCGTGAGATAGTTACAAGCTTACATGTTTGGGTTACAATCTCACAATGATCAAACACCCATCCCTCCACCAGTGCACATTCCCCACCACCAATATCCCCGGTATACCCCCCCTTTCCCACCCTCCCCCTGCCTCTATGGCAGACAATATTCCCCATACTCTCTCTACTTTTGAGTATTATGGTTTGCAACACAGACACTGAGAGGTCATCATGTTTGGTCCACTATCTACTTTCGGCATGCATCTCCCATCCCAACTGGTTCCTCCAGCCATCATTTTCTTAGTGATCCCTTCTCTATTCCATCTGCATTCTCCCCTCTGCTCATGAAGCAGTCTTCCAGCTATGGGGCAATCCCCCAGGCCCTTGTATCTATTGTCTTTGGGTGTCAGCCTCATGTGATGTTATTTTATACTCCACAAATGAGTGCAGTCCATCTATGTCTGTCCCTCTCTCATTCTGACTCATTTCACTTAGTATGATACTTTCCATGTTTATCCATTTATAAGCAAATTTCATGACTTCATTTCTCCTAACAGCTGCATAGTATTCCATTGTGTAGATGCACCAAAGTTTCTTTAATCAGTCATCTGTTTTAAGGCACTCGGGTAGTTTCCATATTTTGGCTATTGTGAACAGTGCTGCAATGAATATATAGGTACAGATGTCAAATATATAGCCACTTAATCTTTGACAAAGGAGCAAGAAATGCAAAGTGGAACAAGGAAAGCCTCTTCAACAAGTGGTGCTGGGAAAACTGGATAGCTACCTCCAAAAAAATGAACTCTGACCTCTGTCTAATGCCAAGCACAAAAGTCAGATCAAAGTGGATTAAATACCTCAATATCAGATATGAATCTATAAGATTCATAGAAGAAAATGTAGGGAGAACTCTCCATGACATTGAAACTAAAAGCATCTTTAAGGACGAAACAGCACTGACCATGCCAAGTGGAAGCAAACATAAGCAAATGGGACTACATCAAACTAAGAAACTTCTGCACTTCAAAAGAAACAGTGACAAAAATACAGAAAGAGCCAATAGAATGGGAAAGAATATTTACCCAATACCCATCTGATAAGGGATTAATATCCAGGATATACAAGATACTTGTAGAATTGTATAAGAAAAAAACCTCCAACCTCATCAAAAAATGGGAAGAAGACATGAACAAAAGCGTCCTCAAAAACAAATACAAATGGCCAAAAGGCACATGAAAAAGTCTTCCACATCACTAGCCATCAGGGAGATGCAAATAGAAACAACAATGAGATATCATCTCACACCACAGAGACTGGCACACATTCAAAATAACAGAAGCAACCAGTGCTGGGGTGGATGTGGGGGAAAAGGAACGCTGCTTCACTGTTGGTGGGAAAGCGGACTGGTCCAGCCTTTCTGGAAAACAATATGGACAGTCCTTCAAAAACTAGAAATTGAGCTTCCATTTGACCCTGCAATACCACTTCTGGGAACATATCACTTAGTATTGTTTTATACAACTTATCCATATGCTTGATTATGCTTATTCCTAAGTGTTTTATTCTTTTGGATGCTATTATACATGTAATGATTTACTTAATTTTCTTTGCAATTTGCTCTTTGTTAGTGCATATAAATAAAACTCGCTTTTAGGGGCTGGAGCAACAGCACAGTGGATAGTGCGTTTGCCTTGCACGTGACCAACCCAGGTTTGATTCCCAGCATCCCATATGGTTCCCTGAGCACCGCCGGGGGTGATTCCTGAGTGCAGAACCAGGAGTGACCCCTGTGCATCGCCGGGTGTGACACCGCCCAAAAAAAGTAAAAAAAAAATCTCGTTTTTATGTGCTGATTTTGTATCGTGCAGCTTAGCTGAAAATTTTGTTTTATTAGTTCCAACAGATTTTTTGTGTGTAAAATCTTTATACCTACTTATAATATCATGTCACCTGCAAAGAGTAAGTAAGCATAATGATTTTTAAATGCCTAATTGTTGGGAGTCTGACACAATTACAACAATGATTGCAAAGACTTATTGGAGTCAATTTATAGTAAATTTTCAGTTGTTCAATTTTAACATGGTATAAGTGACATCATATTGTATCCAAATAGAAATGATACACCACTTCTATTAGCTTGACTCTAGTTGATGACATTTTTATAGATACTTTTGCATCAGTAAATAGAATCTAAAGTTGAAGTTTTGTGTTGTCAGAAAATTAATTTTCACAGCACCATACCTAGGTAAAGTTTGCTTCATATGAAAGGAAAATTTATCACTTCCTCAGAAAAGCTTTTTTTTTCTTTTTGGGTCACACCTGGCGATGCACAGAGGTTAATCCTGGCTTTGCACTCAGGAATTACTCCTGGTGGTGCTCAGGGGACCAAATGGGATGCTGGGAATCAAACCTGGGTTAGCCATGTGCAAATCAAACGCCCTACCCACTGTGCTATTGCTCCAGCCCCAGAAAAGCATTTTAAAAAAAGATTTTATAAACAAGTTTAACAACCAAGAAGAGTATCATTTCATATTAAAAAGTTGTGTTACTATTTATTTTATCTTTATTATGCTGCTGAGGAACCGAGGTATGTGGGACCTGGGTCTGAGATCACCAAGCCTGTTCAGACCAAGACTGGGCCTCCTCCACCAAGATCTTTTCTCCAGTAGCTTTGCAGTCACACCCACAAACTGCCCCTGGTTCCATGTAATCCCATCAATGGCCAAGATCCAGAGACTATAAAACAAAGCTCCCAGAAGTTCACCTCTTATAGCCTAGCCCACTGATACACCTAAAGCATTTGGTTTTAACATACTTGCTTGTATTCTCTTATATACATCTCTGCCCCTCTCAGAGAGCCTAGCAAGCTACCGAGAGTATCCCGCCCGCATGGCAGAGCCTAGCAATCTCCCCGTGGCATATTCAATATGCCAAATAGAGTAACAATGATGAGTCTCGTTCCCCTGACCCTTAAAGAGCTTCCAATATGGCATTGTTTGGAAGGACAAGTAAGAAGAAGCTGCTAAGATCTCAGGGCTGGGACAAATGGAGACGTTACTGGCACCCGCTCAAATAACTCGATGAACAACGGGATGACAGTGATACATTGACAGTGATGCTGCTGTAGAAATGGCTTTGATCATTTTCTTTTACTAAAGTAATGAAAAATATACACAGGCATGAATTATTTTAGTGTAAAATGAATTTCTTTAATTAAAAAATTAAATCAAATGTTACTAATTTAATATTGGTTTATAATACTTTGTAATTTCAGCATAGTTTCATGCCTCTTCCCACTGAACCCACTGCCAAAGTTTTAGTGCCCACATTCTATTCAAGCATTTAGAATTATTTTATGTTTCCAAGGTTTTTCTACATAAAACATGAATACATGAGCCAGAACGATAATACAGCGGATAGGGTATTTGCCTTGCATGTGCAGCTGACCTGATTTCCATCCACAGCATCCCATATGGTCCCCTAAGCTTCCCAGGAGTGATTCTGTGTGCAGAGCCATGAGTAACCCTTGAGCAACTCTGGTTGTGGCCCCCACACAAACAATACAATCAAGAAACTTCTAGTTTGTGAACCTTTTTGAAACTTCACCAGTAGGAATTTTCTCCACAGATTTCATGTAAATCATTGGAAATATTATAATGCAACCAGAATACAAGCCACAGACTATAAAAGTAAATATGAAAGTAAAAATTAGCACATAATAAGGTATTCATTGCACTCTGCAAAAAAACAGCAACATGAAACATCTGCCTCAGAATAACAGCAAGAAAAGAGGCAGCAAGTACCATACTTCGGGGATTTTCTTAGAGTAAAATATCCTCTAGTTCCATTAAGGCGAAAAAGAGGGTAGTTTTTCATGTGGATTTTGTGTTCTGTTTCATTAAGATGCAGTTACTACTATACTTTATTTATAGACAGGCTAAAATATCTCCACATTAATGTTTCTCTGTTCGGGAGGGGTGTTTGTCATACATTGGCAGTACACAGACGATTCAGGAGTGAGTCATGGTGGTGCTTAGGGGGCCATATTTGGTGCCAGGGCTTCAAACTGACCTTGGCTGTGCCAGGTAAGTGCCTTATAGTAGTACTCTGGCAAAGTCTTCGTGATTTTTTTCTTTTTTTAAAAAATTATTTTCTTTGGGGCTGGAGTGGAGTGGAGTGGGTAGGGCTTTGCCTTGCATGTGGTCGACCTGGGTTCCATTCCCAGCATCCCAGGTGGTCTCCCGAGCACTGCCAGGAGTGCTTCCTGAGTGCATGAGCCAGGAGTAACCCCTGTGCATCGCCGGGTATGACTATGAAAGCAAAAAAAAAAAAAAACCAACCAAAAAACAAAAAATTATTTTTCTTGAATCACCATGAAATATACAGTTACAACATTGCTATTGATTGAGTTTCAATCATACAGTGCCCCAACCAACACCTGTCTCTTCATTTCCCACCATCAATATCAATGCCCCTAGTTTCCCTCCCACCATACCCCGCCCAAGCCTGCCTCTATGGCAGGCAGTTAGGCAGTTTCTCTCTCTCTCTCTCTCTCTCTCTCTCTCTCTCTCTCTCTCTCTCTCTGTCTTGCCCCCTTTCTCTCTCCTTTTGGACATTAGGGTTTGAAGTACAGGTGCTAAAAGATTATCATGTTTGTCCTTTTACCTATTTTTCAGTGCTCCATTCTTGTCCAGAGTGATCATTTACAACTATCATTGTCATACTGGTTCCTACCCTATCCTAGCTGCCCCCTTGCCCCCCCCCACCACCACTTGTGGCAAGCTTCCTACCATGGACCAGTTCTCCTGACCCTTGTTTCTACTATCCTTGGGTACTAGTCTCATACTTCATTTTTTAAAAAATATCCCACGAATAAATGCAGTCATTCTGTCTGTCTCTCTCCCTCTGACTCATTTCACTCAGCATGTCCATTGATATATAAGCGAATTTCATGACTTAATTTTTCCTGGTGGCTACATAGTATTCCATTGTGTATGTGTACCATTGTTTCTTTTTCCAGTCATCTGTATACAGTTTTTTTTTTTCAGATTTTGCGTATTGTGAATAGTGCTACAATAAATACAGAAATGCAGGTGACTTTTCTGTAGTTGTGTTTTTGGGTCTCGCGGTATATTCCTAGAAGTGATATTTCTGGGTCAAATGGGAGCTCAATTTCTAGTTTTATGTGAAATATTCATATTGTTTTCCAAAAAGGCTGGGCAGTAGACACTCCCACCACCAACAAATGAGAAACTTTTTCTCTCTGCATCCACACCAGCTCTGCTTGTTCTTATTCTTTTTGACATGTGCCAGTTTCTGTGATGTGAGATGATATCTCATTGCAGCTTTGATTTGCATTTCCCTGATGATTGGCAGTGTGGAGCATTTTTTCATGTGCCTTTTGGCCATTTGTATTTATTCTTTGAGGAAGTTTCTGTTCATTTTTTCTCCCATTTTTTGATGAGGTTGAAAGGTTTTTTCTCTGATATATCTTGGATATTAACCCTTATCAGATATGTATTGGATAAATAATTTTCACATTCCGTGGACTTTCATTGAATCTTGGCCACTGTTTATTTTCGGGAGCTGAAGCTTCACTAAAGAAGTGAAGGACCTATACAAAGAAAATTAAAAAAAAAACTACTTCAGGTAATAGAGGATAAGAGGAAATGGAAATACATCCCCTGCTTATGGATAAGGATGATTAACATGTCAAAACTCACCCAAGTATCATACAAATTCAATAATGATTCCCATGACATTTTTCAAAGAAATAGATCAAGCACTCCTGAAATTCTTATAGAAAAGTAAACCCCCACAAATAGATGAAGAAATTCTTGGGAAAAAAAAGATGAGTGGCATCACCTTCCCCAACTCCAAACTGTACTACAAAGTAGTAATAATTAAAACAGCATGGTATTCAAACAAAGACAGACCCATAAATAATGGAAAATAGTTGAATATCCTGACACTGACCCTAAAATGTATGATCACTTAATCTTTGATAAAGGAGCAAGAAAAATGAAGTGGAGAGAGGAAAACCTCTTCATTAGGTGGTGCTCTGAAAACTGGACAGCAACATTAAAAAATTGAACCTCTTTTTAATGCCAGGCATAAAGATCAGATCAAAATTTAAAAACCTTGGTATCAGACCTGTATCCAAAAAGTATTTGGAGGGAAATGTATGCAGAACCCTCCATGACTTTGGAGCTAAAGGCATCTTCAAAGACGAAATACTACTGACCAAGCAAGTAGAAGCCAACTTAAACAAATGGAAGAGTCTGCACATTTCTTAACTGACATATTTTGAATCCCCATCAGTCTTTGTAAGTGACTATTTTTCTCTATATTTACTTACTGACTGTGGTTCTTTACTGGAAAATCCTTTTACTGACTATGAAAAAAACTCACTTATGTAAGCTTCAAGTGTATTTTGGAAACTCTCAGTTAAGTAACATAATATTTGTTTCTTTACAGGATTTGAATTCAGAACTGCCATTTCAAGCACTGACTCTTACCTTACGTACCTATATAGTCTTAAGTGAGAGACTTCACTTTTTATTTCTTTTCTCTTTTGGTGTATGTGTGTTTGTGTGTATGTGTATTTTTGTTGTGCCTGTGCTCAGAGATTACTCTTGGCTCTGCACTCAGGGGTCATTCATCAAGGTACCCAGGGGACCATATGGAATATTGGGGATTGAACCTGGGTAGGCTTCATGCAGTGCAAATGCCCTACCCACTGTACTATCTCTTGGGCTCCCACTTTAAAGTTTTATCTGTGGAGTAGGAAGCATATTGCTAAATATATTATTGATGTTTATGTTATGCCAAAAATACCTTAGAAATGCCAAGTCATTATTGAATCTGAAAGTAGGGAAGTGATCACCTGTGCCAGTCTTACATTTAACTGCTGATAAAATTGAGAGAATTGTTTATAAATTTAACATCTGCATGAAGGTTTAGATTTCAATTCTTTTTAAAAAATTCATTTTGTATTTTAGTATGCCATCTTCTCCTTTCCCTTCTCTTCATGCTTGTTGATGTTGTTGCTTTGATGAGTGAAAGTTACACACACTTGGCTGTAGTGATTGCACTTTTTAGTTGCAGTGTTCATCTGTGAACATGCATCAGGTTGTGATGCTTATACACTTAACCATGATGCTCAGCAAGGTTTACAGTCCTTTTATGACTGTGTTTTCACATGTACTCACCAGGGGTTGCGCCACTAATTGAGGCACACAAGTTCTGATTATTACATCCACCAGAGGACGCTCCAGTGCTCACACAAGTACTTACCAGGGGTCACACTTCCTGGTTGCAAGTACTCAGACTTCATTTGAGTTGCAGTGCCTGCCAGGGGTCACATTCCTTTGTGTTGTTCACACACCTGTTTGTGGTACAGACAGAAATAACGTGTGGTGCTGGGCATCATAGCTAGCAGAGCTGCCGTGCCCAAACAGTAGAACTACCAGGATTACACTCAGTGTGTGTTTCCACCAGGGATTTGGAAGTGGTATGCTTGAAAGGCTTTGCCCTAAATTTCTTAAGCAGTTCTTAAACTAACGCAATGCTTAAACTAACATTTCTAGTTCTTAAAAATAATTCCTTATTTAAAAAAAAAGAAAAACATTTAAAAGCAGTTGCTGACTACTCATAGCAATTTAGAGTTGTAATATCACTTCCATGAATAAAAAATCCAATACATAAATATTATAGTAACTCCGGATGTTAGATGTAGAGCAGTATTAAATGGCCAGATGGTTCATTTCAATGTAAAAATAATTTTTCTTGCTTATTTGAAGACTTCTTAAAATCTGAAAGAAAGTATTTTCTTATGTGATTGGGGTGGGGAGGGGGCAGAAAAACCAGCACACTAAAAGTGCAACTATTAAGAGTGGGAAGGGTTGGTTCGGGATACGGCTGAAATTACTGCCTTAAGAACAAACACTAAGTAGAATTTTATCTTGAAATAAAGAGATGGATCAAATACTCCTTCCTGATTTTTCTATGGAGAAAGTAAATTTACATAGAATAAACTGAGAAAAAGTGATGATTTCTACATTGCTGAAGCAGGATATATGTGCTATTTTGTAAAACTAGGTCCTGATTGAGAAATATATGCATGCATAGATTTCTATACATGTATAAAAGCATCTCACTCTGTCTCACTTCCATCATAGATTGGCGACACATGTACCATACTTCTCCCCTTCACCTTTAAAAAATGTGTTGTTGTTGCAATAACTGTAGGTCACACACATGTTGATTATGATGCACGCATATTTGGGTTGTGGTGCTTGCCAAGGTCTACACACGTTAGTTGGGATTGCAGACGTTTTTCCTGGATCACACTCCTTTGGTTGTGATCCTGACAGCTCTGCTGTCTGTGATTCCTGATGTCACAAATGCCTCCTAGTCATACCACAGTCAGGTATCTGTGACCATCATAGAAGGGGTGCAGCCCCTAGAAAGCATTGCAGCTCAAAAGGTGCATGTCCTTGCAAGGATTTTTTTGTTAGCTTTTTGGGTCACACCTAGCAATGCACAGGGGTTAACTCCTGGCTTTGCACTCAGGAATTATTCCTGGTAGTGCTGGGGGAACCCGATGGGATGCTGGGGATCGAACCCAGGTCAGCCGCGTGCAAGACAAAATGCCCTACCTGCTGTACTATCGCTCCAGCCCTTAGCAGGGATATTTGACTATTGGAGAGCACATGTGTGAGCACCACAGCCAGAACATGTCTGCGTCACCTCAGTGTGACCCCTCGTGAGCATTTGTGCAAACACAAAAACTAAAGGAGTGCAGACCTGAGTAAGCAACATGACTCCCTGTGCAACTAACACAGATGGATGTGCCAGCCCCAGCAAGTACAAAAGCTAAAATTATACGTACACCACAGCCAGGCATGCACGCAATCTCCATTCACTACTACCACAACAGTGAAGAGAAAAGAAGAGGATAACAAAAAAACAATTAATATAGTGAGTCAGTGGTTTTTTTTTAATATTATGAGGTCCCCATGCTTCATTTAACCTTAGAACAGAACAGAGTATAACGTCAGAGTCACTCTTATAGTCAGGGTCATGGATTAGAACAGAATTAAGGCTGGGACTCAGTGGCTTAACACACCTTCCTGGCAAGTGCAAGGTTATGAGTTTCAACTCTGGTGATGCCTCCTGTGCTGAAGTGTTAGGTATTCGCAAAGAGTAAGGGTCTAGAAACTGTGTCTGGGACTTAAGGAAGTTCCCAAGGCAAATGTCAACTCTCAAACTTAATCCATAGTACCTGGAAATGGCTAAGATTATTCTGACTGCCCCACTGTCTGGGGTCCCCTGGTGAGGGAAAAATTAGAAGAAGGGGCTGGAGTGATTGTACAGCAGATAGGGCGTTTGCATTGCACGTGGCTGACCTGGGTTAGATTCCCAGCATCTCATATGGTCCTCTGAGCACCGCCAGGAGTAATTCCTTAGTGCAGAGCCAGGAGTAAGCCCTGAGCATCGCTGGGTGTGACTGAAAAGGCAAAAATTAAAAATCAGAAGGAATTAGGGTTGATATTCTTAATATAAGAAACAAGTTCGCTAAAATGATCATTAACAATTGGGAATACTATATCACTTAATAATTCACTACTGCCATGAAAACTTCCATTTGAATCTCTGATTCACCCTGCACCAGCCTTCCTGACACCTTCTCTGGGAATCCCTATATTTCTTCACAATTTAGTCAAGCAGAAAGAATACCTATCATTTCAGAAGGTTCCTGTGCCCATCTCAGGGCTCTGCTTAACACCAAAGAAGTAAGGAGTGCGGGAATGATTACCTCTTACTTTCTCATCCCACTGGGCAGAGCCACCTGGAATCCAGAGCATGCAGTGTAGGGCATACAGTCTGTAGGGGGTCAGTCTTCTGAGACATAGTCTCAAGCAAGGAATAGGAGAGAAATGGGTCTGTAAAACAGATGGGAGTCTGTAACTATATCTCATGGTGAATCAATAAAATTTAAAAAAAAAATTAAAAAAAACAGATGTGATATATTCAGCATGGCAGTGCACTGGAATACCATTACAGAAATTAAAATATACCATAGCATTGTAGCACTGTTGTCCTGTTGTTCATCGATTTGCTCGAGCGGGCACCAGTGACATTTCCATTGTGAGATTTGTTGTTACTTTTTTTGGCATATCGAACATGCCACAGGAAGCTTGCCAGGCTCTGCCGTGCAGGCGAGATACTCTTGGTAGCTTGACGGGCTCTCCAAGAGGGACGGAGGAATCGAACCTGGGTCAGCCTCGTGCAAGGCAAACGCCCTACCCGCTGTGCTATCGATACAGTTCATAAAGCACTAAATAAGTCTCCGGTTCTTGCACAGTTGCATTTATAGCCTTGTGTTCTCTGTGCTCTAGGACCCCTAAAGTAGAAGGATGTCTAGGATTTTGGTGTGAGCTCTTTCATGGGTTTAAGCAATTTATGCTCCAGTTTATTCCTCTTCTGACCTAGGAACAGCTATGAGAACCCCTTGCAGTCTGTGTGAGGTCAAGGCCCAGAATTTGCCTATTATTTCCAGCTGTTGGAAAATATCACCTTCTCCCTCACTTTCACTAACAGTCTCATTTTTGAAATGGAAATTTGTTCGAGGGATAGGTTCATGATAATAACCCTTGGGCTGAGACTCAGGATAGCTAGTTTCCCAGAGACCAGGAATTCCTGGCGTACAAACACACAGAGGTACTTTTAGGAAGAAATGTGTAGGAAGATTTTTATTTTCATGCTGAATAATGAATACTTTCTCTTGTCTAGTTTTGTTTAAGAGACAAAAATACGGATTGTTTATAAACATATTTGAAATTGAAGCTCATAGATTGTTACTTTTTCTAGGATCATGAGGTAAGCCTCGTTATGAAGGATCAATAATATCTAATAATAACCGTACAATATAATAATAATAATAACCTGGGATTGAAGAACAGGAATGTGAATGTTGATTTAAATTTTTTGTGTGTCACTGTGAATTACAAAGTTATTTGTGATTGTGTTGCAGGCATGCAATATTCCAACTCCAATTCCTTCACCAGCATCCACTTTCCTCCACACGTGTCCCCAGTGTCTCTCCCCTATCTTCTCCTGCCCCCGCCCTCCCCTCCACACACACACACACACACACACACACACACGCACACACACACTTGCCTCTATGAGAATCACTTATTTTTCATTTAGGCAATGGTTTACTGTGTTGATACTGCTAGGCTATCATGCGTATCAGTTTACACCTTTAGCATGTCCTCCTCCAGAGTGACCACTTCCTTTCACCACTATCTTAGTGTTCCCTCCCCTCCCCTATTCTCTCTCACATCCCATTGGCACTTTTCCTGCTGAAGGCCAGTTCTTCCTTTCTATTGCCATTGGACACTTGTTATTCCCCTACTATGTTTCTTTATGCCCCACATATGAGAGATCATTCTGTATTGGTCTCTCCCCTTCTGAATTTCTTCACTCAGTATGATATTCTCCAGATCCATCCACATAGCAGAAAATTGCAAGATTTCATATATTCTTATGGCCGAGTAGTATTCTGTTGTACGTATGTTGCATATTTGTGGGTTTTTTTTTTGGTATTGGTAGTGGTGGTTGGGTGAGGGTGGGGCACGGTGATTGAGCTACAGTCCACATTTTCCAGGGCTTTCTACTGATTATGTGCTCTGGGTGATTTCTGCCAGTGCTTGGGAGACCATCTGTGGCTCAAATCAGAAATGAGGATTGGCCATGTGCAAGATAAACACCCTAACCCCATACTATCTCTGGCCCTGAGTTTGTTAGTTCTTTCAGTAATACATTCCAGTGAGAGTATCATAGGGCTGTGTGTGATGGAAGAACCCAAATCCAGTAAAAAGCCCTGAAAAGTGTGGTAGCACAAGTAAACTCTGTGTTGTTAATATCATCATCATCATCATCATCATCATCATCATCATCATCATCATCATCATCATCATCCTGTTGATCGTTGATTTTCTTGAATGGCCTCAGTAACGTCTCCATTTGTCCTAGCCCTGAGATTTCAGAAGCCTCTCTTTACTCGTCCTTCCCAATGGTACTGCATTGGAGGCTCTTTCAGGGTCAGGGGAATGAGACCCATCATTATTACTGGTTTTTGCATATGAATACACCATGGGAAGTTGCCAAGCTCTCCCATGCAGGTAGGAAATTCTCAGTAACTTACCAGGTTCTCTGAGAGGGAGAACTAGGCTATAAGATGTCATGCGGCCGCGAAGTGGCCATGCGCTTCCAGGAGCTTGGTCTTATAGTCTCTGGATGTTTGCCGTTGGTGGGATTACATGCCACTGGGGACAGTTTCTGGGTTTGACCCCCTAGCTACTGGAAAATGGGGGATCTGGATGGAAGAGGCCCAGTCTTAATCCAAGCAGGCTTGGAGATCTCGGCCCCGGGTCCCACACACCTGGGCTCCTCTGCCAGTTCCTTCATGCGTGAGGCTCATCCGAACATGTGGAGAAGGGCCTTGAACATGGCTGTGTCTGGGTTCCAGAGGTCCTCGGCCGCGGGGGCTCTGCTCGGGGCAGGGAGGGAAACTCAACTTGAGTTGAGTTGAGTATTGTTAATATAATTCCATTAAGTTCTACACAGAAGGGGAACTAATATGGAAATAATATCATCTCCTTGCATTAATTTTTTAGGTTTACAAATTCATAATACCATAGACTGGATAGCTAAAATGATAGAAATGTGGTTATTTTCCCACAGTTCAAGGTCCAGGTAAATTCTTTGGGGGTGGAGGGGTCTCTTTCTCTGACTTATAGAAATAGCTGCCTTCTCGCTGAGTTCTGGGTTCTTTTGTTCTCACCTACTCTTCTTTTGAGGATACTAGTCTTATTAGGTTAAAGCATGTTTGTATGACCTCAATTTTAAACTTAACTGATTTTTTTAGGGGTTTGGACCGTACCCAGTGATGCTGAGGGTATACTCCTGATTCTGTCCTTGGTGGTCTCTCATGGCAGTTCCTGGGGGGGGGCACTGGATACCAGCTAGAGTGCTGGGCATGCAAAGCGTGTGCTGAGCATTTTGAGTTATTCTCTGGCCTGTAATTAAAATTTAAAAGCCCTTCTTCCATGTATGGTCATTTTATGAGTTACTGGAGTTTCATGGATTTAACAAGTTCTTTTGGGGCAACAAAACTGATAACACTTTATGATGTCTTTTTCACTGATATTGATGAGTTATACCTAAACATATACTACACTATTATATAGCATTAGAACTGCAGTTTTCCTTCCTTCCTTCCTTCCTTCCTTCCTTCCTTCCTTCCTTCCTTCCTTCCTTCCTTCCTTCCTTCCTTCCTTCCTTCCTTCCTTCCTTCCTTCCTTCCTTCCTTCCTCCCTCCCTCCCTCCCTCCCTCCCTCCCTCCCTCCCTCCCTCCCTCCCTCCCTCCCTCCCTCCATCTCCTCCAGAAGGAATCCTTTTTTCATCTATGCTATTTCCTGCTCAGGGTTTACTTCTGACTGCAGTCAGAGATTACTCCTGGCATGTTTCTGGATGGAATCTGGGTTGGCTGCATGCTGTATTGTTTCTCTGGCCCTTGATTTTATATTTCATATCCATTTTTTTCCATTCCCTTTCTTCAGGCAATTGAGATATTCCCTGAAGTAGTCACCTGTTTGTGGAACACCAGTATGCGAGTAGCATACCTGTAGCACCAGTATGCAAGGCTAGATTGGCTCAGATCAATCAGATATTCTCTGTGACCAGAGTCATATCTACAGTGTTTTATAGGTGCAGTATGCCAGTTTAGTTACCATGAACTCACCGGTTTCTTTATTTTTCCTGTGGCAGATATTTCCTCCTGAATGTGGGAAAATTATGTAACCTTTGGAGTTTTGGCAGCTATCTTGTGACCATGGAGCAGAGCCAGGTCTAAAATGATGCTGCAAAAGGAGTGAAATGAAAAGGATTAGAATTCTTACAGGCCTCATTAACCTACTGAATCAAAGCACACTTGACATTTACCCCACATCTGGACTTTGTTGTTTTGAAAACTAATAAGTTTCCTATATTGTCTAAGCCATATTCAGATTTGAGCGACTGGATGTATGAGGATACAAGGCAGTGATATTTTGTGCTTTATGAAAACAAAACTCTTAAAAATTAGTAAATACTATTTTTATCTGTTATATATATATATATATGCCAAATCTTCTCTTAGATGCTACATAGATAATATATACAAAGTAGATAACTCTTGTTTTCTTAGCTTACTGTCTACAGTGAGAGACACACTTTCATTCAATAAGAATATATATATATATCATTGCTGTCTTTTTTGAGCACAATAAGGAAGCATATTCAAAGGTAAAAGATGATATATAAGAGGAGTTTGCTTAGCACCTGTTTGAATGAGGGTTCGTTAAAGGAGAGGCATTTACCCTTGAACTTGGAAGAAATGTCCCAGTGAGCTAGAAAAGATTACCATGAACAAAACTTCTGAAACAGGACTGAAAATCATATATATAGGGAACTAAGTACTGTTAGTGTAGATTGTGTGGGAAAGAGTGTGGCATGTCATTCTTTTTTGAGGAAAAGATTTGTTGCACAGGCTGGGAGATAGCTCAAAGCGTTAGAGTGCATGCTTTGTATGCTTAATACCCCAAGTTCAATCCCATGTCCTCTTAAACCATCAGGCCAGTGGTGGGCCCCAAGCAGTACTGCAAAGCACCCCCCAACCCCAACCAACAATAAAAAACTTGTAATACATTAGGCCTAGAATTTCTTTCATCCTATTTTAATTAAATCTGCAGACATTAGTACATAATGTTCCTTATCTCAATGAGGCAACAGTAACTTTTCATCATAAGGTTAGTGCTAAAATCACTGTGTATGTTTCTCAAAAATGTCTTTAAGATTAGCATATTCAGATGTATGGGGATTAGTGCAGTTTCCGTGTCTGCATGCATGTTTCTGTGTGTATTTATAGATCAATTTTATGTTTATGAATATGTGTACACTATTAATGTTTGTGTCTTTGAATATTCATGAGTGTAAGTGTCTTGGGTATGTATATACATTTATGAGTGTTCAGTATGTGTTTTTGTGTGCATGAAGACACTTGACTATTTGGCGAGGCCTAAACAAAAGTATGCAGACTCTTCAGAA
This sequence comes from Sorex araneus, assembly GCF_027595985.1. Taxonomy (NCBI): domain Eukaryota; kingdom Metazoa; phylum Chordata; class Mammalia; order Eulipotyphla; family Soricidae; genus Sorex; species Sorex araneus. The sequence goes on from NC_073313.1 coordinate 35,580,455, forward strand.
TTCATTATCAAAAAGGGATGTTCCTCTAAGATTATCAAGAGATAATCTTAGCATAAACGGAACATGTACCAAATTCTTCTAAGTTTATTGCAGACGTCATTATAGTCCTTTCTGGTTCCTCAGGGCTCCCAAAGAATATTTTAGGCCTGTCTATCTCTGTGCCAAGAGTCAGGTTCCAAGTGCAGAGAGAAGTTATAATCTGAACAAAAAGCAAACTACTCTGAATTGACCTTTGCATGTCAGGCATTTCATTTAGTATTTCAAATAAATCAATTTTGGGGCTCAGCTTTCCTTATAGAAATATCTTCAATGGTTTCCTCCAGATTCATTATGCAGTAGAATGTTAGGAACACAGTCTGATTGCCGCAGAAGCCTTGGCAAACAGATTAGGTAATCCTATAACAGATAGTTATAAACCCCAAATGCAATAATATCGTGCACATGTTTGGATCAAGTATTTTCAGCAAATCTATGCTCTGAAGAAGAAGGAAATGTAATATACCATGCTTTCTCTCAAATTCCATATGCTAACTATAACACTGCCTTTAGTTACATAGGTAAATTTGGAAAGAGTTAAGGTGCATAACATATTGAAATAACAGTTTAAGAGCATAATAAGAAATGCTGCCTGTCTGGGAAGGAGTAATTGATAAATAAATAAATAAATAAAACTAAATAATTTTCTGTTCAGAGAGAGGATGTGCCCTTTAGCTATAGAAAGCAGTGTTTGCTTACTGAAAATAGGCAGAATTTGAATTTAACAAATTAAAGAGGTTTGTTAATCAGGATTATATTGAACTGTTAGATAAAGAACCTCTCTAAAGAGGGATTCTCATGGATAGAAGATTAGGAACAGGTCAGATATGCTATTAGGAGGTTCAATATTTGTTCTTTTCTGTCTTTTTTTGTTTGTGAGATTTTTGTTTGTCTGTTTTTTTTTTTTTTTGCTTTTTGGGTCACACCCAGCGATACTCAGGGGTAACTCCTGGCTTTGCACTCAGGAATTACTCCCGGCAGTGCTTGGAGGACCATATGGGATGCCGGGGATCGAACCCGGGTCTGCCGCATGCAAGGCAAACACCCTACCCGCTGTGCTATCGCTCCGGCCCCTGTTTGTCTGGTTTTGGATCACACTTGACAGTACTCAGGGTTTACTCCTGATTCTGCACTCAGTGATCACCCCTGGTGAGAATCAGTGGGTAATATATGGTGTTGGGGATCAAACCTGAATCAGTAGAGTGGAAGGCAAATTCTCTACCTTATACTGCTGTATTATCACTCCTGCCTAGGAGGTCCAGTATTCTTCCCAAGCATCCAAGCTCCTTTGATTCTCCTGTCTTATATGATGTGTCTGGTTTTCACTCTTTGCTCACAAGTTGACCATTGTACTTCCAGCCATAACACTTCTCCATATTTTAAGTATGAAGAAAATTGTGAAATACAAAGCGAGAAGTTCTATTGCTCATGGTAATTTGCAAGCTTTTTCAATTAAAGCACCGTGATTTACAAAGCTATTCATAGTTGAGTTTTAGAGGTACATTCTTCTTATTATTATTATTGATTTTTGGGTCATACCCAGAGCTGCACAGGGGTTACTCCTGGCTCATGCACTCAGAAATTACTCCTGGCGGTGGTTGAGGAACCATATCAGATGCTGGGAATCAAATCTGGGTTAGCCGCGTGCAAGGCAAACGCCCTACCTGCTGTGCTCCAGCCCCCTAGAGATACATTATTGCAGCACCGATTCCACCATCAGTGTCAACTTCCCTCCATCACTGTTCTCAGGTTCCCTCTGGTAGACCCTCCCTGTCCTCTTGACAGGCACCTTTCTAAGTTCAGTTGATAAAGTTTGGGTCTCTTGATTTCAGTGTTGACTCAGTGGTTTGGGTATTTGGATTTGTATTCTTGAAGTAAGAGCTTTTTCAGGAACTTGTGCTACTTGTGCTACTTGTCATGTGGTTACCCCTAACAGCAAGGATAGCAGGGTAGTCAAGTATTTTCATATATTTTTCAATAGTAGAAAATGAGGAAGAGAGTTGCAATAGCTTTTGAGTGAACCAACATATATGATTTTCCCCCAAGAACAAGTCATGCCAGTATATACTTTGTATCTCAGAACTATAGGAGGTTTATTGTAGAGGACAAGTAACTAAACTTTTGTTGGTTGAAATATAGGAAAACGCTAATAGAATATGGTGGGGGAAACACTGCAAAGATGATTGAGGTTTGTGTTAGGTAAAAAAGTGCCCCCCCAAATTCATGACTACATGAATGCAGGCTCCTATTGTGACTTTAATAAATTATAATATTAAGATTGAGTCATCGACAAACTGCCTTTGGAAGCCACTTAGGCGCATTAACGGCCATGATCCAGAGACTTACAAATGAATCTTGGGAGAGATCAGCACACCGCAGAGATGCCTGTGAACCCAAATTTTTAAAATTTGAGAATTCCAGGAGCACGTGGCCGCATTTGTGGCCACAAAATATCTCATAATATTTATAACAAGCAATACGAAATAAATTATTTAGCATCTGCTATGGAGCAGGCTTGGGTAGTGGTGGGAAAATTAGAAATAATGGAGCTCAGAAGGTGTAATAGTGGTAGGATTGGTGTTGAAATATTGAATGTAATCAATTATTGTCAACAACTTTATGAAAATAAAATTTGAAAATTAAGAAAAAAAGAATTGAGTCATCATACTGTTTAACAGTATCTCAAACCTGTTGTTGCATGTTCTTAAATATGCTAGAAGAAGCTATGCAAAAGAAAATAATTCTGATATTTATTTAGTAGATAAATCAAAAGATAGTTTTACAAAAGTTCTGCGTATCTTAGCTCTAACCTGGAAACTCACATTGTGGTTTTTGAATTTTGCTCTATTCACCCTATATTTTCCAAGTCTATTTGGTTACTTGACTGCTTCACCATTACTCCATTCCCTAATCAAATTCTGTGTACTATCTCCAGAGACACACATTTTTCAAGGATCTGGGAGAGAAATGGTAATGTAAAAATTGGTCTGATCAGTATTATGTTTAGAAATTGGTGCCTTCTGATGTGAGTAAAATCAAGTAGAGAGCAAATATGGACAAAAAGGGTCATGATGAGAAGGAAAGAACCTCAGTGATGAAGATGAAAGCAGAAAATGTGAAGACACTGGTTAGGCAACTCTTTTCACCAATTATAATATTATTATAATATTAGCTAGAACATTTTACATATGTTATTTCTTTTGATAGATTTTGACTCAGTATTTACTATATACTGAGTCAAATATAATATGGGAGTATTTTACTGTAGGATAACATAGCCTCAGGTAGTTTAGGTTTATTGGGTTACTCCCATCACAGTGCTCCCATTCCTCTTTGTTTATTTGTAGCTTCTTTCTTAGTGCTCTGTTGACTTGTAAATACTGTTTTTCTCTTCTCCTTGAGTCCTTTGCATAGTTTATTCAGAGCAATGCCCTTTTTGTATGGACACAGGAAGACTTAGCAAATGCTATGCTTTTATAACCTGGGAGTCATTTGACTCTACATGATATTTTCCTCCTGGGCATCTGTTCTCTCAAACTAAGCCTCAGCTGCCCTTACTTCCTAGCACCCCCAAAAGCAGGGTCCGGACAAGGGACGAGACGGACCCAGGGCAAGCGCTGAGTTGTGTGCTACCCTGGCATCGAGATGGGCCTGGCCAAAGTGCCTACTGCTTAACTATAAGTTAAGAGCTTGATCATGGACAAATGTTGTCATGATCCAAACAGTGATAACTAGATTTGGACCCTGCTAGGGTGAGGAATGATTAATCTGGACTGAGTGCTGTGGTCTGAGTCTGTGGCAAGATGTTTCCAGGATAGCTGCCTTGCAAGCCTCAATGTATCTCTTGCTATGTCCATAGAAAAATAACTAGTATTAAGATGTTAATAAGTGTTTGGACTAAGGAAAGGAAAAAAGCTTAAGAGTCAGGAAGGGCTTTGGAATGCCTTGCCCTCAGGAAGGGCTTTCTTATGTTGATTTTGCTACCTGGCTGGGTGTAGCTTAGAGGGCAAGGTGGGAGAGAGAAGTAGGAGGAAAGACTAGAGAAGAGAGAGTGGCTGCAGTAGATTGAGAGAAGATGGAGCTGGGAGTGCGGGAGATGAGAAAGATGGAAGATTGAATAAATGGTAACTAATCAGCAACCAGCCAGCCCATACACAGCGGTTCCAGAGCATCGAACGTGGGCGGTGAGAGAGAGCCGCCTGGAGAGCCCACGAGTGCACGCGCCCCTCTGCGTGCTTTAGTTTTTTACATTTTACTATTTTATTTTCTTTGTTTTATGTTATCTTGTATTATTTATTTTCCTGTTTTATCAGGATGTGGTAGTTCTAATTATATATATTCAAGAATTTAGTAACAGAAAATGCAGGTACTCTCGGATAGCTCAATAACAAAAGCACTTGCCTTACAAGCCTGAGGCAAGTGAGATGGAGAGTTGAGGGGCCAGCACCATCCCCACCATTCTGTGTGCCTGAGAACTATCCCAGGACCTCTACTCTTTGAGATTCCTGGCACCGCAGTAAAATGTCCTCTACCTTTTGGGTTCCTGGAACACAGCAAAATGTGTGATCACATTTGAGATCTAACGATAGCAGCCAAGTGTGTGAGCACATATGTGGACGGACATCCCAGCCCAGTGTGTGACCCTCAGTCAGTAACACAACAAAGTGTGTGTGACTTAATGTCATTGCAACAAGAAAAATAGAAGGGAAAGGTAATGCATAATAATACATAAGCCAATCCAAAACATGAAGAGGGTTTACTGTGTGTGTGTATATATATCATTGTCATCCCATTGCTCATCGATTTGTTCGAGCGGGCACCAGTAACATCTCTCATTGAGAGACTTATTGTTACTGTTTTTGGCATATCCAATTTGCACGGGTAGCTTGCCAGGATCTGCCTTGCGGGCTTGATACTCTCTGTAGCTTGCCAGGCTCTCTGAGAGGAGCGGAGGAATCAAACTCGGGTCGGCCGCATGAAAGGGGAACGCCCAGCCGCTATGCTATCATATATATACATATACATAATATACAAATATATATTTATATATCGATATATAATTTTTATATATCGATATATAATTCGATATATACATAATATACAAATATATATTTATATATCGATATATAATTTATATCGATATATAAATATATTTATATTTATATAAATAGATATATAAAATATATTTATATCTATATATAGATATAGATATTTATGTATATAAATACATATTTATAGATTTATATTTATAAATAAATATTTAAATATATTTACATGTCTATATATTTTTATATCTATATATAAATATATCTATATATAAATATATATTTATATCTATATATTTATATATGTATAATTTATATATGTATATTTATATATGTATAATACTATATATTTATTTATATATGGATATTTATATATGTATATATGTGTATATACTTATATTTATATATGTATAATACTATATATATTCTTTTTAAAAGAACATTTTTATTGAATATTCATGAGATTGACCATTATAAAGCTGTTTATGATTGGGTTTTAGTCATACAATATCCAATGCCCATCCTTCCACCAGCGTACATTTCCTACTACCAGTGTTCCCCGTTTCTCTCCCACTATCCCCAAGCACCTCCCCTGCCAGCCCACCTCTATGGCAGGCATTTTTCTTCTTTCTCTGTCTTTCCTTTTGTGCAATATGGTTTACAATACAGGTACTAAGAGGTCAATGTGTTTGTTCAGGGCATTCAGTATTTTTATTAGGAAAATAAGGCTGGAGTAGATATTTTAACTGGGTGGCAGCTTTGGGGTGTGGATGTAAATGTCGAGGCTTCTGGAAGTACAGGGAGGTGGAGGGAGGAAGACCATCCTGACCCTAAGAAGGTCTGGAGATTTCAGTCACAAAACCCACACACCCAAATTTTCAGTAGACTTTATCTTGTTGAAGTCTGTCCCAAGATGGTGGAGTCTGGTCCGGGTAATGGTGACAATTTTGGATTGTAGAAGCAAGCGGCTGCCTGGAGCTCTGCTTGGGCATAAACCAGGCTGACCCACCTCTGATTTACCCTTGTATGTTCAACCTTGCGTGGTTCCGAGATTAATTGTGGCTTCTGATCTCTTTTGAAGTTTATTTATGGGTCTCTGAAGCAAGCCCATTAGAAGAGCTTACATGGTGGTGCTGGAGTTGGTTTGTGCCAGTGCTTCTAGAAGTATAGGGAAGTGGAGGGAGGTAGCCCATCCTAACCCTGAGAAATCCTGGAGATTTCAGTCAAAAAACCTGAATATTCGAATTTCCAACAGGTTAATATTGCAGTGAGGTTTGTCCTGAGATGGTGGTGTATGGTAGGGGCTGTGGCAGAGATTTTGGATTGTAGGAGGGAGCTGTTGCCAGGGGCTCTGCTTGGGTCGGCACCAGGCTGACCCAACCCCCTCTGATTTTTACCTTGGTCTGTTCAGCCTTGCATGGGTCCAAGATTAACTGTGGCTCTTGATCTCTTTCAAAATTTATTTATGGGTCTTTGAAGCACGTCCAATAAATGAGCTATAAAGGTGGGCTGGAGGTGTTTTGTGGGCATGGTTCCCACATACCTAACTCTTGGCCATTTCTTTTCTTGGAAAACTTCATCCTGAGAAATGATTGGGGTCTGGCTAGAGGCCCAGTGGCAATTTGGGGATATCAAGAAGCCTGAAGTCACCATCAGGCTACTGATGCATTCGCCCCATGGGTACAGGTTGACCTGCTGGCAGCATGCTATGTATATTCTTATAGAGCTCTGCCATTTAAAAAATGAGACTCTGACATTTGGGACAAAATGGATGAAACTCAAAGTTTTGCTAAGAGAATGAAAAATAATTACCACATGGTTTCACTCAGATGTGAAATGATTAAAACAAACAAACTGGAAAAACCCAACTAAGCTAACTCTTCGGCTTGTTGAAAACCATAATCGTTGTTGGAGTGAAAGAGAAAAGAAGGTAGGAAAAATGGGGGGGGGAGGACTTGGTGGAAGAATGACACTGGAATTTTTGCTGGTGCAATGTATACTATACCTACCTAGCGGTGTGAAATAACTCCCTGAAATTCTCAAGTATTGTAAGAAATCACTTTGAAAGATTTAAGTCCTTCAAATTTAATTTATGTACAGTGGTTAGGGAGGTGTCAACTTGCAAGAATTAGTCACCCACACCACTACACACACATTCAACTTGCACTCACCCTACCCGCTCAAAGTCAAAGGCATACTGCTGCCTGACCTTCATGAGAGACTGGGGAGAACTTTTGTCCTAATTTCAGTTTGTGGAAATGATTATTAAGTACAACGATGGATCCACAATGGTAGAATTTATTGATTATTTTCTTCCCTGGCTCAAGAGATCATGTATGGTTCTGGGGATCAAACCTGGCCTGACCACTTGCAAGGCAAGCACCTTCCACATGGAACTGTCTCTTTGGCTCCAATGGCAGAATTTAGATTAATTTTACATCATGGAATGAGAAAAATACCTATGTAGCTGAAAATTCCCTGCTTTCTAATGATCGATGGCTTGCATTCTAAATTTGGGTTATGTAAGCAAGTTAGTTTGACAGTTTTAAAACATCTGCCATAAACTCCTCCTACTATATCCTTTACATCAAACCTGTCCAAATTAATGACAGAATATTCATGGCTTTAATGACAGGTAATAGTCTAGAACTTTCTACAACTGTATCTAACAATTCTGTGGCGTGGTTCTGATTCCAGGTTGAGTGCTGAAGATTTTTCTGTTCCTACCTGAGGGCAAACTGAATAAGAAATGGCAGTTGCATTTTAAATTGCGGTAACATTTAGAAATGATTTAAGAAAATTGATTAATGAGAACACAGACTTTTAAAATTCAGTCATTAGGAGGCTTGTTTTTACCTTTCTCGTGTTTGAAACAGGTTCTAAATAATGTGCTATCTAACCTGTTATAAAGCATTTATAAATGGCATTGCATAGAAATTATTTACATGTCTTTTGAACATGATAAAATACTTCTTATGATAAATTATTATAGAAAAGGCAGTGCTATTAATCATTCATTAAATGTTAATAACATTTATCAATGTTTATTTCCTTTAAAACAGTAAAAAAATATAGGTATTTCATATCAACTGAACTAAGGATTTTATATTTTTCTTGATTCATAGATACTTTTTTTCATGATTCATATATTTATATATAGGAAATAGATACTTACCTTTTAAAGATTCTAATTATTGACATTAATGTACATGAAAAGAATATATTTTCATTTTTGTAAGGCACCCTGTTTCTATAGTAAAGAGGATATCTATGAAAATATACTTAAGGGAAATAAATTGAAATAGGATTTTATGCTATAATTTTAAAGCATTCTTAATATTACCCAAATTTCTTTGAGTATTTATTCACACTCTTATTTAATATATTCCACCTTCTGGTGATAGTCATTTAAGTTGGATATATTCAAATGCTCACCACTGTACCATCAACGACACAGGCTCAGGCTTGGGTAGGGCGTTTGTTTTGCATGCGGCTGACCTGAGTTTGATTCCTCCATCCCTCTCAGAGAGTCCAGGAAGCTACCAAGAGTATCCCACCTGCATGGCACAGCCTGGCAAGCTACCTGTGGCATATTCGATATGCCCAAAACAGTAACAAATCTCACAATGGAGACGTTACTGGTGCCCACTCGAGCAATTCGATGAACAATGGGACAACAGTGCTACAGTGCTATATTCAAATGAATGTGTCCAGATAGTACCAAGATAATTTGGTGTTTCTGTAAATAATCACTACCATTCTTTTCTTGTATAGATGATTGCAAAATTAAAATAGCCACTATATTGACTCTTCTTACCAAGTGCACTCCATAGCATGGATTTTGCATAATCAAAATTGTGTTGGTCTCTGAACCACAATATAACAGAATGGATGGGGAATAAAATCAGGATTTAGACATTTGAGGTAGCACTGCACTGTAGCACTGTCGTCCCGTTGTTCATCAATTTGCTCGAGCGGGCACCAGTAACATCTCCATTGTGAGATTTGTTACTGTATTTGGCATAACGAATACGCCACGGGTAGCTTGCCAGGCTCTGCCGTTCAAGCAGGATACGCTCAGTAGCTTGCCAGACTCTCTAAGAGGGTCAGAGGAATCAAACCCGGGTCAGCCGCGTGCAAGACAATATCCCTATAAGAAATATATATATATATATTATATATATATATATATTTGCTTTTTAGGTCACACCCGGCGATACACAGGAGTCACTCCTGGCTCATGCACTCAGAAATTACCCTTGGCGGTGCTCAGGGGACCATATGGGATGCTGGGATTTGAACCTGGGTTGGCCATGTGCAAGGCAAACGCCCTACCAGCTGTGCTATCTCTCCAGCCCCCTATAAAAAATATTTTTTATGAAACCCCTCTGATATGGTAAGTGTCTATGGTAGCTATGATATGACCTTTTGCACTTTCTGCTGGAGTATGGCAATGTATTCTGACAATATTTTTTTGCAATGTTCTGTCAAATAGTAGGCTTTATTTTTATCAATACCTGACAAGAATTAAGTCAGACTAGAGAGTAGTACCTAAAAGAAAAGTCACATATGGTCCAGAATGAGCTTACGAATCTCATTCAGGGTTTTGCTTTGCTGAGTTTAGATCTTCAGAAATGTAAAATTATGTATCGGTTCTTTTCCATGACAGTTATTACAGATTTTTGCTTTATGGAGGTTTGCTATGGGTTTCATAGATAGCCATATTTATCTTTTTTGACAAATGTTTTATATTTTCTCATTTCTTTCATGGCCATCCTCATATAAATTCAGTTTTCAATTTAAAAGAGAAATTGCGTATTATCTAGTCTACTCATTGACTATTACCTACAGAATTTGCGCCTGTATTTTACAAAACAGAATAGCTTTGAAGTATTCATATAATAGTTGATCCATATACGAATGACAATAGTCAACATTAAATCCAACTGTACTTTCAGACCAATCATGCATATTTAGGTCAGAACACTCGTGTAACTTTGCCTCTTAATCCCCAAATTTGCAGTCAATTGAAAAAAAGAAAATTATACCTTTGTATGTCAGATCATTTAGGTTTGTGCTTTCCTCTATTTATTTCTCTTCAGCTATCTTCTAATTCAGGCCTTTTCAAAGCCCTGCCCAGTGGAAAAATCTAGGGCTTTCAAAGACTGCCCTTGAGAAGGTAAATCTTAGGGTTCCTTATATTATGTCACATGGAAAAGCTCTATGTCGACAAATGGGAATAAGTACCTTAATCTATAATAAGATACTCTCTGCTGTGGCTATTAAAGAGGTCTTACTTCTAATCTCCATTTACTTTCTTGGCTCTTATGGTCAGCTCTATAGTAACTAGCAAGAAAAGCAAAGGAAAAGTAAATTTGGGGAAAGCTTTTGGAGCTTTTATGTACAATCCCTATGACGTTGTGGGAGAGTCTCACTCCATTATTATCGAATTGTTTATTTTTTAAAAAAGGTTATGGTTACCTTGCTTACTTGTATTTTTTTCAGGAATGTTTATTGAAACATCATGATTTACCAAGTTGTTCACAATAACTTGTTTCAGGCATAACATTTTCCAACACCAGTCCCACCACCAATGCCCCCTTCCTTCCAGTAATATATCCAGATCTCCTCCCACCCTTCAGCTTGTCCTATTGGCAGGGATATAACAAACTTACTCTGTATTACTTGGTCCAATTAAACTTAAAGGAATGGCAAATAGAATTATCAGAAAAACAAATTAGTAAAATTCAATTTGTGATGATGAATTGCTTTATGTTTTTAACCTTTCTTAATTTAGTAAAGGACAACCACGTTCACCACTAGTGAGTGCCATACTCAATGCCACATTATGGGATGTTTCTCCTGTCCTTCAAGGGAGCTCTTTTAATGCTCCTTGCATTTCTTGGTTTCATGAGTTTTCTAAGCTCTTGCCTACCATTGGAACTCTGAGAGTTCCTTCAAATCTGAATGATAATCAAGTTGGATGAGTATTCTAGGTGAGATGTTCATTTTGTTGAGTTTTTGTCCTTCCATATTCTTCTGGCTCTCAAGAGTCTCATTTGATAGATCTGAGGTATATCAATTGTGCTTTCCTTTGTTATATAAATCCTTTTTTCAAATCTTGCTGCATCCAGTATTCTGTCCCTTTCTTTGTTTCCATATGATCCCATGAACCCCTCCAGAAATGATCCCTGAGCACAGAGCCAGGAAAACTAAGTAACAAACTAAAATAACCTGAAAACTTAATATAAAAGGAGAAGGACAGATACTGAATGATCTCTCTCATACATGAAATACGGAGATATATAGAAAGTTAATGATGAATGGCCAAAATTAATAGACCCTGAGTGTCTATCGATAGAAGCTTGCTATGTGGGTGTGAAACAGTGGTAGAGGGATCCTAATACTTGGGTGGTGGGTATGGTGCAACAACAATGTTCTCAAAGCATTAATATTGACAAGTTTTAAATCATGGGTGTAATAAATAAAATCTTAAAATAGGTTAGCTTTGTAGTGGAAAAATTACTTGAGGACATAATTTCTTTTTCATGGGAGCCTTCCCGGCTATATTCAGGAACCTGGGAGCCATTCCTAAGGAATGCTTGGTCTGTGTAATGCCGTGCCAGAGAGTTAGGTGTTCTGGGAGTGGAGTCATGGGTGTTGGTAAAGTTCTGCAGTGCTGAGAGCCACCAGGACTACGATGGTGGTGATCATGGGCCAAGAGCGATACCTTGTGATACTGGGCGGGGGGGGTCCAGGAAATGGCTGGGATTGAACTTGGAATCTCATTCCTGTAAAGCATGTGCTCCACCCATGTAACTGTCTCCCTACTACTACAAGTGCTTGTTTATATTCCATCTTAGTTAATTAAATTCTCAGTTTCTGAGTATTTTGTTCATTTTTTGGTATATCATTTGATTTATGAAACCTCAATTTGTAAGTTTTATACTCATAATAAATCTAAAATTCACATCTCTCTGGTGCATTATATCATGTTATTGCATGTATGTTTCACTATGTTAAAGGTTATTATTGAATAATAATATCCAGATATGTTTGATGGTATAATTTTATCATGCATATGATAAAACTATATATATGTATGTATATATTCCCCTTTACACTGAGCTACTCATGGCTATGTCATATACCTTGATGACCTATCTCAATGGCAAATGATCCTGTCTTTCTAGTTAAAACCTTAGTATTTCAGAATCAGAGAAGAAAAAGTTGAAAGGAAATTACCGTTTTTCACAAACTCACTCAAATAATATTGAATCCATCCTTAAAGCCATATCAAATCATACTTTTGCTGATCCACAGTACTTTCTGGATGATGACCAATCCATTCAGGTACTCATAAGTCTACTTTGACTGTGAACTTTCTTACTTTCATATAGAGTTAGTTCTATGTTTTTGAGCACCATTTTTTTGGATGAAGGAAATGTATGAAAATTTAATAACCAGAAATCCTCATCAAACACCTTTTTATAGTAATATTTTAGATTTTTGTTTTTGGTATTTGACCACACCTGGCAAGGCTCAAGGCTTACTCTTGGCTCTGTGCTCAGAAGTCACTCCTGGTGATACTTAGGGTACCATATGTGGTGATGGGGACCCAACTAGGGTTTGTTGAGTGTATATATGTGTATGTATGTTTAGGGATCACATCTGTTGGTACTCAGGGAACACTCTCCGCACCCATCTCCCAATTTAATGGTTTCATAATTTTGTTTCCTGTTTTATGATGAAAGCTCATTGCTTATGTAACTATACTATTATATAAAAGAAAGGACAAGGTGATATTCTGCGTGAAAATGTTAGATATCCATCTGATGTGTGGCAATGTCTACTATAAACCACTAAACCCAACATTAAGTCTCATTTCAAGACCTGGGGATAAGATTCAATGGTAGAGCATTGCCTTGCAAGCATGGGCTCACAAGTTCGACCAATGAATGCGATCCTGACAAGCACTGCACTTGGAGCCCTTGGTGCCTAAGCAAATGTGCAAACACCACAAACTAAGTTGGAGAGCCCCTGAGTCAACAACAGGAATAAATGGAGGGAAGGGGGCAAAAGTGAAAATAATATCCTCCCCATACAGAAAGTCCATTAAACTAAATTCATTCTTCAAAAAATTGAGAATTAGTAAAGCCAGGTGAAGAAATTAATAATGTTATCAAAGATTATCGTCAATGATATATGGATTCCAAAAGATTCTTCTTTTTTAAATTTTCACCACACCTGAACTTGCTTGGGGGCTCTTTCCACCTTCTTGCTCTTCCAGCCTATTGAGCAGTCTCCCTGGTTGAATCTTCCAGATCCCTATTTTCTGTTTCTCTTAAATGTAATAACAAGTGAGTAACACTCAAAGGCGGGTTGTAATATATTTTGTGTGTTATTAACCAAAACCAATCATATAATAAATTACTTAACTTCCACAAGATTTTATGGTCAGTAGTTAAAATTCTGAGGTTGAATACTAATTTTACATTTTATTAGTAGTGGCAATAATGACAAATTAAAAATCAGGACAGCATAATTTCAAGTTGAATAAAAAATATTGAGTAATTTTGAGGATGAATTATAAGAAGCCTTAAAAATTGGATGGAAAAAACTAGAAGTGGTATAGCAGATAATGGGAGGGTATTTAATATAGTCCAGTGAAATCTATTGCAGAAAAATTAATTAAGTTTAATAATTTTATCCTTTAGTTACTAGAAAGAAAATAATGTATTAAAATTACTTAATGTATTAAGGCCATATTCATATAGCTTCACTTACAAAAATATAGAAACAACCTATGCAGCATGTTCAATGATTAATCAGTCTTCAATCAAATAATAGCATTGAGTACAAGAAAATGAGAACATCGTGAAGTAATGCATCACTCAAGATGAGAAGAACCTCAAGAAGTATTAAAAGTATTAAAGTATTAATTTTCCTTAAAATTAAGTTTATCTAGTTTTTACCGGCACATAAGACTTAATTCGTTGTATCTCATGGCGATACTTTGAAAAAGGAAGGGACTGATCATAATTATATTGAGTCTGCAATATGTGTCTATGTGTCTCCAATTCTAAGATACACATTTTTTCCATTTTAACTTCTTTAATCAGGATTTTTTCCATCACATAACTGCCATTGTTTAATTGCTAATTGCACCAGCCTTGTCATTTCCTATGCATGTGCACTCTTGGTCATAGCTGTTACTACCACTTCAGTTGAGTTATGTTACTAAACATACTGAGTTTTATTGCTTTACAATATTATCAGCAATTACAGTATCATTTGATTTGAAATATAGCATTGCTTGACCATGAAAATACAGCTGGAGAGCACAAAATTGATACCATTAAAGCAAATATTTATCATTGTGGGAGTGAACACAGTTTCACGATTTTGTGGGAAGAACCACAAAACTGTTTCAGGGGGGCTTTAGAGATTCCCATCATAAATGGGCATCGCTGCTTTAGGTTTGGTTCTATTTTTGAAATTGCCTCATATACTCTGATCAGTGTAACTCTAGGCAGGAGACATTTCCCAATCTCTTGGAAATAAAAAAAAGGTCAAAGTAAAAAGAGGCTGTTGTGACCAAATCATGTTTCATACAGGACTTTCATTAAAGCACTATATCGTAATTTAATTTGCAACATATTTCTTCCTTAATTGTTTTAGCGAATTGATGCTCACTCCCTCTTGTTTGAAGAAACATGGCATGCATTTCTAAGCAGCCAAAATTGATTTTCTAAATTTCAGGCATTTTCCCACATAATTCACTCACACATATGATCCTGATCTCTTATGTGGTGACTCTTAACTTATATAAAGTCTGAAAACATCGATTTCACACCACACAAAAGGTTGAAGAAATGATTGAGTTTTTTTATTGGGAGGGTTATAAATTTCAGGTTCAGTTTCACAGCATTGGCATTGGAATAACTACAGTCAACATTATAATTGATTTCATCCTTAGAATCCCAACACAAATGTGTAAGAAAATGAGACTGAATAGTATGGATCATTTTTTTGAGTTACACTGACAGTTGGAAATCATACAAAATAAAGATTTTCTGCCATTTATTCTATTGTGATTGTCATACACAGAAAACTATGATCATGGGCTAAATGTAAGAACTGCAACTGATAACTGTTTCAGAAATATTGATAGTTTTTCTAACTTTCAAGTAGCTTTCAGATTACCAGTGAGACTTCTCTTAGATTATCAAATGTTATCAAATACTTTAAAGTATATTTACTTCTTCTTATTTTTTTTCTTGGGCTGGAGCCATAGCACAGCGGGTAGGGCATTTGCTTTGCACACTGCCAACCCGGGCTCAATTCCTCTGTCCCTCTTGGAGAGCCCGGTAAGCTACGGAGAGTATCCCGCCCACACAGCAGAGCCTGGCAAGCTACCTGTGGTGTATCTGATATGACAAAAACAGTAACAACAAGTCTCACAATGGAGACGTTACTGGTGCCCGCTCGAGCAAATCAATGAGCAACTGGACGACAGTGCTATGACAGTGCTACATATTTACTTATTACACACATATTGATAATAAGTATTATGTGTAAAATAAAAACTGCTTTTCAGCATAGTATTTGTAAAATAGGCAACTGAGATCTTTTTCTCAAGTCTTGCTTTTCTGTGCTTTGTGCATCGGTTATTTTTTGTCATGTGTGCGGCAGTGTTTTGCAATTATTGGCCATCTTTTACTCCTGATTTCCCTTGTAGAAGATTGATTAGCACAATCAGTCACTGGAAAGCAATTTTCATCACCAAAGGCAGCTTCTTTTCTCCCTTGATTAGCAGGCCCGTTTCAAGTTATTCAGCAAAAATAGATAATCTGTAAGAACTCTGCCAGACATTCTGATAAGAAAAAGACAGTTGAACTTGAATATTGCTGACTGTATCCTAGGTAGACAGGTGATCGATGAGGCCATGCTGCCCTGGGTTTCTGTGGTACTCCTCTTTCATTTGGAGAACTGAGCCTTTAGTACTGCTTTCTGTTTTTTCCTTACTTCTGTACAAATGAGTCTCTCAGAACATACAAACACCTGTGATCTGTGTGGAGAGGAAAAATGCCTATTATAGATATGTATCACAAACAGATGATTCTTTCTTTCAGTTCTGTCACCCACGGTAAAAGCAGTGTCGAGCTGAAGAAATAAGTCATATGAAATCCAATTAAACCATATAATTGTCTGTTCCATTGAATTATGTCCTATTATGTAACACATACTAACTCCACGGTTTTCATGTTTAAGGTGTCTGGAATGATGCCTCAGTGGCTTTAAGTGTTTGCCTTTGTACACGTGTCTTGCTTGCTTGTCTCAATGTCTCTTTGCTTGCTATTTCCACTCTGGAGAAGTCTGTGTTCTATCCCCTCACATCTTTTTAAATATGTTTCAATGAAAACTATCATGCTTCACTGAGGAAAAAAACATGTGTAGTAGGCAATGATAAGTATCCTATTATTATAACTCTACAGATAAAGGTTTAGTAATACATCTACTTGGATCTTTATATGGACACTGTGATATAAAATACTAGGGTAAGTGGAAGTACACCTGGAGGTGAAAGAGCTAGAGAATCCTCACTTAGACAAAGATTGCTCCTGTGTAATTTTTTAAATTTAAACTTACGAACTTTTATGTTTGCATTTGGTTGACATCCCTCCACCAATGCTCATTCTCCCCTACAATGTTCCCAGTATCCCTCCCACCACCCCCACCCCAACCCACATCACCCCGCCCTACCTCTGCTGCTGGGCATTCCCTTTTGGTCTCTCTCCTGTTGGGTGTTGTAATTTGCAACAGAGGTATTGAGTGGCCATCATGTTCGGTCTATAGTCTACTTTTGGTACGCAGCTTTCAACCCGAGTGGGTCCTCCCAAAATTCTCTACTAGGTGTTCCCTCCTCTATCTCTGCTATCTGCCCCACAACTTGGAAACTGGCCTCACATGCTGGGGGAAAATGAAGCTCCTGTGTAGTTCTTAACCAAAAGAATGCTGAAATACAAAGTGACCCAAGTAGTACTGCATTTGATGAAGAAAGAACTTTTTTTCCTTTAGTTTTTTTTAATTTAGTCACTATCAAATTACAAAATCATTCATGATTAGACTTCAGGTATACAATGATTCAACACTGATCCCTTCATCAATGTCCACTTCCCTCCCCTATTTGCTTCTGACCCTGTTTTTACAAGAAGTCTTTTAAGAATATGTGTTTGCAATGCGGTAAGGATTTTGGGCTCTTGTACTTCATTAAAAATCAGTGCAACCTAGAACCGTCTCTCCTGTTCTTTTTGCCACAAGGTCACAGACATCACAGCAGAATAAGTCTCCTTCTTCCTCTTAATGATCTCAAACTGCCAAATCTAGTTTCCCCTGGCCTCACATCCTCCTCCACAATGGAGTTCAATCCATTCTGTGTCTTACCACTTACTCTCTGCTGTTTCCAATATAGATAAAATCTGTCCACCCTCTATCATCATTTTATTTCTCAATTTGATTCAACCAGAGGCCCCAGAACCACTGGCAGAGTTGGACAGGGTAGCAGCTGTGAATATTCTTTATTTAATTCCACCTTTCATTGCCTCCCCAAGTCCCATTCCACTACTCCCTCTTTCCTGTCACATGTTGAAAGTAAGTCAAGTTCAGAGGAATTTTTCTTTGTTTTCCTTATTCTGAATATTGTGGTGAAGTTTTGCTTGTCCTAATGAGTCCTTTTTATTTATAATTTCTATCAGTATGCTAGTAGAGAACAAGACAAAACTTTCTATAATATAGAAAACTAAGATCCGGTTTAGGATTCTAGGAATCCCTTGCTAGAACCCCCTGCTGGGAGTGTGGGCATATGAAAACATCATAGAGCATTTTAAAAATTAGGACATGTTTTATGGCTTTACAGGTTAACTTCCACTAAATGAATGTGTGAATAGACTCAGTTAAGAATGGGTAACAATCAAGGCCAGGATTATTTATTTTACAGAAAGCAAAATTGAAGGATTTTTTTCCCCTGAAAGATTAGGAGTAGATGTTATGAAAAACTGTAGGGAGTCTGACCAATTGCATTTTATCTTCATCTCCTTTATGCTTGGGGGCATTTCTAGCTGAATTTTCAACTTCCTCTAGGAAAGGCACAATGTACCAGTCAGTTTCCTAAAATAAAAACTAAAACTGCTTCATGTGTCATATGTGAATAAGCTATTAAGAGCTGAGACTGGTCACAGCATAACTTCCTCTGAATTACTGCGATAATTCAAATTTAAGAGGTTCTGCAACAGTTTTTCAAGGAAGGAAATATACTAGGGAAGTAGACCAAACCTACACCAAATTTAGACTTATATATTCTCAGCTGTTAGAATAAAGCAAAACTATACCCGAAGGAAAATGTGTGCTGTAGAAAAACTTTTGAATATTAGCATGAGAGTCCTGTGGTATATATCTAATGTCATATATAAAATAAAATTTAGAAAGCAACATCATTGAATATTATTCTAATATTCATGTAGGCAATTATTCCTTAAAACATAAAAATAAGAGTCAAAAACACCTGGTGGATCTATAATATTACCGCATCTCTCATGGAGTGGTTGGCATCAGTGCATGCTACACACTGTAGTGCTGTTTATGTTGTCAATCATGGCAGTAGCATTTATATAATTGATAGTGTGGTAAGGATCAACTGCTATTTAGTGGTAAGTATTCTGGGTAAAGTTTCAAATTTAGAGCACGCTGTTCTTCACTGTGGCAGTCACACATATGGAGATGTGTGAATGCAAAACCAATAAAAATTACACCTCGTTTTTGTTTTTGACCCCTGAAATTACATCTTAGTGACCTTACATGGCTTTGACACATGGGAATATTAAACGTGTCAAGTAATTGAGACCTTTACCTACAACAAGGAAGTTAACATATGTAATGTCTACTAGAACTTTTAGTCTCGAATTCTAGGCAATTTTTCTCTCATTAGACAAATTAAGTCTATTTTCTGGTACCTAACTCTTTCCAAAAATGATGTGATTTTTAAGTCTATTTTGTGTAAAATGTCCTTAATTGTATACCCTTTTCTAGATTTATGAAAATAAGGTTCTTCCATTGTTTTTCTTGGATATCTCCCTAAATTTAGAGCTATGTATTTAAAATGTCCACTGGATCATGCCATCTTTTCTCCAGAGCTTTTCTTTTACTTCTGAGGAACTCTGTGGAGACAAACCTGAGGATCCCCCATGCAAAGCATTTTGTTCTAGTCCTGTGAGCTCTCTTCTTTGTCCTTCTTCCTGAAGCATTTCAAGGATGCCCCGCTCTCAGCACACACACACATCCAGTT
This sequence comes from Sorex araneus, assembly GCF_027595985.1. Lineage (NCBI taxonomy): Eukaryota > Metazoa > Chordata > Mammalia > Eulipotyphla > Soricidae > Sorex > Sorex araneus. Next base: position 35,599,880 of record NC_073313.1, read on the forward strand.
ATACATAAAATATCTTGAATCCTTTGAGAGCTAAATCTGCCTTCTTTTATGCACCTTACCTGCTTAGCACTATTGCTCTGGCTCATTTGACAAACTTTTTACACTGTTTCTCTACTACTTCCCTCCTTGTGCTATCTATTCCTCCAACACCAAATTTCTTACTTCAATGTCCTTGGACATTTCTTTGCCTTATTTGTGCCTGGGTTCTCCTCACCCAGGAGGAAATACTGTGCATGATTGTTTCAAAGAGATCTTCCCAAAGTTTTCAATAGAAATTACATTTCCTAGAGTGCAACAAAGCAAAGTTGCACTTAATACCGGACACATCATGCATAAATAATAGATCAATTTATGTTATAATTTGTTTCCATTAGATAGATTGTAAATATATAAGTGCCTCTGTTTCATTTAATACAGTATCCTTGGCCCCTGGCAGAATACCATCTTTTTTCCAACATGAGATGTACTGATGCTATTCCTTATTTCCATTAAATGGACTGAAAAAGTCAGTCAATGTAGTATGTAGAGAATAAATATAACTTTCTCTCCTTCCCATGTTCTCATAATCATATGGCAATTTATCATATGATAATTAAAGTTTTTCTTTTGGGGTGATTATAAGTAGTGGTTGTACAAATAGATGTTAGTGGTCTAAGTGTCCTGTTATAAAGTAGAAAAATAGTTTTGTTGCATTCAAGTGATGATTTCATTGGTTCAAGTGATAAGTAGAGTGACTCCAGAAATGCTCAGAGGTCGGACTGTTATTTTGGGTGGTGGATTTTGTGGAATAATCTCCTGTACTTAGTTGACCAATGGATTTGAAGAATAAGCAAACCTAAGAAGCAACTTATTTTGATGTGGATTTCTGCTTATCCTGTTTGCCCTTGATGTGGAGCCTAAAGGAGGATTTTATGTGTTTAATATTTGTTTTTTGTTTAGTGTGGAATGGATGGAACAATAATGAGATGGAGTAGAGGCTAAGGCACATGAAAAAGTGCTCTACATCACTAACCACCAGAGAGATGCAGATCAAAACAACCATGAGATACCACCTCACACCACAGAGACTAGCACACATCCAAAAGAACAAAAGCAACCGCTGTTGGAGAGGATGTGGGGAGAAAGGGACCCTTCTACACTGCTGGTGGGAATGCTGGCTAGTTCAGCCCTTTTGGAAAACAGTATGGACGATTCTCAAAAAACTAGAGGTTGAGCTCCCATTTGACCCAGCAATGCCACTGCTGGGAATATATCCCAGAAAAGCCAAAAAGTATAGCCGAAGTGACATATGCACTTATATGTTCACCGCAGCACTGTTTACAATAGCCAGAATCTGGAAAAAACCCGAGTGCCCTAGAACAGATGACTGGTTGAAGAAACTATGGTACACCTATACAATGGAATACTATGCAGCTGTTAGAAAAAATGAGGTCATGACATTTGCATATAAGTGGATCAACATGGAAAGTATCATGCTAAGTGAAATGAGTCAGAAAGAGAGAGACAGACATAGAAAGATTGCACTCATCTGTGGAATATAGAATAATAGACTATAAGACTAACGTCCAAGCATAGTAGAAATAAGTACCAGGAGATTGTCTCCATAGCTTGGAGGCTGGTCTCTCATTCTGGGTAACTCAGGGAAGGGACCACCAAGTAAAATGTGGTTGGAGGTCATGTGGGGGAAGGGTGATGCGGCCGAATACAGACTAGAGACTGAACACAATGGCCACTCAACACCTTTATTGCAAACCACAACACCTAATCAGAGAGAGAGAACAAAAGGGAATTCCCTGCCATAGTGGCAGTGTGGGGTGGGGGGAGACGGGACTGAGGAGGGTGGGAGGGATGTTGGGTTTACTGGTGGTGGAGAATGGGCACTGGTGAAGGGATGGGTTATCGAACTTTGTATGGGGGAAACATGAGCACAAAGATGTATGGATCTGTAACTGTATCCTCACGATGACTCTCTAATTAAAAATAAACTAATAAAAAAATATTCCACAGTCCAGAGAGGTAGCTCAGTGTGCTAAGTGCATTCTTTGCATCTGGGAGCCTTGGATTCTATCCTTAGCATTGCATGGTCCCCTGAGTCCTCTAAGCACGTAAGTGTGAGTAGCTCCTGAACATGACAGTGTATTTAAAAATCTCGTAAAATCCAACAAATAAAAAAATGAATTTATATCCCATCAAAGACCTCACCAACTGTTTACTCAGCTGTTGTCACACTGATTTCCATGCATGTTTTATTTCACCTATCACATTCTTTAGTTCTGTCACTTCTGATTGCAGTTTTACAATTTCTACTCTTGTGCTTTCTTGGGTATGTATGTTTCATTCTTTCTTTCAGCTCATTAAATACCTGCATCATGTTGTCCCAGAAGGAATGGAATATACTATTAGTCTACAAGAAAAGACGTAATCATGGTGCTATGTGGATGGAACTGGAAAGTATCATGCATAGTGAAATTAGTCAGAAAGAGAGGGACAGTTATAAAATGATTAGCCTAAAATGTGCTATATAAAGAAGCATAGTAAGGAGACAACAAATACCCAAAGGCAACAGGAACCGTGAACTGTTCTTTAATGGAAGCAAATCACTGTAGGGGAGATGGAAGAAATAGAATGGAAGCTAACACTCTGACAACTGGGTGGGGGGGTGTTGTTGAATGTTTCCTGCATGAAACCCTGTCATTATCAATATTATGAATCACTGTACCTAAAATAAAATTTAAACCCCCTCCCCCCCAAAAAACCCCTGAATTAAATCAAGGACTATATATCCTCTTTTTAATCTGATACCTTTGCAATGAATCTGCAAAAAAGCATTGGTTGGACTTTGAACTGTGTATAAGGGGCTGTAAGCATGATTATCTAGATTTTTGAAAGACCCCAAACCATGATTGTAATAAAAAGCTTAGGCTCACTGAGCCTAAAAGCATAACATTTATCCAGAGCTGCATGTATAACTTTTAAAAAATAAATTCTAAACATTTATATTGAAAATATTGTATATAATTTTGTTAATTCAGCTAACACTGAAATGTGTATAAAATATTTCATAATCCCGTAAAAACCACATGAAAGCATGTATTAAAGGACATTTTTGTCTCTTTATTGCTTTTTAAATTTTTAGACTCCAGAAATATAGGTTTGATATCTGTAACAAAGTTTTGCTATCATAACTTAAAGTTAATATATACAGTGACATATGCAATAAAATATTTTTGAACCATACTCATATATTACAAAAATGCATAAACATGCATTTATCTACACATATATAACATATACAAATAAATTGTTATCACTTCTTTCTCCAAATTACATATATAGATATAGGTATAGATATAGATGTAGATATAGATATATACACATATATAGAGAGAAAACTATCACTGGGTCTAACCATTAAAAGTAAAATCTAAACCCCCTTTATCTCGAATGCTAAATAGCTTCAATCTATTTTGACATTGTACACTCTGATTCTCTGTTTTATGTTTTAACACTATAAATATTACGTACTTGTATCACAATAATGTAAAATATTGGACACAGTTTAATACAATGCCAATCCCAACTCATTTAATGTTAAACATTACCTTATTTTAGACCTGATATTTTTTCTACTTGAACTTAGAGGTTGTGACTAATACTCCTTTTTATTTATTTATTTATTTTTATTTTTATTTTTGGGCATGACTATGCTGTTCTTTTTGGGGAGGGTGACAACCAACAGTGTTTGGAGACCATTCCCAATGTGATGCTAAGGACTCATTGATGGTGGTTATCAGGGAATTATGCTTTGCCAGAGATCAAATTCAGGGCTCCCACATGCAAAGATTGTGCCCTGCCTGTCAAATTATCTCCCCTGCCTATGCCATTATTTTTATTTAAATGTTGTTTCACGTGACCTTCTGCTTGCTGCTCCACTATCCCAGGTGGGTCCCACCAGCCTCCATTCCCAATCTGTGCCATATTAAGGTCTGCCACCACAGCTCCTTAAAGGTGGTCACTTATCTGGCTGTGTAGCAGATCTACTCAACATATTGCCTGCTGCTCATAGTTATTTTTCCTGGTATTCTGTGACCACAAGTGGAGAAAACAGATAGCATCCTCTAAGTTAATCCTTCGGCACCTTCCAGGAATTAACTACAAAGATTCACCTCCAGTAGAACAAGAATACTAGAAAACCAATAAGGAAAACACATAGGAGCGCAACAAGCTCAATGAGCAAAAACAATATCATTGAAGACGTAAACGCCACCAGTATATCCTCAGAAAGTGTCTTTAGTGACACTATGAAGAGGATATTCAATAAGTTCAAAGAAACAATAGCAAAGGTAGTCAGCAAAGCAATAGAAAGCAAGAGAGTTTGAATGAAAAGGAAACTATTACAGTGAGAAATGACAAATGAAAAATATGTTAGGTGATATTAAAAGAGTCAATAGAAGCTCTGAGTAGCAAAATAACAGAAGCTGAGCATAAGATCATGTAGCTCTTATGCTCATAAGGAGAAAACATCTAGGTAACAGCAGAAGGTAGAAAATGGAATGAAAAGAAAAAAACAGCATACCATAGAATTGTGGGGTGAGGTCAGGAGGAACAATAAAAGAATCATCAGAGTCCCTGGAACTGGAAGGAAGTGTGAAGAAACAAGTTTAAAAAATCATTGATAAGAACTTCCCAGAGTTGAGGATTAGAGGCACCGAGATCCAAGATGCTTGAAGGGTCCCATTGAAAATAAACTCAAATAGGGAAACTCCAAGACACATTGTATTAAAAACAGATAAAAGATAAAAGGAAGTTTTATGCAAATGAAAGCTCATAAGATGCACAACAAATGTGATTCTATGAACTAGAAGATTATGGAAGGATTGATGCAAAAACTCTACAAAATGATCATCTCACCAAGAATACTCTATTCAACTAGATTATCATTTAGCTCTGAAATAATTATGCAGAGCTTCATGGACAGGCAACAACTTAGGGAATTCATAGCCTTGAAACCAGTTTTACTGGACCCATTATAATTCCTTTGAAGGACAACAGATATCAAAAATTTTACATTAAAAATTTTTCTGAAAATTGTTATATCTCACCATGGGGTTCTTAAGTTCTTTTCTGAGAATTTACTGAGCTGTTTGTTGCTAATTGAACCTTCTGTTATTATTTTTGGTTGTTGAGTTTAGCGGGCTTCGATGTTGCTTTCCCTTCTAATTTGGTGTATTCCTACTGGAATTTCAGTATTGTGGAATTTGGATGTGTTGTTCAGCCACTTGATCCAGAAATTTCAGGATTTTCAGAAATTTTCAGAAAATTTCAGAAATGTCAGTCCAGTTGTGTACTGGACTGATGAGTTAATGTGGTGGCAGCTGTGGGAGGTGGGTGTAGCTGCTACGGCTTCTGGAAGTATGGGGAATGGAGGGTGGCTGCCCACCCAGACTCTGAGAAGACTGCGGAGTTCTGAGCCTAGATACGCTAGTACCTGGAATGTGTATGGTGTAGTATCTTTGCAGAGTTTATTAGTGAAGGGTGGAGTAAGGATCTTGGTGTGGTGGCTGCAGTGGAGTTAAAGTAAGGTTGCCAGGGCTTTGGCAGGGTGGGGACTTTGCTCCTTCCCCCTCAAGGTAATTTTGATAATTCCATTAGTCAGTTGTAACAGGAAATATAAAATAAATTATTGTGTGCCTGCTAAGGGGGCAGGCGAAGATAGGGGCAATGGTGGAGGGAAGATCACTCTGCTGGTGGAGTTAGTATAGAAATATCAAATGCCCATAACAACTGCACTGCACTGTTGCACTGTCTTCCCATTGTTGATCAATTTGCTCGAGCAGGCACCAGTAACGTCTGCACTGTGAGACTTGTTACTGTTTTTGGCATATTGAATATACCATGGGTAGCTTGCCAGGCTCTGACCTGTGGGCGGGATACTCTCGGTAGCTTGCCAGGCTCTCTGAGAGGGACAGAGGAAATGAACCCGGGTTGGCCGCATACAAGGCAAACGCCCTATTCGCTGTGCTGTCGCTTGGCCTGTAACAACTATATTAGGAAAAATTTTTAAACAATGGTGCTTAAAGAAAGTGTTTTATTAATTATAAAAAATAAATAAAGGAGAGGAGAAACTTTGCATCATGTGAAACTGAGTATGGCACTCACTTAAAGGTCCATATGGTTGCCTTCTTCTTGATTAAGAAAGGTTAAAATATAAATTCATCATCACAAACTGACTTTTATTGATTTATATTCTGATAATTCTTTTTACTATTCCTTTAAGTTTTATTGGACCAAATAATATAAAATACATTTGTTATATGCCTGCCAAGGTGGGGGAAAACAGTTTTATTTATGACAGAAGGATACAATGGTTACCACAGTATGATCCAAGTGGAATATGCAATTCAGTGCAATATATTTTAGATGCCAGAGTTGAAAACTTAGTTATGTAGGTGAGAATAGGCAGTATACTATGTTGTATTAAATGATTTGAATTTGCTTATTTACATATGTTGAAATCATAATAGCAATAAATTACACATTGACTTTTGTTGATTCAGTTTTGATAATCCATTTTGCCATTTCTTTAAGCTTTGTTGGAGCAAGTAATATGAAGTAAATTTTTCATGTGCCTGCCAAGGGGAAGATAGGGGTAGGCAAAGAACTAGGGGACCCTGGTGGAGAGGAGGGGACATTGGTTGTGGAATTAGTGTTGGAAAATCTGTGACTGAAACAACTCTATTATTTAAACAAACTTTGTAAGTCACAGTGTTTTAATTAAAAACAAAAAGAGAAAATATTACTTCAGTAAGTATATCATCTGCTTACAATATGGTTTTCAAATAAAGCATAGATATTGCAAGACAGAACTCCAATCACGAGATAACTGCATACGTCATATAACAGCAACAGTCTGGTCTGCAAATTATAAAACCTGGACTTGAAAAATGACTACAGAAACTGTAACATAGCTCATTGGCCCAAACAATTGACTTTGAAGCATGAGGCTGCAGGTTTTGTCTCTGGTGTGACCTGTATGCTATTTGGGACTGTCTACACTGCAACAAAGTGTGTGAACTTTGGAACACTGACCAAGTGTGTGAAAGCATTGCAAATAAAAATCTGCAAGCTCATCAACCAAACATGTACAAGCTCTGCACAAAAGTGTGCAACTTCCAGCAAGCACAGTTGAAAATCGTGAAAGTGACACAATGAGATGTGCAAACCCCACAACTAAGTATGTATGCAGTCCCCAATCATTGAAATAACAATGAAGGAAAAGTGTGTGTGTGTGTGTGTGTGTGTGTGTGTGTGTGTGTGTGTAGGAGGGAATCACTATAGAAAATGTCCAGTTTCCTACTTGGCAAAATTTGAATGTAGTATCACAATAAGTTTGAGAAACAGAATTTCTGTCTATTGTATAATCAAATAACATGACAAAATATGTGCCTTTAAGTCTCAATTTAAATTCATAGTTGTTTAAAACATGTAGACATTGCATTTCACTTGTTAGTATAAACCATCTTTTCTTTTGTAGTTAGAGGGAAGGCAGGAAGATTTCAAAGACCAAAACTGTGGGGAGAAGAAGTATGTGTAATAGATAATAGAGTAATAGTGAAAAGAAAGTCTCAATTAATGAAGTCCTCGTGGAGTGAGGATTATACTACAAGTTTGTAAAATTAATTTTGTGATTTAACATAAAATGCAGAGGTCTTAGAATGTAGCACAATAGAGGATTCATAAAACATGATATTTGGAAACATCTGTTAAAATTTTTTGTTCAAATTTAAAAAAGAGTAAGCCTTTCAATATCTGACATCCTTCAGACAGTTGCTAATAAATTAATAATAGCACTGCTTATTCTGCATGCTAATTAGACCTTCCTATAAAATGCCGACTAGCCCTGTAATGGAGGCCATCAAACACAAATGAACAAACCTAAATCCTTCTTAGTCATGTCTAAACTTGTTCATTTTCCACTTTTTTAATATTTAAGGATTAACAGGTTGTGTTGGAGAATATTGCTTGTGGACCCCTGAAGGTTGGTTTGAACAGTTAGACTTCAAGATTATTGAGTCCATAATAATAGGAAAAGTTTGTGCAGGGATACTAGAAGACCGAGGATATTGAAAATGTCTTTTCTTCATGTTTTCAGAAAGCCAACAGAGAAGCATCTTAATTTCTAGTAGTGTTGTGGTTTTCTTTATTTAAAGTTATTCCCTTATTTCTGTTTTTTCATGCCCACTTAAAAGGAGACCATTTGCATCTTGGCTTGCTTTTTTGGAATTTTCTGTTTCGTGTTTTCTTGGGATGTTCTTTATGAGATAAAGATGCCCTTCTGACTGCTACAGTACTATTAGATTATTTTAGTCTCTGTGTTTCCTTAAAGTGTATGTTATTGGTTTACTAGATGTTGAAGTAGTGACTCTAGAGACAAGAGGCTTTGGTGGTGGAGTAATTGTTGAGTGGCCGTAAAAGGAAGGCTTGCATTCCCTGTACACACTTAGCTTTCACCAGAATTGGTGGTATAACTCCAGTAGCTTGTGTGAGGGTCATCAAAGTTCTTGTTAGAATTGCAGAGGACTGTTCCTGGTTTGAGAGTTGTCAAGGCAGTTCAGTAGACCAATTTTTAGAGCCCTAAAGGTTAAGGATTACAGTTATCATTGTCCACAGACAGAGGCAGCTGTCCCATAGAGATGTCAATCTGATACCTTTCATGGAATGATTTTGCACTTTTCAAAGCACATGATTAGGTACTAGTTTAAGTTGCTTTGTATTTAGACACATTGTAGAAATTTTCGTATAAACTTCAAATATCTTGGGGCCAGAGAAATAGCATGGCAAGTAGGGCACTTGCATTGCATTCTGAGTTCAATCCCTGGCACCCCATATGGTCCCCCAAACACCCCAAGTGATCTCTGAGCAGAGACAAGAGTAAGCCTCGAACACTGCCAAATGTGTCCCCCAAACAAAACCAGAACAAATTTAAAATATCTTGGTACCTATTACTTAGCCACACACTCTACAAAAGGCAGAAAAAAATCACAAGGGAAATCAGCATTGAGATTATCAGGGATTTTGTCTAAAGACTAAAGCCAACCCACCTAAGTTTTATGAAATATTTTTGTTATTTTTTTTCATTCCAGTACTCTTAATTTTCACTGTGGATCAGTTTTTCTTCCTATCCCTGGACAATGCCCAGAGTTTTTCCAGTCCCATTTAATCAAATTTTTTAAATCTCTTTAAAGCATTAATAAGTTCGGTTTCATCTAATAATGACTTAACTATGGTCTAGAATTATTTCAAACACCAAATTATTAAAATAGAGTTAACACATTCATCCTCTTCAACCTCTAACGTGCTTGCAAGCTCGAAACTTAGAATAGGTAAAGAACAGGAGTTAATTTCATCCCTTGACTGCTGACTAGTTATTATATCCCTGAAAGCAGACATAGGGTATGGAAATGGTGGGAAATGCATTAGTTTAAGTGTTGGTTCAGCTGGAATTTAATATTGGGACATGTTGGGTAGTAACTCTAATGATATCTGTCTCTTTGGTTCCCCTGAGAAAACATTTGTGGTATCCTTGACAATTTTCTTATGGGAAACCACCCATTTTGACTTTTTGGTGAGAGGAATTAGCTTTTGCGGACTGACTGTGTGAACTTCATTGCTGACTTCTTGGCTTCCTGCTGTTTACTGTCAGGGTTTTCCATAGATGCCCCAGTCAGTCTTCTAGGTCAGAGTAAATGTTGAGAAAACTTAGGCTGAGTCCCTTTCTCAAGGCCCCATTTAATTCCTAGGAAGCCTATGCCTATGTCCTAGTTTGATAGGTAGAGGACTTTGCCCCCAGGGAGGCCCTCCTCACTCTGTCAGCTGTATGGGGCAGCACTATCCATGGATCTTGTCTGTAGTATTGATAGACACAAGTCAGGTGCTTTGGCTCTGGTTCTTCAAGCGCTTAGAAGCACATCTGAAAGTTTTCTTATAGATCTCGAACTCCTTTCACCCTAGGTGAAGAAAAGTGGAGCATAGCACAGTTAAATCTTTCTTGAAATTAATCTTCACATCACACTTATGCACCAGAGTGACTTGAGTTAAAAATAAAGTACTAAGTGTTAATGAGGATTTGGAGCAACTGGAATCTCCATATATGACTGATGGAAGTATAAATTGGTCAAATAATTTTGGAGACTACTTTGGCAATAACTGCTGCTAACCAAATTTATTCTCTATGAATTAGTAATTCTACTCTTTGGGCATATATACAACATATATACATATAAATGTATATACATATGCAACAAAAATATACTCATAGAAGCCACATTTCTAGTAGTTCCAAATTAAAAATTTTCCAGTTACCTATTAATAAAAGAGCAGAAAAATAAATGGTGCTATATTCACACAGAGGAAGGATGTGCATAATTAACAGTTATCATATACAAATACATAAATATACAATATTGAAAACATGGAACCAGACACAAGAGTATGTACTGTACAGTATTTATATAACACATTATATTTTAATTATATAATTATATATAGTATTATAATATAATATAATATAATATAATATAATATAATATAATATAATATAATATAATATAAACAAGCTACCTGTGCGGTATTCGATATGCCAAAAACAGTAACGATAGGTCTCATTCCCCTGACCCTGAAAGAGCCTCCAATCGTTGGGAAAGATGAGTAAGGAGAGACTGCTAAAATCTCAGGGCTGGGAGGAATAGAGATGTTACTGGTGCCTGCTCGAGTACATCGACAAACAACAGAATGATAGTGATAGTGATTTATATAAAATCCTTAAAGCAGGTCTAGTTATTCTATGCTACGTTAGGAGTCAAGAATAGTGATACTTGACTGTGTGACTCTTAAGGGAAGAAGCTTGGTGCTATTATTATTATTTCTAAATTTATTTCAGAAGATTGTATTGAGGTAGACATTTAAAATATGTCCATTTCCCTTTTGAAATAATGCTTCCATAAAAGATATAGAAAAACAAAAACCAACCATCAAAATTAACTTTTAAAATCTTAATCTTTTATTTGAATTGGAAGCAGATGATCTGTTAATGCTGGAAGAGTCACGACTTTACAAAACCTGCATAGAGGCATCTATGTTTTTCTTCTTGAGCCTTTTTCTGACCCTACAGGAAGAATCTCACTTACCATTCTGTTACATAAATATATCTTTGACAAATGCTTAGAGACAGGGACCCAAATAAGAACTCTGCCCAAATTCATTGGCAGATATTGTAGATTGCAACATAGCCAAAGCCTTAAAGGAGTAAAATCTTACAAAATAGGATCTGAAATGACAATTGTTTCTACATTGGACTTGAGTGTCATTAATTTCAAGCATGTTTTTCCCAGATGTTTTGGTAATTTCTCTATTAATTCACATGGGAAACAGGTTTATATAGCCATGAAACTGAATTGAGAGGGCATTGTGAAAAACACGTCAGAGGGAAAAAGAGATTAAGCATACATTAGTCTTTGTCAATTCTTTTATCGTAATGCAAGCAGGCACTCTGAAATCAGCAAATATTTAAGAGTATTTGCATCAGATTGCTTTTCTCACTTTCACGCATACCTTGGGCTCCGAAGAAGCTGCATCTATTGAAGCAGTGCCCAAGTAGAAGGATATATGGACAGACTCTAAAAATGAATTACTAGTCAAAGGCACAGACATTTTTTATGTTTGAAGATACACACTGACAAACGCTTTTTTCATTTGGCAATGTCATCAGCAACATATGGCATCAAATTTCCCACAGCCCTGTCAACATTAGATGATACTGCTTAAGCATATACTTTGTGTTATATATTTGTCTACATGCATATATAGACATATGTGCTATATAACCTTCACACATGGAAATGACCTTTAGCAGTTTAAAGTTAAAGAGAGAAAGCATTATTGACCATAACTTTTATCTTCCACTTAAAAAATTTTTTCAACAGTAAATGATTATTTTATTGAACTTGCATTGAATGTATAAAATATAAAACTGAACTTTGGTCAATCTTTCACAAAGAAATTTAAAAAGAAGAACATACTGACAATGGTCTCTGGTACCTTAATTAATTTTAAAACTGACAATTACATTAATTGCAGGAGACCTTGATAGTTACTATCTGAAATGGTAGTCACTCTTTTGTTCAATTTTCTAATGCCAAGGTAATGCCAGAGAAAATTAGTAGCAATTATCTTTCTCCCTTTCAATAGCTGGAATATGGAACAATTTCTGTTTTCCTTGTATGTCGTTTATTATAATGTGTGTTGTAATTTCAGAAAGATTCTCCTATAACTATCTGAAATTATTATTATCATGATTTATTAGATCATTTCTGAATGGGAAAATTTCTTAAGATATACCAGGAAAAATAATGGGACTTTAGAATTTTTAGTGTATTATGAAATAATAAGAGACTTGCTTTATAACTCTTACTTAGAATCTTACAGTGGTATTTCAAGATACTTTACACTTTAAGAGAAGTTAGATTATTAAAAGAGAATTAATAATTATTTTGTACTGGTGCTAGTATTTTTAAACATTTTCATACTCTTATCCTATGTCAATGTTAATACTTTTGTTGTCATAAAGTTAAATACCATATAATTCACCTACTTTACATAGACAACAAAATATTTTCCAGTAAATTGTAGAGTTGTATAACAATCATATAAAATTATATGAGATGATCCAACTTGATTTAAAGTCACTCCCTGGTCTTACCTTAGACCTTGGCAATGACTAATCTGTTATTTGTCTCTATCGATTTGCCTTTTCTGGACATTCTGGATGAATGGAAAACCATATGATATCTTCTGTATTTTCTCTTTTCACTTAAAAAGAGTCATATAGGTTGTAGCCTATAGGGATAGTTCTTATTTGTTTGCCTGTTTGAGTTTTGATTTGTAAATTTTTCCTGGCTCTGTACTTAGGTTGTGACAAGTAGTCCTTGGGGGATCATGGAGTGTGGGGATCAAACAAAGCTGACTACATGAAAAACCATAACCCCTGTGCTATCTTTCTGGCCCAGGAGTAGTTCATTTTTATTATTATTTATTTTATTTTATTTTTTTATTAGTGAATCACCGTGAGACAGAGTTACAGACTTACAGGTTTTCATGCTTATGTTTCAGTCATACAATGATCGAGTACGTACCCATCCCTCCACCGGTGCCTGTTTTCCACCACCAATGGTCCCAGCATTCCTCCCACCACCCCCACCCTGTTCGCTTCACCCCACCCTGCCTCCGGGGCAGGGCATTCCCATTTGCTCGCTCTCTCTTTTTGGGTGTTGTGGTTTGCTATAGAGGTATTAAGTAGGCATAATGTTCGATCTATAGTCTATTTTCAGCCCGTATCTCCCATCCCTAATGGGCCCGCCTAGCACCCTTTGCTTGGTGATTGCTTCTGTATCAGAGCTGCTTCTTCACCTAGCATGTGAGGTCAGCTTCCAAGCTGTGGAGTACTCCTCTTGGTACTTATCTCTACTATTCTTGGGTGTTTGTCTCCCATTCTGTTACTTTATATTCCGCAAATGAGTGCAATCTTTCTGTGTCTGTCCCTCTCTTTCTGACTCATTTCACTTAACATGATACGTTGCATGTTGATCCACCTATACGCAAATTTCATGACGTCATCTTTTCTAACAGCTGCATAGTATTCCATTGTGTAGATGTACCAAAGTTCCTTTAACCAGTCATCTGTTCTTGGGCACTTTTTTCCAGATTCTGGCTATTGTGAACAGTGCTGCAATGAATATATAGGTGCAGATGTCACTTTTACTACACTTTTTTTTCATCTCTGGGATATATTCCCAGAAGTGGTATTGCTGGGTCAAATGGGAGCTCAATTTCTAATTTTTTGAGAAGCGTCCATACTGTTTTCCAAATGGGCTGAACCAGTCGGTATTCCCACCAGCAGTGAAGGAGAGTCCCTTTTTCCCCACATCCTCTCCAACACCAGTCACTTTTGTTCTTTTGGATGTGGGCCAATCTCTGTGGTGTGAAGTGGTAGGTATCTCATTGTTGTTTTGATCTGCATCTCCCTGATGATTAGTGATGAGGAGCATTCTTTCATGTGTCTTTTAGCCATTCGGATTTCTTCCTTGAGAAAGTTTCTGTTCATTTCATGGCCCCATTTTCTGATGGGGTTGGATGTTTTCTTCTTGTGGAGTTTATCCAGTGCCTTGTAAATCCTTGATATCAACCCCTTATCTGATGGGTATTGGGTGTATATCCTTTCCCATTCTGCAGACTGTCTTTGTATTCTGGTTGCTGTATCTTTTGAGGTGCAGAAGCTTCTCAGTTTAAGATAGTCCCATTTGTTTATCTCTGTTTCCACTTGCATGGTCAGTGGCGAGTCCTCTTTGAAGATACCTGTAGCTTCAATGTCATGGAGGGTTTTGCTGACCTTTCTTCAATATACCTTATGGATTCTGGTCTAATATTCAGGTCTTTAATCCATTTTGATCTGACTTTTGTGCATGGTCTTAGGTATAAGTCTGAGCTCATTTTTTTTGCATGTAGCTGTCCAGTGTTGCCAACACCATTTGTTAGAGGCTTTCCTTGCTCCACTTTGCATTTCTTGCTCCCTTATCAAAGATTAGATTATCATATATTTGAGGCTGTGCATAAGGATATTCTACCATGTTCCATTGGTCTACTGCTCTGCCTTTGTTCCAGTACCATGCAGTTTTAATTATTACCGCTTTGTAGTAGAGCTTGAGGTTGGGGAAGGTGATGCCTCCCATCTTCTTTTTCCCCAAAATTGTTTTAGCTATTCGTGGGGATTTGTTGTTCCATATGGATTTTAGGAGTGTTTGGTCCACTTCCTTGAAGAATGTCATGGATATCCTTATAGGGATCACATTGAATCTGCATAATGCTTTGGGAAATATTGCCATTTTGATGATGTTAATTCTCCTAATCCATGAACAGGGGATGTGCTTCCAGTTCCTCGTGTCCTCTTTTATTTAGTGAAGTAACATTTTGTAATTTTCTCTGTACAGGTCCTTCACCTCCTTAGTTAAGTTGATTCCAAGTTACTTGATTTTCTGAGGCATGATTGTGAACAGGGTTGTTTTTTTTCATATCACTTTCTTCTCTATCTCATTATTTGGATATAGGAAAGCCATGGATGTTTGGATATTGGTTTTATAGCCTGCGACTTTACTATACGATTGTATTGTTTCGAGGAGTTTCTTGGTAGAGGCTTTGGGGTTCTCTAAATATAATATCATATCATCTGTGAATAGTGAGAGCTTGATTTTTTCCTTTCCTATATGGATGCCCTTAATGTCTTTTTCTTGCCTAATCGCTATTGCAAGTACTTCCAGTACTATATTGAACAGAAGTGGTGAGAGTGGGCATCCTTGCCTTGTCCCTGATCTTAGAGGGAAGGCCCTTAGTTTTTCCCCATTGAGGATAATGTTTGCTGTAAGCTTGTGGTAGAAGGCTTTGACTATTTTGGTGAGAGTTTTCATCACGAATGGGTGATGGATCTTGTCAAATGCTTTCTCTACATCTATTGATATGATCATATGGTTTTTATCTTTTCTTTTGTTGATATGGTGGATTATGTTGATTGACTTCTGAATGTTGAACCATCCTTGCATCCCCTGAATGAATCCCACTTGGTCGTGGTGTATGATCTTTTTGATGAGTTGCTGGATTCTATTCGATAATATTTTGTTGAGGATCTTCGCATCCGTGTTCGTCAGAGATATAAACCTGTAGTTTTCTTTTTTTGTGGTGTCTCTGCTTTTTTTGGTATTAAGGTGATATGTGCCTTATAGAAACTGTCTGGGAGTATTTTTTTTTTTTTTTTTTTTTTTTTTGCATTTAATTTTATTTTATTTTATTTTTTTTTATTTTATTTTTTTATTTTTTTTATATTTTTTTTTAATTTTAAATTTATTTATTTTTAATTAGAGAATCACCGTGAGGGTACAGTTACAGATTTATACACTTTTGTGCTTATACTTCCCTCATACAAAGTTTGGGAACCCATCCCTTCACCAGTGCCCATTCTCCACCACCTGTAAACCCAGTGTCCCTCCCACCCTCCCCAATCCCATCTCCCCCCCACCCCACCCTGCCACTGTGGCAAGGCATTCCCTTCTGTTTTCTCTCTCTAATTAGCTGTTGTGGTTTGCAATAAAGGTGTTGAGTGGCCGCTGTGCTCAGTCTCTAGCCCTCATTCAGCCCGCAACTCCCCTCCCCCACATGGCCTTCGACTACAATGTAGTTGGTGATCGATTCTCTGTGTTGACCTTTCCCCGGAACGTGAGGGCAGCCTCGAAGCCATGGAGTCAACCTCCTGGTACTTATTTCTACAGTTCTTGGGTGTTAGTCTCCCACTCTGTTATTCTAAATACCATAGATGAGTGCAATCTTTCTATGTCTGTCTCTCTCTTTCTGACTCATTTCACTCAGCATGAAACTTTTCATGCCCATCCACTTAACTACAAAATTCTTGACCTCCTTTTTTCTAACAGCTGCATAGTATTCCATTGTATAGATGTACCAAAGTTTCCTCAACCAGTCATCCGTTCTGGGGCATTCGGGTTTTTTCCAGATTCTGGCTATTGTAAACAGTGCTGCGATGAACATACATGTGCAGATGTTGTTTCGATTGTACTTTTTTGCCTCTCTGGGATATATTCCCAGCAGTGGTATTGCTGGGTCAAATGGGAATTCAATATCTAATTTTTTGAGAGTCGTCCAAATTGTTTTCCAGAAGGGCTGAACCAGTCGGCATTCCCACCAGCAGTGAAGAAGGGTCCCTTTCTCCCCACATCCTCTCCAACAGCGGTTGCTTTTGTTCTTTTGGATGTGTGCTAGTCTCTGTGGTGTGAGGTGGTATCTCAAAGTTGTTTTGATCTGCATCTCTCTGATGATTAGTGATGCAGAGCACTTTTTCATGTGCCTTTTGGCCATTCGTATTTCTTCCTTGGTAAAGTTTCTGTTCATTTCTTCGCCCCATTTTTTGATGGGGTTGGATGTTTTCTTCTTGTAGAGTTCAACCAGTGCTTTATATACCATTGATATCAACCCCTTATCTGATGGGTATTGTGTAAATATCCTTTCCCATTCTGTGGATAGTCTTTGTATTCTGGTCACTGTATCTCTTGCGGTGCAGAAGCTTTTTAGTTTAATGTAGTCCCATTTGTTGATCTCTGTTTTTACTAGATTGCTTAGTTCCGTGTCACCTTTGAAGATACCTTTATCTTCAATATCGTGGAGGGTTTCGCCAACCTTGTCTTCAATGTACCTTATGGTTTGTGGTCTAATGTTGAGGTCTTTAATCCATTTTGATCTGACTTTTGTGCATGGTGTCAGGTCAAGGTCTAAACCCATTTTTTTGCATGTGGTTGTCCAGTTGTGCCAGCACCATTTGTTAAAGAGGCTTTCCTTGCTCCACTTCACATCTCTTGCTCCCTTATCAAAGATTAGATGGTCATACATTTGGGGTTGTGTGTAGGGATATTCCACCCTGTTCCATTGGTCTACGGCTCTGCCTTTGTTCCAGTACCATGCTGTTTTAATTGTTACTGCTTTGTAGTAAAGTTTGAGGTTGGGGATGGTGATGCCTCCCATCATCTTTTTCCCAAGAATTGTTTTAGCTATCCTTGGACGTTTGTTATTCCATATGAATTTTAGGATTGCTTGATCCATTTCTTTGAAGAATGTCATGGGTATATTTATAGGGATCGCATTGAATCTGTATAACGCTTTAGGGAGTATTGCCATTTTGACAACATTGATTCTCCCTATCCACGAGCAGGGTATATGTTTCCATTTCCTCATGTCCTCTTTAATTTCATGGAGTAGCGTTATGTAGTTTTCTTTGTAAAGGTCTTTTACTTCCTTGGTTAAGCTGATTCCGAGGTACCTGATTTTCTGGGGCACGATTGTGAATGGGATTGCTTTTTTCATGTCCCTTTCCTCTGCCTCATTGTTTGCATATATGAAGGCCATGGATTTTTGGGTATTGATTTTGTAGCCTGCAACTTTACTGTATAAGTCTATTGTTTCTAAGAGTTTCTTAGTAGAGGTTTTAGGCTTCTCTAGATATAGTATCATGTCGTCTGCAAATAGTGAGAGTTTGATTTCTTCCCTTCCTATCTGGATGCCCTTAATCTCTTTTTCTTGTCTAATAGCTATCGCAAGTACTTCCAGTACTATATTGAAGAGGAGTGGTGAGAGTGGGCATCCTTGTCTTGTGCCCGATCTCAGAGGAAAGGCCCTTAGTTTTTCCCCGTTGAGGATAATGCTTGCCGTAGGCTTGTGATAGATGGCTTCGACTATCTTGAGGAAAGTTCCTCCAAACCCCATTTTGGCGAGGGTTTTCATCATGAAAGGATGTTGGATCTTGTCAAATGCTTTCTCTGCATCTATTGATATGATCATATGGTTTTTATCTTTACTTTTGTTGATATGCTGGATTATGTTGATTGATTTCCGAATGTTAAACCATCCTTGCATCCCTGGGATGAATCCCACTTGGTCGTGATGTATGATCTTTTTGATGAGTTGTTGGATCCTATTTGCTAGTATTTTGTTGAGGATCTTCGCATCGGTGTTCATCAGGGAAATTGGTCTGTAATTTTCTTTCTTAGTGGTGTCTTTGTTTGCTTTTGGTATTAGGGAGATATGTGCTTCATAGAAACTGTTTGGGAGAGTTCCTGTTTTTTCAATTTCCTGGAAAAGTTTGAGGAAAACAGGCAATAGGTCTTCTTTAAATGTTTGGAAGAATTCGCCAGTGAAACCATCTGGGCCTGGGCTTTTGTTTTTGGGGAGGTTTTTGATTACCGTTTCAATTTCCTTAACATTGATGGGTCTATTCAGGTATTCCAGGTCTTCTTTCTTCAGTGTTGGGAGATTGTAGGAATCAAGGAATCCATCCATTTCTTTTAGGTTCTCCTTTTTTGTGGCATAAAGACTTTCAAAGTAGTCTCTAATGATCTTTTGAATCTCACTGGTTTCTGTTATGATGTCCCCCTTTTCATTTCTGATTCGATTTATTAGAGTTTTCTCTCTTTCTTTCTTTGTGAGACTTGCTAGCGGTTTATCAATCTTATTTATTTTCTCAAAGAACCAACTCTTTGTTTCATTGATCTTTCGGATTGTTTTTTTGGTTTCGATGTCATTAATTTCTGCTCTAATTTTTATTATTTCTTTCCTTCGGTCTGGTTTGGGGTCCTTTCTCTGGTCCTTTTCTAGGGTCTTGAGTCGTGAAGTCAAGCTATCTATGTGGGTCCTTTCTTCCTTCCTGAGGAATGCTTGGAGAGCTATAAATTTTCCCCTTAACACGGCTTTAGCTGCGTCCCATAGGTTTTGGTAGCTCGTGTCTTCATTCTCATTTGTTTCTAAGTATCTTTTGATTTCTTCCTTGATTTCCTTCTTGACCCACTCATTGTTCAACATGGAATTGTTTAATTTCCAGGTGTTTGATTTGATTTTCCGTATTTGTGGGTGGTTAGCTTCTATCTTCAGTGCATCGTGGTCTGAAAAGATGGTTGATACAATTTCTATTTTTCCGATTCTATTGAGGTATGTTCTGGGGCCCAGTACATGGTCTATTTTTGAAAATGTTCCATGTGCACTGGAAAAGAATGTGTATTCTTTCTTTTTGGGGTGTAAGGCCCTGTATAGGTCTATTAGGCCTCTCTCTTCGATTTCTTCATTCAGAGTCAGTGTTTCCTTGTTGAGTTTTGTTCTTGTGGATCTATCTAGAGGTGATAAGGCCGTATTGAAGTCTCCGACTACAATTGTGCTGTTAGTGATGTCCTCTTTGAAGTCTGTTAGGAGTCGTTTTAAATATTTAGCCGGTCGTTCGTTAGGAGCATATACGTTTAAGAGTGTGATTTCTTCCTGTTGTACATATCCCTTGATAAACAGAAAATGACCTTCGCTGTCCCTTTTGATCTTTTTCATCCTGAAATCTATGTTGTCGGATACCAGGATGGCCACTCCAGCTTTTTTAAGGGGGTTGTTTGCTTGGAGGATTGTTTTCCATCCTTTGACTTTGAGTCTATGTTTACTCTGTTTGTTCAGGTGTGTTTCTTGCAGGCAACAGAATGTTGGGTTTAATTTCCGTATCCATTTAGCCACTCTGTGTCTCTTGATAGGTGCATTTAGGCCATTGACATTGAGAGAGATTATTGTGATGTGGTTTTGTGTCATCTTTCTGTGGGATTTGTTGTTCTTATGGGGCTCCTCCTTGTCTTACAGTAGCCCCTTTAGACCTTCTTTCAAGATTGGTTTTGAGTCTATGAAGTTCCTGAGCTGTTGTTTGTCTGAGAAATAGTGTATGGTTCCTTCGAGTTTGAGTGAGAGTTTAGCTGGATAAAGTATTCTTGGTGAGGCATTCATTTCGTTGAGTTTTTTCACTATGTCCCACCATTGTCTTCGGGCTCGGAGGGTTTCTTCTGACAGATCGGCCGTAAATCTGAGGGGTGCTCCTTTGTATGTGATTTCCCTCTTTGACCTTGCTACTTGTAGAATTGTGTCTCTATCTAGAGCATCCGCCATTCTGACTATGAGATGCCTTGGAGTCTTTTTATTTGGGTCTCTTTTTGCTGGCACTCTTCGGACTTCTTGTATCTGGACGCCTGCCTTCTCCAGCTCTGGGAATTTCTTAGCGATGATGTCTTTGACTATGTTTTTTTCATTGGCGTTACTTCCCTGTGGTTCTGGTACTCCAATGATTCTTATGTTGTTCCTCTTGAAGTCATCCCCCAGGGCTCTGATTCGCTCTATAGCCATTTTGAGGTCTTTGGCCATGATTTGTTGCTGTCTGTAAGCTTTCTGCAGCTCATCCTCAAGCTCGCTGATTCTGTCTTCGGCTGTAGTCATTCTGCTGTTGAGGGCATCTAGTGAGATTTTTATTTCATCTACCGATTGCTGTATTTGTGAGACTTCGGTTCGAAGGTTTGAAATTTCTGCTCTCATTTCTGCTCTGATTTCTTCCTGTATTTTCTTGGTAGACCGTTCGAGCGCTTGATTCATCTCCTCCCTTAATTTATTGGATGTCTGTTCCATAGTTGCTTGGAGTAGGTCGAATCTCCTCCATATTTCCTCTCTGAATTGTTTATCTGAGAGGTCGTAGATGTTGGGAGACTCTTTTGAGGTTTCTAGTATCTTTTGTTCTCCCTCTCTTGGTGGAGGGGATTTTCGCTGTTTCTTCATATTGTCACGGAAGTGCAGAGTTGGAACCTTGTAGTTATTTATTCCTCTTCCTTTTTGTGGGAAGAAGGGGCTCCGATTGTGCTAAACTTCCGTTATTCCCTGATAGCTTTTATAGTGTCAGCCTAAGCTAATGGCTATTTTACATAAATGTTTGAGATCGCAAAAGTGAGTTTTCAAAGGAATACACAGTACGGATTGAGCTGAGGTAGCGAAGAATAACTGCGGCCGCGTTAGCGGCCGCCGCTCCCGAAAGAGGCCACGCCCACTTTTAGGCCACGCCCCCTGAGATGAGGACACGCCCCTAAGCAGCAGAGTGGGGATTGGTCAGGATCCGACGGCGGCGGCGGAAAGGTGCCAGGCAGGGGCTTCAGGAGAAGCCCCGAGCCGCGGCGGGCAGGGGGCGGGGAGGGGGCTTCTCCGCGCTGAGGCAGGCTCTCCAAAGGATTGCCTGTTTACCTGCAGGATGGAGATTGGTCAGGATCCGACGGCGGCGGCGGAAAGGTGCCAGGCAGGGGCTTCAGGAGAAGCCCCGAGCCGCGGCGGGCAGGGGGCGGGGAGGGGGCTTCTCCGCGCTGAGGCAGGCTCTCCAAAGGATTGCCTGTTTACCTGCAGGATGGAGATTGGTCAGGATCCGACGGCGGCGGCGGAAAGGTGCCAGGCAGGGGCTTCAGGAGAAGCCCCGAGCCGCGGCGGGCAGGGGGCGGGGAGGGGGCTTCTCCGCGCTGAGGCAGGCTCTCCAAAGGATTGCCTGTTTACCTGCAGGATGGAGATTGGTCAGGATCCGACGGCGGCGGCGGAAAGGTGCCAGGCAGGGGCTTCAGGAGAAGCCCCGAGCCGCGGCGGGCAGGGGGCGGGGAGGGGGCTTCTCCGCGCTGAGGCAGGCTCTCCAAAGGATTGCCTGTTTACCTGCAGGATGGAGATTGGTCAGGATCCGACGGCGGCGGCGGAAAGGTGCCAGGCAGGGGCTTCAGGAGAAGCCCCGAGCCGCGGCGGGCAGGGGGCGGGGAGGGGGCTTCTCCGCGCTGAGGCAGGCTCTCCAAAGGATTGCCTGTTTACCTGCAGGATGGAGATTGGTCAGGATCCGACGGCGGCGGCGGAAAGGTGCCAGGCAGGGGCTTCAGGAGAAGCCCCGAGCCGCGGCGGGCAGGGGGCGGGGAGGGGGCTTCTCCGCGCTGAGGCAGGCTCTCCAAAGGATTGCCTGTTTACCTGCAGGATGGAGATTGGTCAGGATCCGACGGCGGCGGCGGAAAGGTGCCAGGCAGGGGCTTCAGGAGAAGCCCCGAGCCGCGGCGGGCAGGGGGCGGGGAGGGGGCTTCTCCGCGCTGAGGCAGGCTCTCCAAAGGATTGCCTGTTTACCTGCAGGATGGAGATTGGTCAGGATCCGACGGCGGCGGCGGAAAGGTGCCAGGCAGGGGCTTCAGGAGAAGCCCCGAGCCGCGGCGGGCAGGGGGCGGGGAGGGGGCTTCTCCGCGCTGAGGCAGGCTCTCCAAAGGATTGCCTGTTTACCTGCAGGATGGAGATTGGTCAGGATCCGACGGCGGCGGCGGAAAGGTGCCAGGCAGGGGCTTCAGGAGAAGCCCCGAGCCGCGGCGGGCAGGGGGCGGGGAGGGGGCTTCTCCGCGCTGAGGCAGGCTCTCCAAAGGATTGCCTGTTTACCTGCAGGATGGAGATTGGTCAGGATCCGACGGCGGCGGCGGAAAGGTGCCAGGCAGGGGCTTCAGGAGAAGCCCCGAGCCGCGGCGGGCAGGGGGCGGGGAGGGGGCTTCTCCGCGCTGAGGCAGGCTCTCCAAAGGATTGCCTGTTTACCTGCAGGATGGAGATTGGTCAGGATCCGACGGCGGCGGCGGAAAGGTGCCAGGCAGGGGCTTCAGGAGAAGCCCCGAGCCGCGGCGGGCAGGGGGCGGGGAGGGGGCTTCTCCCTGTCTGGGAGTATTTTTGTTTCCTCGATTTCCTGGAAAAGCTTGAGAAGAACTGGCAATAGTTCCTTTTTAAATGTGTGGAAGAATTCACTAGTGAATCCATCTGGACCTGGACTTTTGTTTCTGGGGAGACTTTTGATTACAGTTTCGATTTCCTGGATAGTAATGGGTCTCTTCAGATATTCCAAATCATCTTGGTTCAGCCTTGGGAGGCTATAAGAATCCAGGAATTTATCCATTTCTTCTAGATTCTCTTGTTTTGTGGTGTACAGACTTTTGAATTAGTCTCTGATGATCTTTTGAATTTCTTTGGTTTCTGGTGTGATGTCCCCCCTTTTATTTCTGATTCAGTTTATTAGAGTTCTCTCTCTCTCTCTTTATTTGTGAGCCTTGCTAGTGGTTTATCAATCCTATTTATTTTCTCTAAGAACCAGCTCTTAGATTCATTGATCTTTCGGATTGTTTTTTGGGTTTCCATATCATTGATTTCTGCTCTAAGTTTTATTATTTCTTTCCTTCTGCCTGGTTTGGGCTCCTTTTGTTGGTTCTTTTCTAAGGTCTTGAGCTGTGAGGTCAGGTTATTTATGTGGGACCTTTCTTCCTTCCTGAGATATGCTTGCGGAGCTATAAATTTTCCCCTTAACACAGCTTTAGCTGTGTCCCACAGGTTCTGGTAGCTCGTGTCCTCATTCTCATTTATTTCCAGGTACCTTTTGATTTCTTCCTTGATTTCCTCCCTGACCCCCTCATTGTTCAACATTGAGTTGCTTAATTTCCAGATGTATGGTTTGGTCCTTTGCATCTGTGCATGATAAACTTCTATCTTCAGTGCATCATGGAATGAGAAGATAGTTGATACAGTTTCTATCTTCCTGATTCTTTGGAGGTATGCTTTGTGGCCTAGCGCATGATCTATTTTGGAGAATGTTCTGTGTGCACTGGAAAAGAATTTGTTTTCTTTTTTCTGGGTATGCAGAGAGCTGTATAGATCTATTAGCACTCTCCCTTCTATTTCTTCCTTCAAGACCAGTGTTTCCTGCTGAGTTTTGACCTTGTTGATCCATCCAGAGGTGATAAGCCGGTGTTGAAGTCTCCAACTACTATTGTGTTGCTAGTGATGTCCTCTCCAAAATCTGTTAGCAGTTGTTCTAAGTATTTCGTTGGTCCCTCATTAGGTGCATATACGTTTAGGAGTGTGAGTTCTTCTGGCTGTACGTATCACTTGATTAGTAAGAAATGGCCTTCGTTGTCTCTTCCAATCTTTTTCAACCTGAAATCTATATTGTCTGATACTAGTATGGCTACCCTGGCTTTTTTGAGGGAGTTGTTTGCTTGAAGGATTGTTTTCATCCTTTGGCTTTGGGTCTCTGTTTGCTCTGACCATTCTGATGTGATTTTTGTAGGCAGCAGAGTGCTGGGTTCAGTTTCTGAATCCATTTTGCCACTTTGTGTCTCTTGATGTTTGCCTTTAGACCATTGACGTTGAGAGAGATTATTGTGGAGTTTTGTGCCATCTTTCTGTAGGAGTTTGTTGTGCTTGTAGGGGTTTTTCTTTTCTTACAGGAGCCCCTTTAGTCCTTCTTTTAAGTTTGGTTTTGATTTTTTTTTTAAATAAAATATTTATTTTATTTTTCTCTGATTTTATTTTTTCTAGTGAGTAAATTTTTTTTTAAATTTATTTATTTTTAATTAGAGAATCACCGTGAGGGTACAGTTACAGA
Organism: Sorex araneus; assembly: GCF_027595985.1. Taxonomy (NCBI): domain Eukaryota; kingdom Metazoa; phylum Chordata; class Mammalia; order Eulipotyphla; family Soricidae; genus Sorex; species Sorex araneus. The sequence continues at coordinate 35,624,745 of NC_073313.1, forward strand.
TTTATACACTTTTGTGCTTATACTTCCCTCATACAAAGTTCGGGAACCCATCCCTTCACCAGTGCCCATTCTCCACCACCCGTAAACCCAGTGTCCCTCCCACCCTCCCCAATCCCATCTCCCCCCCACCCCACCCTGCCACTGTGGCAAGGCATTCCCTTCTGTTTTCTCTCTCTAATTAGCTGTTGTGGTTTGCAATAAAGGTGTTGAGTGGCCACTGTGCTCAGTCTCTAGCCCTGATTCAGCCCGCAACTCCCTTCCCCCACATGGCCTTCGACTACAATGTAGTTGGTGATCGCTTCTCTGAGTTGACCTTTCCCCGGAACGTGAGGCCAGCCTCGAAGCCATGGAGTCAACCTCCTGGTACTTATTTCTACAGTTCTTGGGTGTTAGTCTCCCACTCTGTTATTCTATATACCATAGATGAGTGCAATCTTTCTATGTCTGTCTCTATCTTTCTGACTCATTTCACTCAGCATGAAACTTTTCATGCCCATCCACTTAACTACAAAATTCTTGACCTCCTTTTTCTAACAGCTGCATAGTATTCCATTGTATAGATGTACCAAAGTTTCCTCAACCAGTCATCCGTTCTGGGGCATTCGGGTTTTTTCCAGATTCTGGCTATTGTAAACAGTGCTGCGATGAACATACATGTGCAGATGTTGTTTCGATTGTACTTTTTTGCCTCTCTGGGATATATTCCCAGCAGTGGTATTGCTGGGTCAAATGGGAATTCAATATCTAATTTTTTGAGAGTCGTCCAATATGTTTTCCAGAAGGGCTGAACCAGTCGGCATTCCCACCAGCAGTGAAGAAGGGTCCCTTTCTCCCCACATCCTCTCCAACAGCGGTTGCTTTTGTTCTTTTGGATGTGTGCTAGTCTCTGTGGTGTGAGGTGGTATCTCATGGTTGTTTTGATCTGCATCTCTCTGATGATTAGTGATGCAGAGCACTTTTTCATGTGCCTTTTGGCCATTCGTATTTCTTCCTTGGTAAAGTTTCTGTTCATTTCTTCGCCCCATTTTTTGATGGGGTTGGATGCTTTCTTCTTGTAGAGTTCAACCAGTGCTTTATATACCATTGATATCAACCCCTTATCTGATGGGTATTGTGTAAATATCCTTTCCCATTCTGTGGATAGTCTTTGGATTCTGGTCACTGTATCTCTTGCGGTGCAGAAGCTTTTTAGTTTAATGTAATCCCATTTGTTGATCTCTGTTTTTACTAGATTGCTTAGTTCCGTGTCACCTTTGAAGATACCTTTATCTTCGATATCGTGGAGGGTTTCGTCGACCTTGTCTTCAATGTACCTTATGGTTTGTGGTCTAATGTTGAGGTCTTTAATCCATTTTGATCTGACTTTTGTGCATGGTGTCAGGTCAAGGTCTAATCCCATTTTTTTGCATGTGGTTGTCCAGTTGTGCCAGCACCATTTGTTAAAGAGGCTTTCCTTGCTCCACTTCACATCTCTTGCTCCCTTATCAAAGATTAGATGGTCATACATTTGGGGTTGTGTGTAGGGATATTCCACCCTATTCCATTGGTCTACGGCTCTGCCTTTGTTCCAGTACCATGCTGTTTTAATTGTTACTGCTTTGTAGTAAAGTTTGAGGTTGGGGATGGTGATGCCTCCCATCATCTTTTTCCCAAGAATTGTTTTAGCTATCCTTGGACGTTTGTTATTCCATATGAATTTTAGGATTGCTTGATCCATTTCTTTGAAGAATGTCATGGGTATATTTATAGGGATCGCATTGAATCTGTATAATGCTTTAGGGAGTATTGCCATTTTGACAACATTTATTCTCCCTATCCACGAGCAGGGTATATGTTTCCATTTCCTCATGTCCTCTTTGATTTCATGGAGTAGCGTTATGTAGTTTTCTTTGTAAAGGTCTTTTACTTCCTTGGTTAAGCTGATTCCGAGGTACTTGATTTTCTGGGGCACGATTGTGAATGGGATTGCTTTTTTCATGTCCCTTTCCTCTGCCTCATTGTTTGCATATATGAAGGCCATGGATTTTTGGGTATTGATTTTGTAGCCTGCAACTTTACTGTATAAGTCTATTGTTTCTAAGAGTTTCTTAGTAGAGGTTTTAGGCTTCTCTAGATATAGTATCATGTCGTCTGCAAATAGTGAGAGTTTGATTTCTTCCCCCCTATCTGGATGCCCTTAATCTCTTTTCCTTGTCTAATAGCTATCGCAAGTACTTCCAGTACTATATTGAAGAGGAGTGGTGAGAGTGGGCATCCTTGTCTTGTGCCCGATCTCAGAGGAAAGGCCCTTAGTTTTTCCCCGTTGAGGATAATGCTTGCCGTAGGCTTGTGATAGATGGCTTCGACTATCTTGAGGAAAGTTCCTCCAAACCCCATTTTGGCGAGGGTTTTCATCATGAAAGGATGTTGGATCTTGTCAAATGCTTTCTCTGCATCTATTGATATGATCATATGGTTTTTATCTTTACTTTTGTTGATATGCTGGATTATGTTGATTGATTTCCGAATGTTAAACCATCCTTGCATCCCTGGGATGAATCCCACTTGGTCGTGATGTATGATCTTTTTGATGAGTTGTTGGATCCTATTTGCTAGTATTTTGTTGAGGATCTTCGCATCGGTGTTCATCAGGGAAATTGTTCTGTAATTTTCTTTCTTAGTGGTGTCTTTGTTTGCTTTTGGTATTAGGGAGATATGTGCTTCATAGAAACTGTTTGGGAGAGTTCCTGTTTTTTCAATTTCCTGGAAAAGTTTGAGTAAAACAGGCAATAGGTCTTCTTTAAATGTTTGGAAGAATTCGCCAGTGAAACCATCTGGGCCTGGGCTTTTGTTTTTGGGGAGGTTTTTGATTACCGTTTCAATTTCCTTAACATTGATGGGTCTATTCAGGTATTCCAGGTCTTCTTTCTTCAGTGTTGGGAGATTGTAGGAATCAAGGAATCCATCCATTTCTTTTAGGTTCTCCTTTTTTGTGGCGTAAAGACCTTCAAAGTAGTCTCTAATGATCTTTTGAATCTCACTGGTTTCTGTTATGATGTCCCCCTTTTCATTTCTGATTCGATTTATTAGAGTTTTCTCTCTTTCTTTCTTTGTGAGACTTGCTAGCGGTTTATCAATCTTATTTATTTTCTCAAAGAACCAACTCTTTGTTTCATTGATCTTTCGGATTGTTTTTTTTGGTTTCGATGTCATTAATTTCTGCTCTAATTTTTATTATTTCTTTCCTTCGGTCTGGTTTGGGGTCCTTTTTCTCGTCCTTTTCTAGGGTCTTGTGTCGTGAAGTCAAGCTATCTATGTGGGTCCTTTCTTCCTTCCTGAGGAATGCTTGGAGAGCTATAAACTTTCCCCTTAACAAGGCTTTAGCTGCGTCCCATAGGTTTTGGTAGCTCGTGTCTTCATTCTCATTTGTTTCTAAGTATCTTTTGATTTCTTCCTTGATTTCCTTCTTGACCCACTCATTGTTCAACATGGAATTGTTTAATTTCCAGGTGTTTGATTTGATTTTCAGTATTTGTGGGTGGTTAGCTTCTATCTTCAGCGCATCGTGGTCTGAAAAGATGGTTGATACAATTTCTATTTTTCCGAGTCTATTGAGGTATGTTCTGGGGCCCAGTACATGGTCTATTTTTGAAAATGTTCCATGTGCACTGGAAAAGAATGTGTATTCTTTCTTTTTGGGGTGTAAGGCCCTGTATAGGTCTATTAGGCCTCTCTCTTCAATTTCTTCATTCAGAGTCAGTGTTTCCTTGTTGAGTTTTGTTCTTGTGGATCTATCTAGAGGCGATAAGGCCGTATTGAAGTATTCGACTACAATTGTGCTGTTAGTGATGTCCTCTTTGAAGTCTGTTAGGAGTCGTTTTAAATATTTAGCCGGTCGTTTGTTAGGAGCATATACGTTTAAGAGTGTGATTTCTTCCTGTTGTACATATCCCTTGATAAACAGAAAATGACCTTCGCTGTCCCTTTTGATCTTTTTCATCCTGAAATCTATGTTGTCGGATACCAGGATGGCTACTCCAGCTTTTTTAAGGGGGTTGTTTGCTTGGAGGATTGTTTTCCATCCTTTGACTTTGAGTCTATGTTTACTCTGTTCGTTCAGGTGTGTTTCTTGCAGGCAACAGAATGTTGGGTTTAATTTCTGGATCCATTTAGCCACTCTGTGTCTCTTGATAGGTGCATTTAGGCCATTGACATTGAGAGAGATTATTGTGATGTGGTTTTGTGTCATCTTTCTGTGGGATTTGTTGTTCTTATGGGGCTCCTCCTTGTCTTACAGTAGCCCCTTTAGACCTTCTTTCAAGATTGGTTTTGAGTCTATGAAGTTCCCGAGCTGTTGTTTATCCGAGGAATAGTGTATGGTTCCTTCGAGTTTGAGTGAGAGTTTAGCTGGATAAAGTATTCTTGGTGAGGCATTCATTTCGTTGAGTTTTTTCACTATGTCCCACCATTGTCTTCGGGCTCGGAGGGTTTCTTCTGACAGATCGGCCGTAAATCTGAGGGGTGCTCCTTTGTATGTGATTTCCCTCTTTGACCTTGCTACTTGTAGAATTGTGTCTCTATCTACAGCATCCGCCATTCTGACTATGATATGCCTTGGAGTCTTTTTATTTGGGTCTCTTTTTGCTGGCACTCTTCGGACTTCTTGTATCTGGACGCCTGCCTTCTCCAGCTCTGGGAATTTCTTAGTAATGATGTCTTTGACTATGTTTTTTTCATTGGGTTTACTTCCCTGTGGTTCTGGTACTCCAATGATTCTTATGTTGTTCCTCTTGAAGTCATCCCCCAGGGCTCTGATTCGCTCTATAGCCATTTTGAGGTCTTTGGCCATTATTTGTTGCTGTCTGTAAGCTTTCTGCAGCTCATCCTCAAGCTCGCTGATGCTGTCTTCGGCTGTAGTCATTCTGCTGTTGAGGGCATCTAGTGAGATTTTTATTTCATCTACCGATTCCTTTATTTGTGAGACTTCCGTTCGAAGGTTTGAAATTTCTGCTCTCATTTCTGCTCTCATTTCTTCCTGTATTTTCTTGGTAGACCGTTCCAGCGCTTCATTCATCTCCTCCCTTAATTTATTGGATGTCTGTTCCATAGTTGCTTGGAGTAGGTCGACTCTCCTCCAGATTTCCTCTCTGAATTGTTTATCTGAGAGGTCGTAGATGTTGGGAGACTCTTTTGAGGTTTCTAGTATCTTTTTTTCTCCCTCTCTTCGTGGAGGGGATTTTCGCTGCTTCTTCATATTGTCACGGAAGTGCAGAGTTGGAACCTTGTAGTTATTTATTCCTCTTCCTGATGGACGTGCGCAGTTACAAGCCAGTTCGGGAGACGGGGTGCGCCGGGCGAGCAGGGAGTGACATCAGAAACTCGGGAGACGCAGACGGCAGCGGGAAGTGGGGGAAAGGGAGGGCGTGGTTTTGATTTTATGAAGTTCTTGAGCTGTTGTTTATCCATGAAATTGCGTATAGTTCCTTCGAGTTTGAATGAGAGTGTAAAAAACTTCCAAGGGTTGCACACGCACAGGAGGGGGAGATGCGATGATGTGTGGTCTCGTTCTGTTGTCCAAGGGCACATGGGTTAGCTCTCTCTCGCACGTGCCGCTCACGTTTGGTGCTCTCTAGCCGCTGTGTAGGGACTGGATGGGGACGGCTCCTTCTTGTGTTCTGCTTCTGTGTTTGGCACTTTGCTCTCTTCTGTCTGTCTCTCTGTCTCTGTCTCTGTAGTCTCTTCTTTGGTCTCTTCCGACCTCTTTCTGTCTCTGCTTCTGTGTCTTCTGTCTGTGTTGTCTCCTTTGCTTCTGTGTCTTTCCATGTGTCTTCTATGTCTTCTCTTGTGTCATCTTCTTCTTCTGTCTCCTATCAGTGCCCTTGTCTTGTCCTTCAGTCTCAGTTTATGTAGCAAATTACATAGGGTGGTGACACAAAGGTGGGTTTAACATTAACAAATCAAAAAAGAAGGGTAAGACCATTTCTCGAGGAGATTAATAAAATCTCACTAAGGAGATTACTAGGAGATCCACTCAAGGGTGGGGTCCAAACAAGTATGTGTCAGGGTGTCAGCTAGTAATCTGTTTAAATAGTTGCAATAAATTTACTTCTAATATTTCTAGCAATGTCATTGTCTATGAGCACGGTAAGAGATATATTAGACTTAAAGTTTGGTTCTTTCTGAGGATATCTCACTATGTATTCCAGACCACAGTCCTCAGGCCAGGTTAGTCTTCCTAACCCCAGCAGGGTCCTAGTCTCATCATTACTTTTGGACCATGACAGCCTTTGTCTATAACCATGCTCTCAACTTATAGTTGAGTATTGTGGCGCTTTGGCCTGGCCCATTTCGATGCCAGGGTAGCTCACAGCTTGCCCTGGGTCCATTTCGTCCCTCGTTGGAACCCTGATTTTGGGGTACTAGGAACTAAGAGCAACTGAGTGGAGAAAGCAGATGCCCAGGAGTAAATATTACTGGAGTCAATCAGCTCCCAATTTACAAAGCATATTATTAACTGTCTTCCTGTGTCCATACAGAAAGGACATTGCTTTAACATAAACTAAGTTCCCTGCGGCAAGGCTAAAAGGACAAACCCCATGTTATCCTACATGTGAGCTTAGCTGGATAAAGTATTCGTGATGAGGCATTCATTTCATTGAGTTTTTTCACTATATCCCAACACTGTCTTTTGGCTTGGAGGGTTTCCTCTGATAAGTCTGCTGTGAATCTAAGGGGTGCTCCTTTGTATGTGATTTCTTTTTTTTTTGACCTTGCTGCCTGCAGTATTGTGTCTCTATCTGTGGCATCCATCATTCTGACTATGATACGTCTTGGAGTCTTTTTATTAGGGTCTCTTCTAGCTGTACCCTTCGGGCTCCTAGGATCTGAACATCTGCACTATCCAACTCTGGGAACTTTTCACCAATGATTTATTTAACTGTGGCTTTCTCAATAGGGTTGCCTCCCTGTTCTTCTGGAACTCCAATGATTCTTGTTATTACTCTTGGAATCATTCCCTAGGTCTCTGATTCACCCTAGACCTATTTTGAGGTGTTTTCCAATTGTTTGTTGTAGGCTGTGGGCTTTCTGTTGCTCATCTTCAAGCTCACCAATTCTATCTTCAGCTATAGCCATTCTACTGTTGAGGGCTTTCACTGTGTTTTTTATTTCGTCTACAGTGTCTTTTATTCGCGACATTTCTGAATGTAGCTTTTCTATTTCTGCTCTCCTTTCTTTCCGTAATTTCTTCGCTGACTGATCCACCGTTTCTTTAAGTTCGATGAACATTCTCAGAATTTCTTCTCTGAATTCCTTATCAGAGAGATCATATTTGTGGGAAACCTCTGCTGAGGCTTCTGGACTCTATTCTTCATCCTCTCCTTGTTGTGGGGATTTACGCTGTTTCTTCATGCTGTCACAGTTGTATGGAGGTGGGACCAGTAGTTCATTTTGATTGATGCATAATATTCCCTTTTGTGTACAACCACATTTGGATTATCTACATACAAATAAATTAACATTTGGGTTATTTATAATTGTGGGCTACTTTGATCAGCCCAAATGCTACTAGTTTATGTTTGTGTACATGTCTATATGTGTTAACATATGTGTTCATTTAAAAAATTTTTCAGTCTTAAGGTAAATTACATTTTCAGAAACATGACCCTAGGTGTTTATGATGCTGAATGATGTTGACCTTCAGTTTGCCACAAGATAACTGCTGTTTCAGTTGCAGCCTTCCACTGGCAATAAAACTCTTAATGTTTAGGACTTGCCCAGGTAGGTTGAAAAAGCGTCCAGAATGAGCTTATGGGGAGGGGAACTGGAACAGGGGAAGGAAAGGTGCAGCTTCTGGAGAAAATGCTCTATATTGATAGTGTTTGTACCTGAAGCCCACATTTCAATGGATTTTTGAACAAAATCAAATGTTGCTCAGGTTGCACACCTTTGGTCGTTTCCCAAACAATACTGACATCGCCATTTTGAGAGTTGTGTTCAGTTGTATTATTGTCTGTTAGGCAGCGGATTTTCAATCTTTTTAGTCCACCATTCTTGACATATTGTCTCCTCCAAATAGGTAGTTTACTTTTGGTTTTTTTCAAAAAAACTTTTGGAGAGTCTTAAACGTGTTTTATAAAAAGTTTGAGAGGAAAATGGCTATATGATTATAGATGGAAAAGGAAAAAATATTTTAAAATATAATAGTAAATTGAAAATTCTGTAAGTATAATGTAACATCTGATTTTCTTATCTGATCTTGGGATATTGCTTCCTTTTTTTACTCCCTGCACTCAACTTTGTATACTTAACTCAGACAGTCTGTTATGCCGTCTCGGGACTTTTCATCCCTCAATCATGACTTGAACTCTTTGTAAGCAATATGGTTAGGCAAATATAGAACTCATTCTATTTGTTTTCCATTTCCCAGGAATAACCTTCCAAGTGTAATAAATAAGTTTTTGATCGTAGATATTATATTTTGCAATGCTAGGATATTATTTTCCTTTAAAATGTTTGTTAGTTTTTCTATTAGTTTTATGAGAAATATATATGGCAATGCCAGGTAATTTTTTAAATTAATGTTTTATTTTAGAGTTACTTTTAATCATAAAATAAGAAAATTTACATTGATTTTTTTATTCAAATTTGTGATCAAGTGTCAAAATACAGCCAAAAACCTTTTGCAAGGGAAAAAAAGAAATGAAAATGGACAAGGAGAGGGAAAACTTTAACTGAAATAGGCTGGAGAGATAGAACAGAAGGTAAGACACTTGCCTTGCATGCAAACAGTTGTGATCCTGGTTCAAATCCTAGGCAACATGTATAGTCTTCTGAGCAGTGCCTGGAGATTACTCCTGAGCACAGAGTCAGAAGTAGTCCCTGAGTGCTACTGGGTGTGGCCTAGTGCACCACAAAAATTAAATTGAAATAGGAATATATTTTAAAATAACTGAATGGTCCATTCAGATGTATAAATATTAACCTGCTAATTATATTTCAGACTTTGCACATTTATTAATTTTTAAATATTTTTCTGAGAAACTGTTAAATGTTGAGAATATAGGAAGAAATGGATATTGAGTTCTAATTTGTAGGGAAAATGATATTTATGTGTGCTAAGTGGTATATGAAAACAAATAGATAATATGACGTTCTCGGTCCTCAAAGAACTTACATTTGAATGGAATAAAACCCTCTTTGTCATTAGTATCATGCAACAACATTAAAGTAGAAACTAGAGAGAATACCTATCGCATTTTATAAACTGATTGTATAAAAAAGCAATGCAAAGTTTTTCAAATAAAAATATAAAAGAAATGAAACTTAATTTATAGTTTATATGTACTAAAAGATAATAACCTATAAGAAAGAAGCAGGTGAAGAAATGAGGCACAGAAACTAAATTTCTCAAGGTCACAATTATGAAGTCAGTTGGATCAAAATGAGTTTTTTCTTTTTATTATTATTGAAACACTATAAGAAAAGTTACAGAGTTTTAGGTTTAGGTCTCGGTCATACAATGTTGAAATACCTGACCCTTCACCAGTGTGCATTTTCCACCACCAAAAAAACCAGTATCTCCCCCATCCCACACCCTCCCCCTACTTGTGTGGCATAAGATTTCCATGTTTTCTCTCTCTACTTTGATTACATTCAACATTTTGACACCAAACCAACCTTTATTGTTTGGGATTTTGCCTCAACACTCACATCTGCCGTAGAGGCAACATTAGACAATTTGTTTTGTATTGTTGATTATGCATTGTATATTATGATGCACAGCCGTTATTGCGGCCACCAGATTTTGGAATACTGAAGTTTTAATAATTAAATCTAGAGGGATTTCTTCCAAAAGTCGCTGTGTTCCAAGCTTTGTTTCTGAGTCTCTGGGATCATGGCCGATAAACAGCTCGATCAGCAGCCAGAGGGCTCATTCGTGGTTGATTGACAGCTTGGGGTCTCATAGGAAGGGGGAGGGTGGAGGAATGGCTCTGCCCCCATCCCATGAGGTCCCGTGTTCCTCATCACTAAGCCCCTCCCTGATTGTTCCTAGGACTCTGGAAGATGGCAGCAGCGACTGAGCCACCAGGGAAAACAGGCCAAGGAATGAAACCCATTCCCACCTGGGATGGTCCAGCGCCGGAAACCTACTGAGTAGTTCAGACACATTTCTGCCAAAAGCCACTGGGTTCCAAGCTTTTTTTTTTTTGAGTCTTTGGGATCATGGCTGATAAACAGCTTGATAAGCAGCCAGAGGGTTTGTTCGTGGGCGGCAACTCAGGGTCTCATAGGGGTCAGGGAAAGGACCGGCTCCGCCCCCATCCCATAAGGCCCCACGTTCCTCATCACTGTTGTGTCCTGCCTGGCTGTCCCTAGGCCTCTGGAAGATGTCAGTGGTCACCGAGCCGCCAGGGAAAACAGGCCAAGACACGAAACCCATTCCCACCTGGGGTGGTCCAGCGCTGGAAACCTAATGCGTTGTCCAGACGCATTTCTGCCAAAAGCCGCTGGGTTCCAAGCTTTGTTTCTGAGACTCTGAGATCATGGCCGATAAACAGCTCAATCAGCAGCCAGAAAGCTTGTTCGTGGGCAGAAACTCAGGGTCTGGAAGGAGCAGAGTGGGAGGGAAAGGGCCGGCTTCACCCCCATCCCTTAAGGCCCCATATTCCTCATCACTGAGGGCCCCTGCCTGGCTGTCCCTAGGCCTCTAGAAGATGGCAGCAGTGACCGAGCCATCAGGGGAAACAGGCCAAGGCACAAAACCTATTCCCACCTGGGGTGGTTCAGCGTCGGAAACCTAATGCACTTTACAGACGCATTTCTGCCCAAAGCCGCATAGTTGATATTCAATAATCGATCACCCATCCCTCCACCAGTGCAAACTTTCCACCACCAATATCTCCATTGTCTCCTCCTTTTCCATTTCAGTCCTTACCCTGCCTCTACGGCAGACAATTGTTCAGATACTCTCTATAGTTTTGGGCATTATATTTTGCTTGTATATTCCCACCACCAGTCAAGCCAGCCCTCTAGGTGCAGATGCTAGATCATCTATTTTCCATTGCTCACTTTGCATATCAACATAAGCTGCCGCACAGTTCAGAGAAATAGTCCCGGTCCCCACATACCGGAGCCTTGCTTGTAGAAGCTCATGTTTGCTAGGATTCTCTCTGGAGAAGGCGGGGAGACTGCGCCTGCTCCATCTGGGGCATCCCGGTGATATCGGCTAGGTTTGGGGCTTGGAACATTCTCTGGTGTTGCGGCACCCGCCGGCCAGGATTCTTCACTCAAAATGAGGTTTTATGGATTCCAACCTCAGAAGCTTCTTCATGTCATGCTATCTCCCTCTAAAAGTATAAACTTAAATCTTACCCAAAGGATAGGCAACCCTTTAGTGTGTGCTTATAGTTTAAAACTATTCTTTGCCCTATTCACAATTTGTATACCCATATACATAAAACCACAGACATAAACACACATTTTTTCAGCCGTCCTAACTTTTAATTAATTGTATGCATGCTTTCTGTCAGCTAATCAGTGAATTACTTCACTGTTGTTAGTGGGGCCTTCATACTTGTCTAATACTGGCCTGTTTCTTCTAGAAGAAATGATAAAAACAAAAGTAATTTGGCTACACTACATTGTTCTTATAAGCCATTTATAACTACCTTATATGTTCAGTTGGAAATTTCTCATTATAAGTAGCCCCCCACCCCTAACACATACTCACACACACGATCAGTTTGTCAGTTAATTGCCTATGGCAAAAGTTAATGTTCTAATAAACTAGGTATTAACTGATGTAATGAGTGGTATCGTGTAGGTTATTGCCATTATAAACCATACTTAACAGTTTAGAAAATCAATAACATATTAAACAAAGGTTAGTGCTTCTGGAACAGTTCCTTGGCAAACAGTTGTTTTCTGACAGATTGTGACTGATTTTTCTGCTTCTTAGCAGGTAGGACATGCTCTGCTGCCTTAGTAACTGTTAAGAGTTTGTGTATATGACAACACACACACACAATCTAGTTTTCAACTGCCATCAGTGGCATTCCTTCTGATGGGTCTATCTATAGATTGGGGAGGAGGCCGTGAAAGAGAGTGTGGCGAAGATCCAGCTCTGATGTTGCTTTTCCTGTCTTTCCTCCACAGTCAAACCCATTTAATGTCTATAAATAAATGAAAATCTGGGTATAGGGTGATATATTTGGCAGTATTTGTTAAACGCAAGTTTTCTGTCCCAAGCAATCAAGCATAGTGATAATCTAATGAAAGTTCTCTTACTGCTACAACTATTTACTAACGTAGCTTTTTTATAAGCAACATCTTGAATCTGCCAGTTCAAGAAATGAAGATTCACAGAAGACTTAGTGGCAACTGATTCCAGGACCGTCTGTGCTCTGTCTGAATTATTCACTACCCGAGATTCTGGAAATTAAGTTAGTTGGAGAATAACTGGGTGCTTGTGAGGCTAACAGATAAAAAATAAAATCATACAGTCCAATCATTCTTGAAGGAATGAGTTCATGAGATATATAAACGTGTGCTATATTCATTGGAAACCAGACTATATTCTAGGCTACTTCATTAAGCATATCTATATGATTGTATCTTTTAGACACAAAGCCTCATTTTATGTTTACACTCCCCCCTTCCTCACTAGGCATCCTCTACCAAAAAGATATTAACATGAATGCAAATCTTACTAATGTGCCCAAAGGGCAAAGTTATGATACATGATTTGTATAAGAATGAAAGAAACAATGGAGTAATTATAATTTAAAAATCATTGACTGGAAGTCATGACTCCTGTATTTTCTGCTTCTCTGATTAAATTTACTCAGCAACCATCAGGAAAATGAACTGTATGAAGCTTTCTTTCAATGTAACACACTGTTCCAGTGATTTATGTTCAATTTCTATGGAAAGTTACTATGCTAAGCATTTTTCCATTTTATTTACTTTCATAGCAACCTTTGGAGGGAGGTACCATCCTTCCATTTCAATTCTGGAGAGAGAAGGAATATGCCATAATACAGCCCCAAACAATTTGGCTGATATTTAGTACTCTAATGAGTATGCTGTACTTACCAATTGACCAAAATATTATGAATGGGAAAACATGCGTTTTTTTTTCATGAAAACTGTCACTTTGGGATTCTGAATTTAAAATCTTTTACCTCTCCAAGGAAATTGAAGGGATCTTGTTTCCTGGTTTCAAACTATACTACAAACTTGTAGTAATCAAAGCAATATGGGATTTGGACCAAAATAAATAGGTTAGAGAGCTTAGAAATAAACTCACTCACATAGATAACAGACAACTAATATATGACAAAGTCAAGACCATAAAATAGAGAAAGGAAATCCTCTTCAAAAAATGGTGCTAAATAAATAAATCGATCAATTAAATGGTGTTGAGAAATCTGGACAGCCCCAGAATTAAAAACAAAAGTGAAACTAGATCCCTACCATCATACACAAAAATTAATTCAGGCTGGATTAATGTCAGAGATATAAGATGTGAACTATAAAATACAGGGAAGAAAACAGATGCTACATTGATGGACATCAACTTCAGAGATGCCTTTGGGTTCCCAACTCCAACTCCAACAGATACAAAAGCAAAAATAAAACAAGAATCATTAAGCTAGAAAGCTTTTGCAGAGTAAAAGCAACCACCACGAAGACAAAACAGGCAATAAACTTAGTAGGAAAAGATATTTGTGCATTATACATCTGACAAAGTCTACATAAAGAATTCATACAACTTAACAAAGCAAACAAGACAACCTGAAAACAAGCAAATTGTCTGAATAGACACTTCTCCAAAGAAGACATAAAGATAGTTAATATGAAAAAAATGCTAAATATTCTTTATTAGGGAAACACACATCAAGACCACAGTGAAATACTGCCTTGCACCTTAAGATGACCCACATCAAAAACAGAACAACAAACTTTGGTGAGAGTACAGAAAAAAAAAAACCTCTGGCCCTCTCTTTGTTGGAATATAAATTGGTGCTGCGTTGATGGAAAATGGTATGAAGATTCCTTTAAAATAGCTAAAATTTGAAATAGAGAATTTAGCATTTTTCCTCCTAGATATTTATCTGAAGACTATGAAAAAAAGAATATGGAATATAGCTGAGCAGTAGCATGCTTGCCTTTCATGTGAGAGGTTCGGGGATAAATCCCTTACAACAGAAAAGCAAACAAAATATGAAATAAAATTTTAAAATGTATATGGAATAAGAGCCCTAAAGACTAAGAAAAAAAATCCTAGATAGATTCGTATAGTAACGTGGCAGGTTAAAAAAGTCAATACCCAGAAGTCCCTGGGCTTCCTATATGTAAACAAAAGAGAAGAAAATGGTATTAAAACTCCTTTGGGGCTGGAGCGATAGCACAGCGGGTGTTTGCCTTGCACGTGGCCCACCCAGGTTCAGTTCCCAGCATCCCAGATGGTCCCCCGAGCACTGCCAGGATTAATTCCTGAGTGCAGAGCCAGGAGTAACCCCTAAACATCGAGCATCGCCAATTATGACCCAAATAGCCAAAAAAGTATCCTATTAACAATCATGCCTCAGAAAATAAGTATCTTGGAATGAGCTTAACTAAGGAGGTAAAGAACCTGTAAAAAGAAAACTACAAAAGGCTATTTCAAGAAATTAAAGAAGATATAAGGAAATATAAACACATTCCACTGTTCATGGACTAAGAGAATTAACATTGTCAAAATAGCAATACTCCCCAAAGCATTATACAGATTTAATGCCGCCCCAATAAGGATCACCGTATCACTGCCATCCCATTGTTCGTCGATTTACTCAAGCGAGTGCCAATAACGTCTCTTCCTCCCAGCCCTGAGATTTTAGCAGCCTCTCCTTACTCATCTTTCCCAACGATTGGAGGCTCTTTCAGGGTCAGGGGAATGAGACCTATCGTTACTGTTTTCTTTGTTTCTGTTGTTAAAGTCTGTAGGGTTCTCTAAATATAGTATCATGTCATCTGCAAATAGTGAGAGCTTGAATTCTTCCTTTCATATCTGGATGGCCTTAATATCGTTTTCTCCCTAACTACTATGGCAAGCACTTCCAGTTTTATATTAAACAGAAGTGGGAGAGTGGGCATCCTTGTCTGTTTTTTTTTTTTTTTGGTTTTTGGGTCACACCCGGCGATGCACAGGGGTTACTCCTGGCTGTCACTCAGGAATTACCCCTGGCGGTGCTCAGGGGACCATATGGGATGCTGGGATTAGAACCCGGGTCGGCCGCGTGCAAGGCAAACGCCCTACCCGCTGTGCTATCGCTCCAGCCCCGCTTGTCTTGTTTTTTATCTTAGAGGGAAGGCTCTTAGTTTTTCCCCATTGAGAATAATGCTTGCCATGGGCTTGTGGCAGATGGCCTTGACTATCGTCATCATCATAATCATCATCCCATTGATCATTGATTTTCTTAAATGGTTTCAGTAAAGTCTTCATTCATCCTAGCCCTGAGATTTTAGAAGCCTCTCGTTACTCATCCTTCCCAATGGTGCCTCATTGGAGACTCTTTCAGGCTCAGGAGAATGAAACCCATCATTGTTACTGGTTTTGGCATATGAATACACCACGGGGAGTTTGCCAGGCTCTCCCATGCAGGCAGGAAACTCTCAGTAGCTTGCCAGATTCTCCTAGAGGTAGAACTAGGTTATAAGATATCAAGTGGCTGTAAAGTGGACATGCGCTTCTGGAAGCTTGGTCTTATAGTCTCTGGATGTTGGCCGTTGGTGGGATTACATGGCACCAGGGGCAGTTTCTGGGTGTGACCACCTAGCTACTGGAAAATGGGGGATCTGGGTGGAAGAGGCCCAGTCTTGATCCGAGCAGGTATGGAGATCTCAGCCCCGGGTCCCACACACCTGGGTTCCTTTGTTGATTCCTTCATGTGTGAGGCTCATCCAAACGTGTGGGGAGGGGCCTTGAGCATGGCTTACCTGGGTCCTGGAGGCTTTGACTATCTTGGGGAAAATTCCTTCAACTACCATTTTGTTGAGAGTTTTCATTATGAACAGGTGCTGGATCTTGTAAAATGCTTTCTCTGCGTTTATTGATACGATCATATGATTTTTATCTCTTTTATTGGTATGATGGATTATGGAGCAATAGCACAGCGGGTAGGGCATTTGCCTTGCATGTGGCCAACCTGGGTTCGATTCCTTTTATCCTCTCGGAGAGTCCAGCAAGCTACCAAGAGTATCTCACTTGCACGGCAGAGTCTGGCAAGCTACTTGTGGCATATTTGCTATGCCAAAAACAGTAACAACAAGTCTCACAATGGAGACGACGTTACTGGTGCCCACTCAACCAAATCGATGAGCAGCAGGATGACAGTGATACAGTGATACGGAATAAGAATGGCTTGTAAGTAGCGTTTTGGAGTTTTCTTGTACAAGTCCTTTACCTCCTTAGTTAAGCTGATTCCCAATTACTTGATTTTTTGAGGCACGATTGTGAACGGGATTGCTTTTTTTCATGTCACTTTCTTCTCTCTTGTTATTTTCATCTAGAAAAGCCATGGACTTTTGGGTATTGATGTTATAGCCTGCGACTTTGCTATACAAGTCTATTGTTTCTAAGAGTTTCTTGGTAGAGGTTTTAGGAATATAAAATAACAGAGTGGGAGACTAACACCCAAGAGTAGTAGAGATAAGGACCAGGAGGTCTGCCCCACAGCTTGGAAACTGGCCTCACATGCTGGGGGAAAGAAATCTCAGAGAAGGAAACACCAAGTAGAGGATGTTGGCAGGATCCATTCGGGTTGGAAGATGCGAGCTGAAAGTAGACTAGAGACCGAACCTGAAGGCCACTCAATACCTCTATTGCAAACTACAACACCCCAAAGGAGAGAGCACAAAAAGGAATGCCCTGCTGCAGGGGAAGGATGGGGTAGTGGGGGATGGGGTGGGGATGGTGAGAGGGATACTTGGATAATTGGTGGAGGTGAATGGGCACTGGTGGAGGGATGGGTAAATGATCACTGTATGAGTGAAATGCAAGCACAAAAGTTCATAAGTTTGTAACTGTACATCACAGTGATTCTCCAATAATTTTTTTTTTTGCTTTTTGGGTCACACCTGGCGATGCACAGGGGTCACTCCTGGCTCTGCACTCAGGAATTATCCCTGGCGGTGCTCAGGGGACCATATGGGATGCTGGGAATCGAACCCGGGTTGGCCAGGTGCAAGGCAAACGCCCTACCCGCTGTGCTATCACTCCAGCCCCTCCAATAATTTTTTTTAAAAGAATAGCTTATAATACCCCAGACTTGGAAATAACCAAAATGTCCATACTCAGACGATGAGATAGTCATACTTTGTATGTCCATTGGAATTCACTCAGCTATTGAAAAAGGCTAAACCATGTCTTTTGTGATAACATGGATGCAACTTGAGGTGATAATGCTAATCAAATTAAGGCAGAAAATGAAAGTCAAGTTCTACCTGGTTTGCCTTATGTGCAAACAAAGTAAATAAACTGACAAAAGTAAGCCAAACTCATAAAAATATGATGATTTTCTAGAGGAGAAGTGGAATGGAGGTGAGCGGTATGGGTAGAGAGGGTCAATTTCAAAATGGTATATAGTGCTAGAATTACAAATATGATTTATACATATATGGAAGTGTAAAGCTATGCTCCCAAAATTTATACAGTATTGAAAACCAATCATAAAGGAGTTAACATTTAATTAAAAATATAAATACTGAGAGATGACAAAACTGTATTAATATAATTAAATGATTGCATAGTAATTGGTTATTAACTACTTCCCTGAATAGCTCAACCTCTTCATTGTCATTGCCTTTCATATAGCAACAACCACCCCCAATATTTCACCTGTTCAGCAACTAAATGGATGGTATAGCATAGCTTTGTGGAACCCACTTCAATATTAGAGACCATCATTATCTGTCTACATTCTGCCCGGATAGTACGCAATAACATGGGTTATATGGTAATTAAAATAGTACCCCTGAAATAACTATTGTAGGCACTCTTCCTTTTACCAGCAGGTCCAGAAAGGAAGAGTTGAGTTTGCCCTAAGAAGATGTTTGCCATAGCTCCTAGTTGAGGGTGAGTCTTGACTGGCTGAATTATTTCATAGTGGTTTCTTTATGGCTTCACTTGGCCTCTGTTCCATCTGACTCTGACTCTATTTAAAGTTTTGATTCCCAATCATCCTTTCGTATTTCAAAGCTCCTGAGACAACATTGTCTTCAATTTTGCTGCTCCTCTAGCCTTCTCTTCAGTATGGTTGCTGCTCTTGGCAGTTTGGCTTTTCTAATTACCATTTTTGAAAAAAATCTTTTTGTTTGTTTTTGATATATTCTTGCTTTTAGGAACTGGAGCGATAGTACAGTGGGTAGGGCATTTGCCTTTGCATGCAGCCGACCCGGGTTCGATTCCTCCGTCCCTCTTGGAGAGTCTGGCAAGCTACCAAGAGTATCCCACCTGCAGGGCAGAGCCTGACGAGCTACCTGTGTCGTATTTGATATGCCCAAAACAGTAACAACAAGTTTCACAATGGAGACATAACTGGTGCCTGCTCGAGGAAATCAATGAACAACGGGACGATAGTGTTACAGTGCTACAGTCCTTGCTTTTAGATTCTACTGTAGATCATCTCCCTTATTTTATACTCATACCCTAAACTTCCTGTGTGTATCAGCAGAATTTGCTCCCTTTGGTAGACTGAGTGTGGTTGAGGCCCTCAGCTTCCATTCTCCCTAAGAGAATAGAAGGAAATGGGTGTTTTCTGTGAGATTGTTTTCAGTTATATTTTGGAACGTGAAACTATGGAAGTGAGACATTCAGGGAATGTTCTTCAGTCTTATTAATGTTTTATTTACTCCTCTACCTTAGAGGTAACAAAGATTACCTTTGTTAAGTTGCTTCTTTCTTTGGGGCTAGATCCAAAGGCTTGTCTTACACATGCCTTACACATGCCTCCAGGAGTACCACCTGGTGGGCTGGCCTGAAAAGAAAACAAAAAAAAGATGCTCCTTACATTCCTGCTTAAAAGAAAAACTCTAGTTGTTATCACTGTCCAACAAGCTACATATATTTTACTTATTTATCTTGTTTATCTTTTACCCTAGGAAAAAAATTTTCTTCTAGGGTTAAGGTATTGTTTGTACTGGTTATTGATGCATCTCGATCACTTGAAACAAGGTTTCATAAGTAAGTTCTTGGGAAAATATTTGTTAACTGAATGGAGGAATGAATGGATGAATGGACACAGACCCCAATATCTTCCTCTTTTAATAATTGAGTTGTGTTACTTCCTAGTAGTTTTAAAATGAAATGAATTAAGAACAAATACATTTCTATATGAGAGAAAAAATAATTTGACAATAAAATTATCACCCAGAACACAGTATTGTCTTTGTTCAGAAGGGTGGTGAAAAACTGATCCATTTGAATGAGTGAATAAATTGTGTGAGCTGAGTCAGAGGGGCTGAGAGGGTAGGAAAGCTATTGTTCTAATTACTCAGACAGCAAACCTCACAGAATTGGCCTGTAAGGAACATACTTATCAGCTTCACAGATCTCTGTGCACAGATGATTTCATTTGAATTGGAGCTCTCGTGTCCCTTTTTAGGAGCTTTTGGTGGATTTTTTTTGTGGCATGCCTGACTGCTATGTGCTGATTTGCCTACAGAAAGATGCTCTCCACATTGGCAATGTCAGAGGGTTCAGGCTCACTCAGTACACTGTCATGTTAGATGCTGATTTCTATGAAAAGTCTCATGGGACTCACTGAATTTAGTATTTCTAGAATTGTCTTTGAATTAATTAGTATATCATATTGACTATCTTAATCAAATAGATAGTCTCAAAGTAAGCAGGCTTTAATAAAGCAGAGTATGCATGACCAGCCAAACTTATGAAAACCAATGACTTTATCATGATCACTTCTTCTTTTTATTTTTTGTTTTTCAGACAACATCCAAGGGCATATTCTTGACAGGATACTCAGTGTTCACTTCTGTTAGTGTTTGGGAGACTATTTGATGCTAAGGATGGAACCCAGGACTCCTGCATGCAAAGTATGTGCTTCAACCCTTTGACCTATCTTTCCCAGCCCTTCTATGGTCATTGCTTATATAAAGAGACACTGGCTCAGTATTGAAAAAAACTTGCACAAATAAACATGTACTTATATGATATAGATCAGTGTCGACCACCTCTTCCCCTCCTTCAGAAAATTGACTTACTTTTAGCCTCTACTGCCTTAGTAGTCAGGACCCTTGTGGGGGGTGGTCAAAAGTAGGCATTTGACTGAAAACTCGTTTATCCATGAACAGTCATATAGCCATGTGGTTTGATAGAGTTATGCGAACTTGTTTTTTCTCTTGTCAAGAATTTTAACAGAAGTCATCAAAAATAATTTACCAATCTAGACACAGAACCTGAAGGAATGCTGTGAGAATACAATAGAATGAACATTTATCAAGTCCCTACCATGTGACTGACACTCACACATTAGTTAGATTATTTTTTAAATTTCCATCATAGCTCTATGACCTGGCACTGATTTTAATTTCCAGGCCAGGGTTGGTAAGTTGTTTGAATTTTTAATAACTAGCGGGGCCATAATTCAAGCCAAACTCTATGTAATTCCAGAGTCTCTTCTTTTAATCACTGCATAAAATTGACTGCAGAGGAGAATGAATCTTCTAAAGGTCCTATTAAGGTAAAGAGAGATGATAACACATAAGCAAATAGATAATCCCCATTGTTTGAGAAGAGAAAATGGAATGGGATGGACTAAAGGTCAGCAAGGATAGCTTGTGGACAAACTATTTC
This sequence comes from Sorex araneus, assembly GCF_027595985.1. Lineage (NCBI taxonomy): Eukaryota > Metazoa > Chordata > Mammalia > Eulipotyphla > Soricidae > Sorex > Sorex araneus. The sequence continues at coordinate 35,645,578 of NC_073313.1, forward strand.
CAACATGGAAGAAGAAGATGTGGACTGGTAATAAGTACAAGCTAATTCTCTAAGGTTAGCATGGCATTCTGCTATCAAGTCCAATTTCAAGCTACTTATACTCCTATGTATAAGTATGTAAGAAATTATTCTTTGCCAATAAACAAATGTTTAAAAGTTATATGTATTGATCGATACCATAAACGTCTATTTCTTTAATTTCGGACAAACCTGATGCCCAGGGATTACTCCTAGCTCTGCCCTCAGGGATCACTCTTGACAGTGCTGGAGAGACCATTTTAGGTACCTAGGGTTAAACCTTGGATAATCACATGCAAGAAGCACCTTACCCTTTGTACTATCTATCCTGCTCCTAAAAGTATATTTTGGAGGGAGAACACGTGCAGTCATAAAGTGTGTTGGACAAATGTTCATTTCTTTCCTCCTATTTCCATGCTCAGTTACCAACCTATTTTGGGAAAATTAGCATGGAAGTGAATCTTCAGGAGCTAAGGCAAAATTGTCTCATGCCTATTTCTGGTTTGAATTTCCTCTCACTAGGTGCACCCTTGACCATGACAAAGATGTTAGCTCCAATTAAGCGTCAACAGTCCAATGTCAACTTTTCTTTCCTCTTCTTTAAGAAGACTTCCTTCAGTGCCTCATTCAGAAGTTCCATCATCCCCAAGAGAAAAAGCCTTTGAGATAATCAGAGGGTACAGAAATACAGCTCTATTCATAAGGAAGTCTGCATTCCCTAATGTGACAATAAATCACACAGGAAAATAAATCACACATGCACACATGACCTGCACTTCTATTACAAAGTACTGGATTCTGTGGTTATGCGACTGACACTCTCTCCTTTCTCATAATTTATGTCACTGTATTGATGTCCAGTTTCAGATGGGGTATGGGAATTCTCTCCCACACAAATTAACAACACTTGGACAGCACCAAGTTATCTGATAATTTAACTCAATTCAGCTCAATCCTGACACTGTCTCTCTGAGATGGCATCATATTCACAGGAACAGTGCAGGAGTAATGCAGGAGATTTCAGTTTCTACAGTCTCCATCTCCCAAGTCTTCCCTTCTATTTAGATGCCAGTTGCAAGCTCAGGCAGTTAACTGTGCTTCTGACCAACTGGCTATAAATCAGATTCCCAAGACACCCTCCTTAAGTTTGATTAATTTACTACAATGGTACAGAGAACTCAGGAAATCTATTTACTCTCTAGATCACCCATACATTACAAAGGATATTAATCAGTAACAGCCATATGGAAGAGGTGCATAGGGTGAGGTATGGAGAAAATGGAGGAGCTTCCATTCACTCTATTCTTCTCCCCAAATTCCCACTAGCGCACAAATCTGAACATTCTCTAAGGCCTCTACTCAGGTTATTATAGAGATTTTATTACATAAGCATGACTGATGAAATCATTGACCATTAGCAATTAAACTGCTCCTTTAGATTGTTTCCCTTCCCAGGAAATCATAGTCGAATATAAGTTGTGGGGTTGGGCTGGAATTTTGAGGCTTCTAATCACATATCTGGTTTCTCTGGCAACCAACCTCTATCCTTCTATGCTCCCCTAAAGCATACATCATTAACATGACAAGAGACCCCTTCATCATTCTCAACATTTGGGAAATTCTAAGACTTTTGGGAGCTGTGATCTAGGAACTGTAGGGACAGCCCAGATATGCATGAAAAATATGTTTTGGATATCTTAACTGGTCAAAATATATATTTCTTATGTCAGTTATATAATACATGATATATTTTGGTGCAATAATGATATATTTGATATATTTTGATACAATTTGATACAATAATGATATATTTCTTATATCATTAAATCTTATAATGTTGCAGTCATTCAAGTAGTCTTTCTTTTGTAATGACTACTATTGAACCTTTGGGGTACCCAAGAAAGTGTTGACTTATTGCCTAACTCCCATGAATATGAGGCTTCTCTACTTGTAGAATAATATTCTCATCTTCTGCATTAGAATTGTCTCCTGTACTTCCTTTTCTTTATCTTTGACATCCTTCACATTGTTCTTTGCTATTACTTTGTACTTTTGACAAGTCTGGGTCAGGTTAAACTCATCACATGGAGCATCTTAGAATCCTTTTTCTTTGAAAATTATACTTGGCGAAATTCTTGTACAGTTCTGTAAAGAAAAAATCAAAATGACCTAGGCAATGATTGAGACAATTCTTTCCATTTTACAAGTTCCCTCACAAATATTAAATGGTTAGACACTTAATTTTTAGAATGTTCTTTGATTAATTAGGTACCTAAATTCTAGATGAAACCAGGCCTTTCTAAAATTTCTGAAGTATTCCCTGAATCTGAGTAAATATCTGAAGAGTGTATGCATGTTGGCTTTTCAGAAAGGTAAAATATGTAATTTTTCCTTCATTAGATTATGAATAAATGATCAAAACAACTTCATTGTCTTATTCACCAAAATGCGGTATTTTAATTAATGTAAATGTATAGTATTCAAGTAAAGCCTATTCATGAGTTTAAAAAGTAAGTACATTTTGTGTGCTAGTTTGATAATCTACTCATAAATATTTATATATGTATATAGAGCCTATATTTTTTAAAAGTTTAATTATATTGAGGCATGATTTAGATACAATATAATTCACCATTTGGGGTAACACTGGTGAATTAAAAATGTAAATGACAGTGCACCTACCATCATCATAATAATATAGAACATTTTCCAAAAGTTTCTTTGTACTGCATATTGTCAGTCTCCTTTTCTAGTCCCCAGCCCAGATCTCATTTCTGTTATCAGTGTTTTTCTTTCCCAGGATAATGTCTTATGGTAAAATTGTGCAGTATGTTAACCTTTTGTGCCAGACTCTCTTTGCTCAGCATAAGATATTGGTATTCTTACATACTATTGCTAGTATCAGTTGTTTGTTCATTTTAAATTCTGAGTAGTAGTTTATTGTCTGATGTGTTATAATTAGTTTATTCATTCACAAGTTGCAAGATATTTAGGTTACTTCCATTTTTAGCAGCTATGAACAAAATGACTGTAAGGAACATTTTTGTATAAATCTTTATGAGAATGTGCTTTATATTTCTTGGTAAAATACCAGGAGTGGGTATTAATTTTATTTTCAAATATTTGCATATATAAAATACTGTATGGAGGGAGAATTATATATATTACAGAATCTATAACATTTGTTATAAAAATTTCACTGTTACAACTGAGATATTCATTAAATGAAAAAATCTAGTTGCTATATGAACTAAATTTTTCACTGGACAGGATTGATGTATTAATGTACTTTTAATTTTGGGTCTTAAACCATACCTGGCTGTATTCAAGGCTTATTCTTGGTTCTGTGCTCAGTGACCACTTCTGGTGGGTGTGGTAAACCATGTGGGGTGCCACGGATCGAACTTGGGTCAACTACATGCAAGGCAAAGACCACACCCATTGTACTGTCTCTCTGGCCCCAGGATTAATGTCTTTTTTTTTCTTCTTGGGTCACACGCGGCGATGCACAGCGGTTACTCCTGGCTCTGAGCTCAGGAGTTACTCCTGGCGGTGTTCAGGCGACCATAAGGGAGGTTGGGAATCGAACCCGGGTCGTCTGTGTGCAAGGCAAACACCATACACCCGATGTGCTATTGCTCCAGCCCAGAATTAATGTATTTCAAGTTTGATATTCTGATCTTTTATGGAACTTCAATAGAATAATTCAGAAAATTCAATGGCATCTAGGATTCTTTTCAAGCTTAACATTTCTCTTTATATATATTAGATATATTCATTATCTAAAGTTAAATTATTTGTTGACTACGCAAGTCATTTTCCCTTTATTTAAGGAATTTGAATTTTGAGTGTCAAGATTTAGAAAATATTGTAGTTGGGGGTAGTATGACAATGCATGCATACCTAGCCATGTTCCTGGTGGTGATCAAGGGACCATATGAAGTGCTGGGAATTGAACTAGGGTTGGCTCCATGCAAGGCAAGCAACTTAGCCCCTGTACTATTTCTGTGGTCTAGCAAGCATTTTTAAAACATGACATTTTAAGGGATTGAGGCAGTACAGCAGCTAGGACAATTGCCTTGCTTGTTGCTGACCTGGGTTGGGTTCAATCCCTAGCATCACATAAAGTCCCCTGAACACTGCCTGGAGCAATCCCAGAACACAGCCAGACATACAAAAACTTAAAAAAGAAACATAAATATATAAATTGTGCTATGTGTGCATCCTCAAAAAGAAATATTTTAGGAGTTAAAGGACTGGTGGTAAAGCACATGCTTTGCATATAGCAGACCCCAGTCTGAGGCTGTGGTGTCACATGTGGTTCCCTGAGCACTGCCAAAGTTCATTCTTGAACAGAGAGCCAAGAATAGCCCCTAAGCACTTCTAGTTATGGCAGCAAAAAGGAAAAAAAAGGAATAAATTAAAAATTTAATGTAAAAAAATAAAAATTTTATGTAGAAAGTTAAAAATTGTATTCATTATAATCAAAACTAAGATAAAATCTGTTCATAAAGTAACAAATGTAAATTAATTTAATTATCCTTTAATTAAGGTCAAAAACAATATGGGGTGATAAGAAATACAAAGATGCACAGTATAAATGTTTAGAGTATCTTTCCACCTTGCAAATGTTCTCCCTCATCTGGAAATCAGTGCACCCTTGAACCCAGTTTTATAGACAAATCCAGTATTTCAGACCAAGATAAGCCTCCTAGCTCTCTTAGTAATGCTTGACTTCTCTCATCTTGTACAGTTTGGATCATCGTGGACATCTTGACCTATCCAAGCCAAACAAGTGTTTTTCCACATAAATCTAGATTGGAATGAAGCATTGGTTCTTAGTGTGAGTGTGTCTAAGTCATTCTGCTCAGGAGCTGTTAGCTACTTCCTTACCATGTAATTAAGAAGCACAGAATGTTCATCTACCAGAAGAAATGAAACCAAAGCGCAGAGGAACCAAGAAAAGAGATGAATGCTCTCAGTTACTTTCTTAGCTCTCCTTCCAGTTTGTAGTTCCAAATAGTTCCTGGGACCCAGAGCACAGTCTTCTTATAATCTTTAAAATATACAAAGAGCAATAGTTTGGATGAACTGAAATGACCATGGTTTCTGTCACTTGCCTTCAAAAAGTGTCTAACTGCTAGGATCGGGAGTCTTCTGCTATTCAGCTGCTACCTAACTAGTTACAGACACCAGCTTAGGGAAAATGTTCAAATTATCTGGGCACTTGTGTTTTCTGAGCTTGGTAGATAAGAACATAAGTCATTTATTTCTGTTGGAGAAAGTAACATTTTTAAGATATTGCACAAATATTACTTTATATTAGAAAAAGTTAACAAAAAGTGTTACTTTCATAATTAAAAATAATGTATTCTTTGAGTTCAATTTTCTCCACTGTAAAAGAGACATAATTTCTTAGAATCTCTTGGAGACTTTCATTATAAAATATTGTTAACTATACAGGATCATTGCTATTGTATAGTATGTACACAATAAATAGCAAAGGTTGTTATTACTTATAATTTTATAAGTATTTTTTTAATCTTTTTCTCTTCTTACCTTTTTTATTCGGACCTTCCATAAAAACTTTATTTTCCTGTGTGTTATGTCTGGTGTTGAGAATGTTTAATCTCTGTTAAGGTTAAAACAGATTCTCAAAAAAAAAACTAACTGGTATTCTGGGAAGGCAGACTCATACAAAAAAGAGTTGTGGTGTCTCTTTGCAATATACTGACAGACAAGTTTTCAGGAGGACATGCAACCATGAAAGACTGAGTAGAGTCCAAATAGCCCTTTCATTGCCAGTGAAGCCTGGAGGAGGCAGACAAATGGCAGACATTTCTGGCAGACATTGAAAACCTAGAGGATAAGGTCTTTGTGATGTGCTTCTTGAAATCTGGGGATGCCAACATAGGTCTAGAGGTGTCAAGTTCCTGTGAAGAAATAGTACAGAGGATGGGCTAGTTATGTCCCTTACTTTGCCCTTGTAAATATTACAAAAGATTACCTTATGCTTGACAAACAAATGACCAAATGGTCTCTGACTGGCTTTCTCTAACAGCCTGTAAAATTCTCTTGCTCTTTGTTTCCTCAGAGGCAAATTTTCATCATTTATAACTAAATGTCAGTATTCCAATGCATCCAGACTTTATTCTAAATTCAGAGTGCTCCTGGTCGGCATTTGAACTCACCAGCATCACAAGTTAGAAAAACTTGAGTCCCCTAAAAGACCACCTTTGAACGGCACTGTTCATTCCCTTATTCAAGTCAGAGTCATCATTGCATTTTATGGTCACTTAAAGAAAAGTAAATTGCCTTCTATTTTTGGTCTCTTTTATTCAGAAGTTCCTTGACATACCTGTCACTCTCTTCCAAACATGCTGACATTGCAGCAGATACTTATGTATAAACACAATCAGGCCTGTCTACATGGGTTGTGATGAGACTGTGTGTCCAGTTGCTCATCGCAGCTGGGTGTATGTGAGGCCATTTAGCCCATAGGCTGGAACTCCCACATTCACTCTGTGAACTGCCTCCCAGTGTTCTTTCTGCAGACTGGCACTGGGTCTTCCTGTGCATAGTGGCAGAGACTTGAGGCAAAGACTTTGGTCTTCCGTGTAAGAAATCTGGTCCCTGAGGGCACCATGCAGATCAATCTGCTTCGACTCTCAGCTCAGTAATTATGACTGGCAGTATTTCCTCAGGTAAATGGAAGGTAACCAGCTGGTTGCCTCTGCAGCCTGTATTTCTTCTTGAGATTTTGAAAGGGAAAACCAAACTCCACTGAACTTGGACCTTCAACCTTCCCTATCCAGACTGTTTCTTGAAGGTGGTTCTAGATCCTTGGCTCCGGAGGAATAGTGGATGCCTGAATTCTGCTGGCAGGGAGAGCTTTATGAGTATGAGAGATTGCTGCACATCTAGTAGCCTTTGAAAGCTGGGCACTCTTTGTGAAACCGAGTTTCAGTGTAGTCTCTGGCTACATTTGTGTTGAATAGAGCTCAGAGAAAGATCCTCTTTTTTTTTTTTTTTTTTTTTTTTTTTAAATTTTTATTAAATCACCATGTGGAAAGTTACAAAGTTCTCAGGTTTATATGTCAGTTATACAATATTCAAACACCCATCCCTTCACCAGTGCCCATATTCCACCACCAGAAACCCCAGTATACCCCCCGCCCCCACCCCCTACCCCCTACTGTATAACTAATGAATTTCACTTCATTTTTTCTTTACCTTGATTACATTCCATAATTCAACACAAAACTCACTATAGTTGACATAACTCTCTCTCTCTCTCTTTTTTTTTTTTTCTCTTTTTCCTTTTCCCTTTTTTTTTTTTTCTTTTTCCCCCTCATCCCCCTTCCTGCGCCTCATAGTATGGTGTACGCCACGCCACGTCGGCCAGCGTGGGGCTTTTGCTTAGTTCACAGTCCAGAGGTGGCTGCTACATTAAAAAACTTCAATACTTTCAACAAAAACTTACTGTTATTATTTGGAGTTTCCCCCCAAGTCAGACCTGTTCAAATGGAACCAATTCACATTGCTGACAATTATAAATGTTAAGTCGCGCGGACGCGGCAGCGTCCGCGCGGTTTTGGGTTTCTGTATAAAGTCCAGGGAGAATTCTGCCAGAAATTACATAGCCCAGCTCACAGTCCCAGTGCATTGCTGTAAGAAGTCTCTGAATTCAAAGTCTTTAGGCGCAGAGGGTCCGATTCGCGCTCAGCAGCTCCGGGTTTATCTGGGCCGAGGGCGTGCCGGTTACGCCCCCTTCCCATGAGTTCCTGGGAGCCCCCAAAGTAAAATCCGAATACCTGTGGGTCTGGAATCAGAAGATGGCGCCTGCCACATGGTGCCGCCAGCCCGCCGCTTTCCATGCAGGAAGACAGGGTGGGGGGGGAGAAAAATCCACCCCCAGCAGCACCGAGTTGTAGCCCAGTTTGGTGTCCCAATGCATTGCTCTCAGGTGCTGCGCTGGATGCCCGAATGTGTTACATCTTTGGAGTCAAAGTCTTTAAGCGCCGCAGAGGGTCCGAAAGATCCTCTTTTTCTCTCAGCACTGACTCTCCCTGCTCTGAGTCAAGTGATTCCACTTGAAACGTGGTTTAATAGGATCTGGGGATGTGGCTCAATAGTAAAATACATATCTTGCATGCACATGGTCAGAGTCAACCCCTGGCACTATAAAAATGTATTATTTAGTAAATCCTAATTTTATGTGAGAGCTATTTTATTGGAAGTTTGTTAAAAAATCTACTTGAAGTGGTGTGACTGATGTAATATTAGATAACAGAGCAAACAATTCTAGCTGTGTCTGGAATTCAACGACCACAATGACGGTCCTCATCCCTTTGAGACTAGCTCATTCTTTGTCCCAGAAAGGAAGATTGGCTGATGCAAACTCTGTAAACCAAGATTAAATCAGGCACTGAAGTCAAAATTCTGATGACAAGCTAAGCCAACTTATGTTTATTTACTCCTTCTCACTGAGCCCCTTCATTTGAGCCCAGGAAGACAGTTCAGAAATGTTAATTATAGGTTAACATAGTAGCAGCTTTTCCTCATTTCATTCATGTCAGAACAGACACCATATCTCAGAACAAGCATTCTCTTCTTTAACTGATGGTTTTCATTAGTAATAACATTATTATTAATAATAATGATTTTCTACAAAACATCCTAATATGCATTATCTCACTTGATTCTACAGAAATTTTGTTTTGATTATAGGCTTCAGGTCCAAGCCATGATGAAAAAGAGAGTGAAATTTGAGTTGACTCTTGTGGAAGGAGGCATGAAATCTGTCTGACTGCTTTTCAGTGAAAAAATTACATCTCTTGACATGGGTGGGTATATGTCCCAACACAGTGCTGTTGATACCGATTAGGGTATATCAACCATGTCCTTCTCTTTATTCTCTTTCACTCTTTTCCATCATGGATGTGCCATGGTCTTATTAATTAACCCTTTCCCCTTGACCTTTTCCCCATAAGGAAGGTAACAGCGTTCTACATGGAGGCAGTATTTGTAGAGAGAGGGAGCCCAGATACTTAAATTCTAACCCTTATTTTGACACAGCTGTATGACTTGACATTTGAATTTAAAAGCCAGGAATGTGGTTGACAAGATGATTGCAATTCCTAAATGACATCTGCTAGTATGGTGCTGTTGGCAGATGTGTGCAGGGGATTAGGGAATGCTCATGGTGGGTGCTGAGTCACCAAGGACTTAGCAATGACAGAAACCTTCCCACACCTAAAGGGGAAAGACCTAGTGACAGCTTACAGAGAGTCTTGTAGATGGGGTCCTGTAGGACCTGTAGTGTGAAGGGGTACAACCACCTCTTTATCTGCCCAAGCCAGGAAAAAGTGAGAGGAATAAACTCCAAACTTGCTCTCTTTCTGCCCTCCGAACTTCTGCTGATGTCTCCCATTGGCCAAATCCCACAGACGCCAGTGTGCAGAGAAGCCCGAGAGTGCACGGTGCGGGGAAAAGCTTCTTGAGGCTCAGAAGAGTATCTGAGAGGGGCTTTTAATGAGTCTAGGGTCAGATGAAAAACCCCAAATGATGATTTGGTTGTTCTTTATGCAGTGACAGGCTGGCTGACATTAGCTTATTTACTTACTTGTTTGATGTGGAGGATGATACTTTGCGATGCTTAGGGATTACTCCTGACTCTGTACTCGGGAATTACTCCTGGCAATGCCCGGAGGACCATATGGGATGTTGAGGATCGAATCTAGGTCGCCATATGCAAGGTAAATGCCCTACCCGCTGTGTTATCTCTCCAGGCCCTGCTTATTTGTTTAACAGCCATTATTTCTATCTCTCTTTGCAGATCCTGCTCGTCAATCCACTTAGAGAGCAGCCATTTGCCATTTGACAAATCAGTGATTGATTCTTGTGCAGTCATGGAAAACCCATTCTTTTTATTTGGTGATGAGTTAAACTTCACGAAATTTGGTTTGAAAAGTAGAGCTGTATTTTCTTGGAAAGTTTAAAATAATATTCGTTTGTTTCCAAAGCCCTCTTATCATGCATGGCATTAGAAAACTGACAGCCAAAGTAATCTGTTTACTGTTGATGAACTTAGAATAGTGGAAAATCCAGTATTTGGAACTTTGTAACTTCAGTTATTCTATTCAACATAAGAAAGCATGAAGATTAGAAATTCTTGAATTGATTCCTTTAAAAACTCGTTTATCATTATTGACTTGCCATAGCTTCATTTCAGAGGAATAGCTACACACATCTATGGACATGGAATTCTTACCTTTCCCCATGTACATCCCACCACCAAATAATCTCTCTCCTCATTTCTCTCATGCCCTTCACAACTCCCTCTGGTAAGCACCAGAATTTTCTCCCCCCTCCACGACCCTTTTTATTGATTCACTGCAAGGTACAGTAACAAAGCTTTCATGTTTGAGCTTCGATCATGCAATCATCAAACACACATCCCTTCACCAGTGCTCATTTTCCACCAGCAAAATCCCTAGTATCCCCCACCCCATTCCATAACTACCCCTGCCTGTGTGGCAGACAATTTGCACAATACTCTCTGTCTCTACTTTGGTTACCTTCGTTATTTCGAGACCAGTCCCACCACCACTCATGCCTGCTGAAAAGGCAATGCTAGACAATGTGTTTTGTATAGCTTGCTATGGATATAATTGTATTGTATATAATTGTATGCTCTAGGAATTCTAAAATTTTGATTATTAGGATCTGAGAGATCGCTGCAGCAAGTTGCTCAGGTCCGAGATTTGTTTGTGTGTCTCTGGATCATGGTCATGTGGGAGCTTAAGTAGACGGTGGTCGTATGTGGGCGTCATCTCAGAATCCCATCGGGGCTAGGTGGAGGAGAAGGGCTGACTCACACCCTGTCCCGTGAGGACTGGCATTTGCCACCACTGCCATCCCTGTACCTGGAGCTTTTGTTGGGTTCTAGAAGATAGCAGCCTCTGGGATTCTTAGGGGGCAGGAGAAGGGATAGCACCTACCCCCATCTGGAGTGGCCCGGCAAAAGTGGCCTATTGCAAAGTCCAGAGCCATCTCTGCAGCAAGTTGCTCGGGTCCGAGTTTCGTTTGTGTGTATTCAGCAACAGAATTTTCAACAACTCTAGGAGTTGTTCTTATTGTTAGTTTTTTTTTCAGTTGCTTTGTTTTATAAACATAGAGGTGCAAATAGCTTTACAAATGGCTGTTTTTCTATCATTTGAATTAATGCCTAGGAATGACATTGCTGGACCATACTGAATTTCTATTTATGTACTGGAAGGTGCTTGCCTTATGCACAGCCAACCTGTGTTTGATCCGCACACCACATAAGATTTCCCCAAGCATCGCTGGGAGTGATTCTTAAGAAGAAAACTGCTCAGAAAACTACCAGGTGTGGCCCAATTAAGACATAAAAGATAAGACAAATGTTTTATCACTTTGCCACTGAGTATGGCATCCACTCATGGTTCTTATAGTGACCCTCTATTAGATTAGGAAAAGTCTGTTTATTCCTAGCTTGCTAAGGGATTTTATACTTTCTCAAATAACATTTAATTTATATTGAATGCTCTGTCAATTCAGACGATTTTTTGCATCTAGAGATATTTTTATTGCTGTCATTTTCTAATTACTATAAATAAATATTATTTATAATATATTATTTCCTAATGTAAAGCCAATATTTCCTTTTTAGGATAAAACACACTTTTGTACTTTTTTCACATTTATATATTAAAATACAAAAATTACTATTTCAGAGGACCATTTTAATTAGTGTTATTAAATCCCTATCATTAATTGTTTTTAAAATTTTTTTTATTAATGAATCACCGTTGGGGTACAGATGCAGGTTTACATATTCTCGTGCTTGTGTTTCAGTCATATACAGCTTGAGTATCTATCCCTCCACCAGTACCCGTTCTCCACTGATGACCCCATCATCCCTCCCACCTGCTCTCACCCCATTCCGCTCTGCACCCCGCCTCTTTGGCAGAGTATTCCCCTCTGTTCCCTCTCTCCCTTTGGGCGTTGTGGTTAGAAATGGAGGTCTGGGGCTGGATCGATAGCACAGTGGGTAGGGCGTTTGCCTTGCACGCGGCCGACCCGGGTTCGATTCCCAGCATCACATATGGTCCCCTGAGCACGGCCAGGGGTAATTCCTGAGTGCAGAGCCAGGAGTGACCCCTGAGCATCGCGCTGGGTGTGACCCAAAAAGAAAAAAAAAAGAAATGGAGGTCTTGGGTGGCCAATGTGTTTGGTCTATAGTCGTCTCTGTGCATGCCTCTCCCATCCCGAACGGGTCCTCCCACCACATTTTTGCTTGGTATTCCCTTCTCTATCTGAGCTGCCCTATCCCCCAGCATGTGAGGCTGGTCTCCAAGCCATGGAGCAAATCTGGTACTTATTTCTGTTATTCTTGGGTGTTAGGCCTCCATTCTGTGGTTTTATATTCCGCAAATGAGTGCAATTCTTCTATGTCTGTCTCTCTCTTTCTGACTCATTTCACTTAGCATGATACTTTCCATGTTGATCCACTTGTATGCAAAGTTCATGACTTCATCTTTTCTGACAGCTGCATAGTATTCCATTGTGTAGATGTGCCAAAGTTTCTTTAGCCAGTCATCTGTTCTTGGGCATTCGGGTTTTTTTCCAGATTTTGGCTATCGTAAATAGTGCTGTGATGAACATACATGGCAGATGTCATTTTGGCTATATCTTTTTGCCTCTCCAGAGTATATTCCCAGAAGTGGTATTGCTGGGTCAAATGGGAGCTCGATTTCTAATTTTTTGAGGAGCGACCATATTGTTTTCCAGAAGGGTTGAACCAGTCGACATTCCCACCAGCAGTGTAGGAAGGTCCCTTTCTCCCCACATCCCCTCCAACAGCGGTTTCTTTTGTTCTTTTCGATGTGTGCCAGTCTCTGCGGTGTTAGGTGGTATCTCATAGTTGTTTTGATCTGCATCTCCCTGATGATTTGTGATGAAGAGCATTTTTTCATGCGCCTTTTGGCCATTCCTATTTCTTCCTTGAGAAAGTTTCTGTTCATTTCTTTGCCCCATTTTCTGATGCGGCTGGATGTCTTCTTCTTGTAGAGTTCAGCCAGTGCCTTATATACCCTTGATATCAGATGGGTATGGGGTGAATATCCTTTCCCATTCTGAAGATTGCCTTTGTATTCGGGTCACTGTGTCTTTTGCGGTGCAGAAGCTTCTTAGTTTAATGTAGTCCCATTTGTTTATTTATGTTTATACTTGATTGCTTAGTTCCATGTCATCTTTGAAGATACCTTTGGCTTCAATATCATGGAGGGTTTTTCCGACCTTGTCTTCAATGTACCTTATGGATAATGGTCTGATGTTGAGGTCTTTAATCCATTTTGATCTGACTTTTGTCCATGGTGTCAGGTCGAGGTCTAAACCCATTCTTTTACTTGTGCTTGGCCAGTTATGCCAGCACCATTTGTTAAAGAGGCTTTCCTTGCTCCACTCCACATTTCTTTCTCCCTTATCAAAGATTAGGTGTTCATACAATTGGGGTGGTGTGTAGGGATATTCCATCCTGTTCCATTGGTCTGTGGCTCTGTTTTTGTTCCAGTACCATGCTGTTTTAATTGTTACCACTTTTTAGTAGAGTTTGAGGTTGGGAAGGGTGATGCCTCCCATTGTCTTTTTCCCAAGAATTGCTTTAGCTACTCGTGGGCGTTTGTTGTTCCATATGAATTTCTGGATTGCTTGGTCTATTTCTTTGAGGAATTTCATGGCTATCCTTATGGGGATCACATTGAATCTGTATAGTGCTTTAGGGAGTATTGCCATTTTGACAATGTTAACACTTTTGTACTTTTATTATCTGTACTATCAGGGTTTTTCCTTTAAAATTTTAACCTCACTGAGATATCATTTCACACCACAGAGACTGTCCCACATCCAAAAAAAACCAAAAGCAACTGGTGCTGGTGAGGATATGGGGAGAAAAGGACCCTCCTTCACTGCTGGTGGGAATGCCGACTGGTTCAACCTTTTTGGAAAACCGCATGGACGCTTCTCAAAAAATTAGAAATTGAGCTCCCATTTGACCCAGTAGTACCACTTCTGGGAATATACTTTAGAGATGCAAAAGAGTATAGTAGAAAAGACGTCTGCATTTGAATATTCATTGCTGCACTGTTTATAAGAGCCAGAATCTGGAAAAGACCCGAGTGCCTGAGAATAGATGACTGGTTAAAGAAACTTTGGTACATCTACACAATGGAATACTATGCAGCTGTTAGAAAGGATGAAGTCATGACATTTGCATATAAGTAGATCAATATGAAGAGTATCATGTTAAGTGAAATGAGTCAGAAAGAAAGAGACAGACATAGAAAGATTGCACTCATTTGTGGAATATAAAGTAACAGAATGCGAGGCTTACACCCAAGAATAGTAGAGATGTGTACCAGGAGGATTGCTCCACGGCTTGGAAGCTGGCCTCATATGCTGGGGGAGAAGGCAGCACAGAGAAGGGACCACCAATAAAGGGTCCTTGGAGGGCCCGCTCGGGATGGGAGATGTGAGTTGAAAGTAGACTATAGACTGAACATGATGACCACTCAATACCTATATTGCAAACCACAACACCCCAAAGGAGAGAGAGAACAAAAGGGAATGCCCTGCCACAGAGGCGCAGTGGGGTGGGGATGAAGAGGTGGGGGTGGTGGGAGGGATACTGGGATCATTGGTGGTGAAGAATGGGCACTGGTGGAGAGACCATTGTATGACTGAAACATAAGCACGAAAGTTTGTAAGTCCTTAACTATACCTCATGGTGATTCATGTAAAAATAAAAAAACTTTAAAATTTTTTTCACCTCACTTTTAACTAAATTATATTATTTCTAAGACACATACAAATAGATATATCAATAATATATAGATGTATATTTATTGTAAAATTGTATATTTCTAAGTTATATCTATTGTATGCCTCTAAGATATAACTATTTTATGTATATAACTATAAAATAGTTATATCTAAGATATAACTATTTTATGTAAGTCTTAAAATGTATCAGCATAGAATTAATTGTACTATCAATTTTTGAAATTTATATACCACAAAAGGAAAAAAAAATTCTTTCAGTTTCAAAAATAAATATTAATTTACCATTGATTTACAATTTTGTGGAATTCCAGGAGTTTAGTTCCACCACTATGCTCTCTCTCATAGGTGAGATATAAACATTGTAAGGGTACAACAATTAGCTGTTGTCATTGGAACTGGAGAATCTGGCCATAGAACTGAGTTTTCTTGGAGGAGAAGGTGTTTGGGAGGGGATTTGGGGGATGGAATTGGCACTCTGAGGATGGTGAGGTGTTAGAATGATGATGCATGAAAAGTATAATTAACAATGTCGTAAATCCGGTACCTCAAGAAAAAATGCTTTTAAGATCTCCTCATAGTTTTCCATAAAGACTGCACCAATTTATATGCCTGCGAACAGTGTGCCAGAGTTCCTTTTCCCCAAAACTTACTTCCAATCTTTTGGACACAGTCCAGTCTCATGGGAGTGAGGTGGTATTTCAATGGGGCTTTGATCTGCATTTTCAAATTAAGTAGTGATGCTGAGCATTTTCTTCATAGATCTCTGGGGTATCTATGTGTCTTCTTTGGAGAAGAGTCTTTTCAGGTCTTTTACTCAATTCTTGATTGGGTTGCTTGCTTTTCACTCGTGAGTTGTGTGAAATCTTTAGCTTGGATATCAATCCCTTGTCAGATGTATGACGTTCAGGTATCTTTTTTTCCAATTGTTAGGTTCTCTTTTGTTTCTGTGGTGCTGATTTTTACTGTGGGAAAACTCTTCTAAATCAACACTGCCCAATTTGTATACTCTTGCTTTTGTTTTCCTTTGTTAACAAAGTTGAATTTCCAAATACATAATCTCTGAGGTTGAGATCCTGTAGTATAATAGCGGTACAACATATTTTATCATTTTTGGGATTGATCCATTTTGCACTGTTTTTGTGTATGGGATTAGTGATCTAGTTTCTTTCCTTTTTGTTCCCTTTTGCCTCTGGTCATTGTCTCGTCTCCATTTGTTGAAGAGACTTCTTCCTTCGTTGTATGGTTTTGGCCTTTTTGTTATAGATCAACTGTCCGCATATGTGTGAATTTGTTTCCAGTCTCAGTTTTCAAAATGTGCAAGAGTACAACAAGTATGCAACGCTGCAACAGACATAACTTCAGGACTTAATTTAAATTAATCCGAGAGTAAATATTAAGTTCTTTCTTCCAACTTTCAGCTTCAGGGTTGATGCTTTTTTAAAAAATTCATTCAGTTAGCTTAGGAAATATGTTTGCTTGGGGCCAGAGAGAGATACTAAAGTGTATAAGACACTCAGCTGACCTGCGTTCGATACTCAGCACCCCATATAGTTCCCCAAGCACTGCCAGGAGTAATTCTTGCCAGAAGTAACTCCTGAACACGACTGGATATATCACCCTGCCCCCCTCAAAGTGTTTTACTCTATAATGCTGTAAAATAAGACATCATAGGAAGGCCATGTCTTTTAGCCTGTGTTTTTCAAATTTAGCAGCTGTATCAGGTGGTGTTCATGGGTGAGTCCTCCCAAGGGACCTTCATGCTTTCACAGGACAAGTGGCTTTGTCAGTCGTTCGAGATGAGATCACAACTGACATGAGATTTTCACGTGATTTCTCCAAAGATCAGCATGCTGTGGAGAGCAGGACAGCATGGGATCGACAGAAATGCACAGCTCCTCAGTGTGATTTGGGGAAGCCAGATCTCAGGGTGGTGTGGAGTGAAGCAGAGCAGGGACAGATTGGAGAGCCATGGTGGAGAAAAGGGGTTGGAAGGAGAGTGTGTCTGCTCAGAGATGTTGTGATTGCTGTCCTCACACGGGAAGGAGGCATGTGGCAGGGCCTCAGTGTTCAGACCCATGAAAAACCACTTGGGGACAATCGAGGAGGCTGAGCCACAGATACTTTCTGTTCAAGTCCTTGGTGACCACTGTCTGCTGGGTTGCTACAATCTTATTTAATCCCGCTCTTCTCGGCATAGAAAACTGCTCTATGAGGTATCATCAAGGTGATTCTAGGGCAGATGTCCCCGCTCCCAGTGGATAGGTTAGTTGCCTTGCATGAGGCTAACCTGAATTTGATTTCTGGCATCCCATATGGTCCCCAGAGCCTCACCGGGAGTGATCCCTGAGCACGGAGCTAGAACTGAGCCCTTAGCAACACCAGGTGTGGCTCCAAATCTTCCTCCCAAACCCAAATACCTTCAATGTAAAATCTCCTTACCCTACTCACACCCTATTCACTCCTCTCTGCCTCAATGTTCCCCCAACATTGCCTCTGTTATAGAAGAGCACCTGGAGATTCCCATTCACACACTGGTGCTCCCAGAAGATGCCCCATCCCAATCTGGAGCAGAAACACCTTTGCTGTCTGGAGAGACAGAGGCTGCACTACAAGGTGTGCTTCAGCCTGGGAATAGCAAGAGGTTAAGGTTCTGGGCTCTCCAGGGAAGACAGGGTGCAGACACAAGGAGCAGTGGGAGCTTTGACAGAATGAGTCTCTCGAAAGCTCTTACATGGAACACAACTCTCTAGGGCATGGTCTAGCACAGGCTCTCTCTGAAACAGCCAGAAAGGTCGCATGCCATCAGACTCATCTTCTAGCTGTCACCTGTCAGGGGTGCTTAGCTCTGTGCCCTTGAACAGCCCTGATCATCCTCTATTACTGTTCTCATCTCCCTCCCCGCTTTCTTTTCAGGAGATGTTTGGGAACAAACATGAGGTCATGGGAGGGTTCCCCAAGTTCATAGCTTTCAGTGTCAGTCTGTGGCTGGTATAAAATGACCAACTGAGGCCTGAGCAGCCTGGCCCACAAGTCTCCTGCTTGTCTTGGAAGCCACTGTAACAGGTTAGGAAGCAAAATGTGAGCCAAGCATCCTGAGTCTTTTGTGTCTGTGGCTGAAGAAAAGAGAGAGGTCTTTGAGCATAAATACATTTGATGGAATCTTTTCAGAATATGATATGCCAGGTAGCCAGTTTTTATTCTTTTTTGGTATAACAGAATGCTATCTTAATTTAGGCACCCAGACGTGAGGCTCAGTGGTAGAACGCTTGCTTTGCAAGCATGAGACTCATAGTTTGATTTTGCAATCCTGAGCTCCATCACTGCGTTTCCCATAGTTGGGATCTCTGGTGCCCAGGCGTTCAAGAACCATAAACATGCATGTGAATATGAGTCCGCACCCAAGTACATGAACACAGAAAACCCATGCGTTATTCCTGGGCTTCATAGCAGCAGATGGAGTGGAAGGGGAAAGGGAAAAATTAATGTCGGAACTTTAAGAACGTTGCCATTAATATTCATATAATGTTTTCATACCAGTCCCACCACCCGTGTCAACTTTACTCTATTTATGCCCCCAGGTTTCCCCTCCTGCCCTAGCTTGCCAAATTGACAGGCACATTATAAAATTTGGTGATTGGTTCTTTAGATAACAGCTTTTAAGAAAAGAATAGGAATTCTATAAGTGCAGGATTATTTCCCTTTTAAGTTCACTAATATAATCTCAGTACTTGGTATACGGTAAAAGTAAAAGTGTTGGTTGACAGGATAAATAAATCTGGTTATTCTGACAAAATTTGAGATCGACTGTTCCTGTCAGAATTCATTAGAGAAGGGAGATCACTTACATTTGGTGTATTATTATTATTATTATTACTATACATTGCTTTTATGAAATAAATGTGATTTGATTCTTAAAAGGGAAAAATGTTCCCCATTAAAATAAATAAAAATGAGTTAATTATTTCATAGAAGTTGCTCTGCAATGGCATTCTGCTCTATAACTCCCTGTTCTGGTCATGTGAACTAGTTTTAGAAGTGGTTAGGTTGATACGGAGAATATCTTTATTCACAACTATGATATACAAATGCTGCCTTCACTTGATTTTAAATGTAATTTCCCTGTTTTGTTATATGTGTAATTCTTGAGGTCACTTATAAATCAAAGACTACAAATTTGTAATTTAGTGTCTGGATTTACAGGCCCCTGACTCTTCATTAAGTTTGTGATTTATAAACAATGGACCAAAAGTCTCCGTTGATAGATGCAGAATCTTCTACTGGATTTATGCACTCTAACCAAGAGCCCTGCTGTAAATCATTGTCACGTTTGCAAATGTTCCCATTAGTCAGTGCTTTTGCTGTCTCATTTGAAAACACCTTCTCTGCTTACTATTTAATTCTGATTTATCTTTTAAATATATGGCATGTTCTGATAATTTGTTACTACCAAGTACTGATTTATAAGGACACTGCAATGCATTTTATAACATAAATTTTAAAGACTTTAAATTAAGTGGAACAGATTTTTGAAAGCTTTATGACTGGAAAACAATTCTCAGAAGTATGAAGTAGATTTTGCATGCAACACCCTACAAAAGAAAACATGCAATGCTGGCTGGAAATGTTTGTCTTTTTCTTTCTAAGCTGCCTCCCAAGCCCCAGAATTGAAGACTTTTCTTTTAAAACAGGTGCATAGATCTGTTGGCTAGATCTAAGGAGACTTCCAAGGACAGAGAAATATTAGCGTTTGACTTGAATAGATTACTTGGTGTGATTACTGTGGACTAAGCCTCTTGTTGAATTGGGAGGAAAGGTGTTATCTTGCCTCTCTTTTCAGTTGGTGTTTTTCTTCTGCTGGGGATACCCTGGTGTTTATTTGAACTCAAATCCCTTGCTTGTGGAGCTCACAACACTTGCTGGACAGCCTGTTAATTACATATTTGTTGAAGATATTCATTGTTTCCCTGGCTAAAGGCTGAGGGGTTTATGCTTATCTATTTTATGCCCTTGTCTACTGGTGACTAAACGACTGCCCACTGTCAGAGAGAATTGCTCCTATAGGGGCTTAGGAGAGGGCCTCAGGGTATTGACTTAGTATTTTAGGAATACACTTCTCTGAAAGATGTTGCCACAATGAAGGAGATGTGTAGTTTTTCTCATGATTATAACCCATAGAGTTTTATGGTTCACTCTATTCTTTTGATTATAGTTTAAATACCTACATATCTCTATGTATGTATGTATATGTATATATATTGACATAATAGAGCTAATGCATTCTTTACTGCAAGATTTTATGCTACTAAATTTCCAAGAACTGTAAACTATCTAAAGTGGACATTTAAAGGCATAGATATTCTGGAATTGTCTAGCAACAGTAAATAGGAATTTGTACTCTGTTGTTCATTATATACCTCTGACATTTGTGGCAACTGAAAACTTGTGGCAAGGCAAAATGCTCCAGTATGTCACATATCAGTTTGGCTTGAACATAAAGAATTTTTTTCATAAAACACTTTTAACAGTACAATTTTTAGGACAAATAATTTAATAGGCTTTTCTTTTTCATTTTGTTTTTTCTTTGGCGGGCTGTGGGGGTACACTTAGTGGTATTCAGGGCTTGCTCCTGACTCTGTGTTCAGGGATCACTGTTGGTGGCCTTGGGGAACCAAGAACCCATATGCAGTGCTGTGGGATCTGAGACAGCTGAGTGCAAGGCAAGCAGTTTCCACATGATATTCTCTCCTACCCCTGTATGTTACTCTTAAAGGCTTATTTTGAATTTATTTCTGAGTCAGACATTTGGACTAGAATTGGGCACATGCAGAAACAAAGACAATGTTGTAGAAGTTTGACACATTAGGTATAGAACTGGGACTCAAGGAAGTAATGTAACCCAAGGAAGTAATGTAAGAGTCAAGTCCAAAATAGTTAATAAACAGCACAAGATTTGTATAGGAGATCCTGGGCTTCAGCTAGGTTCTCCTGCAGAATAGCTCTGTAATTCACTGCAATTCACTTCAATGTTAAGGGTCTTCGTTCTCCATTTTTACAAAGAGAATACTTGATAGCAAATATATGTAGAATTTGCTAGGCATTGTCAGAACTATGGGGGAAAGGAATGAGCAATTTAATCATTGTCAACATCATGTAATTAAAGTCAAAAGAAAAAGGGACATTTATATAACTAATAAGGTCATGCATGATAGAAAAGTTTGAACAAACACTGTAATAGAGGATGATATTATCTAAAATTCCTTTTATTACTGCAGTAGTAGAGATTTTTATAGATGTTTATAAATCCATATGTAATGAATAATATGCGGGTTAGATTTCTTATTCCATTTACTTCCCACACACATAATGACCTTAAGGGTATAGCTATCTTCCTACTATTGTCACAACACTTTCGCAAAGTCATGCTATTAAAATAACTAGTTTATAGAAGAGTTGCTTTTTTTCAAACAAAAGAGAAGGAAAATAAAATTGAGTTGAAGACAGTGAAATGAAAGGGTGGGGGGAAACTAGGAGGGATGATAGTACTTAGGTTTCTTTGAAGATAACTCTTATTTTAACCCTAGACCTTATTGCCACAGACAGGAAGACTAGTCACCTTGATCTCTTATATCTTAAAATGTGCCTGAATTTATCAGCATAATCAAGATCTCAGTTTGAGATTTTTTGAAAATGTTGCAATTTTTTTTTACAGTTTCAAGGCTTTCATGATTTTCAGTCATACAATGATCAAACACCCATCCCTCCACCAGTGTACATTCTTCATCACCAATGTCTCCAGTATCCCTCTCATCACCCTCACCTCGTCCCACCCTCTGCCTCCTTGGAAATTTCATTCTTACTCTCTCTTACCAGTTTTTGATTTTGAACAGGATATTAAGTGATAGCACAATCATGTGGTTAAATTCCTAAGGAGCAGCCATTGTCCCAAAGTGTTGTCCTTTATATCAGGTCATCAAGTTGGAGGTAAGTATATACGTGACATTCAGGAGCCTCAACGATTTTTCTCTTGAAGCGTTGCTTCCTCTTTCTTCACTGGATGGTTAGAGATAGCCTTGTCTTTCTGATTTTGCCTTGTCCAGTTTGCCTCAGTGCCGTGGAGGATGAGTTTGTCATTGATTATTCTCTCAAATTTTATTGTGTTCCACACTTGACCACTATTTTGCTGAGTTTGTAATGGATTTATTCCTTCAAACTTGAATGTGTTCAAAACTTGATCACTATTGTGCTATGACCATTAGAGGATTAACCTAATTATCATAATTAACCTAATTATCAATAAATTATATTCTGTATTCTCTCACTGGCACTAGAGAAAATTTCCCATTGACAATTTTATTGAGGAAAAAAGTCATTACTTGAATTTGAAAATAGAAATCTTCTAAGTGAAACTGAAAGAAAATGGTTCTATACCTAAAGTTCTTTGGGTCTGGTCTTTAATTAAGGTCACAGTTACATATGGGCATTTAAAGCACTCATTTCTTTCATATCCAATATTATCTTTCAGCCTTTTTTTGTATTTAAGGAATTTATTAGACAGGAGAGCATTGAACATAATCATGCAAACATAAGCAACAAAACATAATTACAAAAATGCTAAAAGGAAATACAATTCAGCAAGAGATGACCTCTTCGGAAAAAGAAAAGAAACAATAGCAGCTAATAAAGCTGCCAAGTGGGTATGAGAAATTCACTGCTTTCTGCAAATCTAAGAAGAGAAAGGGCATTTTTAATTATTCATTACACTGATGCTCAGGAAAAAATAAATTAGGGGCATCTTATTTTATGAGAATTTAATTCAATTTATATTCTGTCCTTCTTTACTCCCTTTCCCGTGAGGCCAGTTTAACTATAGATCTGTGTGAAAAATAGCAGCTTTCTCCCTTCCATTAGCATTTCTTCCTGCCACAATCATCTCATATACCCCATGTCTGGGCTAGTGACATCAGATTCATTTCAATTCAAGGCCATGACTCCTGATGAAAGGAAAGACAGGGTTATTAACAGAATGATGTCCAGCTTTAGATAAGATGCTGGTGGCACTAATGTGCTTGTATTTTGATGGGTCTTACTCAACATTTTAGTAAGACATTTCAATGAATTCATGGAAAAGATGTCTATTTGTTAAATGCATGGATGATGCAGAAATGGAAGAGTCAGCTAATATGATAGATGACAGAATCAAGTGTCAAGAATATCTTGACTAGATGGAAATATGAGATAAAATTAGCAAGATGATGTTTTTATATCTACTAAGAATGCATATGTGGTTCTTCACTCAGGATAAAAAATAATTGCATAAAGAAAAAAGTTGGTAAGTGGTGGGTTATATTAAAGCAATGGCAATAACAATAATAACAGTATTATTGGCACAAAAGAAATGGGAAGTTTTAGTTGACTTCAAGTTTAATATGAGTCCCTGGTTCCAGGTACACTGCCATGAAACTCAATTCTGGAAAATGTGATGAAGCTACACAGTAAACTGGCCTTTGGGGGATGAAATGCATTCTAGAAATGCCCTGGCAGGAAGTTCTTGCATTCCTTTTGATGTATGATTTCCTGGACTACATAAACCCTATTTGTATCAGGGGAAGCCAGCAGCATTGGATACAAATATATAAGAAATTAGCACTAAAAGTTATGATTTTATCTTTCTTTTCCATAACCCTCATTTATTGAAATACCTCACTTTGGTCATCTAAAATTGGAACTTAGAGCCAGCTTCAGGTGTTTATGTAAGAAAATACTGATAGAGGATGAAATGGAATTAAAGCTCAAAGTACTATCCAATAATCATTTAGAATCATATGTTTCCAGAGGTTTCTCCTAAATAGGTACATACAACTATTTCGTGGGAAAACAGGACTTAGACATTCACATACAATGTTAGAAGAATACAAATTGACACAAGGCAAGTCGTATATACCTTTCATGCTTTTCAATAGCCATGATTTTGATAAAACATTTTACTTTTATTTATTTTTTGACAATTATTCAAAGATTTACACAAAGATATCTGTATAAATATTGTTTTCCAGTATTTTATAGTCATAATTCATTTATCCCTTGTATGCAAAACTAAGTTTTTAAAAATGTTCTTTGCTTTTTGGGTCACACCCAGCGATGCACAGGGGTCACTCCTGGCTCTGCACTCAGGAATTACCCCTTGTGGTGCTCAGGGGACCATATGGGATGCTGGGAATCGAACCCGGGTCGGCCACGTGCAAGGCAGACACCCTACCCGCTGTGCTATCACTCCAGCCCCGCAAAACTAACGTTTATGCTTGTGAAGAAAATGTGTATGTATGTGTGACCATTGATATATTCATCTTGCCTTTGGGCATGTTTCCACTTTATAGAGAAATCATGGCATCAAAATTTCCAGACAGGGAAAATAGGGACACCATGTCCTCTTCAAGCAATGTTTATAGAGTTTTTTATCTCTTTTATTAACCCTTTGTAAATGCCAAGCAATGATTTATAACTCCTTACCCTTACAGGGCTTTTTAAAGAAATTACTTAGATGGTGTGAAATAGTCCTGAACAGTACATGCAGGATGTAAGGCTATGTATCTCAAGAATATCTTATGGGTTTTGTGCACCAAAGGTCAAGCCTTAAAATAACCACAACAATGGGATAAATGTAAATAATCATGTATTCACAAATTTGAAATCCATAATTTTGTGAAACTACTGCAGAGGAATTATTTCCTCCATGTGTGGAATGGGATATTTAATGAAACTAGACACGTACATGAATACATATATTTTGCATTCTAGTCTATTAGCTGTTGTTTTAAGTATTTTGCTGGTCCCTCATTAGGTGCATATATGTTTGGGAGTGTGAGTTTTTCCTGATGCACAGATCCCTTGATCATTAGGAAATGACTTTCACTGTCTCATAAACTTCAGCCTGAAGTCTATGTCATCTGATACCAGTGTGGCAACACCTGCTTTTTTGAGTCAGTTGTTTGCTTGGAGAATTGTTTTCCAGCCTTTGACTTTGGGTTGGTGTTTGCTTTGACTGTGCCAATGTCTCTTGCAAGCATCAAGTTTTGGTTTTAATTTTCTAATTCTCCTGTCATCCTGTGCCTCTTGATTGGTCTATTTAGTCCATTGATATTGAGAGCGATTATTGCAATGGGGTTTTGTGCCATTTTTCTGTAGGAGTTTGGTATACTTGTGGGACTTGTCTTAAAGTAGACCATTTAGTTCTTCTTGTAACGATGGTTTTGAGTCTATGAAGTTCCTGAGTTGTTTATATGTGAATTTGTGTATTGTTCCTTCAAATCTGAATGAGTCTGGCTGGGAAAAGCATTCTTGGAGAGGAGTTCATTTTATTGAGTTTTTCCACTGTATCCTACCACTGTCTTCAGGCCGGAAGGCTTCATCTGAAAAATCTGTTGTGAATCTTAAGGATGCTCCTTTATAAGTGATTTTCTTCTTGATCTTGCTGCTTTCAGTGTTCTCTGTCTATGGTTTTGTCATTCTGATTAGAGTGTGTCTTGGGGTATTTTTATTTGGATTTTTTCAGTTGGTACCTTTTGGCACGCCTGAATCTGGGTGAACTTCTCATCAATGATGACTTTGACAGTTGCTTCTTTATGAGGGTTTTCTTCCTGCCCCTCTGGAATGGATAACTGCAATGACTCTTATTCCTCTTGAATTCATCAAATGTTCTCTTGTCATCTGTTGGGGTTACTTTTTGAGGTTCTTTTCCACCTTCTGCTGTTGTCTGATGTCTTTTTGCACCTAATCTAGGAGCTGACTGATTATGTCCTCAGCAGCTGTTACTCTGCTACTGAAGCCTTTCAGTGAATTTTCATTTCACTGACCAGGTTTTTCAGATCTGTCTTTCTGCTTGTATTTTCCTTTGTATTTTCCTCATTTCTGTACTCATATTCTCTTTTATTTTAACAGTTTTTTAAATTTATTTATTTTTAATTAGTGAATCACCATGAGGGTACAGTTCCAGATTTATACATTTTTGTGCTCATGTTTCCCCCATACAAAGTTTGAGAACCCATCCCTTCACCAGTGCCCATTCTCCACCACCAGTACACCCAACATCCCTCCTACCCTCCCCAATCCCATCTCCCCCCACCCCACCCTGCCACTGTGGCAGGGCATTTCCTTTTGTTCTCTCTCTCATTAGGTGTTGTGGTTCGCAATAGAGGTGTTGAGTGGCCACTGTGTTCAGTCTCTAGACCGCATTCACCGCATCACCCTTCCCCCGCATGGCCTCCAACCGCATTATACTTGGTGATCTGAGTTGCCCTCTCCCCAGAATGTGAGGCCAGCTTCCAAGCCATGGAGTCAACCTCCTGGTACTTATTTCTACTATTCTTCTATTCTTGGGTGTTAGTCTCCTACTCTGTTATTCTATATTCCACAGATGAGTGCAATCTTTCTATGTCTGTCTCTCTCTTTCTGACTCATTTCACTTAGCATGATACTTTCCATGCTGATCCACTTATACGCAAATTTCATGACCTCCTTTTTTCTAAGAGCTGCATAGTATTCCATTGTATAGATGTACCAAAGTTTCTTCAACCAGTCATCTGTTCTAGGGCACTCGGGTTTTTTCCAGATTCTGGCTATTGTAAACAGTGCTGCAATGAACATATAAGTGCAGATGTCATTTCAACTATACTTTTTTGCTTCTCTGGGATATATCCCCAGCAGTGGTATTGCTGGGTCAAATAGGAGCTCAATGTCTAATTTTTTGAGAACCGTCCATATTGTTTTCCCAAAGGGCTGAACCAGTCGGCATTCCCACCAGCAGTGTAGAAGGGTCCCTTTCTCCCCACGTCCTCTCCAACAGCGGTTGCTTTTGTTCTTTTGGATGTGTGCTAGTCTCTGTGGTGTGAGGTGGTATCTCATGGTGTCTCATATTCTCTTGTCTTTTATTGGTGGTGCATTGCATTGTTTCTTTGCACTTCTTATACATCCTTAACAGTTCCATTCTAAATTCCTTATCAGAGAGGTTATATAGCTTATTATTATAAGTTGGGTAAAGTCCCAACAGTAAAGCAATGCAGAAAACAACCTCAGCTAGCATCTTTACTCACTAACCCCGGTGGTTTTCTGTATTGTTTTACCATTGTGACTTGCGTAGTTTGGAGTTGTTTCTTTTATGTATTTGTGTGATTAGGAGCCTATGTTGGGATGTCCTTCTATGTTTACAGAGAAATATGGAGAGGTGAAGAAATGCGCAGGGTGCTCTTCATGGGTGTGGTTCAC
The DNA here is from genome assembly GCF_027595985.1 of Sorex araneus. Taxonomy (NCBI): domain Eukaryota; kingdom Metazoa; phylum Chordata; class Mammalia; order Eulipotyphla; family Soricidae; genus Sorex; species Sorex araneus. The sequence goes on from NC_073313.1 coordinate 35,672,719, forward strand.
TGGTGGGCAGGGTTATCTGTGGAGGAGAATGCCCCTCCTTGCTTCAAAGCTGGCCCCTGATGACATGCCTGCCTCAACATTCCACATTCTAAACATAGATGATATGTGATTCAAATTTTCTTTGTAAGACTGGTTTTTATTTTATTTATTTATGACTCACCATGAGATACAGTTACAAAGCCTTCATGTTTCAGATTCAGCCATACAATGATCAAACACGCATCCCTTCACCGGTGTGTATTTTCCACCACCATTGTTCCCATTGTCCCCTCCCCCATCCCAGTCCTCAGCCTGCCTCTATGGCAGATAACTTACCCAATACTCTCTCCCTACTTTGGGGCATTATATTTTTCTCGAATTTTCCCACCACCATTTAAGCCTGCCTGCTAGAGGCAGATCTAGGTATCTCATTTTGAATATCATAAGAGATTTGTGGCCACTTTTGAGGCCTTTCGCTTCTGGAATTCTAAGATTGTAAATGGTTGTGTTCCAGAGACATCTCTGTAAGGCACAAATCCATTTTGGAATTCAATTGGGAGTCTCTGGACCAGGGCTTTTGGTGTGCTAAGATGGCACCATTGTGGCAGATTGTGGCCATGACAGCCAGGATGCCGAGTAGGCAGGGAGCCAGGGAGGGACAGCCTGACTCTTCTGTCATTGTGCGGTTTGGAGACTTAATCCTGGAACCCGCATACCTGGGCCTAAGATTGGTTTTTATAGCAGCATTTAAAAAAAAATTATTAGTGAATCACCATGAGGTACAGTTACAAACTTATGAACTTTCATGTTTCAAGCAGCATATTTTAAAGAAAGAATGGGAAACTTTTTCCAAAGGAGAACAGGTGATGAATCTTTTAAGTGTAGCTGGCTAGTCCAATCTCTATCACAATTATGCATCTCTTTCTATTGTAGCATGAAATCAGACCTAGAAAATTATCTGAATGAATATGTGTGGCTGTGTTTCAAACTAAAATTTGAATATATATTTTATGTCATTAGATATTATTATTTTTTCATTTTGTAAATCACTAAGATTTAAAACTGTAATAGCTGAGCACCACCAGATATAGAGCCCCACCTCCCCCCAAGAAGGACAATGAATATTGGGAGGATCTTTTGTTTCCTTTTGGTTTTGGGGGGTTTGTTTCTTGGTTTGTTTATGTTTGGGGGCTACACACAGCTTTACTCAGGGCTTACTCCTGGCTCTGTATGAAGAGATCACTCCCGGCAGGTTTGGGAGACCACAGGAAGTGCCAGGGATTAAAACCTTTATAAGATGACTGATTAGCAAATAGATTTTAATTGGAAGAACTAAGCTTAAAAACATCTACTCTTCTCATTTGGTTTTAGCTACTAAGTTACTCAACATGGAATGTGTTGGAAAACACTTGGCTAAATAGTTTTACTCTGCTTTTTTTAACCAATTTTTCTTCAACCAATTTTCTTCAACCACTTTTTACCTTTGGAATAAATGGAAGGATCTCAGAATGTTCAATACTGAATTAACATAAAAATCTTCTAGTTGTTTACACAGTTTAATAGTAGAAGGATTTGTTTCTAGTGACCCTGGAATTTTCAGGTAGCTTATTCTTATACATATGCATTCAGTAGCATTTGTAGCTATTACAAAAATCAATACTCTCTCTTGATGCAACTTGAAAAGTGTTTTCTTTATTGGGGTTGGGAGATGACTTGGGAACTAAAGCGTCTGCCTTGCAAGTGTGAGACTGTAAATTCAATTCCTTATGCTCCTCCTGGAAGTTCTGCTGTCTGTGATCTCAGGCGCCCCAAGTGATTCTGGTCACATAACAGTCAGGTGTGTGTGAGAACCACAACTAAAGGGTATGGACCCAGTTGACAACTGCAACTAAAAAGACGGGAAGCAATATATCTAGCACATTTGAGAGCACTACAACTAAAGAGTGCAGTCCTCAGTGATCAACACCACATCCAAGCGTGTGTAAAATTTTCATGACAAGATCAACACCAATAGTGAGAAATGAAGGGGGAAATATATTTCATATTCTCTGCAGGTACTAAGCAGTTGATGGGACTAAGATCATATGAGAATAGAATGCTAGAAAATAAGTACCCAGAAATCTGAGAAAATTACTTAAAGAGATCCTTCTTTAAAGGAATGTTTTCTCTGTCCTTCCCAAATCCACATTCGCTGTATTGAATTTCTTGATTGAAAAAATATTAAAAACTAACAAGTCTATAAGATTTTCATCATTATAAATATCATTGATTCCTATTCATTATATTTCATGCCATATAATCACTAACAGTAAATGGCTCCCAATGTGAACTTTAAATATAAGATTCTGTGTGGAACACAGGAATAACTGAAATACATATTTTCTCCAATAATTGCACTATGTAAAATGATCAAATGGCTCAGAATGGGGCTATAGTTTGTGTTATTTACTAACCATGTAATTTGGGTCATATCACTTAACCTCTTTCAGGCCTTTGTTTCTTATTATATACACTGAGGGGGAAGGGAATAGGCTTTCTGTAAATTTCCTAATTCTAAAGTTGTATGACCCGTGAATACTGTTGAGGATAGAATCTCATTAAACTTGGACCAGTGGTGCCCCTAAAATAAAAATATAGTTGTATGATTTCCACTGTAATGTGCAAATGTTCTGAAATTAAATCAGTAATGTGAAATTATTGCTTCTTTTTCATATGCATAGTTTTATTGTGTGATGTTAAACAGCTGCTTTATTCTATCATGATTGTAGCCCTTCAGTTCTGGTTGAAATGACTCCTGTGTGTATTCTGAGAAATAAGGCTAATGCATGATTCAGCACCTTTATAAATCAAAGATTCCATTACAGGTAGAAAATAGCCCAACAATAGCTATTCTATTACATTTCAGTGGCATTAGAAAAAAAGGGGGATACATCAAGTGGAGAACATGGGCCACCTATTTTTGTTCTGCAATACAGTAGAAAAGGCTCTGTAGATTTCAGTCACTTCTTCTGTCCAGTAGTTAGTGCACTGTGTTGAATGACATTGTCTAAGATGTTCCTCTATTTTTTTAAAGAATATTAGATTTCTTTGTGCTTTGTCAAACAAGCTGTTACTCCCATCCCAAGTAGATGGTGTAATTTTTTTTCAATTTAGTTCATTTGGAATTCAATTTTCTGAGAGGTAACAGGGAGCAACTGCACACAATCTGAATTAGGAGGACAGTATATATGCCCTCTTTGTGTTTAATAAATGAGTTTATTTGCTAAGATAATTTCATTTAGTCTAACAGTTTAAGTGCAATATGATCCTAATGTCATTATTGTTGTGTAGAATATCCCCATTATTACATTATATCTTAATGTCAGAGGTAATTGTGATTGCTATAGTCATATCCTAGTGTTAGAGATTTATGTTTTTGCACATACTTGTGTATAAGTAACATACATCAACAGATTGTGCCACTGGAGCTCCAGGTCTATGTTTTATGTATGGACTAGAGTTAGATTCATACTTAATGTTTCCTCCATTATTTTAATAGAAGAAGCTTGTAATTTAAAAATTAGCAATGGAAGGTCCTATGTATATTTAGTGAAGTATTTATTTTCACTCCAGTCCATTTTAGCTAAGAATTTTAAACTTAGAAAATTATTTGGCCTAGGCTATCAATTGATTTTATGAGTTATGGCAATAAATCATTTAATAAATGAAGCTTGTTTATCACATATTAGAATATCATATACTAGATGGTAACAAGTCACTGTCACTGTCACTGTCATCCCATTGCTCATCTATTGGCTCGAGCGGGCACCAGTAACGTCTCCATTGTGTGACCTGTTGTTACTGTTTTTGGCATATCGAATACGCCATGGCTAGCTTGCCAGGTTCTGCCGTGCGGGCGAGATACTCTCAGTAGCTCGCCAACTTGCAACGCCCTACCCGCTCTGCTATTGTTCCTACCCATGGTAACAAGTATTTTAGAAAAATGTACCATTTATAAAATAGATATAAAGGACAAAGATGAATCCAGTTTTCGTTTTAGGTTTTTGGTCACACCCATTAATGCACAGGGGTCACCCCTTGCTCTGCATGCAGGAATTACTATATAGGTATGTATGTATATATATGTATATATATAGGTATGTATAGGTATGTATATAGGTATGTATACCTATATAGGTATGTATATATACCTATATAGGTATATATGTACATATATATGTATATATATACACACACATATATATGAGAGCCTGTCAGGCTACCGAGAGTATCCCTTCTGCACGAGCAGAGCCTGGCAAGCTACCTGTGGCATATTTATTCGATATGCCATAAACAGTAACAATAGGTCTCATTCCCCTGACCCTGAAAGAGCCTCCAATCGTTGGGAAAGACGAGTAAGGAGAGTCTGCCAATATCTCAGGTCTGGGAGGAATAGAGACAATACTGGTGCCTGCTTGAGTAAATCAACGAACAACTGGATGACAGTGATACAGTGATTTTTACAGTAAATCTGATACTTTCGAAACTCAAAAAAAAGAGACACATTAATATGCCCTCAAGTGAAGTAAAATTAATCCTACAGGTCATTGCTTGACTTTGTGGGTTAAATTTGCTTTCAAAATCTTATTAGCACTGTTGCATTGGAGGCTTCTAACTCCACTATCAGGGAGGGTAAGATTACTTTTTTTTTTATAACAGCCTTTTTCCTTAAAAAATGCATAATTTTAAGTATAGGCCACTCTGAGGGGACTTGCTTTTTCTAAATTGAAATAGAAATCATTGTCAGTAGTAACTCAAAGGCTGACTTTCAAGTTATGGAGAAATGCTGTATGAGTAGATAGATAAATGAATCACTGGCACATGTAAGAATAAAACACTTTTGAAATAGGTTTTTATGTGTATGATTGACTCTTTTTACCTTCTTTTCTGTCCTAATTTAGATCTCCCTTGAAATAAAGAAGAATGTATGAGAGAATCTACTTCAGTCATTTTATTTTACTGCCAAATCAGTACTGTAATTTCTTTTTCACATGCTGTTTTTCCAGATGTAATAAGATTAGAAGTCTGTTTGCTTTTACTCAATTTTAAATGTTTATGTATGTGATAAGTGAACTGGATTATGTGTTTTTAAACCTGTTGCATCTCTCAGGGAAACAATGAACAAGAGTAAAAATAACTTGCCAATAAATTGGTTTTAAATCTAATAGAAATATTCTCAATATAATGTAATTCTTTATTGAGGGGTTTATCAAAGTGGTTCTACTTACATTTATTTCTTCATTCATTTTCTTTGCCATATGGAAAAATGAGACTTGCTTTGATCAATATATTTATAATTATTTAAAGGCAGTATGATTTACATAGTTTGTTGACTTTGCCAATGGAATCATGTCATTGAAAACACCTTTAAGACCTAAATTTTGAATCATTCTGCCTATATATATTCTTCATTGTATTTTATGAATTCTAATCGATCTCAAGGTCTTTGACATACTTTGAATTAATTTTTGTGCAATGTATGAGATATGGATCCAGCTTCATTTTTATATGTGGTAATTCAATTTTCCCAACACCATTTGTTAAACAGGCTATCTTTTCCCCCAGCTTCATTGCTAAAAATTAGTTCATCATAGATTTGGGTTTTTTCCACTGTGGCTTTAGAGTGTAGTTTCAAATTAGGTAATGAGTCATCTCCCAATTTCTTATTTCCCTGGCACTGCATATGCACCACCAGGAATGATCCCTGAGCAAAGATCCAGGAGCAAGCGCTGAGTATCACCAGATGTGGTCTAATATCCATATCCATATATATATGTATATATATTTATATATCCTACCCCAACATTTTACTCTGAGAAATTAACATTTTTAATTTTTAGCTATATTGTTTTCATGTATAATTTATTATAAAATGGTGTAGAATATGTATATCAGTATCTCCCCACTGTCTGGAACACAGATCCTAAATTCCTTAAAATTTCTCAAGTGATAAGTACTGTAGAAAATGTTTGTTTAAATATCTGGTGTTTTGATCCCTGTCACAAAGCCTCTAAATCTCTTAGTATTTCCTAAGTCGTAAGAATTTTTTTCTTTTCCTAATGAGGTAATTCTTACCAAATAATTCTTATGACTCCTAGATAGCTTCAGGATGGATGTTAGCCTCCAAACTGAGATTAGAAACCTAGAACTTTAAACCCTACTCTCAATCCTCTGTGACATGGACAGAGGTTGGAGACTGAATTAATGATTAATCATGCAATAATGTTGATGTCTCCACTGAATTCTCAAAAGTATAGGGTTTGAAGAGTACCCAGCTTATTGAACTTACCTGCATGTTGAAAGAGTGATACTCCTCAACTCCATGAAACAGAAGTTTGTATGCTTGGGACCCTTTCATAGATCACTGTATCACTGTCATCCCGTTGTTCATTGATTTGCTTGAGCGGGCACCAATAACGTCTCCATTGTGAGACTTGTTTTTACTGTTTTTGGCATATCGAATATGCCACAGGTAGCTTGCTAGGCTCTGCCGTGTGGGCAGGATACTCTCTTTAGCTTGTCAGGCTCTGCTAGAGGGATGGAGAAATCGAATCCAGGTCGGCCGTGTGCAAGGCAAATGTCTTACCCGCTATGCTATTGCTCCAACCCCCTTTCATAGATATGATAGAAAATATATCCCTTTTTTGCCTACTGATTTGCATGATTTAAACATTTATAGGCTTTCTCTTCAATTCCCTGTTCTCTCTTCAACATGTATCTTTCTAGATCTCTTTGCTTGCTCCTTCAAGCCTATGTTCTTACTCAAACATATGTCTATGTCTTTCTACTTGTTTACTCTTTTTTTTGCTTTTTTGGGTCACACCCAGCGATGCCCAGGGGTTACTCCTGGCTTTGCATTCAAGAATTACTCCTGGCGGTGCTTGGGGGACCATATGGGATGCTGGGGATCGAACCCGGGTCGGCCGTGTGCAAGGTAAACGTCCTACCCGCTATGCTATCGCTCCGGCCCCTCTACTTGTTTACTCTTAAGCCCATGTTCTCCCTTGAACATATATTTTGCTTGCTGGTTTCCATATCTCCTTGTCTGGTTGATTGATCTCTTGAACATGTTTTCCTTTCCTTCTCACCTCTGCATCTAACTTTGGTTCAATAAAATTTATCTTGCTTCACCAAATAGAAAGTATTTTTAATAAATTTGTTAGGTAGTGAACAGTTTTGCTAGGTTATATTTTAGCAAAATATCATACCAGAGGTGGGGGGTCAAGGAACTCTTTGATTTGTAGTCAATTAATACAGAAGCTGTGAAGTAGGAAAACTACTAATTGTAATTGGCATCTCAAGTATAGAGCAGCCTGGTGGGATAAAACACTTGTGTAGTCTGTGTTAACCTGTTAGTGTAAGAATTGCATTTTATGACAGCTAGTTTCAAAATACTGGTATTAAAAACAAACATAGGATCTGGAGTGTTAGCACAGCAGGTAGGGCATTTGCCTTGCATGTGGCTGAGCTGGGTTTCATTAAAAAAATATTTATTATAGGGAGCTGGAGAGATAGCACAGCGGGTAGTGCGTTTGCCTTGCACGCAGCCAACCCAGGTTCAAATCCCAACATCCCATATGATCCCCTGAATACCGCCAGGAGTAATTCCTGAGTGCATGAGCCAGGAGTAACCTCTGTGCATAGCCAGGTGTGACTCAAAAAGCAAAAAATAAAACCTCCGATATCAGATGTTTTCTATGCCAGTAAAGGAAAATATAATGTTCCTGCCCCAACACATACTTTTACATTACATTCTTGATCAGTTTTAACGAGCTTCCTCAACTTTCAACTTAGAAGCCAGGTATGCTAATAATTCTCAATTCATTCTTTAGATCCAATCTCTTTCTGCTCATTTATTTCCTAGGGGTATGACCTCTATAGGCAAGATCATAAACATACACTGGTCATTGATTTATCATTACATACTAAACATATTGGCAGGATATCTTCAGGATATCTTAAGTCAAGAGCCTATTCCACCACCCTTCCTTGCTGGATTACATTTTAATAGTCCCTCTGTTCAACTACTAAGGACTAGAATTCCTCTTGGGGGAAAACTTTCCCATAGTTACAGGTTGTAAATTCTAATAACACTGATCTATCACTTGTTTTTTTGTAAGATTGGAAGTAGATTTCTGTTACTCTTAGTATCTGAGTTCATCACAATTTATCTTGGAATTCTAATTCTTCCATTTAGTCTTTTCCTTGAAGTCTTTCCAGCTAACTCTTTAAATAAGATGTTTTCTTCAGAAACTGATACAAAAGACTATAGCTCGTGTGCCTTTTACGTGGTCATCCTCCTGCTAGTCTTTCAGCACACTTACTACTAAAGTATTATCAGAAAATAGAATTTAAAAGAAACCTCTTTAAAGAGTGATTTGGAGAGGACTTTACTCAGAATTGACAATTCAGTTAATGAATTTTTTGGGACGCCAAAACTTGTGGGTGACAAGGCAAGAGATAAGTAGCAGTAGGTGTGCTTACCATTTCTAGGCTAAAGGGGTAGAGTTAGGGTGGTATTTGTTGTTCAGGGTCCAAGACCACTTGATAAATATGTATCAATGGATGTTTGTGTGGGCTATTGGAGCAAAGAAAGAGAAGTCATGTGGAATATAGAAGAGGGAAGCAATCTGGATTCTTCATGCTTCCTAGCCTCAGTCTCCGTTACATTGCATTCTACTGGGTGAACCTCATAGAAGCCAGAAGGCAAGAAAGCTCAGGAATATAACTTCCAGAAGTCTTATCTCTGACACAGAAAAATTATTCAAGGGAAATTCTGGGATGTTTGAGCTCATTTACATAAGCCACCATTTAGTCAAGGCTTTGTGTTTACATCCAGCTGTTGTATTCCCAAACTGTCATATTCATACAACTGTTAACATTCATACCTAGCTGCTTCACCATGCACATTAAATATCAAACTTCAGGTAAGCTTACCTATGCTGATAAATTTTTATCAGATTTAACCTTATGTTAGGACTGGAGCAACAGCACAGCGGGTAGGGCGTTTGCCTTGCACGCGGCCAACCTGGGTTCGATTCCTCTGTCCCTCTCGGAGAGCCCGGCAAGCTACTAAGAGTATCCCACCTGCACGGCACGGCCTGGCAAGATACCTGTGGCATATTCAATATGCCAAAAACAGTAGCAAGTCTTACAATGGAGACATTACTGGTGCCCGCTTGAGCAAATCAATGAACAACGGGACAACAGTGCTACAGTGTTAACCTTATGTTCTAGTCTTCTCAGTTGAGAAAGCTTAAGATCTACTCCCACAGTACTTCCTGAATTCTTGCTTTCACAAATTAGCAGGGACATGAATTGGATATAATAACTATCTCTTCCCTAGGCCTTAAAAATTTTCCATAGGTCTTGCTAGAAGCTTGAAGAAATAAGAATGATGGAGTTTATTTTTTAGGAGTTGTTTTCTACTGCAAGGAAACTGCCTCTACAAAGTCATTAAAGATACTTAAAAACATCTTTCAAGAAATTTTTAATAGTCAGGAACTGTAAACAAGTTTAATGTCTATAAACTCTATAAACAAGCAATAGATAAGCAATTATAGTAACAGTAAATTTAGGAAATGAAACCCAGTAAGAAAAAACCCAACATATTGATATTCTCAACAGTATTGACTTACTAATTTACTTGACAGAATTATGCTTACTGAAAAAGGTAGACAAAAATAATTTAAACAAGTAACATTTATATAGAATCCTAGAAAATTCGGGTTAAAGCACAATGAAATAAAACAAATTGCACAGGGGAAAGGGATCACATAGGAATAAGAATAAGAAACTACTAAGATGCCTGAAAAATATTTTTACAGTTTTGCATTTGTGAGGATTAAATCCAAGGCCTCACATATACAAGAAAAGTGCTTTACTACTACTGAGATAAATTCCAGGCTTGATGAATGAAAAAACTTAGGAGAGTAATGATATATTCATTACCTTAACTATGATGTTGGTGTTGCAACTTTATACATATCTAAATTTCACAAAATTTTTCAATTTAAATATGTGCAGTTGAGCTGTAGAGATAGCTCAAAGCACTGGAGTGTAGGCTTTGTGTGTTAAAGGCCCAGGTTTCATATGTGACACCGCATGGTCCCCTGAGTACCACTGGAAGAGACCTCCAACCAGTGGCCACTAGTGGCCCCAAACACCACTAGGTGTGACTTGAAAAACAAGCAAATGCAATCTATCACATTCACTTATACACCAGTAGGGCTGATAAAAGATAAGATGGTTCTACCAAAAGTCTCAATCTCTCGCATTTTCTCTTGGAAAATCAACCATTCCTATATTGATTAACCTCACTTCACATATCTTGGTAGAGTTATAACTTCCTCACCAACAGCAAAAACCATAGAACAATTAGGATCAAGTCCATTTGAACAATAGCAGGATGGTAGAAGATGCAAGGGTAGCTGCAGGATCTCTCTTCTTTGCCTGTACTTCTGTAATGGTCCCTACCTGGACAGTGACGTACATAAAGTCAACAGTTCAGGCAGACACAAGAATCCAGAAAACCAGAAAAACTTTTAACATTCTTTTACAACCAGACCATGGGCCAGTGCTGATCTGCAAGTGTCGAAAGGTTGAAAACCACTAGTCTGCGGCTTTGGCTATAACTAATGGTCTAGGTCAACAGGGATAAAAAGGTCGAAGAATATTGTTTTAGAATGAGATGACAATGACTTCTAAATTCATGAGGCCTTCCTTTTATGTACTAAGATCCATTGCTTCATCTTCTGTCAGTTCTTCCACATCTGTTGAATATGTGGGGTCTTGCTCCATTGTTGCTTCTCTGGTATACGATGAGACTGGAGGTGCCACTGAAGAATTTTCCACATTAATTTCACTAGAAGGTTTTGATGTGGTATGACTCCTCTTCTTGTGTTGATTAAGATGGTGTTTGACTATAAAGCTTTTCTCACACTCATCACAGACATAAGGTCTTATTCCAAGATGAATTCTTTTGTGTATCATAACATAGAAACGGTGGCGGAAGAATTTCCCACATTCTTCACACTGAAACTTGATGCCAGTGTGAGTTCTCTGGTGCACATTAAGCACATCTTTTCGGTTGTAGGCTTTCCCACATTCATTGCACTTAAAAGGTCTAAGTCCAGAATGAACTCTCTTGTGTTGAGTAAGGTGGTATTTTTTGTGATATGACTTACCACACTCATCACAAATATAGGACTTTACTGCTAAGTGAACCTTCTTATGTAGTAGGAGGTGGGATTTGTAGACAAATGACTTACTGCAATCACTACATTTATAAGATTTGTTGGTTTCCTTGGGTAATACAGAGGAGCCATAAATCACAGACATTTCACTTTCACGAGGTGTTTCACAGGACTCATGACATTCTTGACTCCTGTGGGTATTCTGAGGCTGCTCAGATTTCTCTTTGTGACAGGACACCTTCCAATCTTCACTGTACATGTAATCTTTTTGCTCAGTATGCAAAGTTACCTCACACTTAATGGCCCTGTATGGCTCCTTCTCACTGTGAGTTGCCTGGTGCTGGTCAAGTCCTGAACTGGTAATTAAGCCATCTACACTCACCTTGTTAGTGGAAAACTTCTCTGCTATTTGTAATCTGCAGCTCTTTACAGAGGAGGCTTTAACATTCTCTATTATGTCAAATTCCTCTCGATTTTGCTGCTCAATGACTTGATCAGGGTTTTTGGTGTCCCCGAAAGCTCTATCAGGAGACTTATCTAGATTTGGCTGCTTCCCAGCGGATGTCTCCTGCTTCCAAGATTGAAGTAAATTGTCCTCCAAGACTGGGTTGTCCATTTGGATGGAAGTACCCATCTGGATATTTTCCACCCCTGAAATTCTTATAGAAAAACTCTCTTCTGCATAGGCATCTTTATTCTCCATGCTGTATGAATTAGGGTCAGGCCACTTGTTGGTCCCATTTTCTGTGACTGCAGTTGTGTCTACTTCTTCAGTAATCCTCAATTCTCTCTGTTGCTGCAAGGGTTCTCTCTCTAGATCCCTAGGCCAATCCTCTGATTCCTCTTTGGGCATTATATGATCTCTGGGCACTCGAAGACTTCTCACATCTGAAATTATTATAGGTAAACTCTGCTCCGAAGACGCATCTTCATTCTTCATGCTGTGTGAAGTAGGGTCAGGCCACCCAATAGTCACATTTTCTATGGCTGCAGTTGTGTCTACTTCTTCAGTAACACTGGATTCTTTCTGTTGTGGCCAGAGTGCTCTCTCTATCTCCCTTAGCTCATCCTCTGACTGCTCTTCAGGCATTATATGCTCTCTGGGAACTCGAAGACTTCTCACATTTGAAATTATTATAGGTAAACTCTGCTCTGAAGAGGCATCTTCATTCTCCATGCTATGTGAATAATTGTAGTCAGGCCACCTCATGATCATATTTTCTGTTGCTGCAGCTGCATCTACTTCTTCAGTAACACTGGGTTCTTTCTGTTGTGGCCAGAGTGCTCTCTCTATCTCTCTTAGCTCATCGTCTGACTGCTCTTCGGGCATTATATGCTCTCTGGGAACTTGGAGACTTCTCACATCTGAAATTATTATAGGTAAACTCTGCTCTGAAGACGCATCTTCATTCTCCATGCTGTGTGAAGTAGGGTCAGGCCACCCAATAGTCACATTTTCTGTGGCTGCAGTTGCGTCTACTTCTTCATTAACACTGGGTTCTCTCTGTTGCGGCCAGAGTGCTCTCTCTATCTCTCTTAGCTCATCGTCTGACTGCTCTTCGGTCATTATATGGTCTCTGGGAACTCGAAGACTTCTCACATCTGAAATTATTATAGGTAAACTCTGCTCTGAAGAGGCATCTTCATTCTCCATGCTATGTGAATAATTGTAGTCAGGCCACCCCATGATCATATTTTCTGTTGCTGCAGCTGCATCTACTTCTTCAGTAACACTGGATTCTTTCTGTTGTGGCCAGAATGCTCTCTCTATCTCCCTTAGCTCATCCTCTGACTGCTCTTTGGGCATTATATGATCTCTGGGAACTCGAAGACTTCTCACATCTGAAATTATTATAGGTAAACTCTGGTCCGAAGAGGCATCTTCATTCTTTATGCTGTGTGAAGTAGGGTCAGGCCACCCAATGGTCACATTTTCTGTGGCTGTAGTTGTGTCTACTTCTTCAGTAACACGGGGTTCTCTCTGTTGCGGCCAGAATGCTCTCTCTATTTCCCTTAGCTCATCGTCTGACTGCTCTTCGGTCATTATATGGTCTCTGGGAACTCGAAGACTTCTCACATCTGAAATTATTATAGGTAAACTCTGCTCTGAAGAGGCATCTTCATTCTCCATGCTGTGTGAAGTAGGGTCAGGCCACCCAATGGTCACATTTTCTGTGGCTGCAGTTGCATTTACTTCTTCATTAATCCTGGATTCTCTCTGTTGCGGCCAGAGTGCTCTCTCTATCTCCCTTAGCTCATCCTCTGACTGCCCTTCGGGCATTATATGGTCTCTGGGAACTCGAAGACTTCTCACATCTGAAATTATTATAGGTAAACTCTGGTCCGAAGAGGCATCTTCATTATCCATGATGTGTGAAGTAGGGTCAGGCCACCCAATAGTCACATTTTCTGTGGCTGCAGTTGCGTTTACTTCTTCAGTAATCCTGGATTCTCTCTGTTGCGGCCAGAGTGCTCTCTCTATCTCCCTTAGCTCATCCTCTGATTGCCCTTCGGGCATTATATGGTCTCTGGGAACTTGAAGACTTCTCACATCTGAAATTATTATAGGTAAACTCTGCTCTGAAGAGGCATTTTCATTCTCCATGCTGTGTGAATAATTATTGTCAGGCCATCTCCTGATCACATTTTCTATTCCTGCAGCTATATCTACTTCTTCACTATTCCTGGGTCCTCTCTGTTGCTGCCTGGGTTCTCTCTCTATCTCCCTAGGCTCATTCTCTGACTGCTGTTGGGGTACTATATCTTGTCTGGAAACTGGATGTCCCAATGAGACTACCAGTGAAAGGTTTATCATAATGCTAACGTAAAGTCTCCTCTGATCATCATCAAGTATTTCCCATTCTTCTGGGGTGTGATTTATCAACACATCTTCAACTGTCACAAGTAACCTGGAGTAGTGAGTCATTTCAATGCCTGTCTTGCTGCCACTGCCTGTGTCACCAACACTTGGGTATCAAAGCTCTGTGATGGCCATCCCAGAAGGCCTGCCCAAGGGGTCTGTTCAGTAGCCCTGCTCTGAGTGGCAAAGGGCTTGGGGTAGGGCAAAAACAAACAGAAGGGCGATGGGTTCTCCACAAGTCAAGCTCACTTACACGGAGTTGAAGTCAGGTTATCACAGCTCATATAAAACATAAAGGCAGGACCCAAACTCTAGAAAATGTTCTTTCTTGGGTGGGAGCAGTAAAAATGCCAGGAAACGAGCCTTTACTGCAAAGAGAGAATATAAAAGGAAGTACAGGAAGTATTAATGTATGTATGCTGGAAATCCCACCCCAAAGATTCCTTGGTGGTTTGTTTGTTTTCTTGTTTGAACTACATCCAGCTGTGCTCAGAGCTTATTCCTGGCTCTGTTCAGGAGCATTTCCTGGCAGTGCTCAGGGTTCCATATATGATACTGAGGATTGAACCAGGTTTGGCAGTTAATGCTTTATTATGTCTCAAGCATGAATTTTTTAAACATAAGAACGGATGACTTTCTTAGCTTCACAAGGATGACAAGGCAAGAGTCTGCTATTGAGAACCCCTGAAAAAGCCCCCTTAAGGTGGCCTCCCCCAAGAGGCAAAAGGTTTTGGTAGGGAATACGGGGGAGGGGGAAGGAGACGAGGAATAGATGAGAGGGGAGAGGGGAGGGGGACACATGGGGAAAGTTGGAGGGGATAAGGAAAACAAACATGAGGGCAATGTGTTCTTACCAGTCAGGGCCAATGAATCTCACTTGTAGCTGAAGTCAGGATATCACTTCTTGAATATATCCTTATGTAGGAACTACAAAACATCCCAGGGGAATAAGTCTCTACCAACAAAGAGGGAAAAAATGAAATGTTAATGTGTGTAGGCCTATGTTCTGCCTCAAAGCTATCTTAGTGATTATTTCGAGCCACTCCCAACTGTACTCAGGACTTACTCAAATGTTCAGAAGTCAATCTTGGTGGTGCCAGGGGAACCATGTGTAGTGTTGAGGATCAAATTAGGGTCTTCCAAATGTAAGGCAAACATCATAAGCCCTGTATTATCACTCAGACCCAGAGACTTTTTTATTGTGGATAGTACTTTATTTTATGGTAGCGAAAAATCATCTCATTTCATGAGGCATTATTCCTTCTTTATGTGGAACCATCTATTTTTAACGGAATCACCATGAGATACACACAGTTACAATGCTACTAATGATTGGGTTTCAGTCCTAAGATGTTCCAGCACCTGTCGGTTCACCAGTGAACATTTCCCACCACCAATGTTCCCAGTTTCCCTCCCGCAAACCCGCCTGCTCCCACCCCCTGCCTGCCTATTGTAGGTACGTTCCTTCTCTCCCTATACCTCCTTCTTTTTGGGTATTATGGTTTGCTGTACAGGTACTGTTCGTTATTCCTGTATATCCCTTTACCTACTTACAGCACTCAGTTTATGTCCAGAGTGATCATTTCCAAATATCATTGTCATACTGGTTCCTTCTCTATCTTAATGATCCTCAGAGATTTTTTAAATTAAAAATGGAAATTTCTTAGCTTCACACGGATGACAAGATGGGGGTACATGGGACCCACCTACAAGCCAACCCAGAGAAGGCCTGCCCTAGGGGCAGAGGGTTTGGGGGCTAAGATGGAAAAAAAACTTAAGGGTATTGTGGTCTTATCAGTCAGGGACATTGAATCTCACACGCATTTGAAGTCAGGATATCAGGCCTCACATAAAGCAAAAAGGTAGGATTCAAACTCTAAACTGTTTTTTCTTGGTTGGGAGTGATAAAAATGCCAAGAAACATTCCAAGAGATGGCATCATTGGGTCATATGGAAGTTCAATTTCTAGTTTTTTGAGGAATTCCCATAGTTTTCTAAAAATGCTGGACCAGTCATTATTCCCACTAATGATGAATGAAAATCCCTTTCTCCCTATATCCATGCGAGAACGCTGTAGAAAAACCACCTCACACTTCTATGTTCATTATAGCACTATTCATATTAGCCACAATCTGGAAATAACCCACATGCCTGAGAACAGACAACTATATAAAGAAAGCATGGTACATCTACACAATAGTACATCTACACAGCCACCAGGAAAAATGAATCATGAAATTTGCTTATAAATGTATACGGAGAATATCATACTGAGTGAAATGAGTCAGAAGAAGGACAGACACAGAATCACTCAATTGTGGGGTATTGAAAACACAGTATGAGACTAATACCTCAAAACAGTAGAAACAAGACTCAGGAAGATTGGTCCACAGTTGAAAGCTTGCTACAAGTGAGGCGGAGGGCAGTTAGGATATATATGGGACCACTATGGCAATGATAGTTGGAAATGATCACTCTGAACAAGAACTAAATGTTGAAAGGTTATTGATAAAGGTATATAACACTTTTCAGTACCTATATTGCAAATGGTAATTCCCAAAATGAGAGAGAGGGAGAGTGAGAAGGAGAGGGAGAGAAAGAGAAAGAGAGAGAGAAGAAAGTGCCTGCAGTAGAGGCAGGCTGGGTGGGGGTGTCGGGAGGGAGACTGGGAACATTGGTGGTGGGAAATGCACACTAGTGAAGGGAAGGATGTTGGAACATTGTATGATTGAACCCCAATCATGAACAACTTTGTTAACTCTGTATCTCATGGTGATACAATTTTAAGATATGCCAGGTAATAAGTCCCTACCACAAAGAGGAATAAAAAAGGAAGTACAGGAAGTATTAATGTATATGCAGACTGGAAGTACTTCACTAAAGCTGTCTTAGTGACAGTTTTTGGGGGGTGGTGTTTCGGGCCATTGCTGGCTGTATTCAGTGGTCACTCCTCTTGGTGGTGATTGGGGGTCATATGCAGTACCAGAATGGAACCAAGTTCAGTCATGTACAATGCAAATGTCTCAGAGTGCTTTGGGAGGAGAGTAGGGGAGTGGGAGGGTAGGGAGGGTTGGTCTCAGCTAGCATAAAGCATAAGACAGACCTCAGCCTCTAAGCTATCCTTCAATAGGAGTGGTTAAAAAAAAACCAACTCTGCCAGAAAACAAGAAAATAAAAAATATTAATATGTCTAAGGCAAAAAATACTGCCCAAATTGCTGGCCTCTGTGAATACCTGCCAAACCAAGGCTCCAGCAATAGCACCCATCCCCACTACTACAGCTATGCTAAGGGCTCAACACCACCATCTCACAATTACTCTCTGCAGAGAAACAAATCTTTAAATAATTTCATGTACCAGCACCTGGGCTGAGAACTCTGGTGTTTATTTCAGAGTCAGAGTGGGTGACCTCACCCCCCACCCCATACTTCTGGAAGCCCCAGAAGTCATGATTTCCAATCCACATCTGCCGCCATGTTGACCGACTCACCATCCCTGTCCTACTGAATCCAAACTAAATCTCCCAGGAGATGCACACCAAGCAGACGAACCTTATAGATTGCCAGACCCCTCTGCTGAAAACCTTGTAGTGCCCATGGGAGGAAGGTGAGTCGAATACCCACCAAATCACAACTCCAGCAGTGGCACCCATCCCCACCACTACAGCTATGCCAAGGGCTTAACTCCACCATCTGACAAATGCTCTCTGCAGAGACAAAAATCTCCAAATAATTTCAGGTACCAGCGACCAGGCTGAGAACTTTTGTGTTTTCTTTGTTTGTTGTTGGAGTTGGCGTGGGTAGCCTCTCTCCCTACCCCATCCTTCTGGAAGCTCCAGCAGTCCCACCCACCATCCACTTTGCACCATGTTGACTCTTTGGCCCAGACCATAGATCTGGAAATGTCTGTTCCGCGCTCCACAAATGCAGCCACACAACACCTCCTGAAAGCAACAAAAGCTTAATAAATCCTTTGAGGAGGAGTTACCAACCCTGAAATCAGATGTAACAACGTTCCCATAAATGTATTTCCTAGATCTATTGATATTAATTCTGTACCTTTATTACCTAATCAATTTTAAGCCTAGAATTGTATCAACAGTTGCTGAATTTTTTACAAAAAATACTGCCCAAAGATAATTTAGTGCCTTTGGGGTATTTTTTGGTAGGGGCAATAGCCCCCAATTCTTACAGTGACATTTTTTGGGGGAAGTTCATCCAGCAGTGCTCTGGGCTTACCCCTGGCTCTGTGTTCAGGGATCACCTCTGGTGGTTCTCTGGAGACCATATGTGGTGCCAAAGAGTTTTAAGAGTGGGGGTAAGGGAGGGAAAGGAGATAGTGGAGGGGAAAGGAGAATCAAACACGAGGGAAACGTGGTCTTACCAGAACACTAGATGTCACATGGAGCTAAATTCAGGATATCACAGCTCAAGTCATGCATAAAGGCAGAACCGAACTCTAAATTTGCCTTCACTGGGAATGGTAATACCATGACATAAGTAAAGAAGAACATCAAATAAAATACAGGAAAAAATTCTGTTGTAAGTGCTGGAAGATAGTTTGTCAGGTAAGGCTCTTGGCTTGCATGTATCCTAGCTGGGTTCAAATTTCAGCATCCCATATGGTCTCCTGAGCACCACCAGGAGTCATTCCTGAGGGCCAAAAGTAACCCTTAAGCATTCCTGAGTGTGACCCAAAAACTAAAAACAAACAAATAAACAAAAAACAACCTGCTGCACTCCAATATGCAAACAAGGGAGAAGAATAAGAATTATGAAAACAATCCCACTTAGTTTAGAAATAGGTACTTAGAATAAATTAAACAGATGACCATAGACTACACATTCAGGTAGAGAGTAATATTATTGCTACATATATTATATTATATTATATTATATACTTATATTATCATTTATTAAATTACTATTTAATAGATACATGTTATATATGTATAATATATACATACATGTCAGCTAGAGAGTCAGGTAGGGAGGTCCTTGGGAGTAAATTTTAAGGATAGACAAAAAGCCATGAAACAAAAAACATTTGAAGAAACAAATGTGTCCTGTAAATTATCAGCTCTTGACAAAAACTAGTTTCTTTTATTTATTTTTTTTTTTTTGTTTTTTTTGTTTTTTTTTATTTTTTTTTATAGTTTATTTTTAATTAGTGAGTCAACGTGAGGGTACAGTTACAGATTTATACATTTTTGTGCTCATGTTTCTCCCTTGCAGAGTTTGATAACCCATCCCTTCACCAGTGCCCATTCTCTACCACCAGTAAACCCAACATCCCACCCCCCCTTCCCAGTCCCGTCTCCCCCCACCCCACCCTGCCACTATGGCAGGGAATTCCCTTTTGTTCTCTCTCTCTGGTTAGGTGTTGTGGTTTGCAATAAAGGTGTTGAGTGGCCATTGCGAAAAACTAGTTTCTTTATGCATCTTACTGCTGGCAAAGAATGATACCCATATGGAACTGAAAGGAACAAAAAAAAAATCACAGAGAGCAAAAGTCTTAAAGTCTTTATCCTTCCTTCGTTTGTTTTTGTATCACACCAGCGATTACTCTGGCCCTGCATTTAGGACTTACTTCTGTCAGGGCTCTGGGGATCATATAGCTTGGCAGAGGTCAGAACTCTGGCCAGCAGCATGCAAGGCGAGCTTCCTACTCTCTGAACTATCTCTCCAGCCCCCTTCTTGCTGCCTTTCTAGCAACAATTCCCCAGCTCAAGCTGAGGCAACTAGAGACAAATGCTATTAAAGAAACATAACTTTTTTTATGGGGAACTCCATCTTGGAGTCATGTGCATCCCTACTGGATTTTGCTTCACATAATTTCACTGTGGGGTTGCCCATGTCCATGGGGCTTCTCTCTTTCACTTCCTTTCTCTGATCTCTCAGATTTCCTAAATAAAACAATTTTACTTCACTACCTGTCTACTCTGGAAACTCTTTTTTGAGATGTAAAGGCTTAATTCTGAGCCCTAGGGATCATACCAGTTCTGATTTCCCTAGGAATGCCCATACCCTGACAGCAGACTAACAAGAACTACAATACCCCATTAAAAGATATAGAACAAGTATCAAAGAAATGAAAAAATATTCCACATGGAATTTAATGGGAGAAAATCCTGTCCAAGTATCCATTTGCCAAAAGAAATATCTAGATTGAATGAACTCTCCATACAAAGGTCAATGATACTTTTTAAAAGAAATGGAACTGAAACACTATGATTTATTTATATGGAACCACAAAAGATTCTGAATAGTAAAAACTATCATGAGAAATTAAAAGAAGAAGAAAGCTGGGAGCATTATATTATATAACTACAAACCAATATAATGAAACAGTAAAAATTAAACCACTGGGGCTGGAGCAGGTACAGTGCTTGCCTTGTTTGCATACTTAAACCAGGGTTCAATCCCTGACTAACTTTGTGGTTCCTTGAGCACTGCCAGGACTTATTCTTGAGTGTAATAGTTAGAAGTAACTCCTAAGCATCACCAAAAACTAAAAAAAAGCCACAATTAAACCACACTCACGAAGAAAGTACAGGAAGTCACAATGTGCATAAACCAGAAGTACTTCGAGAAAGCTATCTTAGTGATTTGTCCTATAGTTGGGAAGCGGAGGGTGTTGGGCCACTCATTTCTGTGCTTGGAGTCACTCCTGTAGGACCTGGAATATCAAATGCAGTGCTGGGATTGATCAAAAGTCAGTTGCATATAAGGAAAGGGTCTCAGAGAGTTTATATGGGGGGTGGAGATGTTATACGAAGGGGCTGGGAAAGAAACAGGAGGGTGACATGGTTTTATGAGTCAGGTACACTGGATAGCACATGGAGCTGAAGTCATATTTTATTTCATATAAAGCATAAGGCAAAACCTATCCTCTGAACTGTCATTTGCTGGGAGGACAAAAGCCTCTGCTAGCAAAAAAGGAACATGCAAAGAAATAGTAGGTGTAAAAAACAAAAGTTTTTACAAAAGTTAGATACCTGCCCAAAGGCATCTTAGAATTTTTGTCTATAGTCATGGTACTCAGGGGACCATTTTTGGAGGGAGGGACGATATGCAATGGTGCTCAGGTATCACTCCTGGTGGGCTCAGGGGGCCACATGGGATGTCTGGGATTGAAATTAGGTTTTCTGCATGCAAAGAAAATGCCCTACCCACAGTATTATCACTCTGGTCCCCAGCTGCTTCTAGTGCAAACACATCAGAAACTTTGGGGACAGAGCGATAGTGTAGCAGGTAGTGGGTCTGCCTTGCATATGATTGACCCAGTTCAATCATCCTCCGAGAAAGGCCAGATATAATTACCGAGTATAGAGTAAACCCTGAACATTGACAAGTGTGGCCGCCAAACAAAACGGAAGATTTTTAAAAAATTGTAGGAGGTGCATAAAGGACGGGAGACAGCTGATGGGAGGGGAGCAGGGGAGCAAATAGGAAGGGTTTTGTGGTCATACTAGTCAGTTACACTGGATCTTTTTTACGGAGATTAAGTCAGGGTATCATGGCTCACATGAAGCATAAAGGTGGCAGTGAACCTCAAGCTGTCTTTCAGAGAAGCTCAATAGAACTGTGGGTAACATGCCACTAAACATGAAGACGAACTTTAAAGAAACTACAGGAACTCATAGTGTGGCGTATGCCAGAAATCTGCTTTAAAGCTATCTTAGTGATTTTGGTGGGCAGAGGGTGGTGGGTTGGGTCATTTCTGGCTGTGCCTGAGCGTTATTGCTGTTGGTGCTGGGTACCATATGCAGTGGCGGAATATGGTACATTTCAGCCCCGAGGGTCAGCTGTGTGAAATGGAAGTGCCTTAGAGGATCAGATAGGGGATGAGGGGAGAGGAATTAGATGATAGGACAGTAAGGGGGATATTGAAACTAATAGGAAAGTCTTGCCATCTTACTTGTCAGATACATTGGATCTCAGTGGGGCAGAAGTTGCAATAACAGGGCTTGCAACCAGCGTTGAAACTGTCCTTCTCTGGCAGCAGTACAAATGCCAATCAAGAGGCTTATCAGCTTCTACAACCTAGAAGAATATAAAACAGACAAAAATCTTAAGGTGACTGCGCTGAAAGTCCCGCCCCATAGCGATTATGGGGGGCAGGGGGCGGTGAGTTGGGTCACTTCCGGCTGTACCTCAATGTCACTCTTGGTGGTGTTGGGTACTATATGCAGTGCCGGAACCTAGTTAAGTTCAGTCACCAGGGTTAGCTGCGTGCAATGCAAGCACCTCAGAGGACTGGAGAAGGGGATGGGGAAGGGGAATATAGATGAGAGAAGAGGAAGGGGATCGCGAAACAAACATGAAGGTCTTACCGACTAATTTGTCAGATACATTAGATCTCAGTGGGGCAGAAGTTGTGATATTAGGGCTTGAGCAAAATATAAAGGCAGGACCCAGCTTTGAAATTGTTCTTCTCTGCTAGCAGTACAAATTCTGGGTAAGCGACCATCCAGCTTCTACCCACTGAGAGGAAGGTAAAAGACAGAAAGTCTTAATGTGACTAGGCCAGAAGTCCCGCCCCGAAGGTACCATCACGATTTTCATGGGAAGGTTGTAATGGGTTGGGTCTCTTCTGGTTGTGCCTGACCGTCACTGCTGGTGGTGCTGGGTACCATATTCAGCGCTAGAATCTAGTTAATTTCAGTCGCCAGGGTTAACTACGTGCTTATGCAAGTGTCTCAGACGACCGGAGGAGGGTATGAGGAAGGGGAATTAGATGAGAGAACACTAAGGGGGACACCGAAACAAACATCTAGTTAATTTCAGTCGCCAGGGTTAACTACGTGCTTATGCAAGTGTCTCAGACGACCGGAGGAGGGTATGAGGAAGGGGAATTAGATGAGGGAACACTAAGGGGGATACCGAAACAAACATCTAGTTAATTTCAGTCGCCAGGGTTAACTACGTGCTTATGCAAGTGTCTCAGAAGACCGGAGGAGGGTATGAGGAAGGGGAATTAGATGAGAGAACAGTAAGGGGGATAGCGAAACAAAGTCTTGCCGTCTTACGTGTCAGATACGTTAGATCTCAGAGGCGCAGAAGTTGCGATAACAGGACTTGCAACCAGCGTTGAAACTGTACTTCTCTGGCAGCAGTACAAATGCCAATCAAGAGGCTAACCGGCTTCTACAACCTAGAAGAATATAAAACAGACAAAAGTCGTAATGTGATGAGGCCGGAAGTCCCGCCCATAGCGATTATGGCGGGCAGGGGGCGGTGAGTTGGGTCACTTCCGGCTGTACCTAAGTGTCACTCTTGGTGGTGTTGGGTACCATATGCAGAGCCGGAACCTAGTTAAATTCAGTCACCAGGGTCAGCTGCGTGCAATGCAAGCACCTCAGAGGACTGGAGGAGGGAAAGGGGAGGGTAATTAGATGAAAGGAGAGGAAGGGGATTGCGAAACAAACATGAGGGTCTTACCGTCTTACTTGTCAGATACATTAGATCTCAATGGGGCAGAAGTCGCGATATCAGGGCTCGAGCAAAATATCAAGGCAGGACCCAGCTTTGAAATTGTCCTTCTCTGGTAGTGGTACAAATAGCAAGTAAGAGGCCGACTAGCTACTACCCACTGAGAGGTACGTAAATGGGCAGGAACTTAAATGAGACTAGGCCGGAAGTGCCGCCCCAAAAATATCATAGCGATTTGGGAAGTCGGGGCAGTGGGTTGCGTCACTTCCGGCTCTGTCCACGTTACTCCCCGTGGTGCTAGGTGCCATATACAGCACTATAATCTAGTTAAGTTCAGTTACCAAGGTCAGCTGTGTGCGATGCAAGCGCCTCAAAGGATTGGAGGAGTGCATGAGGGGGAGGCGAATTATTTGGGAGGAAGGGAGTGGGATCACGAAACAAACATGAGGGTTTTGCTGTCTTACCAGTCAGGTACACTGGATCTTATTGGACAGAAGTTCCGATATCATGGCATGAGTAAAATATAAAGATAGGACCCAACATCGAAACTGTCCTTCTCTGCTAGCGGTACAAATTCCGGATAAGCGACCGTCCAGCTTCTACCCACTAACAGGAACGTAAAGACAGGAAGTCTTAATGTGACTAGGCCGGAAGTCCCGCCCCAAAGGTATCATCGCGATTTTCATGGGAAGGTTATAATGGGTTGGGTCACTTCCGGCTGTTCCTGAGCATCACTCCTGGTTGTGCTATGTACCATATGCAGCACCGGAATCTAGTTCAGTCGCCAGGGTCATTAGCTGTGTGCTATGCAAGTACCTCAAAGGACTGGCGAGGGTATGATGGGAGGGGAATTAGATGAGAGTAGAGTAAGGGGGATAGGGAAACAAACATGAGGATCTTGCTGTCTTACCTGTCAGGTACATTGGATATCTTTGGGCAGAAGTTATGATATCAAGGTTTTAGCAAATTATAAAGGCAGGAGCCAGCTTTGAAACTGTCCTTCTCTGGCAGTGGTACAAATGCCGGATAAGACATTGTTCAGCTTCTACCAACTGAGAGGAACGTAAAATGTACAGGAAGTCTTATATGACTAGACAGGAAGTTCCGCCCCAAAGACTCTTAACCGTTTGTGGGAGCAGCAGCGTGCAGTGGGTTGTGCCGCTTCCACCTGTGTTCATTTTAGTGGCGCTAGGAGACCATTTTAGGCACCAAGATGGAGCCAACTTTGGCTGCCAAGCTATGCAAGCACCTGAAAGAGCTTGGGGATGGGGAATCAAATGGGAACAACGTGGTATTACTAGTTAGGGACACTGGTTCTCACTTCCTTGCATTTTAAATCAGGATAGCATGGTTCATATAAAGCATAAAGTTAGGACCCAACCTCTAAACTGTCTTTCGCTGTGAATGGTAAAACTGGCGTGGCACAAACCACTGCTCACAAACAGGGATATTATAAAAGAAAATGTTCGGTGTGTGGCCAGAAGTCCTGCCCCAAAGCTATCTTAGTAATGATTTTTGTTTATTTTCAGTTACAACGAGTTTTGCTCATGCTTATTCCTGATAGAGTTGTGGGTTGTGTTTTGGGGCATTTTTTCAGGGGGCAGTGATGGAGGGGCTGGGGTGGGCGGAAATGAGTGGGAGGATGCTGGGATGGACCTGGTAGGGGACTTCCTCCTGTGCTCAGGCTTTCTCCTGCCTCTGCTCCAGGGTAATTCCCTGCAGTTCTGGGGCCATGTTGTGCTGGTAATCAAAACAGGGTCAGCCAACCGCCTTAAATTCGTCCTATTTCCGGGTTATAGGTTTTTAAAAATCATTAACTAGCTAACTACTTTAGCACCTGAAAGGTGACAAAATAATTTTCAGAGTTCATAGCTCTATTTTACTTCGGTTCATCTAATGTTTGTTTCCTTTCCACAGCAGCTATTATTTGTGTGTATTCATCTTGTACAGATATTTGAATTCTCTCTTTAGTTTTAGTTATGCACAGACTATCTTAGATATACATGATTATATCCTCTGCAAATAGTAATTTATTCCATACTTTAAAGATCTTTCTTCCAATCTAGAGTTAGTTTTTTTTAAATTTTTATTGAATCACCATGTGGAAAATTACAAAGTTTTCAGGTTTATGTCTCAGTTATACAATATTCAAACACCCATCCCTTCACCAGTGCCCATATTCCACCACCAAAAACCCCAGTGTACCCCCCGCCCCCACCTCCCCACCCAACTGTATAGATGATGAATTTCACTTCATTTTCTCTTTATCTTGATTACATTCCATATTTCAACATAAAACTCGCTATTGTTGTTGGAGTTTCCCCCCAAGAAAGACAGACCTACTACCAAGGAAGCATTTGATAATTAGTTTTCCATTGTTGAGAATGAAGAGACATGTAGCCCCACTACTCCAAGTACATAACTCTTTTTTATTTTTTCTTTTTCCTTTTCCTATTTTTTCCCCTCATCCCCCTTCCCACACCTCATAGTATGGTGGACGCCATGCCGCATTTCTCCCTGAAAATGGGAAACAACCGGGAAAGAGGTATATTTCCTCTTCTCGGCCGGCGTGGGGCAGTTGTTTAGTTCACAGTCCAGAGAAATGGCTGCTACTTTAATAACCTTCAATATTTCAACAGAAACTCACTGTTATTATTTGGAGTTTCCTCCCAAGTCAGACCTGTTAAAAAGGAATCATTTCACATTGCTGACAGTTATGGATGTTAAGTCATGCGGATTTCTGTATAAAGTCCAGGGAAATTCTGCCAGAAATTGCATAGCCCAGCTCACAGTCCCAGTGCATTGCTGTAAGAAGTCTCTGGAATCAAAGTCTTTAGGCGCAGAGAGTCCTATAGTTAGTTTTTATCTCCTGTAGGATAACATAGCCTCAGGTAGTTTAGATTTATTGGGTTACTCCCTTCACAGTGCTCCATTCCTCTGTGTTTATTTGTAACTTCTTTCTTTGTGTTCTGTTGACTTGTACATATTGTTTTTCTCTTCTCCTTGAGTCCTTTACATAGTTTATTCAGAGCCATGTCCTTTTGTATGGGCACAGGAAGACTTAGCAAAAGCTATGCTTTTGTAACCTGGGAGTCATTTAACTCTACAAATACCCAAGAACAGATGACTGGCTAAAGAAACTTTGGTACATCTACACAATGGAATATTATGCAGATGTCAGAAAAGATGAAGTCATGAACTTTGCATACAAGTGGATCAACATGGAAAGTATCATGCTAAGTGAAATGAGTCAGAAAGAGAGAGACAGACATAGAAGAATTGCACTCATCTGAAGAATATAAAACAACAGAATGGAGGCCTAACACCCAAGAGTAACAGAAATAAGTACCAGATTTGCTCCATGGCTTGGAGACCAGCCTCACATGCCGGGGGAAAGGGCAGCTCAGATAGAGAAGGGAATACCAAGCAAAGATGTGGCGGCAGAACCCGTTCGGGATGGGAGAGGAGTGCACGGAGCAGACTATAGACCGAACACATTGGCCACCCAAGACCTCCATTACTAACCACAATGCCCAAAGGGAGCGAGGGAACATAGGGGAATGCTCTGCCAATAAGGCGGGGTGGGGAGGGGAATGGGATGGGAGGGGGTGGGAGGGATGATGGGATCATCAGTAGAGAACGGGTACTGGTGAAGGGATAGATACTCAAGCTGTATATGACTGAAACACAAGCACGAGAATATGTAAACCTGTATCTGTACCCCCACGGTGATTCATTAATAAAAAATTAAAAAAAAATCATAGTAGACAAAATTTTTCCTTTAATATTCTCAAAAAATGTATGTTTATTGAATCCATAGCTTTACGTTTTGCTTCTTAGACTGTTTAAATAACTATTATTTTCTTCTACTTAAGAGTGTTTCATTTTCTTGTTATTTATCTAAATTTTACAAAAAAATGTTACTTCATCTATTTTCATACCCTCTAGTGTTGTAGTAAGTGTAATTGAAGCTATACATCTCTCTTTTATTAGTGCTTTAATGGAAATGCTCAGGTTTTTTTAAAACCACAATATGGAGGTTTATTTTAATTTTTTCCATTTATTTTTCTTTTTTTTAATCGAATCACTATGGGAACAGTTACAAAGCTTTCAGGTTTAGGTCTCAGTCATACAATGATCAAACACCCATCGCTTCACCAGTGCACATGTTCCATCACCAGGAGCCCCAGTATATCCACCCTCCCACTCCCTCTGCCTGTGTGGCAGATGATTTTCACTTTACTCTCTTTTTACTTTGATTACATTCAATTTTTGACAGAAAACCCACTATTATTATTTGAAATTTCCTCCAACAATCAGACCTGCAGACAAAGCATTATTAGATCATTTGTTTTCTATTGCTGGTAATGTATAGTATATGATTTTGCACGGCCATGACAATGGCAGCATGGTTTTGGAATTCTGGTATTTTAGTAATTAAGTCCAGAGGTATTTCTGCCAGCAGCCGCTGCATGCCGAGATTGGTTTGTGTGCCTCTGGGATCATGGCCATTCAGGAGTGGAGGAGCCGTTTGTGAACGTCCGCTTGAGGTCTCGTCTGGGCTGGGAGCAGGGCCGGTTCCGCCCCCCACACCCCATCGTGAGATTTCCCACGCACCCCATCACAGCAAACTCCTATCTCTCTGTCCAATTGTCTCTGAAAGGTGGCGGTTGCCATGCTGCCACAAAGGGAAAAAGGCCGAGGGACAAAAATCCTTCCCCTCCTGGGGTGGCACAGGGCCATAGCTCCGTTCACAGTCCAGGAGTCTTTCTGCCAGCAGCCACTGCATTTCCGAGATTGATTTGTGTGCCTCTGGGGTCATGGACATTCAGGGGCAAAGGAGCTGTTCCTGAGCGCTTTTTTTTTTTTTTTTTTTTTTTTTTTTTTTTTTTTTTATATCAGGAAAGGTTGCGGGTTCACATAGGCACCTGCATGGTTTGGAGAAATAGTCCTGATCCCCACATACTGGATTCATGTTTGTCGAAACTCATGGTCAATGGGATTCCATCTGGAAAAGGCAGAAGACTGCACCTGCTTCATCTGGGGCACCTCAATGTTATTGGCTCAGTCTGGGGTCTGGAGCATTCTCCAGTGTGATGTGCCCGCTGACCAGGATTCTTCACTGCTGAGTAACAGGTTTTTTTTAAAAGAAAATTTTGTTAATTTTAACTTTGAGATCCACTTTTACCACAAATTATTCAATTTTGTGCATTTATTTTTGAGATATTTGTGTCAGTGCATATTACCTTTTTCATTCATTTCTCTACTATAATTTTACTGCATTTTATTTGTGAATCTTGCATGCTATCCTTGAGGCAACCATGCTTGTTCTGATATAATGTGTTTTCTGTTTATAGTTTTTTCTTCTTTTTAAAATTTTAATTAATTAATTAATTAATTTATTTATTTATTTTTTAGTGATTCACATTGAGGGTACAGTTACAGATTCACACCTTTTCATGCTTGTTTTTCCCTCATGCAATGTTCGAGAGCCCATCCCTCCACCAGTGTCCATTCTCCACCACCAATGAACCCAGTATCCCTCCCACCTCCTGATCCCATCTCCCCACCCCACCCCACCTCTGTGGCAGGGCATTCCAATTTGTTCTCTCTCTCCTTTTGGGTGCTGTGGTTTGAAACAGGGGTATTGAGTGACCATCCTATTAAGTCTCTAGTCTATTTTCAGCACGCATCTCCTTCCCCGCGGCGGATCTCCAATCACATTTTACTTGGTGTTCCCTTCTCTATCTGGGATGACTTTCTACCAACATGTGAGGCCCACTTCCAAGCTATGGAGCCAACCTCCTGGCATTATATACTACTATTCTTAGGTATAAGTCTCCTACTCTGTTATTTATATTCCACAGATGAGTGCAATCTTTCTATGTCTGTCCCTCTCTTACTGGCTCATTTCACTTAGCATGATACTTTCCATGTTGATTCACTTATATGCAAAGTTCATGACTTCATCTTTTCTAAAAGCTGCATAGTATTCCATTGTATAGATGTACCAAAATTTCTTTGACCAGTCATCTTTTCTCAGGCACTCTGTTTTTTTCCACATTCTGGCTATTGTAAACAGTGCCGCCATGAGTATATAAGTGCAGATGTCATTTCGACTATACTTTTTTTTTGTTTCTCTAGGGTATGTTCCCAGAAGTGGTATTGCTGGATCAAGTGGAAGCTCAATTTCTAATTTTTTGAGAATCGTCCGTATTGTTTTCCAAAGGGGCTGGAACAGTCGGCATTCCCACCAGCAGCGTAGAAGGGTCCCTTTCTCTCCACATCCTCTCCAACAGTGGTTGCTTTTGTTCTTTTAGATGTGTGCCATTCTCTGTGGTGTGAGGTGGTATCTCATGGTAGTTTTGATCTGCATCTCCCTGATGATTAGTGATGCACAGCATTTTTTCATGTACCTTTTAGCCATTCGTATCTCTTTCTTGGAAAAGTTTCTGTTCATTTCTTTGGCCCATTTTCTGATGGGGTTGGATGTTTTGTTCTTGTAGAGTTCAACCAGTGCTTTGCATACCCTTGATATCAATCCTTTCTTGGATGGGTATTGCGTGAATATCCTTTCCCATTCTGTAGATTGCCTTTGTATTCTGGTCCCTGTGTCTTTTGCGGTGCAGAAGCTTCTTAGTTTAATGTAGTCCCATTTGTTTATCTCTGTTTTTATTTGATTGCTTAGTTTCATGTCATCTTTGAAGATACCTTTAGCTTCAATATCATGAAAGGTTTTGCCGACCTTCTCTTCGATGTACCTTATGGATTCTGGTCTGATGTTGAGGTCTTTAATCCATTTTGATCTGATTTTTGTGCATGGTGTCAGGTAGAGGTCTAAGCCCATTCTTTTACATGTGGTTGTCCAGTTATGACAGCACCATTTGTTTAAGAGGCTTTCTTTGCTCCTCTTCACACTTCTTGCCCGCTTATCAAAGATTAGATGATCATACACTTGGGGTTGTGCGATGGGATATTCCACTCTATTCCATTGGTCTGAGGCTCTGCCTTTGTTCCAGTACCATGCTGTTTTAATTGTTACCGCTTTGTAGTAAAGTTTAAGGTTGGGGAGGGTGATGCCTCGCATCATCTTTTTCCCAAGAATTGTTTTAGCTATCCGTGGGCGTTTACTGTTCCATACGAATTTCAAGATTGCTTTATCCATTTATTTGAAGAATGTCATGGGTATCCTTATAGGGATCGCGTTGAATCTGTATAATATTTTGGGGAGCATTGCCATTTTCACAATGTTGATTCTCCCTATCCATGAGCAGGGGATATGTTTCCATTTCCTTATGTTCTCTTTTATTTCATGGAGTAGCGTTTTATAGTTTTCTTTGTAGAGGTCCTTTACTTCCTTGGTTAAGCTGATTCCGAGGTATTTGATTTTCTGGGGCACGATTGTGACCGGGATTGCTTTTTCATGTCCCTTTCCTCTGTCTCATTGTTTGCATATAGGAAGGGCACGGTTTTTTTGGTATTGATTTTATAGCCTGCGACCTTACAGTACAGGTCAATTGCTTCTAAGGGTTTCTTAGAAGAGATTTTAGGCTTCTCTAGATATAGCATCATATTGTCTGCAAGTAGTGAGAGTTTGATTTCTTCCTTTCCTATCTGAATCCCCTTAATATCTCTTTCTTGCCTAATGTCTATTGCTAGTATTTCCAGTACTATATTTAAGAGAAGTGGTGAGAGTGGGCATCCTTGTCTTGTTCCCAATCTTAGAGGAAAGGCCCTTAGTTTTCCCCATTGATGATAATGCTTGCCATAAGTTCATGGTAGATGGCTTTGACTATCTTGAGGAAAGTCCCTTCTATACCCATTTTGGCAAGAGTTTTCATCATAAACGGGTTCTGGATCTTGTCAAATGCTTTCTCTGCATCTATTGATATGATCTTATGGTTGTTATCTTTACTTTTGTTGATATGATGGATTACGTTGATTGAATTCCGAATGTTAAACTATCCTTACATCCCTGGGATGAAGCCCACTTGGTCATGGTGTATGATCTTTTTGATGAGTTGTTGGATCCTATTTGCTAGTATTTTGTTGAGGATCGTCGCATCCGTGTTCATAAGGGGTTTTGGTCTATAGTTTTCTTTTTTAGTTGTGTCTTTTTTTGCTTTGGTATTAGGGAGATATGTGCCTCATTGAAACTGTTTGGGAGGGTTCCTGTCTTTTCAATTTCCTGCAAAAGCTTGAAGAGAACTGGCAACAAATCTTTAAATGTTTGGAAGAATTCGCCAGTGAATCCATCTGGACCTGGGCTATTTTTTTGGGAGAGACTTTTGATTACAGTTTTGATTTCCTTGATATTTATGGGTCTATTCAGGTATTCCAAGTCTTCTTGATTCAGTCTTGGGAGATTGTAGGAATCAAGGAATTCATCCATTTTTTTTAGGTTCTCTTGTTTTGTGGCATACGGACTTTCAAAGTAGTCTCTGATGATCTTCTGTGTCTCCTTGTTTTCTGTTGTGATGTCCCCCTTTTCATTTCTGATTCGGTTTATTAGGCTTCTCTCTCTCTCTTTCTTTGTGAGTCTTGCTAGTGGTTTATTGATCTTATTTATTTTCTCGAAGAACCAGCTCTTTATGTCATTGATCTTTTGGATTGTTTTTCGGGTTTCCATATCATTAATTTCTGCTCTAAGTTTCATTATTTCTTTCCTTCGATCTGGTTTGCTGGTCCTCTTCTAAGATCTTGAGCTGTGAAGTCAAGATATCTATATAGGCCCTTTCTTCCTTCCTGAGGAAAGCTTGCAGAGCTATAAATTTTCTTTTCAACACAGCTTTAGCTGCATCCCATAGCTTCTGGTAGCTTGTGTCTTCATTCTCATTTGTTTCAATGTATTTTTTGATTTCCTCCTTGATTTCCTTCGTGACCCACTCATTGTTCAACAGTGAGTTGTTTAATTTCCAAGTGTTTGATTTGGTTCTCTGAGTCTGTGTGTGATTAACTTCCATCTTCAGCGCATCATGGTCTGAAAAGATAGTTGATACAATTTCTATCTTCCCGATTCTATTAAGGTGTAGTTTGTGACCCAGAACGTGGTCTATTTTGGAAAATGTTCCGTGTGTGCTGGAAAAGAATGTGTATTATTTCTTTTAGGGGTGTATAGCCCTGTATAGGTCTATTAGCCCTGGCTCCTCCATTTCTTCCTTCAGAGACATTGTTTCCTTGCTGAGTATTGTTCTTGCCTATTGTTCTTGTCGATCTATCCAGAGGTGATAGGGCAGTGTTGAAGTCTCCAACTAATATCGTGGAGCTAGGTATGTCCCCCTTAAATTCTGTTAGGAGTGCTTTTAAGTATTTCGCTGGCCGTTCATTAGGTGCATATACGTTTAAGAGTGTGATTTCTTCCTGTTGTACATATCCCTTGATGAATAGAAAATGACCTTCGCTGTCCCTTCTGATCTTTTTCAGCCTGAAATCTATGTTGTCAGATACTAGTATGGCCACCCCAGCTTTTTTTGAGGGAGTTGTTTGCTTGCAGCATTGTTTTCCATTCTTTGACTTTGAGTCTGTGTTTGCTCTGACTGTTCAGATGTGTTTCTTGTAGGCAGCAGAAAGTTGGGTTTAGTTTCTGAATCCATTTTGCCACTCTGTGCCTCTTGATTGGTGCATTCAGACCGTTAACATTAAGGGAAATTATTGTCATCGGATTTTGTGCCATCTTTCTGTAGGGTTTGTTGTTCTTGTAGGGTTTTTCCTTGTCTTATAGTAGCCCTTTAAGTTCTTCTTTTAAATTTGGTCTTGAGTCTATGAAGTTCCTGAGCTGTTGTTTCTCTGTGAAATACTGTATGGTTCCTTCAAGTTTAACTGAGAGTTTAGCTGGGTATAGTAGTCATGGTGATGCGTTCATTTCATTGAGTTTTTCACTATATCCCACCATTGCCTTCTGGCTTGGAAGGTTTCTTCTGATAGGTCTGCTGTGAATCTAAAGGGTGTTCCTTTGTACATGATTTCCTTCTTTGATCTTGCTGTTTGCAGTTTGTGTCTCTATTCATGGCATCCGTCATTCTGACTATGATATGACTTGGGGATTTTCTATTAGGGTCCCATTTAGCTGGCACCCTTCGGACTACTTGGATCTGGATGTCCGCATTCTCTAGCTCTGAGGATTTTTTTGCAATTTTGTATTTAATTGTGTTTTTTTTTTTCATTGGGATTTGTTCCATGTGGTTCTGGTACTCCAATGATTCTTATGTTGTTTCTCTTCTGGTTATCCCCTAAGACTAATTCGCTCTAGAGCCATTTTGAGATCTTTTGGTATTATTTGTTGTTGCCTATATGCTTTCTGCAACTCATCTTCAAGCTCACTGATTCTGTCCTCGGCTGTAGCCATTCTATTATTGAGTGCTCCTACTGAGTTTTTTATTTCATCTACTGATTCTTTTAATTGTGTCACTTCTGCTCGTAGCTTTGAAATTTCTGCTCTCATTTCCTCCTGGATTATCTTGGTGGACCGTTCCAATGCTGCATCCATATCCTCCCTTAATTTATTGGATGTTCGTTCCATAGTCGCTTTGAGTTCGTGAACCATCTTCATGATTTCCTCTCTGAATTCTTTATCAGAGATTGTATTTCTGGGAGGTCCCTGTTGGGGTTTCTGAGATCCTCTCTTCCATCTCTCCTGGCAGTGGGGATTTTCGCTGTTTCTTCATGTTGTTAATGGGCTTTACTGTCAGGTGCTCCACCTTAGCTTGTGAGGGGGTAAGTTGAAGACGTGGGGCTATGATCTCTTTAAAATGGACTTTTTGTGCAGCTTGATGTGTTCACTGATAGTGTTTTTGAAATTAGGATGGGATAGGCTAATTGACAATTAGCATATAGTGACTAAGATGAACAGGGTATTCTTCAGAGGAATAGGTTATACCGATTGTGACCAAAGCACGATGCATGGAATAGGAGAAATAACTATGGTCCCCTTTTGAGACAACGCCCCTGGTGTGGGGACACGCCCCTAACAGCCTGTGAGAGGAGACTGGTGATGTTCACGCAGGCGCAGAGGGCTGAGGTGATGGCACTGCCCGAGGCCGGGAAGCCCCAGGCAGCGGATTATGGGGAGGCAGGGCTGGATGGGAGGGGAGTGCCCAGGCTATAGTTCTTTCTTCTTTTATGGTTCTTTCAAACTTTGCCTAGTTTTACATAGCGTGTAACATATAATTAATAACTGACTGTTCCAACAGTTCAGAGTTGTCTATCCAACAAATAGAACAGCAGTTCTAACTGCTTTCCCAATCAAGCAAACTGCTGATCAGTTTCTGTACCGAGTTCTGTAGAACTATAGCATACAACCATAGTACTAGTCAAAACTTTGTCAAACTTTTTATTGGACATTATATAAAGAGGCATGATTGTTTTGACCTGAGAGTACCAGAAACCTTAATTTCTCAGCATTTGAGAGATTTCATCATAAGTCACTTAGAACATGACCATCTGTAGAAAACCACTTTCCTCTGCTTTTTCGATATTAAATTTCTGAAAAATACAGAATTTTTCTAGTTTTGTTTAACTTTGAAATAAGAGGAATATTTTCTATATGTTTTTGTATAACTGATATCTACGTTTATTAGACAAGCTTTTAAAATTCTAATTAGGACAACATTTGGCTGCGTGCGACAATCGCATACATCTTATAAGACAGTTAATATCCTCTTGGCTTTCTGTCTGAGACTTTGGGGCAATTTTTTTCTGGCCCTACTGCTGTTGTGACAGCTGTATCTGCATGGATTCACAATAATATACTCCAGTAGCAACTTGTCTTTTGTCACACTTTTCTACTGCATCCTATTTTGACTCTTAAGACCTAAGGTCTCACAGGACCTACTTAGTTCCAATGTAAGAACTATCAAGGAGAGTAGTGGAACAGACCTTTGAGCAATGAGAACCGTGGACAATGGGTGATTAGACACAGCAGGAAAAGTAGTACCCCAACTTACTTTTTAATAGATTTTCTGCCATACAGTTGTTCATATGGTGCCTTAGAGGTTGGTCTCTTGAGAGGGCTGTCAGTAACATTTGATATTAAGGATTGGATTGTCAAAACTGCAGTGTTATATTGATTTGCATTTATTTTCTCTTCTTTCCCTCACGATGCCTTCTCCTCTAACTCCTTTTTTGAAAGGTTATACCCCCAACACCATAAGTCTTCTGGAGAATCCCTATTAAGAGGAGTGAAGAAATACATTACAGAAAATTATTTCCATCTCTGTTTTCAGATTTCATATATTTGGAGGTTTGGGGGCCACACCCAGTAGTGTTCAAGACTTAATCTTGACTCTGTATTGAATGAGTATCTCTATCAGTTCTCAGGGGAACATATGTGGTACTGGGGATCTAACAAGGATCTGCTAAGAGCAAGGCAGGTGCCATAATCACTGTACTATCTCCGGCCCCTGTTTTCAGTTTTTAGAATCATGGACTATTTCATACAAAATGATGTTTAATCTAATATTTTTTAAATCCTCCAGTCTTGAACTGTATATATGTTTATTTTATTCTACTTGATTTTATTTGATTCGGGGGCCATACCTTGGAGTGCTTTGGGCTTACTCCTGGCTATGTGCTCAGGGATCACTCCTTGTCATGCTCAGGGGACCATATTTGGTCCTGGGGATCAAATCCAGGACAGTAGCATGTGATGCTGTAGTCAGTTTCATTGATAAGATTGCTTCCATTGATCTTTCATGACTTAGTGCACAACCTAGTCACTCTCTTGAATTCTAAAAAAAGTGGCAGATAAATATACTTCAGAGAGGAGTATTCTGCATTAATTTGTTTGTTTATTTTTAAGGGGCACACCAAGTGATGCTCAGGGGTTACTCCTGGTTCTGCACTCAGCAAGCACTCCTGGCAGTGCTCAGGACCATATGGGAAGCCAGGGATCAAAGCCTGATTGGCCACATGGAAGGCCAACACCCTACCCACTGTATTATCTCTCTGGCCCTGAGTGTTCTGTGTTGTTACACAAGTGCTTTCAGCTTTGTAGAATGTGAGGAGCCTCACAGCATCTTCCCTTCATTGGTATACATATCTTGTGCTCAACACTATGGTGTTGATTCTTTTCAGTTCTAACTAAATACAAAATATTGCACAGAACTCCTGATGATGGTTGATGTGCTGTCCTATATTGCCATAATTTCATAGTTATCTTTAGTTAGAAAAAGAGGTCACATCTGCCTAATTAAATTGAATGTAAATTAAGTATATCTAGCGTTTAGCTAACATAACACCTGCTGGACAATAAACAGTAACAAAACGCTCCTTAGGTTAATTATCTTTCCTAGTCTCTTCTTGTCCATTGTTCACTTCAGGTTGGGATCTTTCTTGCCCTGCCCTAATTTTTCTCCCTCAAAGAACTTTACCTCTCTTCACACTTCCTTTATTATCAATTTTCCCAAAAATCAAGAAATTCTTTTCATATTTGGGAGATTTAATAATTTATTTTTTCTACTGATTATGTCTTCTTCTACATACATTGTCTCAGAACAAATAATATTCTGATCCTCTGAAACTAGATGTTTGGAATTATAAAGACACTTTCATTATATTTATGCTTCACACATTTCATTTCTGCTTAGTTATGCACCGTAACAATCTGGCTCAAAAATTTATAGGTAAAGTATAGAAATGTCTAAAATGAGGGTAAATGTGTTTAGTTCTTCCAAAATATCATTACTTTCCTTTCCTGATGCTGATTGCACTCACTGTTTCTCTCTCTCTCTCTCTCTCTCTCTCTCTCTCTCTCCCCTCTCTCTCTCTTTCACTGTCTTTCTCTGTGTGTGTTGCTATCACATTCATTCCTTCCTCTTTCCACAACCCCCAAAGTCAGGACTTTGAAAATTTAAAAATCTTTATGACCTTTGCCAAGATGAAGGCTATTTACCACACTGATCATTGAGCAGAAGAAATTGTAAAATGGAACTTTTAATATTTTAAAGCCATTTGGAATACAGTATGCATGAGTGATTCTTACGATGTGCACATCGTGGAGAGATGACCCAGGAGAATGTACACTAACAGCTATGGAAGAAAGATATGTGGGAGTAACTTTTAATTTCATGTTTAATTGGCCTCATAGGAGATAAATTGCATATTTGGCACTGATCACATTTGAAAATATTGCTATCCAAAATTTACTCATTTCATGGCATTATTTGAATCATAGAATGCATATGTGCTGTATCCATTTTTAAAATTATAATTTTTTAATTTAAAGAACTGTAATTTACAAGATTATTGATACTTGAGTTTTAGGCATATACTATTTTAACTCCAATCCCTCCACTGGTGTCAACTTTCCTTTACCAGTGTTCCCATATTACATCCCCACCCCCACCTCCACCTGTACCCACCCCTGCCTATCACCTTGACACACACCTTACAGAGTTCTGGTGGTTGCAGCTTAGATCTAATGTCTTCAGTGTTGTTGAGTCTATGTTTTGGATATATGTCTATGTCTTCAATAATGTATCCTTTTGATAGTGTAAGATGAGCACCATCCTTTGCATCATAGATGTAGACAATGGTTAGGAAATAAAATAAAGCTTACTGGTACTTTCAGTAAGTTGTGGTGAATAACTTTATCAAAGACTCTTTACAAAGCTTCAAACATTGGGCTGGAGCAAAATAGTACAGTGGGTAAAGTGCTTACCTTGCACATGGCTGATATGGGTTTAATCCCCAGCACACCATGTAGTCTCTTGACCCCTCCCAGGAGTGATCCTTGAGCATAGAGCATAGAGTAAGTCTTGAACACTGCTGGATGTTGCCCAAAAACAAACAAATGAAAAGTTTCAAACATAATTTTGAAACTATTGTATTTATATTTAATACAGCTCAGAAGAGGAATTTAAAAGCAACTTGCTACTTTTGCAACTTGTAAATAGATTAATATGCATTTTAGCCAATGCATATTAATCTATTTACAATAATATTTTATTTTCAATAAAATAAAACCAGTAGTTTTTAAAATATCTTTAAACTTTGTACAGAGCTAAAGGAATTATGGACATTTTATTTTTGTTTTGGGGCCACACTCAATGGTGCTCAGTGCTTACTCCTGGTTCAGTGCTCAGGGATCATGCCTAGTGGTTTTGGGGGGACTGTTTGTGGTATTGGGGATCAAACCAGGGTCAGTCCTGCGCTAGGCAAGTATCTTACCTGCTGTACTATATCCCTGGGTCTTGATGAAATCTCCTAAGGACTTAGAAGATGGCATACTTAGTATAAGGCATTGGATCATATAAAATAACCCAACAAAGGGTTTAGAAGGGAAATGGAAAGATATACATTTTTAGAAATTACAAGTAAAAATACCATTTAAATGAGAGAAAGTATTCAGGGTTTTACTCCATTGTCAAAGAGAAATAAAAATTAAACAAATGGGTCCACGTAAAATTACAGAATTTCAACACAGCAAACTAAACTTTGGTTAAAGTAAAAAGATACTATAAAAAATGGGACAAGATATTTTCACACCGTTTATCAGGTAAAGGACTAATATCCCAAATATATAAAGTACTCATAAAGCTCAATAACAAGGAAATGAATGACCCTATCAAGAAACAGGGAGAGGAGATGCAGATACCCAATGAACATATGAAACAATCATCACCCTCAATTATTATCAGAGTGATGGAAATAAAATTAACAATGAAATATAATCTACTCCAGTGAGACTGGCTTATGTAAAAAATACCTGAAGCAACCAATCTTTTTTTTTAAATGAATCACCATGTGGAAAGTTACAAAGCTTTCAGGTTTAAGTCTCAGTTATACAATGCTCGAACATCTATCCCTTCACCAGTGCACATATTCCGCCACCAAAAAACAGAAACCCCCAATCCCCCACCTCGCCTGTGTAGCTGATAAATTTCACTTTACTTTATCTTTACTTTGAACCAATCTTTTTTTAAATGAATCATTGTAAGATACAGTTACAAAGATTTCATGTTGGAGTTTCAGTCATACGATGATTGAACATCCATCCCTCTACCAGTGCACATTTTCCACCACCAATGTCCCCGGTATCACCTCTCCAATTCCAACTCTCTCCCTGAAACCAATCTTGACTGAAACTTGTGAAAAAAGGAAGTCTCATATACTACTGATAAGGATGTTGTCTGGGTTTAGCCAGTATGGTGATTTCTAAAACATGAATAGAGCTCCCATCTGACCCAGAAATTTTCTTCTTTGCATCTGTCCCTCCAAAATACAGAAACACTAATCATAAAAGATATCAGCACACCTATATTCATTACAGTACCTAGTACAGTAAGCTGGGACATGAAACAGCTAAATGTTCAACAACAGACCACTGTATAAAGAAGTTGTATAGGTATACACAATATGCAACCACAAGAGAAAGTGAGATCATGCAGATCACTGCAATTTGGATAGAAGTAGAGAGTATCATGCTGAATGAACTAAGTCAGAGGTCAGACAAGCACCAAGTGATCTCTCTCATTTGTGCTGTATAGAGAAACAGAGCAAGCGTATAGACAAAATCAATTGATAACAAGTGCTGTGTATGGGAGTACAAACTGAAAACCAGTCCAACTTGACTACGTTGAGAGTGGGTGACTAGATGTGACTCAGGGGCCATGGATTGGGGCTTTTGTGGGCACTTAGGTGGTTGTGAAGTAAGGTGACTATGTGCACCAAAACCATGAATGTTAATACTACTGTAAACACATTAGTGAAGCAATATAGTTTTTTATCATTCAATATTAATATTTTATTTGTGAAAACTTGGATTATCTTGATAAAAAATTGTATGATTCTACCTATATAAGGTCTCTGAATTAATCAAACTCAAGAAAGCAAAACATATGATAGTATTTACGTAGTATGAATGAGGATAGAAAAAAGAGGAAAAATTGTTATCAATGGATATAAAGTAATGAAAAAGAATAAACAATATGTTGTGCCTATAGTTAATATACAGTTTTTTAAAATATTTATTTTATTTCATTGAATCACCATGACAAAAGTTACAAAGCTTTCAGGTTTAAATCTCAGTCATATAATGATCAAACCCCTATCCCTTCAACAGTGCACCTGTTCCCCCACCAAGAACCCCAATATACCCCCTTCCCGCCCCTCCCCAGAACTTGAGTGGACAATGATCTTCATTTTATTCTCTCTATACTTTGGATACGTTCAATATTTCAACAGAGAACTGAGTATTATTATTTGGATTTTTCCCCCAACAATGAAACCTGCAAAAAAGGAACCATTTGATAGTTTGTTTTCCATTGCTGAAAATGAATATTATAGGATCTCGCACAGCCTCTATCACGGCCACACGGTTTTGGATTTCTGTTGTTTTAGCTCAGTTTACAGTCTAGTTGCATTTCTATAAGTCTCTGGGTGCCAAAATGGGTTAGTAGACCTCCCGGATCATAGTCTTTAAGGAGCAGAGGGGCCGTGTCGTGTGTGGTGAAACAATATAGTTTTAATTGAAACTTAGATGTGAGGAGAGAGAAAGAAAATATACGTTCAATAGAGAACTCCAGAGTAGAAAAAGCACAGAGACAAGAGTAGCGAGATGCGTGTTCAAGGGAGAACACAGACTTAGAGAGCAACCCTATTGAAAACACATTACTTAAACTATGATAGAAAGAAACATGCAAAATGAAATAAATAAAATGAGAGAAAGCCAAATTATCTTGTCATACCCAGGATATATAGTCCAGGCAGTTTTTTTTGCAGTGAATGGTAGTGATTTTTGGTAAAAAATAGCTCTAAGGGAACTGTGATCTATTAGGATGGCAACTCCTCTATTTATGCACACACCACACACTTCCATTACTTTCATTTCAAATTATATGAGCTGCGGTGATGTCTCACAGAATGTAAGCCCTGAACTATATGGCAGTGGCTAATGCTGCAGCCCATCTACTATGATCTTAGGTTGCATTAAAAGAAGTAGTGTGCTTTTCACAGGAGGGGAGAGTCTTACTGATCAAAAATTGTTTTTGCGAAATCATCTTAGTTTTAGACTGAGGGAAATAATCCAAAGCAATGATATTAGAAATGGAAATGGTATTCTCTGATATTTCTTTAGCAAAGAGTGAAGATTTCTATTGTATTTTAAAAAA
The DNA here is from genome assembly GCF_027595985.1 of Sorex araneus. NCBI lineage: Eukaryota > Metazoa > Chordata > Mammalia > Eulipotyphla > Soricidae > Sorex > Sorex araneus. The sequence continues at coordinate 35,714,333 of NC_073313.1, forward strand.
ATCTTAGAGCCCTTATGGAGAAAACAGTTTTATTTATTTAGTTTTTATAAGAAATTAATAAAGGTATATTGGATGTGTGGTCCAGTACTTCCATACATTTTCATACCTATAATTCCAAACTCTAAGATAGCAGATTGAATGATCAAGGTCCTATTTGTCTATGATTTTTAATTGAAATTTATGGCCAAATAATAGTTCTCCAATGTTGCATAAGGTAGGATGCACAAAACTTGTCCTCTACATTAACAGTGAGCCCATTGATATATGGATGATATTTTTTTAAAGCCCCTCTTCCAAACTGGGTGAGTACAAGTGACAGTGCAGGTTGCAGTAGCACCAAAGTGAAGAGCTCATCCACCAGTCTTCTAAGAAATTTATTAATTCATTCTTTTAGTATTAATAAATAGGAAGACACAGTGCTAAGCAGAAATATAGTGAACCAGAAGTGTGAGTGTGAAGTCAAAAAAGTAGTTAACTGCTATTAAATTGTTTTCCTACTGTATATATGGACTGGAGCAATAGCACAGCGGGTAGGGCGTTTGCCTTGTACGTGGCCGACCCGTATTTGACTCCTCTGTCCCTCTCAGAGAGCTCGTTAAGCTACTGAGAGTATCCCGCCCGCATGGCAGAGCCTGACAAGTACAAGTGGTGTATTTGATATGCCAAAAACAGTAACAAGAAGTATCACAATGGAGACATTACTGGTGCTGGCTCCAGCAAATCCATGAACAATGGGACTACAGTGTACTGTATATATATAAATGTGAAATTCTGTTTACCCAGTCCTGTTTAAAAATATGTCAAAAAATTTTAAAGTGCGTTCATAAGGGTCAGAGAGGTAGTACAGAAGAGTAGATACTTGGCTTACATGCATGGTGATCTGTGTTCTATCTTCAGCAAAACAAATGCTACCTCTGGCACCACATACAGTCTCTTAAGCACTACTAGGAGTGATCGCTATGTGTAGCTGAGTGTGTCCTCAAATGTACAAACTTTGTTAAATTGCATATGCAAATATTATAGTCAAGGAATTAAGAGAAAAACAGCAGGCAAGGCACTTGCCGTGCACCTGGTTGACTCAGGTTCAATCCCCAGCACTGCATACTGTCCCAACCAATCACCACCAGAAGTGATCCGGGAGCACAAAGCCAGGAGCAAGCTCTGAACACTGCCAGGTGTGACTCAGAAGCAAAAACTGATAAATGCAATCTACAGTTTCCATTTCATATACAAAAGTTACTGGAAGTAAATGTCTTCTCAAATAATATTCTTAGAAATTCAGTACAAGAATAAACACATGTACACACATGTATGTATATAGGTATTGACACGTATATATATGTATATATACACACACACACACACATTGTGAAGTTGCAGTATGGGTGTGGTGATTAAATAGGAGGTGAAACAAATCAGCAGGGTAGAAATTCTTCACCAAATTCAGTGCAATTGAGCATACAAATTTGGGTTTAGGGGTTGATAAAAGGAATATCTGTCTTAGAAAATATTCTCACATTTTTCTCAGCAAAGAACTTAAAGATATTTCCTTAGTGTGAGGAGCACTTAAGAGAATGGACATAGTCATCTGGCTGACTTCCTTAATTGGCTCAGGCTCATGATTTTTATACTTGTCATAAACTTGCACAATTAAAGGTTTAAACAATTGATCAATATTCCTAACAAAGTGGTGAATTTCATATTGCTTAGAAGTTCCATGACATGCTGTATGAACTGGAAAAGATAAATAAATAAAAGTAAAAGTAGTGGATCAATCTTTATAAAGGAAAAGTAGTGAAAAAGCAAAAGTAGTAAAATTAAGTAAAGCTTCAATAATCAGTTGAAACATACATATCAGATAAAGTTGTAAAAGACCAGGAACATAAAATATGTGTATGAGGAAATCAAAATATAAAGTCTTAGAAGTGTTCAAACTTAATAGCTATCATCCCAAGGTAGAATGCCATACATATAGAATGATATCTGGATCTCATGGTAACTGCAAAATGAACATCTGTACTTAATAGTACAGATTTTATTTGTGCTGTGGCACCTGGGCAGCTACAGGGTGACAGCAAGACTAACTTTTTGTATCTGTATCAATCAATAGCATGAGAAGTGGTGCCTACCTCCTGAATTTTCCGAGAACTGTGCTTCTCAGGCTGGGGCAAGGTAGAAGTATTTTTTAGAAAAGGAAAGTCAATTTCCATTTCTATCAGTTTTCTTTTTCGGTTTGTTACCACAAAAAAAGAATTTCTGGAGGGGCCGGAGCAATAGTACGGTGGGTAGGGCGTCTGCCTTGCACGCGGCTAACCTGGGTTCAATCACCAGCATCCCATATGGTCCTTTGAGCACCACCAGGAGTGCAGAGATTACTGACTGCAGAGCCATGGCTAGCCCCTGAGCATTGCTGGGTGTGACCCAAAAAGCCAAAAAAAAATTTTCTGGAGAAGACAGTGAAGAAAAAAAAGATTATTGAGAGAAAATAGAAATTCTAAGGTGATAAGAGAGAGAGAAGAGAGAGACAGACCGACAGACAGAGAGAGAGGGAAGTAATTTGAAGTACAGTAAAGGAAAGATTACATACCCTGAGATGTGATGTAGATGATGACTCTGACTGGAGGCTGCTTTAAAGGAAATAAAGAGACTGACTTCAGAATCATGTGTGTGCAGAGTTGCTCTGAGAAGGCGATTCCAATCTTTCTTAACTTGAGTCTTTGTGCAAGAGTCCATTGCTAGGTTAAGTCAAGTACTTTGGAGCTCGGCTGGTTTTTATTTCGAGTTCTCTTCTTGTCTGTTGTTTCTACCGAATTGTATCCTAATGGCATCCAGTCATTGGGTTTGAATTGGGGCTAGTCTGAAGTTGGAGCTTCAGACGGGTCTCAATTCTGGGGTGGGCTTATTAAACGGTTTATGAATTGGACATCCCCTTTAGTAAGTAGAAAGGCATTGCAAGGCCTTGCATAAAATGGAGGGTTTTAATAAGCAGAAAGAGGATGTTGCAGAGTTATTAGTAAAGAAATATGATTATTTTGGGTAAAGACACCACCCCTCGGGAAGTTTGAGGGTGTTTTTATTTTTTTCTTTTAGATTATCTCACTGTGGACCAGGAAACTCCAGACTAGATGGTTTAAGATTATACTTTTGGGAGAGGTTTAAACTGAAATTATGTTAGCCATCAAGTCTCAAAGGAACCTTGCATAAAGAGCTCCATCTGGGGCCATTTTTCTTTCTCTATTTTTAACAGAACAAACAAAACCAAATTCTTAGATTATGAGAACAAATTGATGGTCGCCAGAGGGCAAGAGGAATAGGGGTGTGTAGATGGACTTTAAGTTGGATAGAAATTAGACTTATAGTGGGAGTCATAATCTGGTATGTACAAATGTTGAATTGTAATGCTTACACCCAAAGTCTGTAAAGTGTTATAAAATGGTATTACTTTAACAAAAAAGAAAATAAACAACTCCACTATTCAGGGTTGCTTTAGGGGGATTCCTTATTGATTTTGAGACTGTACTAGATAAAAAGTAAGAGCTTCTAGCATGCACTAGTGATTATTTAATATTATGAAGAAAAATAACCAATTCAATAAAGGTAGAAAAATGTAAAGGTTTTTCTGAGGCGACTATTTGTATTGTAATTTTTCACAATGACCTAAGATTATTTTACATGTTATGGCTTACAAGGAAAAAAGTATATTAAATTTAACACCTCTGTTTTGTGGGTGTTTTTTGTTGTTTCAATAGCTGCATCTCTTTAAAATAGATGCTTATCTAAGCATCGAATATGAATTTAAATTAGTAATAATTTCCCCATTTATTCCTCACTAGTCATAGTAATTCTGTATAATGTTCAATATATAATTTTGTCTTCATTCTGAGAAATACCAGGAGGTAAATTCATGGTTCTGGTTCAGAAAATACAATCCTTAGCCATTAAATGAATTCTCCATATCTTTAAAATCAACATGTTTTGAAAAGAGTAGCATATATTTATCTTGCTTTAGAGAAAGTTCAAATTTCTCTCTAGTTTAGTTAGCAGTTTAATTTTATTTTTCCTCCAAGTAGAGCTTTTTCATAAAAAATGAATCTTGATTTTCTTTTCCTGCAGCAGAATTAATTTTTTCTGGCCTGGTTTAATTTATTTATCTTTTTTTTATTAAACCAGATTTTAGGAGTGATAGCACAGGGGCAGGGTGTTTGCCTTACACATGACCGACCTGGATTCAATTCCTCCGTCCCTCTCGGAGAGCCCAGCAAGCTACTTAGAGTATCCCGCTGCACGGCAGAGCCTGGCAAGCTACCCGTGGCATATTCGATATGCCTAGAACAGTAACAACAAGTCTCACAATGGAGACATTACTGGTTCCCGCTGGAGCAAATTGATGAACAACGGGACAATGGGACGACAGTGCTGCAGTGCAATGCTGTTTTTTTTTTTTTTAATTCAAATTGGCTCACAGAAAAATCTTACTTTACAAATGAGGAACAAAATACATTAATATGGAACCCACTAGAAATTACAAAAAAGCTAATTTGGGGGGCCAACCACATTCCTTCCAGGACCATTCAGAGGAAATGGGCAGTGGTGAATGATAGTAATGATCTCAGTCTGAGATCCTGAGTTTGTACATGACTTTTCCTGGTCAAATGCACATTTTTTTTAAAAAAAGGAAATGAAATCACTGTGAATTTATTTATTTATTTATTTATTTATTTTATTGAATCACCATGAGATAGTTACAAGCTTTCATGTTTGGGTTACAATCTCACAATGATCAAATACCCATCCCTCCACCAGTGCGCATTCCCCACTACCAATATCCCGGGTATAACCACCCTTTCCCACACTCCCCCTGCCTCCATGGCAGACAATATTCCCTATACTCTCTCTCCACTTTTGGGCATTATGGCTTGCAACACAGACACTGAGAGGTCATCATGTTTGGTCCATTATCTACTTTCGGCAGGCATCTCCTATCCCAACTGGTTCCGCCAGCCATCATTTTCTTAGTGATCCCTGCTCTATTCCATATGCCTTCTCCCCTCCACTCATGAAGCAGTCTTCCAGCGATGGGGCAATCCTCCTGGCCCCTGTATCTACTGTCCTTGGGTGTCAGCCTCATGTGATGTTATTCTATACTCCACAAATGAGTGCAGTCCTCCTATGTCTGTCCCTCTCTTTCTGACTTATTTCACATAGCATGATACTCTCCATGTCAAGATTTCTGGGTGAGGATTCCATCTGTCTTTAACTTGGATTATGGGTACAAGGCCAAGATAAAGACAACTGTTCCTTCCCAGTTGATCTTGGTTGATCTTGACGGTTTCTAATTAATTTTGAATTCAGCTCAAAATTTCTTAGGGATCATTTTCAAAAGAAGTGGAGCACGTGCCTGGCTGTCTCTGAACCTTCAGAACCATACCTCAGGGCCAGATATTGCCAAAAATGACTCTTGGAATATTCTCTAAAAACACTGGGGATTGACCTTAATCTTAAAATTATGTGTGTATATATAAATATATATATGTGCATATATATATATATATATATATTAGGGGTATAGCAAATGCCCAAAAGCAATAGAAACAATGAGCAAGAGAACTGGATTTCGGTATGAAGCATGTCACTGATGGTGGGGGGTGGGGGAGGTGGGCAGATAGGTCAGGGAAGGGTACAATATGACATTGGTGGAGGGAATTTGTGACTCTGGAAAAGATGGAAAGCTGTAAGTAGGTATAAAATGAGTATCATAGAGGCAAGTTGGAGGGGAGGGGTGGGAGGAAAACTGGGGATGTTGGTGGATGGTGAAAGGACTGGTGTTGGAACATTGTATGCCTGGAACTCAATTAACAATAACTTTGTCACATTTAAATTCACAGAGATTCATCACTAGTAATCAGGGAGATACAAATCAAAACAACAATGAGATGTCATCTCACACCACAGAGACTGGCACACATTCAAAAGAACAAAAGCAACCAGTGCTGGAGTGGATATGGGGGGAAAAGGGACGCTCCTTCACTGTTGGTGGGAATGCCAACTGGTCCAGCCTTTCTGGAAAACAATATGGACAGTCCTTCAAAACCTAGAAATTTAACTTCCATATGACCCCACAATATGATTTCTGGGAATATATCTCAAAGATGCGAAAAAGCACAGTAAAAATTGCATCTTTACCTATATGTTCATTGCAGCACTGTTCACAATAGCCAAAATCTGGAAACAACCCGAGTGCCCTAAAACAGATGACTGGTTAAAGAAACTTTGGTACATCTACACAATGGAATACTACGCAGCTGTTAGGAGAGATGAAGTCATGAAATTTGCTTATAAATAGATACACATGGAGAGTATCATGCTAAGTGAAAAGAGTCAGAAAGAGAGGGACAGACATAGAAGGACTGCACTCATTTGTGGAGTATAGAATAACATCACATGAGGCTGACACCCAAGGACAGTAGATACAAGGGCCAGGAGGATTGCCCCATCGCTGGAAGACTGTTTCATGAGCAGAGGGGAGAAGGCAGATGGAATAGAGCAGGGATCACTAAGAAAATGATGGCTGGCGGAACCAGTTGGGATAGGCGATGCCTGCCAAAAGTAGATGAGATGGTGTGTTCCTCAGCAGAGCAGTCCAGGAGGAAATTTATTCATCACTCCTGAGTGCACAGCTCTGCCCTCCGTCTCCTTAAATGTGTACGTCCCTATTTCTTTTTTTCTATAAAAACTGCTTCTCGTTACCTTTTAGAAGAATGGTTTATCAGGTATTCTTAGAATTAGAGAACCTAAAGTAACCTGTTTTGTTTTGGCACAAACTCTTTTTTTTTTTGAGAGAGGGTACATCAGGGCTGTTCTTAGGGCTTACTCCTGGCTCTGCACTCAGGGAACACTTCTGGCAGGGCTCAGGGAACCATACGGAGTGCTGGGAATCAAGCCTAAGTTGACTGAATGCAAGGCAAGCGTCCTACCTGGTGTACTATAGCTGCAGCCCTTCTTGTGCCAACTCTGGTTTCTTGAATATTGGCCTTCATATGCAGAGAACTTGAACTTAAAGTTTACTGACATTTCGAGTTTTCCCTGGCCCATGTATCCAATTTTTCTTTTAAAACAATAGAATATAAATCATCTTTGCTGCTGCAGGGGAAGAAAAGTCTGTCATGCACAAATATTTGGGTTTTTGCCAAAAGGTTTTGTTGCTCCTTTGAAAGAGACATTTACATGTATAATGAAAATCTGAGTCTGCCAGGGAGTTTCCTACAATGTAAGTGAAGGATCTAATCTCCTTAACCATTTTTAAATAGAGAATCAAAATTGTGTCTTCACCTTGACCTGACACCATGCACAAAAGTCAGATCAAAATGGATTAAAGACCTCAACATTAGACCACAAACCATAAGGTACATTGAAGACAAGGTCGGCAAAACCCTCCACGATATTGAAGATAAAGGTATCTTCAAACGTGACACGGAACTAAACAATCTAGTAAAAACAGAGATCAACAAATGGGACTACATTAAACTAAAAAGCTTCTGCACCGCAAGATATACAGTGACCAGAATACAAAGACTATCCACAGAATGGGAAAGGATATTTACACAATACCCATCAGATAAGGGGTTGATATTAATGGTATATAAAGCACTGGTTGAACTCTACAAAAAGAAAACATCCAACCCCATCAAAAAATGGGGCGAAGAAATGAACAGAAACTTTACCAAGGAAGAAATACGAATGGCCAAAAGGCACATGAAAAAGTGCTCTGCATCACTAATCATCAGAGAGATGCAGATCAAAACAACCATGAGATACCACCTCACACCACAGAGACTGGCACACATCCAAAAGGACAAAAGCAACCGCTGTTGGAGAGGATGTGGGGAGAAAGGGACCCTTCTACACTGCTGGTGGGAATGCCGGCTAGTTCAGCCCTTTTGGAAAACAGTATGGACGATTCTCAGAAAACTAGAGGTTGAGCTCCCATTTGACCCAGCAATACCACTGCTGGGAATATATCCCAGAGAGGCAAAAAAGTACAATCGAAACAACATCTGCACATGTATGTTCATCGCAGCACTGTCTACAATAGCCAGAATCTGGAAAAAACCCGAATGCCCCCAAACGGATGACTGGTTGAGGAAACTTTGGTACATCTATACAATGGAATACTATGCAGCTGTTAGAAAAAAGGAAGTCAAGAATTTTGTAGTTAAGTGGATGGGCATGAAAAGTTTCATGCTGAGTGAAATGAGTCAGAAAGAGAGAGACAGACATAGAAAGACTGCACTCCTCTATGGTATATAGAATATCAGAGTGGGAGACTAATACCCAAGAACTGTAGAAATAAGTACCAGGAGGTTGACCCCATGGCTTCGCGGCTGGCCTCACGTTCCGGGGAAAGGGCAACTCAGAGAAGCGATCACCAACTACATTGTAGTTGAAGGCCATGTGGGGGAAGGGAGTTGCGGGCTGAATGAGGGCTAGAGACTGAGCACAGCGGCCACTGAACACCTTTATTGCAAACCACAACAGCTAATTAGAGAGAGAGAACAGAAGGGAATGCCCTGCCACAGTGGCAGGGTGGGGTGGGGGGGAGATGGGATTGGGGAGGGTGGGAGGGACGCCGGGTTTACGGGTGGTGGAGAATGGGCACTGGTGAAGGGATGGGTTCCCGAACTTTGTATGAGGGAAGTATAAGCACAAAAGTGTATAAATCTGTAACTGTACCCTCACGGTGATTCTCTAATTAAAAATAAATAAATTATTAAAAAAAGAAAAAAAAATTGTGTCTTCATAAGGGTTATACACCAACTGTTTCCTGTGCCTTCCTTGTCAGTCTTTCATAACCTTCCTCTTCCACCAAGTCCTTTGCCTTATCTGAGGCTATTTAAAATGGTGACTGAAGCCACATGGGATAGGTGCTCAGGCTTACCTTACCTTATCCATACAGGAGATATTATTAAGCTTTCTATTTTTTCTCTTATGGCTCTATATTTTACTTATTTTATTATTTGTGAGTCAGAAGAAAACCCAGTGGGACATGGGTTGATTTCCTCTCTATATTGACACTCCACACTTTACAGTTGTTCATCATTAGGGGAAGATTGTTGATTTGGCAGGGAGAAAGTTCAAAGATGACAGATGAGGCAATTTTACTGAGGTCTGTGTATAACTTAGTGCCCAGGGAATTCAAGAGAGGCAATCAAGTTCTTTAAGACTTTTGAACAAACCCAAGATTTTTCCCCCAAATTTTATTTTATTAAAACACCTTGACTTACAAAGTTAATCAAAGTTAGGTGTTTGACATACAATGTTCCATCACTGATCTCACCACCAGTGTCAACTTCCCTCCACAGTGTTCCCAGGTTTCCTCTCCTGTGCCACCCCACCCCCAGCCCCAAACAGCCATCTTGACAGGTACCTTTTATGTTTAATTGCTAAAGTTTGGGTCTTTTGATTCCATATAAGTTTAGAGTTTTTACTTAATAATTATTTTTTAATTTGAGGTACCATGATTTACAGTACTTTTTCATGATTACGGTTTCATGCATACAATGTTTCAGCACCAGCCCCTACACCACAGTGTTCATTTCCCTCCATAATTGGCTCAGTGTCCCCCTCTCAAACCCTGCTGTGTCCCATGACTTTGTGTAGTTATGCTCTATAATCAGTTCCCAAAGTATTTCATACTTAGTGACTCATATATTTGAGGTAAACATAATTTGCAAAGTGTTTAAATGGAAAATTGTTGGATATACTGAATGAATGTAGACTAAGACCACTAAATGAGAAAATTATCTAAATACTAAGCACTTCCAGTACATTGAGAGCTACTAAAAAATTTTAATACCCATTATTCTTTTGCAAAGCGTGGGTGTTTGGAATCATACCTGGCAGCATTTACCCTGACTCTGTGCTCGGGGGTCACTCCTGGTGGTGTTTTGGGGACCATATGCAGCATTAGGAATTGAGCCAGGGTAAGTCGAGTGCAAGGCAAGTGCCTTCACCCCTGTATTATCTCTCTGGACTATTTTTGATAGGGGATGGGCCTTGCCCAGCAATGCCTTTCTACTTACTAAAGGGGATGTTCAATTCATAAACTGTTTAATAAGCCCACCCCAGAATTAAGACCCTTCTGAAGCTCCAACTTCAGACTAGCCCCAATTCAAACCCCAAATATGGGGCTAGTCCTGGCTCTGTGCTGGCTGAAGTATGCAGTACTGGGAACCAAACCAGGGTCAGCCTTATACAAGGCATGAGCTTTAACCACCCCAGTCCTATCCTTGGCTTCCCATCATGTTTTCATGACTCTGTATGTGTGGTGTATGTGTATGATCAGAGATTGATATTTTTCACTAATTTCACTAATTTCAGCAGATTTTCAAATTTTTCTGTTATGAAATTTGTACTACTAAAACAAATATAAGACCAGAAAAGATAGTACACTAGACAAAACACTTGCTTGTATCAGCTGTATCAGTTGAAATCCTGGTTTGAATCCTCAGCAACACCTATGGTACATTGAGTCACGTAAAGTCCCTGAGCAAAGCACATGTAGCCCATCTCCCAAAATAAGTAAAACAAAGCAAAACACAAAAAACAGAAATTATGACCTTAAAACTCTTTAACAGTTTCAGCAGTTTTCTCACGGCTGACCTTGTCATAGGCAGAGTTGGTAGTTCAGGTGAGAGCTGATGCCTGTGTATAAAGGGGACATTTGTGTATGGGTCAGTGGTTTGTCATATAGCTGCCATTTAGTGCCTCATAGTGTTCAGCAATAAAGATTGCATTAGAGATAATTTGAAAGGCTGTTTTTCCCAGCTCTTTGATTACATCTACCTTCTTGATTTCCCAATATTTCACATTTACTTGAAGTAGCTGAGTGAATTTTAGCATCTTCCCTCTCTGGTATGTGGTATTAGAACTCTGCTCACTTAGAACTTCATTGCCTTTTCAGCATATTTCAAAGCTTTTTCTTTCTTAAACTCTGAGCTGACAATTACTGGGAACCTATTTCTCCTTTACTCTGGGGCATAGATTAACTAAATGTGATACTTCTCCACATGAGCATAAATAACTAGAGTTCAAATTGGTATCTCAAAGAAAAGGGCAAGGGAGGATGGAACAATAGAGAACTCGCCTCAAGCTCGAGAGATTAGAGGAGGCTTCTAGATTTTTTTGTATTAGACCTTGAATCGAAGTCCTGACTGATGAATATGACAGACTTGCTCTTACTTTCTCACTTTACTTCTCCTCTTCTTTCCTGAACACATGATATCAAGTTCAGTCTGTGGTCCCTATTGTTGAAAAATACCTTGTTACAGCTACTTTTCCTTGATCAAATATAGTTCACTGTAGTCTTCATTTTAACTGAATTGTCAATGACATTCGAGTTCTATGCCTCTTGAAACACTGTTTCCCTGGCGTATAAAGGGGGGCCACGTGGTCCCCCTGTGTATCTCCAAGATATTTCAAGGGAAACAGCTAGTGAAATTGCATATATCAGGGTCATCGCACAAGACTAGGGGGTCAACCAGTAGCATGGGGGCCACAAGAAGGATACAAATTTGGCAGGGGGTGAACTGTCACTGTCACTGTCATCCCCATCCCGTTGTTCATTGATTTGCTCAAGGGGGCACCAGTAACATCTCCATTATGAGACTTGTTGTTACTGTTATTGGCAAATCGAATATGCCACGAGTAGCTTGTCAGGCTCTGCCTTGCGGGGGCAAGATACTATCGGTAGCTTGCCAGGTTCTCTGAAAGGGGCAGAGGAGTCGAACCCGGGTCAGCCACGTGCAAGGCAAATACCCTACCCGCTGTGCTATTGCTCCAGCCCTAATTGGCAGGGGGTGGAATGTTGGGAAAATGTTGAGAAAAACTTGTCTAAATAGATCCTTGTCCTGCTCACCTGATTTTCTCCATGCTTTGGTTGTTAACTTCCTTTTTGCCATAAATATTGGTATGTTTCAGGGCTGAATACTCAATATGCTTATCAATGGATAGGTATAGAAAACACAGTTTCCATGGGCTAACGATTCTTACACCCAGTTGCATGTTAGAAAAGACTTCAAAATTCACTAACACCCTCACCCCTGTAGAAATTCTTATTAAATTGTTTTTTTGGGGGCAGAGGAATACTAGCATCTTATTTCAAAGCTCCACCAGTGAATCAAGTTTGTAGCAGAGTTAAAAGTCACTAAAAGGAATCATCTCATCCAGTTCAACAACCCCAAATAAAACAAAAAATGTGCACTGCCTTCAGCCTTGAACTTTCAAACTTAAAACTCACAGCACTAGGGTTACTAATGGACATTTCCATTATGCTTAATGTCCTCTTCAAAGTTAGCTTGTTCAAAATTTAACCTGCTATTTCTCATCTAAATCTTCTTCACAGTTTCTTTTCTCAGAAAATGGCATATGCCACAATTCAAATTTTCACTCAGGACCCAAAACTAGTAAAACTGGATTCCTCTCATTCTTCCATTTCCTATATACAGTCAACAAACTTCTTTCTTATTTCTCCCAAATTGATATTTAACTTGCTAATTCATTATCACTATCCCAATTTCCCCAATATATGTCAAATCACTTTTTACTTAGAATGATCCTGTGGCTTCTTAATTGGTCTCAAGTGTTCAATTTTCATTCCTTTTCAACCCCGCAGTCTTTAAATACCTGCATAGCCATCTTTCTGAAAAATAATGCTATTACTTCCCTACCCCTAAATTTTCAAATAATTTTTATCACACAAAGATAAAATCCATGTCTTTAGAACTTTACTATACTGGCCTTTGGTCATTCAACTTGCTTTATTTACTAACATGCATCAGTAACAATAACTTCTGTGGTTGTTCTTAATTATCTTACACATCATGTACTCCTTGTCAAGGGCCTTGACATAGGATCTACTATGCTGATATTAATAAAATGTGTCTACATTTCATATTTATAATCTACATCAGTTTGAGGATCACTCCCCTCAGGACACACTTCCCTTGATTTTAGGAACTAACCCGTATCCACTTAATATTTTTATTACTATAAATATTACAGGGTTGGAGCGATAACACAGTGGGTAGGGCATTTGCCTTGCACTCCGCCAACCTGGGTTCTATTTCTCCACCCCTCTCAGAGAGCCCAGCAAGCTACGGAGAGTATCTTGCCTGCATGGCAGAGACTGGCAAGCTACCCATGGTGTATTCAATATGCCAAAAACAGTAACAACAAGTCTCACAATAGAGATGTTACTGGTGCCCTCTCAAGCAAATCAGTGAGCAACGGGATGGCAGTGATACAGTGATACAGTGATAAGTATTACATATGGTTATTTAATTTCTATATTTTCATAGGAGACTCTATTACTGTAGGACATTGCTTTCTTCACCATCACATTTTAGGGATCTAGAACAGCATCATACACAGACCCACTCACTAAATATGTATTGTATTTAATATGTAATGAATTGATGTGTGCATGTATGAATATGAAGGAATGGATCTGAACATAAGAGTTATTTGAAAAATGTGATGGAAACAAGATAAAACAGCTATTTGAGGGAGACCATATTTGACTGAAGGCTTCTGGAGAGGAGTTAAATACATGGTTCTAGAAAGTGAAATACAATTTTTTAAAGTCCATGTGTGTCAGAACACTAAATGACACACACGGACTTTTAAAAATGCTCCCAAAGTTCTATTTAAGATATTTTAGGAGAGCTGTTTTTTTTAAAAAATGGAATTGAGGCTAAAAGTAAAATTATTTGATAACTGAATATAAGTTTTGGTTAAGGGAGAAAGAGGACTTAAATGTGATTCTCAAATATTTAATCTGGTTAACTGGAAAAAATGCTAATAACATCAGCAAAGAGAAAGACTACATAGATAAGTGGGATGTTGTTTTGCTATTATTCTATCAAATTGGTGAATTTGGAAGTTGGGGGAAAAAGTCCTTTAAATTTAGGATATGCTGACTGAGATGCTTGAGAAAAAGTCATGTGGAGATACCAAAAAAATAATTTTGCACAGTGATGTGCTACTTGAGAGAGAAGTCATGGCTAAAATTCTGGGTTTGAAAATTTGGGTTGGAGTGATAGTGCAGTGGATAGGGCACTTACCTTGCGTGCAGCTGATGTGAGTTTGATCCCCAGCACCCTATATAGTCCCTCAAGCCAAGCTGTGCCACAAATGATCCCTAAGTGCAGAGCTAGGAGTAAGTCATAGCTAGATGTGACATCCCCTTGCACCCCAGGTAAGGAAAATTCTGTTCTATAGTGTAAAACAATATTGTAGAAGTGGATATCAATATCTACAAACATTTTTTCAGGGGAGCGTCAACACAGCTCCCCACTATTACCAAATATGCTGTTGAGTTTTTCACATTTGAGGCGATAGCAGGGTCAGCACATTCTATTAGGAATTGTGATTTTTTAAAAAAATGTCTACTATGGGGGCCGGAGCGATAGCACAGCGGGTAGGGCATTTGCCTTGCATGCGGCCGACCCGGGTTCGATCCCCGGCATCCCATATGGTCCCCCAAGCACCGCCAGGAGTGATTCCTGAGTGCAAAGCCAGGAGTAACTCCTGAGCAGCGCTGGGTGTTACCCAAAAAGAAAAAAAAAAGTCTACTATGGAATCTTAGGAAATATTTATTTATTTGGGGGGTGGCGCACTGAGGCCACACTTGGCAATGCTCATGGACTACTCCTGGCTGTCTGCTCAGGTATGACCTCTGCCAGAGCTCAGGGAACCATGTGTGGTGTTGGGCATGGAACTCAGCCTGGCCAGGACACATGCAAGGCAAGTGCCTAACTTCGTGTACTATTTCTCTAGTCCCAGGCACCCCGTATACAGCAGAACCACAACATTGGGCCTAAGCAAGAAACGTTCAGGCATGCAGAGCTGGGTTCTAAGTGGGGTGTGTCTGGAATATCCCACCAACTAAATATAAAAATAGGAAAATAAATAAAAGGTGCGGTGATTAAATAAATAAAATGTGAGGGATTTCTATTTGGTGGTAGTATGGCACTGAAATTTTGGTGGTAGGAGAGTGACAATAAAACATATACAAAGTATGCAGCCAACCCTCTAAAATTCACTTATATGATCTATTAATTATAAGCCAATGACAAGGTAAAATTATTTTTAAAAGGTGACTTGATAATGAAAAGCATTAGGGAACCAGTTATTGTTCAGAGTAATCTAAGAACTTTTCCATAAGCTGCAGCTTTATAAGGTAAAGAGTTGGAGGAAAGAGAAGTTAATCATCAGTTTAAATACTGCAGAGTTTAAGAAGCATGAAGAGATAGCCAAAAAAAAAACTTGACTATAATTATGGTGGTATGTATAGGTGACTTGGAAGAGTTAATAAGAATATAGGAGAGTAGTATCTTTATAAGCTAGCAGGGTTTAAACAGAATGCTTAAGGCAAGAAAAAATAAATTATGCTCCCAAATCCTGCAAAATAAACCTTAGGAAAAGAAATAGAAAAATCGAAGAATGTGTGTCATTCACAGAGAGTTAAAAATGCTGAGAGTTCTAGAATTATGCTTTTTGAAGGGATTGTACCTACCAAATTCTACATAAAAGTTATTCTATCTTAGAGCTTAAAACCTTCTATTTTATGCTTTTATATGTTACCTACCTATCTGTTGATTTTCTCCTCTTATTTCCCTGAGATTGGGGTTTATCTGTTTCTGTTTTCTGTTTCTTATTTTTTTATTATTGTACTCAGTTCTTACTCCTAGTTTTGTGCTCAGGGATCACTCCTGGGAGGGTTCAGGGTCTATATATGGTGCAGTGCCTTACATGCTGTACTAGCCCTTCAACCCATATATATTCTGTTGTAGCTTTCTGAATATCTGTAACACTTATTTTCAATCCTTCTTAAGACAAGTTTTAAATCTCCATTTCTTTGTGTCTAGTTGCTGTAGGTTTAATACCTTCCTTTGGCAGAATCATGTAACTAGTTATGAAAGTTACGGAAGTAGAAGGGAAAGGGAGCTGGGAGATTCTCAGGTGACTGGCATCAGTGAATGTGGATACCTGTGACATGAAAGCTGGTGAAACCTGAAGTTTGTAGTGGCTGTACTGGCCAGTGTTCTCATGAAAGGCAAAATATGCTGGCTTTGTTTGCAGAGCTGGTTACTATGAATTACCAGCATCCTCTTTGCTGCATCATAGCTATTAATAGCTTTTGCTTTTCTCTTCCTTGTTCTAGCCATTTCTATAGATCTTAGCTATCTAGTATTGATGAGGTTGAGTCATAGTGGGGACAATCATGTGGTGCCCTGAAATGCTGGAGAAACGGATTGTTCACTATGCCTTTTCTTCCCTAGACAGAGAAACTCTGGAAAGCCTATTAGCATTGAACAATTCTGTCTGGGGGATGGGATGATGCGGGCAAAATAAAGCCCTTCTCTTTCAGGCTATTAATCTTAGTTTTTTTGTTGTTGTTGTTCTAGTATGTTGCTAAAATTTTTTGAGAAGATTCCAGAGCTCCAGCAGAGCTACTTTTGGTTGTGACAAGCTGCCTGGTTGTTGACTTGGGGGTGAAGGTGGGGCAGGGAGGAGGCTGTGATCTTCTATGTTGCCATTTTGGTGATGCTATTCCTATAGATTGGAGCTGAATGCTACCAAAATGTGAATGGAAGGAAAACAGAATCTTTTTTGAATAGATTAAAAGTGTATTCCCCAAGTTCGCTTCCAGGAATCTGACCTTTGACAGTGTGGTGATTTGCTTCAGCATAGAGTAGGAATGATCATTGTCTATTATATCACTGGTAAATGATACTGGAATTTCAATACATAAATGCTTGTAGAAAGTGAATTTGATCCAGTAGGCTTCAAAATGGAGTCACACTCTTTCGCATTGTTTATTATAAAATTAAAAATATAGCAAGGCAGACCTGTTTTATTCTGCCCCTCCCCCCATGTCTTGCATTCTAAATCACAATAAATGGACTCTTTCAATGTGATTTTGTTATTTTTACCCACAATAATTTCTAAAACTCAGATGCCTTTCTTGCTGGGTTCATTACTAAAAATTATTCTAAACAAGTGCTAGACTAAACAAGAAATCTTAGATGTGAAAAGACAGCATGTCATTTTGGTGATATGGATAGAGAAGTGTTTTCTTACTGAATTGTTTAGCTGTTTCTGCTAGAAAAAAAAGAAAGAATAGAGAATACTTGTTAATGTAACAGGCAAATTGTACAGGTTTATTTGTTCTTCAAGTATAAATCCAGATTAGCAACAGAACTGATATATATGGGACAAAAATCCAAATAAAAATAAAATTTTGGAATGTTACACAAATCATTAATTCATCAATACAATTTGCCTTATATTTAGTAAGATGCAAGATGCAAGATGCATGCCTTAGAGAAATCCTTAGCTCTAATTTTAAACGTTTTTCTTTTACGATGGTAAATATCAATTATATGATGTTCAAAAACTGCAGACTTTGTGGTAATAGAGTTATCACATTCCATTACCTAGAGATGTGGTGAATAGAGTAGCCCATAATCATTTTAATCAACTGGCTTCTTTGTTACTCTTAGAACAACTGCAGAAGCCTGAATTGTATGGTTGGTTTCAGATAATTGGCCATTTTCTTCAATTTGAGGGTTACAAAATACCAAACCAAATTTGAAAAGTAACAAACTGTTATGGATCTTTGTTCCTTGAGCATAAGTGTTCTGTGATATGCTCCATTATGATTTAAAACTAGTGTGTTCATATATAGTAAAAAGGTATCTTAGCAGGAAGGATTTATTTAGCCACTAACCATTTCTACAATTTTGTATAATTGTGAATGATAAAGGGCACAAAAAATGAAAAACCAGGAAACATAATTCATAAATTTCAAGGCAAATTTCATAATTTTGAAAACTATTCTGATTTTATAGTAATCCTATGCTAAGGGAAGCAGAGTCCTTTTTTTTATCATAAACAAACCCTAAACTTTCCTGAAAAACACAGAGGTACATAGCAAAATAGAAAGCATAATAAAACTTTTATTTGAAAAATTATTTTAGAATTATGTTTAATTTTATTAGCTATAACCTATAATTTCTAGGCTATCAGCGGGCCTTATTTTTATGTAACTACACACGATTTCTACACATTTTGCCCACAAACTGTAATGTAATATAAAAATGAGATTTTATCTAAATAAAATTAGTGAAATTATCTAAAATTATATATGTTTTAACATTCTAGACTCCTTTAGGGTGGGCAGGGGAGAGATTTGTATCGTGCCCGGTAGTATTTAGGCCTTATTCTTGGCTCTGTGCTCAGGCATCACTTTAGTGAAGCTCAGGGGATCATATTTAGTGTCAAGCATAGAAGCAGGATGAAGGGTGTGTAAGGCAGGTATCTTAACCTCTGTACTATCTCTCTAGTCCATGATATAAGCCTTTTTTTCTTTCCTCTCCAAGCACATCTTTCCATAACATTTTTTAAAAATTAATTTTGCTTTCTGGCTTATTATTGTTTTATTCACTGTTTAATGGTATCTAGAAGTTTTATTTGAACCTTATTTTCTTCATATAAAACAAAAAATAGCGACCAATAATTTAAGCTCATTTTCTTCAGCTCTTAATAGGAACCTTCTAAGTGGTTGTCCATAGTTACTGTTTTAAAATTCATCTTAGTTAAAAAGGTGACTAATTAATTCTGGCCTTTCATCTCCTGCTTAGAGTGGTTCTACGTATGCTGCTATACTGAGTTGCATGTAGTCCTGCAGCTAATGTTTGTGTCAGAAAAATCAATGAAAAAAATTGCCTCCTGTCAGAACTAAAGAGAGGAAGAGTATATATAAAGTACTAATTTCAAAATTACTTGGTTTTAGGTTTGTCAATTTTACAATCAGTATTTTTCTTTACCCAATGTTATAAAAACTGTATATGTTAGTTCTTTCAAAATTTACTATGGCAAAAAAGATAGACATTTTAGGATTTTCTTTCTTGAATTCTGAATTAGGCTGTTCTGAGAGCAATAAAGCACACTCTCTGGGAAGGTTATAATAATGCAGAGAGCAAAGTTTGAACTCTGGAGAAGCTAAGTTATATCAGGTGCCAGTATACTTCTAAGGGAATAATAACAATATAACATGCTTTTAAGGTGAATTGAAAAAGATTTGTTGTCTGCAAACACTGAGTATTTATAATATGCAGTGTTCTGTAGTAGGGTCATGGGGCACACAATATAGTGAAATATGTGACTTGTCCACAGGAAGATTTGTGTAATCTCTTGGAAAAATGTGCATATTTAGCTTGAATGCATAGGAGAAAAAGAGGTACAGAAAGTGGATGGATTAGTGCACTTTGAATAAAAATAATTAAATTAATTGAAATAAAAAATTTAGTTTCTCAGTTGTGTTAATCACATTTTACGTAATCTTCATGGCTACTGAAATATTGTACAGAACTGATGTATAACATATATAGCATTGTTGAATGTTCTTTTGAACAGCACTATTTAGCTCTCGCTTCTTTTCTAAATTAAAGATTAACTCAGTTTATTACTCTCTAAAGTAGTAGGAAAATGTGATTATTTGACATGCAGAGAGGTCATGCTATTTTGTAAACTACGAGTCACGTTCTTAAAACTTATGTTGGAATATTTTTAGAATCTAAGAACAGATGATTTAAAAGAATAAGGACTTTCCTATTATAAAGCAATCGTCTAAAAATGTAGCTGCTTTTAAAATATAAACTATAGGTCTGTGGTTTAGAAAAATACAAATATTTATTAGTTAGATAACATAAATATTAGCATTACTAATAAAAGTTCTAATTTAATGGGAGTTAAGGCAGATTATCGTCAGTCAAATATAATTGACTTTGAGACAAGACATTGAACTAATGTACTTGAGGTAATATTGAACATGATTGTTTCCATGGGAACATCCCTGGAGTGGCTGCTGCCTGAAAGGGCTTTTCAGGGGCAGTTTTAAGATATGGTGGTATTTGTGCAGCAAATTCAGATTCCAATGAAGAGGTTTACATTTTATTTATATATGATGTCTTTAAAAGAAAAGAACGATGTACTGAAACTTATTGTCGTAAGTTAGAAAACAGCATTAGAATGCAGAAGTAGCTCAAGGAAGGATCAGACAAAGATATATAGATGAACTCTGCCCTTGACTAGGTGAGAGAAAAGAGGCAACATCTACACCTTGTGCAATCTGTATAAAGTACGTTGTGGTAGAAAATAAAAGGTACGTATAGCTTTTGTTGGCTGTGTCATGGATGTTTTACCTGGAAAAGGCAATAGACTATGCATATATCCAGTAAAGTGGATTCTGCTGGGAGAATAGAATTCCAGCAACATATTCTGTAATTAAAGAATGAAATGGCGCATAGAGCAACAGGTTACCATGACCTGCAAAGAGAGAAGGATTGCTGTAGCCCAGAGATTTATGTCTCATCATGTAGCTGAAAAGGGGTGATTAAGTTTTCACAAAAGGAAAAGTAGTGATAGATAATAGAACACCACTTATGGGCCTTTCGTAAGTGTACATAATTTTTATAACTAGTTTGATGTTTCTGTAGCTCTCAAAATTATGGACTTATTCATTGTCAAAAATCCTTTCATCATCTTCAGGTCTTTACTTTAGGCAGAATCTTAGACATCTTTACTAGTCCATTCTCTGCTGAGCTGCCCTTGTCTTAGATTTTCAGAAAGAACTGGCAAAAACTGGCAAGCAACATCATATGCACAATGGCTCCTTAGTAAGCCTGAGTTAATTCAGTTAGCTCAATACCTTGATGAGTATATCCTACTATTATTCAGGTATCAAGATGAATAAAACAAGTTCTAGCTATATTAACATCTTGTCTGAAGTTGCATAGTATGTGACAGGGTCATAGATGAAACTGTGTTGTACCTGAATGTATAAAAGCCTGGATCTCACTCACTAAAGTCCACCCTTCTATTTAGCAATATGAGAAAATATCACTTGTCAAGCAAATGAGAAAATACATGTTTAGATATATAGATTCATAGACCTATTAGCACAGTGGGTAGGGTGTTTGCCTTGTACGAAGCCGACCCCGGTTCGATTCCTCCATCCTTCTCAGAGAGCCCGGCAAGCTACCGAGAGTATCTCGCCATCACAACAGATCCTGGCAAGTTGCCCATGGCATATTCAATATGCCAAAAACAGTAACAACAAGTCTCACAATGGAGACGTTACTGGTGCCCGCTCAAGCAAATTGATGAACAACGGGACGACAGTGCTACAGTGCTATGATTGATGTACTGATTCTTCCCTAAAATTAGTTGCTTTCTGAATACCTGTAAGGTAGCATGATAATAGTTTTTGTTCCCATAGTAATTTCTGGATGATTTTGTGATATTATGGTTAAATTCCTTATTATATATGTGTGTATACACACATATGTATACAACTACATGGACACACAATTATATTCTAAATTTATACTTAATAACATATAAAAATATTTAGGATGCAAAATGCTTTTTATATCACATGAGTCTATTTATATGAAGGGAACAAAATTTTTGCCAGGGAGAAAAATTCTGAGAAAAAGTATACCAAAATATTGATATTAAGTACCTTTGAATGTTGGGATTAGAAACTAGGTTTTATTTCATTGCCATTTATTTCCCCCAAATTTTATTATGAAAAAAGTCAGGTATACTTTTTTTTTTTTGCTTTTTGGGTCACACCTGGTAATGCACGGGGTCACTCCTGGCTCTGCACTCAGTAATTACCCCTGGTG
Source organism: Sorex araneus (assembly GCF_027595985.1). Classification (NCBI taxonomy): domain Eukaryota; kingdom Metazoa; phylum Chordata; class Mammalia; order Eulipotyphla; family Soricidae; genus Sorex; species Sorex araneus. The sequence continues at coordinate 35,736,088 of NC_073313.1, forward strand.
GTGCTCAGGGAACCATATGGGATGCTGGTAATCGAATCCAGGTTGGCCGCATGCAAGGCAAGTGCACTACCCGCTGTACTCCAGCCCAAAAAGTCAGATATACTTTAAAGTTGAAAAAAATTATGGCTCATTTTGCATTTCTTATCAGTATTTTCTATGGGTTCTTTTGTTGTGGTTGTTTTGACTTTTGGACTATAGCTTGCTGTTCTCAAGGCTTACTCCTGATTCTGGGCTCAGGGATCATTCTTTGTGGTGCTTGAGGGATCATACGCAGTGTCAGGGATTAAACCAGAGTCAGCTGCATGCATGACAAAAGCCTCAGCCCTAAACTTTTTCTCAGCTCCAATAATGCATTTTTATTTATTTTTAATTTTTTATTGAATCATCGTGAGATGCAGTTGCAGAGATTTCAGACTTCATGTTTGAGTTTTAGTCATACAGTGATCGAACACCCATCCCTCCACTAGTGCACATTTTCTACCACCAATGTCCCCAGTACCCCCTCCCCATCCCACCCATCCCCCTGCCTCTATGGCAGAAAAATTTCCCCATACTTTCTCCCTACTTTGGGAATTATGATTTGCAATATAGATACTGAGAGACTATCATGTTTGATCCCTTATCTGCTTTCAGTATACATCTCCAATCCCAAAGTATCCCTTCAACCATCATTGACTTAGTGATCCCTTCTCTATCCCAGCTGCCTTCTCCCCCGGCTCATGAGGCAGGCTTCCAACCGTGGAGCAATATTTCTGGCCCTGTCTCTACTGTCCTTATGTGTCAGTCTCATATTATTTTAATAATGTATTTTTATTTTTTAAATTGTTTTTGGCATTCTGGGTCACACCCGGCGATGCTCGGGGCTTATTCCTGGCTTTGCACTCAGGAATTACACCTGGTGGCACTTGGGAGACCATATGGGATGCTGGAAATTGAACCCGGGTTGGCTGTGTGCAAGGCGAACATCCTACACGCTGTACTATCGCTCCAGCCCCAATAATGTATTTTTTAAAGTACAAGCACATTATTTTTTTAATGAGGTGAGGGATGGAGAGTTAGTTCAATGGTAGGGCAGAAGCATAAGCTTTGCATGCAAGAAGCTGGATCCCAACCCATGCAGTCTTTGTGGTTTCCTGAGCACTGTCACCAATGATTCCTGAGCACTGAGCCCCTAAGAACCACTGGGTGTGGCCCTAACACCAAATGAAATGATTGCTGTATATTTTTCTATTTGATGAAAATTTCTATCAAAAAATATTTTCTTTCTGTACATGGTTTTCTCCCAAAAGAAGGCACAGAGTTCTAAAAGCTGACAATATTTTGATGAAAATATCAAGTTGATGTTTGCAGTTGTTGGCAACAGCCTTTGAGTACTTTCTTGATTAACGTGAATTTCCCCCATTAAGCTTGGTGTGACTGTAAGATGCTAACGTCATCGGTACAGTCTGATATCAGAATATATGTTTAGTATTGACTTACCAATATCTGGTTCACAGTAGGTGAGTGTAATTGTGTACTTTCTCTTTTAGATATACACACCTAGAAAAAACTATAATTAATTTCCACCCCACTCAAGTTGAAGGAAAAACGGCCCTCGGGAAAAGAGCATATTTGTGATTTGTAAGCTTAAAGAAAATGCATATTTTTTTTGGTATGGATGAAGAAGAGATGTATGACAAAGAATATTTCTGAGTCAGCAGAACCAGGCATTCTCATTCTCCTTTCCTTGACACTTTCTGTCCAGAAAGTGGAAGACTTTTTTGCTTTTTCACTTTTGCTAATCATTTATGACATGCACCTGGCCACACATTCTGGGCTATTGTGTCTTCAACACTGCAGCAAACATACTGTCTGAGTCTGCTTTTGTCCCTTGTTCTTTTCTGGATGTTCATGCAGTTAGGTCAGGTCACTATTGTCTGTGATTAGCCTGTCACTCACAGTGTTTATTTCCATTACTGAAAGAGAACCAGATAAACAAGGCTGGGTAATTTAGCTTTAAAGACATTATTACAGGAATTAAATTACCTTTATGCTTAAAGTACGGGCTTTTCATTTTCTTAACCTGTATGAACTAGTGTTTCGTATAATATGTACTGTAAAATATTAGACCGTTCAGTAACTTTTACTCGAATTGGTAATAGAGAACTGTGGTTATATATAAATGTAGAATGCTGCGTTACGTAAAGTTCAAAGTTTTACTTTACCCAGGGCCTTTAATATCTCTATACAGACTCCTCAGGAAGGTGATCATGTAGTTACCCACACCAATTTCATTAGAGATTTTTTTTTTCCTTTTCTACTACCATTAAGCAGGAATCCTCTTTGGAGACATACTTATTTGCATAACAATCCTTGCCCCATAAAGTGTGGACTGAGAAACCAGGAACAGCAGCCTTACCCAGATTATTTAAAATGCAGAGTTTCAACCTCATCCCAACTTGCTGAATCAGAATCTTGGTGTTAACAAGCTTTCTAAGTGATTCCTATAGATTCCTTAACCTCCTAACAGCATTTCAATGCACATCTATTGAACACCTAGTGTAGTCAGGTATTCCTAGAAAATTCCAAGTAAACCATTTATTCTTCACTGTCAGACACAGACTTAAATGTCCTCACATATTCTGGGTTAATTTTATACTAGGAAAGGAGTGAGAAACTCCAAAGTTGTAACCTGTTAGTGAATAGATTTCTTTCTCACAGATGTTACTGCTGACATTGACTTTTTAAAAAATAGACCTTTCCTTCAGAGTAGTTTTAGATTCACTGCAAAATGGAGGTGAAAGTAAAGAATTCCCATACCCCCCAGCCGCCTCCCCAACATGCACAGTCCCCCATCGTCAGCATGGTGCAACCACATCCACACATTGTGATTATCCTAAGCTCTTGGTATAGGTATAAATTAGGGTTTACTCTTGGTATTATGCATTCTGATGGTTTTAACTAACCTATAATGACATGGATCCACCATGAACATATCCTACATAGTATTTTCACAGCCCCAAATATCCTCTGTGCAACAGTTATTGATCCTTCACTCCCCTCACCCCAACCTCAGAGAGTCACTGATCGAGCCCGTTCAAGAATGTCATCAGGTTGGAATCAGTATATCGACTGTTTATGTTCATTTTCTTTACTTAGTAGCATACATTTCAGATTCCAACATGTCTTTCTAGGATCACATGCCTCATTTACTATTTTCACTGAAAAATATTCAGTTGTCTGGATGCACCAGAATTTATTTACTCACTCATCTACCAAAGGACACCTTGGTTGCTTCAAGTTTGGGTAGTTATAAATGAAGTTTCTCTAAATGCCCATGTGCAGGTTTTTGTGTGAACAAAAGTTTTCAATTCACTTGGGTAAATACCAACAGCTGTCAGTGTTGGATTGTATGGTATCAAAAGCTGTTACTGCTGTATGTCTAATTTTGTAAAAAACAGCCAAACTATCTTCCAAATTGGCTTTGCCAACATTTCATGCTCACCTGTAATGAACGGGAGTTCTTTTTTTTTCTTTTTGCCCCACCCAGCAATGCTCAGGAATTATTCCTGGCTCTGTGCTCAGGAAGTATTCCTGGTGGTGTTCAGGGCAACATCTGGGATGCTGGAGCACGCAAGATAAGTGCCCCACTGTACTCTCTATCTCTCTAGCCCCAATGAATGGGAGTTATTGAGAATGAATTTTGATTGGTACAAGTAAGGTACACGAGAAACCTTTGCTTAACAAACAATGGGGATTTACTTAATATTTTAATAAATTATTATTCTTCAAATGTTATTTGTATGCATCCTCCCACTTGCAGTTTATAATCCCATTTTTACCTTCTCAACTCTCACAGTCATCTGAGTTCATCTCACACCTTTCTCTATGCAACCATGGATGACTATCCTTGCCCATGGTATTATCTTCTTTTAAATACCTGACTAGACATTGTGTATATTACACAGTTGGTGTTTATATAATTCTTTTTTTACTGTCACAAATCCACTTGAACATTTATGGAATGTGTACTATGTGGTAGGTACTATTCTAGGATGTAGCTATGTAATAATAAAGCAAACAATTGTCTGACCTCTTATATTGAATATTCAAGTAATGGGATAGTGGAGAATAAATGAATGAAATATGTACTATCATATAGTTGTGAGTGGTGCAACAATAATAAATGCAAGTGAATGTCATGGATATTGTAGCATAAGAGCACAATGTGGGCTTTTAGACAACGGTCAAGGTAGAGTTCCCTAAGAATGATATCACTGGAAAACCTTATGTGAACAAAACTGTGAAGGATGTATAACCCTTTCTGGATTTTGCCAGTGTGTTTGGAAATTATGGAAATCCTGGTTTCTATCTGTAGCTCTAACATTTGGGAGTTAAAATGTATCTAAATTTTTAAGTCTTTGAACCTCAGGTGAATTGTCAGATATCTAAGGGCTAGGGTCAGATGACACATATAATGGTAAAATTACATGTGATTTACATCAATTCAATAACAAATGATATACATATATGTCTGCATACATGTATATATTGTATAAAATGCATTATATAACTGTATGTAGGTTGAGTGTCATCTATATTTTAACCACTTATCCACATATTTGAAAATTTTCTGCCATTAATCTCTGTTATATAATAGGTGGGTTTAAGATGCTATTTGCATAAGTATGTAATGTTGAAACTATAGTTATATGGTTACATTTGGAGTTTAGCGTGCTTGATCTTGGCAGGCAGCATATGCAAATCAATGTGTTATCTTAGTATTTTAACATACAAATACTTACAAAATGTTAGCTTTGTCAGTATATTTATTTTAAATATTTTTGTTAAATTGTAGAGAAAATATTTTAATATTTTCTCTACAATTTCTCTACAATTTTCTCTACAAAAATAAAATATTTGAATTTATTTATTTTATCCCTCTTATTTTGAAATTTACTACTGCAATGTGGGCTGGAGCAATAGCACAGCGGTAGGGCATTCGCCTTTCATGTGGCTGACCCGCGTTCCATTCCTCCGCCCCTCTCAAAGAGCCCAGCAAGCTACCGAGAGTATCTCGCCCCCACGGCAGAGCCTGGCAAGCTACCCGTGGTGTATTTGATATGCCAAAAACAGTAACAATAAGTCTCATAATGTGAGATGTTACTGGTGCCCGCTCGAGCAAATCGATGAGCAAAGGGATGACAGTGACAGTGACAATGTAGACCATCTTTATTTTTCATCTGAAAATTCTAGATCAAATTTCCATTTTTATTTATATTTGGATTGGGGGCTATACCTGGGTATGCTAAGGGTTTCCTCCTGGATCTGTGCTTAGGGAACACTCTTGATGGGGCTCAGGGCACAAAATGTGGTTTGAGGAATTGAACCCAAGTGGACCATATGCAACACAAATGCCTTACCTACTGTACTATCGCTCACCCTCAAATTTCCAGTTTTATGTTTAACTTATAACATGTAAAGCTCTTATGGAACATATTCAGTGCAGTTTATATACAGAATCAAGGCTTTTATGTTTGGTCTGCACTGACAGGATGCATTACTCTATATGCAGTAGGAAATGTACATAGACAGTTTCAACCCTGGAAGATTAAAATCTGCAGGAAAAGTGGAAGTCATTTAGTAGGATCAGAGCGTGAGCTTTCAATTTAGAATAAATGGATTTTGAATTCCAATTCTTCTACTTGTTCTCATTGAAGCTGGTTAAATAATTTACTTAACCTTATTCGTCCTCAGTTACTCCATCTGAAAATGAGATAATGGTAGCAATTAGCCACCAAGTTTGTTCTATTGAGTCATTATAACCTCAGTACATGACACTGAGCCTGGTTCTCAATAGTCCTTAGTAAATGGCAACTACTCGTAACTGTTCAGAAAAGTTTTGAAAATCAAATTTCGGAAACAAGAATTTCTAAGAAAAAATTATTTTTTTCTCAAAAATTTTATAAAGAAAAAAGGAGAAATTAAGCTAGATGTTCAGCAAAACTAAGGTAAAGAGAAAATTCTAGACCACTTTCTGCATACATGCTTTATCAAAGGTGGATTGTAAAGGGGCTGAGACAGGGAAAGATGGTGGGTGGAGGGCGTCCAAGGATGCTAAGTGCTGGCTGGTGGATCACAGACATGCCCAGCTAATAACAGCTCCGTAAAGGAGAGCACTCTACCTGAGAGGGGATGCCAATGAGTATAATGTGGGGAAACACTTCCAGAACACTCGAGACAGAGGAGAGACAAAAAGTTCAGAAGTAATTTAGGGACATGAGATGGCAGAGAAGAACACACCAGTGAGAAGCAGTTTCTTCGGGTGCATCTTGGATGAAGACAGGGTTGTAGAGGGAACTAGGGCAAAGGGGGTTAGCAGGAGAAGTTTAAACGAGCCAGGATATCCTCTAGGATCAAAAGCCTGGTTACAGAGGTGACCATGTTTTAAGACTCTAGTATCAGAGGAGGAAGTTGTGCCTTGTGAAGTTTAGAATGATATCCTATCACCTCTGTGTAGCACCCACCCCCCACGCCATTTCCTGCTGGTGACTTACGAACATCAATCCTATATAAATACAAGTAACAGGAAAGGAAGGGCCACCCAAATACAAAGATATTTTAGAATCACTGTATCACTGTAACACTGTCATCCCATTGCTCATTGATTTGCTCGAGCGGGCACCAGTAACATCTCCATTGTGAGACTTGTTGTTATTGTTTTTGGCGTATCGAATACACCATGGGTAGTTTGCCAGACTTTGCCATGTTGTGGGATACTCTCGGTAGCTTGCTGGGCTCTCCGAGGGGGACAAAGGAATCGAACTCAGGTTGGCCACGTGCAAGGCAAACGCCCTACCCACTGTGCTCCAACCCACTCTAGGCATGCGGCCGACCTGGGTTTGATTCCTCCATCCCTCTCGGAGAGCCCGGCAAGCTACTGAGAGTATCCCGTCCACACAGCAGAGCCTGGCAAAGCTCCCCATGGTGTATTCGATATGCCAAAAATAGTAACAACAAGTGTTTTAATGGAGACATTACGGGCGCCCACTCAAGCAAATTGATGAACAACAGGACACAGTGCTACAGTATTCTAGAATAAAATAATCGATTATTATAGGTAATAGTTATTTTTATCTGCAATGGTTTCCATAAAGCAGATGAACATTATAACTTAACTTTATACTTTAACTTAAAAAAATGACACACACACAGAAAACTGAAGGAAGTAAATACTTGAGAAACAGAAAACTGAAAGAAGTGAATACTTGAGAGGCAATCATAGGTAGGGGGTGATCATTCATTGGAAGACAACTGGAAGAACTGAGAGAAAGGGGAACCAGAGTAGGTGTAAATCCATCCAAAGAAACAAAAACCCCTCCAATGCTCTTAACTTGCATTCCCCTTCCACCTAGAATGGCTTCTGCCTCAAAGATATCTCCTGATTTCAAAATAGGTATTTTCTTATTCAACTAGGATGTTAGAAATATCTGTATGACCATTAAAGACAAATGCTAGCACACTTTAAATAATCACTCTATGGTAAATCTTTTCTTTGTTGAAAATATCCACCCTGTTCCTACTGTATGTAACTTAGAACCTGCCCTGAGCAAGGAGGGAGGGTGGATAAGCAATGAATGAGAACTCATAGGTTGGATTCTTCCTCTGGGGAGCAGGCAACCTTAACTCTGAAAGTTCTCTTCTTTCCTCTATGCAGTATTGATTATTATTTTTTTTCAATTCAACAGCCTGAAAACATGAGGATATGAAATGTGAATTAAGCTAACTTGCTAAATAGAGAAACAAAATTCTAAATAAATACTAAATGACAAGTAGCATATTGAAGAATAGCCACCACAGAAAGCACAGCAAGGGAGAGAGAGGAAATAAATGAAATGCAGAGTATGGAGGGAGATAAGGGAGGGATGGAGGGAGGGAGGGAGGGAGGAAGGAAGGAAGGAAGGAAGGAAGGAAGGAAGGAAGGAAGGAAGGAAGGAAGGAAGGAAGGAAGGAAGGAAGGAAGGAAGGAAGGAAGGAAGGAAGGAAAAGAGGGAGGGAGGGAGGGAGGGGGAAGGAAGGAAGAATGTACTATAGAACGATCTGATGATGGTGATGCAGGTGAATCTAAAACATTTGGCTATTCTAGACAGAAGAGACATTATGAAAAATAGTAGAACCACAGTAGCAGTATGACTAGCTGAAACACTTGCTTCTTCATGCTGCCTTGTAACAAAAGATGCCTATTGCAAACAGTTCTTTTCAATGGGGTATGAGCTGCCTCTCCTGGGAAAACCTTGGTTTTCCAAGAGATGTCATCCTTCTCTGTTCAATCCTTCTCCTTAATATTATATGAAATCCCATACTTTATTTTCTTTTTGGGTCACACCTGGAGATGCACAGGAGCTACTCCTGGCTCTGCACTCAGGAATAGCCTCTGGAGGTACCCAGGGTGCCATATGGGATGTTTGGAATCAACCCAGGTCGGCCTCATGCAAGGCAAATGCCCTACCTGCTGTGCTATTGCTCCAGCTCTGAAATCCCATACTTTTAAAAAAAATTTATTGATTCACCATGAGATATAGTTACGTTTGAGTTACCATCACACAATGATCAAACATCCATCTTCCACCAGTGCACATTTCGCACCACCAATATCCCCAGTATACCCCCACCTTTCCCACCCTTCCACTGCCTCCATGGCAGACAATATTCCCCATACTCTCCCTCTACTTTGGGACATTATGGTTTGCAATGCAGATACTGAGAGATTATTATGTTTGGTCCTTTATCCACTTTTGGCACACAACCCCCATCCTGATCGATTCCTCCAACCATCATTTTCTTAGTGATCCCTTCTCTATTCCAGCTGCTTCCCTCTGCCCGCTTCTGAGGCAGGCTTCCAACTAAGCAGCAATCTTCCTGAACCTTATATCTACTGTCCCTGGCTGTTGGTCTCATGTTATGTTATTTCATATTCCACAAATGAGCGCAGTTCTTCTATGTCTGTCCCTCTCTTTCTGACTCATTTCACTTAACAGAAATCCCATACTTTTGTGGCAGGCAGTCTGATAAAGTAGCCAATATGTTAGGGGAAAGTGCAGTGCAATAGAAAGGCTTTATTTTTCTGTAATTTGCAGGTAATGTTTAGAGTGCTTTACTAATAGTGTTGACGAATTGTCAGTTAGTGAATATGACACATTCTAAATTCTTCTGGAAGACTTTGGCACTCACTAAATTACACCACTAATGTTAGTTTATTTCCATTCTGATAATAAATACAGTTGGCATTAACGGTTACTTTCCTTTTTTTATGTTTTTCCCTTTAAGAATGAGAGTTTTACACTATATATTTATACTATATGGATAAAATATTAATATGAATACCATTGTGACTCTTGATAAGTTCTATAAAAATCAAAATAAAAAGCCCAAAATTAGATTTTTGATACTAAAAACAGGCTTTCATGTGACCCTTAGGTAGCTGTGGTGACATAACATCATGTAGTATAGTCATAGAACAAGCATACATTCTGTCAGATAACTTGGTTCAAAAACAGAAACGGAAGGAAAGAAAACCTGATCACTGAATCCCAGGTTAGGCACAAAAAGGGCATGTGTTATTTCATAGCTTATCTAAGTTAATCCTTAGAGAAATAAATTATTTTCAAGATGATTCATGCAAAACCCTTGACATTACAGTTATACCCAAATAATGATAGCAATGATGATTAGTTTGACATGCTCCTGTAATTTTAAGAGTCAGGACTAACTTAACATAGGTCCTAGAGAAATACTTAAGCTCTCTGTACCTCAGGGTCCTTATTTATAAAAGAGGGAAGTTAATAATAGTAGTTTTGGGACAATTTCGAGGATTAAATAATGTAGTCCATGGAAGCATGGAGCAAATAGGAAATGAATGCTACTTCTTAAGATTTTCATTATTATTTCTTCAAAGTACTGACCTAGTACTTAAGATACCCAGCCACTTAGGAGCTCAGAATTTGCTCTCTATAAAAAGCGAACTATTTTCTCATGTGCCTCTCAGCCATTCGGATTTCTTCTTTGGAAAATTTTCTGTTCATTTCATCACCCCATTTTTTGATTGGGTTGGCAGTTTTCTTCTTGTGGAGTTCAACCAGTGCATTGTATACCCTTTTTATCAACCCTTTATCGGATGGGTACTGCATAAATATCCTTTCCCATTCTGTAGATTGTCTTTGTATTTTGGTCACTGTTTCTTTTGAGTTGCAGAAGCTTCTTAGTTTGAGATAGTCCCATTTATTTATCTTTGTTTTCATTTGTTTGGCCAGTGGCATGTCAGCTTTGAAGATACCTTTGGCTTCAATGTCGTGGAGGGTTTTGCCAACCTTATCTTCAATATACCTTAGGGATTCTGGTCTGATGTTGAGGTCTTTAATCCATTTTGATCTGACTTTTGTACATGGTGATAGATGGAGGTCTAAGCCCATTTTTTGCATGTAGCTGTCCAGTTTTGCCAGCACAATTTGTTAAACATGCTTTCCTTGCTCCACTTCGCCTTTCTTGCTCCCTTATCAAAGATTAGATGATCATATATTTGGGAGTGTATGTCAGAGTATTCAACCCAATTCCATTGGTCTGCAGCACTAATTATCAGGGAGATGCAGATCAAAACAACAATGAGATATCATCTCACACCACAGAGACTGGCCCACATCCCAAAAAACAAAAGCAACCGGTGTTGGCGTGGATGTGGGGAGAAAGGGACTCTCCTTCACTGCTGGTGGGAATGCCGACTGGTTCAGCCCTTTTGGAAAACAATATGGACGATTCTCAAAAAGTTAGAAATTGAGCTCCCATTTGATCCAGCAATACCAGTCCTGGGAATATATCCCGGAGAGGCAAAAAGGTATAGTAGAGATGACATCTGCATTTCCATATTCTTTGCCGCTCTGTTTACAATAGCCACAATATGGAAAAAACCAGAGTGCCCGAAAACAGATGATTGGCTAAAGAAACTCTGGTATATTTACACAATGGAATACTACGTAGCTGTCAGAAAACATGAAGTCATGAAATTTGCATATAAGTGGATCAACATGGAAAATATCATGCTGAGTGAAATGAGTCAGAAAGAAAGAGACAGACATAGAAAGATCGCACTCATATGTGGAATATAAAGTAACTGAGAGGTACAAGCTTACAATGTTGCGATTCCTGGCAGACATTTCTCTGGACTTAGTTACTAAAATACTAAAATACAGAAATCCAAAACTATGCTGCTGATAGTGCGGCCTCCTGACTTCATATCTCTTCATTCTCAGCAATGGAAAACAAATTACCAAATGCTTTCTTTTCAGCAGATCGACTTTAGGGGGGAGAAACTCCAAATCAATAATAGTGAATTTTTTTGTTTAAATATTGAATGTAATCAAAGTAAAGTGAAAGTAAAGTGAAATTTACCAGTTACACATGCGGGATGGGGGGCTGGGGAGGTGGGGGGAAGGGGGGAGGTATATCGTGATTCTTGGTGGTGGAATATGTGCACTGGTGAAGGGATGGGTGTTTGAGCATTGTATAACTGAGACTTTAACCTTAACGCTTTGTAACTTTCCACATGGTGAATTAATAAAAGAAGTTAAAAAAAATCCTGAACAATAAAAAAAATATAAAGTAAAATAAAATCACGTTCATACCTGAAAAAAATAAATAAATAGATTTTCTTAAAAAATAAAAAAATAAAAGAAAGAAATGGAATGTGCCCCCATTAAAAAAAAAAAAGCGAACTATTTCCTTCCTCCTGTTCGGATTGGGCTCCTTTTGTTGCTCATTCTCCAAGCTCTTAAATTGTGAGGTTAGGTTACTTATGTGGGCTCGCTCCTCCTTCCTGAGGAATGTTTGTAGAGCTATGAACTTTCTTCTTAACACAGGTTTTGCTGTGTCCCATAGGTTTTGGTAACTGGTGTCCTTATTGTCTTTTGTTTCCAGGAATCTTTTGATTTCCTCTTGGATTTCCTTTCTAAGCCACTCATTGCCCAATAGTGAGCTGCTTAATCTCCAAGTTTATTTCATTTTCTGTTTGTGTGTGTGATTTATTTCTAATTTCAGCACATCGTGGTCTGAGAGGATCGTTGATAGAATCTCTATCTTCTTAATTTTATGGGAGGTATGTTTTGTGGCTCAGCATGTGGTCTATCTTGGAGAAGGTTCCATGCACACTTGAGAAAAATGTATATTCAGCTTTTTGAGGATAAAGTGTCCTGTATATATCTACTAAATCCCTTTCTTACATTTCTTCCCTCAGATGCTGAATGTCCTTGCTAAGCTTGAATCTGGTTGATCTATCAAGAGGTGATAAAGCGGTGTTGAAGTCTCCCACTAGTATTGTGTTGCTATCGATGTCTTTCTTCAAGTCTATGAGTAGTTGTTTTAAGTACTTTGCTGGTCCTTCATTAGGTGCATATATATTTAGTATTGTTAGTTCTTCCTGTTGTACAGATCCCTTTATCAATAAGAAATGACCTTCACTGTCTCTTGTGACCTTCTTCAGTCTAAAATCAATCTTAGATTTTAGACTGAAGATGGCTACATCAGATATTTTATGGGAGTTGTTCGCCTGTAGGATTGTTTTCCAGCCTTTGACTTTGAGCCTGTGTTTTCTCTGACTGTTTAGATGTGTTTCTTGCAGGCAGCAGGATGTTGGGTTCAATTTCTAATCCATCCTACCACTCTGTGTCTTTTAATTGGTGCGTTTAACCCATTGACGTTGAGAGAGATTATTGTTATGGGGATTTGTCCCATTTTTCTGATGAAGTTTGGTGTATTTGAGGGTCCTGACTTGTCTTAAAGTAGCCCATTCACTTGTTCTTGTAACCATGGATTTGAATCTATGAAGCTTTCTCAAAAAAGAAATACAAATGGCCCAAAGCACATGAAAAAACGCTCCACATCCCTACAAATCAGGGAGATGCAAATCAAAACAACAATGAGATATCATCTCACACCACAGAGACTGGCACACATTTAAAAGAACAAAAGCAACCAGTGCTGGCATGGATGTGGGGGAAAAGGGACGCTCCTTCACTGTTGGTGGGAATGCCGACTGGACTAGCCTTTCTAGAAAACAATATGGACAGTCCTTAAAAAGCTAGAAATTAAGCTTCCATATGACTCCACAATACCACTTCTGGGAATATATCCCAAGGATGCAAAAGAGCACAGTAGAAATGACATCTGTACCTATATATTCATTGCAGCACTGTTCACAATAGCCAAAATATGGAAACAACTCAAGCGCCCTAAAACAGATGACTGGTTAAAGAAACTTTGGTACATCTACACAATGGAATACTATGCAGCTGTTAGGAGAGATGAAGTCATGAAATTTTCTTATAAATGGATAAACATGGAGAGTATCATGCTATGTGAAATGAGTCAGAAAGAGAGGGACAGACATAGAGGGACTGCACTCATTTGTGGAGTGTAGGGTAGCATCACAGGAGGCTGACACCCAAGGACAGTAGATACAAGGGCCAGGGGGATTGCCCCATAGCTGGAAGACTGCTTCATGAGCGGAGGGGAGAAGGCAGATGGAATAGAGAAGGGATCACTAAGAAAATGATGGCTGGAGGAACCAGTCGCGATGGGAGATGCATGCCAAAAGTAGATAATGGACCAAACATGATGACCTCTCAGTGCCTGTGTTGCAACCTATAATGCCCCAAAGTAGAGAGAGAATATGGGGAATATTGTCTGCCATAGAGGCAGGGGAAAGAGGGAAAGGAGGGATATACCAGGGATATTGGTGTTGGGGAATGTGCACTGGTAGAGGGATGGGTGTTTGATCATTGTGAGATTGTAACCCAAACATGAAAGCTTGTAACTATCTCATGATGATTCAATAAACGTAAAAATAAAGAAAGCTGTGTACCAAAAGTAGACTATGGACTGAACATGATGGGCACTCAATACCTCTATTGCAAACTGCAACATCCAACAGGAGAGAGAACAAATGGGAATGCCCTGCCACAGAGGCAGGGTGGGGTGGTGGGCGTTGGGGTGGGGGTGGTGGGAGGGATACTGGGAACATTGGTGGAGGAGAATGGGCACTGGTGGAGGGATGTAAAATAAATACAAACATGAAAGTTCATAAGGTTTTAACTGTACCCCACGGTGATTTACTAATAAAAATTTTGAAAATAAGGGAACTAGACACCATGAAAATAGGCCTCAGTACTCCTGACAAATGTGTGTCAGAGCAGAGTGTCCCAGCAGTTCTGACATTAGCTTCAATATTTACATTAGCTTCAATACTGAAAGTTTGGAGACCTCATAATGGACTCCTGTGGTGTGGCTGAAACAGGGCACATATTGTTCCACACACAGATGCATTGAGACTGCCATCTCTCTTTCTACCCAATCAGTCACTAGGTTAAGAATCACTTTCTGTCCTCAAGGGCATTCTAAGTGCCCTGAGGTCCAAACAATAGCAATGTTAATTACAGGCTTTGAAAAGAAGTATCCCTGCTCTGTAGGTAGCACTGTCATCCCTTTGCTCATTGATTTGCTCGAGCGGGCACCAGTAACATCTCCATTGTGAGACTTGTTACTGTTTTTGGCATATTGAATATGCCATGGTTAGTTGGCCAGGCTCTGCCGTTCGGGCGGGGCACTCTTGGTAGTTTGCCAGGCTCTCTGAAAGGGACAAAGGAATCGAACCCAGGTCGGCCTCGTGCAAAGACAAATACCCTGCCCGCTGTGCTATCGTTGCAGTCCATAGTGAAAAAGCATGGACTGGACTGAAAAGAAGTATGCCCTTTTAATATTCAATACATATACATATGCAAATATTATAATAGATTTGGAAATGATAATAGGATAATGAATAATCCCAGCCTCTGAGCTTCTTGGACCAGTGGAAAGAATTAGGATTTCAAGCTTGCACAATCAACTTCAGCATTACCTTTTTGTTCTGTTTGTTTTATTTGGTTACATCTCTCAGTGCTCCAGGCTTACTCTTGATTCTGCTCAGGGATCACTTCCTACAGGGTTCAGGGGTCCATATGGGTGCCAAGGGGTTGAACCCAGGTTGGCTGCATGCAAGACAAATGCCCTATCTGTGGATACTCTCTACTATGGTTCTTCCCCCAAGCTTTCTTGAGCTTCTTTTCTGTCTGTACTTTCTCATCCCCCCTCTCTTTGAGATTGTAAAATAGACAGGAAATCTTGAACAGAAATGAGATTTCAAGAGCTGAGTGAGGCACTTGGATTTAAAAGCATACTTTAAACTGGATTTTTTGTTCATTAGCACATAAATGCCTCGAGACAAATCAGATTGTGAATGGCAAGATCAAGAGGCAGCAGTAAAATATCCATTTGTTGTAGGAACCTATGGAATCTGATCCCTAATTTCAACTAATTTTCAGAAATACTGAGTCCTAATTACATTTTTACTTCATAAGAAGGAGGCAGTGAGTGTTCAAGCCCAATTTTATCTTAGTTCTAAATTTCTTTTTTTTTCTTTTTTATTTTTTTTAATTTTTTAATTTTTTATTGAGTCACCATGTGGAAAGTTACAAGTTTTCAGTTTTAAATCTCACTTATACAATGCTCGAATACCCATCCCTTCACCAGTGCTCATATTCCACCACCAAGAATCCCAGTATAGCTCCACCCCGCCCCCCCCACACCCCTAACCCCCCCACGCCCCTAGCCCCCCCACCCTTAGCCCCCCCCGCCTGTGTAACTAATAAATTTCACTTTACTTTCACTTTGATTGCATACAATATTTCAACAAAACTCACTATTATTGTTTGGAGAGTCTCTCCCCTAAAGTCAGACCTGCTGAAAAGGAAGCATTAGATAATTTGTTTTCCATTGCTGAAGATGAAGAGGTATGAGGTCGAGTGACCACACTTAGTGGCCTCTCAGTTTTGGGTTTCTGTAATTTAGTATTTTAGTAACTAAGTCCAGAGAGATATCTGCCAGAAGTTGCATCATTGCCAACTTGTACTTCTCAGTTACATTATATTCCACATATGAGTGCAATCTTTCTATGTCTATCTCTTTCTTTCTGACTCATTTCACTCAACATGATACTTTCCATGTTGATCCATTTATATGCAAATTTCATGACTTCATGTTTTCTGACAGCTACATAGTATTCCATTGTGTAGATGTACCAGAGTTTCTTTAACCAGTCATCTGTTTTGGGGCACTCTGGTTTTTTCCGATTCTGGCTATTGTAAACAGTGCTGCAATGAACATAGAAATACATATGCCATCTCTACTATACCTTTTTGCCTCTCCAGGATATATTCCCAGGAGTGGTATTGCTGGGTCAAATGGAAGCTCAATTTCTAATTTTTTGAGAATCATCCATATTGTTTTCCAAAAGGCCTAAACCAGTCGGCATTTCCACCAGCAGTGAAGAAGAGTCCCTTTCTCCCCGCATCCACGCCAATACCGGTTGCTTTTGTTTTTTTGGGATGTGGGCCAGTCTCTGTGGTGTGAGATGATATCTCATGGTTGTTTTGATCTGCATTTCCCTGATGATTAGTGATGTGGAACATTTTCTCATGTGCCTCTGAGCCATTCGGATTTCTTCTTTAGGAAAGCTTCTGTTCATTTCATCACCCCATTTTTTAATCGGGTTGGCAGTTTTCTTCTTGTGGAGTTCAACCACTGCATTGTATATCCTTGTTATCAACCCTTTATCGGATGGGTACTGCATAAATATCCTTTCCCATTCTGTAGATTGTCTTTGTACTTTGGTCACTGTTTCTCTTGAGGTGCAGAAGCTTCTTAGTTTGAGATAGTCCCATTCATTTATCTCTGTTTTCACTTGCTGGGCCAGTGGCGTGTCAGCTTTGAAGATACCTTTGACTTCAATGTCGTGGAGGGTTTTGCCGACCTTGTCTTCAATGTACCTTAGGGATTCTGGTCTGATGTTGAGGTCCTTAATCCATTTTGATCTGACTTTTGTACATGGTGATAGGTGGAGGTCTAAGCCCATTTTTTTGCATGTAGCTGTCCAGTTTTGCCAGCACAATTTATTAAACATGCTTTCCTTGCTCCACTTCGCCTTTTTTGCTCCCTTATCAAAGATTAGATGGTCCAGCTCTGTGAACTTTTCAGCAATGATTTTTTTGACTGTGGCTTTTTTATTAGGGTTGGTTCCCTGTGGTTCTGGTAGTCCAATGATTCTAATGTTGTTCCTCTTGAATTCATCCCCTAGGACTCTAATTCTCCCTAGAGCTATTTTTAGGTCTCTCCCCATTGATTGTTGTTGCCAATAGGCTTCCTGGAGCTGATCTTCAAGCTCACTGATTCTGTCCTCTGCTGCAGTCATTCTATTGTTGAGGGCACCCACTGAGATTTTTAATTCATCTACGGAATCCTTGATTTGTGACATTTCCTTCTGTAGGTTTTTTCTTTCTGTTGTCATTTCTTCCCGTAATTTCTCAGCTGTCTATTGTATTGTTTCTGTGAGGTCCGCCTTTAATGTAACAAATACCTTGTCAAACTTTCGATTGAGATGATTGAATATCTTGAGGATTTCAGCTCTGAATTCTTTATCGGAGAGCTCCAGTTTGTAGGTAAGGTCTAGTGATGCATTAAGACTCTTTTCTTCGTCCTCCCCTTGTGGCAGGGATTTGCGCTGTTTCTTCATATTGCTGTGGTAGTATGGCAAAGGGGCCTTAAAGTTCACCTCTGGTTGTGGAAAAGGATTCTAAATGGGCTTGGTCAGTGGTGATCAATTTCTTCTGTACTCCCTCTAGAAGATGTCCCTCTCTGATGTTCCTCTATTATTTATGTGAAAGTTCAAGCAATACTATTTGAGAGTGAGGTCCGTTAGGTTTGGCTTGAATAGCTGCTTCTACTCATTGGTAGTTTTTGAAATTTGGAATTAGCTTGGAACTTATTTAGGAAGTATTTTAAGGCCCTCGAAGATGATAATCAGGGATATAGGTGATGAATATTGAGAAGTACCAAATAATTGCATGGTATTTGAAAAAAGAAACTGTGGCCACGCCCACTTTTGAAGCCACGCCCACTTTGTTGTGGTCACACCCACTAACAAAATGTGGCTGGGTAACCTCAGGGAGTGGGGAGGTGCAGGCGCAGATGGGATGGCGCCCGTTCACTCCACTAACCTGAAAAGGGGAGTGGAGCAGTGGGCCGGCGCTGGAAGGTGGTGAGGGTCTAGATGGGCAGTGCTCAGGAAAGGTGGAACCAGGGTCCGAGGAAGACGGCGCGGGGGGGGGGGGGGGGCCGAGGTGCAGGCGCAGATGGGATGGGGCCGGTTCACTCCATCAACCTGAAAAGGGGAGTGGAGCAGTGGGCCGGCGCTGGAAGGTGGTGAGGGTCTAGATGGGCGGTGCTCAGGAAAGGTGGAGCCAGGGTCCGAGAAGACGGCGCAGGGGGGGGGGTGCAGGCGCAGATGGGATGGGGCCCGTTCACTCCACTAACCTGCAAAGTGGAGCGGAGCAGTGGGCCGGTGCTGGAAGGTGGTGAGGGTCTAGATGGGCGATGCTCAGGAAAGGTGGAGCCAGGGTCCGAGGAAGATGGCTCAGGGTGGGGGCCGGAGGTGCAGGCGCAGATGGGATGGGGCCCGTTCACTCCACTAACCTGAAAAGGGGAGTGGAGCAGTGGGCCGGCGCTGGAAGGTGGTGAGGGTCTAGATGGGCAGTGCTCAGGAAAGGTGGAGCCAGGGTCCGAGGAAGACGGCGCGGGGTGGGGGGGGGGCGGAGGTGCAGGCACAGATGGGATGGCGCCCATTCACTCCACCAACCTGAAAAGGGGAGTGGAGCAGTGGGCCGGCGCTGGAAGGTGGTGAGGGTCTAGATGGGCAGTGCTCAGGAAAGGTGGAGCCAGGGTCCGAGGAAGACGGCGCAGGGGGGGCCGGAGGTGCAGGCGCAGATGGGATGGGGCCGGTTCACTCCACTAACCTGAAAAGGGGAGTGGAGCAGTGGGCCGGCGCTGGAAGGTGGTGAGGGTCTAGATGGGCGGTGCTCAGGAAAGGTGGAGCCAGGGTCCAAGGAAGAGGGCGGGGGGGGGGGCGGGGGAGGCCGGGGGTGCAGGCGCAGATGGGATGGCACCCGTTCACTACACTAACCTGAAAAGGGGAGCGGAGCAGTGGGCCGGCGCTGGAAGGTGGTGAGGGTCTAGATGGGTGGTGCTCAGGAAAGGTGGAGCCAGGGTCCGAGAAGACGGCGCACGGGGGGGGGGGGAGGTGCAGGCGCAGATGGGATGGGGCCCGTTCACTCCACTAACCTGAAAAGGGGAGTGGAGCAGTGGGCCGGCGCTGGAAGGTGGTGAGGGTCTAGATGGGCGGTGCTCAGGAAAGGTGGAGCCAGGGTCCAAGGAAGAGGGCGGGGGGGGGCAGGGGAGGCCGGGGGTGCAGGCGCAGATGGGATGGCACCCGTTCACTACACTAACCTGAAAAGGGGAGCGGAGCAGTGGGCCGGCGCTGGAAGGTGGTGAGGGTCTAGATGGGTGGTGCTCAGGAAAGGTGGAGCCAGGGTCCGAGAAGACGGCGCACGGGGGGGGGGGAGGTGCAGGCGCAGATGGGATGGGGCCCGTTCACTCCACTAACCTGAAAAGGGGAGTGGAGCAGTGGGCCGGCGCTGGAAGGTGGTGAGGGTCTAGATGGGTGGTGCTCAGGAAAGGTGGAGCCAGGGTCCAAGGAAGAGGGCGGGGGGGGGCGGGGGAGGCCGGGGGTGCAGGCGCAGATGGGATGGCGCCCGTTCACTACACTAACCTGAAAAGGGGAGCGGAGCAGTGGGCCGGCGCTGGAAGGTGGTGAGGGTCTAGATGGGTGGTGCTCAGGAAAGGTGGAGCCAGGGTCCGAGAAGACGGCGCACGGGGGGGGGGAGGTGCAGGCGCAGATGGGATGGGGCCCGTTCACTCCACTAACCTGCAAAGGGGAGCGGAGCAGTGGGCCGGCGCTGGAAGGTGGTGAGGGTCTAGATGGGCGGTGCTCAGGAAAGGTGGAGCCAGGGTCCAAGGAAGAGGGCGGGGGGGGGGCGGGGGAGGCCGGGGGTGCAGGCGCAGATGGGATGGCGCCCGTTCACTACACTAACCTGAAAAGGGGAGCGGAGCAGTGGGCCGGCGCTGGAAGGTGGTGAGGGTCTAGATGGGTGGTGCTCAGGAAAGGTGGAGCCAGGGTCCGAGAAGACGGCGCACGGGGGGGGGGGGGGTGCAGGCGCAGATGGGATGGGGCCCGTTCACTCCACTAACCTGAAAAGGGGAGTGGAGCAGTTGGCCGGTGCTGGAAGGTGGTGAGGGTCTAGATGGGCGATGCTCAGGAAAGGTGGAGCCAGGGTCCGAGGAAGATGGCTCAGGGTGGGGGCCGGAGGTGCAGGCGCAGATGGGATGGGGCCCGTTCACTCCACTAACCTGAAAAGGGGAGTGGAGCAGTGGGCCGGCGCTGGAAGGTGGTGAGGGTCTAGATGGGCAGTGCTCAGGAAAGGTGGAGCCAGGGTCCGAGGAAGACGGCGCGGGGTGGGGGGGGGGCGGAGGTGCAGGCACAGATGGGATGGCGCCCATTCACTCCACCAACCTGAAAAGGGGAGTGGAGCAGTGGGCCGGCGCTGGAAGGTGGTGAGGGTCTAGATGGGCAGTGCTCAGGAAAGGTGGAGCCAGGGTCCGAGGAAGACGGCGCAGGGGGGGCCGGAGGTGCAGGCGCAGATGGGATGGGGCCGGTTCACTCCACTAACCTGAAAAGGGGAGTGGAGCAGTGGGCCGGCGCTGGAAGGTGGTGAGGGTCTAGATGGGCGGTGCTCAGGAAAGGTGGAGCCAGGGTCCAAGGAAGAGGGCGGGGGGGGGGCGGGGGAGGCCGGGGGTGCAGGCGCAGATGGGATGGCACCCGTTCACTACACTAACCTGAAAAGGGGAGCGGAGCAGTGGGCCGGCGCTGGAAGGTGGTGAGGGTCTAGATGGGTGGTGCTCAGGAAAGGTGGAGCCAGGGTCCGAGAAGACGGCGCACGGGGGGGGGGGGGGGAGGTGCAGGCGCAGATGGGATGGGGCCCGTTCACTCCACTAACCTGAAAAGGGGAGTGGAGCAGTGGGCCGGCGCTGGAAGGTGGTGAGGGTCTAGATGGGCGGTGCTCAGGAAAGGTGGAGCCAGGGTCCAAGGAAGAGGGCGGGGGGGGGGGGGGCGGGGGAGGCCGGGGGTGCAGGCGCAGATGGGATGGCGCCCGTTCACTACACTAACCTGCAAAGGGGAGCGGAGCAGTGGGCCGGCGCTGGAAGGTGGTGAGGGTCTAGATGGGCGGTGCTCAGGAAAGGTGGAGCCAGGGTCCGAGGAAGACGGCGCGGCGGGGGGGCGGGGGTGCAGGCACAGATGGGATGGCGCCCGTTCACTCCACTAACCTGAAAAGGGGAGTGGAGCAGTGGGCCGGCGCTGGAAGTTGGTGAGGGTCTAGATGGGCGGTGCTCAGGAAAGGTGGAGCCAGGGTCCAAGGAAGACGGCGGCGGGGGGGGGCGGGGGGGGGGAGGCCTGGGGTGCAGGCGCAGATGGGATGGGGCCCGTTCACTCCACTAACCTGGAAAGGGGAGCGGAGCAGTGGGCCGGCGCTGGAAGGTGGTGAGGGTCTAGATGGGTGGTGCTCAGGAAAGGTGGAGCCAGGGTCCGAGAAGACGGCGCACGGGGGGGGGGGGGGTGCAGGCGCAGATGGGGCCCGTTCACTCCACTAACCTGCAAAGGGGAGCGGAGCAGTGGGCGGGTGCTGGAAGGTGGTGAGGGTCTAGATGGGCGGTGCTCAGGAAAGGTGGAGCCAGGGTCCGAGAAAGACGGCGCAGGGTGGGGGCCGGAGGTGCAGGCGCAGATGGGATGGCGCCCGTTCACTCCACCAACCTGAAAAGGGCAGTTCTAAATTTCTTTTCGTAATGCTAGCAGTATCTTAAAATTACTCAAGTATCTAGAGCTTCTTTGGAAGCAATTCCTGTCTTAAATTCCTTTCTGAACTAGTTGTCCTCTGAGCATGTACCCCATGTTTATTTTTGTTGGATGAGTCATGGCAAAGACCTTTGTGCATTAGGACTATAGTCAGATCGAATAAAACCTGTATTCTTTATCCTGTTTGCCAGTAATAGTGGAACAGTAATTGTATAATAATCTTATGAAACAAGATTAATGTATTTTGTTCAAAATGAATTTTGTTCAAAATAAATATATATCCTCACTGATTATTGGAAGAATTTAATGCTGATGATAGGGAAGGGAGAGACTTTCTTTGATTTATTGATAAAAGTCTTTATTTTGATATTCACATGGATGTGACTGTACCTCAGTGAATAGAAAGTCACCTTTTAATTTGAGTAGTATTAATGTTGTGAGTATAGTATTGAAGTGTACCTGAATTTGTAATATGTGCTTTAGCAAATTTTGAGAAAAAATAAAAACCCACTTGAAACTTTTGAAAGTACTGACCCCAAACACTGTCACTCCAGCCAAAGCCCAGAGAACAAGACATCAGTAGATTAAAATTATTAATCATCTTTCATTATTATATTTTAATATTTTTATTTTTTGAATCACCATGAGAACAGTTACAAAGCTGTCCAGTTTAAGTCTCAGTCATACAATGATCAAATACCCATCCCTTCACCAGTGCACATTTTCCATCACCAAGAACCCCAGTATACCCCCCATCTCACCCCTCCCCCTCTCTATGTGGCAAATGATTTCCACTTTACTGTCTCTCCACTTTGATCACATTCAATACTTCGACAAAAGACCCACCATTATTTGGAATTTTCCCCAACAATCAGACCTGCCAAAAAGGCATCATTAGATAATGTGTTTTCTATTGCTGATTATGAAGAGCATATGATGTTACAGGACTGCGAAGTGGTTGAGTGATTTTGGATTTCTGATATTTTAGTAATAAGTCTGGAGGGATTTCTGTCAAAAGCTTCTGGGTTCTGAGATTGGTTTGTGTGCCTCCAGGATCATGGTCATTCAGGAGCCAGGAGTCGTTTGTGGGTGGCAACTCCGGGCCTGGTCAGGGTGAGGAGAGGGGCTGGTTTCACCCCCATCTCATAAGGCCCCACGTGTCCCATCACTGCAGTCTCATACCTGGCTGTCCAATAGGCTCTGAAAGGTGGCAGCCACTACGCTGCTGGGGAAAAAAGGTAGAAGGAACAAACACCTTTCCCAACTCGGGGTGGCACAGTGCTGGTGCCATCGTTTTATGCTCAGTCCAGATATATTTCTGCCAAAAGCTTCTGGGTTCCGAGATTGTTCTGTGTTCCTCTGGAATCACAGCCATTCAGGAGCCAGTAGCCATTTGTGGGCGGCAACTCGAGTCCTAGTTGGGGTGGGGAGAGGGGCCGGTTTCACCCCCTACCCCGTTAGGTCCCACGTGTCACTGCTCTCTCTCTAGTTTGGGGCAGGGGCAGATGCTAGATCATTTATTTTCCATTGTGCACTTTGCATATCAGGAAAGGTAGATTCTCCGATGTTGTGGTGCCCGCCAAGTTTTTTCATTGCTGAGTGAGGCTCATTTTAATTTTTTTAGAAATGACAGAGAAGAGGGGCTGGAGTGATAGCACAGCGGGTAGGGCGTTTGCCTTGCACACGGCCGACACGGGTTCAAATCCCAGCATCCCATATGGTCCCCTGAGCACTGCCAGGGGTGATTCCTGAGTGCATGAGCCAGGAGTGACCCCTGCGCATTGCTGGGTGTGACCCAAAAAGCAAAAAAAAAAAGATGACAGAGAAGATTATCATGCAGCAATGATGGACACATTAGTGTCATTTACACATCCTATGCCTAACACCTCACCTGAGCAACTTGATATTGATATTTCCATAAGAGGATATACTTTTTCTGGTCCTTTTACTGGGAGGGAGTGCAGAGACGGCTTTATTTATCTGTGCTACTGTATTGGATATTTACCTTTTTATCTCTGCAGATCCAGTCTCCTTTCTCTACTACATTCTGGGTTTCTGGAGGCCGACCTCAGGGGATTGTGTCAGTTGCACCTCATTGCTCATTCTCTCTCTCTCTCTCTCTCTCTCTCTCTCTCTCTCTCTCTCTCTCTCTCTCTCTTGCTCGCTCACTTGCTCTGGTAAAAAGAGACACTAGTAACAATTCAGGGTGTTGATTCTCTTGCTCTAACCACTCTTCCTTTTGCCTCCATTGGCTGATGTGACAAGAAATACTTTCTCTCCCAAGGATTTCCATTTCTATGGGGGGGGCTCCCCTGACCTATATCAATAAGTTATCTTGGCATTCTCCCTCCTTTCTTCTTTATTCCCAATTGTTACTTCTAATCTTTTGCTACTTGCTACCTTCACTGTCCTTTGATTTGTCTTTACTCCCTGATATGTTTGCTTCACTAAATCTCTTCAACTACCTTCCTGCTAGCTAACTAATACTCTTTTCTAGATGGCACAAAACTTAACCCAGTTTTAGCTCTTCATAAATGCTTGTGTCAATTATTATTTTCATATGCTTGACATGATTATTATATTAAATTAGATGAATTAGATATTTTTTCCAGTTTCAAGCCAGGACATTTTCCTCTAATTTCCATCACTGGAGATTTCCTAGTTGGTTGCCCTTACAAAAACTTCAATTTAAATAATATCTTTATCAAATATATAAGGCACTGACTGATGTATGGTTGCAATTCGGAAAGTTTAACAATGAAATTGAACTCATAGAAGATAATTCAAAGTGTTATTAAAGTCCTTGATATTAGACCCCAATCTGTAAAATAAATCAGGAAAAATAAGCAGAGTTCTCCATGATACCAATTTCAGAGGTGGCTTCAATGATTCAACTGCATTGGTATAGAAAAATAAAATAAAAATAAAAAAACAAGGACCCTCTGCTCCTAAAGACTATGATCAGGAGGTCTTCTAACCCACTTTGGCACCCAGAGCGGCTTCTTGCAGAAATGCATCTAGACTGTGAACTGAGCTACAAACTCTTGCCGCCCGGGGAGGGACTTTCCCTCTCTGCCCTGTTTTTCTGAGCAGAAAATGGCGGCGGCAGCAGCATCCACGTGGTGAGAGCCACCCTCTAAGACCCCCAACCCAGTGATTGGACTTTTTAGTGACGTAACCTGTAGATGGTCCTGGGAGGGGGGCATTACCGGCACGCCTTCTGCCCAGGTAAGATCTGGAGCTGTGGCGCGAGAAACGGATCCTCTGCTCCTAAAGACTATGATCAGGAGGTCTTCTAACTCATTTTGGCACCCAGAGCGGCTTCTTGCAGAAATGCATGCAGACTATGAGCTGAGCTAAAATATCAGAAACCCAAAACTTAAGAGTCTTCACTCTCAGCAATGAAAATAAATTATTAAATGATGCCTTTTCAGCAGGCCTGATTGTTGGGGGAAAATTCCAAACAATAATAGTGAGTTCTCTATTGAAATATTGAATGTATTCAAAGTATAGAGAGAATAAAGTGAAGATCATTAGCTACTTAGGTGGGGGGTGGGTGGGAGGGGGATATATTGGGGCTCTTGGTGGTGGAACATGTGCATTGGTGAAGGGATGGGGGTTTAATCAGTATATGACTGAGACTTAAACCTGAAAGCTTTGTAGTTTTTTTCACGGTGATTCAATAAAATAAAAACATTAAAAAAATAAATAAAAATAAACAAACGAGACTGCACTAAACTAGAAAGAGTGTGCTTGCTGGTCAAAATTAAAAGGTGCTCTGAAGAAGGGGCGAAAATACTTGCTTATTATATATCTGACAAAGGATTGATATCAGGGTACTAAAATCACTCAGAGAACTCAGCAACAATAGTAACAACAACAAAAGGTAAAAAATGGGGAGAAGTGCTGAACTGGTTCTTCTTCAAAGGAATATTGCTGGTTAGCAGGCATATGGAAAAGTATCCATCATCACTGATTGTCAGGGAAATGCAAATAAGAATGACAGTGGAATATCACCCCACTCCAATAAGAATGACCTACGTCAGGAAGTCCAAAAACAACCCAACATTTCTGTCATAGATGTGTTGAAAAAGGAGTGTTTATTCATTGTTGGTATTATTAATGGGCATAGCCTCTGTGGAAGGCAGTATAGAGACTTCTCAACAATTTAAAATAGAAGTACCTTATGTCCCAGCTATTCCACTCCTTAGCATTTATTCCTAAGAACACAGAAACAGTAATTTGGAAATATATATGCACACCCATGTTCATTGCACCATTGTTTACAATAGCAAATATCTGGAAACCATCCCAATGCCCAAAGATAGATGGATAGAGGAATTGTGGTATACATATATTTATACACAATGGATTACTACTTGGCTATGAGAAAACATTAAATTTTGCATTTTGATACAACTTCTTCCAGTGCAACTAGAGGGTATCATGTTAAGTGAAGTAACTCAGAGAGAGAAGAGAAGGTGTTAAGTGGTCTCATTCATGAGTGGAGTATTAAGAAGCATCACAAGGCAGTGCCCCCTTAAAGCAAACACTTAGTCTTTGACAAGGTAACCAAGGTTACCAAGTGAGAGTAATTGGATGTGAGGAAGGAAGAGGAAGAGTAGAAGGACCTATGGACTCTGGTGGAGGGTTTTTGACTCTGATGCTGGGTCAGTCACTTTGTAAACCACAGCATAAATATTGACACTATTATAAACTGTATTAAATCTAAATGAAGAACATAAAGATCTGAAGCTCCCATTCAAATCAATTCTAATAAATGGCATCGGTTTTTTCTCTGTAAGCAGGATTTTTAAAAAAGAACTTTTAATAAGGGGCCAGAGAGATTTATAGGAATTGAGGAGCTTGTCTTATACAAAACCAACGCCTTTTAAATCCCTGGCAGAGCATATGGTCCCTGGCACTGCATATGGTTCCCTGAGTACTGCCAGGAATGACCTTGAGCACAAAGCCAGAGTAAGAACTGAGCACCTCCAGGTATGGGTCAAAAAGAGTATGTGCCCAGTTGGCCAAGGTGTGAAATCCTTTGTATTTTCACTCTTTTTCATTTCAGTGACTTCACTGTTATATAATATTTGGTTTTGAGTGTCAAAGATTCATGTGCTTATGAGCCAGAAAAGGGGCTCACTCTTTACCATAAGCTAAAGTAACCCTTTTATTGTATGATGTTATGAGAAGTTTAGATGAAAGAATTCTCAGATAAGAGTTTCAGCAGCTAGGACTATCACTTTAAAGTATATTTATAGAATAAAATTAGCATTTCAAGAATTGTGCATGTAATTGGATCTCTATTTCTCGAAGTGTTTTCCAGAGACAGCTGATAACACTGCATCATTTGAAGAGTTTTTTAAAAATTCAGATTTTGTGTCTCTAATCAAGACTGAATGAATTCAAATACTTGGAAGCTATTTCTTGGTATTAAGTATTAAATATTACTTTTATTAACTGCCTTAGGTTATATTTCTGTGTTCCATATTTGATAACCATTATAACAACATGGTATACAAAATGAGTCTATGTGGGTGTCTTAAAATGGATTTATCTAAATATAAGGGACAGGGTAATATATAAAATTAAGTTAAAATTACAAAAGATTCATAATCATAATCTTGACGTAGCTTCTTATGATTTTTAGAATAAACTTTCAAAATAAAAATTAATAATTATTTAAAATAAGGCTTAACAACAATCCTGTAACAAACAAAATCTCGATATGGTGCTTTTTATGAAATCTAAAGTTAAAGGAAAGGCCTTTGATTCTCCACTTACTCATTATTACAGAGCACTTTCTACCTTGTTACTTACTTGTTTATTTTTTGCTATGCTGGAGCTCAAAACCAGGGCTATACACATGAAAGGCAAGCTGAGCTATAGTCCTAGTTTTGTTAGTCATTTTTGTACTTTACTGTACATTTTGGTACCACAGAGAAAGTGCTACTTTACAGAATAGTTTGTGATCTTCATGAAAGCAGCGATTATATATCTTTTATACTTTATATACTCCTCAGTTCTTTGGCATTTGACTCGTGGCAAGACAGTTATAGATATTTATTAAAATAATAGATGAGTAGAGAATATAATATTGGGGGATAAGATTTTATATTAATATTTAGGCACTAATAATGAAACTGTGTGCTATGACGTTTTTCAAAGAGAATGCTTCAGGGTAACGAGAATCGTCATAAAGACATTAGATGTCTAAGGAAATAAAATCTCAACCTTGCTGAATATGAAAACTCCTTTGACAGATAAAAAATGCCAACCATGAGCTGAACTATGACATCTGTGGAGACCAGGCTGAGAGAAGATGCTCAGGCGGGAATGACATGCAATAGACTGATGATGCTTGTTCCAGCTGAAAAATAAAAAAAAAGTGTGGAGAAAAAGAATTATGATAAAAAATGGAACACCTGACAGGATGTCAGACTGAAGAGGAGAGAGCGATGAGGAAGTAAACGTTATGGGGTGAAAATGTTTCCAAAATTCTTGAAGCCCAGGCCAGAACTCCTGAGTCACTGATTATTTTCCCCCTTGATAGAATAGTTGAGGATGAACAGGTCTAAAAGAACGGAAAGAATGTTAAAGAAGATAGGCTGAACAGTTTCTTTATTTTTTTTTAGAGCTTTTTTTTTTAAATTTTTTTAAATTTTTTATTGAGTCACCATGTGGAAAGTTACAAAGTTTTCAGGTTTAAATCTCAGTTATACAATGCTCGAATACCCATCCCTTCACCAGTGCTCATATTCCACCACCAAGAATCCCAGTATAGCTCCACCCCGCCCCCTCACACCCCTAACCCCCCCCACGCCCCTAGCTCCCCCATCCTAAGCCCCCCCGCCTGTGTAACTAAAAGATTTCACTTTGCTTTCACTTTGATTGCATACAATATTTCAACAAAACTCACTATTATTGTTTGGAAGGAGTGCAAACGAATTGGGCAGAAGCGCTGTTTCTTTTTGTCCTTCTCTGAGTTATAGGCCACGTGGCACGTGTGAAGGTGCAGAGCAGGTTGGAGTGCGCTCTTGAGCTCTCCTTTTTTGGAAACCGTCTTCTCCCAAAAAATCTCCATAGTGCAAACCTCTGTGGACAGAATTTTTCTAGAAAATGAAAGCAGAATCAATTTGATTTATTATTTTGGAATAGGCTCTTTGGTCCAGGTGATACCACGAGTTTATATTAATCTGGTGAATGAAATGCGGTTAAGATAGTTGCACAGAGGCAAGTGGCAGCATTAAATCAGGATGCATTTTCATTTTCAAGCATAATCTTGTGAGAAATGTGAGCCTGACTAAATGGCAAACATATTCACTGGCTGGAGAAGACCAAAAGCATCACACATTCTGAACAGGAGCACAAGTTGTAGAATTCGATATGCCAGAGTGAGGGTGGGTGACATTATGAAAATAGAAAATAAGTTACCCGAGTGGGCTTGCCACCTTAGCACAATGTGACGGTCCTTCTCTCTGTCCTGCCCACTCCATGCTAGGGTTTCCACAGCACACACCAGGCTGAGTGCCTTAGTCAGGCAAAAGATGTTCGATTACTAAACGGTTTGTAGAATGCACGGCAAAACCTGTTTGCTCTGCGGTGGCACCTGAATCTGACTGACAGGAGCCGAGAAGCCTGTGGTGCGCCTGGTTTTGAGGGAGGCGAAGGCCATCGTTTCCTCAGGGAGCAAAAGAAGGTCAACATGTTACCAAGCCAACTGTGAGCAAGGTTGAGTCCGGGAAAAAAGTGTTCGAGGCCCAAGAAATGCCCAAGCATTTCAAGATCACAGAAGGCCTCTCATTCCAATTCACAGTGATAGCTGGTGACAGAAGTTTCTAGGCATTCAGGCAATTTAGGGAACAATCAGCCAGACGATATGGGAATGGGAGCGCTCAGACTACTAGCTGCCTGCTGCTGAGATAACGCCCAGCTGGGGTTTTATTTCCCTCTGTTTGGATAATACAGTTTGTCTTACTGCATTAACCGAATTAGATTGCCAAAGAAACAGCCAGTTTGAAGGAACACATACTGAAAAAAGAGTCAACATTCTAGAACCATCTTGAAATCACTGCAGCAATAGGAACATATTTCCAAATAGGGGAATAAAACAGCGGTACTTCCAGGAGAGGAGATTTGATTTTGCCAGATCGTGGCACCATCTCACAAGAACACCTGGAACAGTGAGGAGGAAGGCAGGAAGGAGAAGCCACTGCAAAATGACGGCTTTCTTGGAATTATAGAGCTCAATACACTCTGCATCTCAGCTACCAGTCTTCCAAAGAGTTCTAATTATTCTTTCCTACTATACATTGTTTGCTAAGTGCAAATAAAATTCAGAAAGATTGGTTTCATTTTTAAATCTAAATATTAGTTATTAGCCGTGGCCCTCAGGAAATGGATTTGGCTCATAAGTGAAAAGCTTTGCTCATTTTTTCTCTTAATATGGATGTGATTACTCAAAATGCACAGTGTTCTTATTATTGTATTTGTAGCAAAGCTGTTAGTGATTATCACATAGTTGATTCCTGCAACACAATTTGCTTTTTTTAGACTGCTGTTTCTGGCACATTTTTTGGTAAGATGGCTGATGTACACAATTTTGGCAGAAATGAGGATAAAAAAATTGGGGTTTGTAATGCTATTTCGCCACATGAATTCAATCTAGGCCTAAAACATACCTAATAGCATTAATGTAGGAGATTCCTACTCAAGTATGGCTATCTATATGTTATCTTTAATGCAACCAGAATCATTCCATCATGTCATGAACCCCAGCCATGCTTTTGCCGATGAGACAGAACTTTTACGTTTCCCACATATGGTTATAATGTCATGCTTTTCACCATGGATGCTTCCTCCCTCAATTTTTCCTATGGAAAAAATGTGGATGAGAAAATATAAAATGTGAATAATAAGGAGAAATATTTATGATCTGTATGGTGCCACTCAAATATATTCTCAGGTATCTTCAGCTAACTCTATTTCATGTTATGTGTCAAAAAGTTATTAATTTACCATGTAAGCAGATCGAAAAGAACCTCAGCATTTCACTGAATTGAATTCGAAAGTCTAGAATTTACATCTGTGAACTGATATAATCATCCTACAAAGGAAGTGGTTAACAGGTTCATCAAAAGCAGAAGAATGACATGAAATGGAAATTGTAGTGTGATTTATTTCATACTCCTTTGAAATATGACTAAATTATGACTCACAGCCTCCTACCCTATGTTCCACAGAGCTGTTAACTCCCAGAGTTAGCATTTAATAGGAATCTCAGGGAGAAAGGAAGAAGGTAAGCATGTGACAGGTACATGACCACTATTTTCTCTTATAGAATCACTGAGGCCTTACCGGTCAATTACAGATCACAGCTGCCTATTCGCTCTTTTGTCATTTAGGTGGTGGAAGTTTTCTGTTGAATGGATCTCTGATAAGCTTTAGGTTGCTAAATTCTAATATGGATTCTGTTTTTTGCTATTAGTACTATCTAGAAAATTTCCACTGTGATCTTTAAATTGAGATAATGATGGACTTTCACACTGTGTGTGTTGTAGGACTATAATGTTACCATACCGGTTCCATCACAAGTGTATGTATTTCTCTATCGTGGTCTGTGAAATCTTTTCAGCCCTCTTTTCCCCACCTCTACCTTTGGTGGCCTCAATTCTGTTTTCAGAGTCTCAGGTTTTGTTTTCAATAGAATCTTGTTGCTCAGATTTGCTTCTGTAGTTCACGCATGAATGCGGTTAACCTGGTATGTGTCTTTCTCCTGTAATATTTTGCTAAGCCTAACTCCCCCTAGGCAAAATTTCATCTTTTATTATAAAATAAAAAATTTCAAGGGCTGGAGCAATAGCACAGAGGGTAGGGCGTTTGCCTTGCATGCGGCCAATCCGGGTTCGATTCCTAGCATCCCATATGGTCCTCTGAGCACTGCCAGGAGTAATTCCTGAGTTCAAAGCCAGGAGTAACCCCTGTGCATCGCCGGGTGTGACCCAAAAAGCAAAAAAAAATCATGTTTTATGATTACAGTTGAATAGTATTCCATTTGTATATAAACTGCAACTTCTTTATCCACTCATCTGATTTTGAACCTTTGGGTTGTTTCCAGAGCTTGGTTGTTGCAAATAGTTCTTCAGTAAACATAGGTGTAAATACATCCCTTAGAATTATTGTTTTTGAGTTGTGTTCTTTGGATGCCTACCTAACAGTGGACTTGATGAATTTCAAGATGGTTTTATTTTTAGTTTTCTTTTATTTATTGTTTTTGAATGTAGAAAAGTTTATTGGAAGGTAGAAGAGAAAGGAAAAAGAACTCCCCAAGTGGAGAGGAACTTAGTATGGGACTAAGTTTCATTTTTAGATTTTCTAAGGAGAGTCCATGCCTTTTTCTCTAGAGGCTGTACCAATTTGCATTCTCACCAGCTTTGTTCAAGAGGTCCTTTTTCTCCACACCCTCCTCAGCACTTGCTGTTTTGGGCCTTTTTGATATAGGTCATGCTCACAGGTATGAGGTGATAGCTCATTGTCATTTTGATTTGCATTTCCCTGATAATGAGCAGGTTTTTTTTTAAAGTGCAGTGAATGTTTAAATAATGAAAGCATTATTAAAGTCAACAGCGATATATATGCCTTTGGTCACTGAATTCAGCGAATTCAACCACCATTAAAGGAAAATGATCCTGCTTCTCTTGTTATTTCATATTTTTGATGCATGAGTTGGTGCTTTCAGTCTTGTCTCCATCCACTGCTTCAACAGAGTGGAAGACTCTGGTGTGTAATCCAAGACTTCATGCTCCAGCTGCTGAGGTTACCAAAAGGACAGTATAGGGATCAAAGAAACCTACTCATGCCTATTAGATGGGAATGAACAGCTGATTCCCAGACCATAGCCGAGCCACCTCAAGCTGGAGCAATTCATCCAAAGAAAGAGCTGGCGTGTCAGCCACGATAAGGGTAATTGTTAAGATAAAAGAAATTCTCATGGCCAAGCAAACAGCAGAGCGCGTATCTACTTAGAACTGGGGAGCGTCAAAAGGACAGATTGGAAACAGAAGGGGCAATTGCTTCATAGTGAACAAGTGGGTCATTCCACACTGTGTATGGCTGAAATAATGTTGGAGTAAAAGAGCTCCCACAATAGAATACGGCTGCGAGGAAACGTTAGGAGAATTCCAGTCATTCATTCTGCTCCCATATTTCTTCTTTGTTCTTTGAAACTATCACGAAGGTATGACAATTCTTTCTTCGCTTTCCTTCTTTGGGTGTGAGGGGCATTGATGGCTTTAGTTTCTCCACCAAGAGAGTAAGAAGTAGTGAGAAGGAATTTGAAAAGCTTTTGCCTAGATAACTTCAGGCCACTCCTACGTATTTTTCCATTTTATTCACTTTTAAGATTTATAGACAGTAGAAATCACATTTGCAGTGCATTTTTAGGACATTTAGCTGAATAACTATCAGCAGAAATAAAATACCAAAGTTTTATCAAATCCTTAAGTTCCTTTGTGCAACTTATTTAAAATTAATCCTCCAACCCTGATTTTTTAAATGTTTCTATATGTTTTCTTTTTCTAAAATGTCACATACGTGGAATTACACAGCATGTGTTTGTTTTCAGTCTGGCATACTTCTTTAAAATAAGTTTTTGATTTATCATGTTGTATACCTCAGAAGTTCATTCTTTTTATGTCTGTCCAGTATTCCGTGTTACAGATGTATTAGTTACTTTATCCATTAGTTGAGGGACATTTGGACTGTTACGTGTTTCTAATGATTACTAATAGCTACTTTTCACTTCATTAAAATGAATTTTAATGAATTATATTATCTTATTACATCTTATTTTTAAATTTTTATACATTCTTATACAACTTTAGTCAATTATAATATGGTTTGAGGACATTCCTTGGATCATTTCAATGCTTATAATGTTAACAACTCTTAGAAGGAGGGTTTGGGGGCCGGAGCGATAGCACAGTGGGTAGGGCGTTTGCCTTGCATGAGGCCGACCCGGGTTCGATCCCCGGCATCCCATATGGTCCCCCAAGCACTGCCAGGAGCAATTCCTGAGTGCAAAGCCAGGAGTAACCCCTGAGCATCGCTGGGTGTGACCCAAAAAAAAAGCAAAAAAAAAAGAAGGAGGGTTTGTTTTATGATTTAAAACAAGACCAGTTTTTCTGTTCATTCCATTTAACTATGAAAAGAATGTGTATTCTACTGATGCTGCATGGTTTCTCTCATAAATGACACATTTCCAGCCTAATTCTTTCTCTTTTATCTACTTGATATTAAAAAATATATGAGTAGAGTGGAGATTTGAAGTCCCACACTTCAACCATGAATTCATTTAAGTTATAATCATATTTTCCTAATTTATTTTCTTGTTCAGTGTTTAAGTTCATGCACATTTAAGGTGGTCACAACTCTTTGGTGTGTTTATTTTCTTTATTTCTACTAATAAAACATATATTTAACCTAAATCACTTACATGTAACTGACAAGATGTCTATATAAATACCATTACCATGAGGTCCTAACACATTAGAGACAACATATAGAGTCTCACCTGCAACATTATGAAAGTGTTGCGGAGAAGCATAAAAAAATGAGGAAGCTGGGAAATAAGCCTGAATAATAGCACTTAGGCAAGGCACTAGGGAAATAGGATTATAATAGCTTCAAACAGCTCAGAAAGGCACTCAATGCTGAAAGCCAAACCAAAGCCAAAGAAAAAACACCACGATAAAGGAAGTGAGAACATCTAGCATATAGATGTCTCTTGTGTGAAACTATACTATCCGTTTATAGTCAAGAATATAGGGCCAACAAGTTAATTTTGCAATATGAGTAGCTTAAAGATATATATATGTGTGTGTATCTATCTATCTATCTATCTATCTATCTATCTATCTATCTATATATATATATATAGAGAGAGAGAGAGAGAGAGAGAAGTTTATTAGAGGAGTCCAGGTTAAAAGTGGGTACAAGTTGCAGAGATTGGGGGAAGGCCATAGAGGGTATGGGCAGCACTGCCAGATTGAAGTAAATTAGACAAGAGACCAGTAAGGCATTGGGTGGGAAAGTATGCAGGCCTTTCTACACCTACATCAAGGGCCTAGGCAAGGCATTGGACGGACATGGAGGCTAAGCAAGCCTGACTCCAGTTGGAGCTCGAGAAGCAGGACTCAGGAAACTCTCCACTAAGGATCTTCAGCACTGAAACAAAAGAGTGGGAGGGAGGACAGGACCACACAGGTGAGAATGGTAATCTACAGATGTAAGCAAGGTGACCAGAGCCTGAGAGAAGAGTACCTGGATCTTTGCTTAGCTTCTCTGTACCCCATCATGGTGGGTAGCATTGCTTCCAAGTTTAAAAAAAAAAAGATTCCTTGACCGTGAGTTTCCCATAGAACTGGAAACTCATGATTTTGGAAATCCATTTGTGCCCAAGGTTTGTTTCACGAATATAGGGAATCTACCACTGGGTGATGGTAATATGTGCCCAGCGTCCAGAGAAAAGTCACACATTTTGTGTTCACATCCTCCTCTAGGTCAGGTCCTATACAATGGTAACTTATGGAAATGCAATAAGGAAAATAAAGGAGCTTATATATTAGAAAGAAAGAAAAACATCATTTTTTACAAATTATATGATTTGATATGCATAATATTCAAAAGAAGGAAATGAATGGAAAGGTGGTAACAATTAATGAATATTTTAACTGCCTCTATACAAAAATATACAGATTATGTTTTACCATGTACCAGCACCAGTAATTTAAAAAAAAATTATTGAATTACCGTGAGATAGTTACAAGCTTTCAGTTTGGGTTACAATCTCACAATGATCAAACACCCATCCCTCCACCAGTGCACATTCCCCACCACCAATCTCCCGCGTATACCCACCCATTCCCACCCTCCACCTGCCTCTATGGCAGACAATATTCCCCATACTCTCTCTCTACTTTAGCACCAGTAATTTTTAGGTAATTTGAGCTTAAATAATGAAACTGATACCCATAATAATAAACCAATTAAAACTGTAAAGTCCTACTGATGAGTGAACAGAAAGAACTTTGAAAAAAAAGAAAATGAGACCCGAAAGATAGCATAGGAGTTAAGGTGCTCATCTTATATGTAGTCGGCCTGGTTTGATCATCCGAATAGCATAAGTCCACTGAGCACTGGTAGGGGCGAGCCCTGAAAACATAGCCAGAAGTAGCTCCTGAGTTACCTCCAGGTATGGCCCAATCCCATTGTCCCCAAGAATAGAAAAAGAGAAAACATAGTCTACATTGTAAACTTGCTGAAAGTTGGTTTACCTCACTGTCAAAACTGGCATTTCAAGCCTGTTAGCTCAAATGTCCTACAAACTTAGTCTTATTTTTTTATGATGTAGGTGATTGAACCCACGACTTTGCACATAACAGACAAGTGCTCTACCACCGAGCTTCAGTCCCAGTTCTAAGTTAATGATTTAAAAGGAATAAAGGAATGAAATAATTAAATTGTGTAAAATGAAGTGCAAGGTTTTGGCCACAACCAGCTGTGCTCAGGGCTTACGCTTGGCAGGACTCTGGGAACCGTATATGGTGTCAGGGATTCAACATGGGTTGGCCAGTGTACTACAACTTTGGCCACTTTAAATGTAATTTTAATAAATATTTTATATAACTTGACTGTATTTTCAAATTATTTTGAAAGATTTCAAAAAGTTAACACTATATTAACAAAAATATTTGTATCACATAATATTGTAAATAGTATTAAAATAGTCTAATAGTAGACATATAAAAGTGGGAAATAGAGACACAACTCACACACATATATTTTATATATATTCATGCACATTATATAAAATTTTAAAACAAATTATTAAGATATAATCTTGGTGCGCAAAAGAAGGGATATTTGATCCTGCAAAAATTTAGATATGCACTTGAAAAGAAATGTTCGTTAACTATGGTGCCCTAGATATGACAATACATTTTATATGCATCCTGGACTCAAATCATATTTATCATGAAAAGATAACTATGGGAAAATATTTTTGCTATCTTGAATTTGATATAAATGACATTCTAAATCTCAAAGACTTAGGGTAAACAGTTAATTTGATTTTCTAAATAGGAACTATTTTTTGATTTGTCAGATAAAAATAAACACAGTTGAGAATTTCATTTAAAGTCAGAGAAAATATTTATACCACAAACAGCAAATACTAAACATTCATAGAATTATTTATAAATTATTGAATGACACAAGACAAAATTGCACAATTTAATTCAGTTCCACAAGGAAACTAAGCAATTGAAGAATATGATCAGGAAGGTCCAGTAGAATATGCAAAGGGTCAGTACATCTCTGGAAAAATGTTCAAATCACAGGAAAGTTAAGGGAGAATATTAATATTTATTTTTGCCCATCACATAGGAGAGAGTTTTTGAAGATTGTTGTGTGGTGAATGTTCAATCCCTGGTGCCACCTGGTCCCCCAAGCACTGCTTGGGGTAACCTTCAAGCTCTGCTTCCTGGAGCCTCAAAACAAAGAAACAAACAAACATTTTCCTTGCGTCAAGGAAATGATTGTATGCTGATTCTCACGCACTGTTGGTTTGAGTATATCTTGGTACAAACCCCGAAGGTTTGGGCCAAATTTCCTGAAGTTGTGTGTGTATTAATAAGGAATTCCAGTTCTGGATCGCTACCTTAAAAATAGTTGACAATGTGCTTGGTGATATGCAGGTTGTTTTAATGATGTTTATCACAAATTTGTTACCTTAAACATTTTGACAATGTGCTAAGTTGTTGCTGAGAGGAAAAGCTGATTTTACATTTTGAGCCCATTTTTATCTGTTCTGTTTGAACTTTTTAAAAGCCTTTCAAAAACAACCTGACATCTCAACATACATCTGAAAATCACTTATTGTCTTGAGACTTCCTCAAGCTGGGTAAAGTGGAATACAGTGGATTACATTGATTTTATTGCTTTTCTGTAATTTGTTGCTTGGACTAGGGAAATAAAAAGTAGGTGAAAACATTATCTGGAGTATTAGGTATTGACATTTATGAAGAGGATTATTTAAATGATGCTATTTGTGGAGGAGTTTTGCAATTTGGGGGAAGGTCTTGGTGCCAGTGAGAGCCTTCTCGTTTGTCAAGTTTGAAATCTTCTGCTTCTGTTAATGTCAGAAGCGGCACAACTAGCAGCCTTGCTGTAGTACCACACACTATCACACACGGAGAATGACTTTTAGGATGAAAATTAGAACAGAACTGAAAATAGGAAACGGTCTCTTTGACAAGTGAATATTTCCTATTTATGTACTGCATTCTGGAGCTAAAAGAAAAGTAATAGAAATTTCTTTCAGATTCAGATTGGTTTTTCAAGCAGGCTTATAAAATTACTACCATCATATCAGAGTTGAGAGGCAGAATAATTTTGTAGATAGGAAGCATGTCTAAGCACTTACTTTGTTTTAGGACCTAATTACATTCTATTCTGACTTGTGCATTATTATTGCAAATTATATGTGTCCACAATGTTTAATGATATTTTATTTATTTGCCATATTATAAATACAGGGTGGGTGATCATAAATAAGTATCAGGTGATTGAATTTTCAAAGTGAATTTTTAAACAGCTTTACTACTTATAAGTGTAGGATTATTAAAGGTAAAGGAGCTCATCTAGTGACAACTGCATGCAAAGTAAAACCACATCATCATCATCATCATCGTCATCATCATCATCATCCCGTTGATGGTCAAATTTCTCGAGCGGTCTCAGTAACATCTCTATTCATCCTAGCCCTGAGATTTTAGCAGCCTCTCTTTACTGGTCCTTTCCAATGGTGCCACATTGGAGGCTCTTTCAGGGTCAGGGGAATGAGACCCATCATTATTACTGGTTTTGGCATATGAATACGCCATGGGGAGCTTGCCAGGGTCTCCCATTTGGGCAGGAAACTCTCGGTAGCTTGCCAGGTTCTCCAAGAGGGATAACTAGGCTATAAGATATCTCCTGAGAACTTGGTTTTATAGTCTTTGGATGTTGGCTGGTGATGGGATTACACAAGGCCGGGGGCAGTTTCTGGGTGTGACCGCCTAGCTACTGGAAAATGGGGGATCTGGGTGGAAGAGGCCCAGTCCCAATCTGAGCAGGCTCGGAGATCTCGGTCCCGGGTCCCACACACCTGGGTTCCTCTGCCAGTTCCTTTATGCGTGAGACTTGTCCGAACGTGTGGAGAGGGGCCTTGAGCATGGCTGTGGCTGGGCTTCGAAGATCCTCTGCTTTGAGGGCTCTACTCAGGGCAGGGGGGAAACTCAACCCACCCCCTTCGAGGGGCCCCGGTGAAGACAGCCAGGCGAGAGGGAAAGAGACTCTGCAAGAAATCACTAATGATCACTAATGTTAAGAAGTAAAACCACAATCACTGTCACTGTCATCCAGTTGCTCATCGATTTGTTCGAGCGGGCACCAGTAACTTCTCTCATTGAGAGACTTATTGTTGTTACTGTGTTTGGCATATCCAATACGCATGGGTAGCTTGACAGGCTCTGCCGTGCGGGCTCGATACTCTCGGTAGCTTGCCAGGCTCTCCGAGAAGGGCGGAGGAATCGAACTCTGGTCGGACGCGTAAAAGGCAAACACCCAACCGCTGTGCTATGGCTCCAGCCCACCACATAGCAGAGCCTGGCAAGCTACCCGTGGCATATTTGATATGCCAAAAACAGTAACAAGTCTCACAACGGAGACGTTACTGGTGCCCGCTTGAAAACCACAACACTAATAAATATTATTTGGCATATAAACAAATTAGAAAATTATCTACAAAACTTTCTGATTAAGATCTCTAACTTGATATTATAAAA
Source organism: Sorex araneus (assembly GCF_027595985.1). Lineage (NCBI taxonomy): Eukaryota > Metazoa > Chordata > Mammalia > Eulipotyphla > Soricidae > Sorex > Sorex araneus. The sequence goes on from NC_073313.1 coordinate 35,775,838, forward strand.
TTTGTACTTGCTGCCTGGTAAAAACCTAATATTTAATTTGTGACTCAGAAGGGAAAAGAATCCTGAATTTGAGTCATAGGTTTTATAAGAGGATCTTACTGCCCATCATTACTGTATGGAGTTTCTGTTAGAGCATTTTCCTGCCAATATATGGTAATATATGTGTCAAATGAATACACAATGAAAAAGTGTCCGTATTTTGGGCAAGAGTGACAGTGCAGCATATAGTGCTCTGGCCTTGCATGCAACTAACCCAAGTTTTATTCCCCAAAGCCCCATATGCCCTCTCACCCAGTCCTGTGAGGAGTGATCCCTGAGCACAGAGCCAGGAGTAAGCCCTGAACACCACCAGTTATGACTCAAATTAAGTAAAGCTTGATTTGTTCAATTTTTTATGTTAGTAAAGAATATTTTTCTAGCAGCTATTCAGAATATTATGTCAGAAAAATATTTTAAGCACATACACACATATATGCATTCATAATAAATGCCTATATTTATATCTGTATCTTTAATTTATAAACTAACTGTGAATCTATCCTAGAGTTAGAATCATTTTAAGACTTTTTATCCTCTGGCTCACATTTTAACTATTTTTAGTCACTTATTAAGGAATACTTTAATTTTGCCAAAGATAAATTTATATTTTTCATTTTCCTTTGGCCTTCTCCTTTTCTATTTCAATGTCAGTAATGTATTTCCTTTTACTATTTGACTGTATAATTTTTTCTTAAGTTTTTCAATTCACATTTAAATTGTGCAGTATATACAAAGAATGGTTTTTCCCCATATGAATGGCCAGATAGACCAGTGCTCTTTATGAAATGTTCTTCCCTATGCATTTGTAATGGAATTTCTCTAATTCCAAATACATGGTGTGCATGCATATGTTAACACATTTATAGGCTATCATTTTCCTATTGCTAGGTTGATTATCCCTACAATACTGTCAACATCACATTTTAAAAATTACTATATGCTTTTAATAAGCTTTAATGTGGTACCAGATGAGTCTTCCTTTACAGTATTAAAAGATGGTTGTGGGAATTTTTGTCATAGTCTTTTGTTGTTGTTGTTAAGTTTTTTAAAAAATTTTTTATTAGTGAATCACCGTGAGGTACAGTTACAAACTTATGAACTTTCATGTTTGCATCTGTCATACAGTGATCGTTTACCCATCCCTCCATCAGTGCCCATTCTCCTCCACCAATGTTCCCAGCATCCCTCCCACCACCCCCACCCCAACTCCCACCACTCCACCCTGCCTCTGCGGCAGGGCATTCCCTTTTGTTCTCTCTCCTTTTGGGTGTTGTAGTTTGCAGAGGGGTATTGAGTGGCCATCATGTCCGGTCTATAGTCTACTTTCGGCACGTATCTTTCAACCCAAGTGGGTCCTCCCAACATCCTCTACTTGGTGTTGTAGTCTTTATCCTCAAATGAATATTTCTTATATTTTTTCTTTGAGTTTGATGTCTGTTTTTAAAGAAATTTCTTTGGAGGGCTGGAAAGAAACAGACTTCAATGGACTGAGCTCATGCTTTGCATTCAGGAGGCCTGGATTCAATCCTGGGACTGCAAGATCCTCCCATCACTACTGGCCGTGACCTCTGAACTCAGAGCCAGAAGTCCCTGAGCATTGTCGAGTGTGTCCCCAACACAAACCAAAAACTCCAACACTATGATCACCAATCACTAGTGGGGGTACTAGATGTGATGTGAGGACTTTTGTAGAGGTTCTCGGGCACTTCGGTGGTATGACTTTGAACATCAAATTCAAGAAAATTAACACTATTGTAACTATATTTCTAAAACAACAGATAATAAAAAGTGCTTTTTGAGGTCCTCCTCTTTGCTTTTCATTTGTTCTTGTCATTTGAGGATTTATTTATTTTTTCTAAGCTCAATAATAATTTAGAAAATCACAAATCATAAGACATTGTTTTAGTTTCCCATGGTAGGTTTGTTCAACATACTTAGGGAAATGGAATATACTATTTGTTTAATAGAATGATGCATTCAATTTCCTAGTGTGCCATTTAGTATTTAATATTGCATTCCTAAATGAGATCTGTATTATGTTGTTTCTCCTTATTGTCTTTTAATGGTTGGGATTATAAAATTACCCTAGCTTTAGAAAATTACTCCAGAAAATATTTTAGGAAAATTTACTTTAAAAACTTGTTGTAAAGTAATGGTTTTTCTAGGAAGGATTCATGGTTGTATCCTTCTTGTCATTTAATAGGAACCCCAGGTGTTTCATATTAGATGTAGATTTGACATTGATGTCTAACTGTGGGATTCCTCTGCCTCACAGTATATATGAATTTGGATCACTACTCAAGTGTTGCAGAGTCTAAGATTTTTCTTACGGAATTAATAGCCAGAAGACTGAGCATATGAAAATTGTTTTTGCTTCCTCCCTGCCCCCAGAAAGTATATTTCACCTATTTCTCTTAATGGATTTATACAGGTATTTCAGTTCTATTTCCTTACATTGAACTTCACATAGCCATGAGACAACATCATCTGTACTCTATCCTCATGCTACCAGGGTACCTATGCTACTGAAACGTCTTGATATTAATCTGCAGAGTTAACAATGTGATATTGATTTGCCTTTTTGCTAGAAAATTAGGAATATCTTTTTCTCTATATAAAGCTAAGCTATGAATTGACACTTCTGTCCACAATTTTCTTGTTCGTGAAGTTAGGAGCATCAGGAGTCATTCATTACACAGTCTACCAGAAGAAGCTACCTTTATGTTTGCTACTAGTGGAATGAGTCTGCTATAAAGGTGCCCAACCTCTTTATCATAATATCAGGGAAAATGCTGTCATTTTCCCTAATGGTATCATATGGAGGAATGACCTAAATCATTATAAAATCGCACTAAATGGGTGTCCTAAATGGATGCCAAAGGCAATGATACTTTAATTTCCTCTTTTATTCACCCCCTAAAATGTCTACTTTAAGAATCCTGTCTTAAGGCCCATGAATATGATGTTTTTTCACTTATGTCATTTTCTGGCTATTGCATTTCATGTTTTTCCGTGCAGAGAAAATTCTAGTACAGGATTTCATTTCAAAATATCCTCATAAGTCAGTTTCAAAAGAAATGTACTTTCTATTATAATTGTTTTGTCACAATATTTGATAATCCTGAGATAATTTTGAGATTTTTAGGTATAAAATATGTTGATTGTGGGACAGAGAGATAGTAAAGTGGTTAGGGTGCTTGCCTTGCATATGGCTGATCTGAGTTTCATCTCTAGCATCCCACATCATCCCCAGAGCCCTGCCAGGAGAGATCCCTGAGCACAGAGCCAGGAGTATGCCATAAGCATAGTCAGGTGTGACCCCCTCCTCAAATAAAATTAATTGATTATATGTATGCATATACTGTCACTGTCACTGTCATCCTGTTGCTCATCGATTTCCTCAAGCGGGCACCAGTAATGTCTCCATTGTGAGACTTGTTGTTACTGTTTTTGGCATATTGAATACACCACAGGTAGCTTCCAGACTCTGCCCCTCGGGTGAGATACTCTCGGTAGCTTGCCGGGGCTCTTCGAGAGAGGTGGAGGAATTGAGCCCAGGTCGGTCGCATGCAAGGCAAACGCCCTACCTGCTGTATTTATTTTTTTAGTTAGATCACTGTATCACTATCACTGTCATCCTGTTGGCCATCTATTTGCTCAAGCAGGCACCAGTAACGTCTCTGTTGTGAGACTTGTTACTGTTCTTGGCATATCGAATATGCCACGAGTAGCTTACCAGGCTCTGCTGTGTGGGTGAGATACTCTCGGTAGCCTGCAGGGCTCTCCGAGAGGGGCGGAGAAATCGAACCCGGGTTGGCCGTGTGCAAGGCAAACCCCTTACCCGCTGTATTTATTTTTTTATTTAGGAGATAAATGTTTAAAATATTTATATGAATATCTGTGTGTGATGATTTAGAAATTAATATCTAACCATATACATACAATATGCCATGTAAATATTTATCCTCTACCTGATAAAATGGGTATCTTCCAACAGCCTAAAATTAAATAGAAATATTTTTTTTTGCATTAGGATGAGTGCATTATCTGAGTTTATGCTGACTGTGCCTAAGGACAGCTTGATCGATTTTTTACTTGTGCACGATCTGACTTCTCAGAGAAAAAAAATCACATGGCAGCAAGATTTCTTCATTTACTGACTTTTAAAAGATTTTGCTATGCTTTTAAAAATCCTACTCTTTGAGGCTGGAGTGCATAGGTTGCTTACTTTGTATGCTGCTGGCGCAGGTTCGATCCCCAGCACCCTGAGTCCTGAAGAGAAGTAACTCCTAGTGAAGAGACAGGAATAAGCCCTGAGATCACCTTTTATGGCCCACATACTAAAGAGTGATTACTATTTACACAAAATGATTTTACTGGGACTATTCCATAAGAATAAACTTTCATATAGGTATTGTATTATTGATGCCAACTATGAGAAATGGATGTTTATGGGAAATCTCCTAACAAAAATCCTAAGCATAGGATAGTCCACTGTGCCAAATAGTTTAGATCTTTTAGGATATTATTGGGCAAGCAAATATATGCTTAAGAAAGAATAGAGTAGAAAGTCTGGCAAACTAAAATACTAAAATACAGAAACCCAAAACCGTGAGGCCGTTAAGTGCGGTCACTCGACCTCATACCTCTTCATTCTCAGCAATGGAAAACAAATTGTCAAATGCTTCCTTTTTGGCAGGTCCGACTTTAGGAGGGAGACACTCCAAACAATCATAGTGAGTTTTTTTGAAATATTGAATGTAATCAAAGTGAAAGTAAAGTGAAATTTATCAGTTACACAGGCGGGGGGGGGCTATGGATGTGGGGGGGTTAGGGGTGTGGGGGGACGGGGTGGAGCTATACTGTGATTCTTGGTGGTGGAATATGTGCACTGGTGAAGGGATGGGTGTTCGAGCATTGTATAATTGAGACTTAAACCTGAAAACTTTGTAACTTTCCACATGCTGACTCAATAAAAAAAATTAAAAAAAAAAGAAAGTCTGGCAAGCAAAAATGTGCCCCAGAAGACTAGAATAAAACAATTTAGGGATTTTTTTAATGTAGGAGGCAACATAGGCAAGAACAGAATAAGAAATGCTCACAACTTTATAAGGTTGCCTGCTGTTTGGCTATGTGTACTCTAGCCTCTGCTCTTCATGAAACAACTGAGATCTGATGTGCTTACTAACTATTCTTAATGTCTCTCTCTGTCAACCTAAACAGTTGGAAGCCAGAGTGGCAGAGCAAAGTTGTACTGAATAAATGACCAACTTCTGAGCCCATAGATAGCTGCTCATGGGACGCCAAAGCTTAAGCAGTACTTGTATGCTTGTTTGTATCATTCTCTGTCATTCACCCACACTGGACAGAGGTCTATCCAATTGGCTTTAGATAGATGTTATGTTTTCAGTACACACAGAAACTTGTGTAACTGTGTGACATATCAACTTGTGTAGATTTGTAAATTAACCTTATTATGTGTTATCATTTCACAATATATGCATTTATCGAAAAGTTATGTATGCCAGAAACATATACATACATACCTCAGTAAAGCAGAGAAACTAAATAAAGAAATATTAACTTTATTATTAGATATTGGATCATATAACTCAAGTTAATAATAAACAACATAATTTTTTCAATAAACATCTCATACTAGTTTTCATATGTATGCTTCTTTATTCCTTTTGGGTCACACTCAGTGATGCACAGGGGTCATTCCTGGCTCTGCACTCAGGAATTACCCCGGTGGTGCTCAAGGGACCATATAGGATTCTGGGAATTGAATCAGGGTCAGCTGAGTGCAAGACAAACGCCCTACCCATTGTGCTATCGCTCCAGTCCTCATATGTATGTTTAATGGTAAAAAACATACATTCTATAAGAGAAATAGCTCATAGTTTTAGGTATTTGGACAGTGACTTATGAATGTATCACTGTGCATTAGCAGTAGGTGACATAAGCGAGGTGAATTTAGAAACATGTTTATACTAAGCTATCTATTTAGCTTAGCCTCTTAATTATTTTACAAAAGAATATGTGGTACATTTTGAGTGTCAATGATGAATAATTTTTTATATGAACTACATATATAAGGAGTATACTAATGGTAGAATACTAATAAATAAGCTATTATTTGGAATGTATTCTGTTCTTTCTCTACATTTATAGAAGAATAACTTCCACATTAAGGAACAGATAGTTCCATAATACTCATTATTTATCAGAACACATGCAAACACATTAGGTTGCGTTCTGGGCGCCACATTTTAAACTCTTTGAAGAACTGGAATATGTTCAAAGGCAACAGTGTGTGTAGGTAGGGCGGGGTTGAAATGATGGAATATGGAATTAGTGACAATTTTGGAAATGTTTAGCTTAGAGATGAGACCATAGGCAAGCGCCTAAGAGCTATCTTTGAAAATCGGAAGGGGTTGCCAGTTATCCAGCAGACAGTTCTTGAGCGAATATTACTCATCTTATATTGAGTATGGAGCCCTGAAAGGAGCAATTATGAATACAAATGAGGTTCTCTTTTCAAGAAATGTACAGAACTACAGGATAGTTATATATTATGGTCATATAAATTAAAACAAAACTATAGCTCTGAAGTAAAAGGAGGAGTTCAAGTGAAAAAAGTGTTATTGAAACATATTTTGGTTGCTTCACACTTCATGACTAGGAAAAATTGATCGAATGAGCAAAATCTATATCTTTACAATGGTATAAGGAAAACTATTTTTGCTTGTTTTTGAGCCACACCAGGCGATGCTTAGGACTTACTCCTATCTCTATGCTTAGGTATCACTCCTGGCAGGGCTCAGGGAGCTATTTGGGGTGCCAGGGAATCAAACTTGTAAAAGGTAAATGCCCTATAATGAAGTTTTTAATGGTAGTATATTAACTTTCAGAGGTTTTCCATGAAGTAAACCCTTATATTAACAAAAATTCATGAAAATTCTGTCAGTTGATACTATTATCATTTTCATATATGAGTAACTGAGGCACAGAAAGTTTAAGCAACTTCCCAAATATCACATAGCAAGCAACAGAAGAAAATACAATTTGAATCCAGATGGTTTAGTTTCAGATAGCGAGCTCTTACATTGACTCTCAGAGGCTATTACTTTGCATTACTTGAAATTTTCTTGCATAGTCTTCATGGTTATCTGTAATAGTGATACCAAATAGATTGAGAGGGTGATCTAGGTGACATTTGAGAACTTCCTACTTGATTATTATAAGTCTGTAAGGCTGCTGAGATAAGCTTATGAAAAAGTTGTCATTCATTCATAATGTTAGAAGGTAAGACATTGAACCTTTATTTTAAGTCAAATCAAGACATTCTGTCATTGATTTGTACTTAGGATAGATCCTTGTATAACTCCACTGGTTGCCAACTAGTATATCTGTTGCTTCTACCTAGTGACTTATCTTCTAGACAATACAGTATTTTTGTTCAATAAAGTTACCATACACTCTTATATACACTCTTATATTCTACTCATTCTAAATATACTCCTCATGCCCTCAATAGTTACTTCTTTGTCAGTGTGTTTTCAAGAGTTTTCCCTTGCCCTCCATGCCTTAACTATGGATTCCAATAATAGCTATTTAGCTAGATTTCTGGCAATCATTTATTAAAGGGGTATGTTTTTAAAATTATTGAATCTGGGTGCAACAAACCTTTTCTTATCTATTGATAGACTATCACTCTTCCAATTGCAAACCATAGAATGACAATAGAAATAGCAATATATAGAGTGCTATATTTTATTGCTTTGTGAAGTTATAAAAATAGTGCATGTGACATAGCAGTGGTAGACCCATATCTCATTTGCTGAAAGGATGCCCCTTTAGTACACAGGAAGTTCACAAGTTTGTCCTGGAGTTTGATGAGACTTAGGCACCACGCTCAGCTTCTCTTCTACAATGACTCTCAATGGAAGACCTTACTTCATAATGCAGAAAATGTGGAAGCACGTCACTTATACAAACTCCTACCACTACTGCCTTAATTTGTGCTCATACCTCCTGCTATCCTTTTTTCACAAGTGAACTGTGCTCCAGACATTGAGGAGCACTCCTGCCTGTAGACTAGATCTAACCTTTTTCTGAGTATTCAAAGACATTAATGTACTAATCTTTTTTCCTTCAACAGAAGTTTATTAATATTGTATCGTGTTGTAGAAGAGTAGGTATGACAGTGAAATTTAATAGCTCTCCTTTGCAACGTCCTGTGAAGTTCATGCCAAAACCAATATCCAATGGTTATATCAAATTGGTAGATGAATAAAATGTGAGTATAGTTTACTAGGAAGATTTTACACACAGTCAGGTAATTTTGGAACTCAAAAATACATATTAAAAACCACAAGATATAACTGGGTAGGTACAGAAAACATGAAGGTCACTGACCGAGTCTCAGAAACCTCATTAGAGAAGCAGCCGAGCAGAAAGAGTTGAAATGGTCCATTGGCCAGGAAGAAGTACAGTGTAATGAGGTATAGGAAGGAAAGTGTTTCAAGGAGGGAGTGGTCAGGATGCTGACTACTGAGCATTCTATATAAAGGAAAGGGGAGAGAAAGCAGAGTAAATTAGGACAAAGAGGACAATTATGTAGTGGAAGTTACAGTTGGATCTTTAGTGGTGAATTTAAGGTAGTAGATAAATATTTATTTACAATACTTCACACCTGAAGCTTATAAAATGTTATAATGTAACGTGACTTCAATAAAAATCAAATTAGAAAAGAGTGAAGATGTGAATGCTGATAATTCAGTATTCCTCACCGATAAGGAAGTTATCTTTTAGACAATAGTGTTACTGAGGACTAGAAGAGACAGAGCCCAGATTTTTTTCCTAGGAAATTTTCTGTGAGGAGAAAAATAACAAGTGATACATGAAGGGGGAAATCTGTTGTGAAAGGAATACTATACAATATGTTCCTGTAAATAATACTATAGAGTCAGCAAAGCAGCAAAGAAATTACACGCGATATTCAAATGGCAAACAGATATAATGTTAAAGGTAATACTGAAAAGTCTAACAAAGGAAGATAGATATCACACCTAGATTAAGATGACCCTATAAATCAATATCTATAAACTTAACAGAGTTTTTCAGAACTATGTACAGAGGGGAATTTTGAGTAACATTCTTTGGGATAGGTAAGGGCAGACTAGTTTTCTACAAGGACAATCGATATTATTGATGCCCTGAAATCTATCTTTAGAGCATCTGTTACTAGTATATCCTTTAATTTAACTTCAGGGAAAATATATACATATTTATATACCTTCTTAGGTCAGCTATTCATTTCCTGAATTGCACAGGGAGTTTACATGGAAAATTCATAGAATGTATTCTGCTACCTCCGTTTTCTGGAATTACAAGTGCTAAACTTCCAGTGATTCATGTAATGGACTAAGAAATATGCAATGATCACTCAAATAGACAGGTTGTTGTGTTTTATTTGTTGATATATTTTTCCCATCATTACAAATTAAAACCATATAAAAATATCACAGGGAGGGTTAAGATTCTGCTGAAGTCAAGAGTAGACAACAATACTTAATTTTATCCTGGTTTATCCAATTAGAGTTATCAGGGTTTTATAATACTTCTGTTATGAATTAACTGTTTAAAAAACCAACAATGGTATAATTAATATTTTATGAAGAACTTTTCTTTGTATCTAACACAGAATCAATTAAGATCTGTTCTTTTATTTCAAAAGTAGTGCTCAGAGGGGCTGGAGCGATAGAACAGCTGGTAGGGCTTTTGACTTGCATACAGCTGACCAACGTTCGATTTCCAGCATCCCCTATGGTCCACTGAGCTCTGCCAGTAGTAATTCCTGAGTGCAGATCCAGGTGTGACCCAAAAATCAAAAGCAAAATAATGTAGTGCTTAGAGCTCATAGTAAGACATTTATGTTCATTTATTGGTAAACACTTTAATTCGTGAAAAGTTAGGCCTCTCAAATTAAGTAGTAATCTAACTAAGGTAATACAGGTATTAGAAAAATTGTCTTGAATGTGAAAATGGTTTGATGATATGTTTCCTATTTAGCCATGAAGAGGATAAGTCAAGCATGAAAGTTGGTGAGTTGTTTTTAGAACTTTATCAAAAGGACTGGGTATTGTTCTTCTCCTGTTCTTCTTATTATATTTTATTCATTTTGTCCAAAAAGTCTTTTACTTGAAAATAAGACCAGTGTGAGATCCTCACCATCCCCTGTAGTCTTCCACAGTAATATTTAATAAATTTTTATTTATGAGAGTAAGCCCCCACTTCGCATACACTTATTATACTAGAGTTTCCAGAAATATTAATTTTAGAGCATCTGCTGATCAACTGGGCATTAAAATTGAATGTCTGGGGGATGGGGCCAACTTTTCCTAGTCTTATTAATTTGAGGAGTCAGGTGTTTATCCTTTAAGAAATATCAGTGAATTAAATGAATTCTTTAACTTTCTGCTTGCATTAAAATAAAACCAGTGATGTGAAATAAAGTGTATGTACTTGCAAGTAGTTTCAAATAAAGATAGGACATATGACCATAAAAATGGCTTAATGTGGAGCCAGAGTGAAATTACAGTGGGTAGGGTGCTTGCTTTGCATGTGGCTGGTCCATTTTTGATTCCTGGTACCCCATGTGGTCCCCAGAACATTGTAAAGAGTGATCCCCAGACCCAAAGCCAGGAGTAATCCCTGTATACTGCCAGATGTAGCCTAAAATCAAACAAATTTCCTTAGTATCTGTTTCAGTTTCCTCTGGTAAAAGAGTGTGATAGACTTTTCATTCTTACATAAGCGAGTCTTCAAAGTTCTGTGAACATTGGATCAACTATTAAAGATGAGTGGTTTGGGTTATTTTTCCACTCTCCTGTTTAATATGTGTTCCAGAAAGTTATGTATCTCTTACCTCCAATTGCCCCTGTATACGAAATGCAGAATACATAACCTGTGGAAGCTATGTCTCAAGTTGTTACAGGACTCAAACAAGTTAATTTATGAGTTGATTGTAATTGATAAAACATTAAGACAATAAAGTTCTCTTTTATTATCACTGGATGGTTTTAGCTTTTCCTCTATTAGAAAAAATTGATTTAAGGTGTTAATCTCATAAATGATGAACCAAAGTGAATTAGCTCAGTTTTTATATCCATGTATTTATTGTGAAGCAAGTGACATTCCATAAAAGAGATGTAGGGTCACTGCATTTTATAAAGGTGAAAATACATTGTAGAAGCATCATAAATATTAAACAACCAGATAAGATATTTGGAAATATCGATTTAAATACTTTGCTGTATCTATGAAATGCCCCTTGGCACACTCTGAATAATTAATAGATGTTAAAATATACTGACAGTAATGCGAATCTCATTCATGCCTTTGAGAGACATTTGGAATTCCTGGGGATAAGTGAATCAGTTCTAAAGAATTGTCCCTTTTCATAAAAATGAAAGTAATTAATGGATTTTTTCAATAAATTATCACTATGTACACTGGAATACTTTGTGTTTGTCCCAAGGCAAGGTCAATAGGGACATAGTAGGAAGAAAAAGAAAAGTGGCAGTCCGGTGAGATGAGCTATCTTCTCAAGATATATTTTTCACTGGTAGGAACAAGGATGATATTGAAACTTAGCAGAAAAGAGTTTCTCTGGTCATAAAGTTTTCTTTCCCACTGTCCACAAATAGGTATCAATAATGTATCTTTACAAATGTCATAGTTAGTAATTGCTATATTGCCAGCAATAAGAAATTTGACCAATGAAGCAAAGAAATAAGGGATTCTAAGCAAGGATACTTCTTAAAGGAAATGTGTCCATGCAGAAAAGTTTTGAAAATTCAGGGCCAGAGAGATATTACAACAGGCAGGTAAGGTTGTCTTGCACATAGGTGTCCAGATTTGATCCCTGGCACTACTTAGTCTTCTGGGCACTGCCAGGAGCACTACTGGGTAGGACTCTCCACCCAACACCCCCAAAAAAACACACCAAAAATGTTTGAAATCTCAAGCAATTGTCAAAACTTTTTGGTGGTGCCAGGGATTGAACCCAGGGCTTGCTCTGTCATGAAGTGTTTTGCCACTGAGCTACATTATCACTGCACATTACAGTTGAATTGTGTACTTTAAATATGGAGGAGAGGAAGCTCTGGAAGATCTGTAAATGATCAATGACTTTAAATTTCTCCTTTTGACTGTGAAATAATCTAGTAATGTAGATAAGGAAAACGTACCTAAGAGTTCCAAGGTCATAAATTAAGTACTGGATTGGGAAATGATGAAGAGAATCATTTTAAGAGAATTGAAATCCAACAGTTTGAGAAATACAGTAGTGTCAATGAAAGCATTTGTGTTTTCCCTTCCCTGGGCAGACATCCTCTTTTTCCTAGATACCAATGTCCTATTGAACACATCTAAATTTGTGTGCTACTGAATATTAATATTTTGCGTAGAATTTTTGAATAATTTTTGAAATTTGTTTGTATATAAACTATACATTCCAGCCTCTGTTCCCCAGTGGAGTATTTGGAATCACAAATTCTTGTCTCTGTCAAACTCTCCACCACTGCTGACTACACAGCGAGTATTAGATATGCATGTAGCTATCTTTCTCTTTGAAACAAACCCTGTGATATTGGTGTATTAATTGGTAAGTGGTGATTTCAAATCTCTGGTTGTAACACCCATTCTCTCCTTCCCTCCTTCAATGCATTTTTTTCAACATGACATTATAACTTCATACATTTACTGAGGCAAGTTAATATATAAAAGAACATGTATATTTAATATTTACAAATCCATGGCCTTGGACATACACATAGCTCTGTGAAACCATTAGTGCAGTCAAGATGATTGATCCAGCATTACCCAAACTTTCCTTATGCCATTATCATGTTATGGTAAGAATATTTCACGTGAGATTTGTCCTCTCTGTATTTTTTCTTTTAAATTTTGGGTCACACCTCATGAGGTTCAGGCATTACTCGTGGTAGTGCTCAGTGACATATGTGGTGCTGGTGATTGCATTTGGTTTTGCCACATGCAAGACAAGCCTCCTACCTACTATACTTTTTCTCCAACCAAATTTCTCCTCTTTGTATGTGATTTATTTTCCTTAATAAGCCCTTTCAAAAGTTTTGGAATAATTTCGGAATTAAAGATGAATTGCAAATATGGCATGGACAGTTTCTAGATAGCTTTCATTCAGTTTCCCTATCACTGCCATCCTGATTAGTCACCCATAATTCATTTTTTCAACAGTGAGAAATTGATGTTGATGTTTATCTATTGTGTTATAGATAAGCATCAACTATAGTTTCTATGGTTGGCACTTTCTCTTTCTCTAACTTTCTCTTTGTCTCTATCTCACTCTATTTCTTCCTGTCTGTCTGTCTCTCTCTCCCATTTGGGGCATTATGGTTTGCAATACAGATACTGAGAGGTTATCATGTTTGTTCCTTTACCTGTTTTCAGCAAGCTGTTCTTATCCAGAGTGATCATTTCCAACTCCCTTTGTCATGGTGGTCCTTTCTCTATCCCAACTGCCTTCTGCCCCAGCATTTGAGCTAGGCTTCCTACCATGGACCAATCATCCTGGTTCTTGTTTCTACTGTCTTTGGGTATTGGTCTCATATTATGTTTTTTATACCCCAAAAATGAGTCCAATAATTCTATGTCTGTCCCTTCCCTTTTGTTTCATTTCACTAAGCATGATATTCTCCATGTTCATCCATTTATGAGTGAAATCCATAACTTCATTTTTCCTGGTGACTGCATATATTGTATATATGTGCCATAGTTTCTTTAACCAGTCTTCAGTTCTCCAACACTCGGGTTGTTTATATTCTGGTTATTGTGAGTCGTGTTGCAATGAACATAGAATTGCAAATAGCATTTCTACTGTGTGCTTTGAGGCCTCCAGGGTATATTCCCAGAAGTGGTATTGCTGGATCATATGAGAGCTCAATTTCTACCTTGTTGAAGAATAACTATATTGTTTTCCAAAAATACTAGACCAGTTGGCATTCCCACCAACATTGAAAAAGACTCCCTTTCTCCCTGGGGATGCATTTGTTTTACTTTTGTAGTTCCAGGTGGAGGAATGCTTTTAAAAGTATCATTAGTGTTATCTACTATCCTATTATTTGTCATATTTGTTAGTATACTTTGGTTATTCTTGGTTACTTACTGAGCATCAACTCAAAAGGCTTTTTTTCCACATAGGATGCCATTTATAAGACTGTCTTCCCTAACTGCTTTCTTTAGCCATAACGTAAGAAGCCACGTGAAAAGACTCATAAATCCGGTCACTTCTCCCTCCACTCCATGCCCCTTTCAGGGAGGGGACACTGAGCAAATTTTGGAATCTTAATGGTTCCTGTGTCCTCTTCCAGTTCACCCCATTGAGCAGGCAGCAGACCAAACCCCCTGGTGCAATCACACCATTTTTATAATCCTGTCTTTCATGGTTTGAGAAAATGGAAGCTTGAATACATAATTATTTCACACCAAGGGCAAGAGTCCACCAGCTGTGGGAAGTTTCCCGCTAAAAGTATGTATCTCCTATGCTTAAAACTCAACAGTAACCCAGTATTACACTCAAATGGTAGCATCACACCATGGACCACAATGTACTACATCATTTTTTTCTCCACAGCCAATTAGCTTTCTGACCTCTTAATTCCTCTGCTTCTTGCCCCTTAGTAAATATGCTACATGTGCTATTGATCTTGCAGTTCTCTAAATATACTTGATACTTATGCATAGGAAATTTGCCTGTTTTCCTCACTCTATTTAGTTGTTCATTTAGTTATGTCACACACTCCTGAGGCCTTTGTCCTCATGCTTTCTTCTGTCTCAGATAGAAATTTTTTTTTTTTTTTTTTTTTTTTTTTTTTTATAGTTTATTTTTAATTAGTGAGTCAACGTGAGGGTACAGTTACAGATTTATACATTTTTGTGCTCATGTTTCTCCCTTACAAAGTTTGATAACCCAAAATTTTTGTGAGGAAACGCTCCTCTTCCCTCCAAGTCTACGTTGTAATGTCACTTTACCAGTGATGTCCACATTCAACTTCCAAACTCTTTCTGCCTTGTGATTCTCATTCACATTCCTGCATGTGTGCCTTTGAATGCTCTCCACAGCACTTGTCTATTTTTGTATTTCTATAAACTTTTAATTGTAAAATAGGTTTTCATGTACAGAAAATTTACCCACAAAATGATATAGACAAGTTCCAAATACCTCACACCGAGTTGCTCCTATGCTTAATATCTTACATTATTGTGGTACACCAATTATAAGTCAGAATCCAGCATTGCTACTTTATTTTATTTTATTTGTGGGTGGGGACACATCCTGCCATGCTCAATGCTTACTCTATCTCTGTGTTCAGGAATCACTTTTGGTGGTGATCTGAAGACCATATGGGTACCCAGGGTACTACTGGACTTGACTGCACATGGACGGCAACTGCCTTAGTACCCTGTGATCTCTTTGAGCCCTGCTGCTCAACTGTTTTCCAGCCTAAATCAATGGGAGATTTTTTCCACTTAGCTTCAGTTAGTATCCTTTTGACATGACAATACTTTTGTTCTAAATTTTTGTCACTAAATGATGCTCCAGGCTCAACACTCAATTTCTCTCTATGCCCTGCTATCCGCCATTTCTTGAAGGAAATTTCCTTGCCTTGTATGCAAAGGACTGAAATCCCTGGCACCAACTATTGTCCCCACAGTCCTCCTAGAGTAATCCCTGAAATCTGAGCCAGGACTGAACTCTGAGCACTGCCTATGGCTCAACCCCTCCTCCCAAACAGTCCCTTCGTCTCTTTCTGGTATATTAAGAAGATAGTTTTTTTTGAGTATTTGCCTTGCATTCTGAGCCCTTCCTAAGCTTACATATTGGTTTAGAAGTTATTTTGGTTTTGAGTAATTCAAGGAACAGTTCTTCAAGGAACAGTGATATTTATGATATTTGGTAGCACTGTAGCACTGCACTGTCATCCCGTTGTTCATCGACTTGCTCGAGCGGGCACCAGTAACGTCTCCATTGTGAGACTTATTACTGATTTTTGCATATTGAATATGCCACGAGTAGCTTGCTAGGCTCTGCCATGCGGGCGGGATACTCTTGGTAGCTTGCTGGGCTCTCCGAGAGGGACAGAGGAATCGAACCTGGGTTGGCCCCATTCAAGGCAAAGGGCTTACCCGCTATGCTATCGCTCCAGTCCATGATATTTGGTAGTTTGTTATTTCTGTTTCTTAGATACCTTTCGTGAGTGCTCTAATATTTAATGCTGTTCTCATAAAATGGGCTGTGAAATGGTCCTATCTTCTGGAACAAAATGCAATATTAGAGTTACTCGTCTTTAACTGGCAGAATGAACCAGTTAAAGAATTTGGGCCTTGTGTTTCTTTCTGTAAAGATTTTAAGCTACGAATTCATCTTGTTTTATGGATATATATTTATTGAGACATTTTTTTCAGAGAATTTTGGCATTTGTATCTTTTAAGGAATTACTTGATTTCGGCTAAGTTACTGAATTTATCAGTATATTGTTGCTTATACTATCTCATCATCATCATCATTGTTGTTGTGTATAGTTTTCTGGTTTGGGGACATACGCTGCTGTACTCAGAACTTGCTCCTGGCTCTATGTTCAGGGATCACTCTTGGTGGTACGTGAGTTATCAGGCCTAGGTGTGCTATGTATAAGGCAATTGCCTTATCTGTTGTACTGCTCCCCTTATGTTTACATTCTAGAATCAGTACCAATAGTCTCTCTCTTATTATTAACAGTATCTTTGCTTGCTCCTAATTTTTTTTTCTGGTTGGCCTTAATTAATGTATTATAAAATTTACTGATTGTTTCTCTGTCTGCTTTAGAATTTTTCTATCTTATGCTTGTATATGTTATACTATTTTATACTGCCCCCAAACTTTCAGATATCTGTTCAGTTTTTTTCTTTGTATTTTTGTTAGGGAAATTTAACTCTGCTTTTCTTCAAGGCCTCTGCCTTGTCAAGACTACTCAAAGCGTTTGCGGAAGGAATGTTTCTTTTATGTTATTGTGTGACTTTGCTTTTAGACTTTTATTTTTGTCCTTTATTTTAGTGACTTACCTTCTATTGACATCTGTATTTACATGATTTTCTATTAGAACCTCTCTGCACTCATCAGAGCTTTAGGAATAGTTCCAACACTGGTGTCAGATCTGAGTTTGGTTTCTTTTGTGTCTTCAAACTAATTTTATTTTGTTTACCATTGTCATGCTTTGTTATACTTTGCTGGAAGCCAAAGTTCCAGTGTACTTGTTTTTGCTTTGTTTTGCTTGGATTTGTTTTGTCCTCCCTTTGCCTTCGGGGCTTTGAGAGTTTATCTTTTAGTGTTTTTCCAACTGTCACTGTTCCTTGAGGCTGACTTTAATGGTAATGGTAAAGCTTGGGTCTGGAGCGATTGCACAGTGGTAGGGTGTTCGCCTTTCATGCAGCCCACCCTCTCGGAGAGCCCGGCAAGCTACCGAGAGTATCGAGCCCACACGGCAGAGCCTAGCAAGCTACCCGTGGCATGTTGGATATGCCAAGAACAGTAACAATAAGTCTCACAATGAGAGATGTTACTGGTGCCCGCTCGAACAAATCGATGAGCAACGGGATGACAGTGACAGTGACAGGTAAAGCTTGAGTTGGGAGGTAGCCTGCTCTAATAATCATATTAAATCCATTGTTAGGGTGTACTATGGACCTTCATTTAGGGCCTGGGTATTTCTCAAGTGTTTTGGTCCCTTTTCTTAGAGTTGTTTTATTTGTTTGTTTGTTTTTAATGAAGGCACCATGATTTACAAAGTTATTCTTAGTTGAGTTTCAGGCATACAGTGTTCCAATACTAGTCTTCCCCCCAGTGTCAACTACCATCCACAGGGCTCCCTAGGTTTCCTTGTAGCCCTCAACCTGTGGCCTTGACAGGCATATTTTTAAATTCTGTTGTAGTTTGGGTCTCTTGCTTTCAGTGTCTTTGGCTCTGTGGTTTAGATCCATACATATGCTACACCTCCATATCACCGTCATGCCTGAAGCCTCTGCCCCCTGCACCTATTACTTCTTGCCCTCCACTTTCTTACTAGACTTAGACCTTATTCAACACATCATTTCCCTTTCCCTGCAGTGATTGTCCATGAGTGGACTCAGTCTGTGTAACTGAGGTCCCCTATACTGTACATATGTTATTTTATTTTTCGCTGTGACAGAGTGAAACTGGGGTGAAGCTGTGTTCCCTTGAACCAGCCTAAACTGAACTTCTGTGATGTCCACAGGTCATATCAGAGGTCTTGGAGATCATGTGTTTTGTTCCCCAAGAGTGAAGGATCTGAATGAATTACTCTTCTCTATGACTACTTTGGGCCATGTTGATGGGAACGAGTTTTCACATAACTCTTGATTCTGTGAAAGCTTCATAAGGTCCTGAAGAAAAAAAAATAAACAATCGAGTGTGAATTCCTTGTCATGTCTTCTGCTCCCAGAAGTGTCTCATCCTCATTATAACCCCGACTCTGCCATCACTAGTTTGTCAACTGTTGTAGTTTAAATAGACCTTCCAGCTTGTATGGCATCTGTCCAGTAACTTCTACTTTGGATCAGTAGACGCTTGAGTTGTCTTGTCTTACTACATGTGTCCATCTCTTTGAAATTGGTTACGATAGTGTGTCCTGAAATCTCTGTTCTCTGATATGTCTAAGAAAGGCAGCTTATCTGGCTTTTTTCTTGTTGTAACGATGGGAATGATGGTTTCCAAACCCTGTATATGTCTGAGCTGAAATCAAAGCCCCTACAGTGAGGTTTTAGCAAAGGATATCATTTATTTTTCAATGATCTGTCAGGGCTACATGTCTCCAATTCAGGTTTTATTGCTCTCTCAAAGTCAAACGATCTCATTTACAGTATGTAACACTCACAAAAGTTTTACACAAGACTTGGGCCAGTGCCATAGTACAGCAGTAGGGTGCTTGCCTTGCACATGGCTGACCTGGTTTTGATCCCTAGCATCCCATATGGTCCACTGAGCACTGCCAGGAGTGATTTTTGAGTGCATATTGCCAGGTGTGGCCCCAAAATGAAAAAAAAAATAAACTGTTTTATGCAATCTTTCAAATTACAGGGCTGGATTGATAATACAGTGGGTAGGTTGTTTGCCTTGCATGCAGCTCATCCAGATTTGATCCCCAGCACACCATAGGGTCCCCTCACCCCCACTGGCAATGATACCTGAGTTCTGAGAAAGGAGTAAGTTCTGAGCACCACCAGGTGCAGTCCAAAAAGAAAAGAAAAAGTGGATATCAAATTAGCCGTTTATCATTATTGAAATAGATGTAATGATTATATTTCCTATCACTTTCATGTATATTATTTCTTCTATCCTTTTCATGTTAGGGATTTTCAAATTAAGTTTGTCTGTATGATCCACTGGAGGTCATTCAGAGTTCAAGACAGAACTGAAAGTCTGGCTCACTTCCTGGTACACTAATTGTAGGGGTTGCTACAAACCAAATTACCTGCCATTCCCATTTATTCCCCAAAGTTGTAATTTATGCAAACCTTTCTTTATGAGCTTTCCTAGTACATAATAGTTACTTAATAGTGTCATCTTGCATTCATGTAAAAATTTTATGTAGGTCATGCTTTTTATCCTTTTATAATGCAGTTCTAAGGAAATAGAATTTTCAATACATTTTAATTCCTACCGGAGTTCAAAGAAGATACCCAGTTTTTCCAAACATGAGGCTGAAAATAGGAAAAACATCAGGACAAAAAACTCAGTTCTCACAGTATTAAATCTCATACCCATTCCTGTCCACTTGAGAAACCAGCTGCCTTTAGTATGATACTGACAATTTGATGTACCTATTCTTAGTATGAAAGAATGCACACCTGCTTCTCAGCTTGCAAAGTTTGCTTCCCAGGGAAACTCCCTGCTGACCTTGAGTTCTCAAAAATGCTGTCCATTGATCAACTGCACCCTTCACACACAATTACTTTAAAAGACTGCAACCATTAAACACAATAAGAAACAAGCAGATACATATTTTGTATTTTTAGCATGATTTGAATCTCAGAATAATAGGTGATCATTTAGTGCACACAATTATACGTATTAAATTAATTTTGTTATTTGGTTTATGTATAATTGAATTTTTTCTTTTTTTGCTTCCCTAGCATAAATTTTTCTACTACTTTAAGTTGGCTATCTCTATATTTTGGGTGTATGGGTGTGTGAGTCACACCCAGCAGTGCTCAGGGGACCAAATGGTCCCTGGGATGGAAAAAGGGGCTCTCTCAAAGAGAAGTAAGTGTTTCTAGCACTTTGATTGTCTGTACCAAACTGTCTTTATATTCACTGTGGGACTTTCTAGAACTGGAAACATTTTAAAGAAAGGTATGTCATATTCATCATTATATTCTTAGGCTTAAATGTTTTACTCAGTGGGAATATTTACTAGTGCTGTGATTTGGGGGAAAATACGTGTTTTTTTAATTTTATTTGGAAGATTCCACTAGGTTTGGCTTTGTTTGGGTGCTGGGGCTTACTCCTAGCTTTTTGCTTGGGGATCACTCACAGTGATGCTTATGACTTTGTGAAAATTGGGTGAAATTTGGGGTGATGTTCCTCAAGCCAAGAAATATAAAAGATTGTTAGCAATCACCAGAAGCATGGAGATCTTGTGAGAAAGTATGACCAACATCTTGATGTTGAACTTCCAGCCTCTAGAACAATATATTTCTGTGGTTTTAAGCCAAGTTTGTATGACTATGTTTTATCAGTCCTAGAAAACTAATATACAGATGTGACAAAAGAGTATTCTCAAAAACAGATAATTTTGGTTTCTCCTCAAATTTATAGTGGCCATTATTTCAGAGGCTATAATTTAATATGTTTGTTGTCGAGTTTTGGTAATAAATCTTCCATATATAATCTTTTATTCCTATTTTATGTGGTATTATCTGTTACAGCAAATGATTATTTAGCATTTATTGGTATTTTCATGAGTATTTCCTACTTTAGATTTTTGTAGAATGGCTTCTGTTGACATAACTTATGATAATTCATCTATCCTTGCCTTTATAATGTGAACTCTACCTGAACATAATATACTATTCTTCATATTTCATTTACTAATATTTTGTTTCAGATGCTTTATCTATATCCATAAATAAAAAAGAGCTATACTTCTTTTTGTTACCAGCTTTCATATTAAAGTCTTCTTGGTTTCAACAAAGCACTAGAGAGCTTTTCATATTTTTCTGTCAACTGGAATAATTAAGATAATAATAAAATTAGCTTTTGTCCTTGATTTATATGTAGAATTCACCTGTAAACCACTCCTTATCTGATGACTCTCCAAACAGTGTTCCTTGGAAAAATTAAACATTTGCCTCTTCTTAACCTACCACCTAGCTTCACTGAGTTTATTTTTTCATTCTTTTTTTGCTTTTGGGGGCCACTCTCGTTGTTGCTTAGGAATTACTCCTGGCTCTCCACTCAGAAATTATTCCTGGGGGCACATGGGGGGCCATATGGGATGCCAAGGATCTAACCTGGGTTGGCTGCTTGCAAGGCAAGCACCCTAAACTCTGTACTATCACTCTGGCCCCTCAAATTGGAATTTTAGATGACAGGGGAATTGAAACTCCAAGTGGTGGTTTATGATATTGAAATTAGATTTAATGATACTTGTGGATTTTAAGGGCTAGAGCAATAGCACAGCAGGTAGGGCGTTTTTCTTGCACGCGGCCAACCCGAGTTCGATTCCTCCGTCCCTTTTGAAGAGCATGGCAAGCTACTGAGAGTATCTTGTCCGTACGGCAGAGCCTGGCAAGCTACCCTTGGCGCATTGGATATGCCAAAAGCAGTAACAACAAATCTCACTTGGAGACGTTACTGGAAAATGCTTGAGCAAATCGATGAGCAACAGGATGACAGTGATACAGTGGATTTTAATTGCCTTCCAGAGGCTACGTTTTCCCCATGTGAACATGTAATCATCTTTCAGTTCCTGATCTATATTCCTAAGTATGTTCATCAAACCTTAATAGAGAAGTTAGATACTATACCCTGCATTCGTTTCAAGTCCTGGCTCCTAAGTGACTAGTAATTGAGTTTCAGTTTTCTCATCTATAAAGTGGGCAAATAGTGTCACTTTAGTGGGCAAATATCAGGATTAAGTGAGGTAGTGTTACATGACTCATAGGTCGTTGCTCTGGTCACCAGACAGCTGGCTGCTTCAGGATGGAGACATTTGTTTTTTACTGCTGCGGGTTGCACAGACCAGTGCTTCGTTGAGACTTACCTGGTAGAGGTTGGTGAGTCTTGAATAAGATCTTGTCCCATCTCGAAGGTTAGCACAAAGCCCAAAGTTCTCCAATTCTTTCTGATCCTTTGGTCTCCGATGAGGACAAAACTGAAGATGAGTCCAGTTTCTAAACTCCCTGTGGCATTGACTAAAAGACCTTCTTTTTAGCTGCTCTAATCGAATTTCTTGTTTCTGAGTCTTGTTTCTTTCCTTCTCCCCCTTCCACCCTCCCCCCTTCTCCCGGAGGAGTTAGTTACAAGGGAATCGCAATAAAATGACTGCCCACAACTTCCACTTTAAAGGATGGTTTTGAGTGGGTATATCCTCACTCAGAGCTTTCAACAAGACAAGGTATGTTAAAAGCGTTCAGGATTCAATGGTACTCACTTGGTACTGTTATTTGAACTATTTTGTTTGTGTTAGATGCCAGACAGTATTGAGTCCTGCTAAAATGAGAAAGTCTGCTAGAGAGCACAGGGATAAGGCTCACTCCTTGTGCTCTAGAATCACATTAGCTTCACACTGGTGATTTGTGGATTCACTCCGAGTAATGTAACATTTTTTCAGCTCCAAACATACAGAGTATTCCTCAGTCTGAGCAGAGTAATGGTATTTATTACATAACTCCATTACATACCCCAAAAAAGGCAGTAAAATTGGGCATTTTCATTTATTTCATGTTATGTTGGTACAAACTGGCAGATGAACGTATTTGATGCCAAAAGTTAAGGGGAGGGGAATTTTATGACGTTAAAATATGGATCTTTTTTTCTGAAATGTTGAACTATTGTTATCAGCCTCTTCACTTTGGCTTCTAGATTCCTACATCGAAATTTGTGTGTGGTGGCACGGGGGAGGGGCCCTGTGTGCAACGTGACCCAATGAGAGTAAACATAGACTGCTCGAAATAAATATGCAGGTATATTTCTTTTATCATAAGTACTCCAAGGAAATGAGTTAGTGAAATATGTGGCCAGTTTGTAATTACATACGGGGGGATGATATAATTAGATACTGGTATGGGGGAACTATTTTTAATAATCTGATTTCTTTTCTTGTGAGCAGTTTATAAAGTAGGTTCCACATTGTTCTCAAAGTACACTCAGCAATAATTCACAGAAATATCTGAAAAATACCTGGTTATTTAAGCATCAATATAATTCTTTAAGACTTAAAGCCCTAAATAATCACCATGAAGCTATGTGATTTCATTGTTCGGTGGCAAGTGAGTGATCACAATTTCTTCTGTCTAAAGCATTTATTTGTATTGAAAGGAAATTTATATTATGTATGAGAACATTTTTCTTAGATTCTTTTGAAAGTTCTTTACTAAAGTTTGGCTGTCTACTTCTCACACTTATTTTGGAATTTTCTAATTTAATTTTCTCACCAATCAATGAAATCTGTATTAACACTCCATTTCAATAATTCTTCAAATTGCTGAACACCGTCAAAAGGACAAGTGAGACAGATAGGGCAAATTCTCACCTCCAAGAAACACAATATTTGCGTTTCATATTGATTTCAAAGGGAAATATAAAGCCAATGCCTTTAATTATCTAAATTAAATGTGTAGAAAAGCTGAGCCAAATGGAGAATAGGATCTATAATCTCAACCCTAAATGAGCTGATGAAAAAATTGAAGTTTCCAGTTTAAACATACTACCAAATGAGTAAGCATTGCTACCTTTATGCAGCCAATTTGCTGAAATTGAAAACACATGCAAAAAAAGATTTTCAGTAATAATTCAGTACAGAAATGCTATTCCATTGGGATATCCAGGTCTCCAAGTTCTAATGTAAGACAAAATGGTAAACATCACATCTAAGTTTTGAGTCACATTTAAAATTCAAATATGAAAAAAATAAAATAAAAATTCAAATACGAGGTTTCCCTGGATGGTGACTCAGTGATAGATCACTTATTCTGCATCCTTGAGGCAATAAGTGTGCTTCTTGCCTTTACACCACCTCATGAACTGTTATCCTACAAGTGTGTGATCTCTAGGGTAATGCATCCAAGTATGTGTGAGAACCACAACTCAAATCATACAGTTCCTAGTAAGCATCACAATCAAGTATATGAGCACCACAAGCAAAGTACACGCATACCACAGATTAGTGTATGAGCACTGCAACCAAGTGTGTGACCCTCAGATATCGCCATGATAATGGTAAAAACATGACAGAAACAACAATAAAGGGAAGGGATGTGGACAATTCAAAGAGGAAATTTAGAGTTAGATAACTCAAAACACTCCACTTTCCCTTAATGAAGCAGCATTATATGATGAACAATGCTGTGGCTATGCAATTCTCTATTCTATTCTGTAGATACAACAGAACTATTTCACTGGTAGATTTACTTGAAATTTGATATTTGTAATCATGGTCCAATATTGGGCACCTTCCAAAAACGTGTAAGCTATCATGAGAAGGGAATTAGAAGAAAATTTGGGAATGAAATTGAGTGTTTTATAGACATTTTGAAAGTAAGTACAATTAATCTCAAAGCCAGGAAGTACTTTCAAAGTATGCTATGGCAAGTGTCAAACTAGAAATAGGAGAATTGGATGTGATGTCCTTTGTGTGCCCTGTCTATTCTTTGAAACCGGCGCTATAAAACTACTGAACTGCTATATCAGGAGGAGAACATAAAGGTATAGCATGATCAGAATTCTCCCAAGGGCAGTTCAGAATTAGCCTTCAAGCATTTATTCAGGCACGTATCTATCTTTCTGTAGGAGTATGGTTATATCTTTACCTTTAATATCCGAAAGGATCTGAAATCACTTTAATAATAATTCTGTTACGTCTTCTAAAGGAAACTCTTTGTGGATTCCAGTAAAAATTATGGACATTATAATTGCTATTGAACAAATATTCAGTAATTTCTTGTTATGAATAGAGAAGAGATAAAATTTAATATTTATGAATTGGTTAGTCCCTGGTAGGCTTATTCTAAGAAACTATAATACCCTATATCAGTTATTCCTCACTAAAATTCTTGGAGACATATCAGTACATGTCCACATTTTGAAAATTGAGAAGTATGAAGTTTGGAAATTTCACAAGCTGTGAGGAACCACTCTTGGTGTGATATAAGAATATCATACTCTCCTCAAAAAATATGTAGACTTATCAGAGAGAAGAGAAAAAATATTTGAAATTGCACGGGAAGAGTGGATAATTTATTGAAAAGAACTGCTTCATATGTGATGTAAAGTCATTATATTTTGGAGAAATGGGAGTTTGCGACAAATTGTACTAGTTTCAGAAAAAATAAGTGATATTCAAATTATACTAATTGTTCTTAAAAACTTTCTAAACTTCAAGCAAAGATATTTG
This sequence comes from Sorex araneus, assembly GCF_027595985.1. Classification (NCBI taxonomy): domain Eukaryota; kingdom Metazoa; phylum Chordata; class Mammalia; order Eulipotyphla; family Soricidae; genus Sorex; species Sorex araneus. Next base: position 35,801,595 of record NC_073313.1, read on the forward strand.
AGAGGCATTACTAATGATGGAATTCTCATGTCAAGAGTTCCGTGGATAATCAAAAATGGGTCAGGCAGAAAATGGTAGACCAGTATGACTATAAAGGCCTGGCAGAACAAAGGATGTCAGATCAAATGTATCGATGTTGTATAGAAGTTATATTTCAACTAGTGTTCCTCTCTTGTTTAGAATCTCAACTGAAATCTTTTAGTTTATCAAATATGGTTAAATAGATAAGAAAGAAAGTTCATAAACATAAGAGAGGAGAAATGTTGGTGATGTCAATGAAAATTTTATAAACTAGGTATTTGTTCTGTATACTTGAGATGAAATTTTTAATAATGGGTGTTATGTTTTTATACATTTAATTTAACTTACCATATTTGCATCTTCTGTTGCTTTCTTATTGCCACTCTAGCAAATTACTATAAACCTATTTGTACAATCAAAGATATGCAGGTTAGAAGTTTGAAATGGTTCTGACTAGATTAAATTCAAGGTGTCAACAAAAACTTATTCTTTCTAGGAGCTCTGGGAGGTTATTTGTTTGATTTCCTTTTCTAGTTTTTAGAGAATGACGGCATTCCTTGACTCAGTGCCCTTGTAGCAACCACATTCTGACCTGTTCTGCTCTCATCACATTTTCTGATTCTAACCCCCACCTCCCTCTTTCTTCTATAAGGGCCTTTGTGATTAGGATAGTCCAGATGATTTAGGATAATCTCCCCATCTCTAGATTCTTAATCTCATCTTCAGAGGCCTTTTTGACATATATGGCCTAGAACATGAATGTATTTCCAGGACTATCAATCTGCCTATTCTACTACTGGTGGCAAAAACATCACTACTTTAGATCTGTCCACCAATTAATTCATACACACATCCATTACAAACTGGAAAATGCAGCATCTGCAAACATGTTAATTAACTTTTCAAATATTTGTTTAAAATGTATTGCTTCGAACATCCATTAAACCCTCTCTACCTTAACAACATCACTTGGAAAATTAATGTATTTTATCTATCTCTAAGTTCTGTTATGGTTATCAATGGCATAATATAGAGAGCAGTACCTACTCCAAATTATTATATGAAATAGCACTGCAACACTGTAGCACTGTTGTCCCATTGTTCATAATTTGCTTGAGCAGGCACCAGTAACGTCTACATTGTGAGACTTGTTGTTACTGTTTTTGGCATATAGAATACACCACGGGTAGCTTGCCAATCTCTACCGTGTGAGCGGGATACTCTTGGTAGCTTGCTGGGCTCTCCGAGAGGGATGGAGGAATCGAACCTGGGTCAGCCATTTGCAAGGCAAATGCCCTACCCACTGTGCTATCCCTCCGGTCCATGAAATAGCAATTGTAATTAAATTATATTATGCATTCTATTATATATTTAAATATAATTAGTGTATTTAAATGATTATATATTGTCACAAGTGCCTAAAATTTAAAACTTTTGTATAGGCATATAACTAGATTGATCAGCTGTTACTAATTTGAAATTAATTGATCAATTATCAATTTGAAATACAATAAAACTACTGTTGAGGATCATAGGGTTTAATTTTTCAAGGTTCTTACCAATTCTCTCAACTTAAGGTCTATGATGAAGGAGACAATACATTTAGAGTTTTTAGAATTTTTATGACAGAAATGAGTTAGTCTACCAAGGTATTTGCAAAATTATACTAATTCAACAGAACTTTCTGATTGATTCTGACATTTTTATACTCAAGGCTGGTGTAAGTCTTTGGATGAACACTGTTTGCTTTTTGTCTGAGTAGATCCTTTTTAAATTACATCATCTCAATAGGAAAGACATTAGTAGCGTAGACATATCCTCAGGTTTACATTCAAGGATAGACACAGAACAGCTAGCATGATTCATACTCATAAATCCTTGAATAACTTCTAAAGACTAACATAATTCCCATTAAGTAGTTCCAAGAGACTTCAGAATAGTATAGTCCTTTGACTTCAAGGCAATTTGGTAATGGGAAATAAATTCAGACTCCAGATGTCATCTGCTTCATCCACGTGTCCAATTTGCATTTACATACCTGCACTTCTGTGAATAAATAAGAACTCTATGGTATTCTGGAAAATTCTTTCAGATTTAAATGTTTAACTTAATTGAGTCCTATTGTCTTACTAGTACAGGAAGAGAGTGAAATCCTGTTAACCAAAAGGGACCCAACAAGTTGGATCTCTGAGTTCTTAAACTCTCCCAAGACTGGATTAAAGAAAAACCTCAGTAAAACTTTTCAGTTTTAAAATTGACATATTAGAATTGCAAAATATTCATACCTGTTTGAAAGTTAAAAATAATTAATAAATGGAATATGCAGGAAGACTTACAAAGATCCAACCAGAAAGTTTTATTACAAAGTTCTCTGAAAGTAATTTTTGCATGATAAGGCCTATCAGGCATATCAACTTTTTATTTTGATGTGAAGGTTTATTTAAAGTGTTTATTCCTCTTTGCTGAGGCATTAAATATGTGACCAGCTGAACCCTTTAATTCTTTATTTAATCTAAACATCTAGAATTTGTTATGAGATGTGCATTGTATACTGATCCTGTGTGATGTGACTAATGAAGTAATGTTTTCCCCAACACCAAAGAGAGGCTGCACATGGCCTCCATCTTTGTGCTAGAGGACCCAAACTTAAAAGATTAAAGTCTTATATCAAATCAGAGTGATTTGGGGATCAGAAAATGAATCATTTATTTGTGTGAGACTAATAAACAGCTGCATTAAAGACACAATATGAGCGCTGGAGCAATAGCACAGCAGGTAGGGCGTATGCCTTGCACGCAGCTGACCCGGGTTCGATTCCCAGCATCCCATATGGTCCCCTGAGCACCGCCAGAGATAATTCCTGAGTGCAGAGCCAGGAGTAACCCCCGTGCATTGCTGGGCGTGACCCAAAAAGCAAAAAAAAAATTACAATATGGAAGAGCTGCTCTTTATTGCATATGTACTGTTTTCTTTTCAGAACTATATCTGCACAGCTATATTAGTTTTTCTAACTATAACTGTTGAATGTAATGGCTATTAGTAAACTTTTATTCGTAAAATGAAAATCCGTATTTGGTGCTTTGTATGTGCCTGTAACTGTGAGTTTGTGGAGGTACTACAAAATGTACATACTCAGCTTCACGCAACTTCCAGATGATAAAACAGAACATCAGAAACTGGAGAGTTAGTACAGTGATACTAACTGTACTAACAGAGAAGCTTGCCTTGCACTCATCCGACTCTAATCGCATTCCCCAGCATGGCATATGGTCCCTGAGCATCATCAGGAGTCCCAGAGCACCATCACAATCCCTGAGCATAGAGCCAAGAGTAAACCCTGAGCACAGCTAGTTGTTGTCTAAATATCTCTCCCCCTCCCGAAAAGAAAACAAAATAAAACAGAAAAAATCTTAACTTCAAACAATGAAGTAATTTTCCCGTGGCTATTTAATCCTTCGCAAAAGAACTGGGATTCAAACTCTTGAAATTGGGAGTTTTTAATTGTTTTTCTCCTACAGAGCTCAGCAGTCAATTTGAAGTACCACATAACTGGAAATTCAGTGCCAATAGAGCTTTAACATTCCAACCACTGAATACAATTAAATAACCACTAAGTAGAGAAAAAAACATTTCTAGTATATTAACCGACAATCTAATGACCAACAACTGTAGCACTGTAGCACTGTCGTCCCATTATTCATTGATTTGTTTGAGCGGGCACCAGTAACATCTTCATCATGAGACTTGTTGTTACTGTTTTTGGCATATTGAATATGCCACGGGTAGCTTTCCAGGCTCTGCCATGATCAACAACTACAGAAAGAAATTGAAAATGATCAGATTATGTTTACAGTGCTAATTGATGTTCTACTTATTTAATTAACTTGTATTATCTATCTATTGTGTTCTGGGTTTTGGGGTTACAAAGATGACTATGACAGAATGATTGAATAGTGGATCAAATGATTCTCATCCTTGGTTGCACATAAAATCTTTTAGAACAATACCAGTTTCCATGTATAAGGACTTCAATTACAATACATGAGTTATTTATGTTCACCTACATTTCACAGCATGTATGTGTATAGTTCACTTCATTTATGTATAGTCAAGGATGACAATGCCTGATTCACTACATTTGCATCATATTTTGTACACACATACATGTACACATTCATGCTTCTGCCTTGTATTTAAGAAAAGGAATCTCAGAAATTCTTCAATGAGAATGATGAACATATTTGAAAAGGGCAAAGATGTTGAAAGTGAACTTTAACCTTAGTGAAATAATCAAGGTTCAGAAGTATGAATACTGCATTATTTAATTTACTTGTGGAACCTAAAGGTCAAAATTATATAAGCAGAAAGTATAGTAGTGATTCTTGGGGGCTTAGAGTAAGGAAATGAGATGTAGCTCAAAGGGTAGGAAGTTTTAGTTATTCCTGAAAAACAAGTTCTAAAATATTAATGAACAGCATGGTGACTATAATTGCACTGCACTGTATACTTGGAAGTTGCTAAGGAAATAAAAACTTCATCAGATTTATTAGGATATAATGTACACAAAGATTATATAAGTTAATGTGGGCAACATATTTATTTGATACACTTAAATACTGAAAAAGTGATTGTTTTTACAATGCTATATGATATATCATTATCACCAAAATTTTAGGTAGTACCTACATTATGTGACATAATTATAATTTATTCTTTGAGGTGAGAACTTTCAAGATAAACCAACTCAACAACTTTTTACTGTGTAATATTGTAGTATTAGCTATCATATAACCATCATACTGTACATTACATGCTCAGAACTTATTTATCTTACATGTGGAACTTTGCACACTTTTACAAACATCCTCCCCTTTTTCCCAAGCCCCTTAAACTGGTAACTAGTATTCTATAAGATAGTAGATCAGAAGTGTTGTCTCGTTCACACACATAAACACACACGTACACATAGTGTTAAGAAAACCTTTATGTGGAGGGCTAGTTTTTTAATTTTTTTTTAATTTATCTTATTGAATCACCAAGTGGAAAGTTACAAAGTTCTCAGGCTTATATCTCAGTTACACAATGCTCAAACATCCATCCTTTCACCAGTGCCCATATTCCACCACCAATAAAAACAAAAACAAAAGCAAAAACAAAACAAACAAACAAACAAACAAAGAAAACAGTATACATCCCACCCCTCACCCCCCAACCCACCCCGTACGTGAGTGATAATTTCACTTCCTTTTCTCTTTACCTTGATTACATTCCAGATTTCAACACATAACTCACTATTGTTGTTAGAGTTTCAAAACAGACTCACTATTTTTGTTGGAATTTATCCCCTAAGAATATAGCCCTATTAATAGGGAAATATTTGATAATAAGTTTTCCACTGATGAGAATGAAGAGATAAAATGTCGCGTGGCCGCAGTAACGGCCGCGCGGTTTACAATTTCTGTATTATAGTAACTAGAATGCAGAACTAAATTACTACTTTCATTTCATCAATGTGCTACTATTACCAGGTCAAGAAAGACTAAAACTTGGAATAGGGTGTGCTGAAAGATAATGAACCTCTTCTCTTTGAGATACTAAAATCGAGCACCCTACCTATAACAGAAGTAGAAGTATTTATTAGGCAATTTATATACTAGGATGGGGCTCAAGGGTGGTTTGAGCTAACAGTAATATTTGAGAGTCACCTACATTTATGGTAGTGAAGCCATGAGTATGGATTAGATTGTATAGGAAACGTGTTATAATGACAAATATAGTCAAGGACAGAAACCTTTGGCTAATGTAACTTTAGGTGCAGACTCAGCTAGTAAGTCCTGCAAAGGAAACTAAACTGGAAAGACATGACCAGAGAACAGTAGAAAGAAAATCAGGAGGTAATGTTTGAGATTTTTGAGTTATTACAGCTGTAGATGAGACAAAGTCTAATTTGAGGCCATGATAAACACATGGCTGAATACCCAGCAGATCAGAAAGCTTGATGAGTAAAAAGTTGAATGGGAAGCACTACAGATATGCAAACTATGCATATACTAGGACAATACTGGAGTTTGCCCTAGAAAACAGAACTAATCTTCAATTCTGAAGTTCTCTCCAGGTCAAAGAGAATGACAAAGGCTTATTTAGGTATATTAGAGGATATTTTTATGTGTTTCATCTTTTGCATGGTGCTAGTTGTTGCACACATATCAGAGTTTTCTTTTTGGATATCCCAGGAAGTGTTCATAGAACCTTTTGGGCCACTCCTGATATTAACGCGGTTAGCTATGGGGGTCTGAAAGTGCGTTCTATGGCTGGTCATATGATGGTACTTGAGCATGGCAGTGCTGCGGCCAACAAAGACCATATGTAGAGGTGTTTATGTTCACCAAAGCCATGCCTGTCAGTGTGTATGTGGGAACATGCAGTGCTTGGGACTGAACTTGGAGCCTAATGAATGCAAGGCAAGTACCCTACTCTGTCAGCAATCTTCCCGGGCCTCAAACCTAACAACGTTTACTTAACATTAAAGATAACAGTCACTGTCACTGACATCCCGTTGCTCATCGATTTGCTCAAGCAGGCACCACTAACATCTCCATTGTAAGACTTGTTACTGTTTTTGGCATATTGAATATGCCATGGGTAGCTTGCAAGGCTCTGCAGTGTGGGTGGGATACTCTCGGTCGCTTGCTGGGCTCTCTGAGAGGGACAGAGGAATCAAACCCAGGTTGGCAGCATGCAAGGCAAACTCCCTATCCGCTGTGCTATTGCTCAAGTCCATAATTGTTTAATGTATAGAAAAATAGCAATTATTCTATTCCAGTTAAAAATCCAGAAGCAGGAGCCAGAGAAACAGTATAGTGGGTAGGGTGCTTGTCTTCTACATGGCAAACTGAGGGTTGATCCCGGGAATTCCATATGATCTCCCCAAGCACCGAAAGGAGTAATTTGAGTGCAGAGCCAGGAGTAACAGCCTGAGCATTGTCAGGTGTGACGCCCCCGTAAACCCAAACAAAAAAATAAACAGAAGCAAAATAGAAAAAAGGGCAAACACCTAATTTTTTTGGCTTTTGGTGCCACACCCACTGATGCTCGGGGGTTATTCCTGCATCTGCACTCAATAATTAATATTGGCAGTGCTGGGGAACCATAAGGAGTACCAGGGATTGAGCCTAGGTCAGCCATGTGCAAAGCAAATGCAGTAACCCGCTGTGCTGTCAATTGAGCTCAGGAAAAATATTTTTAAATGAAAGCACAATAATCACATTTTAATTTTAAATTTGCAAATATTTATTGTACTTCAAATTTTAACCTATGTTTTGGACCTCCCCAGCAGTCATGCTTGGAGACTCAAGGGCAACTCCCTTTTAAACTAAGTCCAAAGAACGTGATGTTTTGGTGCTCAGGCCCAGTGATGCAGAGGGTCACCAGGGCCATTCCCCATTGTGCTTGGGAGCCACCAAAGGTAGAATTGGCAGTGCTCTAGAAGCCATGTGATACCAGGCATCATACTTAGGGCTGCACGTATACACCAAAAACACATGAAATCCCGTTAATCATCGATTTCTCGAGCGGGCTCAGTAACCTCTCATTCATCCTTTCCCTGAGATCTTAGAGGTCTCTCTCGACTCGGCCCTCCCAATGATGTCACACTGGAGGCTCTTTCAGGGTCAGGGGAATGGGATCCAGCTTGTTACTGGATTTAGCACATGAATACACCATGGGAAGCTTGCAAGGCTGTCCCATGTGGGCAGGAAACTCTCAGAAGCTTGCCAGTTTCTCCCAGAGGGAGAAGTAGGCTACAAGAAGATATCGCTTCTGGGAGCTTGCTTTTAAGTCTCTGGATGTTGGCCGTTGATGGGATTACACACACCTGGATTCCTCTGCCAGTACCTTCATGCGTGAGGCTCATCCGAACGTGTGGAGAGGGGCTTCGAGCATGTCTGTAGCTAGGTTCTGGTGGTCTTCGGGGCGCCGGGAGCTCTGCTGGGGTGGGGAAGGAAGCTGGAGCCCACCCCCTCTGAGGGGCCCCAGGGAAGACAGCCAGACAGTAGAATTGGCAGTGCTCTAGAAGCCATGTGATACCAGGCATCATACTCAGGGCTGCAGGAATACTAGGGATATAGCCCACCCATCTGTGATTTCCCTGGCCCAAGAATCAAAATATTCTTTTAGTTTTTTTTTTTACTTTGGGCCACACCAAATGGTATTCAGGGAGTACTCCTGGCTTTCTGGTTAAAAGGCTTACTCCCAGAGGTACTTGGGGTACCACGTGATCCTAGGGGTTGAATCCTGGCCTCCCGCATGCAAAATATTGAGCTGCAATCTTTTGAATTATTTCCCTGGCTCACTGTCATCCCGTTGCTCATCGATTTGTTTAAGTGGGCACCAGTAACGTCTCTCATTGTGAGACTTATTTGTTACTGTTTTTGGCGTATCCAATATGCCATGGGTAGCTTGCCAGGCTCTGCCGTGCAGGTGCGATACTCTCGGAGAGCACGGAAAGATCTCTGAGAGGAGCAGAGGAATCAAAAACAGGTCAGCCAAGAGAAAGGCAAATGCCCTACCGCTGTGCTATCGCTTCAGCCCTTCCCTGGCTCAAGATTCAAAATTTTACAACTTTATAATAATGGATGCTAAAATATTAAATATATATTTGTTGAGTTTTGATAAATATATGCACCTATACCTCAAATTCTATCACCCACCATATTAAATATTTCTGTCACTGCAGACATTACTCTCACACTCCTTCCTCAGTTAAACCCTATATCCTTATCCACTTCAAATAAAATTGCTATGTTGTTTTTTTCTAACTCCATAGATTAATTTTTACTACTCTAGAATTCCATATCTTGCATAATCCCATTAGCTTATGAATAGACACAGGCAATCTGCAGTTTGGTTTATGACAAATACAGCTTTTTTAACAGTTCATGTAGGGCTATCTTGTGGGCTTTTGTTTTCAACTACGGAATCAGTGAGTAAGTGAATTTTTAATTTTGTAAGCAGCTGCCAGAATTCTTACCAGAATAGCTGAACTACTTTGCACTAGTATCGACAAGGTATTAGATTCATGACTGCCCCATGTCCTTTTCAACATCTGGTGTTGTCAAGTCACCAATTTTAATACTCATGGTTATACCACAGTATTATTCTGAACCACTAGAATGTATTGACTTCTCAAATGAGTACTTGGAAATGAACAAAAGTCTTTGCTTTTGCATGATCTATGATAAACTCCTATAACCACTAAACTAACACTAAGAGGATGCTTATGATGGAATAAAGCACAGGGCCAGTAGAAGGTCTTCTCGAGTTAAATAGTACTCCTTGACACTAATTAGAATGGAAAACATACTGATGCACAGACAATTATATGAAGTAATTATTTGCATAAAGAGGAATAGAAATGTGAGATGAAACCCTGGACCTTAAAGACATTTTTGACTTTTCTGTATTTCTCACACCAGCATTTGCTCCATTAGTGTATCTTGTTTGACAAACACTCAAAACAATATCCCAAATTTGACTCTTTAGTCCTCTCCACTTCTACCATCTTGATCAAAGACATCATCGTCTCTTGTCTAGATTGTGAAATTACTCTATTAAATGGCCTTTCTGTTTATATGCTTGTTTCCCTAGAATCAATTCTCAAAGCCGCAGCCAACATGATGCTTTTAAAAGATGATTCAGATCATGTTACTCCTTTGCTCAAAGCCCTCCAGTGACTTTGTTTGATTCAGCATAGATTTTTGGCAGAGTAGAAGAGATTACACAAAGTATGTAACTGAATAGCATCTAATGAAGACACTATTTTTGGAATTCATGGAGTTAAGAAAAACAATTTAAAAAAGTGAAACAGCAGGGACCAGCAAGAGCTGGAAGCCTTTCCTTGTCCAACTTTGACTAAACTACTTCGGAGCCAGGACCTTGGGAGAGGGATATCCACAGGAAGTTGTAGTCACACATGACCGGGACAGGGGTTCTGTTTTTTTCCCTTAATTTTCAGTTGAATTACCATCAATTACAAATTTATGAATTTATTCATGATTGATTTTCAGGTATACAGTGTTCTAACATAATCCCTTTACCAGTGTATACTTCACTCCACCGAGTCCCCGGTTTCCTTCTCGCCCCCTGCCTGCCTCTATGACAGGCACTTTTTAATTTTTCTTTCTCTTTTCTTTTTTTAACCTACCTTTTAGGCATTGTGGTTTATAGTACTGTTCCTAATAGGATATCATGCATGACACCACCTGTCAGCACCAAGTCCTGATTCAGACTTCCTTCTGTGATTGTTGTAGTGGTCCCTCCCTTGACATATGCCTCTTCCCCCGAAGTCCCCTCTGCCAAGCCTCTTACTAAGAGCCACGACAGGTTCTCCTGCTCTTCATTTATAGTGTCCCTGGGCTTTAGTTAGAAATAAAGATGGGTAGAAAAAGGGTCTTTAGGAGCAAACAGGCCATGCCCTAACCATGTGGGTAAAGATGACAGCCCTTTATGCAGCATTAAAAAACTTACATAACCTTAACTGTGCAAACTCTTAATGTTTGTTCTATTTTCTTACCAGGTATCATGCAGGTAGCACATGTCAGGTACACTCCTTTCTTGTGATCTTAAGTTTTTCTCTCTAGTCAGTGTTGTTGACATTTCTGTGGGTCACTCACTCTACTGCTTTGGGGATTTGCATAAATATTGCCTTCAGCACTACCTCTACTGTTACAGTCTTTGAAATTATGTCACACTGGGGCTGGAGAGATAGCATAGCAGGTAAGTTGCTTGTCTTGCACGGCATCAACCTGACCTGATTCCTGGCATTTCATATGGTCCCACCAACACCACCAGTAGTAATCCCTAAGCATCACCAAGTGTGGCCCCTAAACCAAATAATAATGATAAAATATAAATAAAACAAAATTGTGTCACATCTTATCCTATATTCTTCATTCCGCTTCCATGCCTAATTTCTAATTGTTCTCTAATTCATTTGCCTCTCTATAACTTAGTATAATATAATTTTTCTATTTATTTTGTTTCTAACACGCATGCATGTGCACACATGCACCCACACACAACCTCCAAAAATCATTGTACACAGCTTGACCACAGACAATGACTTGTTCCTAGTGAAGGTTTAGCAGTATCTGTTGATTGAATATATGAGTTGAAAACACACACATACACACACCCCTCCCCACACATAAACATTTTATAGTCCAGTAAATTGGATTCCCAAAGACAAGTCAGACTAGAGAGAACATACTATCGTTCATGTATTACAGTATCTCTAATAAATAGCTTGGTTTAGGCTCCTTGGGATATCCTTGTCATCCTTATGATACTGTCTAAAAACACTGCTTCTGAAGTACAGGGCCTGCTAATCACCAAACCATCATTCCCATTCTGAGGACAAAGTACCAAATTACACCCATTCTGCCTATGGCTCTTTAATAATAGATTCTTGATACCCAGCCCGTATACCGTTGGGAACTGAGGAAGGCTCTCCTTAATCATTTTCATATTGCAACACTAAAGCTATTTGTCAGCTATCATCTTATTTGGCAGTATAATTTGCCAGTATAGTCATTGTTGACCATGATCTCCTTTCCATACTTCATACCGTTGGATTCCAAGACAATGTCTTTTTGCAGGGAGGGGTTGTGCCCAAGCAGTGCTCAGGGTCCTGGAGGCAGTTTCCACTGGTGCTAGGTATCAAAAGTGGATCTCTTCACGCTTCCGATTCCTGTGAATTTCTCTTGCTTCGCTAACTGCTGCTTTTTGGTTTCTTTCACCACTTTTCTCCATGCTTTCAAGACATCTCAGTGATCTAGTGCCCTTGGGTCTTGTTCCTGTTTAATTTTTAGCTGATTACATGAAAATTTATGACTGATGGCTACTAAATTTGTACCTTCAGCTGGTGTCTGCCTCTGAATTCTAGACTTGTGTATCCAATTGCTTATTGTCCAAACTTAATGTGTGCTAAACTGGGCTCCTGTTAATTATCCTAGTAAACAGCAACTGCCAGTCTCCATTATAGTTAATGGCAGCACCTTGCTTCTAATTGCTCAGGTCACACTGTGTAAAATCCTCTCACTCATATTCCATATCCAATTTATCAGGAAATTCGGTCGGCTTTTCTAGTTTCCAGATATTGTTACAATGACTTTGTTAATCTAGCATGTTTCTTATAATAAAATTTTAAAGAAACGGACAAAGACACTAAGCCTCTTTTATTGCTTTGAAAGATGCTTGATTACATTTTATTCATTCATTTATTCAACTAATACATGTTGAGAATATGTAATATCCAGGAAACTTTTTAAATTTTCAGTGATCGAGTTGCAACCCAATCCATCATGATACTTACGTGCTTGTATGAGAGAAAAATTTAAAAAAATAATGACACTGGTAGAGGTTATAAAATAAACTAGCAAAGTAGGTTATAAAATATAACCAGAACAACGTTCATGTTACAGAGTTGTATTAGGAAATTCTTGTAAATTGTTTTAAGGATCTATAATAACAGTTTTATTGGAGAAACTTGTCAACCCTGAAAATTGTAACTAATGAAGTTTTTTCTTTCTTTTTTGTCATTTCTAATTGCCAGTTTGTGAGATAAAAAAATTAAAAATCCACTCAAATATGTATACTTTGACATTTTCCCTCTAAGTCTTAGTAATCTAATATTTAGCCTTAAGCTCTAAAGTTTTAAAACTGATTAAATGCAAAACAGTCCATGAAGTCTTATAAATATTGCGGCAACTATGAATGATCAAAGAATAAACAGTGGTTCTATTCTTGAGGCCACAAAATAAACATTTTCCGAAGATATGAATAAACATGAGGAGACAATGGAACTATCATGATGTGTAAAATTAAACTCTGCAATGACTCAAACTTGTGTGTAGTCTCCGGGCGGCTAGTGAGCCCTGTGACAATCTCTCTCGCCATCTGGGTTTGGTGGATTCGGGCTGCTAGCCTAGCCAGGGTGGCCCATGCCATGGGTGGACGAAGGAGTAAGCAAGGGCCAGGCTGGTTGATGATCAATTGACATTTATGCCATTCTCCCGACGGTCCTATTCTAGTCTCTCTGAGCGCCCCATTCTAGTCTCACACTGCCCCTCACTCCTGTCTCTTCCTGTCTCTCCCGCTCATCTCTCCACGCTCCCTCTTGCAGCCGCATCTCTCGTCTCCCCACGTGCCTGCTCCTGCATTCTTCTTTACATTCTTCTCCCCCTGCCCCCCCCTTGCTAGTCTCTCCGCACTCTGTCTTGCTGCCCTGGTCTCTCTCTGGTTCCTCTCCAACTCCCGCACATTTGGAGTAGACACCACACCCCTTCCGGTAGCAAAATCAACATAAGAAAGCCCTTTCTTTCTTCACTGGCAAAATACCACTCAAGATGTTTCTTCTCTCACTCGGCCGGAGAATGCTCCGGACCCGAGATGGGGCCAGCAACACTGGGGATCCAGACGGAGAAGGTACGGCCAACACACCTTCTCCAGATGGAGCCCCGGCGACACTGAGCAGCAACTAACACTGCTCCGGGATGCGGGACTGGGACAACTCCGAACCTCGCGGCAGTATTAGCAGCCGCGCGACCTTTTCTAAAAACAGAAAACATACCATCTTTTAATGGAAAACTAATTATCAAATGCTTCCTTGGTAGTAGGGCTGTCTTTCTTGGTGGGAAACTCCAACAACAATAGTGAGTTTTGTGTGAAATATGGAACGTAATGAAGGTAAAGAGAAAATGAAGTGAAATTCATCAGTTATACAGTTAGGGGTGGGGGGCAGGGGAGGGGGGTATACTGGTGGTTTTGGTAGTGGAATATGGGCAATGGTGAATGGACGGGTGTTTGAATATTGTATAACTGAGACATAAACCTGAGAACTTTGTAACTTTCCACTTGGTGATTCAATAAAAATTAAAAAAAAGATGTTTCTGCTCTCCTTAGTCCAATAACTTAATTAGCATTTTATTTAACATCTTAATGTTAGCTATTTTGTATGGACACAGTAAGCAATACATTGAACTTGTAGGGTGGCTCTCTTGGAGACATCTCGCCACAGATTCAGACTACAGTGCTCAGGCTGGGTGACTCATTCCTAACCCTAGCAGGGTCTCAATCTAGTTATTGCTTTTTGGATCATGACAGAATTTGTCCATGGCCATGATCTTAACATATAGTTAAGTATTATGGCACTTTGGCCAGGCCCATTTTGATGCCAGGGTAGCTCACCGCTTGCCCTGGGTCTATCCAGTCCCTTGTTGGGACCTTGATTTGGGGGCGCTAGGAAGTAAGGGCAACTGAAGCTTAAAAAGAGTGAACAGATACCGCAGAGATGAATATCATTCAGAGTGAATTAACTCCCAAGTTACAAAAGCATAGCATTAACTGCCTTCTTGTGTCCCTACAAAAAGGACAGTGCTCTGAATCAACTATGCTGACTTAAAGAGAAGAGAAAAGCAATATTTTCAAGTTAACAGAGCACAAAGAAAGAGGTTACAAATAAACACAGAGGAATGGAAGCACTGTGATGGGAGTAACCCAATAAACCTAAGCTCCCTGTGGCAAGGCAGAAAAAACAAACCAATGTTATCCTACAAACCTGTAGTGAAAAATCAAGTTTTCCACCCACACCAAACCATGTACACGTAATTTTTTAAAAATATATTTTAATGAATCACCGTGAAATATAGTTTCAAAGCTTTCATGATTAAGTTTCAGTCATATATTGATCGAAAACCCATCCCTCCACCAGTGCACATTTTCTACCACCAATGTCCCCAGTATCCTTCCTGCCACTGCCACCCCACCCCATGCCCTGCCTCTATGACAATTTCCTTCTTAATCTCTCTACTTTTTAACCAAAGTATTTTTTCTCAGTACTACTCAGAAAACTTTGCATTTGCTGTGAGAGGGATGTCAGTTGATTGAAAACATTCTTGTCACATGTGAAACATCAATTTGATAATGACTCATGGAGAAAATGGATGCTCATGTACAATTCTTGCTTCCTTAGCTTTGATTTAGGGTTGGACTTGGTACTTTCAAAAGTCACTTAAACCAGATGGTTACAAATAGGGCAAGTGTTCTGTTTCTGATCAACATTTTTGTTTGGCTCTGAAATAGAAAGCTTACTGGCTCACCACAAATAATTTTTTCCAGTGAAAGGGAGGTCAAATATTCATCTATGTTATCTGCTAGCATTGTATAAATTTATACGAATATATTATAAATTTGTCGGCATGAGCCAACAATTGTAAATAAATACTTTGAGTGTAAAATCAACAGAACTTGAGTCATGGAGTTAGTTCAAAGAGCTAGAGTATATGCTTTGAATGCAGGAGATTCAAACTTATCCCCAACATTGCATGATTTCCTGTGCACCCACAGGAACAACCTTTTAGCACCAAGCCAGGAGAAGCCCCTGAGCACTACCAGGTGTTCTGCCCCCTCCACCCTAAAAATCAAACAAAAATTAGCAGAACTAAAAGAAGAAAATATATGCTATTAAAGAGGAATTTAAAAAGGCTCCCCAGGATGCACTGATCACTCAAAACAGTGGTGCTGTTTTTTCCCTACAGAGCTGTAACTCTCATGTCTATAACTGTATCCTATGGAGAATTTTCAACTCAGGCTACTCTCTTTAGGAAAATTTTGAAGTTGATGGTTCCAACCTTAATGACAGTAAATTGAATAATGGATAGGGAAAAGAACCACAGCCTGAAGTTGTATAAATAAAATTTTATTGTCTGTATTGAAATGATTCCCACCTTTGTACATAATTAAAAAAGTCCTATCTTCATAAGTGTTTAAAATAACATCAGTAAAAGTTGATGGTGTTGGCCATCCAGAATGATACATGCTGAAAAAGTGACTGCTTCCTTTCACATCCTTTTATATTAGTCAAGACAGAACCCATAGCTCTTCATAAATAAACCTAAGAATACATCAGAGGATAAGGGAAAAGAGGTGACCTGGGCATATGCCAATCTTCCAAGGCCTAGTAGAAGTCACAGTTCCAGATATCATGTTGAAATTTTAGTTGGAAGGATAAGTATTTCATGAAATGCTTGGGATTTTCTTTTTATGGTTTCAAGACAGCTATGGATTTCCATTTCTTTGTGAAAGTAGTTTAGTGCTTATGTTGAAACAGTCTGTGACTCCTCCCTTGTCTTAAGTAAGTTCAGGTGGACAGCATCCTGGGACAGAGGGAAGAAAGTATTCCATCTAATTATGGGCAACCATGACTAGCATTTGTATTATTTTAAACATTGTTCGTGATTCAAATTTGACAATGGAGACAATCAATGAAACTCATTCCTCAGAAGATTTGGGAGTCCAATAAATGGGTCAACTCAGAATTAAATTGATACAAAATGAGGCCCTTACTGACAACCTATAATCAATGATTGGAGACAATTTGGATTAAGGGCAAGCAATTTCTAATGAGCGTTGGGATTGGGACTGAGGGAATATGTCAGGAGGAGGGAGTGCACACCTGGCATACAGAGTTCTGGCCTCCAGAGCACTTCTGCATGGAACCTCTTCTGCCCTTCCCCCATCTCTCACCCCGCCCCCATCACCATTGCTCCATGTCTCTAGCTGCCCTGGCACACCTGGCATGGCCCCCGTGAAAGAAGAGAAAATTTTGTCTAGAGTTTCTTTACAGAGGTTTTGTCCCCTATTCCAAACTCTTCACATATTCAGTACATAATCTTCTCCTCCCAACCATCACCAAATGATCTGCATCTTGGGTACTACTATTTTCTGTGTAATTTTAATTCTATGTGTTACATTTTCCATAGGATACTTCTATTTGTAGCTTTAGCTAACCCTTAGAAAACAAAGGGCTTTATTTTTGGCAAAAAATAATTAGATTTCTAGGCTTCATTGCAGAAAGTTCATTTTGAAACTCAGAGAAACCCTGTTGGAGTGGAAAGGGAGGGGGACTGTAAGGTAAGAGGGCAGTGAATGGAATCATTGGAAAACAACCATGCAGCTCAAATTCTACTTCCTTTTTTCCCTCTAGTCCACACTGTTTCATAGTTCTCTAGTAACAGACCACAGAAAGTATATGTCATTTACAACTAATCTTTTCCTTGAAATCAAGAAGGTGAAGGATTATTTTCATACAGATAACTGGTGTGTGGGGAAGGAAAAACAAAAATAAAAACAATTGGCACTGAAATTTAAAGCAGGGAGAAATTGAAGAGGGAGATTTATTAAACCTTTCCAAGTATTTCATAGAAATTTGAAAATCACATGTTGTTTTTGTTAATCTGTATGCAATAACAGTTGCCTTTACTGTCAGAACAGGGAACTAAATACACTGAAGAAAGTTTTGGTACCTTTTCTTAACGAAGAAGAATGAGTGATATCATTTTCATGTTTTTAATGATAGCTATTTATGGTAATGCTAAAGCGATTAAAAGCTATGAAACGTAAACTCATTCTAACACACTCAAGGAGCAGTCAATTTACAGAACAGCTGGGAAAGAAAGTCAAATTCACTCCATTGGACCAGCTGAACTGTGAGAAAGGCATTTCATACCCTTCCAGCTGACGCAGCATGTAGATCAAACTGGCAGCTGTATTTTAGGGAAAATATGTCATAACAAACAAATCTAAAAAAAGGACAAATCCACTAAAAGGATCTAATTCATGAATCATACTAGTAGGAAAACTGAAGAATGAATAAGTAAAAAGTTAGTCATCATCCTCTCACTATTTCGAAAGCTGCTCATACCTGCTAGAATCATCATGATAATAAAGAACAACTTTATAAATCATGGTGGCTATTCTTTTTTTAATTGAGTAAATTTTTAGAATTTTTTCTCATAAAACAGAAATATTGAGCTAGAATGTCATATGTTCACCATCTTTTGTTTACATATCCTTTTTCTACTCTTAGATAAAAATTCGGGCAGAACTACATGTAACAAAATATTCACAAAAGCCAACATTACAAAAGATAAGGAAGGCATCCATCAGGAAAATATTTCTTGAAGTTTGCTAGTTAAGGCATACTGCAACTTCATATCTTTGAAACATGCTAAATATAAACTGTATGTGTTTTCAAAATGATGCGTTGAGCATTGTTATCTCTCAAGTACCTTTACTTGTCCTATTTAGATAGATTAGAAACTGGCCACAGAGCAGCTAAGTAGCTTTTCCAAGGCACGCAGTAACAATAGGTGAGCAAACTGATATTTGAGGACTGACCATTGAGATTTGAAAGATTGGATTATTTGCCTTCATTCACTGTGTTTTCTGGTTGCCTAGTATTACTTGAACCATTCCATAAAGGAGAAATTCCTGGAAAGCTTCCCAGTTTCCTAAGGAGTAGTGTTCAGTCTTAAGCAGTTTCCTTGTATCACTCTACTTATGTTCATGCCAAGAAATTTTGGAGTCATAGAGATCTAATCCTTTGGTAAAATCCCCACTTTGGGATATATTCATCTACTGCATAAATGTAGGTAATCATTAACCTAATTCCATTCAGAATCTTCCCTTCTCCTTACCGAACCCTCCAACTGTTACGTGCTGTGTCTTGGGTTCCTTGGACTTTCTGGCAACTGAAGATGTTACATGCCCCAGTGTTACATTAAAGTGGAGAACGTTATATGTTTTATTACACAGATTTGTTGAGAAAATTTAGCATTGTGGTAGTAGATATAAAACTCTTAATACCTGGCATATAAAACATACTAAAACATTTTAGTAATAATATTATTCTAGCATTAATATCATTGCCCACACAGCTCTTGTGGTAATTATCACTTGCATAGCTAAAGCCTCTAGAACATAACAGGGGATAATTTAATCACTCAGTATATGTAAAGTTCCTCACTATTTTCCTCAGTAATTCATGGATATTCTTCACGACTCCCCTCCTCCTTAGGAGATTTTATTTTACAATGTTTCACATTCGGTGGTTTGCTGTTATAATAGACCAGGAGGGATTCCCTCTCGATATTATCAATAGATTTTTGTTATATTCATTATTTCCTTAGAACACCATGACCTCTGATTTAAGAAAAATGTCATTCTATTCTTTTGCAAATCAACTGCAGAAGGGACAATCTGGTGCAATGTCTTGATAAATGTGCTTTCCCTGGGGCCAATCCTCTGGAATGTCTGAAGAGTGTTCTTGAAGACAGTGATAGACATTCTCCATGCCTATCACTGTGCTGGCACTATGGCCAAGGCAGTGAAAGCTGTCATGGCAGAGATGCTTTGGATTTTCATTTGGTTCCACAGCTGTAGCATTTTAAGTGCTGCTTTCTCAGGATAAATGTAATGGAAGCTCCGTGCTGAACAGTTAATACATTTCACTGAGAATTTCATAATGCAATTTTCCGAGCTGCTTTTTCTCTTTGTAATTTCTTTGATTTGTTTGTTAAATAATACATAAAATCATGTTCCCAGACCTAATCAGTGTGGGAAAAATGGTAACAAAGAGAAAACAGAGGTCATGTGCTTTATCTGCCCTATAATTTCTATGAAACACGTATCTGGTAAGAGGAGCCAAGTATTAAGCAAGTGATATGGTACACCAGGTGCAAAAGGACTACATCATGACTGTTCATAGGCATATAATTACATTATAAATGGTTTTCATGCAAATGGGTCATGGAAACTACAGACATTTTTTAATGAGAGGCAAAGGAAGAATTCTGTTATTTATTTTAAAAGATGAAAATGATCTACTTTTACTACTACATTTTATGCATATAAAACACATTTAATTCAGTTACATTTCATGATACAAATCTATTTTTAAAAGCTATGAAAAGTATATTTTAAACTATTTACCATTTTGTGTGCCTTTTAGCAATTTTAATTAATAGTGACTTTCTGTTCCTGAAGTATAAATTACTTAACATGGTATATTATTTTAATTTAATTTAATTTTTTTGTTTGGGGGTCACACCTGGAGTTGTTCAGCTGTCACTTCTGGTTTTGAACTCAGAAATCACTTCTGGGGGGCCTACGGGCGCTATATGGGATGCCCGAGATCAAACCCGGGTCAGCTGCATGCAAGGCAAGTACCTTAACCTTTGTACTATTGCTCTGGCCTAGGTACATTATTTTTTATAACTATAGGACATTATTCAACCTAGAGTTTAATCTAATCCTACAAAATCCAAGTTCTTTCTATTACTATCAACAATATTTTCTGGCCTCAGATATTTTCACCTATGCTCTGTAAATTCATGCAATGTTATTTCCAAGGAACAGATTAAATAAAACCAGTAGATAAAGTCTGACCCATGTGGACAAACTATTCTACTTTTTGAAATTTATTTGGAATTTGGCACTCAAATTTATCTTTAACAAGAGCTTTAAAGCTATCATCTTTCACACAGTGAATATACAAGGATGTAATTCTTTGAAATTTATTTCAGGGTCTTTTCTTTATGAAAAAAACATAACTTCTTCAGCTTACATTGTAGATGCATGCAGCCTTGCTTACTCACACTCAAGCCCACCACCAACTCTAGTTTCTCTTGCTTGGAACCCTTAGTTAAAAATACAGAGGTGTTTGATGAACTTGAAGTCAAATGTTGGGCAGTATTTGCTTTAATCAGTAATGGTAATGCACTCAGACATGGACACAACTCCCAAAAGAAGTTTGCTAGATCCTTAAAAACAGGAGGCATGACATATGTTAGGCTGCATAGGAAGCTCCAGGGTGAATCATGAGATAAAGAGCAAGAGGAAAATCTGATTAAGAGTCTTTGTTGTTGTGGCCTCTGAAGGAAGAAATAGGAGCAAGGGTAAGTAAATTTTGGATTGGGTAGTTTGAATAATTCCAGCAAAGGTGCAGTTCTTCAGGGTCTTATGACCTAGCCCAGGGATACTGAGAGCAGGGGGTTAATGCTCGAACCTTTAAGAGTCTGCTTAAAGAAAAGGTTGGTGCTTGGAGTTGGTTTGCATAGGAAAGGTGCCTTTTCTAGTTGAGTTTCTATTTTTAGGAATCAGCGACCCTGAAAGAGGCATTCCTTTCAAGGTCAGCTAGGTCTCAAAATGTGAAACTGTTAGAAGATAGAAATGAAAACTCATGGGCGGGAGTGATGGTACAGTGGGTAGGGCACTTGCCTTGTAAGAGGCCGACCTGGCTTTGATCCCTGGCATCCCTGAGCAGCGCCAGGAATAATTCCTGAGTACAGAGCTAGGAATAACTCCTGAGCATAGCTGGGTGTGACCCCCCAAAACAAAACAACAACAACAAAAGAAATGAAGACTCATGGATAACACAGGATGGTACTGTGAGAAAGATACTTCATCTGCAAGACTCATTTGTGACTTAATCTAGAAAGAAATAGTTTTATTTGTAATTGGATACCCAGGAAGATATTATTAGATATTCTGTATAGTCTAGAGCCTGATCTGTACTAATACTAAACTTTGCTAACCTCTTGAAATTTATAAAAATTATTTGGGAGAAAAATAAAAAGCCAAGATAAAGCCTTATTTAATAATGAAAATAAACTAGTATTTTTATTGTCCCTCAGATTTGTGATTTTCCTACATATGCTAACAAGTAGACAGACATGGATTTTTAAATAGCAAATGAGATTTAGAGCCCCACTTTTTGACAAGTCCTAAAATCTTTCTCTACTTTCATTCTCTTCTTAAATTTGTATGTTTCTACCTTTCAGCATCAGTGTATGTTTGTGATCTGTATGTTTGTGATCACTAGAACAAATGTTTAAGAGATCAAGCACATCTTTCTGTCTGACAGCAACTATTTATTTAACTATTTATTTAATATCCAGGCAGTACATAACTGTATCACAGTCACTGTAACTGTCACTGTCATCCCATTGTTCATCGATTGCTCGAGCGGGCACCAGTAATATCTTTATTTGTCCCTGTCGCGTGCTAGTGTAGCCCAATGGCGTCTGCTTGCTCCAGGAACATGAAGAGCATGTTGTTGTTACTGTTACTGTTTTTGGCATATCACCAGGCTCTCCAAGAGGGACAAAGTCTTTTGTGGAGGCCTCTAATCGTCCTTACAGGTCCTTACGGGCTCCAGAAAAAATTGCGTTGCTCTCTTCCAAGAGCTTTGTTTTATAGTCTCTGGATCTTGGCCGTCGATGAGATTACATGGTGCCAGGGGCAGTTTGTGGGTGTGAGCACCAAGCTACTGGAAAACTGGGGATCTGGGTAAAGGAGGCCCAGTCCCAATCTGAGCAGGTTTGGAGATCTCAGCCACGGGTCCCGCATACCTGAGTTCCTCTGTTGGTTTCTTCATGGGTGAGGCTCATCCAAGGATATGGAGAGTGGCCTTGAGCATGGCCATGGCTGGGTTCTGGAGGTTTTCAGCTGCCAGGGCTCTGCTTGGGGCAGGGGGGGAAACTCAACCTGTCCCCCTACGAGGGGGCCCATTGAAGACAGCCTGACGTAAGTTAAATTACTATTGTCTAAATGAATGAAAGCAATGGGATATTCTTTTCAGGATGAGCAAATTCAATTTATTCTGGTTCTAAATGATATTTTGGGAAGAATAAACTGAAAAGATTTTTTGAGCTTTATTTTAATATAAAAATTTGAATATCTCTAAAGGAAATGGTGTACCCTTATATATTTCCTTTTATACCATCAAATTGTAGGTATATGAAAACTATTTTGGGGACCAGAATGGCAGTACAGTGTGGTGGTGGAAAATTTTCATTGCATGCAACTGATCCAGAACCCCATATCTTCCTTTGAGCAAGGCCACAAGTGTTCCCTGAGTGCAGAGACAGGAGTAAGTTTGAGCACCACTGGGGTGGGGGGGTGGGGAAGAGGATATAAAGCAGTATTTTTACTTAAAGTCTGTGATTTCTTTAGTAAAGTTTCTTTTACCAAAAATAAAAAAGGAAAAGCTTTTAGTACAATTTAATGCCAACATTTATAATTGGCATTTATAATTGGCATTATAAATGTTATAATGAACCTTAATAATCATGGAATACACCTTTTTTCCTGCCTTGAATTCTAAGCAAACTATGTCATTTTTTTAGTAATGGAACTAAAATTTAGGCTTTGCTTTGGAAAAAAGTTGTCTGGGTTTTGTTTTCTGATTACCGCTGTACTAGAATCAAAGTATATATTTATTGACACAATAACTCTTATAATGCATCCAAGGTCCCACATTATTGTTCTCCTTTGAAGCTGGGGCCAGAGTGATAGTACAGACTATAGGATGTTTGCCTTGCATGTGCTGGACTGAGATTATTAGATTCTTGGCATCTAATAATGTTCCCTGGAGTTCCGGCAGGAGTGATCCCTGAGTGAAGACAGGAGTAAACCCTGAGCTTAGCTGGGTTTGGTATCAAAACCAAAAAAAAAATGCAAAATAGAATGAAACAAAAAACCAACAATTTTGAAACCAAATCAAGAGACCAGAACGTGTAGCCTTCCTTTATCTCAACGCACTATGTAATCTGTGACTGATCAGTGACCATTCTGTGGTCTCTGATGAAAGTGGTTTGAATTCATTATCTTCCTCTTTTAAAATAATGATTAGAATTAGGAAAATTCATATGTGTATAAGACGAGACAATCTAGGGTATAAGTGGACTGAAGAATTCTCTTAAGATTAAGTATATCATGATTTAGGTAACTAATTTCTAAATAACAAGAAATCATCAGCTACATAGAATGGCAGTAATCACATTTGTTTATATTTCCTTCATATTATTGTTTTTATAAAATCTTATTATAATTAAATTTAACATATTGCTTATTGATTTGTATGATTAGTTATCATTGTTCAGTAATTTCTCAAAATCCTTGAAATTTGTCAAATTAGCACTCCCGTATGCAATTTTCAGTTGCATTCTTATGGCCAC
This sequence comes from Sorex araneus, assembly GCF_027595985.1. Classification (NCBI taxonomy): domain Eukaryota; kingdom Metazoa; phylum Chordata; class Mammalia; order Eulipotyphla; family Soricidae; genus Sorex; species Sorex araneus. Next base: position 35,825,471 of record NC_073313.1, read on the forward strand.
TTCAAGATGTTCTAAGGGCTAGGGAGATAGTACAGTGGATAAGGCCTTCCCTTGCACACAGCTGAACAAGGTTTGATCCCCAGCATTACATACTGTCCCCTGGGCCTCACCAGGAGTGCTGCTTGAGTGCAGAACCAGGAGAAAGTCCTGAATACTACTGGTCTGAGACCCATACCTCAGGCTTTCCTCAAAAAGATATGTTCTCTGGTACAAACATTTTGCTGTAATACACTGTTTAATTTTCTAACTAATAATAGAAACATAGAATGCAAAAAACAATAGACATGTATAATTCATTTAAAATTTAATCTAAAGTGAATATATTTAGCTTCAATAAATAATGACCCATTTAAAAGAGAAAACATCTACTTTAAATCATCTACTATGAAAGAAAATATTTCTTATACATAATGTGTTGATATACTTAAATAAAATTCTCACCCATAAGTTAATATAAACTTGAAGCATTTCTTAAATCTTTGCATTATTGTTTATTGTCAAACAAAAAAACAATGGGGAACTATGGTCAGTGGAGAAACATATATTAAGGAGGGAATAAAGCAAGTGATTACAAATATTTAAACATCTAAGCAGCTTTTAGTAACTGCAAAAGTGAACTTAAAGATGGTAATAAATTAGAAAGAAAATATCCCATTTATTTGAAGACAGTTAACTAACAGGAACAAAAATAACTAATGATACTCTTTTTCATTGTCTTTCAGTTATCAATGTCACCAAAGTCATTAAGAATCTTCAAAGAGCTTATGCTGCTTAATCTTCCAGTATCTGGCCTCTGTTTCTTTCTTTGCTTCCCCAATTTGCTAAGCTTGTCATCATAAGGACACTATCTTGACCCCCAGATTAGATTCTATATCCCCAATTATACATTTCTCTAGTGGTAATTCTTCATCTCATAATAATCATTATGGTTTCTATGAAATGTGTAATATTAATCTTCCTTTATGGAACATAAGCTCAATAAGTTATGATTAGTGCCTTTTTGAAGGGGATATAGCACAGTATCTTAGCTTAGCTTAGCACAGTATCTTCTATGGAGTATGTGTTGAATTAATGTGCTGAGTAATTGTGATAGCACACAGGGTAGGGTGTTTGCCTTGCACCCTGGTTTGATTCCTTCGCCCCTCTTGGAGAGCCCAGTAGCTACCGAGAGTATCCTGCCCGCAAAGCAGAGCTTGGCAAGCTACCCATGTTGTATTCAATATGCCAAAAACAGTAACAAGTCTCACAATAAAGATGTTACTGGTGCCCACTTGAGCAAATTGATGAACAACGGGATGACAGTGCTACAGTGCTAAAATCCAGGACCTTAGAATATGCAAAGTAACGATTTGTAAGATAAAGCTATATAAAGGTAAATTTCAAGTCCATAATCTTATCCCTTAGTCCCTAAAGTAGGGAGATATAAACATAGAGAAAGCCAGAATACTCAGTTAAAGAACCCCCTACCTCTAGATCTTTGCAACATTGACAGTTGACTGACACAGAGAACTAATCATATACCATTTTTTGAGAGCATATAAGCTAAGTGATGAGTTGCAAAATCAAATGAACAAAACACCAAGTCTTAGGTGAGCAGTATATAAAATTGAAGAAAGACAGTGACCTTAGTTTTCTTTGTTGTTTCTTCTGTGTATACTGTCTTTTGAGATAATAGTTTTCTTTAGTTAATGAGTCAGTTCTCTCATAGGATGTTTAAGCAAAGAGAATTTTTGTTTTTCAAAAATTGAGTGAAAAATTAGTTTACTTCTGGGATGTTTCTCCCATACAGGTCTGATTGTCCATACTTATATACATACTTACTCTGTTTGGCTGTTAGATTCTGGAAATTTCAAGAAGGCACTGGTCGTTAGGTAATGTTGGAGAAGAGGGAACAGAAAAGAGTGTGAAAGAATGAAGGAATAGACTCCCCAGTTTAATTAAACCCCTTGACATTTCTTAAGCTGACTTGAAGATACAATTATAGCCAGTTGATTACGGATATACACTACACATTAGCCCATCCTTCCTTAATCATTTTGAGTCTTCTATTTGTGTCAATTTAACACAACACTTAAACTCAAAGTGCATTGCTGTAACGCTCCGCACAAAGAAAAATCTATTTCATCTTAACTATCTGTCTGTTATTCCCTAGTACCTTTCCAGAGCTAACTGCATTAGAACCCCAGTCAGTGAATGTAAAACTACAAAATTTTGGTCTGACACAAATATCCTGATCAATATTTCTATTTTCATAGCTTAAGCAGATGTATATTTTTATTCTTCTTGATAAGTATTGGGCTTACAACTCTTGCCAACTAATACAAAGTGAGCAATACAATCGATCTTTTAACAATTCGGGGGTCATTTGTTCCTTTCAAACCACATAAACAGTCAGGAGCTCCATTTTCTAGAAATGTATTAGCTAAAAGATAGTCATTCCAAAGATGACATGTAATGGAATGGTAAAAGAGCAAGATCTCATTTTAGAAGATCCCAATTCAAAGTCTTTGCTTTGTTATTAACACTCTGACTTTTGGAAAAATCAAACTGAGTGTAACACTACTGATATTTAAATTTTGGAATCTGCCCAAGCTTTGCTCAGGGGACTTGGGAGACAGTCCCAGCAATGCTCAGCGAATTCTTTTGGCTAGTTTAGTGCAGGTGCCTGATAATAAATTGCTGCTCAGACTTAACAGTACTGGGCTCTTCCATGGTCCTGACCCCAGAGTCATCTCCCTGGCCCCAATATTTGTATTTTTGACACACAACCATGGCAGTTTCATTGGTCCAGCTTAGACCTTTAACTCTGTGGGCATTATTTCTTATCTTTTAAGTGGGATAATAATGTAAACGGTTCTTTCACCTCTTTTCTATGTATGGTCATTATATACCCTTCAAATATAGTCTGCAGTAATTTTTGCTGTATATACACAGAAAAGGTCACTTCGTGCTTGGGGAAATTTAATGATATTTAGTTTGTATCATATGAGAGTTTGTACGATATGAGAGTTTAAACTACAGTTTCTTTTGTGTTTGGACTAGAATGGCTTCTTGGAGTTGTTGGAGTTTTGTATATATCCTTGTAAGATTCCTAAGGCCCAGAGCCCTCCATTTTCTTTTCCTAACAGGCTACTCTCCAGCTGCTTCACAATGAGTTTGTCCCCCATTATCTGCTTCATCTAGAGGGAAGAGGTTCAGTTCCAGGAAGAGCTCTAGAGCTCTCCAGTAGCAACATTCTGGCCAAAGTCCAGGAGCTCAGCGTGGTGATTCCAACCAGCTACTTAAACTCAAAGGGGAATTATTACCGTAAGTTACCAAATTACTTCCAGTAATCATTGAACAATCGTGGACGTGAAGTGTTGTTTGTAAATAGTGGAGGATGTTCTGATTTCCAAAAATATGAAGATGATGATTTTCCGAGAAAGGATTGGTAAACAAATTATTGATACCCAGAAAAGCTTAGAAAATGGTTTAGGCAGAGATCTACTGGGGGATGTGACAGGAAATTTGTGAGTTGTTATCAAGAACGAGTCGAAGGTTATATCAATTGAGTTCTTGTTCTGTGATAATCTATTTGACTTACAATTTAAGACGTGTCACGATCACTTTGGTAATGTACTTCTAAAAAAGTAGTAAAAGCAACTGTTTGTGATTGAACAGGTGAAAGCAAACCCAACTGAGAACTGCACTAACAGTGTTGTTCAGAGAGATCCTAAGTGGTCTGAGTGCAGTGATGTACTAGAGCCATGCTGTCTGTGGAGAGTATATTATACACATTTCTTCCTAATGGTTTATTTAGTGACAACACGTTCGGTGATTGAAATTGACCAGGCTGGGACTGTTCATACCAAGGAAATTGGTCAATGGGACAAATCTGGCTTTTATTTTCCTGTAGAAAATCTATTAATAGACATTTACCAGACTACTCTTAGCCCCAGGCTTTCCCCCTCAGTTTTCAATTAAATCACTAAAAATATATTTATTTATTTATTACCTCTGTGCTAGAGTTCAGAGTGAAGGAATAACACATGTCCAATGACGCAGGAATACAAGAGAAGATATATGACCTGAAGAGCTTTAGACATTCTGCTGCATTCATTTTTCCTTTAAGATCACCTACAAATTTTCCTCTTCATGTGCTATGTTCTTAGCCACACAGATATTTTTTTGCTCACATTTAAAGAACACAGACTTATTCTTGCCTCAAAATTTTTCAATAGCTATCTTCCCTATCAATAAAACTATTTCTCCAGAACTCTCTGTTCCCAGCTTTGTCTTATTTCTACTATTGCTTTTTTAGAAAAGTATTCTTATTACCTCTAATCTAAATAACCAACTCACTCAGCCTACCAGTCACTGTATTTTCACAAAACCTGGCTTTTTAGTTATAATACACTTAATTTTAGAATATTCTCAGATTTATAGAAAATATGTGATAGTTTAAAGAATTCCTATTATATTTTACACCCAGTTTTACCTATTAACATGAATTATATCTCACAATAGAAAAACAAATATTATTGCATTACTATCAACTAAATCCACATTTGATTCAGATTTCACTAAATCTACATTTTATTTCAATTTAGATTTTACCTGAGAAAGTTTTCTGCTCAGTGATCAAAACTGGGATTCTACCTTGCATTTAATATTTCCTTAGCTTTCTTTTGTCTATAATAGTTTCTCATATTGCCTTATCTTTGCTGACCTGATTATATTAAGAGGTGCTGAGAAGATATTTTTAGAATGCTTTGCGATTGTTTTTTCTGAAGTTTAGACTAAGATTTGGTTTGGGTGAGAAAGACTAGAGAAATGAAATACCATTGTCACCAAATTGCTTCAATAATCTATGCTATCAACCTGGTGATTATTCTAACCTGGATCAGCTTGTTGAAGCAGTCCTTACCAAGATTCTAAATTATAAACTTACTCCCTATTCATTTTCCAGCACAGTTCTCTTTAGAAGAAAGTCATTAAGCACAATCATGACACAAGAGGTAAAATTTTAAACTCTTTTTTTATTGGGGTATATATATAATTCAAACTTCTGTACCAGGGATTTTCTTTTTTTTAAAAAAAAATTTTTTATTGAGTCACCATGTGGAAAGTTACAAAGTTTTCAGGTTTAAATCTCAGTTATACAATGCTCGAATACCCATCCCTTCACCAGTGCTCATATTCCACCACCAAGAATCCCAGTATAGCTCCACCCCGACCCCTCACACCCCTAACCCCTCCACCCTAAGCGCCCCCCCCGCCTGTGTAGCTAATAAATTTCACTTTACTTTCACTTTGATTGCATTCAATATTTCAACAAAACTCACTATTATTGTTTGGAGAGTCTCTCCCCTAAAGTCAGACCTGCTGAAAAGGAAGCATTAGATAATTTGTTTTCCATTGCTGAGGATGAAGAGGTATGAGGTCGAGTGACCACACTTAGCGGTCTCTCAGTTTTGGGTTTCTGTAATTTAGTATTTTAGTAACTAAGTCCAGAGAGATATCTGCCAGAAGTTGCATCGTTGCCAACTTGTACTTCTCAGTTACATTATGTTCCACATATGAGTGCAATCTTTCTATGTCTGTCTCTTTCTTTCTGACTCATTTCACTCAACATTTTACTTTCCATGTTGATCCATTTATATGCAAATTTCATGACTTCATGTTTTCTGACAGCTACATAGTATTCCATTGTGTAGATGTACCAGAGTTTCTTTAACCAGTCATCTGTTTTGGGGCACTCTGGTTTTTTCCAGATTCTGGCTATTGTAAACAGTGCTGCAATAAACATAGAAATACATATGCCATCTCTACTATATTGTTTTGCCTCTCCGGGATATATTCCCAGGAGTGGTATTGCTGGGTCAAATGGAAGCTCAATTTCTAATTTTTTGAGAATCGTCCATAATGTTTTCCAAAAGGGCTGAACCAGTCGGCATTCCCACCAGCAGTGTACCAGAGATTTTCTACCTCTTCACACTTAGTAATTTAATTATTTTTGTATAAAATATCTACCACTTCATCATTTATTCTGTTTTGTATGAAGTCATGAATATTAAAATTTGGTATCTATTTGCTTACTATATTATTTTCTTTAACTGTTTTTTTAATTGTTTGAGATTTGCCCAATGGAACCTTATTTAGATTGGTTCCTATATTTGATCTGCCTTCCATCTTTTTGTTACTTGAACATTTGCTTATTTTTCTGGGTACTATCAGATACTCTAGGCTTATCTTGCATAGTCTCTCCACATTTCTAAAAATTGGCTCCGTTTCTTTGACCGGAGAATAGCATTAGAGTCATGATCTGGGCATGGAGTGTGTATAAACAAGTATAAACAAGTACACTTATGAAATGAGTCAGAAAGAGAGGGACAGACATAGAAAGATTGCACTCATTTGTGGAATATAAAGTAACAGAATGGGAGACTATCACCCAAGAATAGTAGAGATAAGTACCAGAAGGTTAGCTCCAGGGTTCGGAAGCTGATCTCACATGCTCGGGGAGAGGGAAGCTCAGATAGAGAAGAGAACACCAGGTAAAGGGTGTTCTGAGGACCTGCTCGGGATGGAAGATATGTGCTGAAAGTAAACTATAGACCAAACATGATGGCCACTCAATACCTCTATTGCAGACCACAACACCCAAATGGAGAGAGAGAACAAACGTGAATGCCCTGCCACCCAAAAGGAGAGAGAGAACAAAAGTGAATGCTCCGACACAGAGGCAGAGTGAGGAGGAGGGGATAGCGTGGGGATGGTGGGAGTGATACTGGGATTATCGGTGGTGGAGAATGGGCACTGATGGAGGGATGAGTACTTGATCATTGTGCGACTGGAACGCAAGCACGAAAGTTTATAACTCTGTAATTGTACCTCACGGTGATCCACTAATAATAAAAAATAAAAATTAATAAAAAAAAAAAATAAAATAAATAAAAATAACAAAGAACAGGAAAAAAGCAAGTACATTTATTTATAAAACCTTTCAGTGATTAAAGATAGGAAAGAATCTCTAAGTATATTAAACTATGTATATATGCCTATCTAAATTTTTTCTATATCTACATTATATTAATCTAAAAATAAGTTTATACTTAGTATCCAGTTGTCAAAAAATATTTGGTTTACAAAATTCTATATCTATACTATCATTCTACTGTAGTGGGAGAAAACTGATTACCATTTTCTATCAAATTTCCCTGTTTGTTCAATTCCAAAATACATGTGGAGCAGCTTCATAATTGCTAACCTGCTCTCCTTAGGAACTTTAATACAACTAGATTACAGTGTTTATATTTAGTTTCTCTTTCTTCTTACAGTTTCTTGTAAAAGGTTACTTTCCAAAGAAAGAATGCAATTCTAAATAATCATTATGGTCCTTATCTGAAGTTCTCATTTATTTATATATAGTTTTATATATGTAAATATATAACCATTTGTATATTTAAATAGACAATAATCTCCAGAAAAGTAAAATGAACAGGAACTCATCATTTCACTCAGCACTTTTACCTCAGCCAGCAAATAGAGAATAATTCTAAGAATAGTTAATATTTATTACATGCAGGGATGAATTCATTCACAGTCCCATATGTTTATCATTTGATTCTGTTTTCTTGACCAAGTGTAATTATCTACTAAGTTACTAACACATTCTTTTAAAACATGGAAGAAACGTTTGATAAATAAAATGCCAGTGAGTTCATTTGTACTAAGATATGAGACTGAGAGCAGACATGAATACTTATACCAAATGATCTGTTTCTTCTTTCTCTGTAGGAAAATAATATTGACCCATACTAACTGAGCTAAAGCAAATGAAGGCAATATCATTTGCCTTAACATCAAGTTACTGGAGCCATGGGGCAGAGCCCTGTGGCCTTCATTACTCAATTCCCTACAAATCACAGTTGATTCAAATAGGTTATTGAAGGGTGCCCGACCCTTCAAGTGGGTATGCTCATTCAACTCTCTGCAGAGAGACTGAGTATCCTTTAATTTCATATAGATTTATCGGGCCCAGATGGATTTATAGTACAGTTTTACAAAATAATGTTTAACCTCTACCTTTGAATAGCTACTAGTTAGACCTCTGACCCTGAATTACACTGCACATGTAATAGCTACATTCCAGAAAAAAAAATAGATACAATAATTTTCTGCTTAGCATCATGGATTATTTGTTATAATTTGTTTTTTAAATATTGTTTTATGAATATTGGTACTTGAATTATGTATACGTGTACTTTTCCAGGCATTTAAAAATAAATTCTTACAACTGTTACAACAGACGAACTGATACATACATTACATTGAATTGCCTTTCTCCCTGATAGGCAGGCAGTGTTTTACAAGCAGCTTTATTGAAGGGCAGCTAAGAAACAGCCTCGTGAAACTAGGTGGTATTATTGGAATAAACAAACCTATAAACTCAAATTGAGTCAGAAATTTCTTGTTAGATAAAATGATATTTCAAAGTGGGTGGCAGGAAGAGAGGCAGAAAGGAAAGTTTTTTTGTTTTTAATTTGATGTACATTCCTATCGGTTTTTGTTTTGTTTTGAGTAAAAAATTAGTCTGTTCATTTTGCATTGTAAGACAGTAAGAGAAAGAGGGAAGGGGGGTATTTAAGAGCTTGCCAATATAGTAATTGAAAAGAAGAAGATATTCATTTCAAATGCCTTTTAATGGCACTGACCTAAAAGAAAAATGCTTTCTTTATTTTCTGTTCTATGAATAAGTATACTGTGAAGCAGTTGTTTGTGTTGTGAACCCTATGGTTATGAAACTGTTAACGTTCTAAAATTTTATTATAAATATTAAAATAAGTAGAGCCAAATTTGTGCCATATGAATATGTGCTGTCTTTTCCAAAATACCACATCATTCTACATTTGCTCAAATCATTTCTGAAGCAATATAGGATGAGTATAATATTCAATAAAAGTGATGATTGGTTTAGTTCCATCAGTTTATTGTACCTGGGTACTTCCTATCTCAACAACAAAAAGTATACCTCTCAAATTGCCTAGACATACTCATGACAGATGGTTGTCATACTTTTTCTTAAACAATGCTGGAGATAAATGGAACAACTCTTATTCTTGAATGCCCCATTTCAGAGGTTATATATAAATCATTTCACTTCATGCTAAAGAGATGTTACAAAAGCTTAATTACCATTATATGTAGTCAGTTGTTTTCTTACATGAATTGCCAGTTTCTCTGATGGAGACTTGCAAATTGCCTTATTCCTGAAGAATACAAGATTAACATGATAATCTCAACCTGAATTAAGAAGCCATCTATTAAGATAATTTTTATTGCAAATATGCTATTGCTCAATTGCTTGTTACAGTATAAAATCCCCCTAATAGTCATTTAAGTAAAACTATACTAGACCGATAGGTAATTCTTTTATGCAGCGGGGCAGTTACAGAGTTTGAAATATTTTCTAAGAATTCCTCTCTATCTCTCTCTCTGGTAGACAGGTGATTCTGACTACCTTGCAGAACCCCAGCAAAGGCTGCAACTAGGGCAACCAGATAAGACAAGACATCTTCATACAAACTGGGTTCCAAGAGTTAAATATCTGAGAGAGAGATAAAAAGGGAGCAACGGGTAAGATATATTGCGTTTTCAAGCCTAGCCTTAGAAGTTATGCAGTATCATTGGAACTGTGTTCTATGAGATGAAAGCTAGTCACTAAATTTCAGCCTGTATTCAAGAAGAGGAAAATTTTAATAAGAAAGTTTATCAAGAATATTTTAGGCCTTTTATGAAATATCCTACACCCTGTGCTGTTTTTTTTTGGGTGAGGAATCGGGGCTGGTGGTTCTTCGGGATTATTCCTGATTTTGTGCTGGGATGGGGATGGGGGCCAGGGATAGTTGCTTCCGGTGGTAATCAGTGGTCCATGTGGTGCCAATGACTGAACCAGGCCTCCTGCGTACAGTGCACACACACACTCAGGCTCTTGAGCTCTCTCTCCAGGCCACATCTTACTTGATAATATTGATGCTTATTTTTTTCAGGTACCTGCCTTTCCCTCTCTAGTCTCCTCATACTCTAAGAGACACATTTTACTGAACCTCCACCTATCTACAGAAAAATTACCACATCTCATGCAACCTAATATCCTACAACCCCTATTCCACTCTATTAAGTGTCTTAGCATCACTGTGTTCTGTTCCCAGTGTTGTGTATATATGGATCCTGTCTTTATTTCTAATGGGAGCAATGTGTTGTGTTTAGATTAATTAAATAGAACTTTGATCTTTGTTGCCGATGATTGCCTAAAATTGTAGGGTTTCTTTGTGTCAAACAGGTATACTGATTAGGGCTTCTGGGCATTTGTAATCATCCCTATCTCCTTGGTTAGCGCAGGAAATGGATCATAGTCTGTACCATTTTTTACTGTCTTATGCATCAGTCATTAGTAGCACCTAACAGAACATTCTATTCAGTTGGTGATCTGTCTGATGGAGTAGGGTTAAATCAAAAGACAAATTTATTCATGACATTGTCCCAAATATTGAAAGGGTTGTTTGTACTCTCAGTACATATAATCACTGGAGAGAATCAAAGGCTTGGAGTTTATGACTTCCGCTTATATATATCGTGATTCCTAGAAATTACTGCCTGAAACAGTATGCCCTATTCTTTGAAATGTAAAATCTTAAAAACATTCCATAGTATAATCTTATCATTAGTCAAGGAAAGACTCAAAATAGTTCTACAGTTAGAGGAACAATGAGAATTATGGAAATTCTGATGCTTCTAGGATGTCTTAAGTGGATATCTATGAGGGGATATTGAGACTAGTCCATCTTTTTAATGTGCATGTCTATATAAATAGGTTTAAGGGAAATGGGGAACACTTACTAAATCAGTACTACTCTACAGCATGTGTGTATAAGGCAGCCATTTTGAAATGCATGTAACTTGAGCCCTCAGCTCTATTAATGTGCTTATCCTATTTGCTACTCTACAATTTAATGTTTCATTTGAGACAAGAGTGATTCTTAACCTTTGAACTACAAATTTTAAAGTTGGGTTGAGTCCTACAGTATAGGATTTAATTTACCTTAGTTAAATTAATATGTCCAATTTGAAAGACAACAAAACTTCTTTTACTCAATGCAGCTGTTTGAAATTTCCAACAGAGTAGAAGCTTCCCACTGTGTTTAAACCTTGAATGTATTTACAGAGGATTAAAAATACCAGCACTTTACAGTCACATGCTGGTGAAAATTGCCTTTTGAAATAATTCATGAAGTAGGAAAAATGGAATTTTAGTAACATAGAATATATGAACCACTTTTGGCTAAGATTTAGTATTTGTATAAGATTAAGGGATATTTAGCATGTAAATATGTTTAATAGTATATTGTTTGTTAGGTTTGCATTTTTATTATAGACCCTAGAGCATTTAAAATTGACTTATTAAAATCTTTACTTCTTGCTCTGGTTCGGAAAATGCTCATATCTTATGCCTGGCATTTTCTTCATAGAGCAAATGAATTAGCTTGTGAATTGGAAAATTATAATTAGTCATTGAGATGACTATAGGCAAATTTTTAATTCAGTCAAAACATACACATAAAACACATAGTATCAACATATGTTGTGCTCAATGACCTTAAGAGATAGAGTAAATTTCTTGGAATGTGAAATTTTGGTTTATGTCATCTCTTTCAGAGTTCTCAATAAGATTATCCAAGGGAACACCCTGCCATAGTGGCAGTGTGGGGTGGGGGGAGACGGGACTGGGGAGGGTGGGAGGGATGTTGGGTTTACTGGTGGTGGAGAATGGGCACTGGTGAAGGGGTGGGTTATCGAACTTTGTATAGGGGAAACATGAGCACAAAAATGTATAAATCTGTAACTGTACCCTCACGATGACTCTCTAATTAAAAATAAACTAATAAAAAAAAAGATTATCCAACAGCAACCGAAAAATCAAAGGCCCCTGCTCCTACCCATACCCTAAGTACTCAGACCCCAATAAACAGGTCAAGGTACACACAATGTCAACCCTTGCGATCCTTCAGGTTGCTATCTTGCTATCACAACTTGACATAATTAGCACTATTTTAACATCAATACATTCTCCTGAAATAACAGGCTAGTTTCCTTTTAACTTCCTCTGTAAACTACAATGAACTTATTTTTTCCCCCTGGACATATTTCATCTGATTACAAGACCCAGGTAATAGATAATAATATTGAGCCACAAGGTGGCAGCCTTGCAAGTCCAGTATTGTCTCACACGTATTTTCCAAATTTTAGGCTCTAACTATGTACCTTACCACATTTGTGTTCAGCTTTGGGCTCTTCTCTCTCTTTTCATCACAAGGAAAATGGGGCACAAAAATTGTTGCCATTTTTTTGGCAAGGAAATGAGTGGAAGGAAAAAATAAATGAAGGAGGAAAGAAGAAAGCAGTAACCCCTTTTTCAGCTTCTGAATGCAAGATATAATAAGGAAGTGCTTTTGATGGATCAGGATAAAATTAAGGACTGAGAAAGAGGCAATTTTTTTTCACTCTGTTGAGAGAAGTCGAAAAGGGTCACTTCTTGACCTACCCCTCTACCATCAATCTCGAAGAAGACTCTACTTGGATGATAATGGGCTATAACAGAGAATCTAGAGTTTTTCTATCCTGGGGCTAGGGCAGGATTATATTAGATAAGGTGCTTGCTTTGCATGTGGCTCACCCGGATTTGATCCCTGGCTTCCAAAACGGTCCCCAGAGCAATTCCAGGAATAATGCTAATTGCAGAACCAGGATTAACACCTAAGCATGATTGGGTGTAACCCAAAAACAAAAGGGGAGGAGAGAAAGAGAGAGAGAGAGAGAGAGAGAGAGAGAGACAGAGACAGAGACAGAGACAGAGACAGAGACAGAGACAGAAAGAGAGAGACAGAGAGAGGAGCAGAGAGAGAGAGAGAGAGAGAGAGAGAGAGAGAGAGAGAGAGAGAGAGAGAGAGAGAGATTAGAGTTTTTCTCTCCTTAACCATACCTAAACTTCAGGGGTGCAATTAGTGGTTTGAGATCTGATTGGCTTGACCAGAGGGGGCCTTAATAAAACAAAACATCTGCAGATAAAATGGAGGATCAGTAGCATTTAGTAACCTGCTGTCAAAGAGACCAAATATAGAGACTAGAGGAATAGAGAAAGCACATCTGAGGACCTTGACTCCTTTTCTTCTCAGGAATATTCTTAAAACCCTGATCCCCATATATCCTACCATATTATGAAGAATATTAGGAATGGATGCAAAGGGAAGAGGGAGATTTATTCCATAAACATTCTTTTAAAAGGTCATCCTCAATATAATTTTATCAAAAGAAGCTTACATCAGAAAAAATAGTGATATGCTTTCTACATTCAAAATTTGGTGGTCGAAGATAGTATCTGGATGACAAAACAAAAATTTGTTTCATTTTAGTTGCTTTGTCTGGAAGCACCAAAGCTAAGTGATTTCTTAGCTCCCTTTGTTGGCCAGTAATTCCCCTATTTTTCTTTTCTACTGTGTCCATAGTGGGGAAAACATTTTAATATATCCTGTGAATCTGAAGTGATGAGCAAAGACCAATTTATTTGAGATTAAAGACTTTGCTGTAAGATCTTTGAAATATAAATCAGTCTTTCATTAGAGTATAGTCTACCAAGTATAAGAAACTGTTCTTAGAGTTATAAACTGTGAGTTCTCAGTACATATTAACATCATCTTAGTGAAATCATTCCTTTCCTAGTTTCCTGTCCATAGTTTCTCACACATTAAATCAATACATTCACCCACTTTGAGAATTTTGTCCGCATCTATCAGTTCATTGCTTCCTTTCCAATTTTATTTGTCTTCCATCTTGCATCTATGACTAGTTGCACTAATGAAGAAAGTCCCAGTTTTGCACCTTCTGTTGTTGCTCTGTAGTAAGAGATTCACTAGGAATATAGATTCACTATAGTCAGTGAAATTCAATATATTATAACACTGGAGACACTTAAACTATAGTGATCACTTGAGTTAACAAAGGGGAATGTTTGGACATTTTTGTGGTTGCATGTGGATTTTGTTTTTGCTGTTGCTGCTTTAAATATGTTACAACATGATAATAAAGTGGTCCCATTATTGTCTGGTTGTCTTGCCATTGCAGAGCACCTTGTTCATTGTGGATATTCTGTGAAAGAATATTCAACAAGAATCTGGTATACCCTTAGAAACTTGAACCAGTATCAAGATTGCTTTTGAGAGTGAATTTTGTGCCTCTTTCAATGACTCCCACACAGTTCCCTGGTTCTTGTCTATAAAGAACATGCAAGGTCCCAGTCTGATCACCGTTTGTCTATACTGAGAGAGCTACTTTACAGCAGCGCTTTTAGGTATAGCCCTGCTATTTGCAGCAATGCAGAACAGGAGTCTCTCTACCCCTACGACAACATCTTCAATCAACAGCTCTCACTGCAGGCCCGTGCTGTCTACATTGGTTGTGCCATCATCCTTTTGCCACCTCATCTTTGTGGGCTGTCATTTTATTTAGGTACTATATACGCGTGAAATCATAGAAAGTTTGCCTCTTTCTCATATGTGTTGTTAACCACACTAGGATCATTATTTTATTCAATTACCAATGAGCTGAAAATTCTAAGATAAAAAGGATTTGGATCTCTATAAAATGTACTTATCAGAACTTAATAAAGAATTCAGAATTGTGTTAAACATAAAAAAAAAGAATCTGGTACACCCTCTTATGGTAGCAACAAGGCCAACGACCAGTAGTCAGTGGCCAGGAATCCATTTTCTTTCTCACATAGAAACTCTCTCACTCAGAACCATTGCATCTGTCCTGGTACTTAACAAGCTTTTTACCTTCAAAAATTGATCTGAAGAAAATTGCAATCATTTGCTTTGGAAATCCACTACAGATTAATGTTTCCTAACACTAAGAGTTTCTTCACTGCTCCTAAACAATATGACAAAGTACACTTTATGTAGGATTTATATTATAAAGGCCATGAAGTAATTTCAAATACAGTCCTTAAGGGTATAATCTAATAATAGATTCTCTTACTCATAATATCCTCAAAGTAGTTTCAAGATTGAGTCTATATAATTAGAAAGCCGCCTTTGGGCAGTGGCTGGGGTTTGGGCCACACCCAGCTGTAGTCAGGGCTTATTTGTGGCTCTGTTTCAGGGATCACTCTTGGAGGGGCTCAGGGGTTCACATGGGGTGTCTGAGATCAAACATGAGTCAGCTACATGCAAGGCAACCATACTACAAGCTATACTATCTCCATCTCCTCCAACTAATTTTTTTTACTTCCAGATTTATGTTACTAAGCTATCTCAATGGATATGTTCGTTGTCTTGTTTTTAAAAAGTCAAGTATAAACTATGCTCACATTATTTCATTTGATTATCAAATTTCTACATAAGAGGATTTCTTCTTTGTATTCTTGATCAAGAGCCCTGATGATCTAGCTAGAACCTTATATTCACTGAGGATGCATTGTTTCTACTTCATTCCTTTCTGTTACCATATTGCTCAGTTTATTTAAAAATCAGTCTTTATATGTAATCTATTAAAATATAACCATCCTTAATATTATTTTCTTTCTCTACCTGTTGACTGCATTCACCCCAAATCTTGTTTATATGTGACTTAACTAGTATTACTTTGGTAAGACTTGCCATCTACTTACTCAGCACTTCTGAAATAAATATTGGAAGAGACTGATCCAGGTGACAAAAATTACCGTGAAGTCTCCATTATCCCAAGTTTCCCACATAGTACTCTCTTTCTTAACTCAAAATGCAATTTCTTATTGATTTTAACCATACTCAGGAGACTCACTTTTTTATATTTAGTTGTCTAATTATATACAAAAACATTTTTCCTCCTACAAGGCTAAAAGATTTTTTCATCCATTTATAATTTTGTTTCACAAAACATTTTTGAGCTTGGGAGAGAATATGAGAGCCAGGAAATCTTCCATTGTAGAATGGATCCTATCTCTCTAAATGTTTGGATGCGCTTAAGAACCAAGAAATTAAAAATGCCTTATTGATGGCTTATGGTCACTGTCAATCGTGAAAACTTAGAGCAATCTCTGATAAATCCTGAAGCATATATTGCTGCAATGAAATAAATGCAATGGATATTTAAATAACTTTGTTATACATTCATCAGTAAAATTTAGGATGGTCCTTCTAACAAAGGTACTACTTAACCAAAAATCTGCTAAGTGGTGTTCCTGATTGATTTTTGAATTCTTTTTTTAAAATTTTTATTAGAAAATCACTGTGATGTACATTTACAAACTTATGAACTTTCGTGTTTGCATTTAACTCATACAGTGATCTTTTACCAATCCCTCCACCAGTGCCCACTCTTCTCCACCAATGATCCCAGTATCCCTCTCACTACCCCCACCCCCTCCCCCACCACCCTACCCTGCCTCTGTGGCATGTCAGGGCATTCCCTTTTGTTCTCTCTTTTTTTGGGTGTTGCAGTTTGCAATGGAGGTATCGAATGGTCTTCATGTTTGGTCTATAATCTACTTTCAGCTCACATCTTCCAACCCGAATAGGTCCTCGATGTTGAAATTCTTTATGCGCATCATAGTACCATTTTAAGAGCATGAATTCCTATGTAACACCGGATCCTCAACACAAAGAATTTTTTTCTGTTTCTGCTGGCTTCATTCCAACTCCCTTAGTAAATTTTTTTCCTTCAGACCCATAATGAATAATAAAGTGTGTTCTCTTGCTACTCAGCTCCTGCATATCTCCACCCACCTATCTTCTGTTCCAAAACTAAAAAAAATAAACCTACATTTACTTTAAAATATCTTTTGGCAGATTTTATTTAGAATTCTATACCAGGATAATTTTTTAAACATTATTTTCTTAAATATGTTTCAGTGCCAGAATTGGACTTTCTCCTAAAACTAGTGGGAAAACTACTTTCCCTTTACATTTTAATTTGGCACCACTATAAATATGATTTATCACAGAGGTAAAATTATTCAAACATTGTGACTTTGTATTGTTGAAGTTATCCTTATTTTGAAAACCTTAGCATTCCAAAAGAAAGCAATGTAGTAAGTTCAATAAGTAGGAATATAAAATGGGAAAATATTTTCCATGAATTAGGGAATTTAGTCACCTGTATTTGAAAAAAAGAGATAAATCTTAGGATTTCAAATAGTTGAGTCACCTGTGAAGAATAACACCAAGGTAGAAGCATTAGGAGCACTTGGTTTTCACAGAATTGGGTGAAGTGTGAAGAAAGAAATTAACACCAACTCTCTGAACAGAATTTAGGGATAGTAGAGAATGTGCAGGGCAGATGCTATGAAAAATACCCTGAAATAACTCCTTCAGGGATAGAGAGCTTCCACTTCATAGGATGGTAATATTAGAACAAATTTTAAAAGAAACATAGACTGCTACTAAAACGATGGTCATTTGACATGTAAGGTATGCTTCCTTGCTCAATTATTTAACTTTAGTTGCCTTACCAACAATAATTTAAACCCTGTTGTATCAAGATGAGCAAAGAGAGGATGAAACCCATGGCAAATATTTATAATACATTATGATACAAAAGTTAAGCCAGTCTCTGTTCCACAAGGTAAAAATTGAATCCAAACTGCGCCAGTCAGATTTTCCTTTCAATCACAGTTGTTTGACAGGGATATAATTTAGATATTAGTTGTCTGTGGAAAGAATTTCATCTTCACTTTTTGGATTGTCTAGACCTTTTCTCTTTGGAATTCAACACCAACACATTTTCTCCACTATCTGAAAGTAGGTGTTCCTTCTTGGTATAATGAGGTGGGTTATTTTGGGGACTTGAGAGTGCTATATATTTTCATA
Source organism: Sorex araneus (assembly GCF_027595985.1). NCBI lineage: Eukaryota > Metazoa > Chordata > Mammalia > Eulipotyphla > Soricidae > Sorex > Sorex araneus. Next base: position 35,843,356 of record NC_073313.1, read on the forward strand.
CAAATTAATGGTAACAACATTCCCAGTCTCCAAAAATTACCTAGCAAAAGATACCAAACAGGAACAGTCTATTTTACATTTTCAGGGGAAACCTGTGCTGTATTTTTAAACCAGTTGTAAGCATGGGTTCTTCTGGGTGCCTGTATTTTCAAATATATGGCAGTTCAATTCCTTCTATTAAATATCTGCAAAAATCACTTTTCATAAATCTGTTTACATCATCATGAAGAGCAATGTTAGTTAAATATGTTTTCATGATCCCAAGACTATATTGATAATTTTCTAGTTAATTTGGCAGATTTTTCTTTGTCCTTAAGGTTGATATAAATATTGACGAGGTAGGACCAAACTTCAAATTTCTAGGGCAATTTTTTATTATCTTTGCTCCAGAGACAATGATTGAAGAATAAGTACCTCGAATTAGAGATCAGAAACGTTCTCCTTCAGAATTATTAATTGCCCCAGGGACACACTCCAGCGTGAATAAGTATTGGACAGCCATAAAAATCACTTTATTGCAACCTGGGATTATTATGTGGACATACATTGCAAACACAATTGTTGTCTTAGTTTCAATTACAAGCTATACATATCTATCCCACAGGATCCCTTCCAGGATTGACCTAAAATCAGCATAATTAAAATTCTGGAAGTTTCTATAGAGTGCAAATCTGTAATTTTTATTTAAATAATTAAAGTGATACTTTGTGTGACAAGAATGAGCATCTGTGGTAGTTTTATCCTTCTGGAAGAAACCTGTAATCAGCAACTGAGGAAATGAAAAGAAAGTTAAGATTTTAGTTTCTTTAATGAATATGGTTATAATGTATCTTCTTTTCTCAAGTGGTTTCTATCCTTTTATAAAAAAACATCAAAGGTTCGTCATATAAGCAAGTGTCAATCCTGTCCATGCCACCTAGAATCAGACATGTAGGTTCCCAATTCCTTAGCTGGAAATACTTTGAATGTTTCTTCAGGTTGAAAAAATCCAGGAACTGGGGCTGGAGTGATAGTACAGTGGGTAGGGAATTTGCCTTGCACACTGCTGACCCAGGTTTGATTCCTGGCATCCCATATGGTCCCTCGAGCCCTGCCAGGAGTGAACCCTGAGTGAAAAGCCTGAAATAAGTCCTGAACACCATGGTGTGTGGCCCTAAACATTTACATATATATCTAAACATATATGTATATGTATATATATCCAGGAACTATTTAAAATAATTTAGAGTAAATGAAAATTTTATTGCCCCCTGTGTGAGGGGAACAAAAATGCCTTAACTATATTAGTAAGGTTTAAGATTCATTTGGAGAATCCTTGTTACTAATCTGCAATTATTTTTTCTATCATAAAACCAATTATATTGGATCTGGATAGAGAATACAGTACAACAGGTAGGGCATTTGCCTTGCACATAGCTGACCCGGGTTTGATCCCCTGCATCCTTTATGGTCCCCGGAATTCTGCAAGGATTACTGACTGAGAACAGAGCCAGGAGTAATCCCTGAACATCACCAGATGTGGCCCCCCAAGTAAAAGCAAACAAAGCTACTTATGCTGCTAACAAAAAAGAAATGATCATCAGGAGAATTTCAGTATATAAATATAAGGACTAGGCACATTACTTCGAAGAGTTAACTAAGGCATAGCTTTTAGTGAAGTTAGTCGTGGGTGTTTTATGTATAAATATATTTTTGGTCCAGTTTTCATTGTATGGCAACCACCCATGTTGATTAGATAGTGTTAAATTTGTCTCTCAAAATTCAAGGTAATAAGTTCCCTCTGAAATATTCCACATCTTCCTATAAACAGACTGTAAAATATTTTAATTTTATTTATAACTTGCTTCAGTTTTTACTTAGACACTATGATTTCCAATACTTCTGTTAGGCATATAATCTTAACACAACACCCACCACCACCAGTGTTAGCTTGCTTCATCGATGCTTCTAGGTCCCTTTCCACCCACATCACCCCATACTCTTGGCAAACTCTGTTCTGTAGGCTGACTCTCAGGGTCTGTACCATTGGCTTGTTGTTATTCCCTTACTACGTTGTAGAATAATTTTTAAGTTGAGAAATGAAAGTATTTTTTTTTCTCTAGTTCAGTGAGTAGATTGAAAATGTCCTGGACTTTCATTTCTTCCCTCCTCTGTTTTATGTTGTTTGATCAGATTCATAGATTCATTAGATGCTGCTGATTATTGTGCCTACCAATTGCCTCACTTAAATACTTTGCCTTCCTATACTTATTTACACACACTGAATATGTTATGTCGTTGCAATACTCTGATTGTCTGTTTCTTAGTTCTTGAATGAAAACACTGGCATTGGAAACTTCTGCTTTTAAAAACTCCTTGTGTGTGACTTGCTCTTTCAGGTCTATTTTATCCCTTGAACATTATCATTGCCTGCTTGCTGTCTCAAGCCCTGTTATCTCTTGAACACATATTCTTCTCTTGAACACATATTCTTCTCTCCCCTTGTGGCTAAGTAAAGTTCATTCGGCAAAAACTATCTTTCTTTAATAAAAAAAACAACCTCTTGTGCACCCAGACTCATCTTTGCTCTTTCTAAAGACACAACTGATGTGGCCAGAACAATAATACAGTGGGTATGGTCCTTGCCTTGCAGACAGCTGACTCAGGTTTTATCCCCAGCATCACATATGGCTCCCAAGCCAGTCAGAAGTGATCCCTGAGCACAGAGCCAGGAGTAAGCCTAAGCACTGTCAGGTGTGACCTCAAAACAAACTAACACTCCCCCCCAATAAAAACAGACACCACTGCAAAGAACTGATCTCCATGCTCTCTTTATAACTGCTGTGTTAACTACACACAAAAAAAAATAATGGTGCCTCATCTTTGAAAAGAAAACACTGGAAATTATTCTAGCTTTAGCAAACTTCCAAAGTAGTGTTTTATGTAGTCTCAATACTATTTTTATCTTTCTATTTTCTTCAACTTCGATAATACTTTTCTTCTCAGTTTGTACACTCAAGAAGAAAATTTCTCAAAAATGGCATGTAAGAAGTGGGTGTGTAAGTAAGCAGAGATTTGTCATGCTGTGCCCAGGCTGACCCTGTGTCTTCTCAAATATCAGAATATCTTCCACCTCCTCAGGTTCTTTTAAAGTACCCATAAAAGTAAGAACTTTCTCAGAACCATAGCAAAGTGGGTATACTCCTCCACAGAAACCTAGACGAGAATACAAAGTTATGTTTGATCAGTAGCTTTCTCCCCATTATTTTCTCTTACTCATTATCTTCTCGCCTACTATATCTCAACATCTATAACCAGACCCCATTAAATTCTCCTGTCCCTTTGCCACCACCTTAAAATTTTACTATTTATTATCTTCTTCTCAATTTTTAACAAACAGTATTGCTCTTCATCTCCATTCCTGGACAAGATGTAGATGAGTGATTGCACTTTAGTTGTTCTATTTTCAATTTTCCAGCTCAGAAAATTCACAATTATGATACATTCCCTGAGAGAGGAAGACTGGCTGGAGGCTTGCTATGTCAAATATAGACTGAGTATCAGCAGTGCAACATTACTGGCTTGTTAAAAATGCAGAAACTCAGTCCCTCCTTAAGACCCACTGAATCAGAATCTGCTTATGTGCTAAGATTTTAAATAGATTCCCAAGGTAATTATTTATGTATATTAAATCATGAGCAGCATGCTGCTATATCCTGGGTCCCCAAACTGAGTTTTTAATAGTGCATCCTTCTCAAGTGTAATAAGTATTAAGTACCTGTATCCTAAAATATAGTTGCAGTTGAATGTCACAACGGGAGTTTTTACTAAGTTACCAGAACACAACAGATAGAATATTCCAAAGTGAGTTTCATTCTGAATTGAAATTTTCAAAGAAAGTAAGAAGTTGTTTTTTAGTCTTATAGTCCTTCAGAACCTTCAGAGAGATAGATAGTACAGAGGTTTCAGTGTATGCCTTGCACCGTATTATCTCCCAAGCATACTGACTGCGGTCCTGAAGGCCCCCAGTCACCACTGAGTGTGACCCTAAGCATTGCTAGGGTGGCCAGGCTAATCCCTGGCACTACAATGCCCAAGTAGCATTGCATCCTCATGCCTTCCCCTTGTACCACTGCCCTTGATGGCCTAGAATCACTGGGAGGGCCCCAGGGACTCTTGAGCACTGGTTAGGAGACCCCACTCCACCCCTCAAAAAAAATCTTACAGTTCTTCAGGGTATTGAAGAGTTGAATAGATTTTAAGGAATGTATTTGTGAAATTTTTATGGCGGGTCCTGTTGCTATGTATGTACTCAACAATTACTAGCCTCTAACCCCCACTACCAATCCAAAGTAGGGATGACAGGGTCCCACCTAACTTTCTCGTATATATATTGAGGTTGTCAAGTGGGCTACAATATCACTAATGACCATGAGGGCCAGTCAGAGAGGAAAGGAAATCAGCCTGATCCTAAGTATTTGGCAAGGGAAAGAATGTGTTTTCCATGGTCTACAAGCAAGCTGGAGAAAATCTGACTCATGTCCAAGAAACCCAACTGGTGGAATAAAGGCACTGCCAAATGTGTATTCCAAGAGTCCACCAGAAACATCTGTTGATTACGCAAAACTAAGTCTATCAGACTCACTGCAATAAGAGGGAACACCTGTGGACCAAGGAGAGCTGAGTGTATTTAACCCACTGTTGAGCTTTACCATCTTTGCGTCTCAGGAGAAGTGAATATCTGGGTTTGTTAATTAAACTGAAGTGAAGTAGGGAATTGTATTGTTTGCTTTGGTTGGTTATCATTTATAATATTCAGGTTTTCGATCACTATAGTTGATACACAATCTTTTATTCTAGGGAAAGCTATTTCCTGTGGCAAGTAGGTAAGTTTTTTTTTGCTTATTCTCAGTGTATGATCGTTTATAACCAAATTTTCTAGGACTGAGAGTAGGTAAAAATAAGACATTGTAGACAGTTAGATTGAAATTTTTAGATAGCAGAAATGAGAAATGTTCTACATTTAAATTGTGTTGTTGGATTATGACATCCACCAAAGTATGCATTTTAATATGGTGAATTTTGTGTTAATTATCTCTCAATCAGTTCATTTAATACATACATATAAGGTATAAATGCAAATATATACATAGATAAAATATTTAGAGAGAAAGACAAGCTAAACATGTCCATGTCTGTGCTTTTAAATATTTGTAAGGTAGCAACAGACAATCCTGTGGCCATCGCTGAAAAGGTCAGACATTAACAAATATCTTTTATTTAAAGAAATGCCTCTAATTTCAACTCGAATATTTTGTGTGTGCTTTTACATGCTAGCCTGTGAAGCCTCCAATGGGAAACAAAATATTTTTGAAAGAGATATTGAAATCCTGCTCAAACTCTTCTTCTGGGTGATTTTTAAGTATTTGAGGAATTTAAAGTGTAGTTTGGAAAATAACCAGATCTCTGTGACTATGTATGTGACATAAACCTTTTCAGCAACAGAATTACCTAGAAATGAAGAATATATACCTTCCTCATTTTTTGAATAATGTCCACAGGCATGAGTTGTTTTCAATAACAACTGTAGTCTCTGTCTTTGTAAAAATTCACTTTAAATTAACGTGACACATATTACATGTGAATTTATCTATGTCTTTAAATGCCTGTGAATTAGCAACTAGGGACAATCACTGCTCATGCCTGTAAAGATGAGAAATTAACTCAAATTGTTTTGGGAAACAAGTTGGCATTATTTTTTTTCAAATATTTTTGGTGTGCTAGGCTAGGAATGTTCATCTTAGTGATAAACAGTAAAAACATCATACTCATACTCTTTTCCAATAATCAGGGCTGTCCCCATTCTGCTACTTGAGTGATAACATTATGTACCTTAGTATCTACCTATAAAACACATAGCGTTGTTGTGTATTGAAAATACAGGAACCAGTGAAACGCCAGCTCTGGAGGACTCCAGATTTGCATCAGGACGTGCTGTGACTTGAACATCTGGCAGTGTGAAAGTCATATACCAATCATTAGAAAACCTCATTACCTTGCATTTTAAGAAAGAACAGTGTTTCCCAGAAGGTCTATACTTTCTCTAGCTCAACATAGGTTACCTGGGACCCCTAAATGTCTGTTTTTGGAAACCATGGGGCCTAAAACAACTCTAGATAGGAGGTGAAGAAGTTGGCTACTAACATCAGTCTGCCAGATCCCTGCTACCAAACTTCTGCCTATCCCTAGCCTCCATATTTCCCCAAAACGACATCTGTTGTGTTATATTGCCCATTGCACTCTAGACTCCTGACACTGAGAGTTAACACATGCTTTTCTATATAATGACTCCTATCAGTGTTCAAAGCTTACTGGTGTGTCTACAGGGAAATGGACTCTCTTCTGCAGAAGTACAGAGCTTTTTTTGTCTTTTTGGATGATATCTGGTGGTGCTCTGGGCTGACTCCTAGCTCTGCACTCAGGCATCACTTGTAGTGGGCTTCGGGGAAGACCATATGGGGTGCCAGAGATCAAAACTGTGTCAGCTACACAGAAGGCAAGCACCCTATATGCTGTGCTACTACTGTCCAGCCCAACAACACTTAACAAACTAAACATTATCCCATGAAGGATAGAACACTGGGGGAACTTTTCTGAAGATTTCACATTGTGCTTTATGTGAATGAATCCTGCAGGTGCTTAAAACTGAAACTGGATCTCTGTGGATTAATTTAATGTCAGTAGCATGAGAATGTTTATGAAAGATTACTGGGGTTTTGACACTAATGAGAAACGATAGAGAATCAGCTTACTGGACTACATTCACAGTGCCAGTCAGCAATGTTAAATGCATGCACAGGAAAAATGAACTTCACACCTGAGGGCTGCATATACATACAAACTAACTTACATCTTCTGATTACATTACAATTCTACTATTCTGATCATTTCACTTTTCAGAATGGAATGATTTTCCAGAGGAAATATTTTACTACTTTATTTTCACATGTGAGATTTTCACCTCTTCAAGAATCATATTTAAAAACTCATCAATTGGGACAGACAGATAATACAACAGGGAGGGTACTTACCTTGCATGTTGCTGACACGGGTTCAATCCTTGGAATCCTATATGGTTCCCTGAGCTGGCCAGGAGTGATTACTGAATGCAGGGCCACAGTAAGCCCTGAGAATTACTGGGTGTGGCCCCCCAAATGAAAATAATTTGTCATAAATTTTAACTATTAATCCATTAAAACAAATAATTGTAACCTTTGCATAAACCTACAAATTGATACACCACTCTCTCTTCTATTTTTGGTTTCAGTCATATAATGTTCCAACACACATTCTTTCACCAGGGCACATTTCCCACCACCAATGTCCCCAGTTCCCCAGTTTCCCTTCTGCCTTCCCTCTATGGCAGGCTCTTCTCAATCTGTCTGTCTGTCTATCCGTCTTTCTCTGTCTCTCTCTCTTTCTTTCTCTCTGTCTCTCACTGTCTCTCTATGTCTCTCTCTCATTTTGGGCATTATGGTTTGCAATACAGATACTGAAAGGATATCATGTATATCCCTTTACCTACTTTCAACATTCAGTTCTTGTCCAAAGCGATCATTTCCAACTCATATTATCATACTGATCCTTTCTCTATCCTAACTGCCCTTTGCCCCTCACACACTTGGGCAAGTTTCTGACCATTGACCAGTCTTTCTGGCCCCTGGTTTTCCTGGCCTTGGATATTAGTCTTATAATACTTTTTTAGATATCACAAAAGAATAGAGCAGGATTTCTCAACTTCAGAGTTTCTTTGGACATTGAACACTTTTTTGTTTTTTTTTTAATTATTTTATTTTATTTTTTTAAATTTACTTATTTTTAATTAGTGACTCACCGTGAGGGTACAGTTACAGATCTATACACTTTTGTGCTTATACTTCCCTCATACAAAGTTCGGGAACCCATCCCTTCACCAGTGCCCATTCTCCACCACCAGTAAACCCAGCATCCCTCCCACCCTCCCCAATCCCATCTCCCCCCCACCCCACCCTGCCTCTGTGGTAGGGCATTCCCTTCTGTTCTCTCTCTCTATTTAGCTGCTACGGCCTGCAATAAAGGTGTTGAGTGGCCACTGTGCTCAGTCTCTAGCCCTCATTCAGCCTGCAACTCCCTTCCCCCGCATGGCCTTCGACTACATTATAGTTGGTGATCCCTTCTCTGAATTGCCCTTTCCCCAGAATGTGAGGCCAGCCTCCAAGCCATGGAGTCAACCTCCTAGTACTTATTTCTACAATTCTTGGGTGTTAGTCTCCCACTCTGTTATTCTATATACCATAGATGAGTGCAATCTTTCTATGTCTGTTTCTCTCTTCCTGACTCATTTCACTCAGCATGAAATTTTTCATGACGATCCTCTTAACTACAAAATTCATGACCTCCTTTTTTCTAACAGCTGCATATATTCCAATGTATAGATGTACCAAAGTTTCCTCAACCAGTCATCCGTTCTGGGGCATTCGGTTTTTTTCCAGATTCTGGCTATTGTAAACAGTGCTGCGATGAACATACATGTGCAGATGTCGTTTCGATTATACATTTTTGCCTCTCTGGGATATATTCCCAGCAGTGGTATTGCTGGGTCAAATGGGAGTTCAATATCTAATTTTTTGAGAATCGTCCATATTGTTTTCCAGAAGGGCTGAACCAGTCGGCATTCCCACCAGCAGTGTAGAAGGGTCCATTTCTCCCCACATCCTCTCCAACAGCGGTTCCTTTTCTTCTTTTGGATGTGTGCTAGTCTCTGTGGTGTGAGGTGGTATCTCGTGGTTGTTTTGATCTGCATCTCTCTGATGATTAGTGATGTAGAGCACTTTTTCATGTGCCTTTTGGCCATTCGTATTTCTTCTTTGGTAAAGTTTCTGTTCATTTCTTTGCCCCATTTTTTGATGGGGTTGGATGTTTTCTTCTTGTAGAGTTCAACCAGTGCTTTCTATACCATTGATATCAACCCCTTATCTGATGGGTATTGTGTAAATATCCTTTCCCATTCTGTGGATAGTCTTTGTATTCTGGTCACTGTATCTCTTGCGGTGCAGAAGCTTTTTAGTTTAATGTAGTCCCATTTGTTGATCTGTTTTTACTAGATTGCTTAGTTCCGTGTCACCTTTGAAGATACCTTTATCTTCAATATCATGGAGGGTTTTGCCGACCTTGTCTTCAATGTACCTTATGGTTTGTGGTCTAATGTTGAGGTCTTTAATCCATTTTGATCTGACTTTTGTGCATGGTGTCATGTCAAGGTCTAAACCCATTTTTTTGCATGTGGTTGTCCAGTCGTGCCAGCACCATTTGTTAAAAAGGCTTTCCTTGCTCCACTTCACATCTCTTGCTCCCTTATCAAAGATTAGATGATCATACATTTGGGGTTGTGTGTAGGTATATTCCACCCTGTTCCATTGGTCTACAGCTCTGCCTTTGTTCCAGTACCATGCTGTTTTAATTGTTACTGCTTTGTAGTAAGGTTTGAGGTTGGGGAGGGTGATGCCTCCCATCATCTTTTTCCCAAGAATTGTTTTAGCTATCCTTGGATGTTTGTTGTTCCATATGAATTTTAGGATTGCTTGATCCATTTCTTTGAAGAATGTCATGGGTATCCTTATAGGGATCGCATTGAATCTGTATAATGCTTTGGGGAGTATTGCCATTTTGACAACATTGGTTCTCCCTATCCACGAGCAGGGTATATGTTTCCATTTCCTCATGTCCTCTTTGATTTCATGGAGTAGCATTTTGTAGTTTTCTTTGTAGAGGTCTTTTACTTCCTTGGTTAAGCTGATTCCGAGGTACTTGATTTTCTGGGGCACGATTGTGAATGGGATTGCTTTTTTCATGTCCCTTTCCTCTACCTCATTGTTTGCATATATGAAGGCCATGGATTTTTGGGTATTGATTTTGTAGCCTGCAACTTTACTATATAAGTCTATTGTTTCTAAGAGTTTCTTAGTAGAGGCTTTAGGCGTCTCTAGATATAGTATCATATCGCCTGCAAATAGTGATAGTTTGATTTCTACCTTTCCTATCTGGATGCCCTTAGTCTCTTTTTCTTGTCTAATAGCTATCGCAAGTACTTCCAGTACTATATTGAAGAGGAGTGGTGAGAATGGGCATCCTTGTCTTGTGCCTGATCTCAGAGGAAAGGCCCTTAGTTTTTCCCCGTTGAGGATAATGCTTGCCATAGGCTTGTGATAGATGTGATAGATTCGACTATCTTGAGGAAAGTTCCTCCAAACCCCATTTTGGCGAGCGTTTTCATCATGAAAAGATGTTGGATCTTGTCAAATGCTTTCTCTGCATCTATTGATATGATCATATGGTTTTTATCTTTACTTTTGTTGATATGCTGGATTATGTTGATTGATTTCCGAATGTTAAACCATCCTTGCATCCCTGGGATGAATCCCACTTGGTCATGATGTATGATCTTTTTGATGAGTTGTTGGATCCTATTTGCTAGTATTTTGTTGAGGATCTTCGCATTGGTGTTCATCAGGGATATTGGTCTGTAATTTTCTTTCTTAGTGGTGTCTTTGTTTGCTTTTGGTATTAGGGAGATATGTGCTTCATAGAAACTGTTTGGGAGAGTTCCTGTTTTTTCAATTTCCTGGAAAAGTTTGAGGAAAACAGGCAACAGGTCTTCTTTAAATGTTTGGAAGAATTCGCCAGTGAAACCATCTGGGCCTGGGCTTTTGTTTTTGGGGAGGTTTTTGATTACCGTTTCAATTTCCTTAACATTGATGGGTCTATTCAGGTATTCCAGGTCTTCTTTCTTCAGTCTTGGGAGATTGTAGGAATCAAGGAATCCATCCATTTCTTTTAGGTTCTCCTTTTTTGTGGCGTAAAGACCTTCAAAGTAGTCTCTAATGATCTTTTGAATCTCACTGGTTTCTGTTATGATGTCCCCCTTTTCATTTCTGATTCGATTTATTAGAGTTTTCTCTTTTTCTTTCTTTGTGAGTCTTGCTAGTGGTTTAATCTATCTTATTTATTTTCTCTCAAAGAACCAGCTCTTTGTTTCATTGATCTTTCGGATTGGTTTTTTGGTTTCGATATCATTAATTTCTGCTCTAATTTTTATTATTTCTTTCCTTCTGTCTGGTTTGGGTTCCTTTTTCTGGTCCTTTTCTTAGGTCTTGAGTCGTGAAGTCAAGCTATCTATGTGGGTCCTTTCTTCCTTCCTGAGGAATGCTTGGAGAGCTATAAATTTTCCCCTTAACATGGCTTTAGCTGCGTCCCATAGGTTTTGGTAGCTCGTGTCTTCACTCTCATTTGTTTCTAAGTATTTTTTGATTTCTTCCTTATTTCCTTCCTGACCCACTCATTGTTCAACATTGAATTGTTTAATTTCCAGGTGTTTGATTTGATTTTCCGTATTTGTGAGTGGTTAGCTTCTATCTTCAGCGCGTTGTGGTCTGAAAAGATGGTTGATACAATTTCTATTTCTCCGATTCTATTGAGGGATGTTCTGGGGCCCAGTACATGGTCTATTTTACAAAATGTTCCATGTGCACTGGAAGAATGTGCATTCTTTCTTTTTTGGGGTGTAAGGCCCTGTATAGGTCTATTAGGCCTCTCTCTTCAATTTCTTCTTTCAGAGTCAGTGTTTCCTTGTTGAGTTTTGTTCTTGTCGATCTATCTAGAGGCGATAAGCCCGTATTGAAGTCTCCGACTACAATTGTGCTGTTAGTGATGTCCTGTTTGAAGTCTCTTAGGAGTTGTTTTAAATATTTAACCAGTCATTCATTAGGAGCATATACGTTTAAGAGTGTGATTTCTTCATGTTGTACATATCCCTTGATAAACAGAAAATGACCTTCGCTGTCCCTTTTGATATTTTTCATCCTGAAATCTATATTGTCGGATACCAGGATGGCCACTCCAGCTTTTTTAAGGGGGTTGTTTGCTTGCAGGATTGTTTTCCATCCTTTGACTTTGAGTCTATGTTTACTCTGTTTGTTCAGGTGTGTTTCTTGCAGGCAACAGAATGTTGGGTTTAATTTCTGGATCCATTTAGCCACTCTGTGTCTCTTGATAGGTGCATTTAGGCCATTGACATTGAGAGAAATTATTGCGATGGGGTTTTCTGCCATCTTTCTGTGGGATTTGTTGTTCTTATGGGGCTCCTCCTTGTCTTACAGTAGCCCCTTTAGACCTTCTTTCAAGATTGGTTTTGAGTCTATGAAGTTCCTGAGCTGTTGTTTATCCGAGAAATAGTGTTTGAGTTTGAGTGAGAGTTTAGCCGGATAAAGTATTCTTGGTGAGGCATTCATTTCGTTGAGTTTTTTCACTATGTCCCACCATTGTCTTCGGGTTCGGAGGGTTTCTTCTGACAGATCGGCTGTAAGTCTGAGGGGTGCTCCTTTGTATGTGATTTCCTTCTTTGACCTTGCTGCTTGCAGAATTGTGTCTCTATCCATGGAATCCGTCATTCTGACTATGATATGACTTGGAGTCTTTTTATTCGGGTCTCTTTTTGCTGGTACTCTTCGGACTCCTTGTATCTGGATGCCTGCCTTCTCCAGCTCTGGGAATTTCTTATCAATGATGTCTTTGACTGTGTTTTTTTCATTGGGGTTACTTCCCTGTGGTTCTGGTACTCCAATGATTCTTACGTTGTTCCTCTTGAAGTCATCCCCCCGGGCTCTGATTCGCTCTATAGCCATTTTGAGGTCTTTGGCCATATTTTGTTGTTGTCTATAAGCTTTCTGCAGCTCATCTTCCAGGTCGCTGATTCTGTCTGAGGCTGTAGTCATTCTACTGTTGAGGGCATCTAGTGAGACTTTTATTTCATCTACCGATTCCTTTATTTGTGAGACTTCCGTTCGTATGTTTGAAATTTCTGCTCTCATTTCTTCCTGGATTTTCTTGGTAGACCGTTCCAGCACTTCATTCATCTCCTCCCTTAATTTATTGGATGTCTGTTCCATATTTGCTTGGAGTAGGTCGACTCTCCTCCAGATTTCCTCTCTGAATTGTTTATCTGAGAGGTCATAGATGTGTGTAGCCCCTGTTGATGTTTCTGGTATCTTTTCTTCCCCCTCTCTTCGCAGAGGGGATTTTCGCTGCTTCTTCATATTGTTACGGAAGTATAGAGTTGGAACTTTGTAGTTATTTATTCCTTTTCCTTCTTGTGGGAAGAAGGGGCTCCGATTGTGCTAAACTTCCCTTATTCACTGACAGCTTTTATAGTGTCAGACTAAGCTAATGGCTATTTTGCGTAAGTGTTTGAGATCGCAAAAGTGAATTTTCAAAGAAATACACAGTACCGATTGAGCTGAGGTAACAAAGAATAACTGCAGCCGCGTTAGCGGGTGCCGCTCCAATAGTAGGCCATGCCCACTTTGAGACCACGCCCACTAAGACATAGGCCACGCCCCCAGTGTCTTCCAGTTGAGGGGGGGACGGGATGGCGTGGCCGAGGGATGGTCCTCGTACCTGATGGACGTGCGCAGTTACAAAGCCCTTTCAGGAGATGGGGTGCACGGGGCGGGCGGGGAGTGGCTTTTTTTGTTGTTTTGAGGGTGGTCCTGTGCATTGTAGGATATCTGATAGTAGTTAACCAGGTCTCTGCCGTTGAGTTCAATTTCTTTTCTGACTTCATCCCCTTTTGACTTCATTTCCTTCCTGTGGCCTCCTGTCTACAAGTTTCCCTCTGGTCCCATGCCCATGACCTTCATTTGTGTAATTTTCCCCTGTGCTTCCCTTGCAGCATCCCATGGCAACACAGAGTACTATATGGTCCCTTACTGAGAAACGGGGCTCTGGGTGACATCTCTGCTAGAACAGCTAAAGTTTAAATATCCCCCAGGAAGCTCAGGAACTGCTGATGTAGAGTAGCACAGTTGGAGACCATGTTTATACAACTAATCAGTCCCCCCAAAAGAAAATGAACATCACATATATTAGTGACAATAATTATTACTTGTTTTGTCTACCGAAATGTCCAAGGTGAAACTTAATCTAATTGTGGATATATTTTCAATAATTCACCTGTGATTGAGTGAATATTTCTTTCTCTCCCCTCTTAAATTCCAAGGACTTTCTAATGGGCCTGATTGGTGGTGCCATGGATTTGGCACAGAGAAATTGCTAAGGGAACACAGACTCCTAGAAATGGTGTGTCTCAAAGTATGACATCTATAAACAGCCACTGGGGAATCATGCTGCTAAATAGCTTCTGAGGCTGGATATGGGGCTCAAGAGGTAAAGGACATGCCTTCATGCGAGACTTTGAATATGACCTTGGCACTGTGTTGCCCCTGAACACCACTGTCCTGCTATGGCCCTGATGACTGTCTTAGCAGCACAGTGCAGCCCCAAAAGCAACATCTGAAAAAAAGCAATTGAATAGATCTGTGTCTCAATATTTTCGGTGAGGTTTGAGATGCTTTATTTCGAACAACTTTTTTTTCTTTGTTTCTGGAGCCACACTCTCTGATATTCCGGGCTTACTCTTGACTATGTGCTCAGGGATCATTCCTAGAATGCTCAGGGAACATTATGTGCCAGAGATCAAATCAGGGTCAGTTGTGTGCAAGGCAAACATCTTAACCCTTCTATTATCTCTCCACCCCCCGTTTCTGTTATCTTTCAAGTTATGGTCCCTGGGTCCCACTATCAGCTGCAGAGTACCAGCTTGCCAGCAGTAGAAATGGCCACGCATATAATCAGTTGTTGCTCCTTCCTCATTATAGCCATCAGTATGCCCCCATGAAAGCAATTTTCTCAGTTACTTTTAAAAACGCAGTTTCTAACTTGCTTCTGTTGTAGCTATTAAAGAAAATTTACTGGTAACAGAGAGTGCTGAAGGGACGTAATTCTCACCATTGGCAGCTTATTAGAATCACTTGGGCCTTTCTCAATCCCCCAGTGTCTAGACAATTTCTCAATTAAATCAGAATCTCAGGGGGTGGGACCCAGACATTGTCTGTCTAAAGCTCTAGAGATGATTCTAAGGGCATTTAATTTTAGGGATCACTGTTCAATACCTTAGATACAACTATGCTCTGTGGCCTAGCTGTAGAGGTGTCAGCTATTTGTCAGTATAGAAAAATTCCAAACCTGAGTACAGACTACTGAAGGAAAATCCGCATTTTAATAAGATTCCAAATTATTTTCTCTCCACGCTAAACTATAAAAAGCACCATTTTAGATGCTTTTACGCCTCTGGTCTAGTTAGTCTCACCGGAGAAAATTCTTGCAAAAGCAATGACCACACAGTTGTAGCCATGTTTAAGATGCTCTGTGAATGTGAGAGGGGTCAAAACATGGATCCAAAAGGAGAAGGTAGAGTTTGATATCTAAAGATAAGTGGCTGGGGCTGGAGCGATAGCACAGCGGGTAGGGCGTTTGCCTTGCACGCGGCCGACCCGGGTTCAAATCCCAGCATCCCATATGGTCCCCTGAGCACCGCCAGGAGTAATTCCTGAGTGCAGAGCCAGGAGTAACCCCTGTGCATTGCCAGGTGTGACCCAAAAAAGCAAAAAAAAAAAATAAAAAATAAAAAATAAAGATAAGTGGCTGGTTTCTATGTTCAGTTTATCTCCAGAATGATTAATCAGGCCCATGGTTTGTGAGCAAAAGAATAAAAAATAGTGCCAGTGGTCCCCCGTAATCTTTAGGCTGTATTAAGAACAAGTCATGCAAACAAATCAACCTCATTCTCTTTGTGCATAGATGTCAAAAAATTCACAGTATCACTGTATCACTGTCATCCCATTGTTCATCGATTTGCTCGAGCGGGTGCCAATAACCTCTCCAATCGTCCTAGTCCTGAGATTTTAGCAGACTCTCTTGGTCAGGGGAATGAGACCCATCATTGTTACTATTTTTGGCATATCGAATACGCCATGGGGAGCTTGCCAGGCTCTGCTGTGTGGGCAGGATACTCTTGGTAGCTTACCAGGTTCTCTGAGAGGGAGAACTAGACAGTAAGAGGTCTTCCAGGAGCAAAACAAAACAAAGTCAAAAAAATTAACAATAGATAAATGCTACATGCTTATTGTTCCCAAACCAATCAAGAAAGTTTGGATAAATGTGGCAAAAAATAAAATTCATTTTCTGTTGAATAATTGTTTCTAAGAAGTGCAGAGAAGTTATTGAACAAACATAGCTGCTTAAGATCTAGGTCAAGCTTCACACTTTTATTTCCCTTAAATTCTTCACTTCTTCACTATTCTCTCTCTCTCTCCCTCCCTCCCTCTATCTCTCTCTCACTGCCTCATTTCTCTCACTTCTATGATGTTATACACATGGCAAGATTCCTTTGCCTCCAAAACTCAAAAACATTCATTCACACATATGTTTATCACAGTAGTAAAGATAAGGAAACAATTGCAATTCCCAACTACAGATGAATGAATCAAATACTTGTGGTATATATAAACAATGGAAGGTTATGCAGCTTTAAAAATGGTCAGAATCATGTGATTTGCCAATACATGTATGGAACTAGAAGATATCATGCTGAGTGAAGTCAAATGGAAAGAGATAGATACAGAATGATCTTTTTTGTATATGGGACTTAAAGATACCCGACTGTAAGGTAGAAACAAAGGGCTAAAGACAACCAAATGGGAGAGTTGATCCACAGAAATGGGAAAGGAGTTGAGGAATTTGACAAGAGGGACTGAAAGGAAGGGGCATTCAGAACCTTGGGGGAGGAGGCAATTGGGTGTGGAATTATGTACACATGAAACCATCTTTAACAGTATTGTAAATCATAGTGCTTTGATCTGTAAAGATAAAGAATAAGGCATGGCCAAAATTGTGTTGGTTGCCATAGCTTCTATGGTAACCTTTTCCATATTTCCAGAGTAATAACTCTCTGTCAAAGAGAGAGAGAGGAGAACAGAAAGAGTGGGAGGGAAACAGAGACAGAGACGGAGAGAGGGAGAAAATTAGTTGTGCATGCACTATGTGTCTTATATACACACTACCAGAATTTAGGGCTTAACTAATTGTTTGGATAATAATATTTAATACTTATATTCAAAATATATCTTTTCTTAGAATAAAAAATATCTTAAAATTCATGTACAAAACCCCAAGCCAAACCAAGCAACCAACAAAGTTTCTTCCAAGTTTAAGGTAACTGTATGCTTATTATGTACACAATACTTTTTCTTACAGAGCCTGGCAAGCTCCCTGTGGCGTATTCGATATGCCAAATACCATAACAATAATGGGGCTCATTCCCCTTACCCTGAAAGAGCCTCCACTATGGCTCCATTTGGAAGGTCGTGTAAGGAGAGGTTGATAAAATTTCAGGGCTGAAACTAATGGATACATTACTGGCACCCGCTCGAGCAAATCAATGAACAATGCGATGACAGTGATACAGCGATATTTTTTCAGAGAATGTGATATAGATCCTCAGTTGTGACCCAGAATATTTATTATCTTACCTATCTTGAACTCAATACCTTATTCATGATTTACACATGCATGTTAAATATTAATCTCTATATTCTATGCTGATTAAAAGAAAAGTTTCCCCTCATTAGAAAAAACCTTCTATTTATGGCCAATTAAACTATTGAAGTATACTATAAGTTAGAAACAATGTGAAATTGGAAGAAATTGGCAGGTGATAAGATTGTGAAACCCTGAACATCCTATTAAGAGTATTAGCAAACAATTATAGCTGCAAATAAACATGAAGAATTATTTTAAATTTGATTTTTGAGAATAGTGCAACATATTTTGTTAATTTTTTGAGCTTGTTTCCTAAATTCTAAATACAGAGTTATGATGACCAATTTCTACTGAGTGAAATACACAAAAAATGAGAACAACAGGTATCAGAAATGAAAAGAAAATAGGATAGGAGAATTTGAGAGACCTGAACTTGTGATAATATTATTATTAAAAATAATACCTTTATTTGTTTGGAGCAACTATTATTGTTTTTGGAAGGAATAAAAATATAATTAAAATAAGAGCATAAAAGTATCAAATTAAAGGTAAACTCATAATTAACCACATTAATAAAATTAGTGTAATATATTTAAAGATAATATTTAAAATATTATTTTATATATAATAATATTTCCAGAGTAATATTTCCAGACACAAACCTAGGTGCATCTTTTCTTTTGTATTTTGATAAATATGGTCTACTGAGAGCATCCTGCCCGCACGGCAAAGCCTGGCAAACTACCCGTGGCATATTCGATATGCCAAACAGTGACAATAGGTCTAGTTCCCCTGACCCTGAAAGAGCCTCCAATTGTTGGGAAAGACAAGTAAAGAGAGGCTGCTAAAATCTCAGGGCTGAGTATAATAGAGACTTTACTGGTGCCCGCTCGAGTAAATCGATGAACAACGGGATGACAGTGATACAGTGATACAGTGGTGGTCGTAAATGTTCTCCATACCAGAACCCTAAAGAAAGTATTCAGTACATAAGCATATAAATTACTCTAGATTCCTTTCCACATAGAAATAATTTGTAGAACTTCCTTTAAAAATTAAAGAATTATATGTATGCATATACACATACATAACCCTAATGTGTATAAAATTAAGAAGAAATGTTCAATACTCTATAGAATGTCAAAAACTTAAATGTAATGTTATTGAATTACTGCACTGTAGCACTGTCGTCCTGTTCATCAATTTGCTTGAGCAGGCACCAGTAACATCTCCATTGTGAGACTTGTTACTGTTTTTGCCATATCGAATATGTCATGGGTAACTTGCCAGGCTCTCTGAGAGGGACAAAGTAATCGAACCCAGGTCGGCCGCATGCAAGGCAAATGCCCTACCTGCTGTGCTATAGCTCCATTATATATTGAATTTGTATAAAATATTATTTTAAAATGTATTACAATAATTTTATCAATGTGGTTAATGGATAGAGCTATGTTTTAATATGGTAGGTTTATGCTCTTATCTTAATTATATTCTGATTTCTTCCAAAAATTAAGAGTTAATAGAATATTCCTAAATATGTGTTTTTAAGTTTATATTACAAATACTTGGTTTATGAGAAATGGTTAATATATACTTAATGAAGAGTAGAAAAAAGAGCTTTCTCATTCATGCTGCTTTGGTGATTTCATGCTGTGCACTATGAGGTTGGAACTGGGACAGTGAGTCAGTAACATAAAATAGCAAGAGACAATGTTCACTGAAATAAGTGTCAAGAGTCCTTGATCCTTCTTAGGTATTTTACTTTGGGGAAGTTATTTGTCATCTCTGTCTTACTTTTCTTCTATACAAAATAAAGGATCTCTAATGTTTGAAGTTTCTTTTTGCTTCAAAATATTATAATTACTGGATAGTAAATGTATATTAAACATTATGCTTTTAATTAAATGTTACACATTTATGTTGATTTCTCTCTTGCGAAAATTTTGTTGTATCCCAAGAAGGGAAGAATTTCATTTTTTAACAGAATGGATTAAATGTGTTTAGGTAATTTTTTCATTCAGTCTTAAAAGTGGTAGCAATATGTGCTCCTAAAGCCAGAAGGTTCTAACCAATTTCTATGCACCCCTACCTTTATTGTCTATCTCATTCTTGATTATTTACAGCAAATCAAAGTCAGATATACAAGCCATGACTTCATATATTCTATTTGTATGCCATTATGCCACCCAGGAGTCAAAATAATGTAACACACCATCAAGAATGTACTAGAATGCTGTGAGGCCAACTGTGGTGGAAGATATGAAATATAGTATGTCAAAGGTATTTTCTTTTGAGGAGTTTTTATATAACAAAGAATCACATAAGTGTGAGCCTGAAGGTTTCTTCTATTTGTGACCCTAATGTAATTTTCTTATGCATTAGATAAATACAAGGTTGTCATTATCTCTGCAGTGTATGCATGGGGAGAAGCAATATTCCCTTCATATGCCTCATTGCAAAGGCATCCAATTACCATCAGCACTTTGCAGCCACCCCATGTTGAGGTATTGACTTATGGTAGGGAATCAGATCAATATCCTATCATGCAGAGTAGGAAACAGAGCAACCACAGCTTTCACCAAAATTTTGAAGAAGGAAGGAAGGAAAGCAGTATGGGAAGGAGGTAAGGAAGAAGGCAGGGAACAGTTAACAGCACTGAGTTTTAAATCAAAAGTCTGCCACTTGTTGAATGTGCTTTACTAAATTCATCATTTACTTCAGTGTCTTCATTGATAAACATGGAATAATTCTCCTATCTGATCTGGCAAGTGTGTAGATAGAAATGGCTATTAGAATTCATGGACTTGCTCATGGGAGGTGAGGGGAGAGTAGCATAACAATGATTCTGTATATTTGTGATAAACTGAAACGTGTTACTTTTCCAATTTCCCTGGTAGTTGATTTTAAAGATAAGCCATTGAGAAAACCAATGGAACATTTGCATAACGTCTTACATCCATCTAATCTTAAATAGAAAGTTTTTTTTTCAATCAGCATAATGGAAATCAGTAATTGTGATTTATCAATCATGGGTCCACTTTTGAAATACAATTTTTACTCACATTCTAATCACTAATTTAAATATTTGTGAATTGGTTATCATGTAACCCTCACTTTTAATAAGAGAGGTTTAATCCACTTCAATTTGAAAGAACCTATATAGAATTAATTGAGGGAATCAGGGAGTTATTTTAAAGAGTTTGGGCTCATGCTTTTTCTGCCCCTGGGAGCACTGCTGGCTACAAGCTCCCCACAAAAGTATTATCTGAGAATTATTTCAGCAACATTTTAGGGAATGCAATGACTATTTAAAATAGGATATGAGACTTATAATTTGATCTTTTATAATTTACTTTGGAAGACAAATGTCTAACATTAAAAACATTGATTCAGTGTCAGCGATTTTTGTGAAAATAGCATTAGAGAGCAACAAAAGTATATGGAGGCATAAGGTATTTTGTACCCTTACTTAACATAGACATGGCCAACTGTATTTTGTTTCTGTAACCTTGAGGAAATCCAGAAACTTTAGTATTTCTCAAATGATGCCATCATTATAACCTCACTAAACCCTTGGTATCAAGATGTAAGTGAATCAGAATTATAAATGGCATTTTGTGATACCTTTTTGATTTTTTATTACACTTGCTACATGCAAATGTTCATGTACAATTAGAGAAACCACCATTATATGTAATTCTATTGACTGTTTTTTCATCATAAAGTGATTGTTTTAAAACATGATTTAACTTAAAATATTTCTGCAATTTGACTAGCTTTATTTTGTTTCCTAAATAAGTTCTTCATTCAAAATGAAATTTTTATGCCTTAGAAAACAAGCTAGAGAGCTAGCAAACAGTTCAAACCTCAAGAAACGATGATGTGGAAAAATAAATTCACAGCAAATCATCCAAAACCTGTAATATTGGATCTATGTACAGGGGTATGATAACACTTGACCTCCTTCCAATTTCCTTTTCATCTTGACAAGGTCTTGGCAATTCTCTGTTAAAGGGTGCTGAGCTATGTTGGCAAATATCATCATTGATGTTTCCATCTGTTTTTTTGTGTAACTTAGTTTCTTTCAAATGAAAAACAAGCATCTCTTGGCTGGAGCCCTGGAATTAATTTTTCTCATCATGGAAGTGTGGGATCTGGATTACGTCTCATGCATTTACCAAAACTTTGCTGTTTCCTAGGCTTGTTCAAGTTTCCTTATTTGGTTAGCAGAATCAAACAGTTGGAAATCCAAGAGATTATTTGGTCCAAGATTTCATTTCAAGCACAAATCTACAGTAATGTTACAGTAGGAATGGAAAGATGGAGTGCCAGGCGAGCTAGTTACTTTAATTCATCAGTTTAAACTTCATCCCCAAAAGGTATCCGATCAAAATAGTGGGATAGTTGGGAGAGAGAAATGACAGCACATAAAAGGAAACATTTCTCCAGTCTGTCTCTCCCTCTCTTCGCACGCTCACCTACACTCATACAGACTGCAAAATCAGGTAGGAGTCTTGTAGGCAGGATAAGATCAAACTCATAGCACCAGACAGATGGCAGAATCAAGCCATCTTACACTTAGACAGATGGCAGGTCAGAGAGAAGTCCAGCCACAAGATTTCAGACTAGGACAGCATACACTGGGTATAAAGTGGCAGAGGACAAGACCAGGTACACTGGAGGAAGTAGATAGTGAGGAGCAGGATTTAGGAATGCATACACCAAGGACAGGAGAGTGATGTTTCTCATGTGAAAGAAAGGCCTGGATATTAGGGAGGGACCTGCATCCAGCTACATAAACTGTACAAAAAAGTATAATTTCTTATTTAACTTTCTGAGGTTTGTATGAAAATCTTTTATACAATTCTCAAGACCTGATCAGCTCAGGGAAATCCTCTCTGGAAGTAACAGTAAGAGCAAGAAGATTATTTCGGAAGATTATATTCATATATATGTGAGTGCACAATGACAAATATGTAAATATTGCTGTTGTTGAATGAATGAGCTGCCTGTAGGAGGTATTGTAATAGGTATATGAGGTAGAGCCAGTTTGAACTTCTAGGATTACAGTATACTGTTTCAGTGATTCTTGTTAATTTAAATTTCTCTTTACTCACAGTTTATATTTTGATTCCTGCCTCTTGGAGTTGTGAAGGACCAGTGACAAATGTACAGCACAGCACATTAACTGGCCATGGTTATTACTCAGTAAATATTATCTGTGCTGATGATGATGCTGAAGACTGAGATTGATTGTGTATTAAGAGAATTCTGAAAACTTTCTTCATTCCAGATATACTATGATATCTTATTCTTAGCAGAAAAGTAAAGGTAAAAATAATGGCAAGTACAAGTGAAAGTCCAGGGGCTGGAGTGATAGCACAGCGAGTAGGGCGTTTGCCTTGTACGTGGCCGACCCAGGTTCAATTCCCAGCATCCCATATGGTCCCCTGAGCACCACCAGAAGTGATTCCTGAGTGCAGAGCCAGGAATAACCCCTGTGCATCGCTGGGTGTGACCCAAAAGACAAAAAAAGTGAAAGTCCAGCACAAATTATTGGTATTTGTGTAGCTTTTGGTATGGAAAGTAATGAAGAGCTAGGGGTAAGACTTGGTGTTATAGTTCAACTTGGGACCTGTATGCGCCTACACTCCAATAAATTTGTCCCTGGTGACTGATAGGGTGTGGAGCACATTTGTCTCCATGACGAAGTTATCAAGATGAATGTGTTGGATTCATAGTTTGAGGAAAAGGTGAAATCACTCAACATCCCTACCATTTGATTTTAGTGGTAGTTTGCTGCTAAGCAGTATGATGAAGGGGATCTTGTTAATTCTTCAAAAGACTAAGCCCATGTAGATTTACATAACAATGTGGGGTTACGAAAAATTTGTCAACAGTAAAACATTTCTCAATGTCCAATGATTGGAAATAATTTAGAATCAACCGAGTAATAAATCCACTGTATTTCTGGCAGACTTGTGGGCAAAAAGTGTCACAGAATTGTGACCCCAATCAGAGCAGAGTAAGTTTAAGAGGCCCAGAACTAAGAGACAATAAAAAAGAAGAGTTAGAGGATTTGAGTTGAATTAGAATAAATTAGTGATGCAGAAAAGCTAGTGCTCAAGGAAATAAAAAGCTTTAATTTGTGGCAGTTGCACAGTATTTAATGTAAAGTGCTTCCCTACTCTTACTCTTGAATGAAATGATTTTTCTCAATGACACCTTAAGACTTGGAGGATATCCCAGGTATTGAAAATGGTCTTGTAATTACTGGTAGTTTGAGATGCACCAGGAAGCGGGGAGACAGGGTCAAACAGCCCCCTAATGAAGTTTTATAACAATAACAGTTGTTCAATGTAAACACGAAGATGAAGAGGACAACTTATCAGTCACTAGATGGAACCATAGGGAAAGTTAGGAGCAACTACCCTAAAAACTAGCAAATCCATAGGATGTGCAGCTATTTGTAATGATATCTGACCTCTGTTTACTCTGTTTACTCATTAACTTGTATTCTTTGGATAAAGAGGTTTAACTTGTTTTAAAATTTTGTCTATTTATTTTTGGTTTGGGGACCACACCCAACAGTGCGTTGACGGCACAAGGAAAGTGATGCTAATCTACCCATTTTTAGTATCCACTTTTTCATAATGGTTCTATAAGTTGTGTTTTGTGAACCTTCATGAATTAAATACCACTAACAGCTTTCACTAGAATGCTAATAATATTAAGTTAATACTGTCTAAGAAGAATGTGAAAAAACTTAGTCTTACTTGTTTACAGTGAACCCACAATGTTTCCTTGTAGCTATTATATTCATCTCATACAAAGTTTTCAAATTTTCTTATTTTAATCTTGTTTCAAGGAACTTTTCTATTTCTAGAAAACTGTAGTAATGGATTTGTCATTTAATTCTAGAGATTATAACTTTTATTATGAGTATATTTGATGTTTCTTTAGATTTTTTTCTGCAATATGAATTAAGTTTGACAGTAAATGTCTAAGGTATTACCAATCATATTCTATTTCCCCTAGTCTCACACAGTGCAATTAAAATAATTTAATACTGTATCTGGACTTAGAATATAGAAATGTTTCTCTGTCACTAGAAATTGTGGATGATCATAGCATTAAGAACAATTTAATTATGAGCTTTGTGAATGATTTTTAATTTATGTCAAGTCAGCCATAACTTCCTTTGAATCTGTGATTGTTGAAGGTCCTCTGGGATCATAATAGTAGATAGAGGTGAAAGTATTAAGATATATATCGGATTCCTTGCTAAAAATAGTGTACGAAAGATCATGACAGAATACTTCTGGGGTGTTTAACAGAATTGAATTCATGACTAGACCAGGCATCTATGGGAAAAGGCCAGATATGAAATAGGTAAATATGGTCAAAGAAAGCCTTTTTGTTTGAATTTAGATCACCATCTGAGAACACAAAACTCAGTCTTTAGGAGTAGAAAATGCCATGAGTGGACCAGATAGTATAGCAGGCAGTGTGCCTGTCTTCCACAGTCAACCCATGTTCAGCCCCCAGCACCATATGTGCCTCCCTAAGCTCACCAGGAGTTATCACTGAGCACACAGACAGGAGTAAGCCCTGACCACTATAGGATGTGGCCAAAAGAAAAATAAAGGACAAAAAAATTTCAGGAGTTTGGGAGTTGTGTAGAAGTCAAAAACGATCTCAATGTTACTTATACTGCAGAGATTGGAATGTCTCTGTGTATTAAGACCGAAGACATTTCAGGTGAGTGGATATCCATGAGGAATTAGGTGATAGGTCACAGTGTTTGGGGAAGTGAGTTACCAAATTATACAATTGATAGACTATCAAGTGATCCTTTCTCCCCCTTCTTATCCTATATTCCCACCAACAGAACATCCTCCCCAGATCTCTGAGTCCATCTTATTAAACAGTAGTCTACAGACACAGGTAGACCCATGCCAGGGTATAAGTCTTGATCCACAAATAACTAACCACAAATTTATATAGTTATCCCTGGATTTCTGCAGAAAAACCAGCCATATATAGGCCATTATACAAATTTCATGCACATAAATATGTATACCTACAGTGATGTCAGTAGGCACTTTCATGCTAACACATATAGCAAATCACGGTACACATCAATAGCATATGCTCATCATTTGGACTTAATGCAGGAAAACTGTTGGTGCTATTGTGTATGGGTTATTGTACATGACTGTTTAGCCTTATTTAATTTTGGCTTAGTCATGAGCAATATATCTCCCAGAGACAAATAAATTACATATAGTTGGATGAGCTAAACCTTGTGAAACATGATTATTTGAGGTAAAGGCTGACATTGTCTACATGTGAAGAATTATTTCTATACTTTTGAAATATTTTCGATTTATCCATTCTGATGTTCTAGAAACTATTTTGAATTCAGACAGTATGAAAAGCTTCACCCTAAAAATAATTTATTTTATAATATTTTAAAGAAAATAATTGTTCTTTGGGGAATAGTAATCTCATCAGTGAAGACATCGTAGTTGCAGAGTTCCAATTTCATTTTTGGCAAAATAACATATAAGAACAACTCCTTGACTGAGAACAGTTATAAAAGCTGGATAAGATATAAAGATTAACTGTTTAAAGATATTAGAAAGCAGTGATAGAAGACTTATAAGGCAAGGTCTAAGAGTAATAATAAAATTAAGATGAACTTCACCGTTTTTGGCAAAGCATGAATTCTAAGCTCAGTACTCTCTTCCCCACCTTAATAATATTTTGTTGTTGTTTTTGATTTGGTGGGGAGACACATGTGACCGTGCACATGACTACTGCTGACTCTGTACTCGGGGATCACTTCTAGTGTGAATGGAGGACTAAACGACTCTACTGGATCAAACCAAATCTTATGAATGTAAGACAATTGCCCTAGCTTGTTCTGTTCTCTCTCTCTCTCTCTTTCACTCTCCCTCTCCCTCTCTCTTTCTCTCTCTCACCCCTTTCTCTCTTTCTGGCCCTAGTGATATTTTTATACTTCTATGATCAGTTAAAAGACTGTCTATAAGTTTCAACTTTATCTGGCATTATATTAGAGCTGCTAAATGGTGCAATAAGAAATATATAATAAAGATAGGTATTCAGAAGAGAAAACTAGGACTATAATTATCCAAAGATAGAACAGTGTCCTGAGAAATGCATTTCAGGTGAATTTTGACTTTTGTTATGGTGTGAATGTCATTAAGAATGTATTACATAAGCATAGAAGGCATAGTCTACTGTACACCAGCCTATATATTATGAACTATTAGTACCACCATTACACATGCAGTCTGTCATTGATCAAAATGTCCTTAAGCAGCATATGACTGCATAGTTATACAAATGGACGCTGTGCAATGATGAACATGGAAGAATCACTACCTATTACAATAACATGAAAGAGTGAATAAAACCAAGCCCAGAATACTAATGCTTATTAGTCTTTGTTCTATTTACTTAGATTTCAAAAAACAAGAAAAATTTAGTCATGATAAGAATCGGCAAAACATACCAATCTAGAAAATTCAAGCTGTGAAAAGGGAGGCTTCTGAGATGCAGATAGCATTCTATATCTCAGAGGTATTTTCATGCATGCTTACTTGAAAAAAACTCTTTATGTTATATATTTGTACTATTTATGTTATAGTGTAACATAAATTTTATTTATTTTTATTTTGTTTTGTTTGGGAGACACATTGAGGGGTGCTTCGGGCTTGCTTCTGACTGTGCTCGAAGCTCATTCCTGGTGAAGCTCAGGGAGTGATATGAGGTTTGGGGATAGAACTGAAGTCGGCCCCATTCAAGGACATATGTTGCCAACTGTACCAGCACCTGGCCCTACCGAAAGTTTGTTTAAACAGTCAGTAACACAGAAGCAAAATTGCTATCAAAAATTACAAACAAAACCCAACGGTGTTAGCTATCACTGCAAAATACATTATACAAATTAGTTTCCTGTTAACATTGATTGCTTGTGTCAACGGAGAAAATTTTTTGGTCTTCATCAATTAAAAGTCTCCTACTTATTTGAAATACCTTAATGGAATGATGATTTTTAGATTATACCTGATGAATATGAACCTACTTGTTGTGTGAATGAAATTATTTTACTTGTCCCTATTGTAGGAAAGTCAGGTCTAGGACCCCAATACTGTATGGCTGCTGCCCATCCCAGTGTCTTGCAAAGAACATCAGTGGACTCTGAAAATGACATGTCTTATTATACCTGGGACATAATCTCTTATAGATGTGCCCCACGGCATCATCCATCTTCACCTCTAGCACTGTGATGCAACCTGGATATAGAATCTAATGATTATTTTATCATTTCCCCCATAACTACAATGTAATATGAATTTGTATCAAGTCTAAACATTAACAAGCATAATCTAGGGACTGAAAGATAGTGCTGTTAAGTCCAAGCTTTTCATGTGGCTGACTCATCTGGTTTGATCCCCCTCATCGCATCACCGAGTGTATCCCAAGAGGTTCTGAACCTGAATTCTGAGTTGCCCTGGAGTTCCCAGTAATCCCGGACACTGCAAGACCTGAGCAGCACCACACCCTCATCCTGTACTGAACGGACCCAGTTGACCAAGTATTGCTGAGAGGGGCCTCTGGACCTCGTAGGCACCACTTGGAAGACATCTCACATATCAATTATGATATAATTAGTAAATTTGCCTCTTGACTTCATCTCCCAGACCATCATGAACAGTACATTAAAAACACTTTTAATAGTATTATAAACACTCTGTTATGCAGTTTCTTTCCCTGAGACACGAACTCTGTCATTTTTCTTTTACCGCATACGTACTAACCCTATTCTTGTTAGTTTTTGTTTGGTCTAGTTCCCTTGTTGGTTGATTTGGTTTGTTTTGAGACCACATCCTGCGGTACCAGACTCACTCCTGGCTCTTGCTCAGGGATCATTCCTGGAGGTGCTTGGGGGATTACGTGGAATGCCAGAGATCAAACCTGGATTGATTGTGTGCAAGGGAAATCCCTTCAACATTGTACTATCTCACTGGCCCCATCTTGTACATTTAAATGCTCTATCATATCCCAGGGTTTGCATTTGAAAATTCCTTATTTGTTCTATTGATGGATGTTATGGCTGACAATGATTTTTCACTGTTATTCTTGTATATTAACATTCTTGTATATGCCATTTGTGAGCATGAGAACATATCTTCATACTAACTTATTTGAAGGAGAAGTACTGGGCAAATGAAATTAATATTTGAACATTATTTTGCTATCTATCCTTAGGTTTTATGACTTTTATTTATATCTGAAATGTTCTTTATGGCTATATCATTGATAAACTGTCTAGGAGACATTTTAACATTTTGTTAACCCTTCCCAATTATATCTTTAATTATAAACTTCAAATAAATCGAGTTCACAAACTTGCAAAATCTCAAGCTGTGCCTTCAGAGTTAGAGATGAAAATACTTTAAACATCAGCCATAGAATTATAATCAAAGTCAGGAAAACATTTTAAAGCACTATCATCTACATATTAATTATGGACATGTATTTTGCTAGATATGACCTCTAATATAAATCTTTTCGCTCCATATTATTAGTTATGATATTAAATCATTCACCTCTAGCTTGTTTATTGAATAATTTCCTTAGTTCATGTTTAGCATGAGAGAACTCTTTATTTTTAGTAATTATTTAAGCTACAATTCCAAGAGTCTCAATCAGAAAGAGGCAGTAAAACCGGAAAAGTAAATTTAGATAATTTATGTAGGAATTTTATACACAACAATAATTTTACTCAATTTATTTAAATATTAAGTTTAATGGAATAATTATTTTATTACAGAACTTAAATGGGTTTTCTCTGTCCTTAATGTAATGAAAAAGTATTGATTTGTGGTTTATTTGGAGCTAAGGTTCTGCAATCATTTTTGTTCTTAATTTGACAGACATATTTTATATATAATATTGATATTTTATTTATGTCACTGATTCACAAATCTACCTCATTATTATTTTCAATTCTAAAAATACTTTATCATTTGAACACAGACCCACTTTCATATTTGTGTCTGTGCTTCACTCTTGTTTCTTAAGATGCTAATTTTCTCACCTAGAGGTAAACTTCTTTCCCGAACTCTGTCCTGAAAATTCTCTTTGTCTTTCTCTTTGTGATGAGAAAGTTGGCAGGGATTTACAATTTTAAAATTGATCTCTGCTCCTCTCCATACAATAATGCTAGTTTGGGTGCGAATTGTCATTGGCTGGATTGGTGAAAATTGGTGATAAGGTGGGAGAGAATGAGAAACATCTTGTACAGAAGGTCTTTCCTTGAATCACCACTTTCTTTTGTAATTTTTATTTTAATCTAATTTCTATTACACAGTGCAAATACAATTGACAATAAATCTATACATTTATATATATTAATTGGATTGTGATTGTAGCAATAACTAGCAACTCTATCAGTCTGCATAGCTTTTTGTGGTTGGAACAAATTAATTTGAAGATGATAGTACTGGAAAATAAAAATTCTGGGCGGAAGAGGTCCAGTCCCGATCTGAACAGGCTTGGAGGTCTCAGCCCTGGTTCCCACACACCTGGGTTCCTCTGCCGGTACTTTCATGCATGAGGCTCGTCGGAATGTGTGGAGAGGGGTCTTGAGCATGGCTGTGACTAGGTTCTAGAGGTATTCGGCCACGGGAGCTCTGCTGGGGGCGGGGAGGGAAGCTGGAGCCTACCCCTTCCGAGGGGCCCCAGGGAAGACAGCCAGAGACTCTGCATTGCTCTTTTCTAGGAGCTTGGTTTTAAGTCTCTGGGTGTTGGCTGTTGGTGGGATTACACTGCACCAGGGGCAGTCCCTGGGTGTGACCGCCTAGCTACTGGAAAATCAGAAATCTGGGTGGAAGAGGCCCAGTCTCATCTGAGTAGGCTAGGAACCAGGGCTGAGACCTCCAAGCCTGTTTGGATCGGGACTGGGCCTCTTCCACCCAGGTTTCCCATTTTCCAGTAGTAAGCAACATCTTATAGCCTACTTCTCCCTATGGGAGAACATGGCAATCTACCGAGAGTTTCCTGCCCACGTGGGAGAGCCTCGCAAATTCCCCTTGGTGTATTCATATGCCAAAGCTAGTAACAACGCTGGGTCTCATTCCCCTGACCCTGAAAGAGCCTTCAATGTGGTATCGTTGGGAAGGATTAGTAACGAGAGGCTTCTAAAATCTTAGGGCTAGGATGAATACAGACATTACTGAGACTGCTCGAGAAATTCTACAATCAACAGGATGATGATGATGATGATGATGATGATGATGATGATGATGATGATGATGATGATAATGATGATAGTACAGTATTTATATTAACTATATTCTGCATCTGATCTATATGGCTTATTCACTACTTATTACAAGCTGTCACTCTCAAAAAATGTCTTACCCACTTTCCATCCCCTAGTACTTTCCATTGTTTTGTATTTTATGTTCTGTATATAAACGACAGTATATAGTAAATGTCTTTGCCTAACTTAGCTCACTTAGAATAGTGTTCAGAATTCATCCACATGGTCCCAAATGGCAAATGTCTGGGGGTGCTAGAGGGATAGTGCAATGGATAAGGTTCTTTTTACTGTGCATGCAGCTGGCATAGTTGGATACCTTTCACCCCAGATGGTCCCCTGAACGCACTAGAAGTGACCCCTGAGCACAAAGACAGGAGCCTGCTTTTGACTGATTGAATAATATTTTAATGATCCCATATATTATATGCAGTCAATGTAGTTTTTGGTTTTGTTTTGGGGCCACAGCTGATATTACTTAGTTGTTACTCCTAACTCACTTTTCAGGGTTCACTACTGATGGACCTTAAGAGACCATTCAGCATCAAGGATTGAACACGGAGCCTCCACATGCAAAGTATGCACTCAGCTCATTAAACTATCTTTCCAGCTTTGTAATTTTATAAATTGTGCTGAGCATATGGGTAATGGAAGCAGTAACAAAGTGAAAGCAGTAGAATAGATTAGAAGAGTCCATTGCTCTAAATTGTGGATAAATCTCAATTATGTGTTTTCTATACCCAACTACCCTTTTATTTCATACTTTCTCTACTTGAACAATCATTTGAAAAAAAAAACTTTCAGGGAAAATACAAAAAGATTTGCTTCCTTATGAAAGACAAGTGAACAGTAGTAACTCCAGACATTGTGTTCATTTAGTTGTATTTTATTATGGTGTTAATGGTTAAAACCTCAAAACTCTGTTGTGCTATTTCAGGCATTGGCAGAAATATGTGTTTAGAAGACCAGAGATACAGATACCGAAATAAGAAAGAACAGATCTTTTTCTTGGTAATTTATAATTCTTTTACCTATGACATATAGAAATTAATTTTTCAAATAGTCCTTTAACCTTCGTATTTTTCTTTTTGTTTATATTTTATTCTTAATAAGTTTTATACTTTATTCTATATAAGTTTTATGATTTATATGCATTAATATTGACTACAGAAAACTCAAATGAACTCAGTAATAAACTGCAACTGAATTACCATTGTATATTGACAGCACCAAGTTCTAATACCCTCTTCCAATCACTACTGCATCCAAATAATTAACAATAAAGTGACATGCCCTGCAAATGAAAATCCCATACTAATTTTGATAGTAAAAGTTCCTTATTTTTATTTATATGTTCCTTCTTAAACACATATTACCAACATTGATATTTTCCTTTAAAAAACATCTTTATTTCATTGAATCAGATACTATTTTTGTATCTGACATGCTTTGCTCAACTATGTATTAGTTGCACTGATTATGGAATTCATCCACATTCATTTTCATAAATTAATTATGTGACAATCTAACCCGTGTTCGATTCCTCCGCCCCTCTCGGAGAGCCTGCCAAGCCACCAAGAGTATCGCGCCCACACGGCAGAGCCTGGCAAGCTACCCGTGGTGTAATTGATATGCCAAAAACAGTAGCAATAAGTCTCACAATGAGAGATGTTACTGGTGCCCACTTGAGCAAATTGATGAGCATCGGGATGACAGTGACAGTGACATTTAATTGTTATTAAATCATTAGCTCAATGAAAATTTATATATGTGCCCACTGCACATGTGCAATAACTTGATTTTTGTCCCTTTGCATTTTAATATTAATTTTAGAACATATCTTAATGTTTGACTAAAATATACGTTTTATTAGAATTGCATTATATTATACAAATATAAGAAAATCTTCCAATAAATGATCTACTTACTCAGATGTTCAATTATCTCAGTAAATTTTATAGTTCCTCCTTAGAGTTCTTGAAAATCTTATTAAAGTTATTTCTATATTGGAGATGCTATTGCAAATGAGATTTCAGATATTTGTTACTTATTAATAGAAAAGTAAACACTTGTACATAGAATTAATATTATTGCATGTCAGTATTAATGAGAGTATATGAATATAAATTTTTATAATGAAATCTTGATAAATTAACCTTATAATTCTAATTTATCTATAGGCTATTTTGAACTACCATATAATCATATATATATATATATTTTGCTTTTTGGGTCACACCCAGCAATACTCAGGGGTTACTCCTGACCCTGCACTCAGTAATTACTTCGGGGAACCATATGGGATGCTGGGAATCAAACCCAGGTCGGCTGCACACTAGGCAATGCCCTATCTGCTGTACTAGTGCTCCAGCCTCATATAATCATATTTTTAAAGGTAGTGTTATTTATTTCTTTCTTTGAAGTCTTTGTATATTTTATCTCTTGGTTTTGGCCTTGTTGCTAAGATCTCATAAATAATATTGAATGTGGGGCCGGACTGATAGCACAGCGTTTGCTTTTCATGTGGCCGACCCGGGTTCAATCCCCGGCATCCCATATGGTCCCCCAAGCACCACCAGGAGTAATTCCTGAGTGCAGAGCCAGGAGTAACCCCTGAGCATCGCTGGGTGTGACCCAAAAAGCAAAAAAAAAATAGTAATAATAATAATATTGAATGAAAGTGGTGAGAGTAGTACCTTTTTTATCCCAAAGGGTGAGCCTTAAATATCTAACTATTAAGTATTGTATACATAGCTTTTGGCAATTACTATTTCTTTTGATAAGCAAAGTTTACTTCAATTTTTAGTTTCATAAAACTTCAAAAATCATGTAATTTATGACATGCTTTTCCGTATTTATAGAGATGACAATATATTATTCCTCTTTTATTTCTCTTTGTATGGAAATTCCATTGATATGCTTTCTGTTAATATTAAACTGATGTCCATTTCCTTTATGGTTCTTTGAAAAGACGCTCCAGCTCTGAGGTTTATTATATATTGCCCATTGTTTTGGTGGGACACAACCAATGGTGCCAGGGCTTACTCCTCAGTCTACACTCAGGGATCATTCCTGGCATATCAGGGGACTATATTGGGTGCCTGGGATAGAACCTGGATTAACAACATGCAAGGCAAGCAAAATAATCTCTGTACTACTGCTCCACACCCATATATCCATTTTTTAACAATTAAATTATCATTTAAAATTTTCTGTAAATCAATATTTTATTCTCCTGGATTTATAAGTAGAGAGAAAGGAAATTGGCCTATTGTCTCACCCATTTATTTAGTAATGTGTTTTGTCTTCACTGTTTTTATATGAAATTTTTATGATACAATAAATTCCAGGATCTGTATTATTATTTCTAGTTCTATTATTGTATTGTATTCTCTGTAGTCTTTTTTAATGGTTCATTATTCATTTGTCACATTTTTGCTACATTCTTACACATTTATAAACATAGTGCCAGATCTATGGACAATTTTTGTTATTTAATAAATCATTTCTATAACTCATGTTCTTGATATAGCAAATATTTGTGCCATGTGAGATAATTTGGTTACAAAAATAACAAATGGATATATATTGAATAATAGAATGAAAAAAATCACAGTAGGTGATTTTTAGCTTCAGTTATTGACTCAAAGGCATTATCCAGACCCTAGTGTTCTCAGCCTGGGCACTGGGGTACCTGAAATTATTCTCAATTTGGCGTCTCTGCAGAGAATATTAGTGAAGCAGTGGAGTTGAATCTTTGTCCTGGCTGTAGAGGCAGGATGTGGGTGTGGTTGCTGGGGCTTCCGTAGGGCGCATATTTGGACTGCCCACTTCCTGAGGGTACCCTAGAGTTTTGAGCCCCTGGCACTGGTGTTTCCGTGAAATTTAGCTGCTTGGTCTGCATCTCCTGTGATATTTAGTCATGAATCAGTAAAGCAGGGCCAATGGATGAATCTGCATGGCAGCGGCTGTGGGATGGAGAAATCGAACCCGGGTCGGCTGCATGCAAGGCAAATGCCCTTCCCACTGTGCTATCACTCCAGTCCAATGGAAAAATAGAGTGATAAAATGTATGAAGATTTTGTTGGTGACCATTATAAGGATTAAAAGGTATGTATGCCTGAAACATATATAACATCATAAATCAAAGTTACATCACTATTTATTTTTAAAATAGAAC
Organism: Sorex araneus; assembly: GCF_027595985.1. Taxonomy (NCBI): domain Eukaryota; kingdom Metazoa; phylum Chordata; class Mammalia; order Eulipotyphla; family Soricidae; genus Sorex; species Sorex araneus. Next base: position 35,878,344 of record NC_073313.1, read on the forward strand.
AGGCGGCAGGAGAAGCAGACCCTCCGCGCCTAAAGACTGTGATCCTGAGGTCTCCTAACCCATTTTGGCACCAGAGCGGATTCTTGCAGCCATGCATTTTGACTGTGAACTGAGCTACAACCTCGTGCAGCCCGGGGAGGGATTTTTCCCTCTCCACCCCATTTTTCTGAGAGAAAATGGCGGCAAAGGCAGCACCCATGTGTTGAAAGCCACCCTCTAAGACCCCTCAACCTGGAGGTAGGACTTTCTTTAGTGACATAGCCTGTAGGTGTTCCTGGGAGGGGGGGGCGTTCCCAGCGCGCCTTCCGCCCAGAGATGATCCGGAGCCGCGGCACGAGAAGCAGACCCTCCGCGCCTACTGACTGTGATCCTGAGGTCTCCTAACCCATTTTGGCAACAGAGCGGATTCTTGCAGCCATCCATTTTGACTGTGAACTGAGCTAAAATATTAGAAACCCAAAACTCAAAGTCTTCACTCTCAGCAATGACGAGAAATTATTAGATGATGCCTATTCAGCAAGCCTGATTGTTGGGGAAAATTTCCAATCAATAATAGTGAGTTCTGTATAGAAATATGGAATGTACTCAAAGTATATAGAGAATAAAGGGAATATCATTAGCTACTTAGATGGGGGGTGGGGTGGTAGGGGGGTGTATTGGGGTTCTTGGTGGTGAAACATGTGCACTGGTGAAGGGATGGGGGTTTAATCAGTATTTGACTGTGACTTAAACCTGAAAGCTTTGTAATTTTTTTCTTTCTTTTTTTCACGGTGATTCAATAAAATATTTCTTTAAAAAAATAAAATAAAACAGAATAAAAACATATACCTAAAGAAGTGCTCCTTATGACCAGTTAATTAAATTGTAGCAAAAACTTCTAAGTTATTGAGCATCCATTTTGTTGATTTTTAAGAGTACACTCATTTTTGGAAGTGCAATAAAAGCTAATATTATAAAATACGCATATTTCAACATTCAAAGTCAACTGTTTTTGTAATATTTAAATTTGTGGCATTCTTTGCCCCTTTAGAGAGTATTTTTTAGTTTTATGTACTATGCTATCATTTACTCAAATAAGAATTCAAAATATTTATATTTAGTTTTCCAGATTTTCTAAAAGGAAATAATATCTTTCTACATTAATCTTTTAGCACCATGTAATAAAAGAAATGAAACTGTAACCAGACATAGAGTAGAGCAGGTAAAGTTCTTGCCTCACTTCAGTACGACCCAGGTTTGATCCCAGGTACCCCATATAGTACCCTGAGCTGCGAGGAGTAATTTGTGAGCTCAGAGCCAGGAGTAAGCCCTGAGAACAATCAGTTGTGGCAGAAAACCAAAATAATAATAATTTTTTTAAAAACTATGTAAGCCTTTATTTCTCCATATTTTCAAAATGGCCTCAAGAAGGAAAAAAAATTGAGAAAAAATTGTAGTTATTTTCTTTTTTGAAATTTACTCCTTCTTCTTCTTCTTCTTCTTCTTCTTCTTCTTCTTCTTCTTCTTCTTCTTCTTCTTCTTCTTCTTCTTCTTCTTCTTCTTCTTCTTTTCCTCCTCCTCCTCCTCCTTCTTCCTTCTCCTCTTCCTCCTCAATCTCTTCCTCTTTTTTATCCTCCTATTTGTCCTCCTCTTCCTCCTCCTCCTCCTCTTCCTTTCTTCCCCTCCCTCTTACTCTCCTCCTCCTCATTTTTGAAGAAGAGGGTTTAGTTTGGAGGCTATGTCCAGCAATGCCCAGGTGTTAGTCTCACCTCTGCACTTAGGAATTACTCCTGGTAATGGTGTGGGTACCTGCCACAGACAGGCAAGCACCCTATGTGCTGTACTACCATCACCTGAAAATTACAGTTCTTTGTAGTCTTCCATTCTACTTCTTCCATTCTAAAAATTAATTTCATTTCTCTGTGGTGGAGTCCAATATTGCTGTAAAACTTGTGAAAAGCCTTGATCTGGGCCATGGAATAAGTGAAACATTTAGGTAGTTTACCAGAGGTAATAAATTTTGTTAATAAAATCAATTGTTTCCTTCTCAGTTTGAGAGTAAAATAAATTTGTAGCAAAAATAATAAAGAAATGGAAGTATAGACTCACCACTTGGGTCTGAATTAACTGTAAGCCCTTCTCATAGTTTATTAAATAAATGAGTTTAGTTTAATTTCTTATATACCATATTACTTGTCTGAGTTGTAGAGTATTGAAGACAGGGAAAAGTTGACAAGATAATCCCTTAAACGTTTTACTTATCTTACCAAGCTTATGTGATTTCACTTAGGAAATGAATTTTTCAGCAGTGATAATATCATAGAGAACTTTTCCTCCTTTGCACTGATTATTTTAATGCAACTCAGTGTGTTTATTGATTGAAAACTCTTATCACTAGAAACTTGCTAAAGATTCCTAGTGAAATTAATTGACAGTGTTGATTCAGCTCTTAATATAGAAAACTCATGTTATCAAAGCTAGCATTAGTAGAAGTTATTTCCACTATCCTTTTATACAGAGAGCAAAGATTAATTTAACTGACTTGTTGACTGATAGTGCTCTGGTTGATAATGATGGTGAGTCATTTCAGCAGACTAGAGTTGATCCTCAACAGGAAAACCAAATAATGTGGGAAAATACCCTTTTTGACCTTTGTATAAATATTATCTTTAAATACAAGTATTCAATTTTAATTAACTTACTTCCTAAAATTGAATCATATTAGCTTTCTCAGTATTGTGGCTCTCAGTTTGTCAGCAAAAGTAAAATATATTTTTTGGTTAGTTATATCTTATGAATTCAATGTTTTGTAACAATGAAATCCAAATGTAACAATATAACTAAAATATAATCTAAATACTCATGAATTTTTCTTCAAATTGTAAACAGTGTTTACAAATTAGTATCATACTGAAAATGCCAACAGAAATAATAAACAGCATATCTGTATTTCTTCAATAGAAGTAAAGACTTTTTTATTTTAGATTTCAATTTTGGGGTTTATTATTCAGGATGAAACATTCATTCCTTAAATTTATGATAATTTAATTATGATTCATGTTCTAATACTTATAAATATGAAAATGTGTATTTGGTGAAGAAATAGTCTTGGGTCATACATCTCTGTTCTGACTTTCTTTGCTCAGAGTTAAAAAAAATCTGCTTTTTTGCTAAAACCTTACTACGTGGCTTTTCTTTTTCCTTTTCCCCCCTTTTTTTAATTGAATCACCATGAAAAAAGTTACAAAGCTTTCAGGTTTCAGTCTCAGTCATATAATGATCAAACACCCATCCCTTCACCAGTGCACATGTTCCACCACCAAGAACCCCAGAATACCCCCCATCCCACCCCACACCCCAGCCTGTGTGGTTGATGATTTTCACTTTACTCTGTCTTTACTACTTTGATTACATTCAATATTTCAAGAGAAAACTCAATATTATTATTTGGAATTTTCCCCCAACAATCAGCCCTGCCGAAAAGGCATCACTTGATAAATTGTTTTCCATTGCTGAGAATGAAGAGCACATGGCTTTGGATTTCAGGTATTTTAGTAATTAAGTCCAGAGAAATTCTGCCAGAAGCCTCGTCACTGCAAGCTCATACCTCTGTCTAATGGGCTCCAAAAGATGGTGGTCGCCATGCCGCCGCTGCCGCTGAAAGGAAAGGCTGAGGGACAAAAACCTTTCCCCTCCCAGGGCGGCACAGGGCCGCAGCTTAGTTCACAGTCTAGAGGCATTTCTGCAAGAAGCCACTGGGTTCCAAAATTTGTTAGTGGGGCTCTGGGATCATGGTCATTCAGGAGTAGAGGAGCCGTTCATGTGGGGCCGCTTGGGGTCTCGTCTCAAAAGAAGTGAAGTTTATGTAAATTATATCCATTTATTATTTTTTTAATTTTCTGTAATCAGCTGAACATCCTCTGTCCTTAACCTGGGCATCTTTAACCTTTTTAATTTTTTTTTGGGGGGGGGCCATACCTGTGTCTCTCTGTGCTCAGGAGTTTCTCTGAAGTACTGGTCGGACCATTTGGGATTTGGGAATTGAACATGGGTTTGCAGCATGCAAGGCAAACACCCTACCCATACATTGTACTGTAGTTCCAGCCTCCATATTCAATGTATTAAAACTGTTTTAAATCTCTATTATTTTGCTTTTTCAAAATCAGCAAATTATTCCATTCATATTTAGGAATTCATTTGTAACTGCTGAGATAACATAATTCATTCATGTGTAGTCACTGTCACTGTCACTGTCATCCCGTTGTTCATCGATTTGCTCGAGTGGGCACCAGTAATGTCTCCATTGTGAGACTTGTTACTGTTTTGGGCATATCAAATACACCACGGGTAGCTTACCGGGCTCTCTGAGAGGGTTAGAGGAATTGACTGTGTGCAAGGTAAACGCCCTACCCACTGTGCTATCGCTCCAGCCCCACGTATAGTCAGTATTTCTATTTCTAGTAACTCTTCCATTTAAAACTTTAAGGTAATGTAAACATAAATATATGGGAAATTGTTTAAAGGGCAATATTTGTGAAATGAAACGTGAAATCTTACAACCTATGTGTCCATCAACACATGGATGGACAAAACAAAGATAGGATATAGATATATTTATAAATTTAGATTTATAGATTTAGAGTAATACAGACCTATGCAATAAAGTATTATTTAATATAAAGATGTCCTGCATTTGTGACATCACAGACCATGTGACTGTTCTACTTAGCAAAACAAATAAGAGATAGATATTTCATAATATTGCTATAGTAGACCTAGAGATAGTAAAATTCATAGAAACAGAGCAAAATGATGTTTTTTTTTTCCAGGAGCTGAATAGTAGGGGACGTAGGGGATCTCAGGTGTTGAGTTTACATAATTTAAATGGGTGTCCACTTTTCAGCATATAATGTGCGACATTTTCCACGTTATTATTATTTTTATTAGTTACTCTTGTTTAAAGTGGTCTCCAACTGTAGCATGGAAGTGCTATATACTGTTCCAAAGTGCGGAAAGAATGAGATGTGTCTTATTAAAAAAAAAAAAAGAAAACAAGTACTCAATAAGCTTTTCTCATCCTTGAGTTTCAGAATCATAGGTTATGAACTCAATGTTAATGAATCAACAATATATACTAAATCACTTTATTAAACATAAACACACATAAAAGTTTATATATTAATTAAAATGTGATCAGTGCCTCACATTAATCTAATGTCTTGTTTCTGACTGGAACATTAATTCAGTATCTACTAATTCAGTGTTTGTGGTAACTTTATAGAAACTACCTAAAGTAATGAGAATTGACCGTGTGTGTGTGTGTGTGTGTGTGTGTGTGTGTGTGTGTGTGTGCACGTTCGTGCATGTGTCAAAGTTGCTGAAATGTCTTGTACTTTACTTTGTAAGGTTATTATTCCTGGAAAAAGACAACATATAACTTGACAAAAATAACTGAAACGAACCTTATAAAACAATCTTACTTATGATTTTGGTATCTGGATTAGATAAGCAATCAAAGTTATTTACATCCCCCTTCCTTGTAAGAACATGTACCCTTGTTCTTTATCATGTAATATGCAGTATCTTTCTGTAAGATAAATATGGTCGTTCAGCTTACAAATACAAAGCTTGGCCTTTTAACTTGTTTTATCAAAGAAATATAAGGAGAATGAGCCTGTAAAAGGTTCTAAGAAAATCTTGAAGTTATTCCCAAGCTTCACCATGCTTTTGCCCTTATTCATCTAACATCATAAAATATAAGGACTTTTCTTTCAATTTGGAGCCCAGGATGTTGAAGTATTTAGAGTGGAGTAGGGGCTAGAGTGATAGCACGTGGATAGAGTGTTTGCCTTGCATGAGGCCAACCTGAGTTCGATTCCCAGAATCCCATATGGTCCCCTGAACACCACCAGAAGTTAATTCCTGAGTGCAGAGCCAGGAGTAACCTTTGTGCATCGCTGGGTGTGACCCAAAAAGCAAAAAAAAAATAGAGTGGAGTAACAGAGCTTTGATCAACCTGTTATTAAGAGGCCAACTACACATTTTGTTGTCCATGCCACAGACATATTAGTGTGTTTTCACCTATTTTATCTACCAAAAACTGACTAAAAAAGTGGACACATATATCTCCCCATAATTAATACATGTAATCATTGTTTAATTTTGTAAATTATATGCAATATTTATTCAATAAATTCATGATTTTAGCAATAGTATGAAAAGAGTATGATGACATAACATGACTATTAAAGACCCATTTGATAAGATTGAAATCATACAAAAAATTCTTAAATTCGTTTTGAAATGTATATCCTTAATGCAATATAAATTATTTAAGTAGTGAACTTTTAGAGACTTAATGAACAATTAAAAATGTCTTTGCTTATTGCTGTTTTCAACATGGCTCTAGATATTTTAGCCATCAGCTTAAGGCAAAAAAAGTGTAATGATAATTTTAATTTTTGGAAAGTAGCACTGCACTGTCATCCTGTTGTTCATCGATTTGCTTGAGCAGGCACCAGTAACGTCTCCATTGTGAGACTTGTTACTGTTTTTGGCATATCGAATATGCCATGGGTAGCTTGCCAGGCTCTGCCATGTGGGTGGGATACTCTCTATAGGTTGCCTGGCTCTCCAAGAGGGACAGAGGGCATGAACCTGGGTTGGCCATGTGCAAGGCAAACGCCCTACCCGAGATGGCAACTTGATAGCTACATTAGCACAGCGAATAGGGTGTTTGCCTTGCACGCGGCAGACCTGAATTTGATTCCTCCGTCCCTCTCAGAGAGCCCAGCAAGCTAATGAGAGTACCCCACCTGTACACCAGAGCCTGGCAAGCTTCCCGTGGCATATTCGATATGCCAAAAACAGTAACAAGTCTCACAATGGAGACGTTACTGGTGCCTGCTCGATCAATTTTTGTAAAGTATTGTGCAACATATTTAGAGAATTGTCTAGAGCATAATAAAAATGAACAATAGTAAAAGAAGATTATTATGGCCACAGGAAAGAAAACAAACCTATTAGTAATCAGTTCCATTCATATATAACTATATTAACCGTTTGCTAGTTTAATGAAACAAAAATACCATTAACACAGCAGAAGATGTTATTGATCTTAATATAAGATGAATTTTAAAAATTAAGGTGTGCATGAAAACAATTGTGAACAAAATATTTGTGAATATGAAGTAGTTTTAAAATGGAGTTTAGAAATTCATTGCTATGGTACCAGTTTATGGTCCAATTCACATTCCCAGCACAGACAGGAATGAAGAAAGGAGGGAGGGAAGGAGAGAGGGAGGGAGAAAGGAAGCGACAAGGATGGAGAAGGCGAGGGGAGGGGAGAGGGGGGGAAAGAAAGGGAGGGGAGGGAGGGAGTGAGGGAAGGAAAGGAAGGGAAGGGAAGGGAAGGGAAGGGAAGGGAAGGGAACGGAACGGAAGGAACGGAACGGAACGGAACGGAACGGAACGGAACGGAACGGAATTTGCATGAGTTGCTTGCTAAAAAATAATTATTAGGGTTGGAGCAACAGTACAGCAAATACTGTGCTTGCCTTGCATGTGGCTGACCTGGGTTTTATTCCTGGCACATAATATGGTCCCATGAGCACCAGTAACAATGATCCCTGAGAGTAAGCCCTGAGCACTGTGGTGATCGGCTCCATAAACAACAAAAGTTAATTAAAATAAATAAAATAAATTATTTTTATATTAAGCTACGGATCTGCTTGAGTCATGCTTCTTTCACAAATAAATACCTCCTTTTTTAGAACTGCAATTGCTCTTACTTCTCCTGTCACTTAAGCATTGGCATATTACATAAACCTTTCAGCAGGAAGTGAGCTAACTTTACATACCCATTTGAGTTAGTAGATTTTCAGTCTCATGTAATCCTCACCATATCCCAATACGTTAATAAATACTATTCCACTTAACTTTTGAAGATGTGCACAGCTCTTCTTTTCTAGATCTTTTCTTGCTTCTGAAATACACTGTATCTTTGGTAAGTTTTTCTAACTAAAGTGTTTATTCCTGCAAGGCTGTGTAGGACCTACAAAAATTAGTTATGTCAATTCTACCACTGGATAAAACTCTTAATTTATACATCGTAGCTTGTTTTGTTTGTTTTTAAGAGGCCACACCCAGTAGTGCTCAGGGATCACTCCTCGTGGGGGTCAGGGATGCCAGGGTTCAAACCTCACTCAGCCACGTGGTATATACAAGCACCCTATCTGCTGTACTATCTCTCCAGCCCCCAAGACCATCAGTGTTTTATTTATTTATTTTTCTAAAGATGGCTTGAAAACAAAATAAAATATTGCTTCTATTGTCCAGTGAGGAAATTACATGTTAGTCTTCGCATAGGGGCCCCCTGCTTAATCCAGTATATGCTTCACCCGCTTGTAAAATGAAGTTTGTTAGTGGAAAAATTGATGCATCATTGAAGGTAAAAGGAAGATTTAAGGTTTGTTAGAGATTGTTAAGGTTTGTTAAAGATTCCAGCTTTGTTTGAACCAAGGGTTTTGCAGAAAGGCATTTGTCTTTAGATTAATCATAACCTTACAATGTACTCTTTTTATATGTCTGAGCCTTGAGAGGATCCAAAGAAATTGTATATTTGTTATATATATTTAGCTTACAGTTTGTGTTAGCTTTATTGTTAATGGCAAATTTATAGTGCAGACTATGGCAATATATCAATATCATGGTACTATTGTTTAGATAATCACCAAGTTGATATTAGGTTTCTATACTTAGATTCAGGGCATTCGGGGCCTTGTGACCTCTTATTGTCTAGTTCTCCCTCTTGGAGAACTCAGCAAGCTACTGAGAGTATCCTGCCTAAACAGCAGAGCCTGGCAAGTTCCCCATGACATATTCGATATGCCAAAAACATTGACAATGATGTGTCTCATTCCCCTGACCCTGAAAGAGCCTCCAATGAGGCACTGTTGAGAAGGACAAGTCAAAAGAGGCTGCTAAAATCTCAGGGCTAGCGGGTGGTCACACTTTAGTGTGGCCGCTTTGCTGCTGATTGTCCATGATCCGGAGGCCAGCTAGACTACTTTTGGTCCCAGCAACTGATTGCAGCCATGTCTCTAGACTATGAACTAAGCCATAGCTGGCCGATGAAGGGAAATATCCTTCTTTCTCGTTTTTTCCCCCCTTTTTGGGGAGAAGCGGTGTGGCATCCACCATATTATGAGGACTATTAAGCAGGTATGAACTTGGTGGCGCGGGAAGGAGAAAAAAAAAGTGTTATGAACTTGAAACAGCGGGACCCTTGGGCAGTCTCGGGCCAGGGCTGATACCGTCTCCCCCTCCGCTGAGATTCGATGCGGGTGTCCACACTTTTGTGTGGCCGCTTTGCAGCTGATTGTCCACGATCCAGAGGCCACCTAGACTACTTTTGGTCCCAGCCATTGCCCCATACTGCCCCAGGAAGGGAAATGATGCCATTTCTAAGATAAATCTCCCTGAACTTAATTACTAAAATACAGAAATCCTAAACAGTGCGGACACTACAGCTACTTCAGCCACACGACTGCATATCTCTTCATTCTCAGCAATGGAAAACTAATTATAAAATGCTTCCTTGCCAGTAGGGCTATTTTTATTTGGGGGGGGGGGAACTGCAACAACAATAGTGAGTTTTGTGTTGAAATATGCAATGTAATCAAGGCAAAGAAAAAATGAATTGAAATTTATCAGTTACGCAGTCGGGGGTGGGGGGTTGGGGGTGAAAGGTATACTGGGGCTTTTGGTGGTGGAATATGGGCACTGGTGAAGCCACGGGTTTTTGAGCATTGTAAAACTGAGGCATAAGCCTGAGAACTTTGTAACTTTCCACATGGTGATTCAATAAAATAAATAATTTATATGGGAAAAAATGAATAAAATAAAATATCAGGGCTAGGACAAATGGAGATGTTACTTGTGCCCACTCGAGAAAATCAATGAACAATTGGATAACAGTGATACAGTGATAGAGTGACTTTTATTTAGTTAGTTTTACCTAAATTAATTTATTTCAGAACAATTTATCATTTAAAAACATTTTAAAACTTATTCCGCTAAGAGTCTTTTTTCATTGTTCATTTGGGAGCTTGAGAATCTTATCAACTTGTGATAAGCTGTTATCTCTAGCCATAATTATTCACAGATCTTATGTATCTTATTTGCATATCTACAATGTCTTCATGCCCATTTTGTATGTATTTATCTATACTATATTACTTGAGTGAGGATTATCCCATTCTTTGAAACCACTTATATCCATAGATTATTTCCTAAATAATAAAATCCACCTTACATTATATTATATGTTATATATAACATATATTTATATACCATATATAATAGATCATATTACTATATTATGTTATATAATATATAATATTGTGTATAGCAGAATATTGTATCTAATGTGCATGGTATATAATATGTGACATAGTATTTATTACATATAATATACATTATATTTATATGACAGTATTATATAATTTTTTATAATTCAGCATTTCGTACCAGAAGGTTATGGCAGACAGGTGCAAATTGTGTAAATGGTAGGGGTCATGGCATTAGACTCAGGAACCAATAAGTAGGATGGGGTTGGGGGCACCAGAAGTAAATAAAGTTCAGAAAGATATGAGAAACACTGATCTATGCTTTGTTTCTGATTTCAATGATCCAAAGTTTATATAAACAAGTACAGTAAATGATTAAATACTAGTCAGAGCATATGCTTTCTATTTGGAACATTACTATTATTGCCCTGCTATTTTTATCTGTGGTGGTCTTTTGCTGGATTCCATGCTTAAATTAAAATGCAGCTATGCTATCCAAATTGACTTTGTATCAGAGTCAAATATGATCAGAAAATCACAATCTCATCATACATAGACTTAAATTTAGAATTTTTATGTACATTGTATTAAAAACCGAGCAACTCATGCAGGTCTTGCTGTGTATTCCCAATAGTTACAATGAAAAGTCTTAAACTATGAAACCTAAAAATGTTCTGTTCCACTGATGTGTTGGCACACTGAAAATTGCCTGCCATGGTTACCTGCTAATAGACTGTACTTTTTCATTTCTATTCTTTGACTTTTAACTAATGACAAAACCCTTCAGGCTGAGATATATCTCAAAAAGTGTCGCCAACTTCTCCCTTCATTCTAACATTTATTTCTGTTATGGTGTTATATATCCCATTAATAATGCACCAAAGGAGCTGTGATAATTATTTGTGGAACATCTGCTTCTGACTATTCTTTAGTTTAATAGTTACCTATTTGTCCTTCCCATTTGTCCATGAGTTTTTTAAGGGTCGTAAGGGTCGTATCTCTCTGTGGTCAATACTTAATATTATAACACAGAGCAGGGGTAATTTTGTTGAGATATATAAAGTAAATGGCCAATGACCAGGAGGAAGGAACCTGAGTTCCTAAGTCCACCATCAAATTCTTAGAGAAAGAATTCAGTTGTAGGCTTGAAGTTCCATTCCCTAAGCAATAGAAAAGAGGATGAACTACAGTATCATTATCTTTATTTTCAGAATTGTACGAACTTGGGTTCTTCAGGTACTCAATAAACTTCTTGATGAAATACATTGACACTGGAGCCAGAGCGATGGTAGAGTGTGTAGGATGTTTGCCTTTCATACAGTTGATTTGGGTTTGGTCTTCAACATCTCTTATAGTTCCCTGAGCACCGCCAGGAGTAATTTCTGAGTGCAGAACCAAGAATAATCCTGGAGCATTGCTGGGTGTGACTCCCCAAAATCATCCCTACAAAAGACATACAATGATACTTTATTTAACTTTCAAATTTCTCCTTGATATATAAAAGCATTGCATAGAAATTGTCCTTCATTGACCTCATTTACAACTTGAGCCATATTTCATTCATGAACAAAATGGGATATTATTTTCTGATTTCTTGAGATGACAGCTGTTCTTTAAGGGTTGGCAGAGATAGAGAGAGCAATCCAATCCTTTTTTCATAATGTGTATGCATAGCCATGGCAGATGTAAAATTAAGACATTCTAAGAGAAAAAAAAAACCTTACACAAACTTGAATGTGAAGCACTGGTACCAAAAGAGCTTTACATAAAAGTTCTAGTTAAAAAAGACTAATTGCTCCTATTTCTTATTTTGCCTGGATGATGTTCACAGAGCATTCTTATCATCAATTGACAAACTCACTAGAGGTAGCAAAATTGTCCAATTAGCCAAAAGTACCTGCACCAAACAATAGATGTTCCAAGTAAGATACCCTGAGAAAGTAATTTTGCCTGTCTAATTCTTGGAACATTATGTTTGAAATATTGAAATGTAACACATTTCTGTCTCATAATTATGGGTACTTTAGCAAAAGGGGGCAACAACTCTTTTCAATTGTACCCATGCCTATTTTGACAGAGTATCATGGAGAAAACATCTTGTTTGATGAAATAGACACTCTTCTTTAGAGACTTCACTATATAATTTGCAGTTTTATAAAGTTTAATTACACTTTCAGGCATTACATTAAACAGTGTCAGGCATTTTCCATAGTTAACTCCATATTTTAGGGTTTATAAATTCTACTTGAGAAATATCTTAGACTGGATTTTTTTCAACTTATTGTACCTCACATGCACACAAAATAATGAATGGAAAAATAAGACTAATTTATAAATCCTTTTGTACAAGCATTACATATAATTTGTTTTTTTTTATGTTTGGTAGATCTTACAATGAATCTTAGAATTACTTTAATATCTGTAAAATAAAATTTGTTTGTCCTTTCTCCTCTGCTGTAAGGAGCTTAGGTTTATTGAGTTATACCCATCACAATGCACCTGAAGCACTTCCAGTTCCTTGGTATTCATCTTGAAATGTCTGTTCTGTGCTTTCTCTATCTGTTGATCACTCATTTCCCCTAACCAGAACCTGTGACTTGTAAGGTCAGATTCTTCTAAGGACTCTGAATTCTGTATTTGTAAGTGAAATATCGCTTTTCTCTTTCTTTTATGTCCTTTGCATAGTTTACTTTAGAGCAATGTCGTCTATGTATAGACACAGGAAGACAGTTAATGCCATGCTTTTGTAACTTGGGAGTTAATTGACTCTGGGTAATATTTACTCCTGGGCATCTGTCATATTTACTTGACTTAAGCCTCAGTTTCCCTTAGTTCTTAGCACCCCACATGCAGGGTCCCGACGAAGGGACTGGATGGAGCCAGGACAAGCTGTGAGCTACTCTGGCATTAAAACAGGACAGGCCAAGTGCCATAAAACTTATAATTTAAGAGCACGGTCGTGGAAAATTTCTGTCATGACCCAAATAAAAGTGACTTACAAGGACCCTACTAGGGTTAGGAAGGACTAATCTGGCCTGATATTGTAGTCTGGGGTCTATAGCGAGATGTCCCCAGGAGAGCCACTCTGTAAGATTAATAGATCTCTCAATGTGTGCATACAAAATGACTAGAGAGATTATTAAGAAATAAGTAAATCTAAGATGATTGCTTATGGACTAAGGAAAGGAGAAGTATTTCCTTAGATGAAATTCTGCCCTTGAGTGGGTTTCCTAGCAGGAGGAGTTCTATGTTTTAGAAGAGCTTCCCAGGAAGGAAGGGAAGGCCTTTACATTTGTTGATTGTGCTATCTGACCTAGGAGTAGTTGGTACCCCCAAGGGCTGGTGGTTGGGTTGTAGACTAAAGCTGTGAGACTGGGCACAGGGAGAGTAGCATGAGGGACAGGACGAGATGAGAATGAGTTGCAATGTGAGACTGGAATGGGGTGCTCAGTGAGACTTGAATAGGCACACGAAAAGAATGTAATAAAAAGCATGACTGAGATTGGAATAAACTGTCATTGATCACCAACCAGCCAGGCTACCCTTTCCCTCCTTCATGCATCTGTTGGTAGCTGCATCAGGCCAGGGTAGTGAAGCAGCTCATGGCCACCAAATACACATGTTGAGAGAGCCTGTACATTGTTTTGTGAATACACAATATCCATGCTATAAAGAGTTACCAAGTCAGAACATACAATTCTCTGTTAATATCACTTTCTTCTATTGCTATATCCAATGCTTTATATTATCATAGCACATGAAATTGATATCATTCAGAAAATACAATTATTCTGCCTAGCAATCACTTCAAATATAGCGGCTTAAAGAATTACAATTATCTCACTCACTTGTCTTTATATCAGCTGTTGTTTACGTGATATCCACTGAGCTTACTGTTCTCTATTTTAAACTGTCATAGTGGAGAACCTAGTTGCACATAATAGGTTAGTTTGCAGTTTGCCCTACTTGGCTCTCAAGTTCTGTCAATAACTATGTTATGTCTGTAATTTTATCTTACCTATAAGCAATAAGTTATTTGCCACTGTTCCACTGATGCCAGCACATAAGTCTGGACTCCTAGATCAGTGGCAGGACTTTATCATTACTGTTATTATTTTATTTTAACTTTTGTTCATACCATATCAGAAAGATTGGTACTCATTTTTTTTTTGGTTCTCTTTGCCTCTAAAACCTATGGGACTGATGTAGTGGCAGGACAAGCTGGATGTCATGATGTCATGAATTGAGTGGATCTGTGTCAGTAGAGGAATTGAGTTAGGAAAGTTAGTATTTTAAGAAAAGATTCCTAGAAAACCTGTTCAATCATTAAGCCAGAAAGAGACATTATTAGCTTTACTGTTTGGGCCAGGAGTCTTCCTTCTTCCTCAGAGAGAGATAAAATCTGTTACTTCCAAATCTGTTTGCTCTAACTTTCCAGGTAAGATATTCCAGAACAGAGCTTTTGATGTCTTTTCCTCAAGAAATGTGCAGGAATGTAATATCTGTAAAGTATCATTTCCAAATACCTTCCTTAGATCAATAACTACCAGTACAATATTGTCATACTGTATGGCATAAGCACATCTATTGACATGCTCTTGGCTAAAGAGTCACTGTGAAAGAGCAATATATGTTTCAGACTCAAGTGAAAGAAAGAATGATTGTTTGCTCAGCAATAAACTAATTAATTGATTACACATTGAATATTGAATTGTGTAACTTTTCCTTCAAGCTAATGCTAATTGTAAAGACAATGAGTGATTTATTCATCATTGCATCTTGTTGCAGTGTCAAAGTAGTTAGTGATCAGTTTGTTTTGCTTTTGCCTAGTGACTGAATAACCATATTAGATATATTTGTAATTTTATGGGTTATCTATTTACTATATGCTGAGTATATATATAAACAATATATCATTCACTGGTTACTATTCTAATAATGCTGTCTGGAAACTATTTTGCATTATAAGAATTCCATCTCTGGCGTTAGACTATAAATGTTCTAATCCCAGAGCTGCCACTTATATGAGCAAGTTAATCAGCCTTTTTTGAACCTCAGTAAGTTTATCAGTACAAGAGAGCTAAATGCAGTACCTGTCTTACTGAGCAGTTATAAGCATCAGCTTAATTAATACACTAAAAGCACTCAGAACAGGCTCAACACATGCCAGCTGCTATGATTTTTGGGTATCCTCATTACTATACCACTAGATAGGAAATTCATACAAATAATGTCTAATTCTAATAAGAAACTATGAGATTAGTATTGTCATTATTTTCTATTTAAAGTCATCCAACTAATACTTAGCAATTAGCTAAAATGTGTATTGCCTTCCCTTGCCAAGCAACTATTTCTATTTCATATTAGCTGTAACTACTATATATAATTAGATATTCAAGGGGAAATTTTGAGTATCTATAAATAAGGGTTTATTATTTCTACTTCTACCTCAAAATTAAATGATTTTCGGGAAAATTTATAACATTCTTTGCTTCCAAAGAAAGAAAATGCCTGTGATAATAATTATCATACTGAGCAAAATAAAATAATATTTTGATTTTATAAAGTAACACAAATAATCTCAAGCAAGGTTTAATGTGACTTTTCTTGAGTAGTAAATATATGTGTATGAATATATAGGTGACATACACTATAGTCACTAGCATATAAAAATGGATCTATATTTTTCTCTATTATTCTAGTTGTCTTTTAGAATTTTCAAATTATTTTTAGATGGATAAAGATTTTGAAACCAATGTATCTTTAAAGGAATAGTTGTATAATCTTTCAGCACAATGTGCGCCTTGCAGTATCGATTCTCCAAACGGATATGAAGCGTATTCCTTGTTGTCAAAATAGCCAACATACTTTTGCTAAGTATGGGGTTCTCCTGAATTATTCTCAGTTCTAAACCTTGTCATGTTGTTTCTTCCTGCTCAGTATGTAGATAGATCCTAACTCTCCTAAGATCCAGTGGTCTCTCCGTTGACCTTAAGAAATCTCAACTTTCTCGGGGCCGGAGCGATAGCACAGCGGGTAGGGCGTTTGCCTTGCACGCGGCCGACCCGGGTTCGATCCTCGGCATCCCATATGGTCCCCCAACCACCGCCAGGAGTAGTTCCTGAGTGCAAAGCCAGGAGTAACCCCTGAGCATCGCTGGGTGTGACCCAAAAAGCAAAAAAAAAAAAAAAAAGGAAATCTCAACTTTCTACACTCTCCTTTTGTGTGTCTTATAATTATTAATCTATGGTGCATCAGCACTGCAAGTATAAAACAGTTGTATTGTACTTGCACCATTGTACTGTTATTAAATAACAAATATTAAAATGTTATTCATCTAATTTTATTTTATTAAGAATTTTATATCTATCTTCTGCATTTCTCATCCAGTTAATTAGTGCTCAGGATCATGAGCCTCTGTACTATAAAAAGTATGAAGTAAGAAGTTATGTCCTTTTCCTTTTCTTCCTCCTTTGATTCCCCCCTACCTTCCATTTTCCTGGAGTCAGATGGTTGAGGTGAGTGTATCATTCTTGACACAGGCATAGCATGTGCTTTGGCCAAGCCAGGGGGATCTAAAAAGAGTTCCAATAATGTGCTACCATCTGGCACATCACACCCTGTGCATCAGTGCTGGAACAAAGTCAGATTTCCTGCTTCATCTCCTCAGGGCATGTGCATGCATATATCACATTACTTTTTTTTTTGGTCATCTAAGATGAGGTTGCCATCTGGACAGATGTGCAAAAAAATTGACATAGGTTTGGAAGCTATTTTAAAACTTTCATTTCTCATTTTAAAGGTCTTAGCAAATGCTTACAAAGTAGAATGTCTTCAAAAATAGAAAGATCAGAAAAGGTTAAAAGAGTGGTGAGATCACTTATGTCACTATTCAAAATTAATACAGTGGACAGTTTAAAGTTTATCTCTTAAAGTTTTGTCCATATGTTTATTTATATGTATGTGGATATATACAGTTATTCAGACATAGATATTAATATAGAGCTATAGAGATTCTTATTAAGGCCATAATATATAGTTTAATATAGAAATTTTATATGTAATTATATTGGTCATGAGATTCTTCCTTTGTTATCATACTGAAATGACTGCTTAGTATTCTGTTATGTGAATTAGTACAACTTATTGAACCATTATCCTTGTAAATTTAGTTCTATGAAAACAAAACCTCAAACTTCAGGGGTTTAGTCAAACCATATTGCTTATGTTTCTGATTAATGGAAATATTTATATTTGATGACCAGGACTGTATGATCTGCTTTCATTCAGTTTTATTTTTCTTTATGGGCATGATAATTTTTTTTAAAATTCTATTTTTTATTATAATCTAGGGAACATTGTTTCAATACTGGTAAAATTCATGGTACATAGTGTACAAAATCATTGCCCTCCACCAGCACCAAAGTGCCCACAACACTACTTCCCCCATTGTCCCTGTGTCACCTTATGATCTGTGTCTTTTGTTTTTAATTTTTTGTTTGGGGACCATATGCATTGGTGCATTGAGTTACTCCTGACTCAGTACTTGGTAGACCATGTGGTCCTGGGATGGTCCATGGGCATACTACATCCAGAGCATGCACTCCGGCCCTGTGAAAAATCTCCCTGGTTCAACTGTGCACTCTTTTAGGATCTGTCAGTTTGCTTCAGTGCTCAAGTTGAGAAAAGATCAGGAGAGACCTCCTTTGTAGATGTGAATTAATCAGGCCTAGAAGAATGTATGGCAGAGCCTGGCAAGCTACCCGTGGCATACTCGATATGCCAAAAGCAGTAACAACGATGGTCCTCATCCTCCTGACCCTGAAAGAGTCCCCAGTGTGCCATCAGGCTACACTAGCATGGGACAGAGACGAATGAAGATGTTACTGGTGCCCGCTCGAGCCATCGATGAACAACGGGATGACAGTGACAGTGACAGTGATAAATAACATGTAGCACTTCTAGTTGAAACTTTTTTCACATTGGAAGAGAGAGAAAATCTGTGACAGACAAGTAACTGTCCCCATCATAAAACTTTTTATATCTGTTCACTAAAAATGAACACTACCTTGAGGCTGAGATAGTACAGTGAGTAGGGCACTTGCATTGCACGTGGCCAACTTAGGTTTGATCCCCAGTACTCCATATGGTTTCTTGAGCACCACCAGGACTGATTCCTGAGTGTGGAGCCAGGAGTAATTCCTGAGCACTGCTGGGTTTGGTCCAAAAACCAAAACCAAAATAAAAATAAAACAAACCCCACCATTGAAAATTTTTTATTCTATTATCACTTGTATCACTTGTGGTCCCGTTGATCTTTTATTTGCTCAAGCGGGTTCCAGTAACTTCTCCATTTGTATTCTACTATATTGTTTCTAATTATCCTTTTGTTTGTTTATTTGAGAGGAAGGTTGGGCCATACCTGGTGGTGCTCAGGGGTTATTCCCAGCTCTACAGTAATCACTCCTTATGAGTTTGGGAGACCATATGGGATGCCCAGGATCGAACCCTGGTGGACTGTGAGCAAGGCAAGCACCCTACCCTCTGCACACTCTGGCCCAAATTATCCTTTTATTTATAACATACTTGCTAAATATATTGAACTTTGTAAATTTGGACTACTTTATTTTTATTACATTATACATTCTAGCATTGTAGTTTTATTTTTAGGTACTATCCATTTTGTGTTTTACTTTCATTTTACTTTCAAAAATGTGTTTTAGGTGCTAGAGATATAGTGCAGGGAGACAGAGCACTTGAATTGCATTCAACCAATTCCATTTCTAACCCCAGCGTCACCAGTCCCCTGAGCACTGCCAGCTGTGATCTCTGAGTACAGAACCAGGTATAACCCTGACTATAGTAAGATGTGGCCTCAAAAATAAAGCAAATATATTTTTTCTATTATAATAACTGTGTTTAGAATAACAAGGCTGAAAAATATAAATTGTTTTCTTTCTTTCTTTGTCACTTACATATCAAAGATAGCAAATATTTATAATTTCCATAATCATAATTTTTGTTAATCTAAGCATTCTAGTATATGCATTTTTGTTTACTAAAACTCTATTTTGTCCTACTTGGAAGTAATAGATTATTTTGTTTCATAAAGCTAAAGCACATGTGCCTAAAATTTGTAAGTGTAATAAATTCTTTAAATTGCTACCAAAAAGTTTATAATTATTTCAAAGATTGTTCAATCATCAAAAAATATTTTTAGGTCAGACCTTTGCAAGGTAGTACGAACTGACAGCTCATTATTTTATATTCTTGCTTTTTTGGGAAATAATATTTCTCATTATTTTAGTTGGGGTTTACTTACTTTTTTCCCTATGTCTTTTAATTACTTTTTGTTTATGTTGTTGATTTAGAATGCATTATTTATATTGTCTAGATTTTGTTTTGTGCTTTACGTGTTTTGCACATACCTTTCTATCTATAACATATCTTTAACATTGTTAGCTTTTCCCTCATGTAGGCATTATACACTTTTATGTAATGGAATTTATAAAAGTCGCCTTTATGGTATTTTCTTTTTTATTCTTCTGAAAGGTTTCAAAATTAATCATTACATTTATCAATCTGTATGAGATGTGATTGTTTTATGATTAATAAAGAATGCTTTCCCAACCCTAGAGTCATGAAGTTATTTTACTTTTTATGATAATTTTTTTACATTTAGTTCATTAATCTACCTGAAATTTATGGGAAGCTAGTTGCCCTAGTGCAACTGATTAAATAGTCCATTCATCTCCATTGATGTATTCTCCAATACAATCAAGCTTCTAGACCTTCCTG
This sequence comes from Sorex araneus, assembly GCF_027595985.1. Classification (NCBI taxonomy): domain Eukaryota; kingdom Metazoa; phylum Chordata; class Mammalia; order Eulipotyphla; family Soricidae; genus Sorex; species Sorex araneus. The sequence goes on from NC_073313.1 coordinate 35,898,470, forward strand.
GGACTCTTTCTGAATGCCTTATTGTACTTTGTTGATTTATGCATCGCTCTTACCAATAATGCCTATTTTGATTAATATTTGATATTTAGTAAGATAATGTCTACCCCTTTATTCTTCTTCACAATTGTCTGATTTCTTTTGGGGTATTTTTCTTTCCATATTTATTTTTAAATCGATTTCATTGTTCTGCAGAAATAATTAGTTGGGATTTTTGTTGAAATCACATTGACTTTATAGATAACTTTGAAAGATAATTCACATTTGAAAGTAATTGTGTTACTTCCTTGTTTGTTTCCCAATCTTGCTAAATAGTTCTATGTGACATAGCTTTGCATTTCTCCTGGACAGAAAAGGAACTAGAGAGACAATTTTTTTATCCTGAAGCTTAACTTCTAAAATTACAGAACCCACTGTCCTTCAATCACATAGCACTTTTATTCAATCTATAAATGCATCATACAATTGCCTGTCAGTGTGAGTTTGAATCACAGGCAACTATGTTCCAAATATGCTCCCTCCCACCCTCCTCCAGTTGACATTAGTGATGTGACACAGAAAACTTGAAAGTAGTAAAGTTGTACCCATGACTCAATTCTTTTCTGACTGTATCCTGGAATCCTGTCATTAAACTAGTACCCGAGCCCTAGTACCTGAGAGAGATTTCACAACTCTTCTCTTGAGGGAAAAAAATCATTGTAGCTCCAGAATTTTCTTATAAACCCCTAGGGTGATTAAGCATTGGTGCCTTTTTTCAAAATCAGCATTAAACAGTAGTTCTAGAATACCAAGTAAATAACAAAGGGAAAAATAAATGGGTCAAGTCTTAAATGATGGAAGTTTTAAATAAGGAAGAGAAAGAGATTATGAAGATTCTCCTTAGAAACGCTATCTTATTATATACAAGTGATGACAGGGAATAGGGTTTCAGAATTTGGAGGAACAGTATAACTCAGCATTCATTACCTTGGTGAGGTGTAGGTGAAAAGTTTATACGCCAAAAGCGGTTTGAAAATGAAGCATTGAGTACAGGTGAAAAACAAGCTTAGCTTACTTACATATTTGTGTATTAATGGAATCATTGTCTGCTAGAATTGCTAAAGCTCTAGACAGCTGAGTGATGGGAGTTCATTGGTGGCTTCGACAGTAATAATGAGGTAAAGGTTATAAGAAAAGTCAGTTGCAGTTTGTCAGAAAAAAAGTTGCCATACGTGTTCTCCATATACTCTTTTTCATCTCAAATTTTAGAAATATACCTCTCCATCTATTAAAGACGCAGATGCCACTTCTTTAGCGCTGTGACTGGGTAAGATTCAAATTATAAATGGGACATTTACCTTACATGGAACACCAAAGGCACAACCTGAATTTGAATGTGACATTGGCTTTAACACTCCTACTCTTAAAAACATGTGCTGGGAATTGCAATCTCTACATATCTTCAGAATTGATTTCTAATGTTGGCACAAAATCCATTTCGGACTTAGGTGTGCATGAAGAAAATAGAGCGATTGTTTTGTCCCTTCAATAAGCAAGTGAACTTTATCCCCCTAATTCGAGGCTCACAATAAAGTCTGCTGAATTTCCCCTAAGTAGTATCAGTAATTGGGAGAGAGAGGGACTTCAGGTCTCAGGATAATCAGCAGGTAGTGTGACCTGTCTCCTGAAGCAGGGCATCGTGTGACATTCTCCCATTTCAATCCTCCCATCTTTCTGTGGTTTTCCCTTTTATAAGTACTTAGTGATATGTAAAATGTGTTTACACAAACATAATCATTTTTTTAAAAAAATCCGTTTTAAAGCTGGCTTTTAAAAATGGTTTCCAAAAGAGACAAGTGATGAACACCACTCACTTATAAAGATATATCCCTTCTGGTGAGAAATAAGGAAGAAACATTTTTTTCCTGGTTCACAAAGCACAGATTTTCCTTTCGGTTTCCATAGCCATTTGATATGAGATCAGTCCCCTGGAATGTGATCAAACGAAAACATCTGCAGCACTGTCCTGTGGATTTCTGCATAGAGTTCTTCTGTTTGTTTTCTGTTACTCTTTAGGCGGGAGACCCCAAAATATGCATCTCTCTTTTCAATGCCTCACAGATTTGTTTGTTTAAGCCGAACCCTTTTATTCGTCCATACTTTTTAGGGAAGGAGGATAACTTCTTCAGAAGATGTGTGTCAGGAAATTGATGCACAGAAGATGAAGGGGGAAATGTGCCATGGCTGCAAATTCTGGATCCTGTTTCCGGGGGTTCTTCATTCGTAAAGTAAATTGCAATTTACCATGCTTTAGGCACTTTGCTATGCCCTAGATAGCACAACATTTGAAATTTTCATCCTGTCATTTCCTCCGGGGTAATTTCACATGACTTTAGTTTTCTAGAGATTGTGAGATAATGTGCATCATTTATTTTATTGTTATTCTAAAATTAACCTAGTATATAAAACATGGGCAAAAATAACGAATATCCAATACATGCATGTGCTTATCTTTTAGGCAAGAAGGATAAAATGAAGGAAAACTCATTTAGTATGTAAAGTTTATTAAAGAGTAGAAAAGAACTGAATCCAATATGACAATACTGGACAAAACTAGCTAGTGTAAGCAAAGGTCACTGTCACTATCATCCCGTTGCTCATTGATTTATTCGAGCGGGCACCAGTAACGTCTCTCATTGAGAGACTTATTGTTACTATTTTTGGCATATCCAATACACACGCGTAGCTTGCCAGGCTCTGCCACACCGGCTCGATACTCTCAGTAGCTTGCCGGGCTCTCTGAGAGGGGCAGAGGAATCGAACACTGGTCCGCGGTGTGAAAGGCAAATGCCCAACCGCTATGCTATCACTCCAGCCCAGTAAGCAAAGGTATTGATTATAATATTGTCCCTATACTTGAAAAGCTTTTAATGATTTCAGGACATGTTGAGTATATTTCTCAAATTTTTCTGAACAGCTTCAATATTTATGATACTTTCTTGGCTCCCACGTACACTAGATTTTATAATCTCTGCATTTTAATAATATGGTTTAAAAGTTGTGAGTTATTTCAGACAAGCTTATTGCTATTAAATAATGACAACAAATCAAGAGAAGGTAAGCGGTTTATTGTGCTCAGGTGTTATGTTGTCCATATATTAGATGATTCTGAGATATGTAAAATTTCTTATTGATTGAGATTCTGTGGTTTTCAATACTGTTAATAATGATTTCTCATGCACATAAGTCTAAAAACACACCCATCACCAATGTACCCACCTCCCACCCCCAGTGAACCCAGCCTCTCTTTCTTTCAATTCTCCTCCCCACCAACTCAATTGTGTTGGTCAGTTCTTCCATTTTGTTGCCTATGGCCTTTGTTATTACTTTGCTGTGTAACTTTAATTTCCAGATATGAGAGAGATCATTCTGCATCTGTCCATCACATTCTGACTGAGTTCACTCAGTTTGATATCCTCTAGTCCCACCCATCACTTGTATCATTTGTCACTTGTTATCCCGTTACTCATAGATTTGATCAAGGAGGCACCATTCGTCCCTGTTGCTAGTGTAGCCTAATGGTGTCTCTCGCTCTAGGAACATTAAGAGCCTAAACTGTTCATCCAGGGTTTTGACGAAAAAGTCTGACCATTTCGTAGGTGGGTAGCCACGTGTTTTTTGACGTCCCATGGAATCCAGTTGGTAACAACTCTAGTCCAGAGGTCATCTCCAAATTGCATTGTGTGTCCGGCCCATCTGATTTTTGATGCCTTGGCAAGTGAGACAGCATCCCTGATTCTCGATCGCAAACAGAGGTCAGAACTCCGGATTCCTTCTCTCACTTGAGTGAAACGTGGTACTCCAAGCAGAGTTCTTTCGATTCCTCTTTGGGTGATCCGAATAGCGTTCTCATCCTGGTTTTTTAGGGCCTAGGTCTCTGAGGCATATGTTAGTGAAGGAAGAATGGTGGAATCAAAAATATGTGGCCGGAGCCAGAGGTTCTTCATCCTCTTAACTTCATTCATGCTCTTGAAGGCACTCCACGCCACTCTCTTCCTCCTGTGCAGTTCAGGTGCCAAATCATTCGTCATGTTGAGTTTTCAACCTAGGTACACATAGCTGCTGCATTTGGAGATGTTCGTTCTGTTGAGAGCAAATGGAATGTCAGGAACTAGTCCATTTCTCATGAACATTGTCTTTGTGAGATTCAGCTGCAATCTGACCTTTCCACACTCAGGGTCGAAGTCGTCCAGCATTCATGCTGCTTGGCTAATGTTTGGTGTTATTAGAACGGTGTCATCAGCGAAGTGGAGGTGGTGTAGTTGCCAACCATCTATCTTCACTCCCATTCCTTCCCATTCCAATCATTGCATGACCTTCTCAAGGGTGGCACTGAAGAGTTTCGGTGAAATGGAATCACCTTGCCGAACCCTCCCTTAATGTTGATGATCACTTCTTAGAATGGTGAGATCCTGGTGGTGAATCTGTAATGCACCTCACGGAGGATCCTGATGTACTGAGTTTGAATGCCCTATTTGGCTAGGGCTTCGATGACTGCTTCAGTCTGAACAGAATCAAAAGCCTTCTTTAAATCAATGAACGTTAGGCAGAGCAGCATCTTGAGCTCTTGAGAAACCACAATGAGCTTGGTCACCATGTGGATATGTTCGATTTGCTGAATCCTTTTCGGAACCCGGCTTGCTTGCATGGTTGGCCTTTGTCTAGTGTTCTGCCATTCCTATTCAGTATGACTCGAGTGAATAACTTGTAGAGGATGGACAACAGGCAGATCAAGTGATAGCTCCAATGTCATGGATATCTCCCTTCTTGTGCATCATAATAGCTCCATCCATTGGGATGGAACCTTGCATTTGATAGATAGCGTGTGAAGAGCCGAGTCAGTGTATTGACGAGTACTGACAGCAGATTCTTCAAGTGTTGGGGTCTTACCTTGTCTGGACTGGGTACTGTATTTTTCTTTACCTACTAAATGGTGTGTCACATTTCAGAATGGAGAACGCTGGAACGATATATACATCCTGAAAAATTTGGTATGTGGGCAGGTGGACAAGGCTATCAAAGAGATCTGAGTAGAAATCGTGGATAACCTTTTCCATTGCCCTTCTGGAAAATGTGATAGATCCATCAGGATGTTGGAGGGCAGTTATCTCAGTCTTATAATTGGCTAAGGACAGGCCGGCATTGCAAATACTTTTCCCAGCTTCTGCCGCATTGGCCAACACTGCTGCTCTTCTCTTTTTGAGGTCTTCCTTTATCACTTCTCTGCACAGCTTTGCAAGCTCAGACGTTAGCTTGTGATTGCCTGAGGATCGCGCCAGATCACGTTGGTGAATGAGCTGGAGAGTTTCTGAAGACAGGAGTCTTTTTGTGGCTTTCTCTCTCTCTCGGCATTCTTCGAACAATCATGAAGGTTCTGAACCAGCTGATTGTATTCCTCATCGATGTTGTCAGCGATGGCATCTTCCCATATTGCTGCAATAGTGCCAAAGAGCTCCCAGATGGTGGTCATTCTGGGAGTTCTCTTCTTAAACTTTACAGCTCTTTCTACCTGCTCTGTGAAGTAGAATTTTGCACGAAGGAGACAGTGGTCTTATCCCGTTTTTAATTTTTGGACAACAGCGACATTAGTCAGACAAAACTGTCGATTGAATATGATGTGGTCAATTTCTTTGTGGAACTGTCCACCGGGATACTCCCATGTCCAACATTTAGATTCGGCCTTCTGGAACTGTGAGTTACCATGGATGGTCTTGGTCTACATGATGAACTCAGACAATCTCTCACCCTGTTTGTCCCATTCTAGGCTGTGGGTCCCGATGCGGAGTTCTTCGGGTGATCTTCTCGGTCCTATCTTGGCATTAAAATCACCAACAATGAACTTGTAGAAGGTCCCATGCATATTGAGGAATATTGCATGATTCTGTTCTTTCTTGGATCTTCATAGAACCCCATTGTGTATGTATACCACAACTACATCATCCACTCATCTGTGCTTAGGGATTTGTGTTATTTCCATACCTTGCTATTTTAAGTGTGGCAATGAGCATAGATGTGTGTATGTATATGCATATATATGTTTTTAATTAATGTTTTTGTGTTTTGGAGATAGATGCCAAGATGTGGAATCACTGGATTTAATGATAGTTCTATTCCTATTTTTTGGGAGATTGCTTTCTGTGGAGGCTGAATCAGATAACATTTCCACCAACAGTAGGTGAGAGTTCCTGGTGAGAACCCTGCCAACACAGGCTGTTTTTGATATGTGCCATTCAAACAGGTGTTAGATGATATCTTATTGTTTTAATTTGCCTTTTCTGATTAGGAGATTTATAACTACCATTGCCAAATGACAGATGTCTAAATCAAATGTCCTGGATATTGTGAGCCGCCATGCCCAAGGCCATAAAGATGAAAAAAAGTAAGACTAGAAATTGAACCCAGGGAATGTGACTCAAAAAAAAGTTGAAACTTAAGCATATGGTTTCTAACATGTAATTGTCATGTATGTTCATCTTATAAATTTGCATAGAACTTTTCATAAATCCCTGTTAAGGTTGAATTGAAATATTTAAGAAGTAGATTCAGTACTCCCTCCAGAAGGCATTTATTAGGGGTATTCTGTGCTCGCTATACATTTTTCTGGGTGCAGAAGAGTCAGGTATGAGCAAGACAAAGACTCCACAGATTTAGAGATCTTGTGTAGTGTAGATGAAAATGATGAATCACTAGTTACCTGGTGTATTCACTGGCAATTTAGTGAATTGTTTTTATGAAGCAAGGAATGAATTGAATAATGTAGTTTTAGACCTTAAAACTAAGAATTTGTCATTAGTTTTCATCATTATTGTGCAAGAACTGTCTTTTCATGTTAGCATTCCTCTAAAACTAATACCCTCTAGTTGCGCAAAAATTTTTTTGTTGAAAGATTGATATGGACTTTAAAAATTCTTGTTTTCTGTAGTTGAAGAGGCCATTTGTTCTTGTGAGTGACATGATCCAAGACTGATTCTAAAGAATTAACCTTTTTTTTCCTGAGTAATTTTATAGCTTTCTTGATCAAGAATGTGAAATTTCAAAGCAGTGCAGTGCATAAACAAATGCTGGATTAATAAAGGTGTCCAAATACTTTTTATTAACTAAAAATAAGACTCCAGATTAATTTTAAAAAATAAAAGCATGACTTCATGCTCTGTGTTTTAAAAATAATTTGCCGTTTATAAATGAATACTTGGTGATTCAGAACCTCATTCCATATTTCTTTGGAACACTTAGTTCTTGAAAGTTATTACTCTTCACTTTATTAAACACTAATCACTCCCTCCACAAGATGGAAATTTTTCCAATGCTTCTTTTCATTTTGTATTTTATGTGTTTTGAAAAGATACTGTACTTTTTTTAGGTTGCATCAATTTTTTTAAAAGCCTATAGTTAATGACTTGACAAATTGCTGGCCAAGCCATGACAGGTGACATAATGTCAGAACTCGGTTGTCAAGGGACATAGATAAGGAGCCCAGAGAAAGACAGCCTCGTTCCATGGACATCTATCAGCATGTGCCAGTGGGTGAGCAGTGACGTGCACATGAGAATCCAGCCTTGTTTTAAGGAATATGAACTTTTACAGTTGGAAATGGGTGTTCCTCTAATTTCACAGAGTGATTATAAAAAGGATTGGTCACTAAGAGACTTAACTGTTTTTCCTTGACTTTTGTAAGTGTGGAACTGGAGTACATTTTGGACCAGAAAGTAGACTTCTGGAAACTAGTCAATTAGTTCTTTCAGTGATTTTGTTGTTCTCCTTATGCATGGGCTGGCCTAGGTAGTCTTAGTCCTTGTTCGAAAAGCACGTTGTCCTCCTGAAAAGATGGAGTGATACCCTTAGGTAGGAAGGTCTCAAATCAAATATCACAGAATGCTATGAAGTAATAAAGAGCTGGGGGGATGAGAGCTAGTTTTCTGGCATGGGACGGTCTGGAAAGGAGATTTACTGAGCTTAACAGAATCCTACCAGTTCAAGCAGGGAGCTCTGTATTTTCTTCTGATTCCTCGCCCCCTACCCAAATGCAATTTGTTTTATTGTTAACTAAATGCATGCTACTACTTTAACCACAAGGAGTTAGTGTGATCAGAAATGTATAAAGGGGGAAAAAAGCAAGGGTGCTCTAATAGAATTACAGATACATGGCTTCTCACATTCCTCACATCCCTAATGCCAAAGACTAAAGAAGTATCTTCTTTAATGAAACAGGGAATTGTAAAGAAAACCATTTGTACTTTCAGAAAATCTTGCATTTCTATTCAAAAATTATAATTGCTAATATATGATAGAAGGATTTAAAACTCTCCATGGCACATCAGAAGTCATTTCTAGCCTTTCATGAGACTATGAAATCTCTATGGTTCCATATGCATTCACTTTATCCCTGCAATATGCACTGTGATTCCAATGGAAGTAACCAGAAGAACTTGGGTAATATTAGGCTATGAGAATTCACAGAGAAAGTATTTTGGCTACTGATAACCTTTTGGCTCAATTATATTCTTCATTCTTCTCTAAACTTATATCCATAGTGATTTCAGGTGCCACTGATAAACAGTTTTAAAGCATACAAACTATTCCAGGCTGCCTCATGAGCCTCATGTATATATATACACATAACAGATGTAAGCTATTATTTGTTTTTTTGTCTTTTATCAAACTATTATAAGTTTATTTCTTTTTATACAGGAGTCATACCTCACACGGTGCTTGGGTGTCCTGCATGTAAAGTTTGTGCCAATTCTGTTGTTCTATCTTCCCATACCTCAAATTACTGTAATTTTAATCATTTATTGATGAATATAAATTTATATTTGGTTAAAAACACAGGCCCTTCTGTAAATGAAACCGGAAAGAGAGCTTTTTTCCCTTAAGCTGGAAAAGAATATCCGATTTACAAAAACTACAGAATACACAGATGTCAGGATTAAGCCCTAATCTTCAGAAACTTTGTAATGTTCAACACAAACACTAATAAAGTGAAGCTGTGGAAGGCATGGAAGAAGCTCTGGAATGATCATAGAGAAACAACTTCTCTCTTTCTGATCTATGGTCTTATATCTATGCTATGATGGTCTCCTTTAATTCCAAATTCCTTGTAAAAATTTGTTGATCTTAATTTTACTACAATTTTGCATCTTTTTTTCTCTCAATAGAGCCCTTTAATGGGACATTATTACTTCAAGCCACTGAGAATTGTGGTTTGTTTCTTTCTAGAGTCAAAACTTGCTTATCCTTACTAATTTAGTCACCTCCCTTGTGCAAAAGATGCATTAATGAATGTAGCATTCATATTCAGGAAGCTCATATTGGAAATCTAACTGGGACTAGGGATTTCTGGAGTTTATTCCTTCCAATTTTTTGGCTTGATCATTACCCCGTCTTAACATATAACCACACATTCATTCAGCCAATTTATCATAAAATGCTCTGAAATGCTCTGATCTTCTCTCTCTAGGCTACTGTCTTGGAGAGCAAATAGATTGCCCATTTCCATAATGAATTCAATAGTGTAATTTCTCCAATAGGTTCTCACTAATCTATAAAAATGCAATAACTGGACTCATTTCAAGCATTCATGTCACAAATTTCCTGACAGAACTGACACTGATTGGCAGAATCGTTGCTGCCGAAAATAGGGGCCAAAACTAGAAGCAAGTGAAGCCAATGATTTTGCTTTATTCTTGTCTTTGTGAGTGGAAAAATGTGACAGATGTACTCATGTGCTTTAAAAAGAAAGCGCCCCTGCTCTACTGCTTTTCCCATCTGAAATCCTTTCCTCAAACTCATTAGAGCTCTTATTCCAGTAACTTTCTGAAAATTCAGCACAGCAAGCTGCATGAGTTTGTAGGTAGGGTCATTTTAGCCTAAAGTCACAAAGTGGATTCATTCTTAGCTGTCACATAGATATTTGTTTGTCAGTGTCCAGCCTAAATTGCTTTCTGGTTCTGTGTTATTAGTGTTTGTTCTGTATGTTATCTTCTCAATGGTTACATGATCACGTTTTCTCTGCCTATATATTCCTAGCGTTCCCAAATAGAGAAGCTGCCTGCCTACTTTTACTCTAATGATTCCTTTTGCTGCATAATTTCCTATTCTGTTTAATGGGATAATTGTAGAAGAAGATTCATGAGACATAATCTGTTCAATAAATGTGTGCTGCTATTTCTGCCAAAGTTCCCCCAAATAGTTATCCCAATATGATTAATTTATCATGTTTTCCCCTAAATCAATCCCTCTTTATACATCCCCCGACTTGGTTAGTGTGATTTTATTCCATACAGGTAAATGCTAGACTCTAATCATATCTAAGATTGAATTCTTTTGCTCCCCTGCATATATAATACAAAGTTCCCTTTATTGAGACTATGATTATTTTGGGACAATTTTTCCTTCTCCCTCCCCACTATCATTTTCCTCAAGTTTAAATCTTCATTTATGGCACAGAATAGGTATGTTTTGTGCCTTGGTTGTCTCTGTAACAACTTTCCTAATGACACTGACCATATTGAAACATACCCAGTAGTTTAAATACCAGTCTTCCTTCAGAACTACAAGATTTCAAAAACAGACCATCATATATGTGTTTCAGTGTCTGCAGATCCTCGGACAGGGCCCATTAACTAGTAAGCATGAAGAAGCTTTTGATAAATGGCTGCTGGATGAAAAGTTTTTAAATTAGTCAATCAGCTGCCACTCTCTCCTCCTGTATACCAACAGCCAACCCAAGATGTTAAGTTGTTGAAGAACAGTCCTGTATATGAAAATTTAAAAATCAAAAATACTTATAATCTATTTCTTAATTAATAAGTTGCATCTTTAGCCTGATCTTCAAAACTCTTCTCTGTGTAAAAACACAAAAAAATAAAAGGGAGAGGGGGATACAGCACCAGGCACTGGGCAGCGGCGCACTATCTCTCCCGCCGCCCGCGTTCAGTAGTCTCCAGTTGCTTGCCCCACCCCAGGGAGGTTGATGGCAATGATGAGGCAGGCGAAGGGAGGAACAGAGCCAGGCTGTTTGGTCTCAGTTGCAGTTTATTCCATTCCCATCTCCATTCTCCTCTGATCCTCCTCCTGCTTCTTCCTCCCCCATGCTACTTCATTCTCCTTCTCCTCTGGATCTGGATCTCGATCTAGCTTCTCCAGATCTGGCACTGGGACCGGCCCTGGGACTGGCAGAAACTGACCCCCAGCCCACTCTCACAGCCTAGTTAAATCCCCCAGCATGAGGGGTTGGGGTTTACACATAGGTGTGGTCACAATCAATGGGGGTAAAGTTCTTTCCCTCAGGGGATGCTTCTTCTAGGACAAATTCTCTTTCAGCAGGACACCCACCCAAGAACGGAATCCCATTGGTGTGGTTCTCCTCTCATTGTCCAACTAACATATAAGCATTCATAATATTAATCATTTTGTATGGACATAGCAAGAGATGCATTAAGCTTACAGAATTGCTCTCCTGCGGTCATCTTGATCTCATACTACAGTGCTCAGGCCAGATTAGTCTTTTCTATCTCTAGTAGGGTCCTAGTCTCATTGTTGCTTTTGGATCATGACATGACATGTCCATGACCAAGCTCTTAACATATAGTTAAGCATTAGGCACTTTGGCCAGGCCCATCTCGATGCCAGGGTAGCACATAACTCACCGCTTGCCCTGGGTCCGTCCTGTCCCTCGTCGGGACCCTGCTTTTGGGGGTGCTAGGAAGTAAGGGCAGCTAAGGCTTAAGTCAAGAAAGCAGATGCCTGGGAGTGAATAATATTTGAAGCCAATTAAATCCCATGTTACCAAAGCATATTAACAATTGTCTTTCTTTGTCCATACTATAACGACATTGTTTTAAAGTAAATTATCCAAAAGACATAAGGAGAGGAGAAAGGCAATATTAACTTACAATACAAGTTCACTGTCCTAGCAAGGTCTGACCTTACAAATTAACAGAGTCTGATTAGGGGGAGAGCTAATAAACTGGTAGAAGTGGTTACAGATAAACAAAGGAATAGAAGTGACTCGGGAGCACTTTGATGGGTGTGACTGATATACCTAAGCTCCTAGTGGCAAGGGGAGCAGGACATACCAATGTAGTCTAGAGTAGTTTAGAGATTATTACCAGATAAGCCAAAACTCTGTGGCAAGGGAGAAAGGACAAACCAATGATATCCTACACTTCTCAATATTCATGATTTTGCAAATCTTTCCCAAATCATAACGTTAGAAAACAGAACAAAGTTCAACAATACTATTTGGCTTTTCTTCTTATGTGGTTTGCTCATGTATTGCCTCGACCTCAAGTTATATACCCCTCTTTTATTTATCTTCAGGTACCATTTTTATGTACTACAACAGTTATTGTACCCCTCTATTCTCAGATCCTTTTGTTGTTCTTAACCCCGTTTTAGACACTGTGTACCAGAGACTATACAGATCTAGATGACGTGACAATACTTTAAATGAGCTCAATTCTGGTAGATAGACAACTTTGCAAACTCTTAGAATAGAAATGTGCATGCAGAAATGCAGATAGTACTCTGGAACTCCTTACTACAGGCAGGAGATGCTTCTAAGCATGTCTGCCTTCAACACACTCTAACTTATGAAGCCCCCAGCATCTGTATCTTGTAGTTTAATGTCACTTTTAGAGAAATAAACATTTCTTTCCCTAAGAAAGTTGGATGCAATGAAGTGGATGCAATGAACATATGCAGAAGATCTTGAGTCTTTGAGATGTAGCAGCACTGTAGCTCTGTCGTCCCATTATTCATCGGCTTGCTTGAGCGGGCACCAGTAACATCTCCATTGTGAGAACCTTTGAGATACATGACAATATTTTGAGAGGAGCTCAAGGGTGCAAATATTTAAAATAGGTATTTTAATCATATACAAGACTGATTTTATGTGGCTGTAATAATCAGAAAATTAATTTTAAAAGGACTCCAGATAAACTGTAAAGAAACAGTGACAATATTGATGAAAACTTGAAACAAAAAATCTGACTACAAAAAAACATCACCAGGAGGGCAGTCTGGCAGGAGCATTCAGTTTCCCAGGAGAGCAGATAACAGGGTCTCCATTTACTTAGGCAAAATGTTTTCACAAGTATGACTTTTTAAAATTTATTTATATGTAGCTGAGCTCATAATACCATGATTACAGAGATATAAGTTTACTACAGGCCTCTACTAAATTGTTTTTTTTGCTTTTTGGGTCACACCCAGTGATTCACAGGGGTTACTCCTGGCTCTGCAGTCAGGAATTACCCCTGACGGTGCTCAGGGGACAATATGGGATGCTGGGAATCAAACCCTGGTCGGCCACATGCAAGGCAAACACCCTACTCGCTGTGCTATTGCTCCAGCCCCAGCCTCTACTAATTTAAGATGGCAGAAAACTTGCTCTTCTTCCCCAATGATAACTGTGAAACTATGATGCAGATTTTAAAACATGAATGAATTTAATGAGAATTAATTTTTTAATTACAATAGAGCTTTAGGAAAGCTGTGCTTCAGTGTCTGCAGATGAGAGGTAGAAACAATGGAAAAAGCACTGGGTTCAAAATTTGCCTGCAGCTGGCACTTGAGCTGGGACTGTAGCCTTTAGATATATGGTTTCAGGTGAGACATTCAAAAACAGTAATTTGAAAAATTATTTCTCAGCATAAAATGTGGAAAATGATATCTGATTACAGTTGATATAAATTTGGGCTACATGTGAAAGTGCTTTATAAGTGGCATTGTGCTGTATAATTGCTATTTACTAATATGAATGTGGTTTTCCTTAACTTCACTTTCGTTGTGATTTCTGAGATATGTCACATAAGAGGAGTGTATTCCCTACTAAGTGAATGTATTTTTTCCCAACACAATAATAGTTAATTCCTCAAATCTGAATTGCTGCAGCACTGATTCATTTATTTAAATGACTGAACTGAATCAAGGTGTCATCTTGTTAGTTGTTGCTTTCATCATTACAAGTAATTAGAATCAATTATGCAGTCATCTATTTGATTGTTTGACAACTTTGACTTTTTGCAACTAAAATAATTGCCTTGGCTACGATTTTACGTTTTTGGTCAATCCTGAATAATCTCCTAACATCATTTTAATGATTTTTTTCTTCTTCTGAGAGTTAAAGCATATCTGATTGAAATAACAACACAAAAGATAAGAAAGGGCTTAAATAATATTCTGTAATGTGTGTGTCCTGAAGGAATAAAAGAGACAATTTATATCATCAAATCTTTCCCAGAAGCGTAAGTAAATCATTAAATGAAGTTGAGGTCATTTAGAGGCTGGGGAAAATATATTGCTAATAATCAACAATCAAGAATAAACAAAGCCACACAGACCCTTGAGTCGATTATGAATATGAACTAGGACAAGCATTTGAAGGGGTTAATGAAGAGGCAGAATTCAAAATGAGAACTTTGAAGTTGACATTAAATACAACTGAACTTCTATTTTGTGTGACATTCATGATGATTACTGTGAGTGTAAATGCCTGGTCCCAGTTTTCTTTGTGGCCCAAATAAACATCTCTGATCTTCACTACTTTTCTTTCAGACTCAGTATGCTGTGACTCTCCAAATCCCCTGTGCTCCTATCTGGTTTCTCATAGTAGCATCAAGTCTTATGCTATGCGCTATAGCATTTGCTCTGCTGTTCCTCCCCTCCCCTTTTTTAGGGGGAGCTGCTCTTTTAAAATAAATGTTTTATCAGCTTGTTTTTTTTTTACCAAAGACTTTGAACAAATAAAATCTGGGCTAGCAAATATAGTTGCACAAATATAGTAGCACCTACAGAAATTATACCTATGAACACATTCCGAGCCACATACACACAATCGCCCAGGGCCAGAGTGACATTTCAGCCAATAGGGTGTTTGCCTTGTATGCAGCAGACCAGTTTCGATCTCTGACACCTCATATGGTCTCCGGAGGCCACCAGGAGTGATCCTTGAGTTTAGAGCCAAGTGTAGCCCTGAGCACTGGCGGGTGTGGTCCAAAACACAAAACAAAACAAAAAACAATCACCTCATGACCAGTTCTTCCCATTTATGCTCCATAAACTTTCTGAACCCATTGGTAAATGCTACAGATTGCATAAATTGCTTCAGATTGCATAAATGAAGGAGAAATCTTTCATTTAAATATATAATCACAATACAATTATTGTGCTTAAGTTGGATTCTTGAGGACATAGGTAAACTTTGTCCTCAAGTATCCATTGTTAAGAATGATGCTGAGGACCAGAGAGATAGTACTAGGTGTTAAGGCACCCATCTTGTATCTTGAACATGACTGACCCTTTCTTGCAATTCCAGGCACTGCATATGATGACCTGAGCACTACCCAAGAGTAATCCCTAAACACAGGACCATGAATAAGCCTGAATACTGCTGGGTGTGGTCCCCCAAAACAAAATTAAATAAGTAAATAAATCAAATTTATATATCATGCTTTGAAAATTGTTTAAAAAGTCTAAATAATGCAAGCATACAATAATGATTAATATGAAATAATTCTGTGCTTATTGAATGTATATATTTCTTCTTTATCTTTCCCTCCTGTTTTCCTGGTCATTCACTAATAAAATGGTTCAATACTTCCTAAGTACCAAGTCTCGTGGAAGATAAATTTTTATAATATGGCTTCTTCTATGTCTTTTAATTTTTATAAACTGGAGTCTCTCCTTTTCTCTTCCCTGGTACCGTGTTTCAAACATACGGGTGTCTAGCTACAGATTTCGCGTTCTTCCCATGATACTATGAAACTCTGAATTTCACTTCACAAGCACATCAATGTACCAATACCAATCTCAATGTACCAGCAGTGCAACTTTTCCTCAAAATCATGCCTTTAAGCAAAGAGAAACATTTAATGAGACTTTAGGTATGGAGTGGTGCTTACTAGGTGCCACTGTGGATTAATTAATAACAAGTCAAGTCAATGTCACCTCATCCTATAATTTTGTCAGGGTTCATTCTTCACTAGAATTGTGGATGAGCAGATAAACATAGAAAGAGTGTATGAGCCTCATTGTGAGAATTTTTTAAACTTTTGACAATAATTTATGATAGTGATAAAGAATTAAGAGTTTACATGAGTCAAATTATTCAAATGCCAAAACTCAACACCAATTAAAATTTTAAATGTGCAAGTAATCAATACTGCACTATACAATGCTAAATATGATGCTAAATATCAGCGATTTGGGGAGGAATGGTGAAGATATTGTATAGTTGGTAGGGCACTTGCCTTGCACTTACATTTGCCTTGGCACTTGTACAACTCACATTTGACCCCCCAGTATATCATATGGTCCCCAAGCTCTGCCCTGGAGCACTGTTGGATGTGCCCCACAACAAAGCAAAAAACAAATATTCATCTATTTTTAGGAAACAGAAGAAGAGAAGCAAGTAGGTCATGTTGAAGTTTGAATGAAGAGAGTGTGAATGACAGACCTCCTAAAAATACTTTTGAGATGAATGGCCTAAGAAAATAGAGATAAAATGTCTTACCCAGGCACAAGAAAATTTTGCAAGTGTTGATATTCTGCCTATTGCTTCTGTAAGTAAAAAATACATTTGGTCTCTGCTTCAGGATTTTGTTTTCTTCTACCACTATACATGAAACTGTGCAGACTAGATTCTTAGGTTGTTATTTGGGTAAAATATCAGACACTTCACAACTCTTCACATCTTCTAAAGACAGAAGTATCTGTAGAGGTTCAAAATCAAATTTTATTATCATTTTAAGATGAAGTTTACAGATCATTTGTATAGCCTTAATTCTTAATTATTTCTTAAGTGAAAAAGAAAATAATGGAGTTGATAATTTGATTTAATAGTAATATTTGTTAATAATAGGTACCTGGGTATTTCACAAATATGTGATAGATCCTTAATAGTTTTCACAAAAATATTTTTTGTACTTAAAACTCCAAAATACACATAAGACATAATTCACTCCTTGACATCATCCAGATGATGTCTGTGGATTTGCCTCTATCAGCAAGGGAAATAAGGCAAAAATAGATAACATAAAACTAAAGAACCTCTATACAGAAAAAAATAGCCAAAAACTGCAATGCAAACCACGAAATGTGAAAACATATTTTCCACTCACACTTTGACACATGATTTATACCCAAAAATTATGGTCCTTACACAACTCAGTAACACCAAAAAGTCCAATTCAACCAGAAATTTAAATACACACTTTTAGAAAAAAGATGTAGATGACCAACAAGATGATGAAAAACTGAGCATTTTCCCTTATTACTAGGGAAATAAGTGCAAACCACAATATAATATCACTGTACACACAAGAGAATGGCCTATTATATACAGGGGGATTATTTTAATTCTTTAAAATTATTTTAGTGTTTTTTTAATATTAATGGCCTATTTCCAAATTACTGTTGAAGTTATAGTGATAATGGAACCCATCCACATTGTTGGTGAGGACACAAATTGGTACATCCTCTCTAAACATGGCAGTGTAATTTCTTTAAGCAATTGAACTTTCAATTCAGAAGGGCAACGGATGTGGCTCAAACGGCAAAATCATTTTTTGGATGTATGTGATCTTGGGGTCAATCCCCAGCACCACCTTCTCCCTGCCTAGTACCACTGGGCATGACTCTGGGGTCACAGATTAGATTACCATTTGGAGTGTCCTTACCTGTCCCTTTAGTCCTGCTCTGTCAGGAGAGTTCCTGCTACCCAAACGTTCTAAGTGGTCCTGGTCCCCTGAACACCACCACACCTGTCCTTAACAATGAACCAAAAATTTTTAAATGGAACTATTAGTATTATTCAGCATGTGTACTCCAAGATATCTAGGCCAAGAAAACAGAAACACCAATTCAAATATACATGTATATATATGATATATATATATATATCACTGTATCACTGTCATCCTATTGATTATTGATTTGCTAGAGTGGGTCCAGTAACATCTCCATTAATCCTAGCCCTGAGATTTTAGCAGCCTCTCTTTACTCATCCTTCAAAATGGTGGTGCATTAGAGGCTCTTCAGGATCAGGGGAATGAGACCCATCATTGTTACTGTATTTGGCATATGAATATGTCACATGGAGCCAGGCTCTCCGTCCTTTTATATATATATATATATATATATAAATATATACATATGCACCTCTCTGTTATCTGCAGCACAATTCACAAATCCCCAGTGATGGAAAACAACCTAAGTTTCCATCAATGGATGATTGGAAAAGAAAAAAAGAAAATGGGGTATATACATATATACAATGGGTTAGGAATCAGCCATAAAAGGATGAAATCTTGCCATTTGCTAAAACGTGAATGGAACTTGGAGTATTTTTGCAAAACGCAAGAAGTCAGAAAGACAAACACTAAATGGTTTCACATGGACATAGACTATAAAGAAGCAGAAGACAAGCAAACAGAAGAAAACTAAAACAACCTTTATTCTATTACATCGGTTACCAGAAGGAAGGGGAAGTGGGGTAGATGATGGTGATTATGAGCTTTGGTGTTGGATGTGACCTGGTATAATACATTTGAACATGTGAAAAAGAAACTGAACTTCTAAAATACAGTGTTATAAATCGGTATTGCCTCAGTTTTAAAAATTGTGAATTACAAGTGTAGCACTGCACTGTAGCACTATCATCCCATTGTCATTGATTTGCTTGAGCGGACACCAGTAATGTCTCCATTGTGAGACTTGTTGTTACTATTTTTGGCATATCGAATACACCATGGGTAGCTTACCAGGCTCTGTCTTGCAGGTGGGATACTTTTGGTAGCTTGCTGGGCTCTACTAGAGGGATGGAGGAACTGAACCCAGGTTTGCTGCATGCTAACTCCCTACCCGCTGTGCTATCGCTCCAGTCCATTACAAGTGTACGTGATGTAAATTGAAGCAGAATAAGGACAGAGGGCTGAAGCAAAGCTATGAAAAAAATAGGGCATAAGATAAAGCTGAAGTAGTGGGAAGGATCAAACTACTGATCAATATGTAGTAATTGGGCCTCTATTGTAATTTAAATCAAACAGTACTAAATAAATTTAGGTAGTGGAGTAACATACCTCAGTAAGGTTTGTCACTCGTGAAATTTCTGGAGAGAGACAGTCTGAGTGAAACGTGCCCAGGTAATTCCAGATACTGATAAAATACATTCAAATTTTAATCAGTGTTCACATTTAATAGCAAATAGTAGAATTGTTCTGCTTTAAACATTTTTTGTTATACACATCCAGGGGAATCTTAGCTTACTGAGCCATTCTTACCTATAACCTATGGCATCACTTCTACTTGCCTCCTTGAATGCAGACATAGTTTCTGGAAGCAAATAAACGCATTATGAAGTCCTAACCTCATAAACTCAGGCCTTCACAGGGATGGAAAATGTCACCAAGAGTGTTAATAGAGCTATAAAGGATCCAAATCAAATAGCCCTTGGAAAAGATGAAGAAATACAGACTTTATCCTTTTTTGTTCTCAATAAGCATAGGAATAGAAGTTCTCTCCAAAAATTCCTTTTAGTTTATTTTTCAGATGATCTGAGATTAAGGAAACAAACAAAACAAGAAGAAAATTACAGCTTTAGGAACTGCCAGACTAAATAGCTCTTTCTGAAAAGACTAGTGCTTTCTTTTGGATACAGTTAAGTGCCAAAGCTATAATTTTCCATTTACTTTCTTTTGTCATTGTACACGTAGGGTATTTACCCCAATTTGATACCATTTGCTCTCTGTTGGGGGAAGTGTTACTGTAGAATCATATTAAACTGCATTTCTTTGAAAATACATTATAAAAACTATCTGTCACTCTTTTTTTTGACATAGGCCACTTTCTCATATAGAACTTGGTTGCCAAATTTTGAATTTCTGTGCAATTCAGCTCTAATGAATAGTGTTTTAAACTACTCTACTTTAAAATAGCATAGGCTATGTGTCTTAAAGTGCACATATTTCAAATAAAAATATCATTCTCCACTCTCATTGTTACTGTAATATCTCTGTGTCAGCTTTTGATTTAAATGATTGAGGGGGGATGCTTAATTTGAACAAAGTCACATAAATAGCAGGTGAGCTGGAGGACTTGGATATGATTTTTCTTGAAGTTGGGTAGTATAAATAGAAGCAAACAATGCACACTTTTTTTCTTAAACCAACTCAGTTTTTATTTTTTCTATAAGAGCCTGACAAGCTACCTATGGTGTATTCCATATGGCCAAAAACAGTAGCAACAAGTCTCACAATAGAGATGTTACTGGTGCCCGCTCGAGCAAGTCGATGAGCAACAGGAGGACAGTGCTACAGTGCTACAGTGCTGCTTTCCTTTACTACAGTTTTAAAATTTTAATCCTTGGACTGGAGAGATAGAGCAGGGAGGATAAGCACTTGCCTTGTGTGTGGCCAATCGTGGTTCCATCTTAGGCACAGCATATAGTCTTACGTGCATAGTCAGAAGTGACATCCTGAGCACAGAACCAGAAGTAAACCTGGCACATGACTGTGTCCTGAAGCCCTCCCAAAACAGCACTGTAGCACTGTCTGTAGCACTGTCTTCCCGTTGCCCTTCGATTTGCTCGAGCGGGTACCAGTAATGTTTCCATTGTGAGACTTGTTGTTACTGTTTTTTGCGTATCCAATACACCACAGGTAGTTTGCCTGGCTCTGCCGTACAGGCGGAATACTCTCGGTAGCTTGCTGGGCTCTCTGAGAGAGACGGAGGAATCGAATCTGGGTCGGCCACGTGCAAGGCAAACACCCTAGCCGCTGTGCTATCACTCCAGTCCCAAAACAGCAACAGCAAAAAATAATGTGACTGCTTAAACATCACATACTTTTTCATGAGTAATATGGCTATGCCTTAATTATAATACTAATTAGCCGTAGATTTACCTTTTTTGTTTTGTTTGTGTTTTGGGGTCACACCTGGGTGTCATAACCAGGGTTTACTTCTTGCTCTGTGGTCAGGGATTATTCCAAGTGGGTTGGGGGACCATATGTGTTGCCAAGGATCAAATTCAGGTCGGGAGTGTGCAAGGCAAATGCCCTATGCACTGTACAATCTCTCCAGCTCACAGTAGACTTAGTTTAATGCACAATATGTTGTAAATTTTTTCTCCAAAGGGTCTAGTTATCTTCTTGTAATAATATAGACTACTTAGATAAACAAAACACTTTCTACTGCTATTTTCTTTGGTCACAATGCTGAATATGTACATTATATAAAGTCAGCAATTTTCAGTAAAATCAGTTTTTTATACTGTAAAAATTACTTTATTTTCATTTCTTTCCCTCTTTTGATGGAACTGGTTGTTACTTTATTATATACATACCAGTGCTCTTTATTTATATTGCATTTTAACCTTTTACCAGATGAGTGATAGAAAACGTTCTCTCCCTCTGTGGGGTATATTTTTTTCTGGTCATCATTTCTTTTGCATTACAGAAGCTTCTTTGTTTTATACAGTCCATTTTATCTTTACTTCTGTTTTCTTGGCCAGTGGTTTAGTAGCATTAAAGATACAGTTAGGTTCAATGTCATGATGTGCTATACCTATATTTTTCTCAATCTAATTTATTGATTTATGCATGATATTGAGGTCTTCATGCATGAAATCCATTAATAGCATTGTAAATCATGTTGCCTAAAATAAAATTAAATAAATATAATTTTATTTAAAAATTGTGTTTTTTCCTTAACTGAGGTAGTGTGGTTTATTGTTAAATATACTTTTCATACATACATTTGTCCAACACTAACCCACCATGAGTGCATCCAATTTCCTTCACTAATGTCCCATGGAACCCTCTCATTTACCCACCAACCCTCCTGCCCTGGGTAAACCCAGTTTTGTGACAAATTCTCCAGTTTTGATGCCTTTGGCTATCTGTTGTTCCCATACTCTTTCTTTACTGTTTTTTTACTCTGTTGTTCCCTCCCTGTGTTTCTTTATATCCCACATATGATAGATACTGCAGGAGGTGAGACCAACATACAGATTGTTGAATAAAGCTAAACTCCTGAAATTCTACAAAATTATAAGGGGACAAAAAGCAATTTTTAAAACCAACTTATCCTCCCCTTACAATTTTGTGGAATTTCAGGAGTTTAGCTTTATTCAACATCTGTATGTTGGTCTCACCCCCTGAAGTATCTATCATATCTGGGATATGAAGAAACACAGGGAGGGAACAACATAGTATAAAGCAGTAAAGAAACAGTATGGGAACAACAAATAGCCAAAGGCATCAAAATTGGAGAACTTTTCACAAAACTACACAATGGAATACTATGCAGCTGTTAGAAAAGATGAAGTCATGAAATTTGCATATAGGTGGAGCAACATGGAAAGTATCATGTTAAGTGAAATGAGTCAGAAAGAGAGGGATAGACACAGAAAGATTGCACTCATTTGTGGAATGTAAAGTAACAGAATGGGAGACTAACACCCAAGAGCAGCAGAGATAAGTACCAGGAGGATTACTCCACAGCTTAGAAGCCAGCCTCGCATGCTGGGGATAAAGGCAGCCCAGATAGAGAGGGGACCACCAAGTAAAGGGTGCTAGGAGGGCCCGCTCGGGATGGGAGAGGCAGGCTGAAAGTGGACTATAGACCGAACATGATGGCCACTTAATAGCTCTACTGCAAACGACAACACTCAACAGGAGAGAGAGAGCAAAAGGGAATGCCCTGCCACAGAGGCAGGGTGGGGTGTGGTGGGGGAGGGTAACAGGGTGGGAGTGGTGGGAAGGATGCAGGGACCATTGGTGGTGGAAAATGGACATCGGTGGAGGGATGGGTACTTGATAATAAATAAATAAATAAATAAATAAATAAATAAATTATTGCTCTTTGTTTGTTTTAGGGCCACACTCAGGGTGCTCAAGGATTACTCCTGGCATTGCTTGAGGGACCAAATATAGTGCTGCATATTGAACCCAGTCACATGCAATGTAAGTGCCTTAACCACTGTGCTATCTCTGGACTAAAAAATAGTCTTCTTTTTTTTTCGGGGGGGAGTGACCTATCTTTTTCTACAGATGTATACATTTTTAAAGATAATTGATTAATTTATGCTAGTATATTTTAAAGTTTGAAATAGATAAATCTTATAACTATAGAATTTGGTAAGCGGAGAGAAGAATTAAGCAGTATAAAAAATCTGAATAGCCCTACAAAAGTATGTGTGTTTTGTTACAAAATAATATAGATTATGTTTTAGTGTCTGTATCAATAAGTAAAAGAAAAAAGCTCTATAGTTTTAAAAAATATCACCTGAATATACATAGAAAGACATTCAAAATGAATTAAATATTAATTTATTATGTTAAACCTATAAAGCCCTTAGGCTAGGAATAAATAGACCTTTAATAATTTAGTAGCAGGCAACCAATAAGAGCCATCAGTGAGTGCCATATGCAGTGGCAAAGTGTTGAGAAGTCTGACTTGTTTTTTAAAGAAGCTTCTTGCATAACTGGCTTCAAAGCTATGAATTCCCTACACTGTTGCTTGTCCATAAACCATTGTATCATTCCTTCATATATTAATAATAATCTTACTGGATAGAGTGTTCTTGGTGAGGTGTTCATTTAATTTGAATTTTTTTAAATACTGTATCCCATCATTCTATTCTGGCTCATAGAGTCTCATTGGATAGATATCCTGTGAATTTTTGGGGCTTTCCTCTCTTTATATTGTTTCTCTGTCTTTGGTTTTTGTCATTCTGATTACAAAGGGTCTTGAAATCTTTCTATTTGAGTCTTTTTCTCTGGGATCCATTGGCCTTCTTGGATCTGAGTGCATGCATTACTTGGCTCAGGAAAATTCTTATATATGATTTATTTTGACTAGTGGTTCTTCCCTAATTCTCTTTCATGTCCCTCAGGGAATCTGGTGGTCCTAATACTTTTTCTCTTGAGTTCATCCCATTGTTCTCTGGTGTGTTGTCATTTTCTTTTGTTCCCTAGAGGTTTCTTGTCTCATCTTGGAGCTCACCAAACTTTCCTCAACTACTGTTGTTCTGTGTAAGATAACATTGGTTTGTACTTCCTCCCTTGCCACAAGAACTTTAGGTTTAAGTGCTCTGGAGACACTCCCATTCCTACATTTATCTGCAAACTCTTCTTTGCACCCTCCTTCCCAACCAGTTAATCACCTTTTCCCTAATCAGATTCTGTTATCTTGTAAGATCAGATCCTTCTAAGGACTCTGAACTTGTATTGTAAGTTATATCTTTTGCATAGTTTACCTTAAGGCAATGTCCTTTCTGTACGGACACAGGAAGACAGTTAATATTATGCTTTGTAACTTGGGAGTTGATTGACTCCAAATAATATTTACTCCTGGGATCTGCTTGCCCTAGCATCCCAAAAGCAGTGTCCCGAGGAGGGATGGAATGGACCCAGGGCAAGCTGTGAGCTACCCTGGCATCGAAATGGGCCAGGCCAAAGCGCCATGATACTCAACTATAAGTTGAGGGCATGATCATGGACAATGCTGTCATGATCCAAAGGTAATGATGAGACTAGGACTCTGCTGGGGTTAGGAAGATTAACTGGCCTGAGGACTGTGGTTTGGAATGTATAGTGAGATGTCTTCAGGAAGAGCCAAACTTTAAGCTTATACTGTGCTCACACAGAATGACATTGCTAGAAATATTAGAAGTAGATTTACTACAACTGTTTAAGTGGATTACTAGCTGAGAAAAGGAGAAAGCGACACACCCTTGTTTGGATCCCACCCTTGAGCAGATCTCCTAGTAATCTTAGATGAGATTTTGTCCTTGAGAAATGGTCTTACCTCTTTGTTGAGGTGTTAATGTTCCGACCCACCTTTGTGTTGCCACCCTATGGGATTGCTACATAAACTAAGACTGTAAGAGAAGCAGGGGGAGACAGAAGAAGGCAGCGGAGACAGAAGAAGTAGACGATACATGGGAAGACACAGAAACACGGGAGAAGACACAGAAGTAGGGGGAACACACAGGTGAGAGAGAGAGGAGAGAAAAGAGAGAGAGAGGAGAGAGGAGAAGAAAGAGAGGAGAGAGGAGAAGAAAGAGAGGAGAGAGGAGAAGAAAGAAAGGAGAGAGGGGAGAGAGAGAGAGAGAGAGAGAGAGAGAGAGAGAGAGAGAGAGAGAAAAGCAGAATGGGAATGGAGATTGGAATAAACTGCAATTGATACTGACCAGCCTGGCACTCATTCCTTCCTTTGCCTGCCCATCTCCATCAACCTTCCCAGGGTGGGGGGAAATGGCATGAGACTACCGAACGCAGGCAGCGGGAGAGATAGAGCCCTGCTGCCCCCCCCTCTTCTTTTGTGAACACACAGTTCTGCTTCTCAATCTGTTAAGTTTTTTATTTCACCAACCATACTCTTCATTTATGTCATTTTTGATTCTAGTTTTCTCATTTCTGCTCTCACACTTTCTTGTTCTTTGCTGATTACCCAAAATGCCATATCTTTGAGCTCATTTAACATCCTCGGCATAATATCTGTTAGGTAAGTATCCAAGAGGATATAGAGTTGGTTGGTATTGGTAGAGCATTCAGTGCTATTATTTTCACTCATTGAGCTTGGTGGACTTTTTATGCATTGTCTCCCTTGTGTTTGCTTTACTCTGAGGGTGAACATAGTTCACTCCTCTGGGAGTCTCTAAGGCACCAGACTTGGTATTTCTCTTTTTCTTACTTTCTGGTCCTCACCTAGTGACAAAAAGCTTGTGTGTGCTGTGTGAGATAGATGAGTTGTAGAGCCATGGCTACAGCTGTGCTCTCAAAAAAACGTTTCTACAGATTTAAGGTCAATAAAAATCAGACGAGCCTGCTTCTAGAGACAGACATTCTTATCACAAGACATGTTTGAGAAGAAACAACACTAACATGGGTGGATCCAGTCTAAACAAGAAAACGCAAGAAGGGCTCAAAGAAAACACTTAATTACAGCTTAAAATGTGACCAAAGGGTTAAAGAAGACAACAGGATACAGGTTTCTTTGCTGTTTTATTTCAGTGCACCCATCATACATTTCTTTATTCCAAATAAGATTCTAGTATCTACTAACAATTCTTACAAACCAGCACTATCAAGGAAACATACTTCAAGTTGGCAGTTTTGGATATAAATATACAAAGAAATATAATACTTCTATTTATTATATAATATATAGTAATTCATATATTCACATTAAATACTTACATGACTTATCAAATTGACTGTCACTAAATTTTCTTCTTCTGTGCTTCTTCTTTTGAAACTATTTTTACAATCAGTTTTATCAGTTTGGAGCCATGTCGTTTTGACCAAATCTAACAAAAATAAATACGGCAATAAGTTGTTTAATTTGGGGAACTCAGTCAACTTTTCATTCAATGTAACTCAAAATGCTATGCTTATGTTTCCATATATGAAACTCCCTCTTTCCCCAACTGTTGGACTAATTCAAGAAGCTGAAATGATGGAACAAATCCAAAAGATCTCTTAAAATGGAATGTTTATCATCACATAATTCTTTGGATGGAATACAGTCCCTTCCATATGAAATGGCATGATGCGTGCCTATAGAAACAAGTCATTCATTCTGTATGTGAAAGGGAAGTTATTTAATTATTACATAGTTTAGCTGTTCCAAAAATATTTCAGGCCATACCCAGTGGTGCTCAGGACTTACTCTTGGATCTGCCCAAGGGGGTCACTTCTAGCAGGGCTCAGGGTACCATATGCAGTGCCGGGGGTCAAACCTGCATACAAGATATGTGCCCCCCACCATTGTGTTACCACCCCAGCCCATGATCTTCCAAAATTTTTAGTGGAAATATGTTCTTCATACATTCGTACATAAGACAATTTGTAAACATATACTTTAATTAGTATGGAAGAGAAAATAATGCCCCACTCAAAGATGCCAATGTCCCTATCCCTGAGACTATCTTACGTTACATTCTGAAAAGGAATAAAAGTGGAAGATAGAATTAAAATTGCTAATTAGCAGAGACTGAGTTGGAAAGTGTCCTTTGGATTATCCTAGTGGGCCCAATGCAATTACTTATAAAGGAAAGATTGTGATTGAAAAGAGACAACCAAATAAATGGCAGCATGAGACAAACTTGATCAAATATTGTTTGCTTTGAAGATGAACAAAGAGAATTAGAAGTCAAGGAACAAAATCAGTCTCTAGAAAATGTGTAGAAAAGGATTCTCCCATTGAGTGTCCAGAAGTAATGTAGCTCTAACACTGTAACTTAAGTCAGTTGAGGTTTATTTTAGACTTCTGACCTTTAGTAATAATTAATAAATTATGACAGTTTGTTTTGGTGCCGTACATAGCAATGCTCAGGGCTTACTCCTAGCACTGTGCTCCGGAATCACTCCTGGTCGACCTCAGGGAACCATATGAGATGCTGACTATGTAATCTGGGTTGGCTGTATGCAGGATCAACATTCTACCCACTGTACTATTGCTTCCTCCCCTAAATTATGATGTTTTAAGACACTATTATTTTTAAATTAGTTACAGCGATAATCCGGGTTCTATTCCTCTGCCCCTCTCGGAGAGCCTGGCAAGCTACTGAGAGTATCCCACAGGCAGGACAGAGCCTGGGAAGCTATCCGTGGCATATTCGATATGCCAGAAACAGTAACAAGTCTCACAATGGAGACGTTACTGTTGCCTGCTGAGCAAATCGATGAACAACAGGACGATAGTGCTACAATGCTCACAGCAATAATAGGAAATTAAATCATTGAGTAGTTTTGTAGTCAGAAGCCCATTTTAATGGTTTGACACATACTTGTAACTTTGTCTAATGTCTTCACTGATCCTGCGTAACTCAGTTATAGTTTACTAAAATCATACCTCTTGAAAGAGACTCAGATATCAGCCTGTAAGTATTGAAAATTTTGTTCTCAAAACAGATTCCTTAATTGTATTCAATAGACACACATTTCAATAGTCTATTGAAAAAAGTATTCAATAGAAACACATCTCCAAGGTATTTACATTTATTGTTAAGTTACTTATCTACCCTAAAACTTATCAAACAAAATAGCATTCATAATAGTTTTGAATATGAGATGAGAGGTGACGTACAGTATTCTTCAATACACTGAGCATTGCTAATTAAGATAAATGCTACCCTGAGCTGTAATTATGAAAAAATGCATTCTGTAGAGGAACCATTCTTTTACTTTGGTAATTAGTTAGTCATGGGTATATCTTGCTTAATAGCTATATCTAACCTCCAAAAGTTTAATTTATTCCTTTCTCTAATTACTGTATCAAATTATAAATAGTTTGTATAATTACTAGGGATTTCTCACAAAATTAATATTTAACTCCACCTTTTCATTTATGAATGTAATCCTCTTTGTGAAATAAATTCCTTAAGTGGATAAATTGTATGGAATATAAAACATATACTAATTTCTTTTAAGTTTTAAGGGGTGTATTGCTGATTATCTGGGAAATGTAAATTATTTTTAAAAATACAGTGAGATATCACTTCAACTAAGAGAAAATTACTTATATTTTAAAAGTCTAGAAACTACCAGTGTTGGTGGGGATGCAGTCAAAGTGAAACTCTCATGTACTTTTGGTAAGAATGCCATTTGTTTCAGAAGATGACATGGAGACATCTCAAAATTTAAATGTAGTATCATCTTTTTAAACAGAGACTCAACTTCTTGGCATCTGTTTGAGGAACACAAAAACATTAATTCAAAAAGATATATGTACACCTATGTTCACTGCAGCGCTATTTACAGTAACCAATATCTAGAAACAACCCAGGTGCCCAACAACAGATAAATGGACAAAGAAGTATGTGAGTTTGTGTGTGTGTGTGTGTGTATGCACAATGGAATACTACTCCGCTATAAGAAAGTATTAAATCTGTATTTTCTGCAACTTGAAGGGAACTGGAGTGTGTCATGTTAAGCAAGATAAGCCAAAATGAGGGCATATGTTGGATAATATCACTCATATAAAGAAGAAGCAAAACAGAGACTAGACAGTTTCCAATGGATAAAAGCCCTTGGAAACTGACAGCAGAACTGAGCTTACAAAGCAGGTTTGGGGACAGATGACGCAGACTAGGTAGGACCTAGAAACAGTGGTGAAGAGTTTGGACATTTTGTTTGCTGTTCTGATGTAATAATTTTGTACACTAACAGTACAAACATTAATACTATTGTCAACCATGTTACCTAAATAGTAATAAAATTAAGTAGAAACATAAAATTAATTTTAATGCAAGCAAATAAATGGCTGAACTCTATGGTAAATAAACTAAATACAAACAAAGCCACTCTTTTGAATTTAATGGAGATATGTTAATAGAAGATTTACTTAGTTATAAATGTCAAAGAAATTTTCTAGGAAGGTGAGGATTAAGCTAATATCCAAAGAACAGGACCAAAAATCACTGGTATAGTAGAGTGCAGATAGTAAAGCAGAAAAATTATAGGAAGCTATGGGAGATTATAAAGAAAAAAAAAGCAAATTAGTTTAGATTTGGAATCATGGAAGGTTAGGCTGCAAGATAGCAGAGACTAGTATGCATTTGAATAACTGAAATAGGGTCTTGTGATTGTGTTGTGTCACTGGGAAGGGGGACACATTGTGTATGATGAGTACACGTAGTAGATAGTGGACACAGGTACTTGAAACTGAGCATTAAAGATATGGGTCCTAAGGCTTAGAGTAAGGAGCCAATAAATTCTTTTAAATAAGCCATTATATTCTTTTTGACATTTTCTTTTAGTAACTGTAATTTGCAAAGTCATTCATAACTGAGTTTTATTTATTATTTTTAATAAGTTTTATTAGATCACTGTGAGATACAGTTACAAACTTACATGATTACGTTTCAGTCGTACAATGCTCGAGAAGCCATCTCTCCACCAGTGCACATTTTCCACCACCATTTTTCCCAGTGTCATTCCAGCCACCCCCACCCCATCTCACTCCCTGCTTCTGTGGCAGGTACAATCCTTTCTCTCTCTAACTTTGGGTGTTATGATTTGCAATACAAGTATCAAAAGGCCATCATGTTTGGTCCTTGGTCTACTTTCAGCACGTATCTCCCATCCCTGGTGATTCCTCTTATCATCGTTTACTTAGTGGTTCCTTCTCCAACCCACCTGCCTTTCCCCCAGCACGTGGGGCCAGCTTCCAAACCATGGCATGATCCTCCTGGCCCTTATCTCTACTGTGCTTAGGTGTTAGTCTCACATTATGCTACTTTATATTCCACAAATGAGTGCAGTCATTCTATCTCTGTCCCTCTCTTTCTGACTCATTTCACTTAGCATGATAATCTCCACTTATATGTCCATCCACCTATATGCAAATTTCATGATTTCATATCTTCTAACAACTGCATAGTATTCCATTGTGTACATGTACCAAAGTTTCTTTAACCAGTCATCTATTCTCGGGCATTTGGTTTTTTTCCAGATTCTGGCTATTGTGAACAGTGCTGCAATAAATATACAAGAGCAGATGTCATGTCTACTTTTTTTTTGCATTTCTGGGATATATTCCCAGGAATCATATTGCTGGGTCATATGGAAGCTCAATTTCTAGTTTTTGGAGGAATGTCCATATTGTTTTCCAAAACGGCTGAGCTAGTCAGCATTCCCACCAACAATGAATGAGAGTGTTTTTCTCCCCACACCCATGCCAGCACTGGTTTTTCTTATTCTTATTAACGAGTGCCAGTTTCTGTGGTGTAAGATGATACCTCATTGTTGTTTCGATTTGCATCTCCCTGATAATTAGCTATGTAGAGCATTTTTTCATGTGCCTTTTGGTCATTTGAATTTCTTTTTCGAGGAAGTTTCTGTTCATTTCTTCTCCACATTTTTTGATGGGGTTAGAGGTTTTTTTCTTGTAAAGTTATAGCAATGTCTTGGCAATGTCTTGGTGTCTTTTGTATCCTAGGTATTAAGCCACTATCTGATGGGTATTGGGTAAATGTTTTTTTTTTTCCCCAGCCTCTCAAGTTTACAATCACTTAATCTTTGATAAAGGAGCAAGAAATATGAAGTGGACCAAGGAAAGCCTCTTCGACAAGTGGTACTGGGAAAACTGGACAGCTATATGCAAAAGAATGAACTCAGACCTCCGTCTAACGCCAAGCACAAATGTCAGACCAAAATAAGTTATAGACCTCAGTATCAGAACTGACTCCATAAGGTACATGGAGGGATATGTAGGCAGAACCCTCCATGATATTGAAGCTAAAGATAACTTCAAGGATGAAACACCGATGACCAAGCAAATGGAAACAAGTATAAACAAATGGGACTAAGTTAAACTACGAAGCTTCTATACTTCAGAAGAAACAGTGACAAAATACAGAAAGAACACATAGTTGAGTTTTATACATACAGTGTTCCATCATTGTTCCCATCTCCAGTGTCAATTTCCTTCCACTGGTGTTCCCAGGTTCTCTTCCCTAGCTCTTCCCCACCCCACCCCACCCCCGTCCCCACCACTGTCTGCCATCTGGACAGGCACCTTTTTAAGTTTGGTTGCTAAAGTTTGGATCTCAAGACTTCAGTGCTGTTGACTCTGTAGTTTAGATATTTAGCTCTGTCACTCCTGAATATTACAAATGTACCGAGTCCCCTTGACACTTGCTCTTTGTTGCTTCTCATCTATCACTTTCCAGCCCCCTGCTCTCGGTCCCCACACTCTATTTCTTTCTCTTTCCTAAAGTCTGGAGCCAAGGATGGTCTAGGCATGCCCCCTTTGAACCATTGCATTTCCTCATCCAGTATTTCTAAATACCACATATAAGGAATATAATCCTGTATCTATTCTTCTTCTGGCTTACTTTATTTAACATTATGTCATCCACTTTCATCCACATTGCAGCAAATTTTATTATTTCATCATTCTTCAAAGCTGTGTAGTATTCCATTGTGTGTTTATACCACATCTTCATGTTCCACTTGTCTATTTTTGGATAGATTCCAAAGCTTAGCTATTGTATTGAGTACTACAATGAATAATGACATGCATGCATCCTTTTGAATGCATCATTTTTTGTCCTGAGGATAAGCACTCAAAAGTTGAATTACTGGACCATAAGGGAACTCAATTATAAGTTTAACAAGCAACCTCCATACTGTTTGCCATAGGAGTTGAATGAGACAACTTTCCCAGCAGTGTATGCAAGTTAGGGAGGCGTGACATAGTTTGAATTTCAAAGACCATATTTTAAAAAAAATTTATTAGTGAATCACTGTGAGGTACAGTTACAAACTTATGAACTTTTGTGTCTGCATTTCAGTCATACAGTGATCGTTTACCCATCTTTCTACCAGTGCCATATTAATATATCATTTTCATATTAAAATTATTTTCTGATAATATATACATTTTTCATTTTCTTTATTATATGCTATGTGAAAACCATTTAAGATAAAGCATGATTATGACATGCATTACAAACTTTCTCTTAGAGATCTTTTATTAGCAGAAGTTCTTCCCCTCACCTTTGTCTTTTGTTACTTTTATTTGTCCAAGAGATTAAATCCAGGGCTTCACACATTTAAGGCTTATCTATGAACCACATCCCTGGTTCTTCAAATGTTCATGTTCATAAAATTTATTTTATTTATACTTTATTTTTAATTTAGTTTACCATGATTTACCATATTATAAAGAATACAATTTCAGGTATACAGTGTTCCAAATCCACACCCACCACCTTGATCAGCATCCCTCTGCTAAAGACCCCTTTCTCCCCACACCCTTTTGTAAAATTTTTATTTTAATTTAATGATTGTAGTTTGGGTCATATATTTCTAACAGTGTTAATACTTATGGTTTAGATTTACAAACTTGCCTCACCTCACTGCAGAAATCACTCAATATCTACAAACATGTTTTTAATTAGCAAGATTCAACACATTGATATGCTTTTGGGTGCTTCTTAAGCTTTACCAAAATTAGGAGAAATAAAAGTCCAAAACCCATAAATTGAGTTTCCCTCCCCACCCCAAGCAGAGCCCTAACAGCTGAAAACCTCTGGGAACCCAGCCACAGCCATGCACAAGGCCACTCTCTACACTCTCAGACTAGCCTCACCCATGAAGGAACCAAAGGAGGAACCCAGGTATGCGGGACCCATGGTTGAGATCTCCAAGCCTGCTCAGATCCGGACTGGGCCTCCTCCACCCAGATCCCCAGTGTTTTCAGTAGCTTGGCAGTCACACCTACAAACTCTCCAGGCACCATGTAATCTCATCAACAGCCAAGATCCACAGACTATAAAACAAAGCTCCCAGAAAAGAGTGATGCAATTTTTCCTGGAGTGTGCTGCCACATTTGCGGCCCACAGACCTCTTTATTTTTATTTATTTTTATTGCTTCCCCACCCCACCCCCCGCGCCGCAGA
This sequence comes from Sorex araneus, assembly GCF_027595985.1. Taxonomy (NCBI): domain Eukaryota; kingdom Metazoa; phylum Chordata; class Mammalia; order Eulipotyphla; family Soricidae; genus Sorex; species Sorex araneus. The sequence goes on from NC_073313.1 coordinate 35,931,921, forward strand.
TCCTGGCAAGCTACCCGTGATGCATTTGATATGCCAAAAACAGTCACAACAGCAGTGACTTCGTGTTCCTGAGTAGGCAGATGCCATTGGGCTACACTAACACGTGACAGGGACAAATGAAGACGTTACTGGTGCCTGTTCGAGCAAATCAATGAACAATGAGATAACAGTGATACAGTGATATGCTTTTGGGTGTTTCATAATCTTTACCAAAATCATGAGAAATAAAAGTCCAAACCCATAAAGATTCATAGAAAGGAAGAAATGACAAAAAAAGAAATGTACAAAAGATTTTTTAAATTGGAAAAGAGATTCAAAATAGCAATAGACTTATGCTTTATTTTAAGGAATCATCATGAAATACAGTTATAGACTTACAAATTTTCTTGATTATGTTTCAATCAGACAATATTCATGTACCCATCCCTCCACCAGTGACCTTTCTCCATCACCAATGTTCCCAGTGTCCCTCCTGCCACCCCACCACTTCTCTTGCCCTGCCTCCGTGACACATTCCTTCTTACTCTCTCTCTCCTTTGGGTGTTCCGGTTTGCAATATAGGCACTAAGCAGCCATCATGTTTGGTCCATAGTCTACTTTTAGCATGCACCTACCATCATGAGCGATCCCTCCAACCATTATCTACTTAGTGGTCTCTCTCCCTCCCACCTGCCTTTTTCTCCAGCACATAAGATTGGCTTCCAAGCTGTGGAACGATCCTCCTGGCCCTTATTTCTACTATCCTTAGGTCTTATTCTCCTATTATCCTAATTTATATTCCACTAATGGGTACAGTCATTCTGTATCTGTCCGCTCTTTCTCACTCATTTCATTTAGCATGGTACTCTCCATGTTGATCCACTTATATGCAAATTTCGTGGTTTCATCTTTTCTAATAGCTGCATAGTATTCCATTGTGTAGATATACCAAAATTTCTTTAACCAGTCACCTGTTCTCGAGCACTCGGGCTTTTTCAAGATTCTGGCTATTTTAAATAGTGCTGCAATAAGCATACAAGTGCAGATGTCATTTCTACTGTACTTTTTTGCATCTAGGGGATAGATTTAGCTAGCATGAAAAAAATAGAAAGTGTTCTGTGAAGGGTGCAGATCTAAGAGGTAGTAAGACGTAAGTATTGGGCCTTTGAGGAATTGGTTTTCACTGAAGGTCATGTAATATACATCTGAAAATGTTGTAATAGCTAAAACTCTGCTTAGGAATAATAGATGCCTGAATCATCCTGGTTTCTTGCAGTCAAAATTTTATTTCATCATTCTGATGAAAGCCATTTATTTTCTGGTGATTTAAATTTTTAAAAATTAGGCTGATTTTAATAATAAATTTTTAATTTTATTCTAATAATAAAAATTAGTGATAATTGCTACATAAAACAAGTACTTGAAGCGCATGTCTCTCTGGAATGATGAGGTACCAAATTCATCTTCTCATGACTTCATTCATCTGTCCCAAATAGTATAGGTTACTTTATACCAACAGATGTAGGAACCACAAAGAAACAATTTTTAGAGGTGATGACAATGAAGGGTCCAACAAAAATGGTATTATTTACATTTTAGGGCCAATTGAAATAGATACAAAGTAATAGGTTAGGAAGGTGCTTATTTTTAGAAATCATATAAAGGTTAAACATATTTTGTCTGAAGTTAAGATTGTGAAAATTTGGTGTATATCAGTTCTGAAAATATTTTTTGCTCTCATGTCTTAGAACTCTTTTTAAAATTTTTTTGGAGGTACCATAATTTACAGTATTGTTAATTCTTAGAATTCTTTTTTCCAGTAGATGAGAATATGCTTGTAAGGCCAATGTTGGTTGCTATTAGCTAAAAAGGAGTCTATTTTCATAGCCATAGAGCACCTAAACCTTGTTTGGTGACAATTCAAGTAAAACACTCTGTTTTTCTGTCTTCTTGGGTTAGTTTATTCTAGACAGTTGTTTGGGAGAAAAATGTTACTGAATCATTTGGATACATCACCCCAGCAGAAACTTGCTTGAGATTTTATCTTCTGTGTTCATAAAACTTTAAATACCAGTTCCAGAAACAAAATTAACCAAACCAAAAGAAAATTAAACACTTTCATTTATACAATAACTTGCAGTGTTTGAGCCATTTGATTTTGTATTGTTTTATGATGTCAACAGGGCCACTTCTGTTGTGATGCAGCTACCAAAGACCACAACAAACTCTTTATTTCTTCCTTTTGTAATTGTAGCCTACAGATAACTACTACATGGAGAAGGGCAATTTAAGCCATAATTTTGACAGAGATTTAAGTCCCTGTTCAGTTTCTTCCGATTTTCATTCAGTGATTTGTTGGTTAAAGTTTCTTCCTAGTTATTTAAAAAAAATCCATGTTTTATTTTGATTATTACTCACCAATTCCAATTTGTATTGTATATACCTTGAAGACAGTGGGGGAATGAATGCAAATGAGTAGATTTGCCAGTGAACATTCCATCTCTTTTGGTGCTCATGTCCTGCATGGCTAGTACTCGAATCCTTTACTACTGTACAGGTCTTCTACACATCCTTAAACATGATCCTCTAGTCTCTTCTCGCTGATACTGTCTCAGCCCCAAGGACAGGTAAATTCTATATTTGCTTAATTTGAAGACCCCTTCCCAACATGATCTTCAAATGTCTCAACTCAGAAAAGTTAGACCATGAACTATTGTTGAGCACTGAAATCACCTGGGAGGATAATGCAATTATATTGATTCCAATAATATTGATATGATAAACAATTCTTTTTTTTAAGCGGTGATTTTCCTTTATTTCAAAGACTCCTTTTTTTTTTTTTTGCTTTTTTGGTCACACGGGGCAATGCACAGGAGTTACTCCTGGTCCTGCACTCAGGAATTACCCCTGGCAGTGCGCAGGGGACCATATGGGATGCTGGAAATCAAACCTGGGTTTCTGTGTGCAAGGCAAATGCCCTCCCCACTGTACTATTGTTCCAGCCCCTGATAAATAATTATTAAGGGCATGAGACTGTAAGATAGAAAAATAGGTGTTGTGTGTTGGTTTCTAAAGTTTTTTATTGAAACAATGACCTTGGAATTGAGGGGTGTCAGCTTCCTATTCATTGATCTGCATAATGAGTAACTATCAATAGAGGTAGTATAAATTGCTTTTGGGTAATTAAATAGAATGCTTTCGCTTGTCAGCTTTCCTAAGAGATAATACAAAATTCTATTTTCCTCTTAAAATTATTCTCATGGCAGTTATTATGCTGATTGAAGTAGGTATTACATTTTCCTATTTCTATGTTTTGTCTAATCTTAGATTTTACTTGAACCATTTCTCATCCCCTTTGACCAAAGTGGCCTCTTTTTACATTTCAAGTGTAAATAACTTTGATATAATTAGGATTATGGCTGTCACTTTGAATCGCTATGCCCTCTGCCCCACTATGAAAGGTTGCATGGCAATGACAAAAGATTCAATTGTCTCTGAACACAGAAAGCACAAGTCCTGAAAATAGAACAGTCTTTGAGTGGTTTCTGGTAAATGCACAGTCGAAGAGTCCAAATTGCCTGATGCTAAAGCATATTGCAGTGGCCTTGTCCATCCAGCTAAATTCAGTTGTCATTTCTGAGGCACAGCCTAACGGTACAACTTGCACCCACCTTCTAAATCAATCAACCACTGATCACTGCAGTGTGGGTCAAATTCTTCTGTTCTGCTTCTGGAGAATGTCAACACCAAAGAGACATCTAACACCCGTCCTTGGGTCCCTGCAATCAGAGCAGAGCATTTGGTTGTTGTACCAACATTTAAGCAGAAAATCTAGGAAGCCTTGCAAATCTGGGGTACATAAATTCATTGAGTCCCCGACAGGAACCAGCTTCCTGCGTTTATACCTGACAGTGATTCAGACAAACCACACAGAGGCAGAAACTTAAAGCAGACTCATTCTCACTCCGACTATTCTCTCTGGGTTTCGTAATTTCCCTGTTTAATGTCAGTCCAGAGATGTGACTGAACTCAATCCCACACAGATTCAAGAACATGAAGTTTTAACAATTATGAATCAAAGTGAGAGCCATTAACATAAAATTATTCCCAAGGGATAGGCAAGTGAAAGTATATAAAAATGGATTTATAACCTCGAGTGCTTGCAGTGCAGTCCTAGATCTTAAGGGATTTCTCTTTTATTGAGTTCATAGCACTCAAGTCCTTTTTATATACAAGCCAGACACCGTTATTGTCACTTCCTCACTAGCTGACAACTTCCTTTTAACCATCATGCCTGTATTTGTGGCGTTTCCCAATGATTTCCTATTAAAGTCTCCTGATGACTATGTGTTAGCTTTGAGATTTAACTCTTGACTATCTTTAGAACTGGGCAGCATTTCCTCTCCATTAACTTGCTGATCCACTCACAGTGTGAAGCAAGACCCTGGTTGTCTGCAAACCTTGAGTATGAAGGGGAGGAGGTGACTTGAAGAAGCTGAGAGGAGTTTGACATATCTGTCAGGAAAAGAAAATCTGGGTGCTTGCCTTCCAGAGCTCTGGGGAGGTAAATGCTGCCTCGGTGCTTCCTGGTGAAAATGTGAAGCATATAATCAAGTGTGATTCCTCCTGATTACCACACAAGTAATTAGGGAGTACCTCCCTAGCCAAGACCTGTACCTAATTAGAAGTATCTGGCAAGAAGGTATTTGCATATCTTCAAGTCATACTATGTCATGAGGACATTTGAGCTGATGAAAACTGACATTTACCATAAAATTAAAATGCATGAAATGTATTGCATTGAAACTAGGAGTCATGAGAAACCCACAGCTGCGGATCTGGGAGCCAATTTTAATTGATGGCGCACAGTGACTCTGCCTCTAAGAGCAAATCAGAGCATGACGCAGGAGGAATGTGCCTACGCAGAGGTCAGCATAGCACAGTCAGAGGCAGCGCTGAGCACCCTGTGATTGGCACAGGTCCCCTGAGCTGAGCGTGCTCTAGCCTTGCCTTTCCCTTCCCCTGGGATTTATTAACAGGCATGTTGGGGCTGGTCCTTCTCCCCCTCTCTCTGCCCCCTTTTGTCTCTCTCCCACCCCTCACCAATTCCACTCTCATTCCTCCCCTCTCTCCTCCCTCTTCCCTCTCACTCCATCACTCTCTCCCGCCCATTTTGGAGAGTTACTGTGAAAGGCTATGATTTGGATGGCAGAAAAGCCCACAAAAAGAAATAGCTCCATGACTGATTCTCAAGAGTGTGCCACTTATTCATGTGACTGTTTTTGCCTGTCTATGTGCAGTTATTAAAATTAAAATTACCATACTAAGTAAGTACTGCTTAGTATATGCCAGACATTGTCCTATGTCTTGAACATGAATGAATTCACTTTGTCCTTAGAAAAATCCTCTGAGGGATACGAATGGCCAAAAGGCACATGAAAAAAATGCTCCTCATCACTAATCATCAGGGAGATGCAGATCAAAACAACTATGAGATACCACCTCACACCACAGAGAATGGCACACATCCAAAAGAACAAAAGCAATCGCTGTTGGAGGGGATGTAGGGAGAAAGGGACCCCTCTACACTGTTGGTGGGAATGCCGACTTGTTCAGCCCTTCTGAAAAACAATATGGACACTTCTCAAAAAATTAGATATTGAGCTCCCATTCAACCCAGCAATACCACTTCTGAGAATATATCCCGGAGAAGCAAAAAAGTATAGTGGAAATTACATTTGCACTTATATGCTCATCACAGCACGGTTTACAATAGCCAGAACCTGGAAAAAACCCGAGTGCCCGAGAACAGATGACTAGTTAAAGAAACTTTGGTACATCTATACAATGGAATACTATGCAGCTGTTAGAAAAGATGAAGTCATGAATTTTGCATATAAGTGGATCAACATGGAAAGTATCATGCTAAGTGAAATGAGTCAGAAAGAGAGAGACAGACATAGAAAGATTGCGTTCATCTGTGGAATATAAAATAACAGAGTAGGAGACTAACACCCAAAAATAGTAGAAATAAGTACTAGGAAGTTGGCTCCATGGCTTGGAAGCTGGCCTCACATGCTGGGGGAAAAGGCAGTTCAGATAGAAAAGGGAACATCAAGTAAGCTCTGGTTGGAGGAGCCACTCGGGAGGGGAGATGCGTGCTGAAAGTAGACTATAGATTGAACACGATGGCCACTCAATACCTCTATTGTGGACTACAACACCCAAAAGGAGAGAGAGAGAGCAAAAGGGAATGCCCTGCCACAGAAGCAGGGAGGGGGGCGCAGGGGGAGGGGGGATGGGACTGGGAGTTGGGAGGGATACTGGGTTCACTGGTGGTAGAGAATGGACACTGGTAGAGGGAGGAGTGCTCGAATATTGTATGAGGGAAACATAAGTATGACAACGTGTAAATCTGTTACTGTACCCTCATGGTGATTAATTAATTAATTAATAAATAAATTTTAAAAAAAGAAAAATCCTCTGAGGTAGGTGCACTTTTGCCATATTAAAGGCTATGAAATAGGCCTAAGTGCTGGAATAATTTGTTCTAAATCACCCAGCCTGTAAATTTAATTCAGGATGTGAACTCAACCAACCTGAATCTGGTGTCTGTACTCCAAATATTTGCATTTTTCTCTTGGTCATAGTAAAATATCCACATTTTCTGTGTCGATCTCTGTCTCTGTCCTCTGTCTCTTTGTCTGTCTGTCTCTGCCTTTGCCTGTCTTTGTCTGTCTGTCTGTCTGTCTGTCTGTCTCTCTCTCTCTCTCTCTCTCTCTCTCTCTCACACACACACACACACACACACACACACACACACACACACTTGAGTTTCAAAAAAACATGTGCATGAGGGATGCGAGCATTTGGTGGGCGAGAATAGTTCCCCCTAGCTGGCCCCTGGCAACAGACTGACAAAGGACCAGGGAATGGAGGAACAGGGCCCCAGGCTGTTCATTTCTTTCTCCTCCCCAACATAGTTCTATCTCTCTTCTTACAGCATAGTAATTTCTCCTCCTTTCTCCCCAGTGTAGTTCGACCTCTTCCCTTTGCCCTGGCCTGGTTTGACCTTTTCCCTTGCAGCATAATTCTATAGAAATCATGAAGGGTGGGGGTACTCATAGGTGAGGTTGAACATTGTCATAACAACAAACAAATGTAAAGTTCCTCCTTCAGGGGAAGTTTTAGGAGATTAACTCAAGGACAAAATCTTATCTGAGGGTTTAACACTCTAGATTACTAGGATATCTGCTCAAGGGTGTGTTGATTTCTCCTTTCCTCAGCTAGTAATCCATTTAACCAGTTATAGTAAATTTACTTCTTATATTATTTTTAGCCATGTCATTTTGCAAGAGCACAGTAAGAGATATATCAAGCTTAAAGTTTGACTCTTCCTGTCTCACTATATATTCCAGACCATAGTCCTCATGCCAGGTTAGTCTTTCCTAAGCCCAGCAGGGTCCTTATTCAGTTACTTTTTTTTTGGGTCATGACAGAGTTTGTTCCATGACCGTGCTCTTAACTTATTATACGTATGGCACTTAGCTTATCCCCTTTTGATGCCAGGGTAGCTTGCAACTTGCCCTGGGTCCATCCTTGTCCCTCGATGGGATCCCCCATTTGGCAGGTGATAGGGAGTTAAGGAAACTGAAGCTTAAGTCATGTAAATATGATGGATGATCAGGACTAAATATTATTCTGAATCAATTAACTCCCATGTCAGAAAAGTATAGCACCAACTGTCTTCCTGTGTCTATAAAAAAAGGACATTGCTAAATAAACCATGCAAAGGACATAAAAGAAAGAGAAAAGCAATATAAGATTATTAGTGCCAATGGAACTGGGTGTGCCTCAGGAGCACTGCTGTGGGAGTAACTCAATAAGCCTAAACTCCCCGAGGGAGGGTCAAGGACAAGCCAATATTATCCAACACACACACATATGAAATCACAAGACAGGAGCATCCTAAATGGGTCATTAATTCACAAATATACTTTTCAGCTACTCTCACCTTATACTGGAAAAAAGTTTCACTTTATATCAATGGTTAGGGTTCCTCAAATTCTTTTTCGCTGTTTGTATAGAAATAGGATAATTGCTACATGTATTTGGTTAGTTTGGGTAGTTACTACATGTATTTGGTATTTGTTACTTTTTTTCCAGATTTCCTAAGGGACAATTGATAAATAAGCTTAAGTATAATAAGTATGAGGTATACGGGTATACAATGATTCATGCATGTATATATACATGCAAATTTATTAGCACAAGAAGATGATACATTATCACTTCTGAAAGTTTCCATTTTTACTGCTGATTTAAAAACAATTAAGTTCTATTCTCTTAGCAACTTTAAAGCATGTAGTACAGTATGATGAAATAAGGTAACCATTTGCAGAATTTATTTTATAATTACAAGTTTATACGCAAAATCCAGCATACTTTTTCCCATACATGCAGCCCCAGGCAAATGTTGTCTCTTCTCTGTTTCTGTAAATTTACCAATTTTAATTTTACATGAGTCATACAGTATTTATAATTCTCTTATTTAGGATAATACCTTCAAAATGTTGTCCAAAATAGTAGACTGCCCCCATTTTTTTTGGGTTTTGAGCCACACCCACCTATTCTCCGGACTTACTCTTGAGTCTGCACTTTGGGTTCACTTCTGGCAGAGCTTGGGTGACCATATGAGATACTGGGTATCAAATCCAGGTCAGCATCATGGAAGGCAAGTGCCCTAACTGAGACAATATCATCCAATCCTAGACTGGCCTTTTTTATCCAGTCCTAGACTGGATAATATCCCATTGTGTAATAATCTTGTATTGCATAATTATGTTTCAGTCAGTGATGAACCATATACATAATACTGGCATGTAGACACCATACCATCTAGATATAGCCTTCAAACTTCAATGAAACTACCTAAATTCTCAGAATTTACCCCTGCTTCTAGGTGGTACCTGACTGACTATAGATCACATTTTTCTTATTCACTCATCTGGCAGTTTCCATGTATTGACTATTGTGAATAATGTTGCTGTGAATATGGAGATTCAGAAATCTCTTCGAGGTAGTTATTTCACTTCATTCAGATATATACCCAGAAGCAGGATTCCTAGAGTTTATGCTAGACTTGCTAATTTTGAAGGGAACTATGCTGTATACATTTCCATAGTGACAATACCAAATTATATTATGAGAAAGTGGATAAAAATTCCCTTTACATGTCATCAGCACCAGTTATCTCTTGTCTTGATGGCAACTGAGGAAACTAGATATTTGTACAAGGAAATGTATTTATACTATTATTTGGCTGTTGGTACTATAGGTTAATTCTATGAATTAAATTGCCAAAGTAACTTTTAAAGCGTTCAATGACATGGTATCTTTCCCATTTTATAAAAGATAGTACTGGAACAAGAGGGCAAAGAAGGATGCCTATTTTTCCTAAGACTGTGTAAGTAAGAAAGAGCAGGTATTTGAAAGTCGGTGTTCTGATCAGAGAGAGGTGCTGTTTATTTCTCGAAACAACCTTGATAGGAGGGTGAGAGTAAATCAGTGGCAAAGGGTTTGCCTTGCAAGTGTGGTAACCCTCACACGATGATCTTGGCAGCAGTGCCATTTGGATATTACAGTGGGCTGGAGTGATAGCACAGAGGGTAGGGCGTTTGCCTTGCACGTGGCCTACCTGAGTTCAATTTCTCCATCCCTCTCAGAGAGCCATCGAGAGTATCCCACCCAAACAGCAAAGCCTGGCAAGCTACCCGTGGCTCATTCAATATGCCAAAAACAGTAACAACAAGTCTCACAATGGGGATGTTATTGGTGCCCGCTTGAGCAAATTGATGAACAATGGGATGATAGTGCTACAGTGTGTAGGATAACATTGGTTAATCCTGTATCCTTTGTCCTCTCTTCCTTGCCCAAGGAGTTTAGGTTTATTGGGTCCCACCCCAAGGCACTCCAATTCCTCTGTGTTTATCTTTAACTTCTCCTCTGTGCTCTGTTTTCCCTGTTAGTCACCTATACTCCCAAACAAGACCCTGTGACTTGTAAGGTCAGATTCTTCTATAGACTCTGGATCTGGTATTTGCAAGTGAAATATTGTTTTTCTCTTTCCCTTATGTTTTTTGCATAGTTTACTTTAGAGCAATGTCCTTTTGTATAGACACAGGAAGACAGTTAATGTTATGCTTTTGTACTTGAGAGTTAATTGATTCTGGATAATATTTACTTCTGGGCATCTGCCATATTTACTCGATCTAAGCCTCAGTTTCCCTTAGTTCCTAGCAATCCACAAGCAGTGTCCCAACGAAGGGACTGTATGGAGCCAGAGCAAGCTGTGAGCGACCCTGGCATCGAAATGGGACAGGCCAAGTACCATAAACTTCACTGTCATCCTGTTACTCATTGATTTGTTTGAGCAGGCACCAGTGACGTCTCTCATCGTGAGACTTAGTTGTTACTGTTTTTGGCATATCCTATATGCCATGGGTAGCTTGCCAGGCTCTGCCATGCGGGCTCGATACTCACAGTAGCTTGTCAGGCTCTTTGAGAGGGGTGGAGGAATCGAACACGGGTCGCCGCATGAAAGGCGGATGCCCTACCGCTGTGCTATCGCTCCAGCCCACCATAAGCTTATAATAAGAGCATGGTCATGGGCAAATTTTGTCATGATTCAAAGAGAAATGACTGTACAAGGACCCTGCTGGGTTTTGAAAGGACTAATTTGGCCTGGGAACTGTAGTATGGGATCTATAGCAAGATGTTCCCAGGAGAGTCACCTCATAAGCTTAGTATATCTCTTACTGTGTTCATACAAAATGACTAGAAATATTATTAAGAAGTAAATTTAAGACAATTGTTTAAATGGTTATGGGCTATGGAAAGGAGACATATTCACTTAGATGAAATTCCACCCTTGGGCAGATCGATCTCCTAACAGGATGAGATCTCTATCTTAAAAGAAGCTTCCCTGGAAGGAAGGGCTTTACATATGTTTACATATGTTGATTCTGCTATCTCACCTATGTGTAGCTGCAACCCGTGACCTTGGAGGTAGGACCCTTAACTAATGCTGGGAGATCAGAATGGGGGCAGAGTAAAACTTGAATGGGGCAGAGTGAAAATGGATGGGCAGAAGAAACTGTATGGAGAGAGTGAAACTGGACGGGGTGCATGAGACTGCACGGAGAGGAGAGTGAGCATGATACGGAGATGGAGATTGGAATAAAACGGCAGCTATCACCAACCAGCTTGGCATCTCTGTTCCCTCCTTTGTGCTGTCTATTGGCAGCAGCTGCAGGCCCGGGTGGGGAAGTGGCTCATGGCCAACAAATGTAAGAGCCCACACTTTTGTAAACACACAACAGTGAGTTATGGGAAGGTTTAGACATGTGAGGTCTGGGGACACTGTACCTCTAATATAGGCTATAAATGAAGTAACTTCTTCACGGATACTCTGGTGCATCAGCACAGTTTTAAGATTAGAGATTTTAAAGGGACACCGTAAGAGGTAGTTCTAGGAGTGAAATGCTGTGTCCAGCTTTCCTGTTGTGTGGGGTTGGACTTCAGCCTGGGGCAGGGAGAAGAGCCCGCCACCATCCATGCACCTGAGTTTGAGATATTTGATCAATGTGTTAGGGGCGGTGCTTGGCAGGAATGGCAGTTCCTGAGCATAAATCACTAGAATCCCTGGGGTGTGATCTTCCGCAAAATACAGCCAGCTCCATTTGAGCACTGCAACTAAAGTGTGCCGGTGCACCACATAAAAGTAGGACTTCAAGCAAGTCTGTGTATGTGTGCAAGTCCCACAGCCAAGAGAGCAAACACCACAATCAAGTGCAGGCAACCTCAGATTACTGCAATAAAAACAGAAATGAAAGCAAAATGGAGGGGAAGAGGGAACTTTTCTTTTAATTTTAAGTGTTAACAGAAAGTAACTGCTTCGCCATCAGTAGTGCCACACTTTTCCTGAGAAAAATCTTACTTTCACAGTACATAAAACTCACCCCTTTCTTACAAAGAAAAAAAAATGCTTAATGGTTTTGATTTGCACTTCCTTGGTAAGTGATGATGAACTTTTAATATGCTTATTAGCTATCTGTATGTTTTCTATTAGGAAGTATCTACTCATCTCTTTTTGCTAATATTTCACGTTTATTTTTTATTGTTGAACCTTGTGGATGATTTATATACTTTGGATGTTAGCTATTTATCAGTTGTGTGGGGCATGAAAGTTTTCTACTATTCAGTAGGATGTAGACTCTGTCACTATACAAAAATGATTTCACCTGTAGTCCCACTTGTTTATTTTTACTTGTATTCTTTTTCCCAGTTGGGACTGATTCAATGAAGATATTTTGGAGGTCAATATCTTGTACAGTACTTATTGTGTTTTCCTTTATCCATGTTATGAATTCTGGCATAATATAAAATTCTGGCACATTTTGTGTTAACTTTTATGTATAGTGTGAGATGGGAATACAGCTTCATTTTCAGGGGCACACCCAGTGGTGCTCATGCCTGGATGTCAGCCCTATTGGTGCTTGGAGGTTCAAGCTATGCTGGAGCTTAAACCCAGTTCTCCTGCACGCCATGCAAGCACTCATTCAGCTTTTCTCTCAATTTCTCCTGTTTCTTCTCTGCCCTCCCTTCTTCCTCCTTTTCCTCTACTTCCCCCTCCTCCACTTCCTCCTTTTCTTCTTCTCTCTTCCTCCTCCTCTTCCTCTTCTTTGTCTTCTCTTTCTTTTCCTCCTTCTTCCTCTTCCTCCTCCATCCAGTTTTACCTGCACCACTTGATGAAGATTCTTTCTTATTCCACTTCACACGTATGACTCCTTTGTCAATTATTGATCATCCATACATCTGAAGGTGTGCTTATGGGCTCTTTATTATCTCCATTGGCACCTCACACAAGAGAGTAGAGGGTATGGCTATAAAAGACTAAAACCAGTCCATGTTGGTGGAGATGTGCTAATAAAGGAATTCATCCCCTGTTGATGGGAATGTTGTCTGGTGCAGCCTCTGAGGAAAGAGTATGGAGACTTCTCAAATGATTTTTTTCAAAACCGGAATTCCCACATTATGTAGTAATACCAATACTTGGCATGTGTGCCAAGAAAAAAAAACTTTAACTCAAAAAGATATATGCATACCTATATTCATTGTAACACTACAATAACAAAGACAGTGAAATGAGCCAAGAACCCAATGGCAGATGAGTGGATAAAGAACTTCTGATAATATACACAATGGAATACTCAGCTATAAGAAAAGATGTAATTGCTTTTTCTACAACTTGGATGTAACTGGAGAGAGACATGTTAAATTAGGCAGAGAAAGAAGAACTACCGGATCTTATTTATATTAGTATATGAAGAAATAAAGCAAAGGAATGGATGATATCTAATTATAGCATTGTCTTGGACTTTGAATACAGAAGTAAGACCATTAAGGTCACGGGGAGGAGAGGAAGAGGGTAACAAGAAGTGACAGTGGGACAGTGGTGGAGGGTTTGGATACTCGGTGGTGGAGAGGCAGTAATTTTGCACTCTGTTAGAATGAATGTAAACACTATTGCAACAATGTTACTTCAACTATAGCAATTATGAAAAACACTTATTAATATGTAATTTACATATCACAATATTATCTGACTCAAAAATATAAGAAACTTTTTTTCATTATTTTCACAGGTATGTGAGGTCATCACCATGGAGTGCTATAGAACACTCATTTCATTTCAAAAAATAACTTCGTGTTTATCCCACATTACATTGCTACCGCCACCCTATTCCCAGCCTTGGTGACCACTAATTTACTTTCTACAAAAGCAATACCCCCATACACACACACACAAACACACACACACACACCTCTAAACCTCACTATACTGGGACTAAACCACTGCAACAAGTAGCTGTAGGCTGAATGGGGAAAGATAAAGTCTTCCTGTTCCCCGGAAGTATGTCTTCTGCCTTAGGAGATATGGTGAGAAGTCCTGCAGTTGTCTGTAATGCAAGCTATATCTTGCTAAGCTAGGGTGACTTAGTTCAAATATATTTGACTTAGTTCAAATTTCAAATATACAATGTTGGGGCTGGACAGCAGACAGGATGCTTGACCTGCACATGGGAGATCAGGTACAAACTCTGGCACAATTTATAGTCCCCAGAGCACTGCCAGGAGTAATCCCTAAGTGCATTGCTAGGAGTAAGCCCTATGAACAGCTTGGTGTGGCCCAAAAACCAAAAATAAAAACCTACAGTCTTGCCTTTGTAATTAAATTATCATTGGTTTTCTGGAATAGATGTATCTTTATTTGCTATTTGGCCTTTGGACTGTTTTAAGAAGCTTTAAATAGTTTTTATTTATTGTAGTTTTCCAGTTTCTTTGGGGAACCAATCGTCTACTCTTAAGAACTCCTTAAACACCCTATTCTTCTTCATTATTGCACTTAGCACAGTTATACTTTTACTGTTGCTTACAGGGCCCTTTGATTTACGTTGCAAAACAAGACAACAGGTTTAAACTCTGGTAAGAGTGGCAGCTCAAAAAATCTGCATAGACTTTAATGATTACTGCACTTACCTGGGATATCTTCACACCTTTACACCTTGGTTTCTTAATCCTGCAAAATTTCAAATGATCTTTTGCACGTGAAACTAATTTAGGCACCACCCAAGAATTTCCTGCTGGCCAGAAGGGAGGACAAGCCACTGGCTATTCAGAGAGAAGAGAAAACGTTTATACTGCTTCACAGTACAGATCAAAGTAGATCATTGATTCTTAAAATTGTAAGTAAACTTCAAAGGCTATTTGAAAGTATAAACATGAAAGGTATTCTGTAACCTACAATTGAAAGGGATCATGTTTTGATCATATTTTGCCCGTAAGATGTTGAAGATCGTTCATTTTGTTGTAGTTTTTGCTTTCTTTCTCTAATTGATGACATGCATTATGATGGAAGCATTGACTTGTTTATTGATCTCTCTAACCCCTTATATGAAATATTAGCACATCAAAGGATTAACTCTGCAAATCATTGAGACTTGATTCATGCTCCACATTAAATACTACTGAAATGTTGGTAGAATGAGTGTACAAATGAACGGCACTTCTTGCTTAAAACTTCCCCAAATCACTGAAACTTTCTCTGTGTTGAGAGTGTTAAAAGTGCCTCGTGTTATGTGAAAGATTTAACTTGGACAACACCTTAGAATGATGGGCTAGTTGCCAGGGAGATCAATAAGACTAGAATGTGTAACTTTCAATTCCCTGTCCCTGACCTCCAGGGGAGAGGGGACTGGACATAATGCACAGTCTTCAGTGGCCAATGAATAAAGCAGTCCTGTAAGCATTGTGTGTGATGCTCCTATAAAACCCACGAGGAAGGGGTGGAGAAGTTCTGGTTTGAAAAATCTTCCATGAATATTTGGGAGCATGGCCCTTGTGAAGTTATAAACATCCAAGTAGTGATAGATATAAAGACTGGACTAAACTAAGGTGAACCAGCCAACAAAATATCCCAGAATATAGGGACAGGAGCTCATGATTCTTGGAAAGTGAAGGAGATCCCTGAGATATTTCATCAGGATTTTATTTTAGAAATCCTTCATAACAGATATGGCAAAAGTATTGACCAATTTGTAGGTCTGGACAGGTGCACTTTCTTCTTCCAGTTGTGTGAGACACTGATTCTAGTTACTGGATCCTGGAGAAGAGTCAAGGCTGACCAGGATAGAACATGGCATCAAAACATTTTGGTCCAATCTCTAGAGGACTGTTCCTATGGGAAAGTTCCTATCCAGCCTCTGATGGAAAATATTCCCTTTCAAGAATAGGGCTCATTCTTCCAGACACAGCACAGGGTCTCTGCATGTTGGAGATGAGAATCTGGGTGAGATTTCAAGATTCTCACCTGTATGAGAGAACAATCTGTTTAATTATCCAAGGTGGCCCTGCCAAACCCTAGTTATATTTTTCACTGACTTTCCTACTTTATGTTCCAAACTCACCCCTCCCATTGTTTCCTTGATCACTACACTTAGCTATTAAACACTGTCCCAAAGTGCAGAGTCTTAACCCATTAAAATTGGCTTGGTTTGCCTTTCACAATGACTTTAACTTTGCACATTTGACCTTGTGCAGCTAAGTCATGAGGGAGACAGTGGCTAAATTGATGGCTCTACATTGAACACGGCGCCTCTTTCAAATGTCAGGCCTGCAACCTTGAACCCAAAGCAGCCCCTACATTCCCAGAGCAGAAGGGTGAGCAGCCAGGAATGCTGCGCAGCCCTGCAAGTCATTCTGCTAACATCCTGCAAGCACAGCCTGTGGGGATCACTTCCAGGGGCAAGAGGATAATTCACTGTTCACAGCCCATTGATTTCTTGGCCATGGCTGCAGAAATGTCAATAAAGTGCCGATTGTGGCGGGGCTATTTCGTGATCCATTCTCTTTTCTGCTGAAACTCAATTTGTCAGGACTGCCAGATAGTCTGGGACAACTTTTAGTCACCATAACTTGGGCTGGGCTTGAGTCATTCACTTGGTTTGCATGTCAATTATAGAACATTCCAAAGTGTAACCATTGTATATATTTTTATCAGGATATATATCTTGGACAATTACAGTGTTTGAAGATTTAATGCCTGTGTTCTCAGTGTGTTCAGTGATATATATTATGAGATAAACACACAAATGCTCTGAGCAGGGTGGCAGGAGAATTGGTTTTCCATTAACTATCTCAGTAGTATCCATCGGATCACCTTGCACCTTCAAAAGCAGATCGGTCTATTGCAGATGAAATATTTTATGACACTGAGAAAATAAATCAGGTTATCTTGATGGCAAACTTGTCATTCTCCTGGGGCATTGTTGAACAGCCCTGTAATTCTTAGTGACTTGAGTAGGGATTGCTTTGCCTATATCAATGTTATCCCTGACTTCCTCCAAATAGTATAGATGCAATATTGTTGAGCCAGCCAGAGCACAACATAGACAAGTGTCTTGCTTAGATCTAACTGCATTTGTGATGGAGTTTTTGCTATCTCTCCATTCACATCTCTTGCTCAGTTATTCCTGGCTCTTCACTCAGGGATCTCAGGAATTACTCCTAGCAATGCTGGGGGGACCCTATCGGGTGCTGGGGGGACCATATCGGGTGCCAAGGATTGAAGCGGGATCATACTTTTGCAAGGCAAATGCCCTACACACTCTACTATTGCTCCAGCCCCAAGGGCCTCTCACTCTTTGCTCTGCAAATATCCCATGCCGGATAGACCCTGTTGGAATGCTTCATCTCTACTGATAGACAGTTCTGGGTCTTTTTCCCTGCCCTGTCACATCACTCTAACACTTTGCTAACTACCTTCATGGTACAGGGTTTATTCTATTTACCCAAGTGCAATTCATTCCCCACATATTGCACAACTTAATTGATTGTAGAGGGCCTATCCAGGTGCTCTTCCATGCCCAGTTATCACCTACTACAGATGGCTTAGGGCATCGCCTCTTTGTCCTGTTTGGGAAATTTGTCTAACTTATCTGTCACATGGATGGTACAGGACTATGTTGCTTTACCTGGTTCACTAATATGACTGGCCCGATCATATATTTTTTCATTGTTTCTAGTCTTTTGCTGTGGTTGATTTGGGGAAACTCCTCTTTTAGTTGTTTATTTCATAAGCCCAGAGATCCTGCTACTTTGATGATCCTGTGTTTCTCACATGGCCTTATAACATAAAGGCATTTATAAATAATTTGATAAAGTCTTAAGCACATGCCCTGTCCATTGACATCACTGTTCATTCTGCCAGTTAAATAACACCATTGGGCCTGGAGTGATAGCACAGCGGGTAGGACATTTGCCTTGAGCACGGCCAACCCGGGTTTGAATCCCAGCATCCTATATGGTCCCATGAGCACCACCAGGGGTGGTCCCTGAGTGCACAGCCAGGAGTAATCCCTGTGCATCACCAGGTGCGACCCAAAAAGCACAAAATATATAAATAAATAAATAAATAAATAAATAAATAAATAACACCAATGAGTGACGGTATGAGAATCCTTCTCTTCTCTTTTATTAAAGAAAAGAAGGGCTTTATTCACATGAAATAATTAAAATAACAATTATTTCTTCATATCTTTTCTGGATATCTCAGTCACACATATCTCAGATTCCTTGTCAGACTCTTCCATCAGTTATTTTCATTGGAATTTGTAGGATAACATTAGTTTGTCCTTTTTCCTCTGTGTCAAGAAGCTTTGGTTTATTGGGTTATACCCATCACAAGGCACCTGAAGCACTCCCAGTTCCTTGGTATTCATCTTGAACTTCTCTGTGCTGTGCTTTCTCTACCTGTTAATCACTCATTTCCCCTAACTAGAACCTGTGACTTGTAAGGTCAGATTCTTCTAAGGACTCTGAATTTTGTATTTGTAAGTGAAATATTGCTTTTCTCTTTCCCTTATGTCCTTTGAATAGTTTACTTTAGAGCAATGTCCTCTATGTATAGACACAGGAAGACAGTGCTATGCTTGTGTAACTTGGGAGTTAATTGACTCCAGATGATATTTATTCCTAGGCATCTGTCATAATTATTCGACTTAAGCCTCAATTACCCTTAGTTCCTAGCACCCCACAAGCAGGGTCTCAACCAAGAGAATGAATGAAGCCAAGACAAGCTCTGAGTGATGCTGGCATCAAAATGGGACAGGCAAGTGCCATAAAACTTATAATTTAAGAGCACCATCATGTAAAAATTCTGTCATGACCCCAAGAAAAGTGACTGACAAGTATCCTGCTAGGTTTAGGAAGGACTAATCTGGCCTGAGATTGTAGTCTGGGGCCTATAGCGAGATGTCCGCAGGAGAGCCACCCTATAAGATTAATATATCTCTTACTGTGTCAATACAAAATGACTAGAAAGATTATTAAGTAGCACAAAAGGTAAGGAGCTTGCCTTGCATGAGGTCGACCCCAGTTTGACTCCTCTGTCCCTCTCGGAGAGCCAGGCAAGCTACCGAGAGTATCCCACCTGCACGGCAAAGCCTGGCAAGCTATCCGTGGCATATTTGACATGCCAAAAACAGTAACAAGTGTCACTATGGAGACGTTACTGGTGCCTGCTCAAGCAAACTGATGAGTAACGGCATGACAGCGATACAATGACAGTGAAGTAAATCTAAGATGATTGTTTATGGACTAAGGAAAGTAGAAGAATGTCCATAGATGAAATTCTGCACTTGAGCAGATTTCCTAGCAGGAGGAGATCTTTGTCTTAGAAGAGCTTCCCAGGAAGAAAGTAAAGGGCTATACATATGTTGATGGTGCTATCTGACCTAGGTGCAGTTGCCACACCCAAGGCCTGGTGGTTGGGCTCTAGACTAAGGCTAAAAGATAGGGTGTGGGGAGAGTAACATGGGGGGAAAGTAGGAGATGGGAATTAGGACAGTGTGATACTGGAATGGGGCACTCAGTGAAATTGGAATAGGTATGCCGCGGAGTGAGATGGAGACTGGAATAAACTGCAACTTACCACCAACTGGCTTGGTGGCCCTGTTTTCTCCTTTCATATATAGTTATTGACCATGCAGGATAAGAAAACAGTCTGACCACTGAATACACATGGCGAGAGAGCCCACAGCACTTATTATTGAATACACAGGCATTTATACCATTTCCCATATTTATTGTTCATACTTAACTTGGAATTTTATCACATAACTGAATTTTATCTTTCCATACTAATCTTTAATTTATTTTTTTGTTTTTTGAGTGGTTACATCTGGTGGTGCTCAGGATGTACTCCTATTTCTACATTCAGGTATCACTACTGGTAGGGCTCAGGGGACCATATGTGGTACCTAGGATCAAACCCAGTTTAGCTATGTGCAACCAGAAAGGCGAGCGCACTCCCTGCTGTGCTATCTCTTGGGGTATGTGGGGGGGGGCACCTAGTCTAATTTATAAGGGGATATTTTGGTTAGCTTTCTTGTTTTCTTCCTCTTATCCTGTGGTACAGAATTTCTTTTATTTTTTTTCTTTTGTTCGTTTTGTTTAAGGAGGCAATACTTTCCATACTTTATCTCAAATTTCATTTTACATTATTACATTAGTTAACCTATTGACTTTATGAACTTTGAATTCAAGTAAACATATGTGTTATGTTCTATGTGTTTAAATAAAATCAATTTCTTGTTGTTTATTTATTATAGTTAAGGGTATCTGTTTATAGCGGTATGGACATTTATAATCCTGGTGTATATAGTTAGCTGCCCTCACCACCACCAACATTTCCAAGACTCTCCACCCCACACTCCCATGTCACCCCATCCACCTACACCTACTCTTCCATTCTGGAGTTTCAGTTTGCATTTCAGAACTGATAATTGGTTGTTGGTTGATATTGTCTAGTCTTTTAAGAAATTATTGATCTTGTCTAGTCTTTTAAGAAATTATTGAAGTAAAATTTCATAATTACACATATAATGGGGCTGGAGCGATAGCCCAGCAGGTAGGGCATTTTCCTTGCACGAGACCGATCCGGGTTCAATTCCTCCGCTTCTCTCAGAGAGTCTGGCAAGTTACCGAGAATATCTCACCCATATGGCAGAGCCTGGCAAGCTACCCTTGCGTATTCGATATGTCAAAAACAGTAACAAGAAGTCTCACAATGGAGACGTTACTGGTGCCTGCTCGAGCAAATCGATGAACAATGTGATGACAGTGACAGTGACACATATAATAATTTCAGGCATTCCTCATTATAAATCAACATCTTATGTACTTCATTAACTTTGCTACTAAAACTCCAGTTCTATCCTTTATCATCTGATATTCCCTTCTGCAATGATTTTTATGCCGATTCTAATATATGTATAACCTAATTCCCAGGTCCTATGAGTATTAGCTTATAAGGCAGAAGATATGATGAAATTAAGGCTTTTTTGTTTTTTTTGCTTTTTGGGTCACACCTGGCGATGCACAGGGGTTACTCCTGGCTCTGCACTCAGGAATTACCCCTGGCCATGCTCAGGGGACCATATGGGATGCTGGGATTTGAACCCGGGTCGGCCGCGTGCAAGGCAAATGCCCTACCCGCTGTGCTATCTCTCCAGCCCCTGAAATTAAGGCTTTTGAAACAATAAGTTCATCAGATTTTCTGGGTGAATCCAAAACACAGTCATATTTATTTTTTATAAGAAGTTGTACTTTTTTATAGACACACATCCATAAGAAAGTAATGTAAAGATGCAGCAGAAATAAATGTAGTCACTAGATAGCCAAGAAATTCCCAAAGTCTTCAGAAACTATAAGATATAAGGAATATGTTCTTTCTTTAATTCTCAGAGTGTCCTTTTGACCTTGACTTCAGACTTTTGGACTCCAAAACTGTGAGAGGGGACAAATTAATTTTTTTAAGCCACCCTGTTAGAACAATTTGCTCACAGGAGAAAGCAGAGAATTTCTTTGTAAGAATTGCAAGATCACAAAGATAGTTGGAAATTATCACTC
Organism: Sorex araneus; assembly: GCF_027595985.1. Taxonomy (NCBI): domain Eukaryota; kingdom Metazoa; phylum Chordata; class Mammalia; order Eulipotyphla; family Soricidae; genus Sorex; species Sorex araneus. The sequence continues at coordinate 35,953,431 of NC_073313.1, forward strand.
TGGAAAAGAACTGCATGTTGAGACAAACATGATAACACTTCAGTACTTGTATTGCAAACCATAATGTCCAAAGAAAAGACAGACAGACAGACAGACAGACAGACAGAAAGATAGACAGAGGAGGGGGGTGGAGGGAGAGAGAGAAGAGGTATTCTGGGAGAAAAGGTGCCGGAGAGAAACTGGGAGACATTGCTGGTGGAAAATGTACACTGGTGAAAGGATGGATGAAGGAATATTGCATGACTGAAACCCATCATGAACAACTTTGTAACTTTGTATCTCACAATGATTCAATTATATATATATATATATATATATATATATTAAGAATTGCAAGATGAATCAGTGAGGAAAATGGAGAATCACAACAATCTGTCTTTCTCCATGTTGCCTTCTTGTTCCTATGTAGAGATTTTGCCATTGCTTATACCTGGTCCACATGTCCTCTTGGGAACTCTCCCCACCCTTGCCCTCCATCTAAGAACAGGATTGGACAAAGTTGCCTCGGGTCTTGAACTCCACAACTATCTCAAGTGTGTTCAAATCACATTTTTCAGCCAACTAGAAATCCCATAAACTTTATCAGCATGAGATTTTACTGTACAATAGTTAGTTGACAATGACATAGTTTTTATTTTTTACCAAGTGGAAAGAATACTTTTGAGCCTTGGAATTCAAACTGAAATTTGAAAAATATTTCAGTTTCCCAAAATATATATCAATTGTCTGATTTACACACTGTCGTAGCACTGTAGCACTGTCATCCCATAGTTCATTGGTCTGCTCGAGCTGGCATCAGTAATGTCTCCATTGTGAGACTTGTTGTTACTATTTTTGGCATATCGAATCCACCATGGTAGCTTGCCAGGCTCTGCCATACGGATCAGATACTCTCAGTAGCTTGCCGGGCTCTCCGGGAGCGATGGATGAATAGAACCCAGGTCAGCCGTGTGCAAGGCAAACGCCCTACCTGCTGTGCTATTGCTCCAGTCCCTGATTTACACATAGAAACTAAATTGTTTTGCCTTTCTCTCTATGGTTTTTGATGATTTTGATACTGGTACATTTGTGATAACCAAATCACATTTTTCTGTTTTAGGCGTTATTATTCTCTTCTTGTAGCAAAGACATATTTCAAATGTGAATTTATCATTTTAATGCCAAATGAAAAACTATTTTAAAGAGCATAAAAAACACTAATGCATAACCTCGTGGCTAGGGCAATGTAGACTGTGTATTTTTTAAAAATTAGGTACAGAAATTAAGTTGAAACTGGGTCTTTCTGAAGCTATTTAAGGCATATAACTAATTTAAATTTTCTGGTACACAGAGACAAAAGTAGGTATATAATAGTAAAGCGGGTCTACTGTAGTAATAGTATCAATTTAAATGGCGTGGTCCTAATCTATTAATAATTCATGGCATTCTGGGTGAGTACAGTGGTACTAGTTAAAGGTATAGAAAGTGAACAGCGTCTTTGCTATGGGTAATGCTAGTTTGTATTCCATACAAACATGCTATGAATCAGAATAAGCAAAATATTTTCAAAGGAGCATAGTTCATTTATGCTTTAGCTCTTATCAATTCGTTTCCCAAGACTTAATAAGAACATTCATCACCACAATAACATCTTCATTAAATACATATCCTTGATCTTCTGTGTTGTAAAACATAGTAACAATAGCTAAGGGGTTCTGCTCACTAAAAAAATAACTAAAATAAAGAACATGGAACAAACTCGAGTTGATTGATGATAGTTGACTCATACATGTAAGATGAAGTTTTAAAGCTTTACACTAGTTTTGTGTCAATTTTTAAAAGAGAAAATTGCAATAACCAGTGAGACTGAGGTTCTAGAAAGACTAAATGGTCTCTTGACCAGAGAAATTCTGTAAGGAACCCTTTGGCATCTTATCGACTAAATGTCATGGCTGCTGATACTCATGCTTAAACTATTTGAGATGGGCCCAAATGTTCATGATGAAAAATAATCGTGATTTGGCTGAAACAGCATTATAAATTCTAAGGCCAACAAGGCTAAAACTTAGATACATGGCTAATGAATTGGCCCAGAATAAAACCAGGCAGCTGAATCTTAAGACACAATTCCTATTAGCTTTTTTTTTTTTGCTTTTGCTTTTTGGGTCACACTCGGCGATTCACAGGGGTTACTCCTGGCTCTGCACTCAGGAATTACCCCTGGCCATCCTCAGGGGACCACATGGGACGCTGGGATTCGAACCCGTGTCGGCCGCGTGCAAGGCAAACGCCCTACCCGCTGTGCTATTGCTCCAGCCCCTCCTATTAGCTTTTATTTATTATTTTTTCTAGTCATTCATAATTATTCCTTGCTACTATATATGTGTATATATATACATATATATGCATATATATATACGTGTAAAGCGTTTAGAGATTTACAGGAGTTTCAGAGCTCAGAGTACATTCTTTGGGAATGCTGAAACTGTAATATATTTTATTTATTCTCTTTTTGCATACATATACAAAAATTTCCTGGCCATTTTTACTTACCTGTGATAAGAAACCTTTAAATTCTCCGTTGCAGTTCTTAACCTTTGCCTGTTTCCATATTTAAATCTCAGAAACATGGATTTCTTCTTTTTCACCTACCAATACAATCATTAAAAGTAACTTGCCAGTTATACCACCGAGGGTATTTCTACACAGAAAAACACTCTATCCTAGTTTAGCATTACCTGGACTATCTTTTAAGTCAATTCTTATTCTTTATGTAGAATTCACTCTCACATACTACAGGTATATAAAAGTTCAATATTAGCAGAATAGTATTTCTAGGATGACTGAGTAAATAGTTCAATAATTCCACACTCCAGAAGCACACAAAATTAGACAAAGTCATTGAAAACAACCATATAAGGAATATAGACAATGACAAATGTATACAATAAATTAGAAGCACTTATTAAATAAAATATACTATATTTTGGTTAAAAAACGCTGAAAATATGTGGAATATTGGCCAGAAGTTTCTCCTATGAAATTCACTGTTCACTGCCATCTAAGCTTATCTGGAGGTAATGGTGATATCCAGCTTCCCTGAAATTAGAGGGATTTTAGAGATCAAAGTTCTGAAATTTTGCTTTATTCCTGCTCTGAAACAATTTGAGGTTACCATAAAACATAGTTAAGAAAAGAAAAAAGCTGTAAATAATTTGTACATATATATGTATATAATATTAAGTGAACCTTTACTATGAGTCAGTTCAAAAACTGTATATGAAGTAAGAGAGGATCACATAAACATCTTGTTCTTTGGGTACCTTGATTTTTGTTCTCTTTAGATTTCACTGACAAAAAGACTTAAGGGCCAGAGAAATATCTCAACAGCATGAACACATGCTTTGCTTGCAGGAGCCCTGACACTGCATAATTTTATCTCTGGTACCACCTGGTTCCCCAAGCACTATCAGGGAATAGTCCCCAAGTAGTGCCGGCTCTGACTACCACACTTTGTCCAAAAAAAAAAAAACCAGGGAAGAGCAAAAAAGGGTTATTCTATATGCAAAAAAAGTTATTCTACCTGCAAATATATGTAAATTGCCACTGTGTTTTTGTTGTATTGATTTACAATATTCATCGTCTCCTACCTTGTGCTTGTGTATCATTATAAGAACTGAAGGCATATCAATAAGGAAAATACAGACATTCTTCCTTTCTTCACCAATTAGGTGGCAGAAGGATAATAAACCAAAGAAAGATATCTATGTATATATGTTACAAGATTATATGAGTAATTAAAAATTAGAAGTGTCTTAAAATATTACCTATGTACAAAAAGTTTAATAAGATCAGCAGATGATTGATATTGCAAATGTAGTTAATAACCTATAGTTGCCAAGTGGAAGGTCCATGCAGTACCATGGAAGGTCACATGGAGAAATACCAGTATAGTCGTGAGGCAGAGAAGAGAACGTAACAAAAGCTTTACAGTTTTGTCCTCAGAAAAAATTTGGATGAAGCAAATAGACTTGGATTAGGATTGGCTAGTAAATGATTTAGGATTGGCTAGTGAATGATTTCAGCAGGATCTGGGCTCTAGGGGCTGTGACTATTTGTTGAGTATCTGACCTTAGGCTACTTGGGGAAAATAGCAGGTGACCCAGAGTGTAGAGGCCAGCAAAAGGAGGTGGTTGGGAGTGTGAAGTTTAGATCAGTTAGATTGTACACGAATGGCATGGCAGCAATTCCTTTACTATATGTCAGAGTAAGCTACCCCTGAGAGGTCTAGTCCCTCTAGGATCGGCAGAGTGTCATATGCCAAAGCATCAGAGTAAAGAAAACATAATATGTTGTAAAATCTGGTAAGGAAAACCAAACTTGGGAGATTATTCAAATTGCAAGTTACAGCGATGCCTATGCATGCCTTCACCCACACCCACATGGGCAAAGGTTTTCCTTGAGAATACAGATCCCTCTCATGCAAATAATCTGATGTGGAACACAACCTTCACACTGAGAGGCAGCATCCATGCTAGGAAGATGAGGATAAAATGAGTCACACAAATACTCAAAGGAAAAGCATTTCAGACAGAATGAACAGCCAGCGCCAAATCTCTGTTGCAGCAGCTCATCTGGGGTGTTTGAAAAACTGCAGCTTAGTCAAAACAAGCGAAGAGGAGAAAAGTGTGAAGTTGAAAAATTAGATTATATAGGGTCTTGGAAAAAAATTGTAAATATTTGAGCTTTGATTCTTAGAAATATGAAATTATTGATAGATATTATGCAGACAGTTGCATCTTTTAATGCATTTTCGCTGAGGTCATTCTAGCTACTTTGTCAAGACCAATCTCTAGGGTAGTGAAAAAAGAAGTGGAAAAGATGGGGACACTCCTGCAGTAATCTGGAAGAGAAGCAACAGTGACTGAGAATAAGCAGCAAAGTTGAAAATTTGGAGATTTGTGTGGGACTAGGTGGGGCTCTTTGCTTTTGGTTTGGACATGCTTTTGGTTTGCGAGTTGTATCTGGAGATACTCGCGGCTTAGTTCTGACTCTGTTTAGGATTCATTCCTTGTGGGTCTCGGGGTTCTGTCTGGGGTACTGGGGAGGGGAATTAAACCCATATTGGCTGCATGCAAGGCAAGCACCCTACCTGCTATAATATTGCTCCGGTTCCCGAATTTTTTTTTTTTTGAGGAATAAATTATGTGATGTTTCCTAAGTATTTACTCCTTTATCCTAATTTTATTTTTAAAATTTATGAAAGTACCATGAATTATAAAGTTATTCATAGCTGCATTTTAGACACACTATGTTCCAGCACCAATACTACTACCAATCAGTGTTCCCAGGTACCCTCTTAACACCACCTCCACCCCCAGGCCCTAGCCCCAGCCTGCCACATGGACAGGTACCTTTTTAAGTTCTGTTGTTGAAGTTTGGACATCTTGTTCTCATTGTCGTTGACTCTATGGTTTGGACCTTTATTTACACTTCTTTATATCATCAATGTATTTGAATCCCCTTGACCCCCGCTGCCCACTGTTTCATGTTAATCTCTACTAGCCCCTTGTTATTTATCTTAATTTACTAAGTTGCATGCAATAAATGTGTACAGCTTTTATATACCAATTACAAAGTGGTCTGAAAAAAAAAGAACCAGATTCTAAATATATCTTCAGAGTAGAACTAATGGAATTTCCTGATAGATTGGATTTAGAGTGGGAGTCAGAAAAGAAGAGGAACTAAGAATAATACCAGAGAATTTGGTGTGAGCAACTGAAAGAATGAATTTGGCATGGATTGAGACTAGGAAAAGCAGGATTATGGAGAAGATTAGCAGTTCAGTTTTGGATTTTTTATTTTAGAAGCAAAAATCATCAACCAGGAGATTGAATATCATGATTCTGGAGTTCAACCTATGCAGGAAATATGCTCAAAAGTCATTATTATGTCAGTAGTATTTAGAAATCACATCATAAAGAAGAGAAATTAAAACACTAGCAAATTTCCCAGTATTAATCCTAAGTGTTCTCCAATGTTAAAAATAAATGAGTGGTTCAAGGACCAGGAGGACTGGCCCAGAGTTGGAAACTTGCTACAAGTGGTGGAGGGGGGAAGGCAGTTAGGATAGAGAAGTCCACTCTGACAGTTATAACTGGAACTTACCTCCCTAGACAAGAAATGAGTGCTGGAAGTAGGTAAAGGGATAAACATGGTAACCTTTCAGTACCTGTATTGCAAATCATAATGCCCAAAAGAAAACAGAGGGAGAGGGAGAGGGAGAAATATGAGAGAGAAGATATAGAGAGAGAAGAGAGAGAAAAAGAGAGAGAAGAGAAAAGTGCTTTCCTGGCAGACTGGAGGTGGGAGGAGGCAGGAGGGAAACTGGGTACATTGGTGGTGGGAAATGTACACTGGTGAAGGGAGAGGTGTTGGAACATTGTACGACTGAAACTCTATTGTGAACAACTCTTTAAGTATGTTTCTCACAGTTATTCAATTAAAAAAATAAACATATGGGCAAAGAGAATAAAATAGCGAAGAGGAATGAGGAGTGTTTACCTATGAGAATGAAACCCCGGGGGCTATGATGTCTTAAAAAAACACAAATGAAGAAAATATTTGTGTGAGAAGAAACTGTTAGCTTGCCTTCCTTTTGATACAGCAGGTCCTTGAATTTTGTTGAATACAACTCTATTTGGTTCAATCTTGTTTGAACAAGTCCTAGCATGGGTCTGTGCGTGAAGGTTGCCGCACTTTCTCCCTGTGGCTCTACCACTTTTTCTTCAGGTACTCTAGTTGCCTCTTACATCACAAAGATGTACATATCGGGGTCATTGGAGTCTTACGAGTGTGGGTGTAAGTGCACCCTGTGATAGAATGATGTTCTGCCCAGGGTTGATTTCCAACATGACTTCTAGAGATACTGAACTGGAACAAGTGGGATGGAAAATTGGTGAATACGAGTTATTCCTTAATATTTGCAGTGTTTGGGGTTTCTATTTAAAGGTTTGGGAATACTAAAATTCGGCAGTGGTTTTCTGACTGAAAATAGAATGTAAAAACTTAATTCTTTGATATCAACTATTTCTATGATAAAACTCATCATTTCACTTGAATTTGTAGCTTGTGAGAACTTCTTGATGAAATTCAGAGCTTACTGTGAGATGATGTTTTTAATATGATGAAGATTAATAGTAAACTTATGGGTTTTGCAATATGGTGAGCAATGGTGACTGGTAGGGTTTTTTAATTTGTTGATTCTTGATTTAGACTAGAAAAAGCACACATGAATAATGATGAGCCAAACTTGCTCAGTAAATCTTTGAACTAGGCTAATTGTCCTATATAACTACTCATATTTGACTTAACTGTCATCCCGTTGCTCATTTATTTGTTCGAGCGGGCACCAGTAACATCTCTCATTGAGAGAGACTTACTGTTACACACGGGTAGCTTGCCAGAATCTGCCTTGAGAGCTCGCTACTCTCGGTAGCTTGCCGGGCTCTCTGAGGGGGCGGAGGAATCGAACTCAGGTCGGCCACGTGAAAGGCAAACGCCCAACCGCTGTGCTATCGCTTCATTTGGAAGCTACCATAGTAGTTTCAGAAAACGTTTATCAATATTGAAATCACGAGGTGATAGTATATTCAGTATTTTCCTAAGTGGTTTTCACTTTATATCTCATGTCAAATATAGTGGATTAAAATTAATTCATCCTTGATAAGCCAAGTAATGACAATCATGATTAGAAGAATAATGAGTTGGAAATCAACCACATTCGTCAATAGCTGAATAGATAAACCAAATGTGATATAATATATGAAATATTCAGTTATAAGAAGAAATGAAGTTCTGACACATGCTACAGTATAGATGAAACTTGAAAACTATAGAGGAAATTTACTTTGAAGTATTATGCTATTCTGCTCTTATGAGATGTCCAAAATGGGCAACTTTACAGAAACAAATAGTAGATTAGAGATTATATGGAACTAGTGAGAAAGAGAATAGTAAGTTTACGTATGGTGTGATGCAGAATTAATATTTGGGTTGATAAATTGATTTTAGAAATGTTGGTACTTGTGAAACACAGTGAATGAATATTTAATGCCACATAAGTTTACACTTAAAATTGCCTATTAGAGTTAAACAGTATATTAGTAGTTTTCTTTTTTAAGAGTGACTTAGACATATTTTAATAGGTGCATAACATTAAGAATCAATCAATGGGGCTGGAGCACTAGCACAGCGGGTAGGGCTTCTGCCTTGCACGCGGCCAACCCGGGTTCAAATCCCAGCATCCCATATGGTCCCTGGAGCACCACCAGGAGTAATTCCTGAGTGCATGAGCCAGGAGTAAACCCTGTGCATCGCCATGTGTGACCAAAAAAGAAGAAAAAAAGAATCAATCAAGTTGCCTATGTAAAAAACTTCCACTTAACAAATTACCCCTCAAAATCACCTTTCCACACCAGGATGAGAGAACTTCCCAGGATGTAAAGTTGAAATGTAAGTTAGATTCTTAAATCTTATTTGGGTACTTCATGTGACTTTTATTTTATCTTCCATCTTCAAGTGCAGAGTTTCATCATAGGGGTCACCTTGGCATTTGAAGCCCTTCCTTCATCCTTAATACTTCATGTAAAGTGATGCAGTCAAGAAATGTTCTGGCAGTTGTCTATCTGATATTTATATCACCATCCCGGTATTTTTTCTTCTTCCTAAATAAACACACTGCTATTGTGGATAAACAGTTACTTTTTAAAATAGCTTAGAGGTAATAACAGTAGAAGTGTCAACTCTTGATAAATTCAGTGTTATTAAAAGCCCACCAGGAAAAGTGATTTCCTGGTTGCATAAAAAAGCATGTTGTCCCCTGTAATTTATAGCATTTAATGTTGGATCTATTTATGCAGCTGCATCACAAACTTAACTGCACATCACTCTTCCTGCAGGTGTCATTTATTCTCTAATGAGACAACTTGGACTTCAACCTGTAGAACAGCTTGGCCCTGAGGCTTAGGACCAAGTACTTCTTCCATATGATGCAAGTACAAAGTCCTTAGGGAACACAAAGTAAATGCTGGTTTGATCTGTTCCATAATGTAATACATTGTGCCTTAACAAAAACCTTCCTTCATAATGAATCAACCTTTTAAATTAAAGAATATCATTTTTTCTGAATTCTTCTCAAATATATATTACTTATGGGTGTTAGTTCAAATAACTATACTAAGATTATTGTCAGGAAAAAATAAGCAGTAGCATAAAAACAAATGCTCCAAATGTTTGTTTTGTTGTTGTGAACATTATCATCACTGCCAATAATGGGCATTACAACTTTATGAGACGTTTGTGTCCTTACAATTGGGAAATTAAATAAAAATCAAGTATGCACTTCCTTGGGAATAAATTTATCTGTTGCATCTAATTACATTTTCAGACAGTATTATACTCTCTTCATGAAGGTTGAATATGGCGTATGTAATTTTAATATTTAGCTATTGGAAATAATTCACTCAGGATTAATTACATAGAGAGCTAAATGTATAATTTTACTTGAGGAATTGCAATATCTAAATATTTTTGAGATATTATGGACTATGACATAGTCCATGAAACATAGTGTTAATACAATGAGTAATGTTCATAATTGGAAAGGTTTGGATACCAGATCCATTTATGAACTATGAAGACAAGGGAGCATCATTCATAAAGTATTTTATGGAGGTTACTTATATGTTGTGAAATTGTTCTACTGAGGAGGACTCTCCAAATTAGGGGAAACAATAGGGTGCATACATGCCTTCGAGAGTGGGCATAATCAAGTCTTGCACATTTTCCAATTAAAACCAGGAAAAAAAAGAGAAAAGCTCAATTTACACCATGAAGCTATTATGCTAATAATGTTGAGCTCCTTCCCAAATGAAAGGATGGATCAGAAAATATTGCCTGCTATTCAGATACATAATCCAGAGCTCCCCTCCACAATCTCAAGGGTGAATTAACCACAAGTTTTGTAGCCTTTGAGTGGCCGGGGTTCTACTCTGATGTTAGCATTTGGCTATTTGTGAGTCTAGTATGATACCTTGTAGCCTTAGAACTATGCACCACAGGCCTGGCGTCTGGCAGCCATTCAACAAGGGATCTAAGCTTGCCTACATATCAAGAGAGGTTTTCTTTTCTTATTTGCATGAAGGAATTGCAGAACTAAACGGACATCGAAAGTTTTGTGTCTTTTCTGTAAAGACTGCAGGATAATAAAATTCAGACTTAAAATGGGAGCGAATGCAATTGGCTTGCTTGTTTAAAAAATTATCCCATGGGATGGAAAGATGGTACAGGAGTTAAGGTGCTTACCTAGCACACTGTGGACTCCAGTTTTACCCCAGGGACACAGGAATAAACCTTGAGCACTAATGGGTGTGGCACTAAAATCCCCCATATGAAAATAAAAAATAAAGTATTACCCCTTTGCTCTATGAACCTTCATTTGGATTTTACAATAGTCTAATAACTAGGTAAAGACTTATAGAAAGCAGAAATGTAGAGGTAAAAGCAGTAACATACATAAAGATAATATCCTTTGTTATTTGTTAGCATGTACTTATTGAAAATCTCATGTCTAAATTTGAGGGAATACATCATATTATTTAAAAAGACCCTTATGGCATTGAAAACAATAATGCTCAAAAGGAGACAGAAGAAAGAGGGAGAGAGAGCAAGTGAGAGAGAAGAAGAAGAAGAAGAAGAAGAAGAAGAAGAAGAAGAAGAAGAAGAAGAAGAAGAAGAAGAAGAAGAAGAAGAAGAAGAAGAAGAAGAAGAAGAAGAGAGGAGGAGGAGGAGGAGGAGGAGGAGGAGGAGGAGGAGGAGGAGGAGGAGGAGGAGGAGGAGGAGGAGGAAGGAGAAGAAGAGTGTGTCCATGAAGTGGGGTGGCGGGGAGGGAAGGGAACTGGGGACATTGGTAATGGGAAACGTACACTGGTGAAGATACAGGTGTCGGAACGTGATATGATTGAAATCCAATCATGAACAACTTTGTAACTTTGTATCTCATTGTGATTCAATTAAAAACTTAATTAAAAAATGAAAAATGACCCTTTCATACTTCTCTGCCTTTTGGCTAAGATCATGTATAGTAAAAAGGACCCTCCCATACCATACAATAGTAATGTAGCACTGTAGTGCTGTCGTCCCCATTGTTTATCGATTTGTTCGAGCGGGCACCAGTAATGTCTCCATTGTGAGACTTGCTATTGTTTTTGGCATATCAAATATGCCACAGGCTTGCCAGTCTCTTCCATGTGGGTGAGATACTCTCCGTAGCTTGCCGAGCTCTCCGAGAGGGACTGAGGAATCAAACCCTGGTCGGCCATATGCAAGGCAAACGCCTACCTGCTGTGCTATGGCTCTAATACTTGATTTTTTGGGGTTCTGAGGCCATGCCCAGTGGTGCTTAGGTCTTACTCATGACTCTGTGCTCAGGAATCACTCCTGGCAGAGCTCCAGTGCAAAGGATTTAACTGAGGTCAGCCATGGGCAGGGTAAGTATTTTATTCTCTCTACTCTCTCTGTGTCTGCAAATTTTGAAGTTTTTATGATCTTTCTCTACTTGTTTTATAGGGCTTAGTTGTTTTTAGGTGAAGGATTGACATCCATGAGTATAGTTTGAATTTCTAGGACAAATACATAGTTGTTATGAACTTTCAGGAAAACATATATTACTATTCAGCTGAATAGTTACTATAGGTACTGGGGAATTTACCCAAATTCTGCAATAGCAAAAGACATTAGGAAAATGTTAGGAAAAATATTTCTTATTGCTGTCTCCATTATGTGAAAAATTTAAATGTTGACCATAAATATGATGTAAATTTTCTTAAGCTTCATTATTATGTGAACTAGAGCCCTATTTTCATTATTCCACATTATAAACAATTATAATGCTAGAATTTCATTTCCCATTATAATTATAAGAGTATTTTACTTAAATTCATATTAGAAAGTTTTGATAAGGGATTTCTACTCACCTGCCCATTAATTTATTTCATTTTCTCTTTCCTGTATTTAATGAATTTTCAGGTCCTAGTTAGTAAAGGAGCTACCTCAGCCAGCAAGGATTAATTTATAAATAATAATCATCCTACAGAAATTTTGTTTTAGTCGCAACCTTCCTTCTCTCAGTAATCAATCTACCTTTGAATTCAGAACTCCAACTTCAAATCCTAAACCAATTTCTACATATAATTTAAATATTCCTAACCCTGGTGGTAGGAGGAAGTGAATTAAGACTCACTTGATTAATCACTATACAAGGACTAATAAAGAGCACCAAAAAACAAATGTCAACTCAAGGCAATCATCAGGAATAAGGCGGGATGAGAGTTTAGAATTAAGCAGCACTAGGGCATCTAAGCCTCCCTTGAAGTCCCTTATTGCAAAACATATTTAAGATGTCCTTGATCTATAAATTGTTCACTTTATACAGCATTTTCTAATATCACATTGCTGTGCGTCTCTTTGAATTCTTGGATTGTAAGCACTTTGAGCAAAAGCATAAAAGGAATGGAAACAATTGGCATGTGAACTGGTTTCCAGTAGGTGGGTTGCCCCTAGGGCTTGAGAGGTGGGAATAGGTCAGGGAAGGTAACAGTATGATATTGGTGGAGAGAAGTGGTCACTCTGAGGAGAAAGAAACTAAGAGGTATAAAGTGCCCCAATAGGGGATCCCTGGGGGGCAGGAGAGAAACTGGAGACATTGGTGGAGAGCAGTGATCGCTGGATAAGAACATTTATGCTTGAAATTTAATCATTAATCTTTGCTAATTTGAAATTCATTTGCTAATTTGAAATTAAAAATGTAAATAGATAATTCAATATTGTTTTTAAGCTCTTCTATGATGTTTATTTTGCTGTTCATTTTTTTTTAAAACTTTTTTATTGAATCGCTGTGAGATAGACAATTACAAGCTGCTCGTGATTGGATTTCAGTCATACAGTTTTCCAACACCCATCCCTCCACCAGTGTAGGTCTCCCAGCACCAGTGTCCCCAGGTTCCCTCCCATCACCCCTTACCCCCCACCCCTGCCTGCCTCTATAGCAGGTGCTTTTCTTCTCTCTCTGTCTCTGTTTCTGTCTCTGTCTCTTTCTGTCTCTCTTTCTTTGGGCACTGTGATTTGAAATATTGATACTGAAAGTTTATCAAGAATATCCCTTTACCTACTTTAATACGCAGTTCGTGACTAGCACAATCATACCCAGGTCTTATTGTCATACCGGTCTCTTCTCTATCTTACCTAGCTTCAGCCCAACACACACTTGAGGTTAGATCCATTGACCAATCCTACTAACAGCTGTTTTCCCTGACCATGGATATTAATCCTCTACTACACACACACATATATGTACACACACATATATATATTATGCCACAAATGAATGCAGTCAGTCTACATCTGTCCCTGTACTTCTGATTCATTTCACTCAGCATGATACTCTCCATGTCCACCCATTTTTAGACAAATTTAATGATTTCATTTTCGTGAAAGCTGCATAGTATTCCATTGTTTAAATGTGTCATAGTTTCTTTATCCATTTATTTGTTATTGGGCACTCAGGTTGTTTCCAGATTCTGGCTATTGTGAATAGTGCTGCAATGAACATGAGTGCAGGTGGTGTTTCTGCCGTGTGTTTTCGGGTCCCAAGGAGTGGTATTGCTGGGTCATATGGGAGCTCAATTTCTAGTTTTTTTGAGAAACATCCATATTGTTTTCCAAAAAGACTGTACTAGTAAGCATTCCCACCAACAATGAAGGATAGTCCCTTTCTCCCCACATCCACCCCAACACTGCTTGCTTTTGTTCTTTTGGATATGTGTCAGTCTCTGTGGTGTTAGATGATATCTCATTGTTGCTTTGATCTGCATCTCCCTGATGATTAGTGTTGAAAAGCAATTTTTCATGTGCCTTTGGCCATTCGAATTTCTTCTTTGGGGAAGTTTCTGTTCATTTCATTGACCCATTTTCTTATGGGATTTGATGGCTTTTTTTCTTGTAGAGTTCAACCAATGCCTTGTATATCTTTGATATTAGCCCCTTATCAGAAGGATATTGAACAAATATCTTTCCCATTCCATGGGCTGACTTTGTATCCTACTCACTATTTCTTTTGAGGTGCAGAAGCTTCTTAGTTTAATGTAGTGCCATTTGTTTATCTGTGCTTCCACTTGCTTAGTCAGTGAGTAGCATTTCATCTTTGAAGATACCTTTAGTGTCTATATCTTGAAGGGTTTTGCCAACCTTTTATTCAATATACCTTATGGATTCTAGTCTGATGTTGAAGTTTTTAATCCATTTTGATCTGACTTTTGTTCATGGTACTAAGTAGTAATCTGAGCTCTAAGTCCCGACCCCCCCCTTTTATTTTTTGGACATAGCTATCCAGTTCTGACAGCATCACTTGTTAAAGAGGCTTTCCTTGCTCCATTTCATATTTCTTGCTCCCTTTTCAAAAATTAAATGCTCATACATTTGAGGGTGTGTGTAAAGATACTTAACCCTATTCCATTGGTCTGCGGATCAGTCTTTATTCCAACACCATGCTGTTTTAATTATTACCACTTTGTAGTACAGTTTGAAGTTTCGAAAGGTGATACTTCTCATCTCTTTCCCCGCCCCAAGAATTGGCTTTAGCTATTTGTGGGGGCTTACTGTTCCATATGAATTTCACAAGTGTTTGATCAATTTCTTTGAAAGATGTCATGGGTATCCTTATAAAGATCGCACTGAATCTATATAATGTTTTGGGGAGTATTGCCATTTTGACAATGTCATTTTTCCCAATCCATGAGCAGGGGGTGTGTTTCCATTTCCTCGTGTCTTCTTTCATTTCTTGAAGTGATGTTTTGTAGTTTTCTTTGTACAGACATTTACCTCCTTACTTAAGCTGATTCTGAGGTACTTGATTTTCTGAGGTATGATTTTGAACGGGATTGTTTTTTTATGTCACTTTCTTCTCTCTTATTATTTAAATATAGGAAAGCCACGGACTTTGGAGTATTGATTTTATAGCCTGCATCTTTATTATTACAAATCTATTGTTTCTAGGAGTTTCTTGGTAGAGGCTTTAGGACTCTCTTAGTATCACGTCATCTGCAAGTAGTGAGAGCTTGTTTTCTTCCTTTTCTAACTGGATTCCCTTAATATCTTTTATTTCCCTAACTACTATGGCAAGTACTTAAAGTGCTATATTGAATAGAAGTTGCTATTCATTCTGATTTAATCTTCCAGACAATGTTGGTAGCAGTCTTGTACTCATTTGCCAGGTTATAAAAAAAGGGGGGGTGACTCTCAGAAGTCACAGAAAAGTGGATAGTATAGTTGAAATATTTTTAACCAAAATGTTCTTCACTTATTGTTGTGGCAAGCTACTGGTATTTGGTGGTGGGTGTGGCATGATAATATATAATTTGAAAATATATAAAGTTGTATCCCTAAAACATATAAATTACTGTAAACTGCTACTGCAATAAAAATTCCACTATTTTCCAATTTTGGTCATGTTCTCTATGCCAATACATAACTCTTTCTGGTGTTTAGAAAGATCCTAATGATGGGGCTGGAGAGATAGTACAATGAACAGGGCACTTGCCAGGCACATGGCCAAACCAGGTTCAATCCGACTCCCCGTATGGTCCCCTGAATACCACCAGTAGTGATCACTGTGCACAGAACCATGAGAAAGCCTTGGGTACTTCTGGATGTGACTCATAAAACCAAAAAGAAAAAAAAAGAGAAATATCCTAATAGTATCATGAATCACGAAATCCCCATTAATCGTCGATTTCTTGGGTGGGCTCAGTAACCTCTCCATTCATCCTTTCCCTGAGATCTTAGAAGTCCCTCTCGGCTCGGCCCTCTCAACGATGTCTCACTGGAGGCTCTTTCAGGGTCAGGGGAATGAGATCCCGCTTGTTACTGGATTAGGCATATGAATACACTATGGGAAGCTTGCAAGGCTGTCCCATGTGGGCAGGAAACTCTCAGAAGTTTGCCAGTTTCTCCCAGAGGGAGAAGTAGACTACAAGATATCGCTTCTGGGAGCTTGCTTCAAAGTCTCTGGATACTGGCCGTTGATGGAATTACACACACCTGGGTTCCTCTGCCGGTACCTTCATGCGTGAGGCCTGTCCAAACGCGTGGAGAAGGGCCTCGAGCATGGCCATAGCTAGGTTCTGGTGGTCTTCGGCCTCCAGAAGCTCTGCTCTGGGTGGGGAGGGAAGCTGGAGCCCATCCCCTCCGAGGGTCCCCGGGGAAGATAGCCAGGCGTGCGGGCAAGAGACTCTAGTATAGTCAAATTTAAATTCAACATTAAGGTCTCTTAAACATAATATACTCCAATACATTCTGTAAACAATGGAGAGTCTGTAAACATTTGAGAGTGACTTTAAACAAATATTTGTTAAATGATAGAAAAAAAGAAAGCAAAACATAATTTACTTTATCTGCAATGAGATAAATGCTGTTTCTATACAACACTTAGGTGTAGACGTGCTCAGGGCCAGTGCATTTATGGGACCTATGTTGAAGGAAAAACCATTGGACATTAATGAATGCAAGGATTATTTCTCTTTAAATTGTAAAATAAATGTGCCTTAAAATTTTATTCCCATTGGGGCTGGAGCAATAGCACAGCGGGTAGGGCATTTGCCTTGCACGCGGCCAACCTGGGTTCGATTCCCAGCATCTCATATGGTCCCCTGAGCATCACCAGGGGTGATTCCTGGGTATATGAGCCAGGAGTAACCCCTGTGCATTGCCGGGTGTGACCCAAAAAGCAAAAAAAAATATTCCCATTTACTTTTAACCACACGTCAGACCATATTTATTGAAGCAGAAACATGATACAAATGAAATCAAACATGAGCATAAATTTTCTATCAATTGTCAGGGAGCAGTATTTAAATTCACACGGCTTTCTGTGAAATCCTGAGTTATAGAACAAAACAAGCAATTATACTAAATTATAATAATGAGACTTGTTATAGACGCCATCTAGTCTTTTGTCTTTTAAAAAAGAGAGAGATAAATAGAAAAACTCTCTTGGTATTCATCCTCAGTTTCCAAGAGAGTTTGGAAACTGGAAAGACAGTTTCCAAGAGAGGTCTGTTTTTGTTTGCTGTATACTTGTTTGCTTGCTTTTTTTGTTTGTTTGTTTTTTCTTCTTTCTCTCAAATAGTGCTCAGGGGGGAACTTGGGGCTTACTTCTGACAATAATTGGCCTGGCTGTGCAGGCCTGATAGTTTAGTATTCATGCAACCTGGCAATACTGTACTGTTCCGGCCCCTTGGTGCTAGGGGGCTTCTAGGATCACAGCATTCAGTGCTGCCTATGGGGGCATGCATTGCCAGAGACTAAAGTTGGGTTTTGAATGCAAGGGTATGGTGCCAGGAATTGAACCTGGGACCTAGCACATGTATCCAGACCTCTGCACTATCTCCAGGAGCCCATTTGTTTGGTGGTTATTTTAAATCACAGATGCTGGAAATTTTATCGCTAAGGTAAAGGATCTCAATCATTCTCTCCACAAGTGGACAACACAGGCTAAAACTATCCTGCTAGGATTGTGGACAGAGCCCACGTGCTTTCTTTCCAAGAGTTCGTTCATTCCCAAACCTAACGGGTCAGAAATGAGTCCGGGATCTTGCCATTTCATTTTCCCCATTAATGACCAAAAATATACAGCAAGCTACTTTCACTGGGTGACATTTAAAGAACGGTGCAACCACACTTGTGTGATAGCTTCTTGTTAAGAATAAAGAGAACTGGGGCTGGAGCGATAGCACAGTGGGTAGGGCCTTTGCCTTGCACGCAGCCGACCTGGGTTCGATTCCCAGCATCCCATATGGTCCCCTGAGCAGCGCCAGGGGTAATTCCTGAGTGCAGAGCCAGGAATAACCCCTGTGCATCGCCGGGTGTGACCCAAAAAGAAAAAAAAAAGAGAGAGAGAGAGAACTGCAGCTAGCCTGTGTAAAATCATAGTAGGGAAAAGGCAACTGTAACCAGATAGCCTAGCACAGATCTGTAGCTGTGAACTCTTGCGTCTTCTCTTCGTGCTGAAAGTAAAAAGTGTCTGTACCCTGACTGTTGTGAGAAAAAGGAATTAGCATAGGTGTGACTAGAGTATAATAGACTTGCTTTGCTTCAGAATTTTCAAACCTCTTGTTGGAAGAGTACTAATAAAATACAAACATCCTGCACCGAATCTAAACTAAATAAAGATGTATTTAGAATGGAACACTCTTCCTGACTTCCTTTCCAACTTTCCTGCCTGTCTAAAAGAAAAATATTATTTGTTGGTAGCCTCCAACCATGATTAATTGCTCCTAACCAAGGAAACAGAACAGCAATTCTATGACTCTCAGACTCTGGAAAACTGATCTCGTTCAAAAACGCGAAGGAAGCTCACAAAACGTCTCAGTGTAACTCCTGGGCCTGGCGGCAACAATTTCCCCACATAAATCTCAGTAGGAAACATGGTTTTCTGTTTTGTTCCTTTTACAACTCATATTGCCTGTTGCCTAGACTAACAGACTATTCCAGTGCAGTCGCCTCAGTAGGATAATGCAAATGTTTTCACTTCCCAGTTTTTGTATATCTGAGAGTGAAAATGCAGGGTAACTGATACTACCAACTCTCCCATTTCAAGTTATAACCTGTATGTTTTGTTTATATAGAGAAAGTTAAACTAATCTATAATATTATATAGGTTTCAGGTGTACAACCTTATAAAGCAACATCTATAGTAATACTCAAAACCAGAATTCTAGTTTCCACTTACCTTTAGACCCAGTTTTCATGACTAGAGAGGGCTGGATAGGTAAGGAAAAAACTGTGAACACCATGATATCAAACGTCATATTCAGTATTAAAAATTAGAAGGCCTCCTCCACTAACTTCATTGTGGCATAATTATGGTACACAGTAGATTGGGGCCCACAAGAGGTAAATGAGTAAAACTCTTCCATCTATAACTGGTCTGTCAATGCATATTTTTATCAATAAAGATCCACAATCCTGGGACAGATGTAATTCAGAGATTTTACTCAGAATGCGACATACATAATGGGGTTCAGATGCCAAAATCTCCTGTATCATTCTCCCAGCTGCCAATGCAGGTGGTGTTTACCCCAAACCCATTTCCCCCCAGGATCACCATAATTAGTACTTAGACAAAAAAAAATATCCTTCCTACTTGGCTCAGATGAACACTGCCAATGTGAAGGTCTGTTTGTGCAGGGTTTATGTTCCTTCCTAGTGTATTCCTGGCATTTGAGATGAAGTCAAGAGTTCGGAAAAGAGCAGGTCTTCTCCAAACACCAGCTCCAAGCCACTTTCACCCTCTGATGAAGTCTGATTTGAGAGTTTGCATGTGTGCCTCTTCAACCTCTTGTGCTTGACTATTGTTCTACACAATTCTTTGCCCTCCCCACACTCGGTTGTACTTCCATTATAAATTTGTGATTTCTCACTCAGCCATCCTGTCCTTCGATCACAGGCAGTGATTGATGGTGCTTTAAGTTTACCTTCTTTGTGAAAATAGCATCCTTATGTATGGTGCTCTCATTGATAAGAGACTGATCTGCTGAAATCAAATTGCAAAATCTTTTTCAAAGCAAAACTTTCTTGAAATTTTAAATTTTACCCTAAGAACTCAACCCCTCCAGTGATTCCTTCAGATTAAGTAACCCCTCTTTCGTAGTTAAGGAACACATGTAGGGCTTTCAGTTGTTTGTATTTCACAAACAGGCAATTCTGTCCACTGGATTTAGGAGTGTAGATTGGGTCAGCAGACTGTCTTGAGAAAGTTATGGACAGTTAGGAATTTTCTGATTTGTCTGGCTGGCTATAGAGTCTATATAAATTTGAAGAGCAGATCTTCTCTGTATATTTTCATCTCTCCAGGCATTAAACTGGGTTGGTTCTCCCCAAAGAAATTCTTGAGCTCTTATATAGCATTTTACCTTTCTTTTCTCCCTTTTGTTATACCATCAAACTTACCCCCTCACCCCGCCCTTGGAAAGCTGAAGTTTATTCTCTCTCTAGTTTCAGATTATCTGGGCCTGAAGCCTGGTTTTGCCTTTTCCAAGTTACATGACCAGGATCAAGTTCCTGATCTTTAACCTTGAATCTCCTCTATATTTGTGAACTCCAGTTCATTGATTGCATATATCTGAATGCACAAATTATAATGACATATATATATATACATATATATATATATAACGTGTCAAGTATGTAGATATTCATCAAAGAGAAATTGAGAATTCTAAATTGATCTGGAGTATGCCTCCAGCCCTTGGTGAGCTTTGGCAAATGGAACATTTGGTTCTGGGTGCTGCTGAGAATGGCAGTTAGAGGAAAGGGGGAATGCTGGAAGGGGGGCAAAAGCGAGGCCCAGGACAGATTCCCTTCAGCCACCTCCAGCTGGGCCAGTGGGAGATGCACACAGCTCCGTGGAGCAGGACAGAGACACTCTGAGTCCTCTGATCTGAACTCTCCTCCTAGGTGGCTCCCTGGACAAGGTGTGCTGGTCTCTGCCCCGACAGCACTCTTAGCTGTGGCCATACAACTGGTGGCCAGACCTTACTAACCCAGAGGAAAGGCAGTCTGAGCAGGGTTCTCCCACACTGCAGAATTGGTTTCATCTCTTCCCCACCTCCATCTCCAGCCAATGGCAAATCAGCTAGAAGAGCATGAACGGACTTGAGTCTTGTCCTACCGGAGATGAAAATTCTCAGGGATGCAGGATGGCACAGGAATTCCTCTCCCCCTTTCCTCGTGGCAAAGGAAAGGCTAGTGGGAGCTCGTCAAAGCAGCAGTGGCAGCAGGATGATGATCCCGATACGATGGTCCCAGAATGGCACCGTGGACTGGGATGGTGAATGTGACCCAAGCTGTGACTTTGACAATAGAGATCTGGGGTGGGGTGGGAGTGTGAGTCTTTCCCTTTATTATGGTGAGTAGAGGACAGAGCTGAGCACTTCTCCACCCTCACAGCTCCCCACTGCCATGTGCTTAGATCTGCAGTGGTATCTCTGTGTAGATGTTCGAGGCCTGGGCATGATGACCCTGTATTACCCCAGTGGGCACCAAAACCTGTGGTGGGATCCCAAGGCCTGACTTTCTGCTCCCGAGTGGAACTTTTCATTGAGCCCTGCACCCTTTTGTGCTGGTGGCAAGAGGACACCTCTGCTAGCCCTCGCCCTACAATGCCCAGGGTGCAGAATGACACTTAGAATACTTCAGGAATTACCTAGTCCCCAGAGCACAAACAAGTAGTAGAGGTGCTGACGACGTGGGCATGGCTCTGGCAGCCAATGACGGGAGGCACAGGGCTCCTGCACATATGTAAGGTTTCAAGAATACATTTTCCTAGGGCTATTCACGCCCTCCCCAAGCGCTGTTCTTCCACCACATCCAGGACAGGCAGAGGGGAAAGGTGAAAAGCAAGGCCAGGTTTGCGCTATGGTTCACATTCATCATGCAGGGGTCCCGCAAGGCAGCGCTCACGTGCCCAGGTGAGGTGCCACCCTGACCCCTCCCAACAGTGCCCGAAAACAAGGGTGGTTGCAAGTGCTATCACGCAGGGACCAAGCATGTGTTGACTTCCTCAAGGCTCAGCACAGGCCCTTCAACTCAGTCCAGGGGGAGCAGGCAGACCCCTCCTGCATGGGTGGCAAAGACATCAAGGACAGGTGATGGCTGTTTCCGAAGGTGTAGTTCCCATCGTGCCCATAAGGTGACGATGTCAGCTGCCCTCTCTTCCTGCAAGAGGGGCAGGAGAAAGGGGGCAGAGGATGAGAATAGAGCCCTGGACGGATGAGGATCTTTGTAGGAGTCACACATCATCTTGAGGACACAGCGCTTTCTCTGCTGGCGTTACCTCACACTGTTCCCCCACCCCATGCCTCCAGTCATCTAAGTACCTTTAGGAGAGATGGAAGTGAAGACAGCTTTTAGGACTCTAGTTCTGCCAGATGCTGACAGTCCCAGGGTGCCCACTGTGTGGTGGGAAAGATCTTCTTGGTCAGTATTTGTGCAAGGAAAAAGCAAGTATGTGTTAATCAGAGCATGCTTGGGCAGGGGGTGGGATACAGGAGGATGGGGAGGGGGCAGGATATTTGGGGGAAGGTTTCATGGTGATGGCAAACGCTTCTTTCTTTGTCTCCCTCTATGACCCAGGGCACTGTCTTCACATTTATCCCCTATTCCTCAACTCTCTCCTCAGCTCTGTCATTTCAGTCATTTAATCCTAACCAGAAAGTTTTCTAACTCAAACATTGCATCTTTCATTGACTTGATCAAATGCCCCCTGGGAGAGAGAAGCAAACTTACTAGCTGGAGGCTCCTGATTCTGGTAGCCAGCGATGCAGACAAAGGCCCAGAGAGAGCCCGGCAGGCTGTGGTGTTTGCTGTGCATGCTGCAGGCCCGGGAGACACCACTTCCTGGAGAGAACCCTGCACCCTGAGCCAGCTGTAGCCCCCAAACAAAACAAAACACAGATGCAGGCAAGCAGATGCGGGTCTACTGGACCTTTATTTCCTAAAGAACTTCCTTGGAAATCTTCTCAGTATTCCCTGGTGTCCCTCAGGCACTAGCTACCTTTAACCTTAAGGCTCTCAAGAGGGGACAATTTTGCCTTCCATAGGACATTTAGAAATGTCTGGAGATCTTTGGGGTATCTGAACTTGAGCAAGAGACCAGCAGCGCATCCATGGGGAGTGGCCCCAGAGGCATCTAGATATCCAGATACAGGACAGTCGCCCCCCGCCCAGCCACCAACCACCAAAGACCCCAGCCCCAAAAGTCAGCAGTGCTGCAATGAGAAACCGTCTCCCACCAACCCTTTCCATGACTTGGAATGCCCAAGCTCTAAACATGACTGTTTGTGGTGAGCATGGGCGAGACCACCGTTCCACTCTGAGTCAAGTCAGAGAGAGCACTGTTCTGGGAGCAGTGCTGGCATGCTGGCACCATTCCGTGCCTATTCCCTCCCCTGTTCTGTTCAGGGACCAGAGCCAGGGGTAACAAGGGGGCCACTGTGGACTCACTGATCAGGACTCCCCTCTCCCCGACCGTGCTCAGGGGACCATGTGCTCCACCCATTGGGAACATTCTACCCAGCCCTGGCTCCCGCTTTTTGACAGTGTCTGCATGGAATATACTTCCTGCATCTCTCAGGAAGGCGAGAGCATCAAGCAAAGGAAAGGACTTGCATAATGGAGCGGAAGAGGAAGGTTCAGTTTCAGACACATCCTTTGCACCCAAATAGGCTTTATTGCAAATGGGAGGGTGTTAACCGCAGCAGCAGGTAACTCTGGGCTTTTGGGGAAGACTATGTTGTGGCCAGTCCATACAGCAGGGGACCTGTGCCCAACACATGGCTTTGGACAATGCCTACTGCTATGCTCTTAATGTTGTATGTATCTTCTTGGCCTCATTAACCACATCTGATATATGTACAGAACAGCACTCACCAGCGAGATGGTGCTGCCCACGAGCCCCAGGGGAAACACATAGCTGAAGTGTTTCTTGATGAGTCTGCTTTTCTCCACCAAAAAGTTCTTTGGAAAGTTCAGCTCAGTTTTGCCACTAAGGTCCATTTTGAAATTCCAGCTAACTACGAAGGCAGTACAGGCACAGCTCCATAAAAGACCCCAGACACAGGTGCGGAAACATGAGCAAATGAATACTGTATAGGGCTTCTTGTTCCAAATAATGTAGAATGAGATGCTGGCAAAAATCATGACTATGATATTGATAAATTCTACCACTGTCATAATGTCCTGCCCGTACCATATTTCATCCGGAATAACCCAGCCAGTATCTCGCAGTTGTCTCTGCAAGACCAAGTCTATGATGACGGAATTAGATTCATCAGTGTCAATAAAGAAAACTTCCCAAAGTCCAAAGTATAACATTTTCACTCTTCTGTTATCAAACTGCCAGATCCGCCAAGATCTGCTATTAGCCAGAATTTTGCCCAGAACGCAGTTCAGGTAACTCAGAGAGATGGTGGCCATGTTGACCAAACGGAAGCAAATATATGTTTGCTCGAGAGGAGCTTCATCATTGAAGTCAGCCAGGAGCAGCCAAGAGATAAAATATGGGATCTGAGCCATGCAGATGACTGCCGACACACTAAAGGGGAGGAAACAGGGGGAAAGAACTTGTTTACAAAGAAGAAAAAGCAGAAAAGGAGTGGGGTGGGCAGAAGAAGATGAGGAGGATGAAGATGAAGAGGGAGTAGAGGAAGAAGAAAAAGCGGAGTAAGAGGGAAGAGGAAAACAAGAGGATAAAGAAGACAGAAAAGGTAGAAGAGAAAGGAAGAGAAGGAAGAAGGGGGAAGAATAGGTGGAAGTAAAGGAAGAAGAGGAAGGGGGAGAGGAGAGAGGAAGAAGAGGAAGAAAGTTAGAGGGCAAGAGGAGGAATAAAGGGAGAGGAAATAGAGAGGGAAAGAGAAAGGGAGGAAGAAATGAGAACGAGGCCAAGAGTCTGTATTTACCTTTCTTGTACGAGCAGCCAATGACACACAGCCTCTTCACAGAGAGGATGAAAGCATCGTGACCCTTCTGATGCCTTAAGGACCCCTTTTAGCAGAATTGCCCGAGGCTCACAAGAATGATGGCTTCACTTAAAAGAGCCAGGAAGCTGGATAGAAGATGTCTCAGACAGATCGGCTATAGCAACCGCCACGTTGTGAGGGAAAGGAGTCCACAGGAACATTCTGTGGTTCTCACGGCAACCAGTTTTGTGGGCACATTCTGATTGGTGGGCCGAGAGAGGGCTTAAAGGGGCAGGGGCCGATACAGCCCTGGGGGAGGTGAGAGAGCTTTCTTGAATGTTTGTACTTGACCGAGTCATCGGTTTGGACATGCTCCTTCACATCTTTGCGGCAATCCCGTCACTATGACGCACGAGGTGTAGGGAGGCGAGCTGGAACGGGGCTCTCAAAGGAAGGGAAGAAAGATGCCTGGGATGGAGCCTGGGAGAGCGCCCTGACCAGCAGGCCAGAGTTCAGTTCCCCGGAGGAGAGAGGATCCATGCACGGAGTGACCGACTCACCTTCCTCTCCATGCACAGCAACTTGCCGCTGCTTCAGCCAAGCAGCCCTTTCCCCAGCGTTGCCAGGCAGAGGAGCTGGGAACAGCCCAATTACTGTAAAACACACAACCTATTGGGAATTAGGACAGCTTGTTATCTTGCTGGGTGTCCTGGGTCTGAGCAGGAATCTACCCATCACCTCCTTCTTAGCCTGCCATGGGAAGTGCCCCCACACACTGCTTCTTAGTGTGACTTACCAAGTACCCGGATGCTGCTGGATACCTTCGAAACGTCTTTTGTCGGGAAGCAAGAAACAGCTGGAGAGATAGTTCCGTGTGTGTTGTGTATGCAGGATGCTCTAAATGGATTCCCTGGTACAGCATGCTCCCCCACCCCGCCCCCCACACTGCCCAGTGCAGCCAGGAGACACGCTGGGTGCAGGCCTTGATCACTACTGGGTGTGGTCCAGAAACCAAAACCAGCAAGAAAATGAAATAAGGAAAATCCGTGGTCCCCCCGCTCCCCCCCACGACACACACACAGAGCACATCCTCGTTGGTTGAGCCAGTAAATACTAAAGTAAGCCGCTTTCCTTTCATTTTCCGCTTCCACGTGTCTCTTTTGACCCTGCTTGTGCAAAGTATTGTTTAAAGCCTTTCCTGTCTCTTGCTTCTGCAGTCAGGACAGGCCCCTTGCCAAACCCAGGTCCTTCTACTACCAGGATTTTATCCCCGGCACCTAAATTACCCCCGTGCACCACCAAGAGTCACTTCTGAGCCCAGCCAGTTGTAGCCTAAAAACAAAATCAGAAAACACACACAAAAAACGGGAAATATAAGCATACATGCACACGCACGCACACACACACACACACCATACAATAAACCAAAAGATGATGAATTTTTTGTTTTTTGCTTTTTGCTTTATTAGCACAGCGGGTAGGGCGTTTGCCTTGCACAGGGCTGACCTGGGTTCGATTCCTCCATTTCTCTTGGAGAGCCCGGCAAGCTACCGAAAGTATCCCGCCCCCACAGCAGAGCCTGGCAAGCTACCCGTGTTGTATTCGATATGCTAAAAACAGTAACGACAAGTCTCACAATGGAGACATTACTGGAGCCCGCTCTAGCAAATCGATGAACAACGGGATGACAGTGCTACAGTGCTACAGTGCTTTATTTTCCTACATTCTCTTCTCTTTGGTTGCTGCTGCTGCAGTGGCTGAGGGTCACACACAATTATTTGTGATGTGCTGGAGCTAGCATACTTTGTGTGAAACATTGGGAATCCAGAACAACAAAACTGAGGGGCTCACACTTGGCATCCTTTAGGGGAAACTTTGAAAAGTAGCTTGCACTCGAGAGCACCCAATAAGGTCAGCTGAGACTTCAGCTAAAATTGTATCATTGTTTGCCTTATTTTCTGTTATTCTCCTAGTTTTTTTTAACAGTTTATCTCTGGCATAAGTATTAAATAAATCACTACCATACAAAATTTCTTTCAGCCTTTTTTAACACTGACTTAACACATGTATGCTACAATATACTACGCACATATGTTTCATTAATCTTATCTAGAATTTAAGCACAGGATCAAGCCATTTTCAACGGCGTTTTTTAGATCACATTAAAACCGAACATTTAAAATGCTCCATTAAACAAATGTATATGTAATTTACTTAATGACTTGGTCTGATCATTTCATCTATTTCAGTATTAGCTTTCTCCTTTGTAAGATGAGTGTTATTTACCCAGGTGGCAAGTGATTATTAAATTATTATCAAATATGATATATAGTGGGACATTTATGATGCAAAATTTTCACATAACGTTTATACAATAGGTTAGGTGAAAATGAACCATGTTCAGGGATTTAATCTAAATTTAAGCCACTAAGAGAAAGTAATCAAATGCTTTAATTTGCTTCTTCTAGTAGGGTAGATTTCAAGTAACAGCTGTCAACTGTTATAGCATAGTGAACATACAAAACCTTGATTATAAATCCTCTTCTTGTATTAAAATATCTATATTTACACTTTTTACTTTATATATTGCAAGGTTGTTATCAATTTTAAGCTATATTATATCTGTTACATGACGTGCTAAAGTTTAGCCCAGAATTTTACACATTTTAAGGTCCCTTTACTTTAAAATGTGATTATGAAAAATCAAATATAGAAAAAATTAAAATGAAGAATTACAACTCTAGATGGAATTAATTCCACATAGTCTATGACTAATCTATTTCCTAAACCCCCTAAACATATAAGAAACAGTAATTAAATGTCTTTTATGTCAATAGTATAGAACATGAGAATTAATACAAGGAAGAAAGTGAAAAATGAAAGGTAGATTCTGAAAATCATAACTCCTGATCTCAAAAAAATAGCCAAATAAATAGAATAAATCTATATACTCTTAAAAATTCTTGTCTAGCAAACTGGATTAGATTCTGTAACTATTTTACCATGAAATTATAATCTCTCAAAAAGAAAATGAGGACCCAGATGAGATCTGGAGCAGCCGCGCACGACACGGCCCCTCTGCTCCTTAAAGACTATGATCCAGGAGGTCTACTAACCCATTTTGGCACCCAGAGACTTATAGAAATGCATCTAGACTGTAAACTGAGCTAAAACAACAGAAATCCAAAAACGCGTGGCCGCAACAGAAGCCACAACAGCGGCCGCTTGAGCTCCTATAATCTTCATTCTCAGCAATGGAAAACAAAGTATCAAATGATGCCTTTTCAGCAGGTTAGATTGTTGGGGGAAAATTCCAAATAATAATAGTCAGTTCTCTGTTGAAATATTGAATGTATCCAAAGTATAGAGAGAATAAAGTGAAGATCATTGGCTACTCAGGTGTGGGGCGGGGGAGGGAGGGGAGTATATTGGGGTTCTTGGTGGGGGAATAGGTGCACTGGTGAAGGGATGGGGGTTTGATCATTATATTGCTGAGACTTAAACCTGAAAGCTTTGTAACTTTTGTCATGGTGATTCAATAAAAATAAAGAAAAGAAAATGAACTACAGAATTGGGTTATCACATTTTGCATCTGCTTCATGATGCACTACATTATTTTGATTAATAAAACCAGATTGACTGACATTGCAACTCAACAAATATAAATGCAGAAGTAAGACTATAAGAGACAGGGGGCTGGAGCAATAGCACAGCAGGTAGGGCGTTTGCCTTGCACACAGCCAACCCAGATTTGATTCCCAGCATCTCAAATTCCCAGCATCCCCTGAGCACCGCCAGGAGTAATTCCTGAGTGCAAAGCCAGGAGGTAACCCCTGTGCATTGCTGTTATGACCCAAAAAGTGAAAAAAAGAGACTATAAGAGAAATATACATTATACCTATGCATATATATGTATATGTGTATATATATGTGGAGAGAAAGGGAGCAAGAGCGAGAGCAGTGCTCTACTTCTTATTATTGTCTGGGAACACAGCCAATTGTGCTGGGTATAAAAGGGGTAGGGACCCACTCTCAGTTGTACTGGTGGACAGGGTAGTCATATTTAATGGTATGAAGGGATCATATATGGTAGAACCCAGAACTTCACAAATGCAAGACAGATGCTCTGGCATTTGAGCTACACTATGGTGCCCCATTTAATTTTTTGTTTCTCCATTTCTTACCTGAGATTGGTGTATTATTTCTCCTTAGCAATGCGTAGCACATTTCAACATTTCTTCAATTATGAAAACATTTAAAGCCATAAAGTTATCTCAGGGTAGCAAATAGATATGTAGAAAGATATATAGAATATATATATATATATATATATATATATATATAGAATATGTGTGTGTGCTTTGTTTTGGGGTCCTACGCAGAGGTGCTCAAGTTTGATGCTTGGTCAACTATGTGATTCCAGGGATTAGATCCAGGCCTTCCACATACAATGCATGTGCACTAGTCCTTTGAGCTATCTTCCTGACCCTATTGTTTACATAAAATTAAAATTATAGGCCTATGTGTAAACTTAAAACATAAAGTTTAAACATATGTTTAAACATATGTGTAAACCTTATAAACAAGGTTTACAATTTAAAAGTGTAAACTTTTAAATTTCGGAAATATGGACAAGATCTAGAATGGCATCAAAATTTAATGATTTCCAGTAATAATAGTAATAAACATCATCTATTTCTCAAATTTTGGGGCCATTCTGAGGATTGACATGTAATAGTCATCAAGCCTGGGTAAAAGAAAGTAACAAAATGATATTAACATTTTCATTAAATTTATGTAAAGTGCATGTGCAATTATATTTATAAAATCAAACCAGAATACATTTATATGATGGTAGAAGTGATGGAGAACTCTGAAAAGACAAGACAGAGTTTTGTTTTGATTGCTTTGTTGGACAGGTTGGCAGTAAAAGCAGTTATCGAGCACCACGTTAAATTTTAACTCTGATTTGATGGTAAGCACCTCAGGATTACCTTATGCTTCAGATTCCTCCAGCATAAAATATAAGTATGTGTAAAGTCAGGTTCTATCCTCCTTTATTAGTTCAAAGGATAAAAGTCAGGAGACACACACATTAACCAACTGGTCTCGTACTGGGTCTGAGAACTCCTTCATGTCATGATTATATTAAGTAAGTGATAGTTTTGCAATGGTAGTGGCAAGACTACTTAACTTAAAACAGAAGGCTCCTGACTGACTGGAGAAAGGATCCCATGGGAATATGTGGGCATTTTCCCCCGTTCTGCCCATGTAACAATTTATATATACACTGTGCTGTAGCTTTACCATTTAATATCTATCCTGGAAATGGAATGTAATCTCAATTGAATGAATGTAGTGATGGTGTATTGCTGATACAGTCCCAGAAATCTTTGAAAGATTCTTTTGCTCAGTATCTGATACTTTTTTTTTTTTGCTTTTTGGGTCACACCCAGTGATGCTCAGGGGTTAATCCTGGCTCTGCACTCAGGAATTACTCCTGGCAGTGCTTGGGGGACCATATGGGATGCCGGGGATCGAACCTGGGTCGGCCGCGTGCAAGGCAAACACCCTACGCGCTGTGCTATCGATTATCTGATACTTATGTCCAGTACCAGCATTTTCCCAGATACCTTCCCTGCGTTTTCTGTAGTGTACCCTCCTGCTCAACTCAGAAACTTGACCTGCTAACCAGATTTTCACTGTGTCTTCCTCTGTACTCTGTTCTCAGTAGAACAAACTACTGAGACTCGTACCTGCCAACCTATACCTATGAGAATATACTCACACTGCAGGCGTTTCCCGGTTGGCCCTTACCTTAGAGAAAACAACCCCTTTTATATGAAGTTCTCCTTTGTGAAGATTAGGTACACGGCCCTTCCCTCAGGAAATAGTCTCCTCCATTGTACAAAATGGCTTTACAAATGTGTTTGTGAGCAGACTCTAATTTGGCCCAGAACATAATGACTTTTGGGATGTAAATCTGAAGAAAGAGAATTTTTAAAAATCATCTTTATATTTGCAGGAAGTTTTCAGTGGGATGTTAAATGGGATCCCAGAACTCAAATGCTAGGTCGGAGAGATATTTATAAATCCACCTCACTAATTTAACTATTTCCAAGGATTTTAAAACATGCATGATCCATGATCAACTTAATTGGATGCGTAAGTAGTTCACTAGTTAGTACTCCCCTCCCCAAGGCATGATTATTCTACCTCTGTTCTTGAAGAGACTATTGGAAACTAAAATCACACAAGGCTTAAGA
Organism: Sorex araneus; assembly: GCF_027595985.1. Taxonomy (NCBI): domain Eukaryota; kingdom Metazoa; phylum Chordata; class Mammalia; order Eulipotyphla; family Soricidae; genus Sorex; species Sorex araneus. Next base: position 35,984,248 of record NC_073313.1, read on the forward strand.
ATCTGAAGTGCTTAAAAGGAGAAAACACCCACATAGAAAACCCTCAAAGTACATATCCGTTTCAACTTTTCTTTTTCAAGTACTTTGCCTACATATTGCTTATGACTGAATATTAGAGACTTAGAGTACATGTAAAGTATAAGTAAAGTCCTAGTTTTTCAATTGCATATTTGCTTTCTTGGTCCCTTTTAAGTCTCTACTCTTGATAATATTTGTTCACCAATGGATTTATACCCACACCACACATTATTATGTGTCTGTTTTCAGCATCTAGGAGCTATGCAATAATTCAAAGTTCTTTTGACATATAGAATAAGGAACTGGAGGGAATCTTGGCTCCAGTTCCCTTGAGAACTAAACTTCAGACACATTCTTTTCCTAACAAGGGTAACAGTGGTTGTCAAAATTGTAGAGATGAGATTTATTGTAGTTGAAGTCTCCCCAGAAATCTAATACATGAACATACTAAGGAAGGCCCAAAGTCTGGATGAAATGAAGGACTGCAAAGAGCCCCTTCCTCTGTTTTGGGTCAGTGGACGCCCACAGAAATATCAATGCCTGCTGAACACTGCTGAGAGACTTGGTACTAGGGTTTCCAAACATTCTCTACACACAGAAAAGTGATCTTGATTTGAATTTTACATTGACTTTGTAACACATGATATTCAACTTTTGGAGATATGTTACAAATTGAGCAGGTAGAGAGCTATTTTCTCAATCATAGTAACTGGTGCTTAAATCACAAAATGCAGCACCAGGTAAAACTCCTATTGCCACAAAAACATCTGGTTACTGTTTAGATTTATAAAGAAGGACCAAGAGAGGGATCTGAGAATTAACAAAATAGTCAAGAAAGAAATAGTTTCAGGGGCTGGAGCAATAGTACAGCGGGTAGGGCATTTGCCTTGCAAGCGGCCGACCCGGATTCGATTCCCAGCATCCCATATGGTCCCCCAAGCACCACCAGGAGTAAAACCTGAGTGCAAAGCCAGGACTCCTGTGCATCACCGGGCGTGACCCAAAAAGTAAAAAAAAAAAAGAAAAAAAACACACAGTTTTGTTTTAAAAAAGAAATAGCTTCATAAAGACTGGTCAGAACCCCCAACATTTGAATAAAGAGCCACTGTTGATTAGATTCAAAGTGCTCAATACAATTAGCAAGTCAGTGCTTGCCTCTCTTCAGTAATCAAGCCACTGAAAGCTAGTAAATCAACTTCACAGACTTTTGAAAATCAGTCGATGACACCCCCAACATGTCTCTTCTGAAAGTCAACCAGTCAGAGGATCCTTCAAATTTCCAGTAGCATCCAATTAGCTTCTGTCCAGTGGCCATGTCTCTGACAGTCATCAAGTTGATCAAAGTCTTCCTTTAGTGACTACAGCAACATAACTGGAAGTCTGTTCATCCCCCAAATCCCTGTCTCTGACTGACTGCCAATCCTGGAATCTCCAAGTTAGTATAAACCTTACACAAGATCTGCCTTGGCGTTATTCAAGGAAATGGAACTTTGAAAATACAATTATCCCTTCAAGTAAGGGAGAAGTTCACCTTTTTACATCAAATACTGAGTTCAGTATATTCTTAGATCGAGAGTTCACAACCCTTTCCACCATTCAACCCTTTTTACAAACTTATTAGGACTTGTGAGTGACAGATACACTGACTTGGCAGTGAGATTTTCAAATTCAATCTTTTTCAATTCCTACAATGGTTGCTTTCATGTATTTTTATTTGTCTGTCTTTGAACCTTGAAAAGCCCAACACAAGTGTAAATGTGATGAATTTTGCTAGCAGTGGATATGGAATAATTGCTTTCAAATCTCTTTGTGCAACATGCAATTATGCAAGGGTGGAAAGTCAGCTGTAAACCATGTATACAAATAGCTGAGCATGAGGGATGTGTGATTTTCTTAATTAATGTCAATAACATAAAAATATTAATATATTTTTGTGAGATTCAGATTATGTGCCTGTCATTGGTCAAGGATATAACTAGCCATTTAGTGGGAAATATTGCATACATAAATGTTGATGTATAATGTACATCTAAAACATTATAAATCTGTTACTTGAATAAAAATGAGTTAAATATAAAATAATTATTATAGAAGTTCTTATGATCCTCTATACTGTGCACTATCATCAACCTCTAGTTGGGAGAAATTGTGGAATACTAGTTTCATATGCTGCCATCACAAAAAGCATCATAGCTCCATTTATTATTATAAAAATGATCAAAGATTTGAGGGCTTGGGTTTTGGTTTTGTTTGTTTGTTGGACATTCCCAAATGATACTCAGGAGATCTGGAGTATTCCCCCAACAATTCTCAGGACCTTTGATGTGGTGCTTTTTGGGCCATGGAATACAAAGGATCACTGGGCCCACTCCAACAATGCACTATTGCCTCTAAGGCCACTCTTGAGGCTTTCTGAGGTCTCCAGGGTTATGTCCAATGATGTTCACAAGAACACGTGGTGCTGGGGATAAAATCAGGGTTGGTCACATGCAGAGCAAGCACCATAACCCCTGTACTATCTCTCTGGTCACTCCATATATTCTAATGTTGTAGCCATAAATGCATGTATTGACAACGTAGATACATTTTTCCTTTGATTGGAAAATTGTGTTCTGATTTTTAAAAAGAGACTCTCCTATTAGACTATTATAAGTAAAGTCCTTTGCAGATTTGATGTCAGAAACAAAGCAAATTTTTGCAATCTTCATTTTAAGTTAGAAGCTAATGAATTAAAGCAGTTAAAGTTGACATAAAGCTAGCATTATTCTTTAGTAAATGTTGGCTGTACTGCTTTAATAATTTGGTTCAAAGAATGAAGTTATTCTTACTTTGACATTTACATTCTTTGAACTAAGTTATTAAAAGCTTTTGGTAGTATTATTAGTTTTCAGAATTCTTCAATTCTCATTAAAAACCCATTGGTACTCTTTTAACAAATGCAGTTGAAAGAATTTTAGGTTTATTTGACATACTAATATCAGATTTAATTCTAAAGAAAAGGTCCCTCCAAATTCTTGCTGACTCTTTTATTTTTCATGCTGCACGCAGTTGTGCTCAGGGCTTACTCCTGGTTCTGCACTCATGGATCACTGCTGACAGGCTTGGGCCACCATCTAGGGTGCCAGGGATTTGACCCTGGGCTGCTTGCAAGACAAGCAGGCATTGTCCAATGTACTATCACTCCAGTTTCTCTTACTGAATTTTAAAGTAATGACAGAGTTTATGCATTCTTATTCATAAATTTTAGTATTCATCTAGAAATACGATTATGTGCATCGAAAGAGCAGTCTTAAAGGAACTTGTCATTCTTGAATATGTTAAGAACTGACAAAACTGGTTTCCTTTTATGTGTCAAGACTCTTTTTAAAATACACAACATTACTTATGATCAGTAAAACAAGCTCCAATCTGAAGTGGATAGTTATTATTGAATCTGTCAAGACTACTATATAAAATGGGTTTTGTCACTTGAAGAATTGGTTTAATAATATTATCGTACTAAATATCTTATCCTATTGAAAACAAAAAGAAAATAATAAGAAGTAATACTAGTGATCTTCTTGGTGAATAGGTAATATTTTTATTTAAAGTTTAGATATACAACACAATTTTGAATGAGAGAAATTAAGCTGTACTGTAAATTATTTTATTTCTGTTGAAGATTATGTGATTCAACAAAGCGTATTTAAAGACTATCTCTCAGAACTGTTAACTGTGCTAGTATATATTCAGTATAACAGCTAATAATGCTAATTTGAGCACATGCTCCATTAGGTAATTTTAAAAGATAAAATTATGAAATATGTTTAAAGTGACCAATGTAGAAGCTAGGCTGCACTATAAAAAGAAGACAGATACTATAGAAAATATTATAAGCAAATTCTATAAAACAAAAAACTGTAAAAACAGAAGAAATTATCAGAAGAATGTAACTAAAGAAAAGTATACAATTTAGCTATTTATAACTTAATTAAAATGAACAAGTAATGTTTTAAAGATATCACATGATGAGTCTGGAATGATAGCAGGTAGGGCATTTGCCTTGCACGTGGTCAACCTGGGTTCGATTCCCAGCATCCCATATGGTCCCCTGAGCACCGCCAGGAGTGATTTCTGAGTGCAAATCCAGGAGTAACCCCTGTGCATCACCAGGTCTGACCCAAAAAAGAAAAAAAAAAGTATATCCCATGAAGTTTTGCATTCATTGTCACACTCATATGTATCCCATGCAGTTTTACATTTATTGCCATATTCTTATGCATTCATTTTTTTCTCTTCAAAATGCATAGGTTCAAGTCCTAGTCCTTCACCTCATATGTAAGAATTTCACAGTATTTGGACCTTAGGTCTTAAAATGCAATTTCTCTAAAAAAAAACGTTTGAAGGACTGCATCCTAAGTCAGTATATTTGGTGCCCTTATAAGAAGAGATTAGGCAGTCATACAGAGAACGTTTTTGTGAAGACACAGGGAGAAGACGGTCATCAGCAAACTAAAGAAAGAGACAAAAGAAAAAACCATCTGAATAACATCTGATCTTCCCTACTCTCCTATGGCTCCCCCACCTTTCTAGTTTTTTTTTGGGAGGGGATTCAACACCACGCTATGCTCAAGGTTTACTTCTGGTCTGTGCTCAAGGATAACACCTGGAAGTACTCAGAGATCATATAGGGTGCCAGGATCCGAACTGGGGTCAGCCTCATGCAAGTCAAGCATCTTAACACCTGCGCTCTCCCTCCAGTGCCTGGACCTTCATTTCCATCCACCACAGTTGTAAAAAATCTGAATTCACGATGCTTACACAACCCCATATGTGGTACTTTGCTATTAAACAAAACTTTAGGTACTCCAGGAAACTAAGACATAGAGTTAAAATGTCTCTAATTTGACTAAGGACCCTACATTTTGATTTGCTAAATTTGACAGCCTGAGGTAAGAGAAAAGCAGAGGTAAAGCTGCCTGACCCCTACATACCCTCAGGATCTATTAGCAGTGCTGCTTGCTCAGTGATGAACAGAAGACTCTTTCTTAAGAAGAGATATTTAATGTACAAAAAAAGGTGGTTCTAATATTACACATGCTTTACCAGAGGACAGGAAGAAGGAATAGCTCCCAGCATGCTATCAGATCCGTGATTCAGAAACTTGAGAAGAGAAATGCAAGAACAATTTATAGACCAATTTCACTCATGAACATAGATGCAAGCATCATAATTTTCAAAATCTGCAATATATAATAATACCTTTGAAGTAAGCTCATTTATCATTAGAAAGTCAGTTAATGTAAATTATTGTATTATAAGAGATATTTTTGTAAGAAAGATATTTCATAGAATCACTTTGATAAGACAACACATTTGATAAATTTGAGCATACATTCAGGGTTTATGAAAAAGGAATGCTCCTCTTAGATGCCTAAAGAGTAGAAATAAGTTCTTATTTTTGAGGGAAAATAACATTCATATTTTCTTTTATTTGCATAAAACACTCCAAATATACCCTTGAAATCATTCAGTCTGAGTATGGGAATGGGATAGATGAGGGCAGAGGTGGAAGCAACAGTTTTTGCTGTATATTTTATTACACACGTAATTATTTTAATTGAATCATCATTAGACACATCATGAGATAGTTACAAAGCTTTCATGATTGAGTTCCAGTCATAAAATGATCGAACACCCATCCCTCCACCAATGCGCATTTTCCACCACCAATATCCCCAGTATCACTCTCACTACTCCCACCTCATTCCACCCACTGCCTCTGTGACAATTTCCTTCTTACTCTTTCTCCACTTTTGGGCATTATGATTTGTAATACAGATACTGAGAGGCCATACCATCATGTTTGGTTGTTAGTCTATTTTCAGCAAATATCTCACATCCCGAACGACCCCTCCAACCATCATTGACTTAGTGATACCTTCTCTATCCCAATTGCTTTCCGCCCCAGCTCTTGAAGCAGGCTTCTAAGCCATGGAACAATCCTCCTGGCCCTTGTCTCTACTGTCCATGGGTGTTAGTTTCATATTATGTTATTTTGAATTCCACAAGTGAGTGCAGTCATTCTATGTCTGTCCCTCTCTTCCTCATTTCATTTACCATGACACTCACCATGTCCAACCACTCATAAGCAAATTCCATAATTTCATCTTTCCTAACATCTGCATAGTATTCTATTGTGTAGATGTACCAAAGTTTTTTTGACCAGTTGTCTGTTCTCAGGCACTCAGCTTGTTTCCAGATTCTGGCTATTGTGAACAGTGTGCAATAAACATACAGGTGTAGGTGTCATTTCTACTATGTTTTTTTGCACCCTCTGGACATATTCCCAGAAATGGTATTGCTGGGTCATATGGAAGTTCAATTTCTAGTATTTTGAGGAATGCCCATATTATTTTCCAAAAAGGCTGGAACAGTTGTCATTGCCATCAACAATGAGAGTCCCTTTCTCCCCACATCCATGCCAGTGCTGGATGTTCTTGTTCTTTATATGTGTGATTCTCTGTGGTGTGAGATGATATCTCATTGTTGTTTTGATTTGATTTGAATCTCCCTGATGTTAGCAACGTAGAGAATTTTTTTTTCTCATGCACCTTTTGACCATTTGTATTTCTTTTTTGAGGAAGTTTCTGTTTATTTTTTCTCCCCATTTTTTGATGGGGTTGGAGGTTTTTCCTTGTAAAGTTCTACTAGTGTCTGTATATCCTACATTTTAACCCCTAATCTGATGGATATTGGTAAATAACTTTTCTCATTCCATGGGCTTTCTCTGTATTTTGGCCACTGTTTCTTTTGAGGTGCAGAAGCTTCTTAGTTTAATGTAGTCCCGTTTGTTTATGTTTGTTTCCACTTGCTTGGTCAGTGGTGCTTCATCTTTAAAGATGCTTTTAACTTCAGTGTCATGAAAGGTTCTGCCTACATTTCCCTCCATGTACCTTATGGATTTTGATCTGATATATTCAGATCCTTAATTCATTTTAATCTGACTTTTGTGCTTGGCGTCAGACAAGGTCTGATTTAATTTTTTGCATGTAGCTGTCCAGTTTTCCCAGCACCACTTGTTGAAGAGGCTTTCCTTGTTCCACTTCACATTTCTTGCTCCTTTATCAAAGATTAAGTGATCACATACTTGAGAATCATACACGTAATTTTTGTACCATATGCATATATTGCTTTTTGTAGTTACCTAATGAAATGATCAGTTTAATTCATTTTATATGTTATCAATTGCAGAAATAATCTAAAATCTGAAGCTCCTTCATCTACATGCGAAAATAATAATTTTATTTTATTAACATATTTTAAGTATTAAAAAAGGGAACATGTTAAAAATGACCACATAACACAATTTACTCAGATTTATCCAAGGATAAGATTAAAAAAAAAAGAAAGACCTAAAACTAAGAAAATGCAAACTTCATCTAAGATTAGCATCTTTCTTTTTTTTTTGTAATGTAGCAGTATCACTGTATCACTGTCATCCCATTGATCATTGATTTTCTCAAGCAGGTGCCAGTAACATCTCCATCTGCCCTAGCCCTGAAATTTTAGCAGACTCTCTTCACTCGTTCTTCCCAGCGGTGCCACATTGGAGACTTTCAGGGTAAGGGGAATGAGACCCATCATTGTTACTGTATCTGGCATATCGAATATACCACGGAGAGCTTGCCAGGCTCTGCCGTGCAGGCTAGATGCTCTTGGTACCTTGCCAGGTTCTCCAAGAGGGAGAATTAGGCTACAAGAGGTTTCGGCCATGTGCTTCCGGGAGCGTTGCTTTATAGTCTCTGGATCTTGGCTGTTGATGGGATTATGTGGCACTGGGGGCAGTTTGTGGGTATGGCTGCCAAGCTACTGGAAAATGGGGGAGGAGACCCAGTCCTGATCTGAGCAGGCTTGGAGATCTCAGCCCCGGGTCCTGAATACCTGAGTTCCTCTGCCGGTTCCTTCGGTTCCTTCATGCATGAGGCTCGTCCGTGTGGAGAGTGGCTTTGAGCATGGCTATGGCTGGGTTCTGGAGGTCTTCGGCTCCGGGGCTCTGCTTGGGGCAGGAAAGGAAACTCAACCCACCATGCTCCGAGGGGCCCCAGTGAAGACAGCCAGGTGCAGGGGTAAGAGATTCTGCCAATGTAGCAGTACTGCTATTTATTCAGCCATTGATTAAGCTGATTGAATTGGGCATGAACTCCACATTACTTTTTTATTCTGAATGTTAATTTTGTTTTATTATTTTATTTTTATTTCCCCCTCTTTTTTAGACTCACCGTGAGATACAGTTACAAAACTTTCATGTTTGAGCTTCAGCCATACAATCATCAAACAACCATCCTTCACCAGTGCACATTTTTTACCACCAAAACCCCAGTATTTCTCCCCCTTACCCCCATTCCAACCCTTCCCCTGCCTGTGTGGCAGACAATTTCCCCCATATTCTCTGTCTACTTTGTTTACATTCGATATTTCAACACCAGTCTCACCACCACTCAAACCTGCCAAAAAGGCAATGCTTGACGATTTGTTTTGTATTGCTTATTATGGATATAATATAATTTCCAGGGAATTCTGTGTTATTCTCTTTTGGGAGCTTTAGTTTATATTTTCTGGGTCTTGGGTGTTGATGAGATGATTACATGGAGCCGGGGACAGTTTATGGGTGTGACTGCTAAGCTTCTGGAAAACTGGAGACCTGGGGGGAGGATGCCCAGAACCAATCTGAGTGGGTTTGGAGATCTCAGTCACAGGTTCCCACATATCTGGGTTTCCTTGCTAGTCTGCTTTCTGGTGAGGTTCATCCTGTCTAGGGTGAGGCTCATCCAAACGTGTGGAGAGTGGCCTTGGCCATTGTGGTGGTTGGGTTCTGGAGGTTTTCTGCTTGGGGCACGGAGGGAAACTCAACTTGCTCCCCTCCAAGGTGCCCTGGTAAAGACAGCCTGGCACACAGTCAGAACATTCTGTGGCACACTCTTCTGGGAGCTTTAGTTTATAGTCTCTGGGTCTTTGGCCATTGATGAGATTACATGGCGCCGGGGGGTTGTTTGTGAGTGTCACTGCCTAGATCCTGCAAAACTGGGGACCTGGGGGGAGTAGCTCCAGTCCCGATCCAAGCAGGCCTGGAGATCTCAGTCAATGGTTCCCGCGTACCTCCACACTACAGGCCCTAAATGCATCTTTTGAGCTTTTTCGAGATTTATGTGTCTCTGAAATATGGCAAATAAATGATCTTACATAGCTGAGACAGAAGTGGTTTTTGGGTGTGTCTCCCACATACCTAAATTTTGGCTGTTTAATTTCTTGGTAAACTTGACCCCAACTTGTTGGGGTCTGGCCAAAGGTACAGCAGCAATTTGGGGGTATCTGGAAGTCTGAAGGCACCATCAGGCTACTGATGCACTCGCCCCATAGTTACATAGGTTGACCTGCTGGCAGCACCATACCCCCAGAAAGTTCTTTAACATGCTAAATATTTTCATATACTGGTGGAATTTTGAAAGATTTTAATTTAGGACAATAATATTCTACAAGGTTTTTCAACACCTCAGTCCCTTATAAGACCAATAGTGTAAGCATAATGCACTGAACTTTAGAATTTAATTAATACTGCAATTTTTCACAAATTGTCCAGGTGGATAATCCAACATAATCTGGGGGAAAATGTCTGAGGAACAAGATTTTATTGAATATTGATTTCTTATAGCATAATAGTTCTATGTCCACTTATTATTTTTATTGAATCAGTGAGATACACAGTTATAAAGTTGTTCATGATTGGGTTTTTGTCATAAAATGTTTCAACACCCATTCCATCAACAGTGTACATTTCCCACCACCAATGTTTAATACTCCCTTTCTCTATAGTGGGCAATTATCTCTCTCTCTCTATCTCTATCTCTCTATCTCTGTTTGTTTTTGTCTTTTTGTCCACTTCTCCAGGGGACGAAATCAACATTTAAAAAGGTGAAATTTCTTGGAATATACCTAGCACAACATGTATATGACTATTGCAAGAAAATTGTAGTAGCTTTAGTGAGGGAAATTTGAAAAACCCCAAACAAACGTGCAGGAATATATTTCCATGAATTGAAAAGCACAAAACAGCCTTTCTATATGGTCCTCATTTATTTATCTATTTTTAATTTTAACAGTATCAGATGAAACAGTTTAAATGTCATTGGTGGAAGTTTAAAGTCAAAGAAAATGTGGGTTTCTGAATTCAAGTAACTTTCCCAGTCTCTAAAGTAAGTAGCAAGCTCAGAACTTGTATTTCTACTTCTCTGTCTCTGAAATCATTAGCTTTTCCATAGAACAAATGGAGTAGACACTGCTAGTGTCCTATTCAAACGTTTCTTACCAACATCACGCATTTCTCGCTAAGATACTACACATTTTGCTGTTAAGGTGACAATCTCTTGAAGGATTACTCTTGGATATTGGTGTCTTCCTTGCTCACACAGAGATTCAAAAATGTCAAGCAATTTTATATTCCTTCATTCCTACCCATATCACCACATAATCTATGACCTCAGTACAAAATGGTGGAGTATCTGTATCTTTCACACTTCTGCATCCAATCCAAGAATGGTCCAGAACCATGGACATCGCTCCTCTGTCTCAAGACCAAAACACTCCAAGAGCTCTTTATAGAATCAGTTGAGTCTAAAATTTCGCCTAAAATTATACCTGGTTTATTCTCCTTTACTATCTTGTCTCCTTCACTCCTTCTCCTGTAAGTAAATCTTTTAAAAATAGTTCTGAGGGGCTGGTGCAGTAGTATCAGTAGTAGTAGTCGGGTGTTTGCCTTTCACTCGGCCTACCCTGGTTCGGTTCCCAGCATCCCATATGGTCCCCGAGCACTGCCAGGAGTGATTCCTGACTGCAAAGCCAGAAGTAACCCTTGAGCATCGCTGGCTGTGACCCCCCCACACACACCGAAAAAATAATTCTGAAACCTTGGTTTATCTGGAAGAACTTTGCTTATTAAACCTACATTATGAGATGCATTTAACTTAAAAAATCTCGTAATCTGTATAGTATCACCCAAATCAAGTGACTATACTCTATATATGAGCTTTATAAAATAAACTATAATTATGGAATTATAATTATAATTATAAACTATAATTATGGAATTAGAAACATTCATTCTAGATGATTAATCAATTAGAGTAAAACTCATTTATTTATCTTGGTCATATATCCTATGCCAAGTATTTCATGTATGGGGTTTTCAGTTTTCTCCTTGGAAAAAATGAGCATATTAGAGCAGATATTCTCTTGGTTACTGAATCTTAAAAGGGTAGATTTGGGGCCTGGAATGTAGCTCAGTGATATACCACTTGCCTTGCATTTGTGAGGCCCTGGGTTTGATACCTGGTACCAGAGGGCGGGGGGAAAAACTTATTTTCCCCCCAGCAGACACCATATGTAAAACCTACAGAAATTTCAGATGATCAAAACTGTGAAGAGTTGCTGATGATTGCAGTAGATAGAGGCCATAGTTGCTGCTGAACAAAGATCCAAGTCAGCCTCCATAATAAAAAATGATTAAGTAGTGCTAAGATTCATACCTTAATCTAAAGTCCTATGTACTTATAAAATTCACTTAACTTTTCTTTCTGTCTTTTTATAAGTCTACAGTTACATCACTGCATTTTAATTTTATAAGAAACCAATGAACTCAGGTGGCTAACCAGTTACTTACTGATAAGCAAGCAATTAAGATAGATTACTTCTTCTAGGGCACACAGGCTTTTAACATTCAGTGACCTACTTCCTTTTGAAATTGTGTAACATAAAATGTTATATAATGATGGTTTCTTTAATATAAAGTGGCATGGGAAACTTACATACAGCATGTGATGTGTCATTTTATACAATGTTAAAAGATATCACGGTATCACTGTCATTCGAGCGGGCACCAGTAACACCTCTATTCCTCCCAGCCCTGAGATTTTAGCAGCTTCTCCTTATTCGTCTTTCCCAACAATTGGAGGCTTTTTCAGGGTCAGGGGAATGAGACCAATCGTTACTGTTTTTGGCATATCGAATGTGCCACAGGTAGTTTTCCAGGCTCTGCCCATGCGGGCGGGATACTCTCGCAATAATTTCATTATATTTAATTAAATATAATGGAATTATATTTAATTATATAAAGGTCGTAAAAATGTCCTGGCCTATACAATTATTTCCTATGCCATATTTTGATAGACATTTTAAGAATTTGTCTACCCATGGTGTTTTGATATAGTTAAAATATATACTAAGTTAAAAGACAGTCTAATTAAAAACTATATATGAATAATATGCACTTTTGACTTTCATCTTATTCTCAGTAACCAGCAGAAACGAATTTAGTATTTTAATTTACTGTTCTTAATAGAGCACCTTTCTAGTGACAGTTGCCATGTTATAATGTCGTAGAACATTGAAGACGTTAAAAATTCCTATGATTAGGGGCTGGAGCAATAGCACAGCGGGTAGGGCATTTGCCTTGCACGTGGCCGACCCGAGTTCGATTCCCAGCATCCCATATGGTCCCCTGAGCACTGCCAGGGGTAACTCCTGAGTGCAGAGCCAGGAGGAACCCTTGAGCATCGCCGGGTGTGACCCAAAAAGCAAAAAAATTTTTTAATTAAAAAAAATTCCTATGATCAGGGCCTGGAGAGATTAAGTACAACAGGTAGGGCACTTGCCTTGCACCTGGCTTACCCAAGTCCCATCTCTGATACCCCTGACACCCCATATTGTCCCCTAGGAGTGATCCCCGAGTGCAAAGCCAGGACTGAGCCCCAAGTACTGCTAGGTGTGGCCCTTTTGCTGGGGCTGGGGGGTGGACACCCAGCGATGTTCAGAGATTACTCCTGGATCTCCACTCAGGAATCACTCCTGGCAGATTCAGGGCACCATATGGGATACCGAAATTCGAACCTGGGTCAGAACATGCAAGGCAACTGTTCTACCCACTGTACTATCCCTCCAGTCCATAATTTTAAACCCTAATTACTTTTTAATGACATAATGAGATCCCATTATGGAAGAAAATATTAAAATCTCATGACAAAATTAATTACATATAATTGTATAATATTTTTCTATAGAATCCTTCTTATAAGGTATAGTGAAACATATGGAAAGGCAATCTATTCTGGACTAATAGCAAAGTACAGAAGAGTGGACAAACAAAATAATAACATAAAAGCTACAGTCCAAAGGTAGAAACATCATTCTGCAGACTGGCTTTACTCTTGTTTCCAGGCTCACTAAAGGAATGTAAATAAAATAAGCCTAGAAGGCTGTAAAATGATCCCATGGCAAGATGGATTAGGTTAAGAAACTGCTTCTCTGAAACACAACACAGTGATGATATAACAAACTCTCAAGGGACAAATAGAAAATCCCTCACTGGCCCTGTGTTCAATATTGAAACACTTAGACCTTTGGAAATCAAGAGTAGGATATCAGGTTTTATGTGTCTTTCTCAATATGCTACTTGATATTTTATCATCATATTTCTTTATGGGCAGCAGAATTTTGTGAACTGTAGCAAGATTTGGAAAAGCCGACATGCTGACATATACTCATACAAGAAAGCAAGCATATGGTCTAAATGCCTCCACCTCCTCCCCCAATGATTATGAAGAAATATTACTCTATGTGATGACATTAAAAGGTAGGGCTTTTGGGGGAATGATTAGTCGGAGGGTAGAGCCCTCATGAATAAAGTGATACCTCAAGGAAGAGGTGGTGGAGTGGTCATTGTCCTATTTGAATACACCTATTCTGTCTGAGTATACAGACAGAAGCAGACAGCCCAGAAGAGGCCTCTCAATGGCCAATGCTGGCGCTTTGGTCTTGTACTTTTTTTTTCTTTTAGGGGCCCCCAGCAATGCTCAGGGGTTACTCCTGGCTCTGCACTCAGGAATCACTCCTGGCGGTGCTTGGGGGACCATATGGGATGCTGGGAATCGAAGCCAGGTTGGCCACGTGCAAGGCAAACGCCCTACCGGCTGTGCTATTGCTCCAGCCCCGAGTCTTGTACTTCTTTTTTTTTTTTTTTTTGCGTCACACCTGGCTCTGCACAGGGGTTACTCCTGGCTCTGCACTCAGGAATTATCCCTGGCGGTGCTCAGGGGACCATATGGGATGCTGGGAATCGAACCCGGGTCAGTCGCGTGCAAGGCAAATGCCCTACGGGCTGTGCTATCGCTCCAGCCCCGAGTCTTGTACTTCTTAAGGCTTCAGAACTGAGAGAAATAAATGCTTTTCATAAATGACTCAGTCTGTAACATTGTATTATAGGAGCTCCAAAGGACTGAGGCAAGCAGTATTCAGACTAATTTTTTTCTCTTATGAACCACAGAAAGAAGCACCCACAAATTCTCATGAGCCATATCTACCATGTTAATATCTCAGTACCATTTCTGTTCAAGATAACTTTTGAATGAAAATTTCTGTGAGTGCTCTAGATGGGAGGATTTATTTATAGTGTACAACAAATCTGGAGATGCGAAAAGTATTGTGTGGACTAGAATAATGTATAACTAGACTAATAATAAAATTAGAACTATCTGAATATTCATACTTATGAACACATGTATTAAATAGCATCCAAGGTGCTGGAGCAATAGCACAGCGGGTAGGGCATTTGCCTTGCATGCGCTGACCCGGGTTCGAATCCCAGCATCCCATATGGTCCCCTGAGCACTGCCAGGAGTAATTCCTGATTGCATGAGCCAGGAGTAACCCCTGTAAATTGCCAAGTGTGACCCAAAAACCAAAAAATAAATAAATAGTATCCAAGCTAATTGGGAGGAATGTAAATAGCAAAAATGTATGTGCTAGTATATTATTAAATTTACATAAGTCATATGCACATCCATATAGAATCAACTCAATAAAGTTATATAGTGGTAAAGATGAGAAAGGATATTGAAGAGAAATTAAGAGATCATTATATTTTGGCTGTGTTTAAAACTTTTCCTGTGCAGAAATGGTTGTAGAGAATTATTTCTGAATTTTAAATCTGATTAGTAGCAAATCATTTGGAAACAATTCATACTCAATCCTGATATTCAAGTCACTGTGAGGACAACCATGGAGCAGACTCATGTGAAGGTCTGATTGTTGGGATTCTAGCCCTTTCTCTGGCGCAAAGCACTCACGTTATTCTTGGCTAATTACTGAGTACTCAAACACCACGCTCACAATCCATAAAACAGCTTTTTTAAAAGGTGCTGTGCTATTTACCAGTTGGTCAGAAGTTAGGTAAATGCGTGTGAACTAACTTAGTGAAATTGTGCTGACCTTTGAAACGTTTTACTTTATGATTTTATCACAGTACCTCTTGGAGAAGTAAAAATTCACACTTCCCATAAGAGTGTTTCCAAGGGTTAGAGAAAAAGGACAGTGGGTAGAGTACTTGGCTTGTGCACAGCTGACTCATTCCTATTTTTAACCCTCAATATGGTCCCCCTAACACTCTCAGGTGTGATGATTGAGCACAGAGCCCTGGATAATCTCTGAGCACTGCTAGGTATGGCCTCAAAAACAAAAGTAATATTTCAAATATGTCATAGAAATGCAAACAGTATTAATATACAGGGGCACACCACATCAAAATAGGACCAAGGAACTCTATTTCTAATGCTTTAGTTTGGTTTTGTTTTCTTGTCAATGATCTTCTTAGCCCAGCATTATTCCCTTACTTCATAGATGAAGTTTACAGAGGATATAATTACTAAACTCCTCCTTCACTGTGGCAAAATTAAACTCAAGACAGTATACTATAACTTCTCTTGAAAATGTCAAATACAGAATTACACATATCAATAGCCCTCTTTAAGTGTATATTACTTTGATGCCCCAAGATTCTGTATTGGGTACTTCCTTACTTGCTGCAGAATAAACCTGATTTTGACTATATATATGCTCCTACTCATCTTTGCCAACTGAGATATGACTGAATCTTTCTTTTGACCACCAAAAGTCTCATTCATGTGACTAAACTAAATCTTTTCACAAGAGATTAATCTTTTAGTTAAGAAATTGTGCTAGCTTGAAATGTTATTGAAATGTTATTGAAATGTAAGACACAATAGCAAGAAGTATTAATCTATATCATTCAAGCTAGTTTGCTTGAATTC
Source organism: Sorex araneus (assembly GCF_027595985.1). Classification (NCBI taxonomy): domain Eukaryota; kingdom Metazoa; phylum Chordata; class Mammalia; order Eulipotyphla; family Soricidae; genus Sorex; species Sorex araneus. The sequence continues at coordinate 36,000,402 of NC_073313.1, forward strand.
TCAAATTTTTATTCGATTCCTCATACTTATATCACTTTATTATCTATCTTGATCTCTTGCAGAAATCTAACATATTCACAGATTATAGTTGTTTACATTTTTAAAGGTACAAATATCCTTTCAGATGTATATATTACTTATATATTAATGCTTACCAAATTACCCCAAAATTGAGTGACTTAGAGCAAAAGGCATTTGTTATAGCATCTGTGGTCAGGAAAATTGAGAATGATTTAGCTGGGGAGGTTTGCTGACTCAGGTGCATTGTCTGAATCTTTCTGGCAATTTTCTGAAGGCTTCAATAAGGTGTTGGATGTAAATTCTTCATTTAATTTCTTAAAAATCCACTTGACTATTGTCAGGTGTGTCAATAATCTTGTATCACTTGTCACTTGTCAAGTGACACAATGGGAGTGGAGATAGACAGTCGGCAACTACACTACCTCCGCTTTGCTGATGACATTGTTCTAATAACACCAAACATTAGCCAAGTGTCAATAAGCATAGCTATCAAATCATGTACATTCTAGAATTTCTTTAAATATAATATCTGAAGATCTCCAAATTACCCAAATAATTTTTTAGATGAACTAAGTAACTGAGCATTATAAAATTTCTGTCTTACCCAGTAGCAGATAACTACAAGGTAGAAGACTCATGATATGCATTCAAACATCCTATCTGAGGCCACAAACAATGCTTTCTGTACAAGATTAGAGATTCCAGGAAAAAGAAAAAAACTTTTAATTAAAATAGAGAATGAAATGGAAATATTTGTTAACTGGATATTTACTGGTAAACATAAATGTTTACATACGATATCTCAATTAAGTCCACTCTCCTGTTTAATCAAGTCTGTTTATAATTGCTAGTCCAGAAATCTCTCCACATTGGTAAATATTGCATTTTCTAAACAGGCCTTAAAGTCATATCATGAGGAATGCCAAAATTCTACATGTGAGCATTAAAAGTCCAAAAAGGAAATTGTATTATATTACAATTGTTTTTTAATTGACTTTCTTTGTTCTTTTCCCCCTGAACACTTTTCTACTGTATTTTTTCCTTTTGTGGAATAGAGTAAAATAAAATATATATTACTAATGTGTTTTGATTACATGACTATAAGAAGAAATTCAGATTTCTCCTTTGGGTGTTGTGGGACACGGAGTGGCATTTGGACCATGCCCAACAGTGTCCAGGTCTTACTCTGGCTCTGCATTCAGCGATCACCATAAGCAGGGCTCAGGATACCATATGTAGTGCTGGGGATTAAAATGAAAACAAACAAAAAACAGGTCACCTATGTGCAAGGCAAATGCCTTACCTGCTGTACCATCTCTCCAACCCTCAGTCAAATTATTCAGTCTTTTCAACTTTATCATGTTGGGTCAGTTATTTCTAATCATTGCTACTCAGAAGAAAACACAAAAAACAGGACTTTCCAGGGGCTAGAGCAATTGAACAGAGCACATAGGTGGTTTGCCTTACAAACAATGGCTGACCAAAGTTCAATCCCCTCCACTGCTCCACTGCACATGGTTTCCTGAAGCCACCAGGAGTGATCCCTGAGTACAGAGCCAGGAGTAAGCCATGAGCATAGCATAGGAAGGAAGGAAGGAAGGAAGGAAGGAAGGAAGGAAGGAAGGAAGGAAGGAAGGAAGGAAGGAAGGAAGGAAGGAAGGAAGGAAGGAAGGAAGGAAGGAAGGAAGGAAGGAAGGAAGGAAGGAAGGAAGGAAGGAAGGAAGGAAGGAAGGAAGGAAGGCCAGCCTAAAATTTTAATATTTGAAGTAGAAGAAAAGTTATTAAATTGCACTTCATTTAAGATAATACTTTTTGACTACTCAGATCACTGCCGGAAGCGGAGTTCTTCCCCTATCCTGACAAGAAGAAAGCCTGAAGATTTGAACCTATGTGCTCTAAAGCAGTTATGATGAAACTTAAACATAAAAATAAAAATCCAGTTAAAGTTTCCAAAGGTTGCAAGAAGCCTGCAGTGCAGAATGGGAAGAAAGCTGCCTCCCAAGTGACCTCTCCTCCCCAGTTTGTTCATTGCAATGAGCATGCCAGTCGGGAGGCTGAATTTCAGAAGAGGGTTGAAGAGATGAGGGTAAAGCAGCGGGCAGCCTGGGAGCAAGAGAAATACCGACACAGGACCATTGAGAATCACTGCCAGGATGTCAAGAGACTCCAGGAGGAGTTTGAACACAAGGAGGAAGTTATGAAAGAATTAAATATGCTTCCTCAGCTGGATGATGAGGCCACAAGGAAGGCATATTACAAGGAGTTCCGTAAAGTGGTGACATACTCTGATGTGATTTTGGAAGTTCTGCATGCCAGAGACCCATTGGGTTGCTGGTGTTTTCGAAGGGAGGAAGCTGTCTTGCAGGCAGGAGGCAACAAAAAACTGGTCCTGGTCTTGAACAAGATTGATCTGGTCCTCAAGAAAGTTGTGGAAAAATGGCAAGAATACCTTCAGAATGAACTACCAACCATGGTCTTCAAGACCAGTACCCAGCATCAGGTCAAAAACCTGAATTGTTGCAGTGTATCTGTGGAGCAGGCCTCCGAGTCACTGCTGAAAAGCAAAGCTTGCTTTGTAGCTGAAAATCTCATGAGGTAAACATAATTCCTCATGAGGGTCCTGGGGAATTATTGCCATCTTGGGGAAGTGCGTACCCATATCCATGTGGGTCTTGTTGGTCTTCCCAATGTTGGGAAGAGCATCCTGATCAATAGAATAGATTGAAGCGCAGTCATGCATGCAGCGTCGGAGCTGTTCCTGGGGTTACCAAGTTTATGCAGGAGGTCTATCTGGACAAGTTCATTAGGCTACTAGATGCCCCAGGCATTGTTCCAGGACACAGTTCAGAGGTGGGCACGATCTGCACAATTGCATCCAACTGCAGAAGCTTGCAGACCCTGTGACCCCAGTAGAGACCATCTTGCAGTGCTGCAACCTGGATGAGATTTCCAACTACTATGGCATCTCTGGGTCCCAGACCACTGAGCACTTTCTGACTGCAGTTGCCCAGCGCTTGGGGAAGAAGAAGAAGGGAGGCATACACAGTTTGGAGCAGGCAGCCAAAGCTGTCTTGGCTGACTGGGTGAGTGGAAAGATCAGCTTCTACACATCTCTACCTGCCACCCACACTCTGCCCTCCCATCTAAGTGCTGTGATTGTTAAGGAGATGACTGAAATCGTTGACACTGAGGATACTGAACAGGCCAATGAAGACACTATCTAATGCTTAGCCACTGGAGAGTCTGATGAACTGTTGGATGACATTGACCAGCTCGAAATGGATATCAAGTGGCTCCATTCACCTCTGGCAGGTGGCACAGAAAATAAAACCAACATGTATAAGATTGGAGAGCTCACTGGATATTGTACCAGTTCGAATTATTAGAAGGGGTGGCCTAAGCGCAATGTGGACTACTGCCCTGGGAATAATGACACAGTGGATGTCTGCACAGTGGATTGCCGCCCAGTGCTGGATCTTGGATACAGATCCCCTGCAGCAGGGGAAGGCCCTGGTATCTGCTTTAAAGAATAAGAAGAAGATGCAGAAGCGTTCAGATAAACTCGCCAGCAAGCTGTCTGATTCCATGATGTCTGCTCTCGACCTCTCTTGTAACGCAGGTGACAGTGCTGGTGACTGATCAACTGATTGACTGTCTCACTCCTTCTCCACTCTCAGTACCAGTTCCAGAGAGGATGGGAAAATACAGATGAAATTAAATGGTTTGCATCTCCCTGGAGGAACTTATTTGCTTATTCCTTTCCCTGAGAAATATTAAAAGAAAACTACCCTCCTACTTTTCTCCATTGTCTAAAAAAAGAGTCCCACTTGCAGTAGCTGGCAACCCCGATGCCCTTTATTTAACCCTTGCTCTACTCTAACAGAGAAATAAATGATCAGTAGATCCCTGAGAAAAAAAGATAATGCTTTTAATTTCAATATTAAAAGCTATAGACATGAAGAAAGATGAAATAATGGAAGTACTGTTTATGCGAACTATAGTAGACAGGGTTGCTTATGTGATTCTCATGTGCCATTTTAAATAGGTGTCAAGTGAAGCCATAAACCTTTTCAGATTATTAAAAACTGATGAGATTATTAACCCTTAAGCATTAAGTAATGAAAGTACAATTTAAGATTCAGAGTCAGAAATAAATTATTTAACATTTGAATTTTTACTGTTATTGCTTGCTTAGCAATCCCTGGAAAAATGTCTGGCTCAATTTGGTTTATCTATTAAAACAAACCACTTGTTAATAGAACTTAATTGTCCTGGTTGTGGTAAATGTTAGAACTGATGTAGAGAATTTGCTGACTATGGAGTAAAAGCTCAGGATGTGAGCTTTAATTAGTCTTTGTTTATATACATACAGTTGTTTATGGGGCGGGGGTGGGGGAAACGTGCTATTTTAAAAACAGAAAGAGAAGTGCTGTCCTTCCTAGCTATTCGGTTCTTAAGTCTCCAGTACCTGGTCCTCTGCTTGGTCTTCAGTCCATTCACCTCCTCCCAGTAAGAGCTGAAGCTCGAGGCTATTCTGAGAAACATGTTTCCTGACTTCAGTAGAAAGAAATAACTTTTTTTTTTCTGAATGTTCAGATGTCATGTTGGTTTTACCTCTCCCGTGATTCTGGTTTATAGAGGGCAAATTTTAGAGGTTTTATTTTCTCAGATGTAGGCAAGATATTTAACATGAATTGTCATTTATAAAGCCTAAGGTATTGACTTTAACCAGCTTGATAAAATGGTTATGTGCCTATGCTTTCAATCCTTGCTGAATATAAAGTTGATAGACAAGAAAAATCCTTTAAACTTTACAGATAAATGCTTTTATTTGCTCAATGCCAGAAAAATACCCCATAAGAATATATAACTAATTCTCAACCAGTTTTTGAAATTCTTTTGTATAAACAGCTGCCAAAAATAAATGATATGTTGATAGATCTTTATAGACTAATATTTATATTGCTTGCATGTACTCAACCGTGAACTGTGAGAAATGGAAAGATAAACACCCTTACTGCTCCCCCCCCAATTATAAAAGGCTGATTATTTTAAGTCAAAAAAGACAAGTTTATTTTAGCAGTAGGAAACTATAAAATCTGGCCTGATTGAAGATTCAAAATTTTAGAAACTTTAAAGTAACTTGCCCTTCCCCAGTTCTCAGTAGGAATTCACTAAACTATAGGGATGCTGCACAATTCCACATAAATTTATCTTAGAAATCCTTTGTTTTGAAATTCTGTAAAGATTCTTTCTACAAGGAATTCTTTTTACTATACCCCAAATCTTACCATGAACTTCTGCTACAGTTGCAGAATTTTAAAGGCATATTACAGTTTGCCCACCTCTCTTTCTTCCTATCAACCCGTATTCAGAGAACAATTTATCAGGGAATTCACCCTCAGCACACACACCTCTTATATCTTGATTACCCACAAATTATACTCCTGACATTTCTAGACAGTGTTGCTATGGATACATTCTTAATATTCTCATGTATTATTATTAGCTAATGTTTCTAATTATTTTTGTAGTAATGACAAACCACAGGCTAATCACTTTGAATGAGACGTTTAGATCTTATTCTGAGTCTTGCACACTCCCCTATAGGTAAGATTCACATTACCTGCAGCAAATCAATTATGAAGAACAAAATGACAGAATGGAAATACAGTCACGCATTGCATAACTGTGTTTCAGTGATGAACTGTATGAATAATGATAGTGCATTAGGCTATGTTATATGGCCTAGATGTACCATTATTCAATGGTTTTAATATATTGGTCTGTGTACTGGTGCTAATCTACAGAAATTTGCTGCTGGATATCAAAATTGTTACTCTAACTTAACAGACATTGATTTTCAACATGTGGTCCTTAGACTAGTGCTACATACAGGTTTTATTATGTTTTGAAGCTTTATTTAAATGCTGATTTATAAAACTAGTCATAGGACAATTGTTTCAGGCATTCAATGTTTCCACCCAAATCACACCACTAGTGTGATCTTCCCTTCTTCATAAAGGTTTTATAAAGTTGAAAAACACTATAGTAGACTAAACTATCTAGGTTTTTGTATTACACTCTATGATTTTCACATAATGATGCAGTAATCTAATGATGCATGTCTCAAAGTATATCCTTGCCTCTAAGAAGTTCATGATTATATAAATGATATCTACATTAAAAGTTATATAGATGTATAAGTTGGGCTTTATTAAAGTTAATAAACTTATTCTCTGTAAAAATATCAATAAAGAGGAGAAGAAATACTGGAAGAAAATAATAGCAAAAGACACATTTATTTATTTATTTATTTATATTGGATTGATAGCAGGACTGGAGCGATAGCACAGCGGGTAGGGTGTTTGCCTTTCACTTGGCTGACCCAGGTTATATTCCTCTGTCTCTCTTGGAGAGCCCGGCAATCTATCAAGAGTATCCCTCCCGCATGGCAGAGCCTGGCAAGCTACCTGTCGCATATTTGATATGCCAAAAACTGTAACAAGTCTCACAATGGAGACATTACTGGTGCCTACTCGAGCAAAACAATGGACAACAGGATGGCAGTGTTACAGGGCTACAGTGCTTCATATTTATTGAATCACTGTGAGATACAGTTATGAAGCTTTCGTGTTTGAGTTTCAGTCATAGAATGATCTAACACCCATCCCTCCACCGGTGCACATTTTCCACCACTGTGGGACAGCATTAGTTTCTGCTTTCTGCCTTGCCACAGGAAACTTAGGTTTATTGGGTTATTTGAATCACAGTGCTCCCATTCCTCTGTGTTTACTTGTAACCTCTTTCTTTGTGCTCTGCTTCCCCAACCAGTCAATCACCTTTATCTCCTAATCAGACTCTGTTAACTTGTAAATATTGCTTTTCTCTTTTCCTTAAGACCTTTGCATAGTTAATTCAGAGCAATGTTCTTTTTGTACATACACAAGAAGACAGTTGATGCAATGCTTTTATAACTTGGGAGTTAATTGACTCAATGATATTCACTCCTGGGCATCTGTTCTCTGGACTTAAGCCTCAGTTGCCCTTACTTACTAGATCTCCCAAAGCAGGGTCTGGATGAGAAATTGGATAGATCCAGGGCAATCTCTGAGCTACTCTGGAATCGAAATGGGCCAGGCCAAAGTGCCTTAATACTTAACTCAAAGTTAAAAGCATGGTCATGGACAAATTCTGTCATGATTCAAAAAGTAACAGCTGGATTAAGACCCTGCTAGGTTTAGGAAAGACTAATCTGGTCTGAACATGTAGTCTGAGATCAACAGCGAGATGTCCTCAGGACAGCCACCCTACAAGCTTAATATATCTCTTACTGTGTCCATACAAAATAACTAATATTAAGAAGTAGAATTAAGATGTTAATTAGGATGTTAATTAAGTTATTGGACTAAGGAGAGGAGGAACACCCTTAACTAGTATTTTGCCTTTGAGCCTGATCAGAGATCAGGAAGGGCTTTTGATATGTTGATTGTGCTGCTGGACAGGGCTTAGTGACTACCCCCAATGTGGGGAGTTGGTGAGAGATGAGAGACCAGGAGGACGAGAGGTAGCATGGAGAGGGAGAGCACAGATAGACTAGCAAGGGTAACAGAAAGAGACTGGAATGGAAAGCTTACTGAGACTGGAATAGGCACAAGGGGAGAATGGAATAAATGGCAACTGATCACCAACCAACCTGGCCCTCATTTCCTCCTTTGTTCATCCATGGCATCTGCTGTCCCTGGGTGGGGAAATGAACTGAGACCACGGAACACAGGCAGTGAGAGGGAGAGAGCCATGGAGCTCCCTGGCCACCTGGTGATTACACACACTACCGATATCATGACTACCATCCCCCATCCTAACCCTCCCCCTGCCTCTATGGCAGACAATTTCCCTCATACTCTCTCTCTACTTTTGGGCATTACGGTTTGAAATACAGATCCTGAGAGGCTATCATGTTTGGTCCTTTATCTACTTTCAGCACATGTTCCTGAACAATCCTTCCAACCATCATTGACTTAGTGATCCCTTCTCTATTCAAGCTGCCTTTTCCCCCAGCTCATGAAGCAGGTTTCCAACTATGGAGCAATATTTCTGGCCCTTGTGTCTACTGTCCTTGGGTGTCAGGAAAAAGACACATTTAATTGAGGGTTGTCATATCGAATTATAAAGAATTCTTAAACCTCAACAATAAGAAAATAATGATAGGCCCTTTTAAAAACTGGTCAGGGGTAACTGTGTATCTCATCATGATTCAATTAAAAAGGTTTTTTTAAATGGTCAAAGACTTTAACAAACATATAACCAAAGCTATACAGATAGCAAGAAAGCATATTAAAGTTGCTCCATATCATATGTCATCATTAAAATGCAAACTAAACATGAGATAGGTCTGGAGAGATAGTACAATGGGAAAATGTGTTTGCCTTGCACTTGGCTGACTCAGGTTTGATTCTTGACACCTTATATGGTCTCCTAAGCCCCACAAGGAGACATCAATGATCCCTAGTGAAGAATAATCCTGAGCGCCACTGGGTGTGGCCTCCAAACCGACAACACACACACACACACAACACACACACACACACACACACCAGTAATAAGATTAATAAGATGGCATTATAAAATTATAGGAAAGACCACAATTCAAGACATTAACATCAATTACTTGCTAGGATTCTCTGTATCTTCCTCTCAAATATATTTTAGTACTTGAATTGCTTTTTAAAAATAAAGTCTCTGGGTTCAGTGTGAGCCTAGAGTTGCATGTGTGAAGCCCTGGGTTCAATTCCTGACTCTCCCAGCACCACCACTGCCAAAACAATAAAAATAAAATCTCAAGAGAGCAATATTTTGGCAAGGCATTCCCTTCTGTTTTCTCTCTCTAATTAGCTGTTGTGGTTTGCAATAAAGGTGTTGAGTGGCCGCTGTAGGTATAGGTGACATATAGATATATGCTAGAGCAATTATATTGTGTTATTTTGAAATATTTATTTACTTTTCATAATATAAGCATGTGTACACTAATAATCCCTTGGATCATTTCTAAAAATAGAAATATATCATTTTTATCATTTGTTAAATATTGAAAATATTAATAAATTATTCTAGATACTAAAAAAAAAAAAAGAGAGCAATATTTCTGACAGACCCTCTGCTCCTAAAGACTATGATCCAAAATGTCTTCTAACCCATTTTGGCATCCAGAGAGGCTTCTTACAGAAATGCATCTAGACTGTGAGCTGTACTACGACTATGTGCCGCCCAGGGAGATTTTCCCTCTTCACCCTGTTTTTCTGTGCAGAAAATGGCAGCGGCAGCATCATCCACGTGGTGAGAGCCACCCCCTAAGACTTCCACCCAGAGGTAGGAACTTTGCAATGTTGTGGCTCATAGGGGATCATGGGAAGGGGGCGGTACTGGCACACCCACTGCCCAGATAAGATCCAGAGCTGCTGCTCGTGAAACAGACCCTCTGCTCCTAAAGACTATGATCCAAGAGGTCTTCTAACCCATTTTGGCACCCAGAGTGGCTTCTTACAGAAATGCATCTAGATTGTGAACTGAATTCTCAGCAATGAAAAGAAATTAAATGATGCCTTCTCAGTAGGCCTGATTGTTGGGGGGAAATTCCAAACAATAATAGTGAGTTCTCTGTTGAAATATTGAATGTATTCAAAGTATAGAGAATAAAATGAAGATGATTAGCTACTTATGTGGGGACTGGGTAGGAGGGGGGTTTGTTGGGGTTCTTGGTGGTAGAACATGTGCACTGGTGAAGGGATGGGGTTTCAATCATTATATGACTGAGACTTGTACCTGAAAGCTTTGTGTTTTTTTTTTCACGGTGATTCAATATAATAAAATAAAATTTAAAAATAAATAAATAAAAAGAAAGCAATATTTCTAAAACAAAATCTAACTCTTTTTCTTATACTTAGTTTGCTACATATGTTGGAATGTAAATTCACTGAAGATCTTATTCATAAATGCTCAATATATACATACATACATATGTATATATGTGTGCTGATATATATACATATATATACATATATATACGTATATATCTCAATACTAGCTGGTGTACAAAAGGGACTGAACCAAGTTCAAATTCTTGATTCAAAACAAATTCCTTTTATAGAAAGGAGAAACTGGCCAAAGTTTATGGAAATTTAAATACAAATCTACTTTTTATTTTTGGTACCAAAGCTGGCCAGGTGTTCAAACTGAGTCCCTGGCCAAAGAAAACCAAAAAATGCTAGATAAAATGGAAAAACTAAGCTTCTTAAAAATATTGCTGAGAGGATGAAACAGTAAAGGATCAGGCTAACATAAAGTGAAAGCTGGAACAGATAACTTATCTGAACATGGCAGTCAATTTTTGCCCTCAGTGCATTTATTTGAGTTTTTTTGTTTTCAAAACCCTTGTTTAGAATACAAAGGTCAAGATACAGACCTTCTAGAGGCTGGTAATTAATAGGAATCTCCATCACATAAATTTTATCCTACATGATTCTCAAGAGAAACTGAAAAGTAAGATTAAAGCTGCTCACGTTTTACCCACCTTCAGAAACTGCCAGCAAGGCAACTGGCAGGATAAGCAAAAGATAGCTTCCTAAAATGTGCACTCAAGTGATAAAGAACAAGCGATTCCATTCTCATCCGAGCTTTTCCAAGGGATAGGAAAAGAATACTTTCCAACTTAGTTTTACGCTTCCAGACCCATGGTACAGAAATCTGAGGGAAAAAACCCAAAAAGACTAAATCAGTCTCAATCATGAACGATCCTATTCACAATAATAGTAAGTAGAATCTTCTCTATGAGGAATTAACTTTTAAGAAGTTAATTTGTCGTTATAAAGCCATCTAATATGAATTATTGAATTATTGTAAGCTATAAATTTTATATAACTATTTTAATGAAAATGTGATAAAATTTGACATGCATGCAAGATAAGAAAAGAGAAAATATTATGCACTAAAATTTTTATGAAGGGATAGATCTCATATTAAGTGTTCTAATCACAATAAGTTTTAGAAGGAGAAAATCCTTCTAACAAGCCAGAAACAGAAAGGTAATTGTTTGATCTACTAAGACATGATGTTTTCAAAGATCTTCATTTGAGATTAGGATGCTTCTTATATAAGCCTATTCAATATTATACTGCTATCTCTACGCTTATAGTAAAATATATATATGAGCAAAATATACTTTAATTATATGCAATGAAGTAAAATTACCACACACAAATAATACAATTATGTATATAGTTTAAAATTAATGTGCCAAGTTTTATGAGTTTCGATTATTTATTCTCTGATATTAAAATAAAAACAGACTGAAACGCAAACATGAAAATTTATAAGTATATAACTGTACCCTACAGTGATTCACTAATAATAAAAAAAGTCACACAGGATCTGTCTAGAAAACCTTCAAAACACTGGTGAAAGACATCAAAAAATACAAATAAGATTGGAAGACTCAATACAGTTAAAATGACAATTCTTCCCAATGTGATCTAGAGCTTTAATGCAACCCCAACAAAAACTTCAGTACTCTTTCTTCATAAAAGTATATTTAGAAATAAATTTCAGCCTGAAATTTATACAGGAAGGAGAAATTACTGCAACAGTCAAACAATCGTAAGGTATGAACTTAAGTTTGTGAAATGTGAAAGATTCACATATTCTAATTTTATGATTGTCTCTAAAGCTATAGTAATCAAATAAGTGTGTTATTAGTAAAAATGATAAATACCTAGATCATTTCCACATATTATGTGTTTTGTTTTAATTTTTGCATTACAAATTACCTCAGTGTTTAAGTAACTCAAAATGGCATCTATGTATTACCTCAGGGTCCATAGACTAGAATACCAGGCTCTTCATGGGTGAAATTTTTGCTCAAGTCACATAGGGCTAAAATCAAGGTGTCTGTCAGACATGTACTTTTTTTTTTCTTTTTTTTAACAGCAAGCAGGGTTTATTGTAAGACTGGCTAGGCAGGGTCCAGCCGCCTACGCGGACACGCAGGTCCAGCAGGTTGGGCAAGACCCCGAGCTTCTTCAAAGGAGATCTTATAAAGGCCTTCCCCACCCGTTACAGCAGAGCCCGTGCCTTTCATAGCCAATAGCCAATAGATTTGTAATATTACAAACTTTCTTAACCAATCCATTTAAAAGGACATCACTCCTTAGCCTCTGGTTTTAGAGATCAGTGTTCACGCCAATATTCAGGAATGTCCCGGTTCTGGGGGCAGTCCTGGGTCTTGTGATATGGGTCTTGTGATATGGGTCTGGTTATCTGGTCTGACCACCACCCTTCTTGCGACCCAGGGCAGACATGTACTCTTATTTGAAGTTTAGGATATCCATCTAAGTTGTGGCAGATGTCAGTTCCTTGACATTTAGTACCAGATCACTGACTCTTTGCTGGCTCCTGTCCTAGAGGTTACCTTCATATTTTGTTCACATATCCCCTGGCCTTGAAGGCAACAGTATAGAATTTTCCTATAATTAATTTCTTTTTGCTTATCTAATCAGAAAAAAATCACCATCCCTTTAAAGGGTCATACCCACTATTAAGAACTAAATTGTGTCCTCTCATGATTTCTATGTATAAGTCTTTATCCCCAGGGGTCTGTACTTGGATATAGGATCTCTAATGCAGTAATTAGGGTTTAATTATTCATAAGGGTGGTATCTTAACTCAGCAGGCGTGGTGACATTATAAGAACAACAGATGCCAGAGAGTGTGTGTTTAGAGGGAGGATCATGTGAATAAATAAGGAAGTAAATAACATCTGCAAACCAGGAGGAGATGCCTCCAAAGAAACCAATCGGACTGACATACACTGTCTTGAACTTGAGACTGCAGAACCCTAAGAAAACTTTTCTTTTTGTTTGTTTAATCTACCCAATCAGTGCTATGGCAGCCTGAGAAGACTGAATGATACTGTACATTCTGATGATATTGAACTTAAAATAAAAATGAAGTTAGAATAGATTTGAACTTTCCTTAGAATAAATGATGCTGTATAAGACAGCCTAATCACAGAACTTAATCTCATCAAAAATTTAAAAATCTCCTCTGTTGAAGTCCTGTGGATTAAACAAGGGTGTGGATTGTGTTAGTCTACTTCATTTGTCTAAAAAAAATAAGTAAAAATTTGGAACAATTAAATTTTTTATCAATAGGAGAATGAATAAAAAAGTGCACATTCATTTAAGTTACCATCCAACAGTAAAATGGAAGAATAATTAATGCATTCAATAATTTATTTAAGTACTAAACAAAAGAATCTAGTCTTAAAAGATTGTATCACTTGTATCACTTGTAGTCCCGTTAATCTTCAATTTGTTCAAGCGGGCACCAGTAACATCTCCATTTGTCCCTGTCACGAGCCAGTGTAGCCCAATGATACCTGCTCGCTACAGGAACAGAAAGGCCTCAAATCGTTCACTAAGAGATTTGACGAAGAAATCTGACCATCTAGTTGGTGGGCAGCCACGAGGTCTTCTGACGTCCTGTGGATCCAGTCTGTGACAGCTCTAGTCCAATGGTCGTCTCTGAATCGCATTACATGACCGGCCCATCTGATTTTTGATGCCTTGGCAAACAAGACAGCATCCATGATTTTTGACCGTCGATGGAGGTCAGAACTCCGGATTCCTTCTCTCACTTGAGTGAGACATGATATTCCCAGCATAGCTCTTTCGATTCCTCTTTGGGATACCCCAATAGCATTCTCATCCTGTTAGCGTAGGCCCCAGGTCTCTGAGGCATATGTTAGTGCAGGAAGAACGATGGAATTGAAAAGGAGTCGGAGGTTCTTCGTTCTCTTAACCACTTCTTGGATGCTCTTGAATGCATTCCATGCTGCTCTCTTCCTCCTGCGCAGTTCTGGCACCAAGTCGTTCCTCATGTTGATTTCTGGACCCAGGTACACATAGCTGCTGCATTTGGAGATGTTCATTCCATTGAGAGCAAATGGAGCTTCAGGGACCAGTTTGTTTTTCATGAACATTGTCTTGTTGAGGTTCAACTGCAATCCGACCTTCCCACACTCGTCGTCGAAGTCAGCCAGCATCCGTGCCGCTTGGTTAATGTTTGGCGTTATGAGAATGATGTCATCAGTGAAGCGGAAGTGGTGTAATTGCCGACCGTCTATCTTCACTCCCATTCCTTCCCATTCCAGTCATTGCATGATATTCTCGAGGGTGGCACTGAAGAGTTTTGGTGAAATGGTATCACCCTGCCGCACCCCTCTCTTTACATCAATGATCACTTCCTTGTAGAATGGTGAGATCCTGGTGGTGAATCCACAATACAGCTCGCAGAGGATTGTGATATACTGAGTTTGAACTCCCTCTTTGGCCAAGGCTTCAATGACCACCTCAGTCTCAACAGAATCAAAGGCCTTCTTTAAGTCGATGAACAACGTTAGACAGAGTGGTATCTTGAACTCTCGCGAAACTTCAATGAGTTTGGTCACTGTGTGGATATGGTCTATTGTGCTGAATCCCCTTAGGAATCTGGCTTGGTCATCTAGTGTTCTGCCTATTCCATTCAGGATGACACAAGTGAACAACTTGTAGATGACAGACAGCAGGTATGTATAATATATAATCACAGGTGACTGTATATAATGAAATTGTATGAAATATATTATAATGTGTTATCTATATTACAGATTATATATGATCACACATGATCATATAATAAATATAAAAATTTATAAGGAAGAGAAAAGTGGTAAACAGAGTCAAGAGTCTCCTAGAGAAAAAGTATGAGATATTGGCACTGTGGATGTAGCCATAGTATAGTTACAATGTGCCACTAAAGCATAGAAACATTTGCATTCTTGTAAGCTAATGTTAACTCAAAGAATTTTTTTAAATAAATTGCCTGATTATATTTTGAAACTCTTTCTTTCTATATCCCTCTCTTTCTTCTCTCAATCTCCCCACCCTGTCTCTCTCTGTATGTACAAATAGTTAAAAAGATATACAAACACATACACAAACATATATATCAATATTAAATTCAGAAAATGTCAAGGCTATGGAAAATTGAGAACAGATCAATGGTTGCCAAGGATTTGAGGTAAGGAACATTTAACTACAAATAGACTTCTGAAAACAGTCTTTGTTAAGTGACAGGAATGTGATCCTCATTGTTATGAGAGGAACACACATTTTTTAATCAATTAATTTTTAAAAGAATGAAAGAACTGTGATTTACAAAGTTATTGATCGATGAGTCATAGGCATAAAATATTCCAATACCATTCCCACCATGGGTGTCTACTTCCCTCTACCAGTGCTCCCGTGTTTCATGTTAACTCTCCTCCTCCCCGTTCTCCCACCTGCTACCTTCAAGTCACCTTATATGGCCCCCTGAGACCACCAGGAGTAGTCTCTAAGAGTAGAGCCGGCACTAAGCCCTGAGCAAATCTTGATGTAATTCAAAAGACAAAGCAAGACAAAACAAAACAAATTCAAGAAGTTCTAAATAAGTCTTTTGTAACATTTTAATTCATGGCTAATTAAAACAAAAATTATATAGCCACACAGTCTTTACACTTAAATTATTATAAATCAGGGAAAAAAGATTTTATTGACATCAGGTCATCGGAGAAGTAATTTTCTTTTCTTTTACAATAAGATACTAAATTTTCCCAGGAATTTCTCAGAAGATTGTGGTCATTCCAAATGACATTAAACATGGCACTTTACTGATCAAGGAAAGGGCTTTGACTTGTAGCAAATTGATGGCTCACACTTAGAACTCCCTGCTGCAATGAACTAATTTACCAAAGTATTCATGCCACTGCCAATTTCTCTGTTGCACCACAACTGAAGACCAGGATTCATTTTTTTCCAAAGCAAATATTAAGTTGATAAATAAATGTGATATGGTATTGGAAAAAGTCAGCTAAACCATCACATGAGCTAATGTGGTCATGAAGAAATGATCAATGTCAGCAACATGAAATAAGAAACACAATGCACTTGGAGCAGAGTCAATCAATCTCCATTTTACTTGCATTTAGCCTCATTGCATGGGGGCCTCTAGCTGGGGACTAGCCTGACACCATATTGTTACTGTTAGACTGCTAGTCTCTGAGTAATAAATGGATGAGGACTAGAGGAGCTTTGAGTGCTTTCAAGATGAATCTTTCTACATAGCACGTGGGAAGGGGACATTTTTGTGAGGGAAAAGCCTGCTACTCTCAATATAAATACATACCCTTGGACATTTTTCAATTCTTGCTTTTGAAATAGGGCACACCCAACAGTGCTGGGCATTGAACTTGGGGCCTTTCACTGGCCAGTCAAATGCTTTATAACCTGGGCTATCACTCCAGCCCTAAATACATGTATTTGGAAAGAAGTAGAAAAATAATAACCAGCTTGTCATTTGGAAGGTTTCCTGAGATGTTTAAAGCATCTTCCTCAGTTTAAAGACTGCTACCTCTTCTGAATTCCCCAAAACATCCACAGGTCAGAGAGTAACAGTTCTTGGAAGAAATGGTCAAGGAGTAAAAATGGGGCAGCATCTGTCAAAGGGGACAAGATTTCAAAGGATCTTGGGGCTGGAGAGATAGCACAGCGGGTAGGGCGTTTGCCTTGCACGCGGCCGACCCGGGTTCAAATCCCAGCATCCCATATGGTCCCCTGAGCACGGCCAGGGGTAATTCCTGAGTGCAGAGCCAGGAGTAACCCCTGTGCATCGCCAGGTGTGACCCAAAAAAAGCAAAAAAAAAAAAAAAAAAAAAAAAAAAAAGATTTCAAAGGATCTCTAGGAAAGGACAGGGCCTCACCCTAGATTTTCTTGGTACTGAATTATGTTTCATTGATGAATTTAAGGCGTCCTTGCAAAACTCACCTCGCCTGTTGCTCTATGATTACAGAAGAGCTGCTAAAGTACATGGATCTTTCTCTCCTTCATCTCTGACATGGAGCATACCAACATGCTCACAGGATGGATGTAGAGAATACATTGAAATCGGAGTAGATTCTCAAAAATGACTACACCATCTTTTGGAGCACTGCCTAAGAGTATAGGGAATCTAAGTGCCCTTTGGTGGACTATGTAAATAATTCATTAGGTTGAAAATGAGACTCAGTAATTTACTATTAGAAACAGCATGAATCTTTATTTTTTCTTTAGAAGAAAGCTTTTCGTGACGGATGAGAATCAATCATGGTATCAATATCAAATACCTTTTCTGCCTTTTAAAAACAGTATAAGAATTTTTCTTTCATTGTAAGCTACCCGTGGCGTATTTGTTATGCCAAAAACAGTAAAAACAAATCTCACAATGGAGATGTTACTGGTGCCCGCTCCAGCAAATCGATGAAAAATGGGATGACAGTGCTATGACAGTGTTTATAAATATGGGTTCTTATCATATATCTTAGAGTTAGTAGAAAGAAACTATGTTTTGGGGTTTTTGTTTGTTTGTTTGTGTCACACCTGGCAGTGCACAGGGGTTAACTTCTGGCTCTGCACTCAGGAATAATTCCTGGTGGTTCTCAGGGGACCATGTGGGATGCTGGGAATCGAATCCAGGTTGGCTGCATGCAAGACAAATGCCCTACCCGCTGTGCTATTGCTCCAGCCCCTGTTTTTTGTTTTAAAGTAGGCAGAACACTCCCCAGAGGTTCATTAAAAACATGCCATAAATCTATGTACTAATTATTACAGATCGTCTTATATTTATATGTGACTCATATGTTATATTTTATAAATCTGTATGCACACAAATTACTAAATCTCCCAATATTTTTAAAAGCATTGTATTTGGTGTTTTTGTTTTTGTTTTTGGTTTTTTTGCTTTTTGGGTCACACCTGGTGATGCACAGGGGTTACTCTTGGTTCTACATTCAGGAATTACTCCTGGCGGTGCTCAGGGGACCATATGGGATGCTGGGATTCGAACCCAGGTTGACCACGTGCAAGGCAAATGCCCTACCCGCTGTGCTATCGTCCAGCCCCTGTTTTTCTTTTTAAATCAAATATTATTACTGAGGTAGTATGTTCACGATAGTACTTTGGAGGTAAAAAGTACTGCATAGCAAAGTGGCATCCACCCCCTTTTTCAGTCTTTTCACACCTTTCCATCACCATCTATCTGCATCTCACCGCTGTTTGGTAATTTCAGTCCTCTTGTCAGAATACAAAAGTTTGTTTTCATTGAACAATTGTCTACTACCTTGCCTTGTTTTCTTATATACCATACATGAATGAGGTTATCTGTAATTTGTCTTTTCCTCCTTTCCTTACTTAACATGAAACCTTTTGTGAGTCTCAGCCAATTTGGAACAAAAGCAGGATTTTGTCTTTTCTTAAAATTGCACAATGGTCCATTGTATATGCATTCTACAATTTCTTTATTTAATCCGTTTTCATAGGACATGTGAGTTGGTTTCAGTTCTTGAGTATTGTGAATAGCACTGCAGTGAAGTTATATATTTATATATCCATTCAAATTAACATTTTTATGTTCTTGGGGTGAAATTACTGATATGATGGTATTTTTTTTTCTTTTTGGATCACACCCAGCGATTCTCAGGGGTTACTCCTGGCTCTGTACTCAGGAATTATCCCTGGCGGTGCTCAGGGGATTATATAGGATGCTTGGGCTCAAACAGGGTCAGCTGCATGCAAGGCAAATGCCCTACCTGCTGTGCTATTGCTCCAGCTCCTACGATGGTAGTTTTTATTGGAGAGTTTGGGGCCGACACCAGCAGTTCTTAGAGATTACTCCTGGCTGTGCAGTTAGGGATCAATTCTGGCAGGATTCAGGGGACCTTATGGGAGGTGGAGGATTGAACCCAGGTTGTACATATACAAGGCAAGTGCCCACTATCTCTTTAGGAATTGGAAGTTCTGATTTTAATTTTTTGAGAAGTGTCCATACTGTTTTCTAGAAGTTGAATCAGATGACATTTCGAACAGTGAAAGGAGAGTTCCTTTCTCTTTCAACTTTTTAATGAAGAGCAATGATTTACTGTAAAATGGGGGCTCTTTTATAACTACATCCCCCACGGAGAGTGGTTATTTCTACATTTTTTACACAGACTATTCTCAACTGGTAAGAGGTGATATAATGTTGTCATTTTGATTTGCCATTCCCAGTGTTTAGGGATGATGAACACTTTTGCATTTCTCTGTTGGCCATTTATTTGTCTTCTCTGTGGAAGTGTCTGTTCAGCTCTTATCCCCTTTTAAAGGAGTAGGTTTGCTGTTGAGTTTTGTAAAAGCTTTACAAAGCTTGGTTATTAGTCATTTGTCAGATGTATGGTGCATGAATATTTTCTCCCATTCAGTAGGATGTCTTTGAAATGTAGTAATCTTTTCTTTTCCAGTGCTGAAAACTTTTAGTTTAATAGTCCAATTTTTTTTAGTTTTGTTTTTGGTTTCTTTACCAATAATTTAGGGCACTTTGAAGTAACTATTATTTAGAGTACTATTTGTTTTCCTTGATGCACTTTATGGATTTGGGTATAATATCAAGATATTTAGATTATTTAAAATTAATTTTCTGTATAGTTTGAAGTATGGTTCTAATTTGTTGTTTTTCCTTTTCTTTCTTCTCTCTTTTCCTTTTTTTTTGCTTGCGGCTAATCATTTTACCCAACACCATTTGTTGAAGAAATTTTTCCTCTTGCACTTAATTCATTTAGCAATTTCGTCATAAATAAATCATTCATACATCTGAGGATTTAATACTTGACTCTGAAATCTATTCCACTGATCTTAAAGAGTCTTCTTTTGTTTAGTACCACACTGATCTGAAGACTGCATCTTATTTTTTTCCTCAGAATTGCTTTGGCTATTCAGGGAGTTTTATGGTTCCATAAAAATTTGAGTAGTATTTATTCTATTGTTCTTGATAAAATGCCATTGGGATTTTTGTACTGATTGCATTTCATTTGTATGTTTGGGGTATGATGATTATTTTAACAATGTTAATTTTTCCAATTCAAGAACTGAGTATTTTTTTCAATTCCCTGTGTCTTCTATTTCTTTCCACTGTGGTTTATAATAATTTTATCTGTAAGTCTTTCATCTCCTATGTTAAACTCATTCATAGGTAGGCACTTGGATGTTTTGAACAACATTCTACATGGGACTTTTGTGCTGATTTTGTTAACCCACTTGGTGTATTGGTTTATTGTTTCTAAAAGTTATTTTAGCTTTGGGTGGGTAGCGATTGCACAGTGGGTAGGGCTCGATACCTATTCGATACCCACAGTGGGTAGGGTAGGAATCGAACCCGGGTTCGATTCCTTCGAACCTCTTGGAGAGTCCAGCAAGCTACAGCGAGTATCTCGCCCGCACAGCAGAGCCTAGCAAGCTACCTGTGGTGTATTCGATATGCCAAAAACAGTAACAACAAGTCTTACAATGGAGACATTACTGGTGCCCGCTTGAGCAAATCGATGAGCAATGGGATGGACAGTGATACAGTGATTTTAGCTTTTGTTTTCTATGTTTATGATCTTGTCATAAAGAAATATAAAGAAATAGTCATAGTTTAACTTCCTCTTGTCAAACTGAATCCTTTTCTTTTCTTTGTGCTGCCCAGTTAGAACTTAAAATCACTGTATCACTGTCATCCAGTTGTTCATCGATTTACTCAAGCGGGTGCCAGTAACATCTCCATTAGTCCCAGCCCTGAGATTTTAGCAGCCTCTCCTTACTCGTCCTTCCCAACAATGCCATATTGGAGTCTCTTTCCAGGGTCAGGGAAATGAGACCCGTTATTGTTACCAACTTTGGCATATCAAATACGCCGCGGGGAGCTTGCCAGGCTCTGCCGTGCGGGTGGGATTCTCTCGGTAGCTTGCCAGGGTCTTCAAGAGGGACGAAGAATGTATATAAGAGAATACAAGCAAGTATGTCAAAACCAAATACATGTGTGCTGCTTTAGTGGACCAGACTATAAGAGGTTCCTCAAACCTGGGTTCTTCTACTTGTTCCTTCATGTGGGAGGCTCGTCGGAGCGTGTGGAGAGTGGCCTTGAGCATGGCTGTGGCTGGGTTCTGGAGGTTTTCAGCTGCCAGGGCTCTGCTTTGGGTGTGGAGGGAAACTTATAATACTTATAATAATACTTATAATGCTTATAATACTAAGCTGAAAGTTAACACTCTTATCTTGTACATTTGTTAGAGGAAAGGTTTTCATGTTTTGGGTGTTATGATATTAGCTATGCATTTACCATATGGAGGTAAGTTCCTCCTATTCCTTATTTCATTGAACATTTGTTATAAATGGGTTTTGAAACTTGTTTACAGCTTTTTCTGTGTCTATTGATGTGATCATATGATTTTATCTTTCTTTTTGTTGATGTGGTGTCATTAATTGATGTGTGCACAGCAAACCAACTGTGCAACCTAGGAATGAATCCCGCTTGATTGTGCTCTATGGTCTTTTTGCTGTACCCTTAAATTCAGTTTGCTAAACTATTGTTGAGCATATTTGCTTGTATGTTGGGTCAAAAATTTTTTGAGTTTAACATTTTGAGAGCAGGTGTTTTTTGTGGAGGACAACGTGCTACCAAGAAATACTCAGTAAGTATGGGTGACCCTCTTGATAATTCTCAGACAACCAGCTAGTGGTTCGATGCAAGGACCTAAGGATGCAGTGCTACTGCCACCGTGAAAATTACCTGGTTCACTTCTTTGGTGCTCAGGGACCTCCACGGCCACACTAGACTGTGCTCAGGGACCTCCGGGGTTGCATCTGGCAACGTTGGAGGAAACTGTGGTTCTGGGGATCAAACTAGAGTCTATGCATTCAAGGCACATTTTCTAATCCTTGTACTATGTTTCCTGTCCTGTGTGCTTACTTTTTATGTCAAATGCAGCCCAAAAAAAAGCAGTTATTGCTATGACCAGTAACAAGAACTTATCTCTTGTTTATTTCTTCAAGTTGTACAATGTTACCTAAAATTTAAATCTTTAATCCATTTTCAGATGGATTTTTTGCATAGTATAATATGGTATAATGTAGTGGTCCATTTTCATTTTTTGTGGGGGAGGGTTGAGGTCGCCTTCACATGCCAGGCATGTCCTCCATTCTTTTGAGCTCTCTGCTTGACCCATAAATTTCCTAATTTGATATTGAGCATACTTCAAGTGTTAGCCAGGTACAAATAAAGATATTGATTGACTACCTTCTTTTCCAAAGACTCTTTCAGCCCATTTATCCTTTATCTTGTTTAGTTTATCCATTTTCATTGTCTTTTATATGACTAAACAGTTTTCCCAGTATAATGTATTGAAAACACTTTCCCTCCTCTATTGTATATAGTCT
Source organism: Sorex araneus (assembly GCF_027595985.1). Taxonomy (NCBI): domain Eukaryota; kingdom Metazoa; phylum Chordata; class Mammalia; order Eulipotyphla; family Soricidae; genus Sorex; species Sorex araneus. The sequence continues at coordinate 36,022,761 of NC_073313.1, forward strand.
TGTCTCCTTTGTCACGTTCATTAACCATATGCATGTGGGTTCTTTGTGGAATCTCTTTTTTTTTTCATTGATTTATGCATATATATCTATATGCAGCACCTTTTATAAGTTTTTATGCTAAACCTTCCTATTTGGGGTCTCACAACTATATACACAAATACAAAAAGATACACCTCGAAGACAGTGCAGATTTAATTGCATACAACAACTGAAATTAAATGGATATTATAATAAAATGAGTAAAATGTAATTTTTCTTTCGAAGGTAATATAACCTCTGATAGCCTAGTTCTCCCTCTCAGAGAACCTGGCAAGATACCGAGAGTATCCTGCCGGCACGGCAGAGCCTGGCAAGCTCTCCGTGGTGTATTCGATATGCCAAATACAGTAACAATGATGGGTCTCATTCCCCTTACCCTCAAAGAGTCTCTAATGTGACACTGATGGGAAGAACTAGTAAAGAGAGGCTACTAAAATATAAGGGCTAAGACGAATGAAGACATTACTGGCGCTTGCTCAAGCAAATCGATAATCAACGGGATGACAGTGATACAGTGATACAGTGAAGGTAATATGGAAGTTAAGTTTACATTACAGTTTAATTTCTAAAGTGTGCAGTAGCATCATCACTGTATCACTGTCATCCCATTGTTGGTTGATTTACTCGAGTGGGCACCAGTAATCTCTCTATTCCTCCCAGTCCTGAGATTTTAGCAGCCTCTCCTTACTTGTCTTTCTCAACGGTTGGAGGCTCTTTCAGGGTCAGGGGAATGAGATCTATCATTACTGTTTTTGGCATATCGAATACACCATGGGTAGCTTGCCAGGCTCTGCCTGTGCAGGCGGGATACTCTCGGTGGCTTGCTGGACTCTGTGAGGTATATATACATATATGTATATATGTTTATATAAACATATACATATAACTATGATTTGTTGCCTACTGTCTGAACTCCATCAAATATGGTGCAATAATTATGAAAATTGGGTAGGAAGTGTCTTATAATGTGTCCTCGGCCACGCAGTCTGGAAAGCGGCTTGGAGCATGGCAGTGGTTGAGTAGTGGAGGTTGGCTGCCGGGGGCTGGGTCCCTTGGGGCGGGGAGGGTTCTCACCTGTTCTCCTCTAGGGCAACCCAAGTGAAAACAGCCTGGCACGGAGTCTGGTGGTACCATATTGCAAAAATAATAAAAATATCTTAATTAAATATAATTCCTAAGATATACTACTAACTATTTGAGTCTTCAGAAAGTCATAATTTTTTTTATGATGCAGATTCTTGCCTCCATTTTGTTGACTTGATTGATCTGATGTTGGTTACTGAAGGTTGAGTGTCTGGGGAAATTTATTGAAATAAGACATTTCCTGCTGAGTTTTCACTCCTTTCATAAAATATTTGTCTGTTGCATGGAATATTGCATTTAAAACACAGTGATACTATTACTTTTTCATAAGTAGAGTCGATAATTCAAATCCTGCTACTGCTTTGTCAACTAAGGTTATATAATCTAAATTCTTTGTCATCATTTCAAGAATAATAACAGTACCTTCATCGTAAGAAATCATTTTCTTAGCTCAGCCATGAGAAGCATCTCTTTATCCCTTAAAGTCTGATCATCTGATTCTAGGAATTCAGCCATATCTTCAGCCTCCACTTATACTTCTTTTTCCTCTTGCTATTTCTACCACATCTGTAGTGACTTCCTCAATTGAAATCTTAAACACTTAATGTCATCCATGAGGGTTTGAATCAACTTGTTAAATTCCTCTTAGTGTTGATATTTTTATTTCCTCTCATGCATCACAAATGCTCTTAGTAACATCTAGAATGGCAAATCCTTTCCAGAAGAATTGATTTTGCCCAGATCCATCAGATGGATCATTATCTGTGGCAGCTAAAGCCTTACAAAATCTATTAAATAGTAAGACTTGGAAATGAAAATAACTCCTTGATCCATGGGCTGCAGAATGGATGTTGTATTAGCAGGCACGAAAACCACACACCTCTGTAGATTTTCAATAGAACTTCTGAGTAACCAGGTGTATTGTCAATGAATAATGATATTTTGAAAGAATTTTTTTCTTTAGCAGTAGGTCTTAACAGGGGGCTTAAAATAGTAAATCATGCTGTAAACAGATGTGGTCATGCAGTCTTTGTTCTTCCATTTATAGAGCAGAGACAGAGTAGATTTAGTATAATTCTTACAGGGCCTAAGATTTTGAAAATGTTAATTGAGTTTGGCTTCAACTTAAAGTCACCAGATGCATTAGCCACTAAAGGAGAGCAGCTTGTCCTTTGAAGTTTGAAACTAGGCACTGACCTCTTTCTAGCTTTGAAAGCCCTGGATAGCCAGTTCTTTCAATAGAAGACTACAATGAAAATCTGATATTTTGTGTAGCCATCCTCATCAACTATCTTAGCTGATCTTGTTGCAGTTTCTACATCAGCATTTACTGTCTCATCTTACACTATATAGAAATGAAAAGAGCTGAGGCTTTTTTTCTGACTTGAGCTTTAACTTAAAAGAAGGTTGTGTCTCATTTCATCTTCTAGCAGACCACTAGGGCTTTCTCAAAAATCATCAGTAAGAATATTTTTCTTGGGGCTGGAGGGATAGCACAGTGGGTAGGGCATTTGCTTTGCACGCAGCCGACCCAGGTTCAAATCCCAGCATCCCATATGGTCCCCTGAGCACCACCAGTAGTAATTCCTGAGTGAAGAGCCAGGAGTAACCCCTGTCATCGCCGGGTGTGACCCAAAAAGCGGGAAAAAAAAGAATATTTTTTTTTCTTATGAGTCACATGTTCACTGGACTACTACATTTTGTTTCCTTTGAGAACTTTTCCTTTACATTCACAATTTGACTTTTTATTACAAGAAGCTTATCTTGACTTTTGACACATCTTCAATAGGGTTCATCATTTCTAGTATTTTATTTAAAGTGAGAGACTTAAGACTCTTCGTTTCACTTGAAAAGGCTATTGTAAATTACAGATGGCTGTATTTCAATATTTCTCTGTCTGCAGCCTGAGAATAGGGGAAAAGATGTAGGAATAGCTAGTTAGTGGGGCAGTCACTAAATTTATCAACTAAACTGACCATCTCATATTGATGTAGTCAGTGACACTCAAAACAATTATAATAATGGCATCAAAGAATGCTGATTACAGATCACTATATAAAAAAAAGTGTGAAATACTGTGATAATTACCAAAAGTGGCACAGAGATTCCAAATGGGCATATCCTGTTGGAAATTTGTGACCAATAAACTTGGTGGACCCGGTGTTGCCACTAACCTCCAATTTGTAAAAAAATTCAATTTCTGCAAGGTTTAATCAGTTGAATTACAGTAAATTACATATTCCTATATTGTTTTAAACAAGAAAGTGTGATGTCTTCAGCTTTTCTCTTTTTTAAAAAAATTACTTTGCTTACAGCTTGAGACACATGCTTACAATAATGTTGACCTTTATGATTTTGATGTGCATATTTACCTGACCACTCTATGACTGAAATGTCCAAGACCCTCGACCAATGTTCTAATTTTATTACCAGAATAGCTCAAGGTTGCTTTTGATTCTTTAAACCTGCCAAACCTATGAAAAGTGTTCTTTCATTAAACTATGTTCATTTTGACTATTTGGAAGAGGCATCTCTTTACTTCTGCAAGACTGATGCTACCACATATCTAAAGGAACCTATAAGGAAACGTATGGCATGAATTGTGTAAATAGAGCTATCATTCGTGGAATGTAATATTGAAATGAATTACTGATGACTACCACAGGAAGAATATAGTAAACAGGAAACAGAGCTGGAATTTCTTCTTTATATACTTAAAACTATCTTCAAGGATCGCCTAAAACCAGACATTCTAAAATCTGAACCTTTGAAATCCCCTTTATACTTAAATTCTTTCCATCCACATAGACTGCCAATTGCAAAATATAGTCATATTTTCTGTGGCAATGATAGATTTCATCTAAGTCCCTTGTCCAAGTTTTTATTCTGGCCTTCTCTCTAAACCACAGTATAGTGAATTCCAAACTTCAAATTATTTTTCTCTTGCTATATTAGAAATGTTGTGTTATTACCCACAGAAATTCAGGAGCACTCCAAGGTTGAATATAAAGTTGTCACTAACCTTCAGCACTACCACCTATAGTTGAGTGTCATTTGTCCTTATCTCTTTCTTTTTATGCTGAAGATTCTGTTTGTGCTAATCCCTTGAAATGATTTCCCTCATTTCAAACCTGACAGCCTTTGAATAAATCGCATCAAATTTTTGAGTTCAGGACCCAATATTTTACCCAAAATCACTTTTATCCATGTGTTTGAAGAATACAGTTCTATGCTTCGAAGCATAGGCTCAACATCACCTCCCTAATAAACAAGGTAGATAGGTTGGGACGAGCAGATTGTTGAATCATTATCTGTGAAGGATTATAATTAAGGGCAACAGACATTATAAAGCAATAAGGTTCTTGGTTTGCTTGTGACTGATCCTGTCACTCTCCTGCATCACATATGGTCACCGTGAGCATGACCATGAATGATCCCTTTGCACTGCTGCTGCATATGGTTCCAGACCAACCCCCCCTCCCCGAAAATAAAGGCAGGGAGACTATCATAAAAAATAGGAAAGCAGGATATCTGGGAAATTCAAATGTAGAGAGCCTATGGTTTGGGACACTCTTGGTACATCAGGTACAATCATTAAAGTACTAAAATATTTGCCATATCTGAATATGTTATTAGCCTTGGTCAAGATCTAATCAAGATCAATAATGAAATGTGACCAAACTGTAATTTGAGCAATATTAGTATGGTCAGATATGTGAAACTCTAATAAGATAATAATGGACACTTTTAAGAAATTGAGGTGCATTCAGTGAATAATATGATGACCTGACAATGTTCATTGGTAATCTAACTGGATACTAGTAACTTAATCACAGTACAAACTCATTTATTTTAAGTGACTTACAAAATATGCAACCTGCAAGTGAATTTTTTATTCGTTGTATCTTCTACTTCTAGACCACATTTTGGTATTTGTCATATCAAGCTTTGTAGGATAACATAGCCTCTGATAGTTTAGGTTTATTGGGTTACTCCCATCACAGTGCTCCCATTCCTCTGTGTTTATTTGAAGCTTCTTTCTTAGTGTTCTGTTGACTTGTAAATATTGTTTTTCTCTTCTCCTTGAGTCCTTTGCATAGTTAATTAAGAGCAACGTCCTTTTTCTATGGACACAGAAAGACTTAGCAAATGCTATGCTTTTATAACCTGGGAGACATTTGACTGTACGTGATATTTTCCACCTGGGCATCTGTTCTCTAGACCTAAGCCTCAGATTCCCTTACTGCCTAGCAGCCCCAAAAGCAGGGTCCTGAAGAGGGATGAAACGGACCCAGGGCAAGCGGTGAGTGGTGTGCTACCCTGGCATCGAGATGGGCCTGGCCAAAGTGCCTAATGCTTAACTATAAGTTAAGAGCTTGGTCATGGACAAGTGCTGTCATGATCCAAAGAGTGATAACTAGATTAGGACCCTGCTAGGGTTAGGAATGATTAATCTGGCCTGAGTGCTGTAGTCTGAATCTAGGGCAAGATGTTGCCAGGAGAGCTGCCATGCAAGCCTCAATGTATATCTTGCTATGTCCATACAAAAATCACTAGTATTAAGATGTGAATAAGTTCTTAGACTAAGGAAATGAGAAAAGCCTTAAGAGGTATTTTGCCTGCTGACAGTGGGGAAGAGCTTTGGAATGCCCTTAGGTAGTATTCCCTTTGAACCTGACGGCCCTCAGGAAGGGCTTTCTTTTTCTTTGATTATTTATTTTATTTTATTTTTATTTATTTTATTTATGTTTATTTTTTTTGAATCACCATGTGGAAAGTTACAAAGCTTTCAGGCTTAAGTCTCACTTACACAATGCTCAAACACCCATCCCTTCACCAGTGCACATATTCTATCACCAAGAACCACAGTAAACCTCCCCCCATCCCTCCACCTCCCCAGCCCCCCACCCCGCCTGTGTAGCTGATAAATTTCACTTTACTTTCTCGTTACTTTGATTACATTCAATATTTAAAAAAAAAACTAACTATTATTGTTTGGAGTTTCCCTCCCAAAGTCAGAACTGCTGGAAAGGAAGCATTTGATAATCTGTTTTCCATTGCTGAGAATGAAGAGATTTGAGGTCGTGTGGCTACAATAGCGCCACGAGGATTTGGATTTCTGTATTTTAATAACTAAGTCCAGAGAAATTTCTGCCAGAAGTTGCATTACTGCAAGCTCATACCTCTCTACTACTTTATATTCCACATATGAGTGCAATCTTTCTATGTCTGTGTCTTTCTTTCTGACTCATTTCACTCAACATGATACTTTCCATGTTGATCCACTTATATGCAAATTTCATGACTTCATGTTTTCTAACAGCTGCATAGTATTCCATTGTGTAGATGTACCAAAGTTTCTTTAACCAGTCATCTGTTTTTGGGCACTCCGGTTTTTTCCAGATTGTTGTGGCTATTGTAAACAGTGCTGCAATGAACATAGAAATGCAAATGTCATTTCTACTATACCTTTTTGCCTCTCCAGGGTATATTTCCAGAAGTGGTATTGCTGGGTCAAATGGGAGCTCAATTTCTAATTTTTTGAGAACCCTCCATATTGTTTTTCAAAAGGGCCGAATAAGTAGGCATTCCCACCAGCAGTGAAGAAGAGTCCCTTTCTCCCCACAACCACGCCAACACCGGTTGCTTTTGTTTTTTTTGGATGTGGGCCAGTCTCTGTGGTGTGAGATAATACCTCATTGTTGTTTTGATCTGCATCTCCCTGATGATTAGTGATGTCGAGTACTTTCTCATGTGCCTCTCAGCGATTGGGATTTCTTCTTTGGGGAAGTTTCTGTTCATTTTCTCACCCCATTTTTTGATCGGGTTGGCAGTTTTCTTCTTGTGGAGTTCAACCAGTGCCTTCTATATCTTTGATATCAAAACCTTATCAGATGGGTATTGGGTAAATATCCTTTCCCATTCTGTAGGCTGCCGTTGTACTTTGGTCACTGTATCTTTTGAGGTGCAGAAGCTTCTTAGTTTAAGGTAGTCCCATTTATTTATCTCTGTTTTCACTTGCTTGGCCAGTGGCATGTCAGCTTTGAAGATACCATTGGCTACAATGTTGTGGAGGGTTTTGACGAACTTGTCTTCAATGTACCTTAGGGATTCTGGTCTGATGTTGAGGTCTTTAATCCATTTTGATCTGACTTTTGTACATGGTGCTAGGTGGAGATCTGAGTCCATTTTTTTGCATATAGATGTAAAAAATTTTTTGCTAGCAGAATTTGTTAAACATGCTATCTTGCTCCACTTCACATTTCTTGCTCCCTTATCAAAGATTAGATGATCATATTTTTGAGGTGGTGTGTCAGAATATTCAACCCTGTTCCATTTGTCTGCAACTCTGCCTTTGTTCCAGTACCATGCTGTTTTAATCACTACCGCTTTGTAGTAGACTTTGAAGTTGGGGGGGGGGAGTTGATTCCTCCCACTTTCTTTTTCCCAATAATTGATTTAGCTATTCGTGGGTGCTTATTGTTCCATATGAAATTCAGGAGTGCTTGCTCCATTTCTTTGAAGAATGTCAAGGGTATCTTTATAGGGATCACATTGAATTTGAACAACGCTTTGGGGAGTATTGCCATTTTGATAATATTAATTCTTCCAATCCATGAGCAGGGGATATCTTTCCATTTCCTCGTGTCGTCTTTTATTTCCTGAAGTAGAGCTTTGTAGTTTTCATTATACAAGTCTTTACCTCCTTAGTTAAGTTGATTCCAAGGTATTTGATTGTTTGAGGTACAATTGTGAATGGGATTGCTTTTATCATGTCGCTTTCTTCTCTATCATTATTTGCATGTAGGAAAGCCATGGACTTTTGTGTATTGATTTTATAGCCTGCAACTTTACTATACAAGTCTATTGTTTCTAAGAGTTTCTTGGTAGAGGTTTTAGGATTCTCTAAGCATAGTATCATATCGTCTGCAAATAGTGAGAGTTTGATTTCTTCCTTTCCTACCTGAATGCCCATAATACATTTTTCTTGCCTAACCAGTATTGCAAGTACTTCCAGTACTATATTGAACAGGGGTGGAGAGAGTGGGCATCCTTGTCTCATACCTGATCTCATAGGGAAGGCTCTTAGTTTTTCCCCATTCAGGATGATGCTTGCCATAGGCTTGTGGTAGATGGCTTTAACTATATTGAGGAAAGCCCCTTCTATATCCATTTTGGCGAGAGTTTTCATCATAAATGGGTGCTGGATCTGGTCAAATGTTTTTTCTGCATCTATTGATATGATCATATGGTTCTTATCTTTTCTTTCTTTGATATGATGGAGTATGTTGATTGATTTCCTAATGTTAAACCATCCTTGCATCCCCAGGATGGATCCCACTTGGTAGTGGTGTATGATCTTTTTGATGAGTTGTAGAATTCTGTTTGCAAATATTTTGTTGAGAATCTTTGCATCCATGTTCATCAAAGATATCGGCCTGTAGTTTTCTTTTTTTGTGGTATCTTTGTTTGCTTTTGGTATTAGGGAGATATGAGCCTCGTAAAAACTGTTTGAGAGGGTTTCTGTTTTTTGAATTACCTGGAAAAGCTTGAGAAGAACTGGCAATAAGTCCTCCTTAAATGTTTGGAAGAATTCGCTAGTGAATTCTTCTGGACCTGGGCTTTTGTTTTTGGGAAGATTTTGATTACAATTTCAATTTCCTTGATATTAATAGGACTGTTCAAGTATTCTTGGTCTTCTTGGTTCAGTCTTGGGAGATTGTCAGAATACTAGAATTTATACATTTCTTCTAGGTTCTCTTGTTTCGTGCCACACAGCTTTTCAAAGTAGTCTCTGATAATCTTTTGAATTTCTTTGGTTTCTGTTGTGATGTCCCCCTTTTCATTTCTGATTCTGTTTGTAAGGGTTTTCTCTCCCTCTCTCTCTTTCTTTGTGAGTCTTTCTAATGGTTTATCAATCTTGTTCACTTTCTCGAAGAACCAACTCTTGGTTTCATTGATCTTTCGGATTATCTTTTGGTTTTCCATGTCGTTAATTTCTACCCTAAGTTTTATTATCTCTTCTCTTCTGCTTGGTTGGGGCTCCTTTTCTTGGTCCTTTTCTAAGATCTTAAGCTGTGAACTCAAGTTATTTATGTGGGCCCTTTCTTCCTTCCTGAGGAATGTTTGCAGAGCTATAAATTTTCCCCTTAAATTAGCTGCGTCCCACAGGCTCTGGTAGCTCGTGTCTTCATTCTCATTTTTTTCCAGGTACCTTTTGATTTATTCCTTGATTTACTTTCTGACCCACTCATTGTTCAACATTGAGTTGTTTAATTTCCAGGTGTTTGATTTGGTTTTCTGCATCTGTGTGTGGTTAACTTCTATCTTCAGTGCATCATGGTCTGAAAATATAGCTGATACAATGACTATCTTCTTTATTCTGTTGAGGTATGTTGTGTGGCCCAGCACATGGTCTATTCTGGAATATGTTCCATGTGCACTGGAAAAGAATGCGTGTTCCCTTTTGGGGGGATATAAAGCCCTGCATAGATCTATCAGACCTATCTCTCGGAGTACCAGAAGAACAGGGAACCAAGCTCAACGAAAAAGCCACAGTCAAAAAAATCATTGCTGAAAAGTTCCCAGAACTGGAGAATGCAGGTATCTAGATTCAAGGCTCCCAAAGGGTGCCAGCTAAAAAAGACCCTAACAGAAAAACCCCAAGAGATATCATAGTTAAGATGATGGACGTAATGGATAGAGACACTATACTGCAAGCAGCAAGGTCGAGGAAGGAAATCGCATACAAAGGAGCACCCCTTAGATTCACAGAAGACCTATCAGAGGAAACCCTCCAAGCCCGAAGGCAGTGGTGGGATATAGTGAAAAAACTCAATGAAATGGACACTTCACCAAGAATACTTTATCCGGCTAAACTCTCATTCAAACTCGAAGGAATCACACACTATTTTGGGGATAAACAACAGCTCAAGAACTTCATAGACTCAAAACCAAACCTAAAAGAAAAACTAAAGAGGCTATTGTAAGACAAGAAGAACCCCTACAAGCACAACAAACCCTTACACAAAGATGGCACAAAATCACATAACGATAATCTCTCTTAATGTCAGTGGTCTAAATTCACCAATTAAGAGACACAGAGTGGCAAAATTGATTCAGAGACTGAACCCAACATTTTTCTGCCTGCAAGAAACGCATCTGAATAACCAAAACAAACACAGACTCAAAGTCAAGGGATTGAAAACAATCCTTCAAGCAAACAATTCTCTCAAAAAAGCTGGGCTGGCCTTACTAGTATCGGACAACATAGATTTCAGGTTGAAAAAGAGTAGAAAGGATAGGGAAGGCCATTTTCTATTAATCAAGGGATATGTACAGCAGGAAGAAATCACACTCCTAAACGTGTATGCACCCAATGAGAGACCAGCCAAATTCATACAACTGCTAACAGACCATAAGAAGGACATCTCCAGCAACACAATAGTAATTGGAGATTTCAACACTGCCCTATCACCCCTGGATAGGTCAAGAAGATTAAAACCTACCAAGGATCGGCCAAGAGCCGGGCCGGTACCCCCCACCCCCTGGGTTCTCCCACGTGTCCCACAGTGGTTTGACTGGTACCTCCATTTTGTGCTCAAAAAGGGGTGATATCCATGCTGTGCCCAGGAGGGAAGAGTTGAGCGAGAAAGAATAAAAAGAGAAATACCCTGCCCTGCTGTTGACGCATGGGGTAGAGGCTCAGTTCACAGTCTGGAGGCATTTCTGTGGGCTGCTGGTGTCCAAAGTAGTTCATTTGGCCTCCGCGATCATGCTCGTGCAGCAGCAGCAGCAGAAAGCCCAGCAGACACACGTGCGCTACCTTTCTTCTGCTACTGCTGCTGCTGCACAAGCATGATCGCGGAGGCCAAGTGAACTACTTTGGACACCAGCAGCCCACAGAAATGCCTCCAGACTGTGAACTGAGCCACTACCCCATGCGACGACAGCAGGGAACGGTTTTTCTCTCCAGGCTTTTCCATCTTATGAGCACCACAAAAAGGAAATAAAAGCCTGCAGTGATGCAATTTCTGGCAGAATTTTCCCTGGACTTTATGCAGAGATCCAAAACCGCGTGGCGTGACCTAATATCTCCAAATTGTCAGCAACGTGAAATGGTTCCTTTTTAGCAGGTCTGACTTTGGGGGGAAAATCCAAATGATAATAGTGAGTTTTTTGTTGAAATATTGAAGGTAATCAAAGTAGCAGCCATTTCTCTAGACTGTGAACTAAGCCATGGCCCCACGCAGGCCGAGGAGAGGAAATATCCTTCTTTCTCAGTTCTCTTCCTTTTTTGGGGAGAAACGCGGTGTGGCGTTAGCCATATTATGATGTCTATTAAGTAGATACAAACTTGGTGGTGCGGAAATGGAAAAAAGGAAAAAAAAATTATGTACTTGGAACAGCAGGACACTTGGGCAATCTCGGGCCGGGGCCAATACCAGCACGCTACACCAAAATTCCACCCGGGTAGTCACACTTTTGTGCAGCCACTTAGCTGCTGATCTACCAGAATCCGGAAACCAACTGGACTACTTTTGGTCCCAGAAACTGCTTGCAGACATGTTGCTAGACTGTCAGCTAAGCCAAAGCCCCATACCGGCTGAGGATGGGAAATATCCCTCTTTCTCGGTTTTTTCCCTTTGTTGGGTGGCGTGGCATCAGTCATATTATGAGGATTATTAAGCAGGCATGAACTTGGTGGCGCGGGAAGGAGGGGGAAAAAAGTTATGTACTTGGAACAGCGGGACTTAATATCTCTTAATTCTTAGCAATGGAAAACTAACTGTTGGGTGCTTCCTTGGTAGTAGGGCTGTCTTTTTTGGGAGGAAACTCCAACAACAATAGTGAGTTTTGTGTTGAAATATGAAATGTAATCAAGGTAAAGAAAAAATGAAGTGAAATTTGTCAGTTATGCAGGTGGGTGCGGGGGGGTGGGGTGTGGGAGGTATACTGGGGTTTTTGGTGGTGGAGTATGGGCACTGGTGAAGTCATAGGTGTTTGAGTATTGTGTGGCTGAGACATAAGCCTGAGAAATTTGTAACCTTCCACATGGTGATTCAATAAAATAAATTACAAAAAAAAAAAAAAAACCCACCAAGGAAATACTGGCTTTGAAGGAAGGGCTTTGTTATGTTGATTTTGCTACCTGTCTGGGGTAGCCTAGAGGGCAAGGTGAAGAGAGACAAGTAGGGGGAGAGACTAGTGAAGGGGGAGAATCCAGAGTGAGCTGTGGTAGATCTAGAGAGAGGATGGAGCTAGGAGTGCGGGAGAGGAGAAAAATGGAAGATTGAATAAACAGTAACTAATCAGCAACTAGCTTGGTCCTCGTTCTTCCTTCACCTGTCCTTGGTCACAGCCGTCCTAATCCAGTCCATACACAGCGGTTCCAGAGCATCGAATGCGGGCAGTGAGACAGAGCCGCCTGGAGAGCCCGCGAGTGCATACGCCCTTCAGCGTGCCTTAGTTTTTTACAAAGCTTGGTAATCTTAAATGCTTCTCTTTGGAAAAATTTGAGTGACTCAAGACAGATGGACCATCTGCTGTTATCACTACAAGAAATATAATTCTAGGTAACATAAGGGTGACTGGCCAGCTGCCCAGATTATACCACTAATTCTCTAGATTTACTGAATTTTTTTCAAGAACTACTTAGAATCATGGGAATTTATTTTAAATTAGAACACTGTTGTAATTTTCTCAGAACAAAAATGAAAAGAATTGAAAAAAGCAGACATTTAAAATAGAGTTTTTGTAGGGACTGGAAAGAAAGTACAGATGATAGTGGACTTGCTTGGGCATGTAGTTGATCTGGGTTCAATACCCAGCACCTCATTTGGTCCCACACATCCCTCCAAGAGTGAGCTCTGAGCAACACAGGGTATGGTCCAAAACACAAACAAATATATACAGTATTTGTAAACTGTATTCTTAGATTTATCTAAGAAATCTGTAAGATTTATCTAAGAAATCTGAAAGAAAATCTGTATTTCAGATTTTCTGGAATTATTAGTCAGCAGCAGTGAGACCTCAAAAGAAACAAACCTTCTAGTAAAGTCTGAACTTCAGAACTTGAATGTATGGAGTATATCGTTTTGTCATATTTGGAAAAATACTATTTTTCTAACTCAAGAGATTTCTCTTGCAATGTTGTCACAGGGTTGGATCAGTGAAATTCACAGTAGATAGTAGTGTGCTGAAGGAAAAATTTTCTCTCTACTTTAATACCCTGTAAATCCTAAAATGGCATAAAAATGAATGACTGCAATAAAAATAAGTCTACTGACTCCAAGAAGGATGTTACTAATGTGATTATTATTGCGAAGTCACTTTTATAGAAATTATTGCACAGAAACTATTTCATATGACCTGCAGACACATTGTGTCTTGGGGGGGAAAAAAAAGGTCTTATGATTCTAATACATTGTGAAAGCTGGCATTTAAGAGGTGACCTCAGCAGGATCCCAAATAAAAGACTTGCTTAAGAATTCCAGATTTCATATTTTTTTGTTCAATAATTTTCCTGACATAATAAAGAGCTTGACAGAGCAGCAGTTAAAAGAATAATTTATATCTTATCTTATCCTATTTCCCTCCTATTTCTTTTTTTTTTCTTTATTAAATTTATCTTGCTTAGAAAACTCATCCCCTTTAACATTTCATCTGTCTTATCTGTTTTTCCTGATGTATATGTTCTCAAATTTTGGGGGTTTGATGCCACATTTTTTCCATGTGTGCTTTATATTTCCATTTATGTTTAACAAATTCATAATATTTATTGATAAAATCATCATTAAGACCATAAGTTTACAAATATACTCCTTTCTTACTCTCCACTATTACTCCAAAATTATTGTCAGGAACCACCTTATCTAAACTGATGGTTCCTAAATAGGACTTAATTTTTTTATGTAATCAAGTGAAAAGTAAAAGGTAAGGTTTCCATTTTATCTTTTTTTATGGCATAATTGTTAGGTTGAGACTGGATAAATATGTCTAATGCCAAATTTAATATCAATGTTTAATATCAATATTAATGTTTGGAGGGGGATCTGACTCCAAGAGTAAATAATGAAATGAGCAACCTGCAATTATTGTAAATAATCTATGCCAGAGCATCTTCTATAGATTAAATGTATCCACCTCTTCTATAGATTAAATGTATCCAACTAAACTTCAAATATAAAATCTTAAAACCCAATATGACAAGATACGGACGTGATGTCTTCGGAAGAAATTTAGTCATGAGGTTGAATTCCTCATATATGAGATAGGAAACCTAATAAAAGAGAGTTGCGAGGGGCAGGAGCACCAGTGTAGTGGGTATTTTGGTTGCCTTGCACACAGCCAACCCTGGTTCGATTCGCAACACCCCACATGGCCCCTTAAGCACCAGCAGAAGTGATCCTTGAGTGTAGAGCCAGGAGTACGTCCTCAGTGCCACCAGGTGTGGCCCATAAACTAACTAAATAAATAAGTCCAGAGAGCTCCTTTGAGCTTTCTAACATGTAATGTATGAATCTGATCATTAATGTGTTAATGTGTGAGGTAGAAATATGGTAATTTATGAACCAGGGACATGGTTAAGACCCAACACCAAATATGCCTGTTAGACTTCCTAGTTTTCAGTATGGCATGAAATGAAGTTCTGTTGTTTACAAGTCACCCAGTTTATAATATTCTATTGCATCAGACAAAAAGAACTAATGTAGGATTTTAAATAATTTTTACAAATATTTTAGTCTCAATATCATATGCCTCGCTATACTCGCCAGGAGTATGTGGTTTATATTGGTATAATGAGTTGTAACAATCACAAATCAGATGGATTTCTTTAATATTAACAGATGAAATTCACACATCTTTGTGTTTGAAAAATGTTTGTATCTGTTTGCTGCAAATAATATATAAAGCAGGCATAATAGCAACAGATGTTTGATACAGAATTATCTCTTTATCTGACTGATTTTGAGAAAGGAAAATGTCAGGCAAGCCACCTTCCCCTAAAGATTAACTTCAAATTTAGACTTCTTTTTTTTTGTGTATATAGGTGACAAGATACAGAGTTCACTTTTTCCCTATTTTTTTCATTGTCTACTAATTTCAGAAGATCGATAACAATCTTACACCCATTCATTTTTTATTGAGAATGTTTTATTATGTGTAACATGGGCTGGAGTGACAGCACAGTGTGTAGGGCGTTTTCCTTGCACTTGGCTGACCCGGATTCAATTCCTCCATCTCTCTCGGGGAGCCCAGCAAGCTACCGAGAGTATCCCCCCGCATGGCAGAGCCTGGCAAGCTATCCATGGCGTATTCGATATGCCAAAAACAGTAACAACAAATCTCATAGTGGAGATGTTACTGGTGCCCGCTTGAGCAAATCAATGAACAGTGATACCGTGATACATTGATACACCATGTAATATAGTTAAGGAAATGACAACTGCCTTCTTTTAGGTGCCTGGTCTTTTCTCATGATTTTTCATTGTTGGAGAATTATTCCTGTTGTCCATCAGTTTGAATCCATACTGTGTATTCTCTAGTATTTTGTATTCTATGCACATGTAAGCATCTAAGCAATTTCTTTTGCAATTAAACAAATGAGGGTGGGTCAGGGATATCTTCAACTTGTCACCATGTTTAATATATCATTGTACTCATTAGTTAGAGTACTTCCAAGACTGTGAAAAAAACCAGAATCATAATTACTCTAGTAAAGTGTTATTTTTATAGATTCAACATTTTTTCTGTTTGTTTGTTTATTTATGTTTTGAGGTCAGACTCAGCTGTGCTCAGACTTACTCCTGGCTCAGGGATCACCCCTGGCAGGGTTGGAGGTACCATATGGGATAACAGGGACTGAACCTGGGTTGGTACCCTATGGCTCGGGGCCCATCAACATGTGTTTTTTGAATACCTATTCTATGCAAACACCAAAGCTAAGAAATGATCCCATTCTTGTACTTCTCTGTGTTGCAGATGACTTGGTGAAGCATGGAGCAAGGGAGATGGCCTAGAGGAAACAGGGTTTCCACATCTCAGCTCAGCTCAGCTCTGCTAGCCTGGGAAATGCCTAAGTCTAGGAGTGGTCAGTCCACTGCCAGCACCTACGTGGCACAGGCGTTTTGTCCTGCCAGCCCCTCATGGCAGCTGTCAAGCCGTGCCTAAAGCGTGGCATGGAAAATGATCTCCCCCTCTCTAGTTCTCAGGGAGTCATGAACTCAGGATGGAGCAAAATAATTGTTCTTCCCAGGAAACAGAAGTCAGCCTCACCTCAGCGCGGCCCTTTGAGGTCTGCAATCTTTCCTCTCAGAAAAGAATTTCAGGGGCTGGAGTGATAGCACAGCGGGTAGGGCATTTGTCTTGCACGCGGCCGACCCGGGTTCGATTCCCAGCATCCCATATGGTCCCTGAGCACCGCCAAGAGTCATTCCTGAGTGCAGAACCAGGAGTAAGCCCTGTGCATTGCCAGGAGTGACCCAAAAGGCAAAAAAAAAAAAAAAAGAATTTCAGGGGAGACGAACTCGGGAAGTAAAAGTATTTTTTCATTTACTTTTTACATTTTAAAGAAATTTGCTTCAAGAAATACGAGAGAAGAGAAAGAGAAAGTTTCAAGAAAGAACATGAGCTGTTTCTCCAGTGGGAAAGGCAGAGAATGACTTTTGGAAGATTATATATAATTTCCCCAAATTGCATTGGCCTGGAGTTCTCTGCATACATAAAAATTAATCTAGGTGTTCTCATAGGGAAAGCCTTGGACTCCTGATGGTCCTTTCATATTCTTGTTATTGCCTTTAATGTCTGCAGGGTGGGGCCTTGGTTTCTTCATCCGTGTGGTGCCTCACCTCTCCAGCCCTAAAGAGCTTTGCATTTGCATCTCAAAGGGATGTATTCTTCATGCCTTAGGGCTACTTCAGGGGTAGGCAATTTCTTCTTAAGTTGTTATTAAGTTATTAATTTCTTCTTAAGTTAATAATAAGTTATTAAGTCATTATTGCCAAAAGCTCCTTACTAGGGCCCCCCATCTATCTGCCTGCAGCATCTGTGTGATGATAGATTAATTATTGGCTTCTTATTTCCTTCAAAAGAGTACCAAGAAAGGTTTGTATGTATTATTAGCGACAAAAGCATCAGGGGTGCAGTCATCGTGGAACTTACTGTTTCTGTTAAAAATATACGTAGGGGTGGTCAGTCAAAGCTGAAATTAACAATTTCTTTTGCAGCACACTCATCAGAACGCAAAAGCAAATCAAAAGTTTATGCTATGGCCTCTATTTTCTTGTGTCCTAAAACAGTCTGTTCTCCTTGGGCCTGGAAAGTTTTTATCTTGCAGGGCTTAATGTTTAAAAAAATGGTCTAATCTATCTGACCTGTATTTTAAACTGGTGACTCTGAAACCTCGTATACCATTGCGTGGGCTCCATTAATACTGTTAGCCTGAAATTTCACTCCCTTTCATCAGCAGGTATTGAAAGAAGAAGCTTCAGTTTACCATTGCCAGCTTTGGTGAGCAGTCCTTTGTTATTTTTTTTTTTAGCTGGCCCCTCCTACATTTTTTACTTCCTGTGTTTCTGGGCTTTTTCTGATAAACAGGGAGTTACCAATTGTTCATCATAAAATTCTGCCCCAGAGCTTAAGCTCACATGGAGGCTAAAGTAACAAGAGATTGTTGGATAACATAGCCTTAAGTAGTTTAAGTTTATTTGGGTTACTCCCATCACAGTGCTCCCTTTCCTCTGTGCTTATTTGTAACTTCTTTCTTTGTGCTTTGTTAACTTGTAAATATTGTTTTTCTCTTCTCCTTGAGTCCTTTGCATACTTTATTCAGAGCCAAGGCCTTTTGTATGGGCACAGGAAGACAATAGCAAATGCTATGCTTTGTAATCTGGGAGTCATTTGACTCTACATGATATTTTCCTCCTGAACATTTGTTCTCTAGACCTAAGCTTCAACTGCCCTTACTTCCTAGCACCCTCAAAGGCAGGGTCTTGATGGATGGACCCAGGGCAAGCGATGAGTTATGTGCTACCCTGGCATCAAGATGGGCCTGGCCAAAGTGCCTAATGCTTAAGTATAAGTTAAGAGCTTGGTCATGGACAAACGCTGTCATGATCCAAAAAGTAATAACTAGATTCGGACCCTGCTAGGGTGAGGAATGATTAATTTGGCCTTAGCGCGGTTATCTGAGTCTGTGGTAAGATGTTCCCATGTGTCCATACAAAAATAACTAGTATTAAGATGTTGATGGAGTTTTTGGACTGAGGAAAGTAGAATAACACCTTAAGAGGTATTATGCCTGCAGATAGTCAGGAAGGACTTTGGAATACCTCTAGGTGGTGTTTCCTTTGAACCTAGTGGGCCCTCAGGAAGGGCTTTCTTATGTTGATTTTGCTGGGTATAGCCTGGGCCCAGAGAGACAAGAAAAGGGGGAGAGACAAGTGAAGAGGGAAAGAATCCAGAGAGCTGGGATGGAGGAATGAGGAGCTAGGGAGGAAGAGTGCTGGGGAGAGAGAGGAGAAATGGGGGACTCAGAGAGACTGGAACAGGCGCGTGGAGAGAATGGAATAAACGGCAAGTGATCAATCAATGGGCTCAGCCCTCGTTTCCTCTTCCAGCTGCCTCATGGCCTGGGCCACCCTGGCTGGGCAAGTGGCCTAGGACTGACCCCCCCCCTCCAAACCCCACCGGCTACCCGCCCCCTCCCCCTCCCTCTGCCACCCCCCACCCAGATGCTTTTTACAGGAGATACCTAAGCAAATGGGCAGACAAGGATCAAGGATCTGTTAGGTCCTTGCATCCTCTGTAACCTTTGCCACCAGGCCAGTTTTCATTTAAAAGGCTCTATAGAAAAACTAGAGTCTTTAACTTCCCTGCATTCCCTGTAACACAAAGGCCCAGTTTTCCTGCAAAAAGCCCACACAAAAAAGCCACAGTTAACTTATTACAAAGTTCCTCCCCACTTGTGGAGCTCTTTCCTTTCTCTTCTACTTTTCACCCAACGTTTCTACTTTCCAACTCTATGTCTTTTTTGCAAGCATTAGGATGTTACAGAAAATGAACCTCACTGTCTACCCATGAAGGGAGCTTGAAATCTCTGGGAGGAATGTTGCAGGCAGATAGAGGGGCTGATAATGAGTTCTTGGGAAATAATAAAATTTAAGAAGGAATCTCCTAGCTCTGAAATAGCCCAGAGACATGAAGAACACATCACTTTGAGAAGCACATCATAGGCTCTTTAGAGATGGAGAAACTGGGGCACAATCCAAAAGCAGAAAACTCCTCAGAAAAGGAGAAGCTACAGGAAAATCTACAGGTTGTGATAAGCATATGGAAGGACCATCAAGATTCCAAGGTTTCCCAGGTTAATTCCAGGCCAAGACCTCTCTTTCTCTCTCTCTGTCTCTCTGTCTCTCACTGTCTCTCTCTACCTCTCTGTCTCTCTCTCTTCTCTCTCTCCTCTCTCCTTTCTTTCTCTCCTCTCCTCTTTTTCTCTCTCCTCTCTCCCTCTTCCTCTCTCTTCTCTCTTTCTCTCCTCTCTCTCCTCTCTCTTCTCTCTTTCTCTCCTCTCTCTCCTCTCTCTCCTCTCTCTTCTCTCTTCCTCTCCTCTCTCTCCTCTCTCTTCTCTCTCTCTTCTCTCTTCTCTCTTTCTCTCCTCTCTCCTCTCTCTTCTCTCTTTCTCTCCTCTCTCTCCTCTCTCTTCTCTCTTTCTCTCCTCTCTCTCCTCTCTCTTCTCTCTTTCTCTCCTCTCTCTCTCTTCTCTCTTTCTCTCCTCTCTCTTCTCTCTTTCTCTCCTCTCCTCTCTTTTTCTCTCCTCTCTCTCCTCTTTCTCTCCTCTATTCTCTCTTTTTCTCTCTCTCCTCTCTCCCTCTTCTCTCTCTGTCTCTCTTTCTTCTCTCTCTCCTTTCTCCTCTTTCTCTCTGTCTCTGTCTGTTTGTCTCTCTCTGTCTCTCTCTTTCTCAATTTGTTTCAATTAGAACTATTGGGGGGGCAGAGTGATACTACAGTGACCAACAGTGTTTCATCCCAGCCACCACAGATGGTCCCCTGCACCTGCCAGGAATTAGCCCTGAGGCCAGAGCCAGGAGCCACCCTGATTGTAGCCTATGTGGTGCAAAAACCGAAACAACAAAAAACTCAAAATTATTTTGCCTCACTAAAAATATACATGTGAATCTTTTTTCTTTTCATTTGAATGTATTGTGTAGGTAATATCTGGTCTGAACAGTTGGCAGTTGTTTCATTGCCCTTTGTCACTTCTAACTTGAACTTCATACTTTTAAGTAAAGACTAATAGTAAATACTAAGTTAGTATAGTGTGGTTGGGTTCCTTTGCCTCTTTTAGACACACTGGATTTAGTGATACAGTAAGTCAATCTGAACATGATATCCTTCATTACTAAGTAATACATGGAATCTTATCACATCAGGGAAAGAGGAAAAATTCTCTTCATATTAGAAGATATTAGTTAAAATTTGGGTCAAAATCAAAGCAGTTAATGAAGGTAAGTTTCTTTTATACCCCACATGAAAGCATTTGAAAGGAAATTGTTTCTTATAAGTTGATATAGGAATAATTTTCAACATATTTAAGTAAAAAAATAGAGAGCCCTCATATTTCCTCATGAGAAACTTTTATCACCTCCTTAAGTACCCAAAGAATCAAAATTGGGATCTTACCCAGATTTGGTGTTTTTACCTGAAATAACCTTTTTATGGGAGAAAGCTATCTATATGGCAGGGCAAATTTCTAACTCTAAGAATACTGGCTCTACATCATGTAAATTACCCTCTTCTTATCCACCGTTTCTAAAGTCCCAGGCCACTTACTCATTCTTTAGCTTAGGATACAAAGCCCATTATGCCTCCTTTTCTTTGAAACACACACACACACACACACACACACACACACACACATTTCCCCATCTATACAAAATTAAGTGTCTTCTAGTAATCTGCCTGGTATTTATGTGATTACTTGAGCAGCCTAAGAAGAACTAAGCAGTGTGGGGAGGGATTTTCCTCTCCTAACAGTCATAATGTCCAAGGCAATTGACATTATGTTGAATGTGTATAGTTGAAGGAGTTTTTATATATAGCTGCACTTCTTCCTTAACTGTACCACAACTTAATTGACTTGATTTGGGAACAGACATCTGATTCAGTTGTAACTTTATGCCTTCATATTGATTAGTATATATTTTGGCTCTGGGAAGATGAGACTGGGAAGTATTAAAAATAGGTGTGATGGGGACCAGAGATAAAGTATGGCATGTAAAATGTTTGCCTTGACATGGTTGACCCTGGTTCAATCACTGGCACCATGTGTGGTTCCAGAACTCCACGAGGAGTGATTCCTGAGCACAGAACAAGGAGTAAGCCCTGAGCATCCAGAAGGTGTGCCCCACCCCCCCACACACAAATAAAGATAAGGTAAGCTGAGAGATAATATGGGGGATATCATGTTTGTCTTGCATACAGACAACCCCAGTTCTATCCTTGGCACCTTGAATGGCGTCCCAACCACCTCCAGGTGTGATCCCTAAGCACAGAGCCAAGAATAAGTCCTAAACACAGTCAGATGTGCCACATCCAAAAAGTTAATTTCACTAAATTAAATAGGTGGGAAGCATCTCTCTACTCTTTGGGTCAACTTCCTCTAAGATCAGTTAAGTATACAGATTATAAATTTCAGTGAAATGTCAGGAACAAAAAGCCCTTTATGTCACCTGAGTCATTTATTTTAAATAATGGTTGTACTCTTTCAAGCAATTTCTCTTTTAGAACAAGAAATAATCCAACGAGATTGACCTTTTTCTATCAACATTCAGAAAATGCACTGTAGCACTGTCATCCCATTGTTCATCAATTTGATCGAGCGGGCATCCGTAACATCTCCATTGTGAGACTTGTTGATACTGTTTTTGGCATATCGAATACGCCACGGGTAGCTTGCCAGGCTCTGCCATGCGAGGGGGATACTCTCGGTAGCTTGCCGGGCTCTCTGAGAGAAATGAAGGAATGGAACCCAGGTCGGCCTCCTGCAAGGCAAATGCCCTCTCCCCTGTGCTATCGCTCCAGTCCTTTGCCTTGTTTGCCTTGCGTGTGGCTGACCCAGGTTTGATTCCCAGCATCCCATATGGTCCCCCGAATACTGCCAGGAGTGATTCCTGAGTGCAGAGCCAGGAGTAACCCCTGAACACTGCTGAGTGTGACCCAAAAAGAAAAAAAAAACTTCAGAAAATACCATGAATTAAACACGAACATTTAAAAAAATGTTCTATTTGATCAGATCTCTGACAAGTTTTAGTTATATGCCCCCCCACCCCAATACATGCATGTACAATTACACACAGGCATAGACACACACTATTAGAAGCTCAGTAAACATTTCACATATATGAATGTGAGTTTGTATATGTCAGGAAGTCTACAAATATAATTGTGGTACGTTATTAACTCAATGGAAGAATTCCCTCTCTAAATTTGAACTATAACATATTCTACACATCAGTAGTGGTAAACCATGACTGATCATTAGAATCACTTTGAAAAAGATGCTAAAACCACAGTCATGCCATTACATCAGAATCTCCAGGGACTAGTTGAATCCTTATTAGTTGTGGTTTTGTAAACTTCCCAAGTGGTTTAAATGTACAATTAAGTATGATAATTTGTATTTTATATGATATTTAGAACCTTAACCAAAGACCAGTCCTTTAGTATCTTATAACTGCACTGCTTTATGCCCAATAACGCACATAGATCTGACATTATTTAGATTTCCAAAGATATAAATTTACTTTGGTAAAATAAAACTGGAGCCATAGCACAGCAGGTAGGGTGTTTGCCTTGCACCAGTCCAACCCGGGCATAATTCCTCCACACCTCTCGGAGAGCCCAGCAAGCTTCGGAGAGTATCCTGCCCACACGGTAGAGCCTGACAAGCTACCCGTGGCATACTCGATATGACAAAAACAGTAACAAGTCTCACAATGGTTACGTTACTAGTGCCCGCTCAAGCAAATTGATGAACGAGATGGCAGTGCTACAGTGCTAAAATAAAACTTTGTGGAAAGCATCATATTTTTCTAAATCAGATACTTTAATATGGCCTATGGTTCTAGGAATGAATGTTTTTATCCACAAACTGCAGGCATAGGGTTAGGGGTTCTGATATGATACATTCATCCCATGGTACATATTATCATATAGAGAAAAAGTCCACAGAGGCAGGCTTCATTAGCAGTATGCAGTGGAGTCAGGGGGAAAAAATCAATTCAACCCACTTACTGTCAGCATTGGGAAACATTTGATATTTAATATTCACTAGAGTGCAATGCCGAAATGTCATTCTCTATTGATTTGTGTTTCATGGAAAGGCAGTGGGGAAGCACAGCTGTCCTTTAAGAACTCTCATAAAGCTATCAATGTAGTATCCAGGTCATTGCTGAATTTAATGCTATAACTGGTCTTAGTGATTTTATATTCCTAGATTCTAATGGGGGCAATACATGACACTTATTACTGGAATAGAAAATAAGAGTTTAGTTCTACTCTTTAGAAACTGGGGTGCTTTCCCTATAAACTCCTAGTTTCCCACAATAGTACACTTCTGAGATCTAAATATCTCTCATGGTGACATGGATTTATCCCAGCTGCTTACTTTGCCAATGTAATTTCCCATCACTCTTTGCTCTTCCTGCCTCGTTTTTCTTCATCACTTACTTTCACTTGTTTAAGGTAAAATTATAAAGAATGAGAGAGAGACTAGCATAAATTTGCTTTACAGCTCTCTTGAGCAGTCACCATATAATACTTGGTTTAATTACAATGATAGATTTTCATTATATGAAAGTCTTCATATAATGAAATATATGTAATCGTGTTTAATATAAAATATTAATATAGTCACTTAATAATATTAAAATATAGTAAAATATTCACCTCATCATGTGCATTCCCGTTACCTTTTCGTTCAGATTTTGTTTTCTGATTCTGGTACTGATTGACAACTTTGAATAAATGGCTTCATAAATATGACTCCAATTCAGTACATTTCCCATTGCTCCATCAAGTTCACTAAAACCATAGCCTTTAATGACCAGGATGTAGACTATCTTTATGGGCACATATTCACAGAGAGTAGTGGAAGTAGAAGGGTTAGAACATCGCAGGGCTCTATAGAATATCACTTGCTGTCTTTGAATTTCTGCAACCAGGGTTTCTGAAACATACGGGACTTCTAAGGTACCCATCTTCTTAGCTTTTCCCCTAACCTTGGAGCCAGGGTGTAAAATATTATAAAGGCACCTTAAGCTTATTCCTTCCTCCAAAAAAGCCTTCCCTGGACACTTCATCTTTATTTATTTTTGTCCAGTAGACTCTGGACAACTTCAGAGACTCACATTGCAGCAAATCGTCTTTTATTTTTATGTCTCAGCACCCAAAATCATTGGGAAAGACAGAGTTCCAAGTTTTCACCATAAAAAAAAGGCCAAATAAGGACAATTGTCTTTTTTTCTGGCCCTGGAAACCAACCCCAACTTATCTTTATGGTTAAGGAATGTGAATTTAGAAAGTGTCACAAGGAGAAGGAAAGGAGCAATTCAATGTAGTTATGGAAGCACCTAGTACAAGGGGAGTGGTTTAGTAGCAAAGAAAATGTTTGTATCATTTTGTTCCTATACAAGCATTCCTCTGTTTTCATCTTTTGAGTCTGATTCTCCAGACGTCCTGTCAGTTCTGTTAGTCGACAGATATCCTTGCCATACATTCATTTTCTCTTTAAATAAGCCAGTCTGTTTCAGTTTGCAACACAAAACCCTGAAAGATACATACCAGCTCTGAATTATTATATTCTTTTCACATTCCTTGGGTTTTGAATAGCTAGGTAATAAGCAATATAAGGGCAGAGATTATGTTAAAATTTCAATGATATGATTCCATTGGCAAGGCAACAAAAACAAAAATAAGCAAAAGGTATTACATCAAACTCAAGATGTTCTGCATGGCAAAAGAACCACAGGCTAAACCTAAAAGATGCCCCGTTAAATCGTAGAAAATATTTGCACTCAGCACATCAGATAAAGAGTTGTTACCCAAGATATATATTCATAATGATCAACAACAAAACCCTTTCAAAAACAGGGAGAGAAATGTACAGACATTTAGCAGAACACTAAAGTAGACAGATTGATAGCCGATAGGCACATGAAGAAGTGCTCATTCTCACTTATTATTAATGAAATCCAAATAAAGATGACAATGAGAAATCATCTTACGCAGTAAAAACAGAGCATATCAAAACAAAACAAAACAAACTGGAAACAGCCTTTGCTGGAGAGGATGTGCTGGAAAAGGAAGTCTCATCCACTGCTGGTGGGAATGTAGTTTGGTGCAACTTCTTTAGAAAATGGTATGGAGATTTCTCTGAAAAGTAAGAACAGAGTGGGCCAGAGAGACAGCACAGAAGGTAAGGTGCTTGCTTTGCATGCTGCAGACCTGGGTGTGATCCATGGCATTCCATATGCTCTCATGTGCACTGCCAGGAGCTGAGTGCAGAGCCAGGAATAACCCCTGAGCATCAGCAGGTGTGCCCATAACCAAAAGGAAAAGTAAGAATATAACTGCGATAGAGCTGCCATATGATTAAACAATTCCTCGTACCTACCTTCAGGACAGAAAAACATTCATTAAAAGGAATGCATGCACACCACTATTTATTGCGGTACTCAGTACAATAACTAAGATTTGAAATAAATCTAGATATTCAACAACAGAGAAGTAGATCATGAATATGTGGTGTACACACACACAATGGAATACTCTGCAGCTGTAAGGAATACTGAAATTTTCTGCAACATGGATGGAACTGGAAGACATTATGTTAAATGAAGTAAGTCAGAGGAAGAAGGACAAACACTGGGTGATATCATATATGTGTTATTTAGAAGAATTGGATGAGAAAATGTTATGGTCCAAAGGGGTGGATGCCTAGGTCACCATTGGCCCCAGAGTATAGAGAAGAGAAGGAAAAAAATAGAGTGGAGGGGAAGGGAAGAAGACGTAGATGATAAGCAGCAGGACCAGGGACCAAGGGAACTCAGGTACATTGGTGGTGTTAAGGAATGATATAGCTAAATATCCAAACCACAGAGTCAACTACACTGAAATATCAAGACTCAAATTTAAAAACCAGATTTAATAGGTTCCTCTCAAGTTGGCAGACTGGGGTTGGGGTTGGGGGTAGGAGAAAGAATCTGGGAAAACTGATGGAGGGAAGTTGATACTGGGAGCAGGATTGGTGGTAGAACATTGTATGTCAAAAATCCAAATATGAAGAACTTTGTAAGTCATGGTGCTTTAATTAAATTTAAAATGTTGGTTAATAGGGGCTGGAGTGACAGTACAGCAGGTAGGGCATTTGCCTTGCATGCAACCAACCCGGGTTCGATTCCCAGCATCCCATATGGTCCCGTGAGCACTGCCAGGGTTGGTTTCTGAGTGCAGAACCAGGAGTGATCCCTATGCATTGCTGGCTGTGACCCAAAAAGCAAAAAAAAAGTTGGTAAATAAATAAATGAATAATAGTGTTGAAGAAACACTTCAATATTGCTCCTCCAGACACACTTCAATCGTTTTTCTGCCTTTTTATTTGATCCAAAAGACTGATTTTGTAGAGTGCAATACATGGAAACTTGTTATTTGTCTTTTATTAACATATTTAGTCAATACATGCTACCAGCAGATCAGAAAACAACGGGAAGTGTGGGAATTCTGAAAAGATGGAGCAAAGATGACAAAACATTTAAAAAAGCACGATCCAAATATATAAAAATAAACTTTCCTGAATCTGGAAAATTAAGCAACATCCTCTAACGACCAGAAGTGTGTTCAAAAGAAACAATTGAATCTGGGACAGAACAGTGAAAGTTTGGGGCTGGAGGGATAGCACAGCGGGTAGGGCGTTTGCCCTGCACGCAGCCAACCCGGGTTCGAATCCCAGCATCCCATATGGTCCCCTGAGCACCGCCAGGGGTAATTCCTGAGGGCAGAGCCAGGAGTAACCCCTGTGCATCGCCAGGTGTGACCCAAAAAGCAAAAAAAAAAAAATTAATTAATTAATTAAAAAAAAAGAACAGTGAAAGTTTGTGGTGATGGAACTTTCCTGTCACCATCATTCTCTCCACATTCTCGCTAGAGAATTGCCACTATTTCACGTCTCTTGAAAAAGCCTCTTTACCAGGTTTCTTGCAATTTGATCTATCTCAGAACCCAGTGAAAAACACTCCTATGTAAGGACATATATTTTCAAAAGTAGGAAGAGAAGAAAAGGAAGAGCAATGAGTGGGATGGAGTGTGGCAAATCAGCAGTAGTTGGTTAACACAACTTTGTTGAGCCTGACTTAGTATATTAATGGTTTTCATCTCTTTAATAGCAGAGTTTTACTATCACCTTGAGTACTGCAGGCTAATTCCTTAGGAAGTATTAATAGAGTTTGTGATAATTCTCTAAACACCATGCTGTTTATGGCAAAACAATCTTTATGTTTCTTACCACTTTTTTTTTTGGCTTGGGCATCCTCACTAAGAAAAGATGTGGAAGATTAATGTAGTATCTTATGGAAAAAATAAGTCCTGGCTGAGCTGAGTTTTATAGGCACAGGAAGCAAAACACCAGCAGGATCCTGGCACGAAAGTTCAAGAAAGAGCAAAGATAGCGATGAATGCTCCTAAGAGGATATTGGATTTCAACTATATATAGCTAGAAATTCCATAGTTGGTAAAAGCTTGGGAGGAAAACATGAATGTCTTGGAGAGAGGACAGTAATGGGGAAAAGAAAGACTTATTCACTCTACTTTTAAAATGATAAGGAAAAGAGTTTTTTATATCAGGATTGAGCTCAGCTATTGGTAATTTTATTTACACGTGGAGACAGTCTTTGTAACAAATTGGTTTTCTTCATTTTCTTGTCAGAGGACAGAGGGGGAAAAACCCGCTAGAATTCTTAATGAAAAAAACCATCAGACAGCAGCAAGGAGAATCCTAGTCAAGCTAAGGTTCTAGAAATGTGAACTGAATCTGCTGGTTTCATTTGGTGGCTGTCAATAATGGCTGGTGGCTCTCCGGTTGAGAACTACTGTTCAAGAGATGCCTTATAACTTGTTACTAATGGCCGGCGTCTATATCACTGGTAGGTGCTAAGGGAAAAAGAAGCAATTGAGAGTTTCTACTCCAATAACCTCTAACAGAATAAAAAAGATAAATAGCCTGACTGGGGAAGAATTACAGAGGTACTGACAACAGCTCAGAGAAACATTTCAGAGATGGTTGGAATTGATCTGAAAACTGGCGCAATAATAAGAGCAAACACTGAACATTTTTATTATTACCTCAGCTGTTCTAAGTGTGTCATATATGTATTAACTCAGCATTTTCCTACAACAATACTATAAGAGAGATAAAATTCCTTTTTAAAAACAATCAGTGGCAATGCCATTTCCAGATACTAAGCATGGGAATCTTTCCCCAGGATGTATATTCCTAACCTTAAATTATAATCATATAGATTTGGCGTTTAATAGTTTTTAGTATAATCTCTATAATTATCTTAAGTGGTAATTAACAAATAAAATATTTCAAAGTGTTTTAACTTAGTATAAACACAATTTTCTAAGAGCCAGAGAGATAGTACGCCAGGTAAGATACTTGCCCTGCACACAGCCTACCTGCATTCTGTCCCTGGCACCACATACAGTCTCCTAAGCACCATGAGGAGTGATCCTTAAGCACAGAGGCAGGAGTAAGCTCAGAAACTACAGATGCCTCCCCCCTAAAAAATAATAATTCTCCTAAATTACATCTCTATTGCTAAACAGCATTGCTTAAATATGTGCTATAATACAGTTAGGAAAAGTTATTGGCAAATATGAACAATGAGTAGTTTAAGTATAATAGTCTCTGTATATATGATAGCAGTGAAAGCAATGTCACATCAAAGTTCTCTAAAGGTTTAAAGTTTAATGATACGTAAATGACAAGTATCTCTTACACAGATACAGCAGCGCTGTGCATAGTGTTACATACATATATTGAACATGATTAGGATTAATCAAAAGCATTTTTGAGTGGAAATACATAAAGGAGAACAATTTAAATAGTTAACTTTAGTGCGCCACCAGCTAAGGCTAATATATATATATATATATATATATATATATATATATATATCTTTTTCCTGTCTCTGTAGAATTTTTATTTTGCACATATGGCTTTTCAGCATATGTACACTTGATTTTTACTTACTATTATAACAGAATTCTTTTCTATTTTTAAAATATTCTTTATAATACCAAATGATGACATAATTTAAGCAAGGAAGATTACTGTATTTTATTCGTCAATACTTTTCACTTTTACTATTTTAGGTTTTTCTATTTTTTATCATTAAAAATCATATTTTAACTAACTCCATGTATGTGCACTTTTCAATATTTAATTATACTTTTTAGAAACAGCCTTAGCGGTAGCACAGTAGGTAGGGCGTTTTCCTTGCATGCAGGTTCGATTACTCCACCCCTCTCAGAGAGCCAGGCTCTGAGAGTATCCTGCCCACACAGCAGAGCCTGGCAAGCTCCCCATGGCATATTCGATATGCTAAAAACAGTAACAAGTCTCACAATGGAGACGTTACTGGTGCCTGCTTCAGCAAATTGATGAACAATGGGATGACAGTGATACAGTGATAAAGAAACAGCCTTAGAAATACGGTTATTAAGTGAAGTATATTTTTAAGATATTTATTAAGTTTTGTCAAATTGACTTCTGAATGGAATTCACTACATTGCATTATAATTGGTTTTCTTTTAAAACTACTAGGCCAAGTAAAACATGTGATCCTTTATTTATGGCTGTGTCATTTACATTACACAGATATATATGATATGGTCCGAATTTTAATATTTATTAATCTGGTTCAAGAAAAGTTTCTTATTTCTTTGTTTCTATATCTCTTTCTGCCTTGCTTGCCTACTAACAAGAAATACTGGATAAACAGTAATACTAACGCATACCTATGAAACAGATGAATATGAATTGGTGTCTTTCTTTTGCCATCAAGAAGCTTTGTGACCTTAGGCAAATTAATTATCTCCTATGAACTTCAGATTCCTCATGTACAAATCAGAGGTAACTTTATTCCATCGAGTTGTGGTAAGAAACTTTTTTTGGCTTCCATATATACTTGGGAAAGTAATAGTTACAGAATATAGAGGCAGTAGAAACTATTTAGAAAGAGAACAATATCAAGAAGTAAAATGGAATAATTTGCATGATTAACTTTGGCTAGCTAGAATCACGCAATAGTGTTATTCAAAATAGTTAATAAATGAAATATCTTCAATTCTAAACACTCAGAGTGAATGCTTATACCACTAAGAAAGAGTAAAAAAAGTATGACATAAATACATATGAAAGAGGAGAAAATAGCATCACATGAAAAAAATTAGTTAAACTCACAAAATGCCAACAAATAATGAAAGACAAAAGTAAGAAGACAGGAAAATATAGAAATCAGTAATGAATATTACCAGCAATAATCCAACTAAGTAATCAAAAAATAGTCCAATAAGATAATCCATCAATAATTACTCTGAGGGCTGGAGAGGTAGTAGGGAGACTAAGGTGTTTGTCTTGCATTCAGTTGACCCAGGCTTAATCCCCAGCACTGCATATAGTCTCCCGAACTGGGATCCAAAAACAACAACAATAACAAAACATTGAATATCATTCGCTAAATGTACCAATTAAAAGGAAAGTTAGAGAAGATTTAAATAGAAACTAAGCTATTCAAATCATATGTTTTGTAATACATCAGTCAAAGCCAGACATCCTCTTTTATGGTGCTCCCAAATTCATACTGTCTAGTGATGCCATAGCTATCACTATATCACTGTGTTTTACAACCGTAGTAACATCCTTATTTGCCATGTCTCTTAATACTATAATTTTCTTTATGCTTGATTTAATCTCATGTTGGTTTGTTCCTAATGGTCCCAAGGTATATGAAATTCAGTGTTAATGTTGTTAGTAAAAGGCCACATACAGTGATTGACTTGGAAACGAAATTAAAAGTGATTAAAGAGAACAAAAGTGGAAAATCAATGTTACTGATTTCTCATCAGTCATGCTCCATTCCACCAGATTTATAATCTTGAAGAACAAGAACAAAGTTATGGAATCTGTTAAAAATCTGCTTCACTGAAAGAATGAGGCTAACCATCATATAAGCAATTCCTGTGTTAGCTATGATAAAACTTCTAATGCTTTAGATTGATGACCAACTATAGAATCATATTTTCCTTAGTACCATGATATTATCACAGTAAAAAGTTTATGATGTTAAAAACAAGGCCATATATTGAATTTCTTTTTAGTTCTTTGATCTTTACATGATAAAAATTACCTGAAGATGCATTCATTAAAATGTTTCTTAGTCATCATGTGTGGCATTATTGTTTATAATGTATATAACTTCACTGTCACTGCTGTCACTGTCACTGTCATCCCGTTGCTCATCGATTTGTTCGAGCGGGCACCAGTAATGTCTCTCATTGAGAGACTTATTGTAACTGTTTTTGGCATATCCAATACGCTGGGTAGCTTGCCAGGCTCTGCCACGCGGGCTCGATACTCTCGGTAGCTTGCCGGGCTCTCTGAGAGGGGCGGAGGAATTGAACTAGGGTTGGCCGCATGAAAGGTGGAAGCCCAACCGCTGTGCTATTATAAGTAGTACAAGATAGTACAGCAGCTGAGTAGGGCACTGACTTTGCTCACTGCCAACCGGGATCTGATCCCAGGCACTACATATGTTTTTCCCCAAGCCCTGTGAAGAGTGAGCCCTGAACACAGCTGAATTGGCCAAAAAAAACTTCCAAAAGGAAAAACAGAAACCCACACATAAAAATTAAATGGATTCAGAAAAATGTATCTTTCTAGCACTACGAAATTAAATCAGAAGTAGCAGTTGTCTTAGACTTTAGTAGAAAAAGATGACAAAAAGTTTCTTTGGTAGGCAAAAATGGTAGACTTTCAAGAAAGGAAAGTCATTAGAGAGTAAAAATATTGCTTAATGATAATTGATCAGTTCTCTGAGAAGACATAATAATAATCTGCATGTGCCTAAGAATAGAATGCCAAACCATGCAAGACAAGACCAAAAACATTGCAAAGGGAAACAGATGAATTCACCGTCACAGTTGGAAACTCAATACTTCTCTCAAAATGGACAAATCCAGAAGGCAGAAAATCCAGTAGGATAGGGATAAAGATGAAAACATCTTCTATCAAATGGATTTAATGAACATCTAGAGACTACTTTATGTAAGGACAGCAGAATACACAATTTTATCAGCCTCACATGGGCTGTGGGTTTTTTGTTTGTTTGTTTTGGTTTGGGGCCACACCTGGAGGTACTTAGGGGTTACTGCTGGCTCTACACTCAGGCATTCACTCCTGGAAGGCTTGGGGGATCATATGGGAAACCCTTGAGTTTCACATGGATTATTCACCAATACAGATTACATTCTAAGCACTGTAGCACACTTTAAAATATAAATGGTTAGAAAGCATATAATGTTTGCTCTCACATCACAACAAAATCAAATTGGAAATCTATCACAGAAACAGAAGCTAAGAATTTTCTAAAGAAATGGAGATTAAAAATACACTTCTACATAACTAATGGGTCAGAGGAAAACAAAAATCTGAAGAGAAATTTAGTAATATTTGAACCCAGTAGAAGCAAACATAAAACTTATTAAAACAAATTATAAAAATTTGTAGAATGCTGCCAGAGCACACCAGCACACCTTAGAATGTAGTTTATAGCACTGAATGCAAAAAAGAAGAGACAATTAAAAATATTAAATTTTTAATTCAATTTTTAAATTGAATATTAAAAAAGAAGAGACAGCTAAAATAATCTAAGAAAACTAGAAATAGAAGAGTAAATTTACCCAAATCAAGAAAGAGAAAAGAACAGTACTTAAGAGAATTAATTGATAAAAGTGAAGAGGAACAATTATTAACACAGATCAATGAAATTTTTGCTGCTAATGTAAAACTGCTCTAAAAACATTAGAACTGTCTTAAAGTGAGAATGCATAAACTAATGTCTGATACATCTGAAGATAAATGACAGATGTAAGATATTAAAAAATTAGAAAATTAGAAAATTGCAGCTGAATATCATATCATATCAAATATCAAATATTCCAAAAATTGGTATAGTATTATAGTTTGGTAAACTCAAAATTGTTGGAATATAGTTATAAACATTTTAGGTTTAACATTGGTATGTGAATTCTCCTCTGCCACAAAGAGTTAAGTTTTTTTGGGTGATACCCATCACAGTGCTCTTGAAGCACCTCCATTCCTCTATGTTTATTGGAATGTAGCTCTAAACATTTTAGGATAGCATTGGTATGTCCTGTTTCCCTTGCCACAAGGAGTTTAGGTTTATCACAGTGCTACGGAGGCACTTCCATTCCACTGTGTTTATCTGTAAAGTCCTCTCTATGCTTTCTTCCCCAACCTGTCTATCACCTTTTTCCCCTAATCAGATTCTGTTAACTTGTAAGGTCAGATTCCTCAGAAATCCATTATTTTATATGTATGAGTGAAATATTGCCTTTCTCTTCTCCTTATGTCTTTTGAATAGTTTACTTTGAAGCAATGTCCTTTTTGTATGGACAAAGGAAGACAGTTAATATTATGCTTTGTAACTTGGGAGTAAATTGTCTCCAAACAATCCGCATTCTGGGGCATCTGCTTTCTTGACTTAACCCTCAGTTGCCCTTAGTTCCTAGCACTCCAAAAGCAGGATCCTGACGAGGGACTGAATGGACCCAGGGCAAGCTGTGAGCTACCCTGGCATCGAAATGGGCCAGGCCATAGTGCCACGATACTCAACTATAAGTTGAGAGCATGGTCATGGACAAATGCTGTCGTGATCCAAAAGTAATGATGAAATTCAGACCCTGCTAGAGATAGGAAAGACTAATCTGGCCTGAGCATTGTAGTTTGAGATCAAGATGACCCCAATTCTATAAGCTTAATATATTTCTTACTCTGTCCATACAAAATATTATTATGAATGCCTATATGTTTGTTGGACAAGGAGAGGAGAAACACACGGATGGGATTCTGCTCTTGGGTGGGTCATCCTGCTGATTGAGTATCTGTCCTAGAAGAAGCATTCCCTGAGGAATGCTTTTCCCCCTGTTGATTGTGACCACACCTATGTGTAAGCCCTAACCCCTCATGCTTTGGGATTTAACTAGACTGTAAGGGGGTTCTGAGGAATCCAGAGCTAGAGCAAGAAGGAGAATGAGAGGGCCAGAGGAGAATAAAGTGGGATTGAGAAGGAGAATGAAGTAGCATGGGGAAGGAATAAGCAGGAGGGGAATAGAAGAGAATGGAGATGGGAATGGAATAAACTGCAACTGAGACCAACCAGCCTGGTCCCATTCCTTCCTTTGCCATCGACCTTCCCAGGGTGGGGGAAGCAGCGTGAGACTACCGAACGTGGGTGAGAGAGAGAGAGAGAGAGAGAGAGAGAGAGAGAGAGAGAGAGAGACTCTACACCGAGGCTGTACCTTCATAATTTATTTTTAGTAAATATACACAAACTATAGGATTTTCTTGAACTATTGGCATAGTTTTTTCAGGTAATCCCAGAATTATTGAGAAAAGGACAGGTACTCCAAATAGATCCCAGGAAGTGACAGTTGAAATTATTCCTGTCTTCACCCTATGATTTCTATATCCATGCTTCATATTGGCATCCAACTCCACACAGCTCTCAGTGGCATGGGTCACTTTGAGGGACAAATACACTCTATCATACTTCACAGCACATCATTTATTGAGCCCAGAAACTGGCACATGGAAGACATACAAAAAACCTACTGTGCCACTTCCCTGGCCTGGAGTATATCATTTTAATGCTGATAATTCAATTGTATCTTTATAAGTTGACTTGTTACTTTCATCAGACTAGTACTTGGTGATAAAGCATGAAACAATTTTCTAGAAGCCCTTGGTCATTTGCATACTGCCTCATGACTGTTGTATAAAGCTGGCCCATTGGTAGGATGGGAGACTATCTGGGATGAGTTTCCATGTATAATCCTGTTACTAATACTCCTGCCTAGGTAGGAAGGAAAAATATATACTCGGAATTTATTTTGAATCTAGGCACAGTGGATTGTTCCCTCCTCCAAGGTGGAAGGGTAAAATACAACCACCTTGCCATTACTATTCACTTGGATGGACTTTTTGAGGGATAGTGCTTTTTTAGGGATTCAGTGTTAGTCTTTTTGATAGAAAATTTGGTATATGGTTGGAGTATCTGCCTTAACTTCGCCTGTGTTGGAGCCACATTGTTTGTTTCATGCATAAGCTTATGTTCCTGTATCCTGATTTCTCTGTGAGGAATTCCCTTGCAAGCTAGAGATGGTTGATGTCAAAGAATGCCAACTAAATCATTAGAATAGCTGTCTTTAAAAAATGTCTTTTTCATGATTGTCTCAAGCATTGATTTGCACTGAAAAATTCTTTTCTTTTCTGTTTTACTTTTTAGTTGAATCACTGTGAGATAGAGCCTTACAAAGCCGTTCAGTCATACAGTATTCCAACACTCATCCCTCCACCAGTGTACATTTCCCAGTACCAACCAGTGTCTCCAACTTCCCTCCCATGACCTCCCATTCCCACTCCTTTCCTTTCCCTATGGCAGGTGATTTTCTTCTCTCTCTCTCTCTCTCTCTCTCTCTCTCTCTCTCTCTTTGGGCATTGTGGTTTGCAATATTGACTGCAGTAAAAAATTCTTTACCCTTTATTTAGATCTCCATAGCTCTGTCAACATACCTCCTTCTCTAATTCCTTGGTCACTGAAGTTACCAAGTGGTAGGGCAGTGGACTGAAACATCCTGTGGAATGTAGGGGAAACATATTAATACTATGGTGGTAGTAACCCCAACTATATGCATTTACATAAAAATATACATATGCATGTATATATGTGTATATATACATATTACATGCTTGTAAGTTGAAAAAAATCATGGGTTGGAGAAGTAGTACAGTGGTTAGAGCACTGCCTTATATTTGGCCAAGCCAGTTTTGATCCTAGGCTCCCCAGATAGTCCCCCAAGCAATGCCAGGAGTGATCCCTGAGTGCAAAGCCAGGAGTAAACCCTGAGCACCACTGAGTATGGCCCAAAAAAGCAAACGAACAAAAAGTAGTTCAGGAAACATTTTTTTTCTGACATCAACTTCTTCATGAATGTAAATTCATTCTCACAGCTGCCTGGACAGTCACCAACACATCATGTATGAGGATATAATTCTTTCCTGAGGACATTTTTAGTTTAACACTATCTTGTCTCTTCTCCTCTAATTGGTCTTCACTCTAACCATTGCACATGACATTCTCATAATTTTCTATACATATGTTTGCTTTTAAAATATCACCATATTATTCTCTCTGTCAAAAGTTTGTGGATTTTTGAGTATTTAATATTCAAATTCAAATGTCACCTCCTATAAGAAGCTTCACAAGTAAATTCTTTTATCTGCAATAATTAGAAATCTAACATTGACTAAAAGAAATAAGTTAGTTTGCTATCTCTTTCACATAGCAAGGAATACAAACAAAGATGCTCGATGCAGTTGCTAAACTAGATGAGTTTTTCATCTACTAATCTGTTGTGTCTTCATATTTTTTCTCATGGTTTCTTATCCCAAGATTGTTAAACTACTGCCAAAATCTAAAGCACAATGATCGCATTCAAAGTGAGAAAGCAGAGATGTAGGAAGAAATGCAGAGATACAAGAAGAAGTAGAAATAAAACTAAAGTGAAAGAAACAAATAGGAGATGGAGATGGGAAAAAAAGAAGTAGAAAAGGGGCCAGAGCGATAGCACAGAGGGTAGGGCGTTTGCCTTGCACGCGGTCAGCCTGGGTTTGGTCCCCGGCATCCCACATAGTCTCCCGAGCACCGCCAGGAGTAATTCCTGAGCTCAGAACCAGGAGTAACCCCTGAGCATCACTGGGTGTGACCCCCACAAAAAAAAGAAAGAGAGAAGCAGAAAGAAAGCATGAGAATGAGAATTTAATTTTGTTTTATTTTTGTTTTGAGGTCACACCTGGTGATGTTCTGGGTTAGCTCCTTGCTCTGATCTCAAGAATCACACCTGGTGGTGCTCAGGGGATCATATGGGATGCTAGGGATTCAACTCGGTCAGCTGTGTGCAAGGCAAGCACCCTACCTACTGTACTATTTCTCTAGCCTTAAGAAATTGTTTTTGATTCCTCAAAATACTCTAATATTTTGTTAATATTTAGCAAATTTTTTGCTATGTTAGCCTTAGTAGGTTTTCTTCAGTATAGTATTGTACAAAATAGGGTCACTTGCCATCCCTAGTTCCTTACTTGATTCAAGTAATCTCCATGCAATAATTTGTTAAAGAAGAGGAAATATAAATAACTTTTGGGTAGATGGCTGTGGTATTTGCTATAAAAGCTTTCCTTTAGTGTTTATAATGTTGTATTGCAATTTCATAGATGTCATTTTCTCTTAGACTATGAACTCCTCATTGACATGGATCAGGGCATTACTTTTTTAATTTATCTTACCTTTTCATAGAGGCTAGTCTTTTTAAGTATAAAGATTTTAAGCTAATTGATATTAAAATGAATTCATAAATGTCAAAAACATCAGTTTGAAACTCACTGGGCTAAAAGAAAAGGAAAATGCTTTGATCCACAGTGAAAAAAATAAACTGTTGTGGGTGTTTCACTGCTATATGGATGTGAGAGCTTTCCTTGTGGATTTCTCACCTACGCCTGGCACTTATTTTGTTTGTTTGTTTGTTTGTTTGTTTATTATTGGGGGGAGTCACACCTGATTTTACTTGGGACTTACTCTTGGCTCTGTGATGAGGGAGTATACTTTTCGGTGCTTAGGGGGCCGTATTTGGTACCAGAGATGGAATCCAGGTCAGCTTCATGTAAGGCAAGCACTGTGCCCACTGAGCTGTCTCTCCAGACCATTTTGATAGTCCTATTTACTGATGTTTTACAGTTAATTTCTGCAATGACACTTTATTTTAGAAAATATTGTTATTTTTAAAAGAATTTACTTTGGGTGAAGTTAAAGTAGCATTCTTCATGATGTATCATTGCTTCATAAACCTTTTGCAACTTTTATCCATGAACATTTAGAAATTTTCTCCAGGGAGACTGAAGCACTAAGAACCAGGATATAGAAAAAAATAGCTTCATATTTGACGGTTATCTATAACTTTAAATTTTCAAAATAATACCTCAAATAATAAAACACTCACCAAAAGTAGATCAGTCACTGTATCACTATCATCCCGTTGTTCATCTATTTAGTCAAGCGGCACCAGTAATGTCTCTATTACACTCAGCCCTGAGATTTTAACAGCCTCTCCTTATTCATCTTTCCCAAGGATTGGAGGCTTTTTCAGGGTCAGGGGAATGAGACCTATCATTACTGTTTTTGATATATTGAATATGCCACAGGTAGCTTGCCAGGTTCTGCCATGCGGGTGGGATACTCTCTGTAGTTTGCTGGGCTCTCTGAGAGGTATGTATATATCTGTTACTGTATTTGGGATATGAATATGCCACAGGGAGCTTGCCAGGCTCTCCCAAGCAGGCAATTGACTCTCGGTAGCTTGTCAGGATCTCCAAGAGGGAGAACTAGGCTGTGTTTCCAGGAGCTTGGTTTCATAGTCTCTGATGTTGGCCGTTGATGGGAATACACGATGCTGGGGGGCAGTTTCTAGGTGTGACTGCCTAGCTACTGGAAAATGAGGGATCTGGGTGGAAGAGGCCCAGTCCCAATCTTAGCAGCCTTGGAGATCTTGGCCCCAGGTCTGCACACCTGGGTTCCTCTTCCGACTCCCCCATGTATGAGGCTAGTCCAAACGTGTAGGGAGTGACCCTGAGCATGGTTGTGGCTGGGTTCTGGAGGTCCTCAACTGTCGAGGAAGAGAGCGATGCAGTCTCTTGTCCCTGTGTCTGGCTGTCTTTACCGGGGCCCCTCGGAGGGGACGCGTTGCGTTTCCCTCCCCGCCCCTAGCAGAGCCTCAACAGTTGAGGACCTCTGGAACCCAGCCATGGTCATGCTCAGGGTCACTCTCCACACGTTTGGATGAGCCTCACGCATGGGGGAGCCAGCAGAGGAACCCAGGTGTGCGGGATCCGTAGCCGATATCTCCAAGGCTGCTCGGATCGGGACTGGGCCTCTTCCACCCAGATCCCTCAGTAGCTAGGCAGTCACACCCAGAAACTGCCCCCAGCGTAGTGTAATCCCATCAATGGCCAACATCCAGAGACTATAAAACCAAGCTCCCGAAAGAGAGTGACACAGTCTCTTGCACCCGCGCCTGGCTGTCTTCACCAGGGTCCCTCAGATGGGACAGTTTGCATTTCCCTCCCTGCCCCGAGCAGAGATGAGTCATAAATATAAAAATTTGTGTCCCACAGAGAAACTAAATTTAAACAGAACTGCTCACCATTCTTTTTGGTGCATTCTACTTGGTCCACTGTAAATAGATCATATGTGTTATTTTATATACGTAATATTATTATTTAAATATTAGTTATTGGACTAGTGCCAGTCTGCTGGTATAAAATAAATCGAAAACCATTGCATTAGATGATCCAGTTGTCAACATGAAAAAATATATTGTGCTCTGGTAACTTCCTTTTAAATGACATTAAGACCATAGTTTAATAAGAAAACAGTTTTTATTTAAAAGACAGTGACTATTTTAAACCCAATTGATTTAAAGTAGCATATTTCGTTCCCACCTGAAATGTAAGAATGTTTCTCTATTTGTTCTATACCTCTACAGTTTTCCAAGTTCTATAATGAATATCAGACCTTAGAACACTTTAAATAATTGCTAATTATAAGTACAGGAAACAACTCTTTCAATTAAACACAATAACATAGCATTTTCGTCAAGGTGTTGACATCTAGAAATGGAACTTGCTATTTTTTTTCCAATTAGAAAATAGTGTAACTAAATTTTTAAGTGGAACTTTTTATCACCACCAGAGTTTAAGGGCTTTTATTCATTAGTGCTCAAGGATCTTATTTTTAAAAGTTTATTAATCATTTCACAGAGATTTGTCACTCAGTAGAACTAAAAGACAAGGGCTAATGCATGAAGGTCACAGAGTGGCAATATCACACTACAAAATCAAGCAAAATTTTAAAAAAAAATTCTCCCTTATGAGAACCAAAGTGCTTTGAGTATTGGGGAGAGTTACAGCATTCCACAAACCATGGATAGGAAGAAAATTCCTAGACTGTCATCATTCTGAAGAATTAAAATGTTCAGATGCTAGGAACTAGAAAGATCAGATCAGCACAAGGGAAAGGAAAACAAAGGGGTCAATTGTTTCCACCCTTTCTCTCTCCACGCCTCCCCCCCCCATTAAATGTGGCAGATGTGAGGGTCAGGCCCTGGCATGGCCACAATGACCTTATTTTGCAGCAGTAGGAAACTTCCATCTTGAAGAGGCCGACAGTGGAATTGTCCAGAAAGCCAGGGGAAAAACTTAAAAATCATCTAAACTGCATCAGTTGTTCCAAAATATTTTTTCCCATATCCAGAAAGGTCATACAGAAGTAGGAAATAAGGTGTGTTTTATAACATTCTGGAGACTTAAAATAAGCCTAGTCCTGATACATCATAGAAAATGTTAAGCAGAATTACTCAAAATTGATCATTGAGGGTTGAAGGAGAAATTAAGCACATCAGAGACATAATTGTCCCAGAAGTGAAACCTGTCCTCAGTAGTAAAACGGGCAGCTATGACGAGCTACCCTGGGATTTGCTGTCTACTCATGGCTTTAACAAGAAACTATGAGTGATAACAAGATGCCAAATCTTTGAATTGTGACCTACAGCAACTCCTTTAATGTCTTTGAATCTCAGTTTCCCCAGATAGAAAAACAAAGGGCCGGAACACTGATTGTTAAAAATTTATCTGGCACTAACATTCTGAGAGTCCTTTATCTTGCTACTCTCCCTTTTTTCCTGTTTTGTGTACAAACTCACCTTTTTATTCCCCCAGCTGTATCCTGAATAAGTCCCTGCTGTTTCTTGTCATCTCTGCCAAGACAGACGTGTCCCTAGAGATTGTTCGAGATGCCACATCATTATCATCCTTATGAGACAACGCGTCTTCATCAGGCAGAAGAGGTATGAACAATCATAAAGCAACAGTCATTGAAGTAAAATGAACAAACACGAAGTAGCACCAAATCAAAAATGTGTATCTTACCAGATTACTTTTGTTTTTATT
Organism: Sorex araneus; assembly: GCF_027595985.1. Lineage (NCBI taxonomy): Eukaryota > Metazoa > Chordata > Mammalia > Eulipotyphla > Soricidae > Sorex > Sorex araneus. The sequence goes on from NC_073313.1 coordinate 36,064,303, forward strand.
CATTCCCTTTCCTTTATGGATATTTTTCTCCTTGTCAAGAAAAGTCCTAGCAATGTTTTATCCAAACTACATGAAGCCAGATTCATGTCTTCTTGCTTTTGCCTTCTCACTTCCTAGTTTGGGACATACCAATTAATTTCCAGCAAACTTATTAGCTGGCAATGTGTCAGTTACAGGCAAATGCCTTCTCTGCTTGTGCGCTTGCAAACCTGTAAGTCTATGTATATATAAACATATACTTTTGTCTGTTTCAGTTTAAAGAAGAAACCTTTTCATCTCGTTCTAAAAATTGAAATGATTGATGATGATTTGGGCATTTAAGGGTATTTAAAGATTGAAATTACATTGGAGAGAATGTCGATAATTGAACATTTGATGTGTATATTGTTGTTCTATCAAAGCAAAAACACCTAACTGTGCTCTGTTGTAGGTTAAATAAGTAGTATAGACACCAACTGTGTCCTTTGAGAGGCAGACCTCGAGCAGTGCTCAAGGGCCCCAAGGTCTTCCTCCAGTGAAAGCTCTGCCACTTGGGTTGAATGATTCAACATTTGGGCCTGAAATGCAGTGCTTTGGGGGTCCAGAAGGGCTGAGATCTACTCTAGCAATGCTTAGGGGCCACCAGTGCATTGATAGGTGAGAGAATTGTGTGATTTTCAGTGACTCCAGTTTAGACATTCCATTTTACACCAGATACTCTTCACAGCAGTAGTGCATTTGCCTTGCACGTGGCTGACCTGGGTTTGATTCCTCCTCCCCTCTCGGAGAGCCTGGAAAGCTACTGAGAGTATCTCACCCGCACGGCAGAGCCTGGCAAGCTACCCGTGGCGTATTCAATATGCCAAAAAAAACAGTAACAACAAGTCTCACAATGGAGAAGTTACTGGTGCCCACTCTAGCAAATTGATGAGCAAAGGGATGACAGTGACAGTGACCAGATACTCAGTGCAGCTTATAGGAGGATAAAGAGAGAAAAGTGATATAGCCTCCTGTTTAGTAAAAAAGTGTGAAAGATAGTAAATGAGTCAGACATGGAGAAAAAGGCGCAGTAAGAAAACAAGTAAAGCGTCAACCAGAAGACTGCCACCAGACCTACTATAAGAACCAAATAGAAACAGGGTTCTGAATTTTTTGTTTCATGCCCTAAATGTTTACGGTGCTAGAGAATATTATGCAGGCTATTTTGAGATTTAGAAAACAACATCTAAGACATGGAAACAAGTCAGTATGGAATACCAAGTATCAGAAATTATAACTCAGTTAATATAATATCCAATGGTAAATACTAAAAACATTTTTCTGTAAAACAGGAAATCACAAAGCTTGTTTACTATCACCAACTTCTTAGTATTAGAGGTGCTAATCAGAGCTATTGCAAGAGAAAAAAAGAATCCATATAGGAAAAGAAGTGAGACCATCTTATTTATAAATGTCATGATAATATCGAGAACACTGAAAATTCCATTAAAAACATTTTTTCTGAGTTAATAGTGTTTTTCAGTTAATAGTATACCCTTTTACATATTAAACTATGAGAAATTAAATAACAAATATAATATTAGTAATTAAATAAACAGCAACTTTTCAAACACAATAAAAATGTCTTGTGAAGTAAAAGTCACAGCTTGGGAACTTGGGGGGAAATCATAGTTTTTAGGTATTTGTAATCTAATAGGAAACTAAAATGTTACCAGAACCTCTGGAGGTCATAGAATATAGCTATTTATTTACAGTAAATTTCAAAAAGAGATAATGCAAAATTGGCATTTTACATATGAGTATTGGTAGTTTAAAAATCTGTCCATATTTCTCAAAATAGCAAATGTTGGCAAAGACATGAAACAGTAGGTGTACATATTTGTAAAACAACTTTATATACCATGGTGTCTAAATAAAAAATAACTAAAAAAACCCTGTTGTGATCAATTTGCTAGTATCACTTGTATCACTTGTAGTCCCGTTAATCTTCAATTTGTTCAAGCGGGCACAGTAAAGTCTCCATTTGTCCCTGTCTCGAACTAGTGCAGCCCAATGATATCTGCTTGCTCCAGGAACAGGAAGAGCCTCAAATCGTTCATTCAGGGACTTGATGAAGAAATCTGATGATCTAGTTGGTGGGCAGCCATGAGGTCTTCTGACGTCCCGTGGAATCCAGTCGGTAACAGCTCTAGTCCAGTGTTCATCTCTGAATAGCATTACATGACCTTCCCATCTGATTTTTGATGCCTTGGCAAACGAGACAGCATCCCTGATTTTTGACCATCGATGGAGGTCAGAACTCCGGATTCTTTCTCTCACTTGAGTGAGACATGATATTCCCAGCATAGCTCTTTCGATTCTTCTTTGGGATACCCTAATAGCATTCTCATCCTGTTTGCATAGGGCCCAGGTCTCTGAGGCATATGTTAGTGCAGGAAGATCGGTGGAATTCAAAAGATGTGCCCAGAGTCAGAGGTTCTTCGTTCTCTTAACCACCTCTTCGATGCTCTTGAATGAGTTCCACGCTGCTCTCTTCCTCCCGCGCAGTTCTGGCACCAAGTCGTTCCTCATGTTGGTTTCTCGACCCTGGTACACATAGCTTCTGCATTCAGAGATGTTCGTTCCATTGAGAACAAATGGAGCTTCAGGGACCAGTTTGTTTTTCATGAACATCATCTTGTTGAGATTCAGCTGCAATCTGACCTTCCCACACTCGTGGTCGAAGTCGGCCAGCATTTGTGCCGCTTGGTTAATGTTTGGTGTTATGAGAAGGATGTCATCAGCGAAGCGAAGTTGGTGTAATTGCCAACCGTCTATCTTCACTCCCATTCCTTCCCATTCCAGTCATCGCATGATGTTCTCAAGGGTGGCCCTGGAGAGTTTCGGTGAAATGGTATCACCCTGCCGCACCCCTCTCTTTACATCAATGATCACTTCCTTGTAGAATGGTGAGATCCTGGTGGTGAATCCACAATACAGCTCACGGAGGATTTTGATATAATGAGTTTGAAAGCCATGTTTGGCCAGGGCTTCAATGACTGCCTCAGTCTCAACAGAATCAAAGGCCTTCTTTAAGTTGATGAACTTTAGACAGAGTGGCATCTTGAAATCTCACGAAACTTCAATGAGTTTGGTCACTGTGTGGATATGGCCTATAGTGCTGAATCCCCTTCGAAACCCTGCTTGCTCGCATGGTTGTTCTTCGTCTAGTGTTCTGCCTATTCTATTCAGGATGACATGAGTGAACAACTTGTAGACGACAGACAGCAGGCAGATTGGGCGATAGTTGCCAATGTCATGGATGTCTCGCTTCCTGTACAACAGAATGGTCCTACTGGTTTTCCACTGAGATGGAACCTTGCAATCAGACAGGTAGCGTGTGAAGAGTCGGGCCAATGTATTGATGAGTACTGGCGGCAGATTCTTCAGTTGTTGGGTCTGACCCTGTCCGGACCAGGTGTTGTATGCATCTTTACCAACGAAATGGCATGTCAGATTTCAGCCACCGCCATGCTCCAGGCCGCTCTCCGGACACACGAGTGAAGCCCCGCAAAACCAGGTAAGCAGAACTTTGCAACCTTGATCTCTAGCTTCAACGAGACCTGGAAACAAGATCCTCTGTCTGCCTTCTCCAATATCCGGCATCTGAGGGAGGGGTCCAACCCAGATGCTCCACACTGCCCAAGCCAGATAAATACCTCACTGGCCGACCCCCACTACGTCCACTACCCAGTCACCGCCACGCTCCAGGACGCTCTCTGGACCATAAAACACCTAATACCCATTATTCCCGCACCATATTTGATAGGGTTCAAATTTGGTGTGAACAATGGTAACACCTCTAAGGGCAATTGGTGGCTGCCCTAAAAGCCTCCATCCCTCTCAGAGAGCCCGGCAAGCTACCAAGAGTATCCCGCCTGCACAGCAGAGCCTAGCAAGCTACCTGTGGCATATTCGATATGCCAACAACAGTAACAACAATTGGTCTTATTCACCTGTCATTGAAAGAGTCCCCAATACAGCAGCGTTAAGAAAGATAAGCAAGGAAAGGCTGAAAAAATTCTCGGGGATGAACTAGACTGACAAACGAAGAAAGACTAAAATGATTGTCTGTACTTTCAATGCACAGACACTGGCATCAGAAGCATCCATCGAGTACCTGATGGTGCAAGCACAGAAGATCAAGTACGACATCATTGGTCTGACTGAAACGAGGAGACATCAATCACATCACGCCATTTTCGACACCGGAGAAGAATTGTTCCTTCAGAGGCGTTGGTGGCATTGGTGTCCTTGTCAACACGAACATGGCCATGAGCATCGATTCATTCAAATGCCTAACAACCCGAATTGGACGATTACGCTTGAATAGATGTGGCTCACTGCCTGAAATTTCTATCTTTGTCGTCTACGCACCAACTTCCAGCTATAATGAAGAAGAAATTTAGAGGTTCTACATGGAACTGGAGAAGTTCTATAAAGAAGATCATACCTTCTACAAGATCATTGTTAGTTATTTTAATGCCAAGATAGGTCCGAGAAGGTCACCCGAAGAACTTCACATTGGGACATATGGCCTAGAATGGAACGATCAGGGTGAGAGGTCTGTCTGAATTCATGTCGACCAAGACCATCCATGGTAACTCACAGTTCCAGAAGGGCGAATCTAAATGCTGGACATGGGAGTCTCCTGGTGGACAGTTCTACAATGAAATTGACCACATCATATTCAGTTAAAGGTTTTGCCTGACTGATGTCTCTGTTGTCCCAAAATTCCAAACAGGATCGGACCACTGTCTCCTTCGTGCAAAATTCTACTTCACAGAGTGGTGAGAAAAGTCTGCAAAATTTAAGTCTAAGAAGGCAACTCCCAGAATGACCACCAACTGGGAGCTCTTTGGCACTATTGCAGCAACGTGGGAAGATGCCATCCTTGACAAAATCAACGAGGAATACGATTGACTGGTTCAGCACCTCCATGTCTGTGCGAAGAGTGCAGAGAGTGAGAAAGCCACAAACAGACGCCTGTCTTCGAAAACTCTTGAGATCATTTGTCAACGTGGTTAGGTGCGAGCCTCAGGCAACCACAAGCTAACGTCGAGTTCACAAAGCTGTGCAGAGATGATAAAGGAAGACCTCAAAGAGAGAAGAGCAGCAGTGTTGGCCAGTGCAGCAGATGCCGGGAAAAGTATTCGCAACGCTCGCCTGTCCTTCGCCAACTACAAGACCAAGATGACTGCCCTCCAACGTCCCGATGTATCTATCACATCTTCCAGAAAGGCAATGGAGAGGATTATTCACAACTTCTACTCGGATCTCTTTGACAGCCATGTCCACCTGCCCACATACCAAATTCCGCAGGATGGATATGTCATTCCCAATGTTCTCCCTTCGTTCCAATTTGCTAGTACAAGAAAAAATAAAGTTAATAGTCAATGCCTTAGAAATTCCACTCTTAAGTATCCATCCCAGAGAAACACAGATGTGATCATTCATAGTGCCACATGTGTACAATATTTATAGCAAGATTTTTTTGACCTGCAAAAACTTTGAGGCAGGGCACCCTTGCATTCGACCAGTCTAGGTTTGATCAGCAGCACTTCATATGGTCCTTCAAGCCCTGCCAGGCAAAATTCCTGAGTAAAGAGCCAGGGGTAAGCTGGATATGGCCCCAAAACAAAAACAATAGCAAAAAACATAGAGTAATATCTCAATGACCACGAACAGAATAAATAGATTCCTAGCTTCAGGAATATTGAATTAAAAAACTAGGTAAAGTGGAAGTGAATTATGTACAGCAGTGTTCTACCTGCAGACTGGCACCTGTCCTGCATGTAAGTCCACAGACTAGGAGTTATAATCAAGGCAGCAGATCTGATGGTTTTCATCCTTTCCATACATGTGGACTGGCACTGGTCCACAGACCGGTGGTTGAAGGACTCTGAAACATGTGTGGATAGCAACATGTAAGAATCCCACAAGAAACTTGTTGCACTACAGATAAAAAAACAAGCACATTTATCTTCATGTTTTTAAACTACTTTTTAAATTGTTAGGGCAGCATGATTTTACAAAGTTGTTCATAATTAGAGTTTTATATATACAGGGTTTCAACACCAATCCTAACATCATATTTTATTAAAAAATTAATGAGTACACGGGACTGGAGTAATAGTTCAGTGGGCAGGGCATTTGCCTTGCAAAGGGCCAACCTGGGTTCAATCCCCGGCATCCCATATGGTCCCCCAAGCACTGCCAGGAGTAATTCCTGAGTGCAGAGACAGGAGTAACCCTTGAGCATTGCTGGGTGTGACCCAAAAAGAAAAAAAATTAATTAGTACAGTAAAATCAATGTCAACATATGCTGCATTCTTACATGAAAATTCTAAAAAATTATAGATAAGACTCAAGAAATAAATGTCATTTAAATGTTGTGCAAGGGGCCGGAGCGATAGCACAGCAGGTAGGGCGTTTGCCTTGCACGCGGCCGACCCGGGTTCGATCCCCGGCATCCCATATGGTCCCCCAAGCACCGCCAGGAGTAACCCCTGAGCATCGCTGGGTGTGACCCAAGAAGAAAAAATAAATAAATAAATAAATAAATAAATGTTGTGCAAGAGGATCTAATACCCTGGAAACATTTAACAAAGGAGTTAAAAATTCTGTGAAATGAAAATGAAACTACAAGACACTATTAAAAGATATAGAAAGGATATTAAGAAATGGAAAGACATTCTGTGTATCTGGATTGAGAGAAGCAATGTAGTGAAAATACCATTTTACCAAAAGCAATATACAGATTTTATGCATTCCCTATTAGAATTCTAAGGCTATTTTTAAAAGAAATAGAACAAAAAATGCAAAAGCTTACACAGATTCATAAAAGACCCTGAACAGTTATCATACTCCTGAGGAAGAAAAATGAAAATGGAGGCATCTTGTTACCTAGACTCAAACTATACTAGAATATACTAGAAATTGAAAGCAATTGTATCTGAATGCTATTGGAATAAAGAGACACAAGTTCAATGGAATACAATTAAAAGTCAAGAAATATCTCCAAATATTGATCAATCATGTAATCTATGATGCAGGGTCTATGATCATATCATAGAGAGTATTTTTGCAATAAATGGTGTTGGGAAAACTGGACGGTTATATGGAAAGCATTGAAGCTACTCTAATTCTATATTCAAAAATATAATAAAAATGAATTAAAGATCTAACAGTAGCGACTTTCATACTTTGCATTCAGGAGACCCAGGTTTGACCATAGCACTGTATGTTCAGAACCTCTAGGAATGTCCCAAAGCACAAAGCTAAGAGTGGCCTGAAGACATGGATGTGCAGTGACTTTGTAGATTAATATCATAAACATTGACACTATTAGGTAACCATGGCACCTAAACTATGACAAAAAGTAAGTTTAAAAAGAGCATTATTCAACCATGAGAAAGATAGAAACTACATCATTCATAGATCTTCAGTGCATTATGCAAAGTGAAATAAATCAGCATAAATACAACATAAATAAATGCTGTATGTTACCACTTATATGTGGAGTTTAAAAGAGCCAAACTTACAGGAACAAATGGCTGTTCCTATGAATAGAATGGAGGCTACCATAGACTTGAATGAGTAGAAAATGGGGATTTAATACACAGCATGATGATTATAATGAATAATATTGTATAAGACACTTAATATTTACTTAACAGTAGTAGATCTTAAATATCCACACACAAAAATAGTAGTTTAGTGATGTGATCAAAGTTTTAGCTAATGGCTACTCTGGTAATAATATATTATTGTGCAACATATGTATAACAAATCAACAAATTGTACACTTTAAACTAATGCAATGTTATATCAATTTTGTCTCAATAAAGCTAGAAAAATATTTTTCTACCAATTACTTATTGTCACTATCCTCTTCTACACAAACTTAGACATGCATAGATACACACATTCTCAAGTTACATGGCTTAAAATACATAATACCACTCTGTATGTCCTGGAAAAAAAAAACAAAATAAATCAGATTATTCCATAAAATGATTTAGAATTTACAAGAACTTTCTTCCTAATATTAATTTGTCCAAATGACTTTATGTAGCATATTGAATGATTTAATACTTTTCCTTCTGCTGTGTCTATAAATTTTTTCATATTTTCCAAACCCTTTTTAGCTCTTCACATGACAAAGGCACTTTGTAATTCTTTTATTTTTCTCATCTGAGAAATCCTTTTCAAATTTATAGACGTTCTCCTGCCCAGTATATTTCTCCTGTGCTTTGAGATATGACTCTTTAAATCAGTACAGAATAGTTGTCTGTCTTATGCAAATTTTCAGTTAAAGAAATAGAATAACATATTGTTTTACTATCAAAGACCTTTAGAATTGAGTTAAATTTTATTAATTACAGTTTCACGCATTTTTGTTTGTGGTTTTTTTCAAAGGTCTCTGAGAGTTGCCTAAAGTAGGAAAAACTAGCAACAGCAGAAATTTGGAAAATATTGTGTATGGAAACAGCAAAGATCTTAGAAATGCAATATAAAGACAAACTGTTACTACAAGTCAGAAGAAAACAAGAGTACGTTTAGGCAAAGATGAGTCATTCTGTTTTTTTTTTATTTCCAGTTATTTCAATTTCAGTAAAAAGAAAGAAGAAAAGATTTTTTTTTACTACATGAATCAGGGAAACAAGCCATGTATTTCAGAATTGAGATGAGTCAGGACTTTGTTCATAAATCAGTGGAGATCAAAAAGCTCTGGATCTCTCTGATGAAGGCAGTTTTCTATCATTACTTGTCCTATTCTGTTTTGTTATTTACCTAAGAAGCTTCCTTGATGGGTAACTGAGTTTCATCTTTGGTGCATATTTTTAATAATCGCAGAAATGCAAACAACTCCCAATTAAATATTTGCACAACATTTCCTATAACAAACTGAAAGTTAAATATATTTGAAAGTTAAATATATTTAAGATCAATTGTATGTGGGATTGACGTGGAAATGTTATTGCTGAATAATGTTTTAAATGAAAGAGGAGACAAATATTTGGTTCCTAATTCGGTGTCCATTGCATATTTTTCTCAATATCTTCTTCCCAGTGATTTCTCAATTACTCCACATTCCCATTATTTGAGAAATCAGATATTATTTTACTCTTTATTGTTCTTCTTCTCCTTTTCTGTTATCACCCCGACCCTCTCCACACACACACACACACACACATACACACACACACACACATACACACTACCTCCACCATTCCTTTGCTGTGTTGTTGCAATGACTGAGGGTCACGCACTTGGTTTCAATGTTCACACATATACTTGGGTGGAGTGCACTAGAGATGCCACACTTTGTTCTCGTACTAGAAACCACAAGCAGGAGTGCAGACAATCAAATTCAGCAAGAAATATGCAGTGCCGGGAACAGGAATTTTGGTCTCATGTCTTCAAGTTTCATTGGTCTCGCAGATACCCATTACGTTTATTTGGTCATGTTGATCTTACATTTTAGCTAGATATACTAATATCCCTTTGAAATTACTCAGGAGAGAATATAGGTTTTGTGAGACATAAAGCTGTATAATTTTGTGTGAAGGAACTCTAAGAAAAGTTATATAATTTTATAATAATCAGGGGCTGGAGAGGTAGTCCAGTGGGTAAGTTACTCGCCTTGCCTGGGGCCAGCTAAGGTCTGATGGTCTGCATGTCATATGGACACCTGAGCCCTTCCAGGAATAATCACAGAGCCAGGAGTATGCCCTGGGCAATGCTAGGTGTGGTTCAAAAGCAAATGAAAGTTTATCATAACCATAAAGCTTTGGAAGCATCCTATCCAAGTGAAGTTGGCGTTTTGGGTAAATGTTCCCATTTTCATTAACACCTCCAGGGCTTCTGCTTCCTTTCCATTGATCTTTTTTAATTATATATTTATTATGGGACAACATAATAACAGGGCTTTAGTTATCTGTATTCAATGTCCTATTTTCACAATCTTTGAAGCAGCTAGCTGTATAAAGAAGCAACTGTAGAATTGGGAGTAACTCTAAGATAAAATTCTTATCAATGCACACCTGTCTATGAACAAAATTGGAGCAAGATGGGATTCTGAGCAAGGCAAACTATTGTTTAGCAATGCAATTTTCACTCTGAGAGCAAAGGAGCTGAAGCTAGAAAGGCATGGATAAAGAGAGTTGACATACAGGAAATAAGTTTTGCATTTCCTATAAGGAAAATAATATATGAAAGCAAAATAAATTTTAGAAGCAGTTGGCAATTGGCAATAGTAAGTAAATATACATCTATTTATTAATAATTAGTAAATCTTTACACTCCTATTCATATTGCTACAGAAACAATAGGAAGTGATTCTAAAAAAAAAAACAACTTCTGCAGGCTTTGAAATTAAATTGACCTCAGTGAGAACCTGGACTCCGATAATTACTAGATGAGAGATTCTAACAATTCTGAGGCATGCATCATGAACTTGAGAGGAGACTAACCAGGTTGTTATAGCAATTCATTATCATATTTTTGTGTTCACAAATTATAATTAATGAATTAAAAATCTATTTTTCATTAATAATGAAAATGCAATTTTTCATAATTATTAAATATAGATGTAATATACACACAGCACAGATACAATTGATATTTAAATAGGAATTAGAAATTAAATGCCTACAAAGCTCCATACTTAAGACAGAAGTATAAGCATATTATTGAAATGATTTTCATTATAATGTATATCTGAAGTGCGCATTGGAGTCCACAACTGGCAGTGTTCAGGGCTTATTCCTAGGGGATTCAGGAGACCACATGGGGTGCCAGGGATTGAACCTGAATTATCTCATGCAAGGCCCCAATGTCTGAAGTATTTTTCAAAAATATTTTGCATGTGATTTTGGCAATAATTACAACTGTGAATGAGCACATGTATCTATCCTAAATTTCTTGCATTCCATACCTCCTACCAGCAAACCACATTCCAAGACATTTTATTCCAAAAACTACATATCAGTAAATATAAATTAAACCAATGTATTACTAACCATGATATATATAAAAAAAATGATCACACCGACAAATTTTTTCCATTCCATAGCATTTTTTTCTCTTTAATGTCATGAGCCAGCTCGAACAATACTTATTTGAACTAGATGAGATCAAAGGGAATTTATTTATTTTATTTCTTTTTAGTGAAACGAGTTAGCTATTATAAAATGAAAATTAGAAAAGATGTGAGAGGAGAGAAAGAGAGAAAACACTGGCTTCTTCAGCATGGAAAAAGTGAAGGAACATAGTGACAGGAGAGATATGCATTCAAGGGAGAGCTCAGGCTTAAAGGAACAATCAGAAAGAGGGAATTGAGTGGGATAGGTACAGTTCCATGACAAAAGTCCCTCCCTTGCTTTGAGTTTAATCATGGGCACCACTCACAGTCACTGAATATTGTCCCAATAGCTCTGCAGTTCAGAATCCATGGTGACACAATGAAGTGTGCAATCTCCAGCATGCCATAGCTAGGTGTGTGAGAGCGCCACAACTAAAGGATAGGTAAACACCAATGCCAGGAGTGTGACCCCCAGTGAGTGGATGTGTGAGCACCACAGTGACCCACAGCTAGCACTACTGCCAGAATGTGTGTGAGCACTGTCACTGAAGGAGTGTGATACCAGGTGAATACTGTTGCTGAGTGTCTGAGCACCACAACCAAAGGTGAGTTGATTCCACCCTTATCACAACAACAACAAAGAAAGGGAAGAAAATTTTTAAAAACTTTGTGGTCAAGAAAAAAATGGAGACTATCAGAAGTCATGTTGGCTATTTTGGAACAACGGACAGTTCGTTTTGCCATCACAGGATGTGCAGAAATGAGAGTTCTATGGAGGATTGCACAAGCCAAAAATCATAATTTTCTCTGGCAGGTTCTATAATTTTATTTTATTCTACTACAAATAGTTTATATATCATTTTTATTGTGGTATACTATGCATCCAAAATATTCATCTTTTAAAAACTGTACAGTCCAATGAGCTTTTACAATTAAACATGCCCCTTTATACCACACTGCTAAAAATTACAATAATAATCCTATTATTCCAGAAATTTCACTTCTTAACCATCCTAAGGAGTCTCTCAACCTAGAGGCAAATTTTATTCAAATTTGTCACCATTATCTAGTTTTTCATGATTTAAAAATTCATATAAATGCAAAAGTACAGTACATTCTCTGACATGCCTGATTTCCTTTGCTCAAAATTGTGTTTGTGATCCATTTTGATCTGACTTTTGTGCATGGTGTCAGGTCGAGATCTAAGCCTATTCTTTGGCATGTGGTTGTCTAGTTATGCCAGCACCATTTGTTAAAGAGGCTATCCTTGCTAAACTTCACATTTTGAACTCTACCAGAAGAAAACACCCAACCCCATCAGAGAATGGGGTGAAGAAAGGAACAGAAACTTTCCCAAAGAAGAGATATGAATGGCCAAAAGGCACATGAAAAAATGCTCGTCATCACTAATCATCAGGGAGATGCAGATCAAAACAATTATGAGATACCACCTCACACCACAGAGAATGGCACACATCCAAAAGAACAAAAGCAACCAATGTTGGAGAGGATGTGGGGAGAAAGGGACCCTTCTACACTGTTGGTGGGAATGCTGACTTGTTTAGCCCTTCTGGAAAACAATATGGACACTTCTCAAAAAATTAGAAATTGAGCTCCCATTTGACTCAGCAATACCACTTCTGGGAATAAACCACGAGAAGCAAAAAAGTATAGTCGAAATGACATCTGCACTTATATGTTCATTGCAGCACTATTTACAATGGCCAGAAACTGGAAAAAACCGGAGTGCCCGAGAACAGATGACTGGTTAAAGAAACTTTGGTACATCTATACAATGGAATATTATGCAGCTGTTAGAAAAGATGAAGTCATGAATTTTGCATATAAGTGGATCAACATGGAAAGTATGCTAAGTGAAATGAGTCAGAAAGAGAGAGACAGATACAGAAAGATTGCACTCATCTGTGGAATATAAAATAACAGAGTAGGAGACAAACACCCATGAATAGTAGAAATAAGCACCAGGAGGTTGGCTCTATGGCTTGGAAGCTGGCCTCACGTTCTGGGGGAAAAGGCAGTTCAGATAGAGAAGGAAACATCAAGTAAGCTCAGGTTGGAGGACCTCCTCGGGAGGGGAGATTCGTGCTGAAAGTAGACTATAGATTGAACACGATGGCCACTCAATACTCCTATTACAGACCACAACACCCAAAAAGAGAGAGAGAGAGATCAAAATGGAATGCCCTGCCACAGAGGTGGGGGGGTGTGATGAGATTGGGAGGTGGGAGGGATACTGGGTTCACTGGTGGTGGACAATGGACACTGGCAGAGGGAAGGGTGCCCGAACATTGTAAGAGGGAAACACAAGTATGACAATGTGTAAATCTGTTACTGTACCCCATGGTGATTCACTAATTTAAAAAAATGAGCACTGTAGCACTGTCCTCCCGTTGTTCATCGATTTGTTCAAGCGGGCACCAGTAACGTCTCTGTTGTGAGACTTGTTACTGTTTTTGACATATCAAATATGCCACGGGTAGGTTGCCAGGCTCTGCCATGTGGCAGAATACTCTGGGTAGCTTGCCGGGCTCTCCGAGAGGGACGGAGGAATTGAACCCAGGTCTGCCACGTGCAATGCAAAAGCTCTACCCACTGTGCTATCACACCAATCCCAACTATTTATTTATTCTAATAAAAAGCTTCCAATTCTAAAGGATTTTTTTGAGGGGGGGAAATGGGGGCGGCAAACCTGGCATTCCAGGTACAGCATTTGTAGATGACTCCCAGGGGTGCTAGAAGGCCCATGCAGGGCCACAGATCAAAACCAGAGTTCAGGGTGCAAAGTAGGTGCTCCCGTCATCTGAGCTATCGCCAGGCTAGAGATAGCTATTTTTTTCAATAGCAGCACTCCTTGCACTTCTGATAAGTCAGTGCTCAGGCCTGCCTGGGGATACCTGGAGGGCTACCAGGGTTATACACCCAGGTGTGCAGGGCAGGGTTAGGGCAATGTAGTGCCAGAGACTGAACTCGGGGCCTCACACTGATGTCGGTGGGCCCACAGGTGACTTGCGTGAAGCAGGGAGGAGAAAGACGGTCACTTTCTCTCCAACCGCCTCTACCACCCGGGACCCAGGGTTACTAGGTTCTTGTCTCGCTCACGGAAAAGAATTTCAGGGGTAGACAAGCAGTGAAGTAAATAGATTTTATTCAGAGGTTTCTGAGGGAAGGAGGAAGGGATAAGTGGGAGAGAAAATAGTGAAAATAACGCGCTCATGAGAGGACGCGGGCTTCTCCAAGGGTGGAGGAAGCCCCTACACATAACTGAGCTTTAGACACAAAAGTATGAAAGCATGAAAGTACACATCTCAAGAGGGGAGATGTGGGTGACACATGTGCTCGGCCACGTGGTCACAAGCAGCACATGGGCTCAGGCAGCATATGCGCGCCCTTCCTTTGTTCAAGGTGTCTTTTATAGGGTTTCTTCAACCTGCCCCCACGTGGGGCTTCTTCCCAGGTAAAAGTCCGTTGCTAAGGTTGCCAGGGAGGTTGGGAGTGGTGATGGCCTTCTTTGGGGAACTTCCTGGGGAGGGGTCCATTATCCTCAGGATCTGCTGATGGTTTCCTCCCGGGTCTTTTGTTTTCTTGAGTCTCCAAGTCTTAAGAGTCTCCTTCCCAGAGACTGTTAAATCTAAATTTTCATAGCCAAGGGCTATCTTTCCCTATCTAACTGCCCACATCAACACAATGTCAGGTACAAATTCTACCACCTGAGCGGGCTCCGAGCCCGAGCCCTGATTCTGTATTTCCAATACTGCTCAAAATTTGATCTCTCCTCTCCTTTTCATGTCTACTGTGACAGCTTCCCAATAGTGGACTACGTCTCCATTATTCCCTTCCCATGCGACAGACTCAAGCACCTAACACATAAATCCGACCACATTGTTTTCCTACATAAAACCCTTCAAAGCCTCCCCACAGCTTTCAGAGTAATTGTGACCCAAATGACTTCAGAGGTTTCCACAAAGCCCATCTCCTATTTGGTCTCGCTGCTTCCTGTTTCTCCCATTCCCACCTCCCTCCCCCATTATTGGAATCTGAGCCACACTAAATAAACTATGTTCTATCACAGAGCTACAGCTCCCATCTTTGCACCTATTCTCTGCCTGGCAATCCCTTTCCCAGATTCCCCCTGGCCCTTGGCGTCGTTTAGTGGCCCTTGGTGACTTGTGGGCTGGTGGTGAGCTTCGCTGGAGGGGGCCGGAGCGAAGGCGCTCAGGCCGACCTGGGATCCTGGGCAAGGTCGCTTAAGGTGGGGCCGGGGTGACCAACAGAGCCTGGCTTTCGTGACGAGACTCGCCCGCTAGATTTCGCAGTCCTCCCCCTAGGCCCCGCCAAAGGCCTGTTTGCTAAGGTGTCGGGACCGGCCGGTGCGGCCGAGACCTTGGAGTCTCCTGTCTCCCCTGCCCGCGCCCCCATCGCAGGGATCTGAAAAGTGATCCTTGGAGAGCTGGAAGTGGGAAAGATCGCGCTAGGGATGGGAACTGGGAAATCCGGACCTCCAGCCGTCCTGCTGCCCACGCCCTGCCCCGGGGACCCCTGCGTGGCGGTGGGCTTCCGCTCTGTCAGTTAGAGCCCGGCTGCAGGAACCTGATTTCGAATGCTGCCTTGCGGGGCGTGCCGGGGAATTCTGCAGAAGAGAGCAGGGCAAGGGCCTGGTATTCGATTTTGCATAGCCTCGCCCTCCAACTCTGTACTTTCTCTGCGAAGCTAAGTTTATTGAAGGTGTTTAAATACTCTGGGGCTTGAAATCAGATGCTCCCTGCTTGATCGAGGCCAATACGGAGAAGCATTTGTAGAAGTATTTGTTGCTGTCGTGAACTTGTCGAGTTTAGTGCAACGAATTGTACTTATTTGGCCTCAGGTATTTCTTCTGCCTTATCAGGGAATGCAGTTCTGGGGAAAAAAAGAAGAAAAAACAACCAAGTGAAACCCTGCCCTCATGAAGCAAATTGTGTTTGCAGAGACTTAGAATTTATGTTAAAGGTGCTGGAAGTTGGAAAAGAAGGGGGTGCTGCTATGGAAGTGTGTGTTGGGTGGATGGGTGGGGAGGGTGGGGAGGGGAGGAATTAGGTAAATCGTTTCTGCAGAAGCTAAGTTGAAAACGAGTAGGAAAAAGCCCGATGAAATGGGGCCAAGAACATTCTCGTGGTTAGTGTCATTTGAAGCTCTTTTGGGGGATCTGTATTTAACTTAGAAGGAGGGGACAGCACAGCCCGTTGGTTATAAAGCAGCCCTTATGTTAGGTACTTAGCGAGACACTTGGCACTGTTGTCCAAGGATCCAGTTGTTCTGGAGTGAGGAAGGGGAGACAGGAAAATCAGAAATCACGCATACTGTAAAGTGAGTAAGGGCCAGGAGGGAATAGGGAAGTTACATGAGCCACATTTCCATTTGAGGAGGAAATTGGAGGCTGGAAGTCTTGTGGATTTCTTTTGCAGAAAAGAAAAATAAATTTAAAAAATTGTGTTTGTGAGACTCATCTACGTTGTTGTGAACAGCGGAAGTTCAAATGTGTCATATCTTTTTAAGATAAAGTAAAAGCAGAAAATCAAAAGTGCCGCTCCAATTTCCCCTCAGAAGGACTCCAAAATCTATACCACACATAAAATATAGAATAAAAAGAAGGTGGAAGACATGTAAATGTGAGGTCTTCCAGAAATGCTAATTGAATGAAGGATAGAGCATCACGGATGATCAGTAGATGGATTACTGAAGCAATATTAAAGTTCATCATGATTACAAATAATCACTAAATTTTAATTAAATTTTATAGCAATTAAACTACATTTCACATTTGTTGCTATTTATAGGAAGTTCACTTTATGGTCCTAGTCAAATCTTGTTTTTAACTATTGGTTGCTTGGCATTTAACAAAGCTGTATATTCAGTGTAGTGTATTTTTGTCATTAAGGCTTATTGTCAGGACATCCCCTTAATAGATAATTAGAAATGAAAGTGTTTTTTCATTCTTGTTTCATCTGCTTCCCTTGGTTCAAAAAACAAAAAAATGTAAGGGGACTAGAGCAATAGTACATCGGGTAGGGTGTTTGCCTTGCAGGCGGCCAACCCGGGATCGATTCCCAGCATTCCATATGATCCCCCGAGCACCGCCAGGAGTAATTCCTGAGTGCAGAGCCAGGAGTAACCTCTGAGCATAGCCGGGTGTGACCCAAAAAGCCAAAAAAAAAGTAAATCTCTCTTTATCCAGTTTAGTTGACCCTTGTTCTTCTATGGTCATTTCAATTTTCCTACAGCTGTCATGTGGACAGTCTTATGTATAAATGTAAATCTTCCTTGACTATTTGAAAAACTTCATTTCTTTAAGACATAGATTTTCAGGACTGAAGCAATAGTACAGGGTACTCTAGGGAGTTTGCCTTGCAAACGCCAACTTAGGTTCAATTCCCAGCATCCTATACAGTCCTCTGAGCATTGCCAGAAGTAATTCCTGGCTTCAGAGCCAGGAGTAACCCCGATCATAACCAGGTGCACCCCCAAAAACAAAACAAACAAACAAAAAACAACCAGACATAGTTTTTTAAGAACAGGTGGTTTTGTCTTCTAAATATTTGCTGTTTCAGTTTCATTCAGATATTTCTTGATCATAACTGCAATGATAGCTTGCTTTCCTTGTTTTTAATGTCTGTGTTTTTCTCATAGTTCCTTAACAAAATATATCTTCCTTTTCTCAATGAGAATGCAATGTGAATCTATGAGCATGGAAGCTTTAGCCTAAATTTATCTATTTAACTAACAAATCTAGGTCTCAGATGAAATGATATGGTAAGGACTCAAACTTGAACATATGGGGAAAATGTTGCTTAATTCTAAGACAGTGGATATTTACTTTCCCCCTTAGTTTGCAATATGGAAACTGAATTTGTGACCACTGAATGAGTATTACTTACATATGCCTTAAGTGAATACTTACTATTATTACCTTTTTCATATAGAGAACACATCTGCCTATTTATCATCTATCAAGGCTTCTCACCCATACAGCCACCTCATCTTCATTCCAACAGGAAGAAAACAATAATGTGAAGAGGGAGTTTTTGGGAGATAGCTCAAAGGGTTAGTGTGGAAGATTCACAGGCTGGAGCCTTAGGTTTGGTCTGTAGTATCACATGGCACCTCTGGGAGTGATCCCTGAGCATTCCTGAGGAATTAGCTTGCAAGCATTACCAAGTATCTCCCCCCAAACCCCAAAGATAAAGAAAAGAATGAGTATACTTAATGGTACAAAGACATGAACAGATAGTATTATGTGATATCACATACCATAACATCTTCATCTATTTATCTGTTGACAGACACTTAGGCTGTTCTCAAATTTTAACCATTGTAAATAATAAAATGAACATAAGAGGATACATATCTTTATTCTTCTTTGAAGCTTTTTGGCCCACACCTAGCAGGGCTCAGGGGATAGTCCTGGATCTGTGCTCAGAAGTACTCCCAGCAATGCCCAAAGGACAGTTGGTGTTCAGGATGAAACCAGGGTCAACTGCATGAGAGACAAGTGCTTTAACCCCTGTACTTTATCTCTGGCCCTTGCACAAATCTTTTCATTTCTTTTGGGTAAATCACTGTCACTGTCATCTTGTTGCTCATTGATTTGCTTGAGCGGGCACCAGTAACGTTTCCATTGTGAGACTTGTTTTGAGTTTTGAGCATATCAAATATGCCACTGGTAGCTTGGCAGGCTCTGCCGTGAGGGTAAGATACGCTCGGTAGCTTGCCAGGCTCTCCGAGAGGGGCGGAGGAATCAAGCTCTGGTCGGCTGCATGCAAGGCAAATGCCCTACAGCTGTGCTATCATTCCAGCTTTTTTGGGTAAATGCCCAGAAAAATAAATGGGATAAGGATCTAACTTATATATGGAATTTTAAAAAGCTGAACTCACAGAAACAGAAAGCACAATGGTGGTAACCAGGGATTGGGGCATGGCAAATAGTGGGAATTTTGATCATAAGATATGAACTCTCCATTAGAGTTGAAAAAAATTCTGGGAAGAGTATAGTTATCAATACTGTATTATATACTTGCAAGTTACCAAGAGCCTAGGTCTTAAATATTTTCATCATAGAAAGAAATGAAAATTTTGTGGCATAATGTAGGTGTTGGCAGACATTTCGTTGGTAATCATCCTGTAAGGAATAAAAGTATCAAATTAACACTTCACTGTGCTCTTCATAATTATTGCTTTATTTTTTATTCCAAACATAAGGCTTGTGACAATCCAGCATTCAACAAATCTATTTCTCCAATAGCAGTATGCTATGTGTCTGTGTGTCATGTTTCGGTGATTCTCACAATATTTCAAGTGTTTTTACAATTATTAATCATGATGGCAATCTGTAATCAGAGCTCTGTAGAATTTTTTGTGTAAGTGTTTTGGAGTATCATGAGCTCTAGCCTCAGAAGACAGCCTACTCAACTGGTAATGTTGAATACTCTGACTCCTCAGCTATTTTCCCATTTCTTGCCCTCTCTTTGAAACTCCCTAATCTTTTGACATACAGTATTGAAATTAAGCCAATTCATAAACTACAGTGGCCTCTAGATGTGCAAGTGAGATGAAGTCTCACAAACCTTTCATTATGAGTCAAAAGCCAGAACTGATAAACCTTAATGAGAAAGGCATGTCGACAGTCAAGATAGGCTAAAAGTTAGACTTCTTGCACCAAAAGACAAACTCTGACTGCAAAGGAAAACTGATTGAGGAAACTGAAAAGTGCTCCTTCAGTGAACACATGTGAGATTAGAAAGTGAAACGGTCTTATTGTTGACCTGCAGAAAGTATCAACTAATGGCCTTCATAGAATATCAAACCAGCCACAATATTCTCTTTAGTCAAAGTATGATCTACAGTAATATCCTGACTGGTCAATTCTTGAAGACTAAGAGAGGAGAGAAAACTAAAGAAGAGGTTATAAGCTCTTAGAAGATGGTTCATGGGGACTTAGTGAAAGATGTCATCTCTCTCACTTTTAAGTGCAAAGTGAAGCAGTGAGTGGTGATGTAGGAGCCTTAGCGACTTATCCAAAGGATCTAGATTAGATCTATGAAGATGGCTATACTACATTTCCAATGTAAATGGAATGCCACAATATAAGAAGAAGATGCAGCATAGGAATTTCATAGCTAGAAAGAAGTCAGTGTCTGCTTTTAAGGCTGCAAGGCAAAGGCTTACTCTCTTGTCAAGGCCTAATGTAGCTGGAGACTTTTAAGTTTAAGTCAATGCTTGTTTACTGTTCTCAAAGTCCTAAAGAATTATGCTAAATCTATTGTTGTGTTCTAAAAATGGAACAACAAAGGCTGCATGACACACATCTGTTTACAACATGGCTTATTAGCTATTTTAAGCTCACTGTTGAGAACTACTGCCCAGAAAAGAAATTTCCTTTCAAAATAACACTATCCATTGACAATGCATGTGACTAAGCAAGAACTCTTATAGAGATGAGCAAGGCTATAAATATATCTGTGTCTGCTAACATTACCTCTAAACTGCAGCCAATGAATCAAGGAGTCATTCCAACTTTCAAGTCTTCTTTAACTAATGTGTTTTATAAGTTTATAGCCAACACAGATTATGATGTCTCTGATGAATTGTTGATTTATGAGGTGGTCAAATTCAACATTAGTATGAATCTTGAAAGGTATTATTTTCAACTCTCATGGATAACTTTGATGAATTCAAGACATCAGTGGAGAATGTCACTGAAAATGCAGTAGAAATAAGAGAAATTGAAAACTGGAACCTAGCCGGAAACCTCCATAACTCAACCGCCATGATGCTCATGGCCACTATATACATGCTCGGGTTGAGCCTCACCCATGAGTGAATCTGCAGAAAACCTAGGTATGCGGGACTTGTGACTAAAAGCTGTAGGTACAATGGAATCAGGAATGGGTGATCTCCCCCATCTCCCCATTTCTGGCAACTTGGCAGTCACCCCCACAAGCCACCTCTGGCAGGTGCTAGATAATCTCATCAACAACCATGATCCAGAGACTCAATATAAATCTCTTGGAAGAGAACATAAAACAATATGCCACAGTATGCTGCCAGACCCTGTGCCAGGCTGTTTAATTTGGGGCAACCCAGAAGGGAGTGGGTGAGGCTGCCCCAAGGATCCAGCTTCAGCAGCCAAAAACCTCCAGAACTCAACCACCACCATGCTATTGGCTGCTCTCCACATACTCAATGAGCCTCACCCATGAGTGAACCTATTCCTGGACTGTGCGGCCACATTCACGGCCGTGCAACATCTCATATCTCACACCACTAACATTCCAAGAGTAGTGCACCACACTTGAAAGGGTATAAAGTGGAAGACAACCAATCTTAGAGGGAAATATATTTTTACAGATATATAAAGCACACAAGGCTCAACCTTTAAAAACATGTTTAGATTAAAACTAATCTCTTATAGAAGGGTTTAGTGGCTCCTGGGTGAAATAAAACAATCTTTACAAACTTTCCTCTAAGAAAACTTTTTTGGATCATTTTCAGCAGATTATTTATAACAAACAATACAAAATGAATTATTTCAGTTCTGCTTTGTGGACTGGGGTGATAACACAGCAGCATTTGCCTTACACACGGCCGACCCAGGTTTGATTCCTCCATCTCTCTTCTAGAGTCCAGCAAGTTACCGAGAGTATCGCGCTCGCATGGCAGAGCCTGGCAAACCACTCATGGCATATTCGATATGCCAAAAACAGTAACAACAAGTCTCACAATGGAGACGTTACTGGTGCCCACTCAAGCAAAATCAACGAATAATGGGACGACAGTGCTGCGGTGCTACAGTGCTGCTTTGGGCAAAAGGTTGGGGTTCAGGATAGAAACATCAAAATATGGTGGTGGGATTAGTGTTCAAATATTAAATGTAATCAAATATTGTGAACTACTTTCTAAAAACAAAATAAAATTTAAAAAAACTGGAGCCTGAAGATCAGACCAAATTTCTGCAATCTGATGACCAAAGTTTAATGATAAGAAGTTGCTGATTATAGTTGAGCAAAATAAGCAGTCTCTTGAAATAAATTGACAAATAAATAAAGACAAGTGCCTTAACCCTATACTTTGTCTCTGACCCCTGCACATATCTTTTCATTTCCTTTGGGTAAATGTCCAGAAAAATAAATAAATTGACATTATTTTGTATTTGTATCTAGCAAATACACTGCAAACATTGCTGAAATGACATCAAAGGGTTTAATCATCATCATCATCATCCCGATGATCATCAAATTCCTCGAGTGGTCTCAGTGACGTCTCCATTCATTCTAGCCCTGAGATTTTAGCAGCCTCTCTTTACTCATCCTTCCAACAGTGCCACATTAGAGGTTCTTTCAGGGTCAGGGGAATGAGACCATCATTGTTACTGGTTTTGGCATATGAATATACCACGGGGAGTTTGCGAGGATCTCCCATGGGGGCAGGAAATTCTTGGTAGCTTGCCAGGTTCTCCTAGAGGGAGAGCAGGGCTATAAGATGTCTTGCAGCTGCTTGGTTTTATAGTCTCTGGATGTTGGCCATCCTGAGATGGGATTACACAGCGCCGGAGTAGTCCCTGGGTGTGACCACCTAGCTACTGGAAAATGGGAAAATGTGGAAGAGGCCCAGTCCTGATCCGAGCAGGCTTGGAGGTCTCAGCCCCAGGTCCCACACACCTGGGTTCCTCTGCCAGTTCCTTCATGCGTGAGGCTCGTCCAAACGGGTGGAGAGGGACCTTGAGTATGGCTGTGGCTGGATTCCAGAAATTTTCTGCTGCAGGAGCTCTGCTCGGGGATGGGAGGGAAACTGAATCCCACCCCCTCTGAGGGGCCCCAGGGAAGACAGCCATGCAAGGGGGCAAGAGACTCTCTGCGTCTCTTCCAGGGGCTTGGTTTTATAGTCTCTGAATGTTGGCCATTGTTGGGATTACACAGCGCTGGGGGCAGTCCCTTTTATAGGTAACAAACTATAATTCCTCAACCTTTGATGTCATGTAGGGAAAATTCTTCATACATTTAGTTGATCAAAGAATGGCAATATTTTTCATGTTGGCTCCAATTTTGAAATAAGTTTATGAGTAAAATGCTATCAAGTAGCATGACATTCTGCGGAGCCATGTTTTGTGAAAGAAAGAGTTGATCAACAAGCAAATTTTATTATTGTCTTATTTTGAAAAGAATGTCACAGCATTCCAACTCTCAGCAATCTCTACACTTATTTTACATTAAAACCTTCCATCAGCAAAAGATTACTCCTTGCTGGAGCTCAGAGGATTGTCAGCAATTTTAGAAAGAAAATAATTCTTAATTAAGATACGTAAAATGCTAGATATAATGTTATTGCATACTTAATAGACTACAACGTAGTATAAATCTAGCTTTTATCTGCATTGGTAAACCAAAAGAGTGTGTGTGCTGCTTTGTTTTATTGCAGTGCTCTAGAGAATGTTGCAACCACCTCACAGGTGTTGTTATAATGCAGTTATACATGTCAGTGATATCCCAAGTTTTTAAAAATTAAATATCTGAGCACTGCCAAGAGTGATTCCTGAACACAGAGCCAGTGGTAAACCCTAAGCACTGCCAGATATGGCCCCAACACAACAAAAGAAAATACATATTTATTGACCTGAAATAATAATAAAATTTTTCTTTTTTTCTCTTTAACTTGGTGCACAAATAATTGGAAATTTCAAACATTGGAAAGCCCAGTTTGTTCTGATATTGGCCTTAACTGGGATTAAATAGCATTTTCCTTTGATCATTTAATTCTTGTATCAGCAGACCCTGCTTGGGTGAAGCTAGGCCAATTTGCGTCAGGATAAGGATAGCCAGAGTCTCCCATTGCATGCATTTCCTGAAGCTGCCCTGATTGATCAAGTTCAAAGCTTACTGCGATATAACTGCTCTAACCCACTAAGGTCAAAACCACACATGACAAAAAAAAGCATCGAAATTTTATGCCTCTTGCTCAGGTTACACCTATAATTATACCAGAATTATAATTATTTTCTTCCCCAATTCCAGGTCAAAATTTCCAGCCAAAGATCCAAGATGTCAGGATATAAGGTGGTCAATGAGGGCTGGAGCGATAGCACAGCGGTTAGGGGCGTTTGCCTTGCACGCAGCTGACTGGGTTTGATTCCCAGCATCCCATATGGTCCCCCGAGCACCACCAGGAGTAATTCCTGAATACAAAGCCAGGAGTAACCCCTAAGCATCTCCAGGTGTGACCCAAAAAGCAAAAAAAAAAGGTGGTCAATGAATAGAGTCCTTAGCCTTTACCAAGTAAGACTAGCAGGAGGGTCAGGGGAATCCAAAGGAGAGGCTGTAACTGTGGTTCAAAGCATAAATATGCACATCCAATCCTGCACACTTCAAATTCACGAGAGCAACTATCAAGTGTGTGATACCTGGTGCTCCAACCAAATGTGTATAAGCACAACTAGTGTGTTCTATGCCCAGTTATCATATCTAAAAAACAATGTGAGCATGGCAATCAAGTATGTGCAATCTCAGATAATTTTAATAATAACAAAAAGAGTGAAAATTAAAATAATTTTTAAATAAAAAGATATTGAAATGCATTTTAATGTATTTGGAGCGATAGCACAGCAGTAGGGCGTTTGCCTTGCATGTAGCTGACCCAGGTTCGATTCCTCCGCCCCTCTCGTAGAGCCCCGCAAGCTACCAAGAGTATCTCGCCTGCATGGCAGAGCCTGGCAAGGTACTCATTGCGTATTCAGTATGCCAAAAACAGTAACAACAAGTCTTACATGGAGATGTTACTGGTACCCACTCGAGCAAATTGATGAGCAACGGGATGACAGTGATACAGATACAGTGATATTGTAGTTTAGGCAACGTGGTTACAATAGTGTTAATACTTATAGTATTAATGTATAAGGTTAGTGTACTCCACCAGCACCAAAATTCCTAGGACCCTCCACCATTGTTCTACTTCACTTCTAGTCTATCTCTCATCCCCTCTCTTCCCACACTGCTTGGCAATCTGAGTGTTATAACTAATGCCAAGAATTTGTCATCATTAAATCCTGTCTATTTCTTTGGTTTCTCTGTATATCACAGATGAGTGAGATCATCTGGTATTTGTCCCCCGCTCCCCCAACTTACTTCACTTAACATGATGCCCTCTGGTTCTACTTATGTTTCAGCAAAATGCAGGATTTCATCTCTCTTAAAGCTGATTAGTATTTCACTGTGTATATATATACCACATCTTCTTTATTCACTCAATTTTCATTGGACATTTGGATTGTCTTCACATCCTGGCTGCATATCCAGTTTTAATTATACTAAGCTCTACAAAGAACTTAGGTCTGCACATATCTTTTGAAGTTAATGTTTTTGTGTTTGAGGGATAGATGGCAAAAAGTGGAATTTTTAAGTAATTTGGAAGTTTGGTTCTGTTTTATGAGAAGTCTCTACACTCCAGGCTGAATCAGACTGTATTCACTCCAAAAGTGAGTAGGGCTTTCTTTTTCACATTTTTATAGTAGTGCACATTTTTATTATTGGAAAGGCCAAATTGTAAGAGCAGCAGACAGATTTAGCCTTAATGGGCAATAAGTAATGGGCAATGAGTAAGTTCAAATATGTTCAATCCAAGAACACACAATTCTAAAGGTCCTGAGACAGTAAACTTCTAGAAGAAAATATAGGGAGAAAATTCTTTGAGAGTGATCTTGAAATGGACTTTGTCCTTTAACACCAAAATCACAGTCAAAGATGATGCCAAAATGACAAAATAAATATGTGATTGTGTCACAATGAAACATCTACATAGAAAAGGCAATAATAAATAAAATAAAAAGACAACCTATAGAATGGAAGAAAATGTTTTCAAAGGCATATATGTGGTAGGGGGAAGTTAATATGAAAAAACACATAAGGAACTGTCATAACCCAATATCAAAATCTAAAAAGAAACAATTTTAAATGGGCAAAGAACCAGAAGAGGTATTTTTCTAAATACATACAAGTGACCAACACGTTTATGGAAAGATTCTCAATTTCACTATCAGAAAATGCACATTAAAACCACAGAAAGATACAAACTCCTCTATTAAAATGACTGTCACCAAAAAGATGAAAGGTTACCAAGATGTTGAAAAAATAAGTTATATATACCGATAGTGAGAATGTAAATTGGTCAATCCACTACAGTGAACAGAATACATGCCCCTCAAAATGAAGAAGACAACTGCCATATGACTCAGCAATCTCAGTTCTGGTATTTACTCAATGAAAATGGACCCTATGTCTTGAAATTATATCTTCACTTTCGTGTTCATAGAGGCATTATGCACACTAGTCAAGACACAGAAACAATTAAATGTCTGTTGGCTGAATGAATAAAGAAAATGTGTTGTATATAAACAGTGGAAAAATACTCAACCATATACTGAAGGAAATTCTGACATCTAAGACAATAAAAATAAACCTGGAGGACATTATGCTAAGTGAAATTAGCAGACAGAGAAAGACCAATACTGCATGGTGTCATGTATGTGTGGAAATATATAAAGAATAAAAGCTTCATTCATAGCAATAGAGTGTAAATTCTGAGACTGGAGTGTCCAAAAATAAGGGAAATTTAAAAAAATTAAATGGTGGTTCCTAACGATTGGGGAGACAGGATACGAGAGTTGTTTACTTGGTACAAAGTTTCAATTGTGAAGACTAAAAATCTAAATTTAAAATCCTATATTGACTATTTAATTGTGGATAGAGAGAAAGCAATATAAATGCTGAAAAGATTTACTCATAAAATTAACTATACATGCATAGTATAACCACAGAAAGATTAAATTTATACTTATGATTCTTAGTCTACAAATTTTGAGGGACAATATCTGTGTTGTGCTTGCAATCAAATTAAATCTAAATTCACCTCCTTCAGTTACTATAAATTTAAGTTCAGTCAATATTTTGATTCCCTGAAAACTTGCCCCTTTCATGGCTGCTCCCAATATAGCATTGTATGAGGTTTCCAAAAAGACAGTTTTAAAAATCATTCTATGTATTGGTTCACATGCTTAAGTGCCCATAATCCAGCCAGCATGGCCTCCTGGTTGGCATTGCTTCACTGACTCTAGCACTTAAGATGCATGAAATTTAATGAAAGTTGTAGCCAGGCACAGCGATAAGCCTCCTTATTTGTGCCAGTTAGTCATTTTCTTTCAAGAGAAGCAAGAATGCAGTTAACAAGTCCTACCACTCAGACAACTTATTGACCTCAATTTCCATCCTGCAACCAACCTTTTTTTTTGCTACTTTGAAAATATAATCTTTCTTTCCTCTCTCAAGAAAAATAGCTAAGGGAGCATAAAAAAATACGGACCTTTCTTAAAATTGAAAGGGAATTAAAAAAATAGTAAAAAGAATAAAGTAATTACTCAATAGTTTTAACCAGAATTATTTCTATAAATGTGTTTGTTTCCATACAGTATGATTACTTTGTGTGCTTTCAACCTGAATAAAAGTAATTCATATGTAATTAAAAAAGAGAATGGATATTTTTCTAGAAAATATAGGTTCTTAGACTATGCATTAAAAAATAGTGGCTCTGAACATCTAAAATAAGTGCAGCATCCAGTGTGCTTTCCAGAAGATAAATCAATGTCAAATGATATCTCTTCCTAAAACTAAAGCAACTGTGATTAATTTCTTGTTTCTGATATTGTCTCAACCCCATCAAATTTTTTTCCATATTAGGACATTCATAGAGCAAATTACATACTTGTTTCTGTGGCATGAAATGACTGACACACTCAGCTTGGAAATAAGTAAAACCTCACTATCCCCAAAGGGACCTGTAAATGTATTATCTTCATTGCTACCTACCATTACACTCACCTCAGTCATTCTACAGTTAGCGTCACTGGTGATGGGAGGGGCTGAATTAAATAAGATGAAACAAAATGGGAGATGAAACATCTAGCAGAGAATCATGCACTTGTGTGTAGCATAGT
Source organism: Sorex araneus (assembly GCF_027595985.1). NCBI lineage: Eukaryota > Metazoa > Chordata > Mammalia > Eulipotyphla > Soricidae > Sorex > Sorex araneus. The sequence goes on from NC_073313.1 coordinate 36,092,436, forward strand.
TGGTTTTATCATCCTGATGACGGCTCTATTTTGTCATCTCCCAGTGTAATTTTTGCATCATTCAGTCCAAGTTAAGATTTCTCAATAGTGATACAGAAAAAAAAATGGCTAGAAGTTAGAAAAAAATTAGTTCTGTTTTGAAGGATTTTTGCTTTTGTTTTGTTCTGTTTTACATTCATACCAAAACACTGACACTAAATTGAAGGATATGGGAGAAGGCTGGGCTGGGGGATGGGAGGGAATTAGACCCTGGAGGTTGAGGTTAAGGTAACTTTCACAGTAGGGAAACTGTGAATTCTGCTGTGAAGTCTTATGTTTCAACAGAAGCAGTGGGTGTTGGAATTCCTTTTCAGTCTCTCCACAAATACAGATGACATTCCAGCTGCTCTCCAGTTTCACAGAGAGTCATGCAAAATGCCATTAAGAGTGCCTAGGAAAAGTACTCCTGTGTTATTTTCCTTCTGTATGCCTCACATGAATTTCAATCTACCTGGATGTTAATTTTAGGGAAATGCTAAATGTGGACAAGAATCTTAATATAAATCTACAGACTAACTTGACTGATACGTTCATCAGATCTAAGTGTTATGCAAACTACTTCCTTCTCAGCTTACCCAGTTACTATTGGAAAAGATTCAACTATCTCAAGGGAAATACCCACGTTGTGATATTTCTCATCATGAATAACTACTGTATGCTTAAAGCAGTCATTGTTTTTCAATTGTATGATCACCAAATTAGTACTGTTAAATCTGTGCTTTTTTTCTTCATCTAAAACCCACCCATGTTGAATCTGATATTTCAATGCAGTAAAACTGAAGTTCTTTAAAGAAACAAACTAAAAGAAAACAACCACAAATAAAAAGAAAACTCCAATGTGTCATACCGGAAACCGCCTTTGTTTCTTCCTTGCAGACAAAATAGGTCTTTTGTAAATTAATCATTTCCTAGATGCTTCACCACTGTATCTCTCCTGCAAAATTCGTTGCTGTCACCTGAAATTTCCCCCACGTAGTCAGTGATAGATTAGGCAGATTGTTGTTTCAATCACTGAGAGAAATATGTAAAATCAATTCTGTGCTAAAATGGATCTTTCAAGAAATATTTTTCTACTCGAATTGCAGTAAAAAGAGAAAGCAAGACAACCCTGGTTAAGTTAAAAAAAAGAAGCTGTAGTAATTTTAGTATGAAGGAAAGGAAAGGCCATCAACACACAGACTTCACAGAATATTAAATCATTTATGTTACTTAATCCAGGATGGAGAGCAGCAGGAAATTAGACTTTAGGGAAGTTTTCCGTGACTACTACTGGTCAGGTGTTTAGGGAAACTACCTTATAATTCTCAAAAATTATATAATGTTCTATATCTGCTGCAACAACACAGTGACATGATGCCTTTCAATGGGGTGAAGTATACATACAAGTCAACCATTAGCATCTCTTGCATATACAATTCTACTAATATTTAAAATTATTTTGACAGCGTTTTTAGTTCTAATAAATGATAAAAGTAATAATGAAGCTCCAAATCCAGAATATAAAAATAATTTAAGCAAGGCAAAAGATGACTCTGAGGCTAAATATTGAACTATGTGATTAGAGCAGTCATATAGCCTATCACTATTATAAAATTATATCTTGTTTAGAATTTTAAGTTTAGGAGAAAGAAAAATAAGAAACATGAAAAATGCATCTCAAAAAACTACAAGTCTATTGCGTTTTATCTTGAACTTGTTAGCTTTGATGTAGTACAGAAAGAAAAATAACCTCAACTTTGCCCCACAAGATTTGCTTTGCATGTTTGAGTTCTTGAGTTTAATTTCCGGTACTACATAGACCTCCAAAACACTGGGCATGGAGCAGCAACCAACCGCTGCTACACTGGGTGTAACCCATCCCCGCAAAAGAAAATTCACGACACGGCTTGGAAGCTGACGTCACATGCTGGGGGAGAGGGCAGCTCAGATAGAGAAGGGAACACTAAAGTATAATGGAGGATCCACTCAGAATGGGAGAGGCGGGTTGAAAGCAGACTATAGGTTGAGCACGATAGCCACCCAGTATCTTTATTGCAAACCATAACACCCAAAAGAAGAGAGAACAATAAGGAATTCCCTGTCACAGGGGTGGGGGGGTGACAGCATGAGGGGGAGGGACCCTGGGGCCATCAGTGGAGGAGGAGAATGCACTGGTGGAGGACTGGTGGAGGGATGGGTACTCGAGTATTGTATAACTGTAACACAGGCATGAAACTCTGTAACTGTACCCTCACGGTGACTCATTAATAAAATAAATAAATAGATTTTTTAAAAAAGAAAATTCACAACAGATTATACAAAAGAGACTCTGTAGGCCGAGGGGAGACTGGTGAGATATAGTTTAAAAGCTTTATGATATGGACACCTCACAAAGAATGCTCTATCCAGCTTATCATTAGGATTTGAAGGACTAATACAAAGCTTCATGGACAAGCAACAGTTTGCGAAGTTAATAGTCTCAAGAATAATTTTGAAAGGAACATTAGAGAAACTTTTTTCAGAGATAAGACAAATTTAATATCTTTAACTTCTATAGAACAATGGCAATTACTGTCTCAGTAATGTCACTACACATAAATACTATGACTGTGCCAATCAAGAAATCTAGAGTGGGAGGGAACCGGAAAGACAGGATAGCAGGTAAAGAGCTTACCTTACCTTCAAACCCTGACACTCTGTGTGCTCCCTGAGCCTCAATAGGAATAATCTCTGAGCACAGAGCTACTAATAAACCCTGAGCATCACTGGCTGTGCCCCCTGCCCCCAAACAGAACAATCAAAAAAAAAAAAAACAAACAAATTAGAAACTGGTACAGAGTGGAAGGATGGATTTTAAAAAAAACAACTGAAAGAACAATCTGCTGCCTATAAGAGATACATCACTGTCACTGTATCACTGTCATCCCGTTGCTCATCAATTTGCTCTAGCGGGCACTAGTAACGTCTCCATTGTGAGACTTGTTGCTACTGTTTTTGGCATATGAATACGCCACGGGTAGCTTGCTAGGCTCTGCCATGTGGGCGAGATATGCTCAGTAGCTTGCCGGGCTCTCCGAGAGGGGTGGAGGAATTAAACCCAGGTCGACCGAGTGCAACCGAGTCCTACCTGCTGTGCTATTGCTCCAGTCCATTTATTGACCATTAAGGTTAAATCTCTCTGCTGATACAAATAAACAGTCAATGGTAAGTACAGACTCACAATGACTGGAAAACACACTTATAGAGCAACAACTCCTTTTGATATGAGGGTGGCGGCCATAATTACATAGACTTCCAAAATCAAAAAGGCTATAAGGGGCAGGGATGGTCACTTCTTAATGATCAATGGATCACTACATCATAAAGAACCTTTGGCACTATGTAAGCTCTTTCACCGGCTGTGATCCAGAGACTCAGAGATAAATCTCACAAAACATCTACAAGTGGCAGAATTTTCCCAGATCCCTTGCATGTGGCTGACCTGGGTTCGAATCCCAGCATAACATATGGTCCTCTGAGCACCATCAGGGGTGATTCCTGAGTGCAGAGCCAGGAGTAACCCCTCTGCATTGCAGTGTGACCCATAAAGCAAAAAAAAAGACTGAGTCATCCTGGGGGCAACCTGGAGTGGTGCCCCCCCAACACCACCCAAATCTAGGCCAGCAGCTGAAAATCTCTACACTCCACAATCGTTGTCATGCTCCTGGTCTGACCCCACTGCGAGAACAAGCCTCATCCAGAAATTAACTTTTTGAAACACCCAGGTGTTAGATTTTGTGACTGAAATCTCCAGTGTTCAAGGAGTCAGGGGTGGGCTATTTCCCTCTCATTTCCCTCTACTTCAGAAGCTCAGTAGTCACACCCATGAACCACGTTAGGGGCCATGTGAGCTCTTTCACCAGCCATGATCCAAAGACTGAGAAATAAATCTCGAAAGAGTACTACACGTGGCAGAATTTCTCCCAGATCCTGAACAAGGCTGTAATACCGGGGCAACTCAGAGCAAAGTGGTTGAACCCCCATGCCCGCTTGAACAAGATCATTTGAGAGTAAAGGAGTAATATCTTTAAAATGCATATCACTCTGAAAATAACATAACAACTTTCATGCTCAGGTAAAAAGATTTTTTTTCTTTATGCCATACTAAATGGTTTTTTTAAAAAAAATTCCTTACTTTGCCCTGACCTTTATCATACTAAAATTAAGAATAGCACTATTAGAATGTTTTTGGCTTTGTTTTGTTTTGTTTTGTTTGGGGGACGGACCCAGCAATGCTCAGGGTTTATTTCTGACTCTGCACTCAGGAAATTTTTTTTGGCTTTCTGGGTCACACCCAATAATTCTTAGCAGTTACTCCTGGCAGTGCTCGGGGGACCCTATGGGATACCAGGGTTCAACAACTGCAAGCAAGGAAAGTGCCCTACGCACTTTAGTATCTCCTCAGCCCCCGTGTTATTCTTTCACATTGCAAATATTTCTTGGTTGTTATTTTTATTAGGTGTCATCCCTACTCATAGTATCCAATCAGGTAAGACATTGAACTAGGTTCCTCAGTTAGTTATAACAAGTGTTTCTTTTTTATAGCAAAGTTTCAGTTTCTACATTATCTGTCCCAAAACCAAAATAATTGAGTATCTCCTGCTGATCTCTGAACCAGTGAAGCTACCCTCTTTAGAGCTGTGTCAAAACGTCAAAACCTTTGGATTCCATCTTAGACACAGTCTTTTGATTCTTCTTTTTTTTTTTTTGGTTTTTGGGTCAGACCTGGCGATGCACAGGGGTTACTCCTAGCTCATGCACTCAGGAATTACTCCTGGCAGTGATCGGGGGACCATATGGAATGCTGGGAATCGAACCCAGGTCGGCCGCATGCAAGGCAAATGCCCTACCCGCTGTGCTATTGCTCCAGCCCGGAGTCTTTGGATTCTTGATCCATGTTTTAATCCTTTGTTCGTGGTTGCAAGTATTTCATTTACTCTAGTAAAAACTTGTTTTTCTATTTGCTTGTATCCAAACCTCCTTCAAACAACACTGTCAAGTCATTTTTGAGTGCTTAACATATTTATGACCTGTTTCTTCTCAGGAAGATTTCTGTTCTTCGACTAGCAACTGAAGTACTAAATATAAATTCACTTAGATGGTCTCTTAAACTCTTCTACAGGATTTTGAGGCTTGACATCTATGACTCTCTAGTTCCCTGTGCTTCTGCATTCCTTCTTCTCTGACACAATTTCCAACAAGGATGATTTTTAAGTTCTCTTGAGCCTCTGATAAACTTTTCCATCCACTCATTTCTGGAATCCCACTATTGCCTTTCTTTTCCAGTATAAAGGTTTCATTTCCTTTACAGAATTTCAATTCTGAATACTTTAGCTGAAACCACCACTCCCATAAAATAGTATTGCTCCAGTACTTAACAGAAGTACACAGGATGTGTAAGCTATAATAGTCATTTACATATGGATACAGATGGGTGTTTAATATAATACATGTGGAAGGTGCTAATTATGATGGAATGGGGAGCTGAATAACAAATTAAGAAAGTGAGTAGTCGAATCTCAACAAGAAATAAATTTCACGAATGGGATTTAATATTAACCATAACTATTTTTCCAAGATGTAAATAAGCCACATAAAAGAGTCATTACTTAACCTCTATGGAATCAGTAGGAGAGGGAATAACTTCTATATTTGTGTTCTCTGAAACTATACAGAATATTTCTGAGCCAAGTAAGAGGTACCAGATAAAGCTTTGAGGGCAAAATATTTCCACCATGGTATTTTTATAGACAATACTATGTGGAGACACTTAAACCTCGGCATCCTCGATCTCAGCCTTGTCTCAATGTAGATGCTGTTTTGAAAGGGGATCACCCACACATGGTGCATGTCTTAAGATATTGATTTTGGAGCTTATAAGTGCCAGTGCTTTCACTTTAAATTGGAAAATTACTAAAGTTCTATAAACTTTGTGTGATGTACCCATTTCATGTTTCCTCTAAAATGTCGAACAGTGTACATTTTGCTAAGCAAGGTTTTGAGCCCAGGACTTGCCTTTTGCAGGGGTTGGGCTACATCTTTAAGTTTTATAGCAAAGTTTCAGTTTCTACATTATCTGTCCCAAAACCAAAATAATTGAGTATCTCCTACTGATCTCTGAACCAGTGAAGCAACCCTCTTTAGAGCTGTGTCAAAACCTATGGATTCCATCTTAGACACAGTCTTTTGATTCTTTTTTTTTTTTTTTTTTTGGTTTTTGGGTCAGACCCAGCAAAGCACAGGGGTTACCCCTAGCTCATGCACTCAGGAATTACTCCTGGCAGTAATTAGGTGATACTAGGATTAAACCTGAGCCAGCCACATGCAAGGCAAGTGTCTCATCTGCTGTACTTTGCAGCTCTGGCTACATTGCTAAGATAGATAGACAGACAGACAAACAGATAGATTAGGTAGTTATTTATAGATAGATATGAGAAGTTGCACTAAAAAATTGAATCGAGCATGATCAGAATGATGGGAAAATCCAGAGACTCAAAATATATTTGGGAATAATGCTTTTAATAAGAATCTAGAATACAACACAAAAGTTTTATAGCACAATAACAAAAAAGATAACCAAATTGCAAAACACACAAAGGATTGAAAAATATTGCTCCAAAGAAGTATTCATACAAATATTAATGAGTATTTAAAAAGTCATTAAGCATAGAAGCCAACCAATCTTGACTAACAAAAAAATGGACACAGAACACTTAACTTGCAACAACAGCTCAGTAAATCCTCAGATAAGGACCTGATGTCCCCACATTGAGATACACCAATTTTCACAAACTTCCTTTTACATAAATATTTTTGATTATTCCACAGCCATTTAGGGGTGAAAAGTAATATATAGCACTATAGCACTGTCCTCCCATTGTTCACCGATTTGCTCAAGCGGGCACCAGTAATGTCTCCATTGTAAGACTTGTTATTGCTTTTGGCATATCAGATATGCCACGGGTAGCCTGCCAGGCTCTGCCATGAGGGTGATACTCTCAGTAGCTTGCCGGACTCTCCTACAGGGACAGAGGAATCGAACCCGGGTCGGCCACATGCAGGGCAAACACCCTACCTGCTGTGCTATCGTTCCATCTGAAAAATAATATAAAGTAAATTATTGTCAGCCTGCGATGGGAGCAGGCTTGAGGGGTGATTGGAAAAATGGAAATAATAGTGGAGAGAAGGTGACTGTGGTGGTGGGATTGGTGTTGAAATGTTGAATTCTTGCAACAAATCACCAGGAACAATTTGGTAAACCACAGTGGTTAAATAAAGAGGGGAAAAATATAAAAAATTAAAATCCTTTAGGGGAATAAAAATAAAAAATCACAATCACAATGTATATTATTCTACATCCATTAAAATGGCTATGAACTTTTATTTCTTTTAGGGTTATACCCAAATATGTTCAACATTTCTGGGTATGTACTCCTTATCCAGATTGAAAGTAGATATTGAAAAAAATTGTATATGAATGCATATAGAAACATTTTAAAACAAAACAGTAGCCACAAGATAAGTATAGTCCCAATGCTCTCAAAAGATGAATTGATAAATAAATTGTGGTATAGCCATATAACAAAATATTATTTGGCTATAAAAAGAAATAGAATAGTGGCACATTCTATAATGTAGACAGAGGTTGAGAACTTTTGTTAATTTAAATAATTAATATGCAAAGTATACATATTTTCTCATTGAATTGATGCAAAATACCCAGAATAAATTAATAGAGAATAGACTGTTCTCAAGCCCAGAGGAAAAGGACAAAGATCCACTGAATGGTTGGTATAGTGTTTTCTTGAATATTTATGAATATTTATGGAATAAGATGTTTGTGATAGTTGCAAGCATGGAGAATTTACAAAATGTCACTGAATTCTCTACTTTCAAATGATTGCAATAGTAAATCTTATTTTATATATTTTATTACATTTAGAAGAAAGACATTCATATGCAACCATGTGAAAAGTGACTTATCTTTCAGAATAAGTTCTAGAAATAAGTATGTAGCATGATGGCCCACAGATGCCTGTGTGTTAATTTTAGCATATTTCTACAGTTTATTTGAGATAATGATAGTGTCATAGCAGATTAGTCCTCAAATCTCAACAAGTTAAGGCAGTTGAATTTCACATGTTGCTCATGTGGAATTCAGAATGTGTTTTTCTATTCCAAGCAAGTGTCAGTATTATTCAGGGTCCTTCAAGATGCATCTCTGCCATCTTTAACTCCATGATTTATATTATATTGTAAAAGGATGAGCAGAAAACATGGAAACACAAAGAAGTTTCCATAAGTTTGGTCTAAAAGTTTTGCAGAGTTAGAACTACCTTTCATTGGTCAAAATCCAGTCATCACATGGTCATATCTAACTGCTAGAGAGACTTAGAAATATATTCTAGTCTTCTCTTTTTCGTGTTCTTTTTAATCCAGGAAGAAGAAAGAATATGATTGGGGAAAATCTAGCTCATCTTCGTAAATATTTAAGATTATATTGATTGACTCTACCTCTGGGAAATAAGTCTGGAAGAGAAGGGAAAATTTTACTTTTTATCCTATAACTTTCAGTTTATTTTGAATTATGAACATGGTTGTGATATTTCCCCTCCCATGACATTTATATGTTACAGTCCTAGCCTCTGTTACTTCAGAATATGACTGTATTTGAAGTTAGACCCTACAAAAAAGTGATCAAAGCGAAATAAAACTGTTACGGTAGATTCTAATATAATCTGATTACTGTCTCTATATAAAGAAGATATTTTGTTACATTAAGATAGTCACCTCAGGGGTCCAAATGTTAGTATAAAGGGTAAGATATTTGCCTTGTACATGTTCAATCCGAGTTTGATCCCCGGCATCCCATATGGCTCCCTGAGCACTACCAGTGCAGAACCAGGAGTAACCCCTGAGCATCACCGGGTGTGGCCCCCAAAAGCCAAAAATAAAAATTTAAAATTTTATAAAAAAGATAATCTCTATTTTTAGAGTGAGGGAAAAAAAGAAACAACAAACCATCTTCTAAATATCAAAATTTCTTCCTTTTCTGATAACTGCCTGAAATATTCTTTAAATGTTTTATTATAAAAAGGTCTATGAGCCACAATATAAAGAGCCCAAAACTAGTACACTTTCTAGGAACAATTAAGTATCAAATGAACTAGAAAATTGATTGGCTTACTTAGATCATGACAATGTTCTTATACCAAATCACTATCTTCAAAGTCTACAAAGATGGAAAACTCAAATCTTTTCACTTTGATTTTTAAGTAAAATATACATCACTGTATCACTGTGTCACTGTCGTCCCGTTGCTCATTGATTTGCTTGAGTGGGCGTCAGCAACATCTCCATCCGTCCCTGTTGCATTCAGGGTCAGAGGAATGAGGCCCATTATTGTTACATTTTTGGCATACCAAATATGCCATGGGTATCTTTCCAGGCTCTGCCATGTGAAATTCTTCAGAAAATAAAACCATAAAATATAAATTATAAATATTTGTGGAATCATGACTTTTGTTTTATAATTTTATTGCAAATACTGAATTTTATCAGAAGTTAAAATTATTGTGTCCTCCGCTTACCCTTGTTGGTGAGGCAGGAAGAGAAAATGTGACAGTCAACAAATATTTATTAAGTAATAACTACAATTAACAATCCCAAGAAGCATCTATATGTTGTCCACAAGTAATGTAAGCAGTTACACAAATGCAACAAATTTAAAATTGATGCAAGACTAACCACATTGTGCCTAAATTGGCAACTGCTAACCAACTTCCTGGAATGTGGAAATAACCAAGGTATTGTTTCAAGAATTTATTTCTACATTTCCATGATTATGAATTGCCTAGCTTCTCAAGTGCTATATTGCCAATTCTACATCTAATATAATTCCGTATCAGAAGGAACATGCTGATTATATAGAATTCGCAACCCATAATACATCACTAATCATCAGGGAGATGCAAATCAAAACAATGAGATATCATCTTATACCACAGAGACTGGCACATATCCAAAAGAACAAGAGCATCCAGTGCTTGCAGAGATGTAGGGAGAAAGGGACTCTCCTTCATTGTTGGTGGGCATGCCAGCTCATCAAGCCTTTTTGGAAAACAGTATGGACCTTCCTCAAAAAACTAAAAATTAATCTCACATTTGACCCAGCAGCACCATTTCTGGGAATATACCCTGGAAGCCCCAAAACACACAGCAGAAATGTCATCTTCACTTGGATATTATGAGACTAATATAGGGAGAATAAGGGTCAGAACTACTGATCAATGGTTGGAAGCTTATCACAAGAGTGGCATGGAGGGGGAGTTGTGAAGGGCAGTTAGGATAGAGGAGGAACCATATGACAATAATAGTTGGAAATGATAATTTTGAACAGAAACTGAGTATTGAAAGTAGGTAGTTATCTCTGAAAATCTTTCATTATCTGTATTGCAAATCATAAGACCCAGGAAAAAGAGAAAGAGGAGGAGGAGGAGGAGGAGGAGGAGGAGGAAGAGGAGAGGGAAGAGGTACAGGAGGAGAAAGGGGGAGGGGGGAGGGCTGAAGAGGAAGGAGGAAGGAGGAGGAAGATGAAGAAAAGTACCTGCCATAGTGTCAGGTGGGGGGCAGAGGGTAGGAAGGAAACTGGGGCCATTGGTGGTGGGAAAAGTACACTGGTGAAGGGGTGGGTGTTGAAACATTTTATGACTGAAATTCAATCATGAACGACATAGTGAATATGCATATCATTGTGATTCAGTTAAAATAACTGTCACTGTCACTGTCATCCTGTTGTTCATCGATTTTTTTGTAAAAATATCACAAGGGTGGCACGTGCGGGAGGGAGAGACACAATGATGCGTCGTGTTGTTCTGCTGTCCGCGGGCACTCGGGGCAGTTCTCTCTCGCACACGCCACTTGCGTTTGGTGTTCTTGAGCCGCTGTGTAAGGACCGGATCAGGACGGCTCCTTCTTGTGCTCTGCTTCTGTGTGTGCTGCTGTGCTCTCTTCTGTCTGTCTCTCTGTCTCTGTCTCTGTCTCTGTCTCTGTCTCTGTCTCTGTCTCTGTAGTCTCTCCTCTGGTCTCTTCCAACCTCTCTCTGTCTCTGCTCCTGTGTCTTCCTCTGTCTTTGTTGTCTCCTTCGTGTCTGTGTCTTCCCGTGTGTCTTCTGTGTCTTCTCTTGTGTCGTCTTCTTCTGTCTCTCCTGTCTTCTACTGTCACCCGTCAGTGCCCCACAGTCTTAGTTTATATAGCAAATTATATAGGGTGGTGACACAAAGGTGGGTTTAACATTAACAAATCAACAAAGAAGAGTAAGACCATTTCTTGAAGAGATTAACAATATTTCATCAAAGGAAATCTAATCTAAGAAGATCTACTCAAGGGTGGGGTCCAAAAAAGGGTGCGTTAAGGTGTAAGCTAGTAATCTGCTTAAATACCTATAGTAAATTTACTTCTAATATTTCTAGCAATGTCATTCTGTATGAGCACAGTAAGAGATATATCAGACTTAAAGTTTGGTTCTTCTTGAGGACATCTCACTATATATTCCAGACCACAGTCCTCAGGCCAGGTTAGTCTTCCTAAACCCAGCAGAGTCCTAGTCTCGTCATTCCTTTTGGATCATGACAGCATTTGTCTATGACCATGCTCTCAACTTACAGTTGAGTATTGTAGCGCTTTGGCCTGGCCCATTTCGATGCCAGGGTAGCTCACAGCTTGCCCTGGGTCCATTCCATCCCTCTTCAGGACCCTGCTTTTGGGGTGTTAGAAACTAAGGGCAACTGAGTTGAGAAAGCAGATGCCAGGTAGTAAATATTATTGGGGTCAATCAGCTCCCAAGTTACAAAGCATAATATTAACTGTCTTCCTGTGTCCATACAGAAAGGACATTGCTTTAAAGTGAACTAAGTTTCCTGCAACAAGGCTTAAAGGACAAACCCCATGTTATCCTACAGAGTGGGTACCAGTAATGTCTCCATTTTGAGATTTGATGTTACTGTTTTTGGCATATTGAATACGCCATGGGTAGCTTGTTAGGCTCTGCCATGCAGGCGAGATACTCTCGGTAGCTTGCCAGGCTCTCTGAGAGGGGTGGAAGAATCTAACACAGGTCAGCCTCGTGAAAGGCAAACGCCCTACCACTGTGCTATTGCTCCAGCCTGACTAAACATTATAAGAGCCAAATGTAGTATGAAATATTATGCTTAACCTTAAGCATTCAAAAGGTTCTCAGTGATATTTGTATTTCAGAATTGTTTAAAATCGAAAAAAATGTCAGGACAGGAGAGACAATAGAGCCAATTTAGTGCTTGCCTTGCATGTTGCTGACCCAGATTGGATTCCCAGCACCACTTATGTTCTCCCAAACCCACCAGGATTTATCCTTGAGCTCAGAGCCAGGAGTAAGTCTGAGCACCACCAGATGTGATCCAAAAACAAAACAAACAAAACTGATAGAATTGTAAATTAATGTTGCCTTCTACTGGGTAGCCAGTGTTACCAGTGTTACCCTACAGCAGTGGGTTCATAGAAACACTGGTTTCTGTGAACCATCTTCATTGTCAGAAATACAATTTCTCAGATTCCACACCCTCCAAAAACTGAAGTATGGATTCTAAAGGAAGAAACCAAGTTTGGAGTTTTGAAATCTTCAGGTGATTCTCAAGTACCCTAAGGTTTGAGAATCACTACTCTTAAGAGGTAGCCTAGATTCCCTTTGAAGGTTTATTCAGATTATAGCACAGCAGGTAGGGTGTTTGCCTTGCACACAGCCTACCTGGGTTCGATTCCTCCATCCCTCTCAAAGAGCCCACAAGCTACCGAGACTATCTCGCCTGCACAGCAGAGCCTGGCAAGCTACCCATGGCATATTTGATATGCCAAAAACAGTAGCAACATGTCTCACAATGGAGACATTACTGGTGCCTGCTTGAGCAAATGAATGAGCAACGGGATGACAGTGACAGTGAATACACGCACACTTATTTCCATTCCACATAAAGAGGAAACTCTGTTAGTTCTTTTCTATTTTGACACCAATTCAAATTGCTATTGTTCCTGACAGTGTCATGTATAATCCTACTATGTAATATCATGCCTTCATATTCCAACAAATACCTTTCTCTGTGACTCTTGTTGTACATATCTCTGCAGTTTTCCCTTAATTTCATTTTGAAAGAAGAGTATTTTCATGGTGATATTCTGTATCATTCAAGTGTCCTTTTGTTTGGGGTCATATTCTTTCAATATAGAAAAAAGAGTAAATGTCTGAAATAAGAAAAGGAAGAATTTTACAAGGTTCAATGAGCTATTTTGAAGTCTAAAACCTCATACCTGCGTCTAACACATCAAAATTGAGGATATGAATCACTATTCATACTCATGGAATTCTCATATCTCTATAAATGTTATTCTTTTTTTATTTTGTACTTGTACTTTTTGCATCTGCCTTTAAGAATGCATATTGCATCATCTGTATTGTTTGAATTCAAAGTGTTGCTTCTATAAAATTAAATTAACCTGCTTAGCAGCAATTTAAAAAATAAATTCACTGTTTCCTGTGATCATTATTAGCGTCCTTCTGTGAAGCTATCATTAGAGAAAGATGAGTATCCCAAGAGTTGGTGTGGGCAGTCAAGGAGCCCAGTGGAACACCCACTCCCCATTCTTAAGAGTTAATTACTATCAGATTAGGCCAGAGCGGAGGATGTATTTTTTATCTATATACATAGTCATTAACATATGCATAGTCATTAAGATTAACTCAGTAAATCTTCCTCTTAGGACTACTTAAACACTGGAATTTTACTTTGGGTAGATGTATGGGCTTGTGTGTTTCCTCAGAAAAATGTGTGATATTAAATTTGCTGACACAAATTTAATGGCTTCCAGGATATAGAGAATGGGAAAGTTTGGAGTCTATTTGGAAAGAAATGGAACATTGTTTATTTTTCTGTAAATGAAATCAAGGCTGCCTTCACCACAGGCAGCAGCAGTCCAAGTCTATGATTCACAGAGTGATATTACCACCTGACCCTTAGAGATTCTAAGTGCTTCAGCAAATTACAGAATCTCTTTCTTTGTTGTGTATACAGAGAGGCTTTCCTTCTAACCACCCCATCATCTGACCTCTGAACACAAGCACCATAGCAAACAAGAACTATCAGAGTCCACCACCCCTGCCATTTTTTATCAAACTCAAGATAATAGAGAATGTTTCACTTCTCTTGAAATACAAGAAATGATTCTGTTTGCGTGGAAAGGGAATTGCTAAAAAAATGCATTCAGTAGAACAATGGAAGCACTGCATATGGTTTTATTTCTATTTTTTATTTGACATAAGATCAGTCAGATCACAAGTATTAACTGAAAGTACAAGAAGAAAATGGACATTTGACTGATTTTTTTTTCCTGAGAAGTCAATATATCGCTTAATTTACTAGAACTAATCACAAACTCTAATTTATATAACTTGAAGTCCCATCTATATGTTATTTTGTTCAGTTTTTCTTATAAAACTCCTTTTATACTTTAATTTGTAGGAGCTTATTATAAGGCATATACACCAATTCTATATATTGAGAGTGGAGGTCCTACTATATATTCATAGTATTCATTTTCATGATATCACCAGTTATGGTATGCTATAATAATAGACTGTTAATGAGTTTGGGGATTCTTTTGTATATATATTTTATAAAATTTTCAGAGAATGGTCAAGAGTTGCTTTATAATCATATGCTAATATTCTGCTGCTAGTCGCCATGGGCTGCATTTTCAATGTAGTCTGTGGGGTTCAGACAGCTCCCCTACATTATTCTGATCACTGGAAGTAGAATATTTGAATGCCAAATTCTTACTTAAAATCATATGATTTATGACTTGAATGTATTGCTCTCAATCAATGTTTATCTCCTCTGCAATCACATTTTGAGCATTACAATCCAGACAACTACTTACCTAATCTGGTGTTTTTTCAGGGATTACTGCTATATCTGTGCTCAGGAATCACTCCAAGTGGTGCTCAGGAAGCCATACGTGGGATTGGGGATTGAACCAGAGTCAGCTGCATGCCATGCATGCACCTTAATCCCTGTACTAGTTCTCTGACCCCTTGAGACCTTATCTTGACCTGACCTATGGCACAGAGATGAGCAGAACTCAAATCAACTATTTGAAAAACTCAATAGCCTATAAAAAGCAACTCTTGTACTTCTATTTTCAATGTAATTGCACTCACCAATTATTTTAGTTTTATATAATGAGGTATTCTTCATGAAATCATCATATAAAATGTTATTTGCTTTTAATATTGAGACAGTATTGGTTTATAAGAGTGTCAATATTTATACATTTTTAGGTATCCAATGTTATTACTTCATACCCACCATCAAATTGCAAAGTTTCAAAGATATCCAGTGCATTTAAATTTCCTTTTAGGACTTCTAAAATATATAAAATCTAGTGTCTATTAAAGACTTACTCCATATGTTGAACATATTTTAGCCAATATACTTAATTAAGCCATTAAGCTAAGTGCAAGTTTTTAATCTCCTTTTTCATCTAGGTTAAGTGACTTGACCAAGTTTATGCAGTAGCAAGTAGCATATTAACTGTCTAAATTAAGATCTACAATGCTCTAAAATATCGAACTAGTTCTATGTAACTCTGAAACAAATGATTGAGACAATCAACTAAACGCAGTGTTTAACTTTCTGTTTGTCTTTAAATAGAGCATCCAATTTTAAAAATAGACCTTTTTATTTAGAGCTCCTTTTGGTTTGCGGCAAAATTGAGAGGAAAGTATAGAGGTACCATAGATCTGTTTTCACCAAGTATGTGCCACATTCCCAATCATCAACATGCTGAATTATTTGTGCAGAATTGTACACTTTTTACAATGAGCTTACATTGACACATCATTATCATCCAGAGTTCATATTTTACATTAAGTTTCACTCTTGGTTTTGTACATTCTATGAATTTCAAAAAATGCATAATGGCATGTATTCACTATGTAGTTTCATATTATTCTATTATCGAGATGCAACACAGTTTATTTCTTCAGTCACAGATTGTGATTTTTATTGCTTTGTTTTGGGATCACACAAGGCAATGCTCAGGTGCTGCTTTCAGCACCAGTAATGTGCTGTCAGAAATTTAACCCAGGACCACACATAAGGAATGCAAGTACTCTAACACTGAGTCACATGTTATGGCTAGGTCTGCATGGGTATTCTCTAGTTCTCCAGAAGGTTCTTCCCCATTACTTGAAATCATGGATAGAAATATAGGCTACTTCTACCTGAATCTATCCCACAAAAAATTCTGTTTCTAATAGTTCCAAAGGGCATTTTGTGAAATACTACCTATGGTTATACTTCTAGGAACCCACTCTAAAATATTATAACATGCTACATAAGCCATAGTTTTTCTTCATTTAGTCAACAATCACATAAGAGTTAAATTTCTTAAAGTATGTACCAAGACAAACTCCTGAATTTTTTAAATTATGAATTCTAAAATAATATTATCAAATTTGCTCGTTTATTGAGAAGTAAAGGATATTAATATCTGGAAGTTATCACTTTAATGACCAAAGCTAAATATATTGGATAATTCAAGTCTCAAAACAGATTTTAATAATTAATGTGCTCTACTTATATATTCTCTTTTTCTGTGGTTCATCAATGATATGTTATTCTTTCAAAAATATCAATGAACAGCAACATAAAGCAGCAAGAGAGAAGTATACTTTTTAGTGTTAATTTTATTTCAACTACCTCAGTCTTTTAGTACATATTTATTAATGGAATTCATGTAGTGCCAACTAAGTGGTTACAATTTACCTTATACTTTAAATAATGAGACCAATTTTCTGTGCTTATGGTTATTTTATCTTCCAAATAACAAGATTACATTTACTATTTCATTAGCAAATATAAAGATAAATTTTATTAAAAGTAAATGAAAAATGTTTTCAGTAAAATATATGTAGTATAAAATTCACCATTTTAAGTGCTCATATAATTGACACTAAGTACATTTACATTGTTGTGCAATGTCACATCGCTGTACATTATGTTGTTATGCACTGCCCATCTTTAGTATTTTGTCATCTTTTAAAATGATATTCTCATATCTATTAAACAGTAACTCCTCATTATACCTTCCTCCTAGAACCTCTTAATGTCTTACTTTATGTCTCTGTGAAATTTGCTAATCTACGTACCTCAAATCATCATACAATATTTTTCCTCCTTTAACTATAACTTGCAGAGTCTCTTGCCCCTGCGCCTGGCTGTCTTTACTGGGGCCCCTCAGAGGGGACGGGTTGAGTTTCCCTCCCCGCCCGAGCAGAGCCCGGCCAGCCAAAAACCTCTAGAACCCAGCCACAGCCATACTCAAGGCCACTTTCCACAAGCTTGGATGAGCCTCACACATGAAGGAACTGGCAGAGGAACCCTGGTGTGCAGGACCTGGGGCTGAGATTTCTAAGCCTGTTCGGATGGGGACTGGGCCTCCTCCACCCAGACCCCCCATTTTGGGTAACTAGGCAGTCACACCCACAAACTGCCCCTGGCACTGTGTAATCCCATCAATGGCCAACATCCAGAGACTATAAAACCAAGCTCCTGGAAGCATTTGCCCGACATCTTATAGCCTAGTTCTCCCTCTCGGAGAACCTGGCAAGCTACCGAGAGTTTCCTGCCTGCACAGGAGAGCCTGGCAAGCTCTCCGTGGTGTATTCATATGCCAAAAACAGTAACAATGATGGGTCCAATTCCCCCGACCCTGAAGAGCCTCTAATGTGGCACCACTGGGAAGGACGAGGAAAGAGAGGTTGCTAAAATCTCAGGGTTAGGACGAATGGAGACATTACTGGGCCTGCTTGAGCAAATCGACGATTAAAGAGATGAGAGTAATGCAGTGATACAGTGAACTTCCTAGCTGAGTCTTTTAGGTTTTTTCATGTGCCAGAATGCCCTGACTTTGGAAGACATAACATTATCACACTCTATAAATTGCATTTTATTTTTATCCTAAATGGATAAGATACTTGTATTGCTTTTACCTTTTGGCTATTATAGTAATACTTAAAAACCAGGTGTCTAAAAATATATTTTGAGTACTTCTTTTCCATTCTTTTGCATATATATCCAGAGCTAGAACTGCTGGATGATATAGTAATTTTTTGTTAACAGAGGTTCTGTCATATTGTTTTCCATACAGATTACATCATTATTACATTGCTACCAGCAATGCACAAGGGCTTTTTGTTTGAGGTTTTGTTTTGTTGTTGGGTGCCCACACCTGACTGTACTCAGGGATTACTGCTGGCTCTGTGCTCAGGGATCACTCCTGGGAGGTTCAGCGGACCATGTGATGTGCCAGGGATCAAACGTAGGTTAGCCATGTGCAAGGCAAATACCTTACCTGCTGTACTTGCTCTCCAGTCCTTGCACAAGGGTTTTAATTTTTCACATCTTTGTCAACACTTTATATCCTGTTATTTTTTTAATGATTAGTATGAAGTTGACCTCATGCTTTTATTTGCATTTCCCTAATAATTAGTGGTTTGAATATCTTTTTATATTTCATAGGCAATTTTTATAACTTCTTTAGAGAAAATTCTATGCATTTTCCCACTAGTTAGTTTTTATTTTGTGACTTTGTTTAATATATATATACACACACATATATTTATACACATGATGTTAAACCCTTATCAGATATAAAATTTTCAAATATTATACCCCATTCCATGAGTTGCCTTTTCACGCTGTTGACTGCCTCGTGAATTAGAAAACAACATAATTTTAATGAAATTTATATTATGTATTTTTTCTTTTGTTGTCTGTCCTTTTGGTATCATATCCAAACTACAGTTGCTGAATTCTATGCTATAACACTTTCCCACTATTTTGTCACCTAAGAGTTTTACAGTTCTGGGTTTCCATAGTTGAGATCTTTGATGCAGTTTTGTTAAGTTCTGTACATTTTCTAAAATTAGGATCTAACTTCTTTGTCTTTGTTCATTTTTTCATGTGGACATCCTGTTTTCCCAACATCATCTGGTGAGAAGACTGCCCTTTCCCCACTGAATAGTCTTGGACCTTGTCAAATATATTTGACCTATTTGTGGAAGTTTATTTCTGAATTGTCTAGTCTATTATAGTCCATTGATCTATATAACTGTCTTTATGTCAGTAGCAGTTTTATTACTATAGTTTTGTAGTAGGTTATAAAATCAGGAAATCTGAAAACTTCAATGTTGTTCTTTTTTATTGTTTTGGCTATTCTGGGTCCCTAGATATACCATGTGAACTTTTCTATTTTTGTAAAATCATACAAAATTGGGTTTAGATAAAGACTGTATTGAATCTATGGATCACTTGGGAACAATTGACTTCTTTTTTTGTTTGTATGTTTTTGGGTAGCACTCAGCAATGCTTAGGGATTACTCCTCACTCTGTGCTCAGTAATCACTCCTGATGATGAGATGGAGATGGACATAGTGCCAGGTTTAGAACTAAAGTCAGCAAGTTCAATGCCAGAGCCACAAGACCTGTACTTTTGCTCCAGTCTTATAACTGACATCTAAATAACATTAAGCTATTCAGTTCATAAATACAGGATGTCTTCCCATTCACTTGTGTTTTATTCAATTTCTTTCAGAAACATCTTGTAACTTTTCCTCTTTGGTTAAGTTTTATTCTTAAGTATTTTTATTCTTTTGATGCAATTATAAAAGTATTTTAATCCTTTTAGACAATTAAAAATTGAATGTTTTTCTTTTCAGATTGATCTTTATTCAAATATGAACATAAAACTGATGGGGCAGTGGTTGTTTGGGCCACACCTGGTGGTCCTCAGGGCTATATCTTGTTCTGTGCTAAGGGCTCACTCCTGGCAATGTTCAAGAGATTATTTGAGGTGCCAGGGATAGAACAAGGCTATGCCGAATGCAAGGCAAGTCCCTTAACTCCTGTGCTATCTCTTCAGCTTCTGATTTTATATATATTTAAATTTTTTTAGGGGCTGAAGCGATAGCACAGCGGTTGGGCTTTTGCCTTTCACCCGGCCAACCCATGTTCGATTCCTCCGCCCCTCTCAGAGATCCCAGCAAGCTGTGTATGGAGCCCACACGGCAGAGCCTGGCAAGCTACCCCTGTGTATTGGATATGCCAAAAACAGTAACAATAAGTCTCTCAATGAGAGACATTACTGGTGCCCGCTCGAACAAATCAATGAGCAATGGGATGACAGTGATATACCTGGCAGCACTCTGGGCTTACTCCTGGTCCTGTGATCATTACTGGTGGGGCTCAGGTGTATGTCGTGCTGGGGATCAAACCTGTGTCAGTCACTTGCAAACCATACTCTACCCGCTATTCTACAACTCCGGTCATGACTTTACATTTTAATTTTGCATCCTATAACCTAACTGAATTAATATATAAAATCTAACAATATTGTTTTATCATTTAGTGGATTCTATATATAAGATTATAGCATCCACAAAGAGACATGATTTTATTTCTTCCTGTTTGGATGTTATATATAGCATTTGTATGTCTATGTCACATATATGATATATATCTATCTCTATTTCTTTATATCGTTTTCCCTCTTATTTTTTTGCCTTAATTGCCTGTACTATAATTTTTGTCATCTAATTAGAAACAGACTACACTCACTGTAATTTCATCTGAATACTCTCCAAAGAAGAGAATTCTAAATTAAATATTCAGTGAAAATAAAGTAGACATAATTTGATTTATAAATTAAAAGTAAACTTTGAATTTAAGACATCTATAAGTTCTTAGAAGCTTTATCCAATTGTCAAATATTTCTAATTCTTGAGAGGCACCTTATGAAATAGGAAAGGATGGGGTGATCTATCTGTTGAGTGGCCATCCCGTTTTTATGATAAACTGCAGAAGAGATGGAACCCTCACATGAAAGTTGAGGTTATGTGAGGGGTCAGATATCATGTAAGTTTAGATGTTGTTGAGTATTAGAATAACACACCCCAATAAGAGTAAGAAGGTTTTTTACTCACATACCCAAGGTTTCTTGGGAGAGGGAAAAACAGCAACAAACTACTCAACTAGTTCTGAATTAAAACGAGAGCAAGTATATAATAATAACCTGGGATTTTATTTTGACTTGGTGTGTGGCTGGGGTGAGCTTCTTATAGAGGTGGGGTTTCTATGTCTTGAATTTTCTGCCTGTACCAGTGAGGGGATTATCAGGATTCCTCGTCAGTTTTTCCAGGTGTGCCACACAGAGGAGAGAAGGAAACTGAGCTATAAAACATAAACTTGGATCAAACTCACTATTCTACCCTTTGACTTCAACTTTGGAAGAGCATTTTAGTCCCTTGTAGGGTTTTGTTTTGTTTGTTTGTTTGTTTTATGGGCCACAACCTTTTGAGGTGGACTCAGCTAAATTCTGGGAATTGGCCTTGAATTCAAGTCTACTGAGAGTATGCCCCCATGGACAAAGTACTTATGTATGGTGGATCATGAGGTGCTGGGGACTCAATCCCCTCCCCCCATGCAAAGTACCCACTCTAGACTGTTGAGTTGTATTTCCAGCTCTGGAGTTATGTTTTAACAATAATACTGTGGTGAATATTCTTGTATCTATCACTGATCAGGATTGATAAAATTTTCAAAGTTTACACTTTGAAATGCAACAGTGTAAGTTCGATTTCAATAAATACTGCCGAGAGATTGAGCAGAGATTGTGGACACTTGCCCTGGCATCCACCATCAAATCAGCACCTGGCTTTTCTCCAGCTTCACTTGTTACTTCCTTTCCTTTTATTTTATATTTTCTATTAACACTGTAAATAGAATGAAAGAAGACAATGCATATTGATATATTATAAGGGGTGTGTCATATGTTCAACATCACCAAGTATCTCTTATTATTGTTACTAGCAATAGTAGCAGCAGCAGCAAATTAAAGGCACTTTTTGAAAGAGATCTCACAGTGTTGCAATCAAGGTACTCTGAGTTATTATAAATATAAAATTAGCAAATACTCATCATAGGCAGAACTTGAGCTACTATTTCTGTGCTGCTGAGCTTTCTTGTCAAACTTCTTAAATATCCCCACTCCTAATTAGGTTCTAATAGGTACATTCCTTTGAATATTTTTCTCCCTGGGGCTATTTAAATGCAAATATTGTTACCTCTAATGTGAGCCACTCTCCACACTCTGATGTCAGACAGGGCCCATCTGGCTAGTCAAAGACAGCCCAAACATAGGCACCTGCCAAAGGGCAGGTTTGCATATGGGTTCTCTTGCCTCCAGTACCTTCATTTTTTGCCAGGTGTCTTCAGGACATAGGCTTGCACCGTGGAACTTCTAGCAGATCAGCACCTGTTTGGTTGATTTAAGTTAAGCAAATCTGTTCATTTCTAAACTAACATCTCATTCTTTCTCCTAGGAGGCTATCAATCTGTTCCTGACAAAGCAGATATACCGGGAAGGACAAGATCTAAATAGAGCAAAACCAACTGAGCTCTGAAATCTGCAAACACAATTACTCAATACAAGCAGTTTCAGGAATGTAATATTTAGCCACTGTTAGTAATCTGAAACAGGAACTGCCCGGACACAATGAAAAGCCTTTTGGAACAAATCCAACAACCATTTTGCAAGATGCTAAGCATCTGCTTGGTCACCTAGGAATTCTTTCTTGCTTTCTGCCACCTTCTTTATGATCTCCACACAGGGCACCTGGACTCTCTAAAGAACCACCAGTGTCTCTGTTGGAAGGACTGTGTGCTTAGTGCTTTTATTGGCATGCTTTAAAAGTTCCTTTAAGAATAAAATCTAGAAGACAGCCATTCAAGCTAGACATTTTGGAGCATTTCCTAAGCCTGTCAACCACTGTAAATGTTGTTAAATCAGAAGTGCTTTATGCACATGAGAGACAGTTCTTAAATATTTTGTCTTCATTATGTAATACTTACTATTAAAAACAAACAGGCCTGAAATGTTGTTACTTACGCTGAACTCTCTCATGGAGAGGTTTAGCTAAGACTAAAGTTAATTATAGTTTCTGTTTTCCCAGGAACAGAAATTAAAACCAGTCAATCAGTAATCGTTTGATGAGCAACATTAAGTAATATGGTTGAGAGATAATTTCTGAGATCGCCAAATTAATATTGCAAAATTGGAATGAGAATAAAATCCTGAGTTCTCATCATGAGGATAAATTTAACTTTCCTTTTTATTGACTCTATGTGAAATATTATGATACTCTTATTTAATATCTGTAAATGAAAACATACTGTACCTACTTCCGATATTTATTTATGAGTCTCTGGAGCAAGGACAATAAATAAGTTTGTATGGTGAGGTCAGAGGTAGTGGGCGTGGTTCCCATGTACCTAAATCTCAGCACCTATATTTGTACCCAAAGTACAGTGATGTATATCAATTTCAGTTAGTGATACTTTTTAAAAAATAAGAAAAGAGAAGAAAGAGTATCTGGGCTCTGTTGACACAGAAAAATGGGTGTATAGGCTTGGAAAGCATTCACCTAAAATATTAAATGTAGCACTGTCATTCAGTTGTTCATTGATTTGCTCCAGTGGGTACCAGTAACATCTCCATTGTGAGACTTGTTGTTACTGTTTTTGGCATATCAAATACGTCATCAGTAGCTTACCAAGCTCTGCTGTGCAGTCAGGGTACTCTCAGTAGATTGCTGGGTCCTTTGAGAGGGATGGAGGAATCAAACCAGGGTTGGCCACGTGCAAGGCAAGCACCCTATCCACTGTGCTATAGCTCCAGTCTGAAATATTAAATGTAGGAAAGATAAATCTATAGGCAAAAAGGAACAATTACAAAGGTAATGAAAGCCTTTACTCCAAAGAGGAGACCAAGTGTTCTCTTTCTTCTGGACTTAAATAACCTTTTCTAATGTGCCCACACCACCCATGGAATGCTGTCTACATTGCTTGCAATGTGACTTAGACCTGAGGGTCAGACATGGGATAATTGCTTCTTTTTATTTTTTATTTAGTTATTTTTATTGAACCACTGTGAGATAGACCATTATAAAGCTGTTAATGATTGTTCATTTTAGTCATAGTGTTCCAACTTCCATTCCTCCATCAGTGTACATTTCCTACTACCAATTTTCCCATTTTCCCTCCCACAACCTCCCGCCCCCCACCTGCCTCTATGGTGGGCATTTTTTTTCTTTCTCCCTCTTGCTCTCCCTTTATGTAGTATAGTTTTGCAGTACAAGTATTAAGAGGTCATTGTGTTTGTTCAGGGAGTTCATTAACAGCGGGAATACACTTTTTATCTGGGGTGGCAGCTTTGGGGTGTGAACGTGACTTCTGGGGCTTCTGGAAGTACAGGGAAGTGGGGGAGGTAGCCCATCCTGACTCCAAGGAAACCTGGGAGATTCCTGTCACAAAACCTGCTAATTTTCAGCAGGTTAATTTTTGGTCAGGTCTGTCTTGAGACAGTGGGTCCGGCTGGGGACATGGCGGTGATTTTGGATTGTGGGAGCAAGGGGGTGCCAGGGACTCTGGAAAGGTACTGTGCCAACTCATCCCCCTCCATTGTACCTTGGATTATTTAACTCTGGGTGGGTCTGAGAAGATTTACTGTGTCTTTTGATCTCTTTAGAGATTTGCTTATGAGTCTCTGGAGGTAGGCCAATAAATGAGCTTGTATGGTGGGGCCAGAGGTACTTTGTGGGCATGGTTCCTGCGTACCTAAATCTTGGCAGTTCATTTCTCAGAAAACTTGGTCTGAGTTGTTGGAGTCCAGCTGGAGGCATAGAGGTGACTTGTGTGTGTGGGAGGGCGGGGGGTGGGGGAGGGGGTGTCTCTGGAAGCGCGAGCAGCCCATCAGGCTGCTAATGCTCTTGCCTCATAAGTCCAGGTTGGCCCATGCACAGAGCCATGCTCTCTGAGCCCCACTGGTGGCAGCAGCAGCGGCCCTGGCAGGGACCAGGACCAGAGACTGGAAAGCTACTGTATGTGGCTCAGATGCTCCGGGCTGGCCATCACCACCAGTCCAGCAGAACCTGACTCGGGGGCACTCGCCCCCACCTTCAGATCTAGTCTCCAGCCAGTTGGCACTCAGGGAGATATTTCTCCGTAATGTGCTTTGGGTGGCACCAGCACCAAGGGCTGATCTGGGCAAGTAGTGGCAGCATTGGCTCCAGGGCCACCCGACTGAATCAGCCTCCCATGGTGAGAACCCAGAACATCCCCTAAACTCTGGGGCCCACATTCTGTGGTGGTGCCAGATTGGACCTGAAGAGCACTGTTCATTCACGCAAAAAGTCTGCCTCCAGGATGGCCCGCTACCCAGAGTGCCAAGAGCTGCGGTAGCTCCTTCTACTGTGGTGCCCGCTGCCGTCCTGCCTTTATCTTGGGAATCTCTTTGCCAAGGAAATCTTAAAGCCAATTTTGAAGAGAAAAGCTGCTGGCATCAGCCACAATGATCAGCTGGGGCAAGGTATGGAGGAACTCCAGGTTGTAGGCGGAGCTGCTGCTGCCATTAAAGTTCTTGGCAAAGGAACTGGTGGTGGTAGTGATAGTGTCCAAGCGTGCGCTGTGTTTCCTCCATCGTCGTACCTCAGCGGGGGGCTCCCGGGAGCATCCCGAGCTGGATGCACAGCCCTTCGCCCTTAGGGGGGACACTGGCACGGGGGATAGTTGCTTCTTATCACTCAGATGCCGCTTACATCTTTCTAATAAGTGTTATTTCCCTTGCCATAATTGTTTCTGCATGGTGCCATCTGGGATCCTTGATGTATAGCCAGTCTCTGTCCATGGAAACAGGAATCTGCTGAGACATCTTGAAGACAGAAGCAGAGGGGCTTGTCTCTGCATTGTAATGGCTTTAGAAGTTTGTTGTTAGCATCTCCAAGTAGGTCCCATGTTGATTTCCTACATCGGGTTTTGTACCTGGGAACATGGTATTTGCACAATTATTGATCAACATGCTATTTGCTCAAGTGCTGTTTATTACATAACTATAGTACTCCACTGAGGTGGAGGGGGGTGCAGGTTGAGCCACACCCAGCTGTGCTTAAGATTTACTCTCAGCTCTGTGCTCTGGGATCACTCCTGGTGGTGTGAACATATGTGGTAGCTGGTATCAAGCCAGAGTTAGCTGCATGCAAGGTCAAGATCTAAACCCTTGTACTTCTCTCTGGCTCCCACGCCTTTTAATTGAATTTTCCTTTGCCTCAAAATTAAGGTTCTGATATTCAGTAATCATCACGCCTTTTACAAAAAAGAAGGAAATAAGCCTGGGAAAATATTTGAAAAGCTATAGCTCATACAAGATTTGCATCTAGAATATTCAAGAGAACTTTGTATCAAATTAATAAAAAGACAATCAAAGCAATTATAAATGGAAAATGACTTGAGAAAACACTGCAGCAAACTATATGAAATTCCAATAAGCACAGGAATAGATGTTCAACATCATTAGGCATTCTGAAACACTAAGCAAAACCATAGTGATATATTACTGCCACACATCGAAGAGTAATCATTTCAAGGTATATACTGAAGAGAATTGAAAACCCAAATTTATATATATATAATTTATATATGAATATTCATGATGGTTGTTTACACTGTAGTGAAAACCTTACAACTATTCAAATGCAACCATGGTGAATAAAATGAAAATCAATATTTATTCAGGACCAACTGTGAGGCAAGGAGATTGATAGAGGACACAGAGGGTCAGTGCTATAGTACATTGGGTAAGGGGCTTGCCTCTCGTGCATCTGACCCTTCTTTGATACCTGGCACCACATATGGTCCTCCGAGCCTGCCAGGAACAAAACCTGAATGTATCAGCCCCAGGAGCATGCTCTGAGCGCAACTCGGTATGGTCCAACAAAATCCTCCCTCAAGAAAAAAAACAACAACCCAAAACAAACCAAAAATCCCCAAGAAGGCACAAAGAAACTTTTCAGATGATAGAAATATCCAACATTTTCATTGTTCTGGTTATTTCATAACTATTATTAGCCACTTAATAATTTAAATATGATGAAATTATATGTAAACTCTAACAAGGCTTATTAAAAGAAATCCTACTACCTTGCCTCAAATGAACAAGATTCAAAAACAAATAAAAAAAAAGATTTGAAGTCAAACTGTCTAGATTTCAGTTATGACTTGGTGAGTCGCTATTTGGGTAACCTTATAGAGTCATTCTCCGAATTCTTTAACCTCCTTAATTTTCCCTGAGGCATGGTCAAACCCTCCTCCTGGAATTGTTGTCATTGAGCTTTTTGAAAGAATAGAAGAATATCCAACACAAAAGAAGTGCTCACTATAAATGTTTGCTGCTCCCAATTACTCTTCCTGATTTAGGCTTGAAAATTTCCTTTATGCATACCAATTTAAGGCAGCAAATTCAGGAACTTGGATATCATCAGCACAGTTTTTTAAAGAGCCCTCCTCTTATACCACCACTTAATGATGATGTCCTCGCTAATGTGGTGATGCTCATTAAGATGAAGGCTATAGCATCAGATGGTACAGTTCTGACAGAAATTTGATAGAACTGCTATTTTTCCTTTAAGTATGTATCAAAAAGAGATTTATAGTATAAAAAAATCAGATCCTAAAAAACAAATGCCTGAATTCTCAAGAGTTTCATCAGTACTGTATAGAACTGCGAAGGAAGTTCACTTCCATTTGAAAAGTCTTCTTTTGTTTCCAGGGGAGAGCCAGAACACAGTCCCCCACTACCACAAATTATGCAGTTGAGTTTCCCACATTTGGGGAAATCGCAGGGGTCAGCACATTCTGAATGTAATCGATAAGCCTTGCCTGGGAAAACCACCTTTGGGACCATGGTATCGCCCCTGCCAGGTAAACATTCCATTTGAAAATTCTATTTTTGTGTGTGTGTGTGTGTCTCTTGCTTCCTATAGGAACTGGACCTGCTTCAAGAGTTCTGTCAGCTTGAAACTCATTTCTATAAATCTTACATTTCCTTGCAATCATAAAACACCACCTTTCCTTTCAGATCTCTTGAAAGATACATCAAGATTAATCTCAATTAATGAAATTTCCTGACATAATTTTGGATTCTCTCTATGAAAATTCCTGATGATTGATTGCATGTTTAATAAACAATATACATTACAGCTGTTGTGTTCTTCCTGAAACTTGATTTCCTCTCCTATAATTGTGTGAAGGGAGAGGGGTGTGATGACACTTCCTGCCAGGATTTTTACTGAAAGGTATTTGACACAAAGGCAGCCGAATCCCTTCATAGGCTTGCAGCCAGGGTAGGGCCAGCGTGCCTCTGCCCCACTGAACACTGTCCTCACTGGAGATGGAAATAATACGTGTTTGTTCACCCTCAGAACTCTGCTGGGGGAGTCTGAATTCAGGCTTTCTCACTGCTGAACCTGTGTCTTTTACCCGCTTTAAGTCATTCCCACCTTCCCTGTACTCAATAAAGTAGCCTTCATCTTGAGACAAAGTGCCTTTAATAGCAGCGGGGGTGTTGGAAAATTGTATGACTGAAACCGATCATGAACAACTTTGTAACTGGATAGCTCATGGTGATTCAACTTGAAAAAAGAAAGAAAAAGGGAAAACATAATAGTACAGTCATACAGAAGACAAGGGACTTTCGTTTCCACCAAGGGCTTCCCATATTCATATTACAGTGGGAAGATCATAGAGGTATTTCTACCATGCTTGGTTCCATGTGACAGTCAAATTGCCATTCACTGAGTGCTTCCAACTTCAAAAAAATGGAGATAATATTCATTAGTAAATCATTCTAAAATGAATTAATGCATATTCATTATGTACATGTGACTCATGTAGAATCTAAAATTTCTGTGAAATTTCAAGCAAGGATATATTAGTAAAGGCACTTGAAAGCAATTTTATATGTGTGTGCATGGCATGGTTTAAACATATCTGATTTAAACAGTTTGTAAGTACTTTTAGGGTCTCTCATTTGGTGTACTCTGAGCACCTTTAGCCACCACCCCTTCTTCAAGATCCAACAGCTCTGGCATCAAAGAGGATAATGTCCTCATGCTTGATGTCTTCTCTCTCCTTGATATGTAGGACAATATGCTCTATTCACTTGGTAGTAGTTTATCTACAATAATTAGTATAACTCATGAGTTGGACTTCCTTACCTTAGTCAGAACCTGTTTTTTCTTTTTTTTTTAATTAATTAATTTTTTAAATTAGTGAGTCACCGTGAGGGTACAGTTACAAATTTACCCATTTTCGTTCTTGTGTTTCCCTCTTACAAGATTCGAGAACCCATCCCTCCACCAGTGTCCATTGTCCACCACCAATGAACCCAGTATCCCTCCCACCCTCCAATCTCGTCCCCCCCAACCCCACCCTGCCTCTGTGGCAGGGTATTCCAAGAGACCCTGTTTCTTCTTACCTGCTAAACTGACCTCATCAGCTTCATTACTGGCTATATGTATCCATAATATCAGTTATGACATTCCAAAAATCTCTGTAGCTGATTTTGGAGCCCACTCTCTACCTCTGCTGTGTCTTAACACATCTCTGCTTTCATGAACCACACATCAGGCCAATTGGTTCTCCATATAATGTCTTAAACTGACAAAGAATATACAATACAACTCTACACTGCCTACATTAGGGTTACTTAAGCTTTTAAGACTTTCATAGGCTGAAAATGAAAGTTTGGAAAAAAAAGAAATTCTGTACAAATGGAAACCAAACTAGAGCAGGTTACCTATACTTAAATCAGGTAAATGCACTTTAAGCCAAAAGTTGTAAACAACAATAAAAATAAGTCTTTGGGATGGAGAGATAGCTCAATAGGCATGCTTTGCAAGCAGGAGGCATGAGTGCAATCCCCAGGAACACTTGGGTCCCTGAGCGTAGCCAGAACTGAAGCCCCCTGCCAAGTATTGAGCCAGGAGTAGCCCCTGAACATCACCAAATGTGTTCCCCCCTAAAAAACAATAAAAGGTCATTCTATAATTAATGGGCTCAATTCATCAGAAGGCAATGACAACATTAAATATACAAGCATGTTATATCCTTCACGTTCATATACTAAATAATTATCAGATCTCAAAACAGAAACAGATAGCAGTACAATAACAGCAAGTAGCTTCATGCTCCACTTTCTACAGTGAATATATCATCCAGACAGAAAATCAATGAGGAAATAATGGACTTAAACGTCACTTTAAGAGAAAATGGCTGTAACAGGCACATACTGAATGTTCCATCTACAGCAGAATACATATTCTTCTCTAGTGCACACAGAATTTTCCACAAAATAAATCATGTTCTGTCACAAATAATTCTCGACAAATTTAAGATTAAAATGATGCCTATTTCTGTCACAGTAGTATGAAACTATCCATGAGAGGAGAACTAACTCTTTACTAAGAAGTAGAAAATTCACAAGTAAGTATAAAGCAATAAACTTTTAAACAAACAATTAATCAAAAAGAAATTCAAAAAATATTTTGATACAAACAGAAACAGGAACACAATATACCAACTTATAAACTCTGTGAGGCAGTAAAATCAATTCTAAGAGAGAAATTTATAGGTATTAATGGCTGCATAAAGCAAATAGAGATACCTCAAATAACTAGCCTAACTTTATATCTCAAAGAATGAATGAGCTAGGTCTAGAAGTAACAAACAGAAGGATAAAGTAAATATTAGAAAAGAAATGACAGCTATAAAAGCAATGAAACAATCACCCACGAGAGTTGTGTCTTTCTTTCATTTTTTTTATTGATAGAGATTCTGTGGCTTACAATGCTGTTAATAATGGTTTCTCTTAAACATAATTCCAAAGCTAATTTTTTTTAAAGATAAACAAACTAGCTGCAGAGAGATGATACTGCAGGTAAGGTCCTTGAATGTGATCAATCAAGTTTGATTCCCAGCACCCTATTTTGTCCCTGAGCCCCGTCAGGATTGATTCTTGAGTGTAGAGCCAGGCATGAGCCCTGAGCCCTAGGTGTGGCTAAAAAGCAAACAAACAAGAAGGATGAACTTAAAAGATGTTTAGCTAAACTAAGAAAAAATGATTGATAACTCAAGTTTAGAAATCAATAAAAAGAGGCGATATTAAATTGATATGACAGAAATAAAAAGTATCATGAAGACTACTGTGAACAGTTATGAAAATATGCAAACAACATAGATAACTGAAGAAATAGATAATATCCTAGAAAAATGTAACAAACTAGATTAATAAATAACAGAATTTATGAAAAGATCAAAAGCAAGA
Source organism: Sorex araneus (assembly GCF_027595985.1). Classification (NCBI taxonomy): domain Eukaryota; kingdom Metazoa; phylum Chordata; class Mammalia; order Eulipotyphla; family Soricidae; genus Sorex; species Sorex araneus. The sequence continues at coordinate 36,123,795 of NC_073313.1, forward strand.
ACCAGGGAGATAGTACTGTGGATAGGATGCTTTCCTTGTACACATCTGACTCAGGTTTGATCCCTGGCACCATATGTGGTTCCCATCCTCAGGAGTGATCCCAGAGCCTCACATATACTAATCCCTTACTCTTACACTTCAGTCACATCCCCAACTCAACCACCATGGGTTTGTTTTCATAGTCCAAGAGTTATATTTTCCTTTTTTGTTTGCTTGCTTTGTTTATCTCCCACCTACTAGTAAAACCATATAGTGTTTGTCTTTCACTTTCTGACTCATTTCAGCTAGGATAATCATCTCAAGTTCTACAAACATTGTCACAAAGAGCAAGATTTTATTTTTAATAATATATGAGTACTAGACTATGAGTATATACATAGCATAACATCTTTATCCAATCAGTTTTTGATGGGTAGTCCTTGTCTTGTGTATTGTATATAGAGCTTCACTAAACATTACTAAATAGGGGGCAAAAAAGCTCATTATTAATTATAAGCATTTGAACATCTTTTCAAATCAGTGTGCTCAATTTTTTTTCACTAGTTTTTTTGTAATTTCTTCCACCTTTTAGTTTCATGTAGTCACATCTGATTATTTTTTTATAGGGGCAACTCTATCTGTGGAGGAGGTAGGTATATGATCGCCACAACAGAATTCAGGGTCTCCTACATGTATGGCCTACACTATATGCCCTTAAACAATATGCCCAACCCCACATATGTTTATTTTTCCCTCTTGTTTCCCTGCGCTTTGGAGTCGAGTCTCCAAGAACATTTGTAATGTAGACGTCTATGAACATATTGCCTTTCTTTTCCTCCATGTACTTTATGACTTCAGGTCTCATATTTAAGTCTTTAATCCACCTCTATATCAATATTTTTTAAAACATAGGATATACATGAAATTGAAAATTATTTATTTATAAAAGATAAAAATCATGCACTTAATAACAATATGGGATATACTAAATGGCATCATATTAAGTTAAAGGAGTAGAACCAAAAGACAAATACTGTATTATATCATTAATATTTGGAATCAAGACCAGTAAGAAAGCAGAACATATGAATAACACTGTTTAAAACAATACTTTGAGATCTTCCTACTTCCTGCTTCGATGTCTTTCTAAAAATATTCCACTGTACAACAATAAAACTAATAAATTTATAGAAAACATTTGCTATAACATGAAGAAAATATACTTCACAAATGAACAAATGAAAAAAATGAACCATTCTATGACATTATTAGAAAGTATCCAGCACCCATTACTAGTATGTGCAACTTAGTTGTCTAAAGAAGAAACAATCTTTTTTTTTACATTTTTATTCATTTTTTTAAATTTTTTTATTGAATCACCATGTGGAAAGTCACAAAATTTAGGTTTAAATCTCAGTTATACAATGCTCGAATACCCATCCCTTCACCAGTGCACATATTCCACCACCAAGAATCCCAGTATAGCTCCACCCCGCCCACCCACACCCCTAACCCCCCCACGCCCCTAGTCCCCTCACCCTTAGCCCCCCCGCCTGTGTAACTAATAAATTTCACTTTACTTTCACTTTGATTGCATACAATATTTCAACAAAACTCACTATTATTGTTTGGAGAGTCTCTCCCCTAAAGTCAGACCTGCTGAGAAGGAAGCATTAGATAATTTGTTTTCCATTGCTGAGGATGAAGAGGTATGAGGTCGAGTGACCACACTTAGCAGCCTCTCGGTTTTGGGTTTCTGTATTTTAGTATTTTAGTAACTAAGTCCAGAGAGATATCTGCCAGAAGTTGCATCGTTGCCAACTTGTACTTCTCAGTTACATTATATTCCACATATGAGTGCAATCTTTCTATGTCTGTCTCTTTCTTTCTGACTCATTTCACTCAACATGATACTTTCCATGTTGATCCATTTATATGCAAATTTCATGACTTCATGTTTTCTGACAGCTACATAGTATTCCATTGTGTAGATGTACCAGAGTTTCTTTAACCAGTCATCTGTTTTGGGGCACTCTGATTTTTAAGAAGAAACTATCTTTTTTTAGCAATAGAATGAAACCAGAGGTCAATAACAAAAAATATAACTGAATGTTGAAGTTAATTTTCACACTCTTAAGTAATCAAGTAAGAAAATACTTTGAGATAATAAAGATAAAACTACAACTTATTAAAACATGTAGAGTACAGTATAGGCAGGACTCAGAGGGAAATTCATAGCTGTAAATGTCTATGTTAAAAAAAGATCTAAAAGAACAAACATTTGCCTTTTAAGTTTCTACTCTTGATTTATTCAGAAATTATATATCCTTATATGAAATTCAGAACAAAAAAGAGAATAACTAGAAGTGCTCCTTTGAATCTAAATATATTTGTTTACAAACACAACTTTAAGCAGAACTGTTTGCGTGAATATTCGTTTAGTCGGAGATGCTGAGACAAGTAGCACAAAAGAAATTTATGTCATGGACAGCCCAGGATCTCTCAGACCTGTGACAAAGGTAGAGAACTCCCAAATCTCCTTTTATTCATCTTGGTATCTCTAAAGGGCGCAATACAGTGATGTCATCAAAAGAAGTTACAGATAAAACATTGCATTGTTTCCTTGTGTCTGCAGGCCAATACACAAGGAAAGAAGATACAAAACCTTCTTTGTATCTTTCAGCCTCCTGAAAGAAGATACAAAACCAAAAACCTAAACTTTCTTGAGCTATAAGCACTTAGATTTACATCCCAAAGACAAGGCTGCCCCCTCCCCCACCTGAAATCTACATCCACAGACAACTGGGCTCCCCTCCCCCCTCCCCCTGTACCTGAACTCTGTCCCCAACACTAGGCTGGGCCTACAATGTCAAAGATCAGGCCTGGCTAGCACCTGAGATCTGCATGTCAAGGACCAGCCAGGCTTCTGTGAGAAAAGGAAAACTGCCCCTTTCAATATACTGAAATTATTTTCTGAAGGCAGCTTGAAGGGGGAAAATGCTCAGCTTCATCCAAACCAGTCAGGACACACTAGAAACCTCGCCCATTTTCATGGGTCCCTATGTTCCTGCCTGTTGGGCTACATGGGCTTGCCCTGATAGATCAGTCCAGCCCCAACACAGAACGGTAAAAGCAAAGTACTGAAACAAGTATATGTTATTTCAAATACTGCATTTCTCAAAAAAAAAAGTGTAAATTGTATTTACACATCACTTGTTGATGTGTGAAACTTGAAATTCAAAGCAGCAGAAGATTTTACTTCTTTCAGACATATCACACTATGTGATATTCGATTTCTTTCACCAAATATCCTATTCCTAAAACAGGACGCTTGAGTTTCAATCTGATCTTCACATTTCTGTTCCAGGGACTAAATTGATAAAGGGTGAGATGTAGGCGGGTAGATAGGGAAAGGCCCTGGACAATGAAACCTAGATTAACAAAAGCTCTGAGAAGGAGAATTTTAAGACTGATCCACCTTGTGGATTCAGAAAACAAAAGACCGGATAAGACCATCCACAGAAGTTCCTCAAACTCTGAACCTCTCCCTTAATCTGATTAATTCAGCCCAAAGAAGTTCATCACCACTCCCAGCCTCCCTGGTAACCTTCTTAGCAACGGATTTTTACCTGGAAAGAAGCCCCACGTGGGAACAGGTTGGAGAAACCCTGTAAAAGACACCTTGAACAAAGGAAGCGCACGCATATGCTGCCTGAACCCATGTGCTGCTTGTGCCCACGTGGCCAAGCACATGCAGTGCCCGAACACATGTGTGGCTGCAACTCCCCCTTGAGATGTGTACTTTCATGCTTTTGTGTCTAAAGTTTGGATGTATGTGGGGGATCTCTCCACCCTTGGAGAAGCCAGCATTCCCTCTTGAGTGCATTACTTTTACTTTTCTCTCTTCTGCTTATCCCTGCCTCCTTCCCTCAAAAACCCTCTAAGTAAAATCTGTTTACTTCACTGCTTGTCTACTCCTGAAATTCCTTTCTGCGAGAGAGACAAGAACCCAGTAACCCTGGGTCCCTGGTGGCAGAGGCGGTTGGGGAGAAAGTGACCGTCTTTCTCCTTCCCGCTTCACGTAAGTCACCCGTGGGGCCCACCAACATCAGATGGAATAAAAAATCCAAGCCTTTCTGTCTCAGTAAAAAAAAAAAATCAGGGTGTGAATAGTTCTCTACTGTTTCAAGGTTAATTGACATTGGTGGTAAGATTGGTTCTGGAACACTGTATGCTTGAAACTATAAACAATTTTGTAAATCATGGTGCCTTAATAAAATGAAACAAAAACGAATAAGTAAGTGACTGGAGAAAAAATTAAGGAGTCAAGCACTTGCCTTGCTGTGACCAACTCAGATCCTATACCCAGAACCATATGTGGTCCCTAGAGAACTGCAAGGAGTGATCCCTGTGTCAAGAGCCACTAGTAAGCAATGTGCACTGCTGGGTATAGACAAACTCCCCGCAAAGCATCACCACCAAGAAAAGATAACACAAGAGACCTAAGGGATGACTAAGTGGCAGAAAGCTCTCACCTTTCAAGCATGAGGCCATGAGTCTATTCTCCAGTGCTGTCTTTATATGATAAGGATGGCTCTGGTGGCTGTGTTGTGTGGAATTCTTAGTGCTACATAGAGTTTGTAAACTCAGATGCACAGGCAAGTGTAGGTGATTACCACATATAAAGATGCATAAGCACCATAGCCAAAGTATGGCCCCAGAGAGCATATTTGGTGTGGTGTTTGCAAACATTTTCTATTCATTGAGCACAACACCAAGTGTGACATCCCCCAACACACACACACATACACACATCACAAGAATAACAGCAGTAAGAAAGAGAAGGGAAAGAAAAAAATTAATATAAAACCAATATAATTAATCCACGATGAAGATACTGGCATTTAAAGAAAAAGGAACATTACGGAAGACACAGATGTAATGTTAACTAGCTTAAATATGAAAAGGAGATAATTGGAAACAATGAAAAGCAAAATTAAAATCTGTAGTAATTGCCATAAAATTAAAATTAGTACTAAAGATACCAATCATTAATCTGAAAGACGAAAACAATGAATTTTCCAACTCCTTTGATCTTTGATTGATAGAAATTAGTTACCTATCATTTTGTCTTTTCTCCCTAAAATTGTTATGGGATCGTTATTTACTGAAAGTAATTCAACTGAGATAAAGTGATGCAATGCCTGTCTATTTTATTCTATTCTGGTATGAACCCGAGGACTCTTTTGTTTTCTATTCAAAAATACACATTACTGATTTCAGGTAGAATTTGATCAAATGGTCACATTCTCAATGAAGATGCTGGAGGTCTTCAGCTATCTTTATCCCATACTAGACGCTTATTATGGTTTTAGCTATTACACTGAGATCTTCTATACATTATGAGTTAATCTCAATGTAAGAAAGGATGCACATTCATCCCTTCTTATAGATATCCAACTGTTCCATCATCACATGTTCAACAGATTCTTTTTTTTCTCCTACTGAGTTTTCTTGGAAACTGCAAAACTCAATAGCTTTATTTCTGGGCCCTCAATTCTATTCTATTGACCAAATATCTATTTTTATGATAGTGTCACATTATATTGATTTCTGTGGCTTTCTAGTAAGTATTGTGAGCTTGTAGTTTAATAGTGAGAAACCTTGTTCTCACCATCTGCCAACACTTAGAATTATGTCCTCTTACATTGTAGAAAACAACATTTAAAACTAGAGAATTTTCTTATATTCAGGTGATTTTTGCTTTAGTTTTACATTCTCAACTCATTTATGAAATTACCTAGAGCAATAATTGTTTTTCTCCTATCTTACAGATGTTGACCACACATTTATAATATAGTTAAATCATCTTTTCACATAGCCTGAATTTTATCCTGAGATTTCCGAGATTGAAAATTGATGTTTTTAAAATTTTCATGCATTAAGCTTACTCTGTACAATGGAAGTTTCTATGAGTTTTGACAAATGTATCATGACATGTACCATTTCTCTCCAGTATCAGATATAATGTATGATATCCCTAGTGATGTGCACCTCCCCCAAACCACACACACCTCAAGTTTCTAACTTCATTAAGGCCCACACCAAGTCTCCAGAAATGTACTGAAATGCATACTGAGTGGCTTTACATAATTTGGATTCCATTGTTATCTATTCCAGCAAATAAACATGTTGCTGTATTTTCCTGAAAGGTTTCTCCAGGTTTTGTTTAGCAGTTTGGTTTTTAACCTAAACTCTGTAATTAACCCAAGAAAAAGAATTGATTTTCAATTTGTACTTTTTTTGGTCTGGTTGTAAGGACAATAGTAATGACCTTCATTTGGTGCCAAAGCTGAAATTTAACTATATTCTTGAGGTTTTTTTGAAGTTCCTCTGCAAATTATACATCTTACCAGATTCTGTTTCAGTTAATGAACCAAACAGCATTATGCTAATTCATAAATAAAAATGTTTTAATATATTCACATTATTTCACCATTCATTTTATTTCAATATTCAATATATAAATGGACATAGTTATAAGCTTTGCTTTATGAAATTTTTTAATTTTTAAAAAAGATCAGGGAACAATGGAGTTAAATTACATACATACTCTGTTATAGTAAACTATTTAATTTCTGACTCTTAATTTCTTTCTGTGAATCCAAGATAGTATCTATTGTTATTATCTTGTTGCAATATAATCATATTTGTTAGTCCTTCCTTTGTGTTGTCATTTTATTACATATATATCTATCATTGTATCACTGTCATCCCGTTGTTCATCGATTTGCTCGAGCGGATGCCAATAATGTCTCCATTCGTCTCTTTCTCATACTAGTGTAGTCTGATGGCATATTGGGGGCTCTTTAAGATCAGAGGAATGTGGGCCATCGTTGTTACTGTTTTTGGCGTATCGAGTACACCACAGGTAGCTTGCCAGGCTCTGCCCTGCGGGCGGGATACTCTTGGTAGCTTGCCGGACTCTCCAAGAGGAATGGAGGCTTTTAGGGCGGCCTCTAATCGCCTTTACTGGTGTTCCCAGTAAATGAGCCCAACATCATTATGCTAACTCATAAACAAAAATGCTTTAATATATTCACATTATTTCACCATTCATGTTACTACAATATTTAATATATAAATGCAACTGCACATAGTCATAAGCTTTGCTTTATGAATTTTTTAATTTTTAAAAAAGATCAAGGAAAAATGGAGTTAAATTACATACATAGTAATTATTTTAACTAATATAATTAATATAATTCATTATAGGTGTTCCTATATCTACCTATGTATCTATATCTTATAAACCAATAATTATTGTTTTATACTGCTTCCTTTAAAATCATTTTTAAACAAAAATATATTACTGCTTAATTATGCTTGTCTTTTATTACTCATTTAATTACATTATTAGCACTCTGTTTTCTCATGTGAAAACAAGCTGTTTGGAGTCACTTCTTTATATTCTGATGAACAAACATTTTTGCCATTTATAAAGGTCTATAGTAACAGATTTTATGCTTTTTAAATTCATAAATTCTACAAATAGATTTGTTTTACCTTCAGTTTTTGAAATTCAGGTTCACTTTGTACAGGATTCCTGAATGACAAGATTTATTTCATCCTTTAAATTTTTAACAGTCTAAGAATATCATTCAATAGTATTCTGACTTGTGTTATTTTCAATGGGATTCTGTTTCTATTATTATTATTATTTGTAGGGTAACATTGGTTTGTCCTTTCTCCTCCACTCTTTCTCCTTTGCTGCAAGGAGTTTAGGTTTTTTAGGTTACACATATCACAGTGCTCCCAAGACACTCCCATTCCTCCATATTTATCTTTAACTTCTCTGTGCTCTGCTTCTCCTATCTGTTAATCACCTATATCCCCAAATTGGAACCTGGGACTTATAAGGTCAGATTCTTCTAAGAACTCTAGATTTTGAATTTGTAAGTGAAATGTTGTTTTTCTCTTTCCCTTATGTCCCTTGAATAGTTTACTTTAGAGCAGTGTTCTTTTATATAGACACAGGAAAACGGTTAATGCTATGCTTTCGTAACTTGAGAGTTAATTGGCTCCAAATAATATTTAGTCCTGGGCATCTGTCATATTTACTTGACATAAGCCTCAGTTTCCCTTAGCTCCTAGTACCCCAAAAGCAGGGTCCTGATGAAGGGACTGGATGGACCCACGGCAAGCTGTAAGCTGTCCTGGCATCAAAAGGGGAAAGGTCAAGTGCCATAAAACTTATATATAATATGTTAAGAGCATAATCATGGATAAATTCTGACATGACCCAAAGAGAAGTGACGAGGACCCTGCTAGGGTTAGGAAGGAATAATCTGCCTGAGGACTGTAGTCTGGGATCTATAGTGAGACGTTCCCAGGAGAGCCACCCTTTAAGCTTAATATATCTCTTACTGTGTCCATACAATATGACTAGAAATATTGACGAAAATCACGAAATTCTGTTAATCACCGATTTCTCAGGCGGGCTCAGTAACATCTCATTTCATCCTTTCCCTGAGATCTTAGTCTATCTTGATTCGGCCCTCCTAATGATGTTGCACTGGGGGCTCTTCAGGGTCAGGGGAATGAGATCCAGCTTGTTACTGAATTTTACATATGAATACACCATGGGTAGCTTGCAAGGCTGTCCCATGTGGGCAGGAAACTCTCAGAAGATTGCCAGTTTCTCCCAGAGGGAGAAGTAGGCTAAAGATATCGCTTCTGAGAGCTTGCTTTTAAGTCTCTCTGGATGTTGGCCATTGATGGGATTACACACACCTGGGTTCCTCTGTTGGTACCTTCATGCATGAGGCCTCAGAAATATTATTAAGAAATAAATTTAAGGTGACTGTTTAAATGGTTATGGACTAAGGAAAGGAGAAATATGGCTTTAGATGAAACTCTGCCTTTGAGCTGATCTCCTCACAGGAGATCTTTGTTTTAGAAGAGCTTCCCTGGAAGGAAGGGCTTTCATATGTTGATTGTGCTGTCTCTCCTGGATGTAGTTGCTATGCCCAATCCTTGGAGGTTGGGCTTTTGACTAAGGCAGGGAGACAGGGGGCTGGAAGAGTAGTATGGGGGACAGGAGAATATGGGAATGAAGCACAGTGTGAAACTGGAAAGGCACACATAGTGAGATTGGAATAGGCGTACAGGGAGAATGGAATAAATGGCATGACCGAGAACCGAGATTGGAATAAACGGCATTTGATCACCAACCAGTTTGGCAGTCCTGTTCCGTCCTTCATGCATCTGTTAACAGAGGCTACAGGCCAGGGAGGGAAAGAGGCTCATGGCCATCAAACACACATGGTGAGAGAGCACACGCATATTTTGTGAACACACATTATTGTCATTCATTTTATGCAATATTTCTTTTTTCCTTACTGTTTCCAAGATTATGTCTTTGAATTTCAATTTCGAATTTTTTTTTATATGGTGAAAAAAAACTTTCCCAATTAGCCAGCTGAACTGTTTAAATGATTCCAATTTTATTAGCAAATTCCATGGCATCATAGCCAGAGGTCAACCTGCTTTTCTCCATCGGGTCTATTCAGGGTGTTAACCTTGACCGAGTCACAGTCATAGAGCTTCTTCCAAGCTTGCTTAATCTGGTGCATGTCAGCCTTGACACCAGCATGTTATTATCTTCTGTCTTCTTCATGGTTCACTCAACCATCAAAGGGAACTTAATGATGGTATTGTGGTCAAGGTCATTTCTCCTGGGGACGATATTCCCAGGATATCTGGACTGTCTTCTCAGCATTAGCCTTTGTGTCTTAGTATCTTCAATCTGTGACTTTGGATGCCTTTTCATCTTTAGTCTTCTTGGCTTTCGGCATCACCTTCGTGAAAAGAGGTTCAGTTTTGACTATTACACAATGCATAGAGCTGTGGATAGTATATGCTCTTTGGGAGTTTAAAAAACTTGTTAATATGCAATCATTATCTTTCATCAAATTTAAAAAAAAATTAAACCACCAGTACATGAAAATTTCCGATTCTTTGTATTAGTTTTCTATGCAGCACAGCAAAATTCCATAAGCTTATTTATTTAAACAGTACCTCCTTACTTTCCGTGGGTTAAAAAATACAAATGCAACGATGCTAATTTTCTATTGTATAGCAAATCAACACAAAGTTAGTGGTTTTAAGCAATGTGAATTCAGGAGGTCAAAATCAGTTTCACACGTAATGGAATACTATGCAGCTGTTAGGAGAGATGAAGTCATGAAATTTGTTTATAAATGGACAGACATGGAAACTATCATGCTAAGTGAAAAGAGTCAGAAAGTGAGGTACAGACATAGAAGACTGCACTCATTTGTGGAATATCAAATAACATAACATGAGGCTGACAGTAGATACAAGGGCCAGAAAGACCACTCCATCGCTGGAAGCCTGCCTCATGAGCGGAGGGAAGAAGGCAGCTGGAATAGAGAAGGGATCACTAAGAAAATGATGGCTGGAGGAATCGGTCGGGAGGGGAGATGTGTGCTGAAAGTGGTTAATGAACCAAACGTGATACCCTCTCAGTGTCTGTATTGCAAACCATAATGCCCCAAAGTAGAGGGAGAGTATGGGGAATATTTTCTGCCATGGAGACAGGTGTAGGGTGAAAAAGGGGGGTTATAACAGGGACATTGGTGGTGGTGAATGTGCACTGGTGGAGGGATGGGTGTTTGATCATTGTGTAATTGTAACCCAAACATGAAAGCTTGTAACTATCTCATGGTATCACTGTATCAATGTCATCCAGTTGCTCATTGGTTTGCTCAAGTGGGCACCAGTAACATCTCCATTGTGAGACTTGTTGTTACTGTTTTGGGCATATCCAATATGCCACGGCTCTGCCATGCGGGCGAGATACTCTCAGTAGCTGGCCGGGCTCTCCAAGAGGGATGAAGGAATCAAACCCGGGTTGGCCACATGCAAGGCAAACACCCTACCTGCTGTGCTGTCGCTCCAGCCCCATGTCATGGTGATTCAATAAAATTAAAACAAAACAAAACAAAACAAAATCAGTTTCACTGTGCTATAATTACTATGTTGACTGAGTTTTATTTCATACTGGAAATTTTAGAGCATAATCCATTCCCTTTTTTTTCAATAGTGGGGTAATGGCTGTTTGCTTTTATCCAGCACATAAGAATTCTTGGTTTGTGGTCTTTTCTTGTAGCTGAATAAATAAAACAACATAAGGGAACTGTAAATGCATGGAACTAAGTGCATAAAGATAGGCTTGAAATAATCTATGCATTTCCTTTTCCATTTACATGACATTCTGGAAAAGGAAAAGCTACAATGACTAGGGCCGGGGGTTGGGGCGAAGGTCAATGTCAGTATTGTGGCATAAGTTTGACTACAGATATGTGCAGTGTCAAATTCTGAAGTGATGAAATTAGTTTTATATTGTGAGCACAGAACTCTATAGGCATTTCCCCAAAACTATATACCACAGAGGGTAGATTCAGAGGTAAATTAAAAATAATGAGAATGAGAACAGGGAAATAGCCCAGTGGCCAGAAGCAAATGCTATAGAGGTGCCAACCCGAGTTAGAAATTTGGCACCACATGGCATTCTAAGCACCACACAGTGTGACTCTGGGGTCCCCAAACCACCACTGGGATGGCCTTGTTGGTCCCCAGCACCACAGGCCTGGAGCAGCTTCATATCCAGAGGACCCTAGCATTGAACTGTCTAGTATAGTTAAATGAGTAGCATAGAGCATAGCTTCCGAGTCCCCTACAAACTGTTTGGGAAGTTCCCTCAACCAATCAAAAACTAGAATAGTATCAGAAACCAAAATATAGTGCAGACTCTGAGAAATGAATCCCTTTGTACTGTAAATTAGTGATGTGGCCGTAATGAGTGAAATATAGAAGAAATATGTAAGACCAGACAATTCTGAAGATATCACTTTCACCAGATCCTATGAGACTAAGAAAAACAGTTGTAACCATTGTACTCTAATTTATAACTTTTAGTGCTCAGGTTCACAATTCTGATGTGACTCTGCATGAACGCCAGGTTTTAACAAACAAGTTAACATACTACAGAATCAATTTTCCATTGTGAGGAAGTTGGGAGATAAAGTTAGAAGGAACCAATTGTTGCTGGATTAGAGATAAAGGCCTTATTCTGATCTCATGGATCACAATCACACAATCACAATATCCCGTTAATCACCGATTTCTTAGGCAGGCTCAGTAACATATCATTTCATCCTTTCCCTGAGATCTTAGGAGTCTATTTCGACTTGGCCCTCATAACGATGTTTCACTGAGGGCTCTTCAGGGTCAGGGGAATGAGATCCAGCTTGTTACTGGATTTTGCATATGAATACACCATGGGAAGCTTGAAAGGTTGTCCCATGGGGGCAGGAAACTCTCAGAAGATTGCCAGTTTTTCCTAGAGGGAGAAGTAGGCTAAAGGTATCTTTGTGGCCGTGTGCTTCTGAGAGCTTGCTTTTAAGTCTCTCTGGATGTTGGCCGTTGATAGGATTACACACACTTGGGTTCCTCTGCCGGTACCTTCATGCATGAGCCCTGTCCAAACATGTAGAGAGGACCCTCCAGCATGGCTGCAGCTAGGTTCCGGTGGTCTTTGGCTGCCGGGAGCTCTGCTTGGGGTGGGGAGGGAAGCTGGAGCCCATCCCTTCCGAGGGACCCCGGGGAAGACAGCCAGGCATGCGGGCAAGAACTCATGGATAGATATAGAATTATCTGTACAATAATACATAGACATGTGTATATGGTTTCTATGCCAGCAGATATGAATCAGGTTTTTATACATTGAGAAAGCTCAGGAGCCGTGATGCCCCAGTAGTATTGAACACCTTTAGTTTTCACATATTTTTTTAAGTATTGTGTGTGTATGTGTGTGTCTCTGTGTGTGTTTGTGTGTGTGTCTCCCAAAGATTCAACCTAGGATATCCCTCATGCAAGGCATGTGCTCTACCATTAAGTAATGACCCTAGCCCATAAATCATATTCTTCAAAAATAGTAATGTATAGGATGGCATTACTTTGTCCTTTCCCTCCTTGCCACAAGTAGCTTGTCCCGGTTTTCCCTGGAGTTTAGGCTTACCCCAGTCTCACCCATCAAGGTGTTCCCGAATCTCTCCCATCCCTTTGTTTAGCTATAATCACTTCTCCATGCTCTCTTCCCCAAAACAGTTAATCCGCGGCTTTCCCTTAATCTGACTCTGCTAATTTGTAAGGTCAGAGCTTCCTAGGATACTGAATTTATATTATATAAGTTAAAATTGCCTTTCTCCTCTTCTTGTGCCTTTTGAATAATTTGCTTTAAAGCAATGTCCTTTTTGTATAGACACAAGAATACAATATTATGTTTTTATAACTTGGGAATTAATTGGCCTCGAATATTATTCCCTCCCGGGCATCTGCTTTCTCCACTTAAGCCTCAGTAGCCCTCAGTTCCTAGCACCCCAAAGCAGGGTCCCCGACGTGGGATGGGAAGGATCCAGGGCAAGCAGTGAGTTATGTGCTACCCTGGCATCGAGATGGGCCTGGCCAAAGTGCCTAATTCTTAACTATAAGTTAAGAGCTTGATCATAGACAAATGCTGTCATGATCCAATAGTAATTATGAGACTAGGACCCTGCCAGGTATAGGAAAGACTGATCTGGCCTGAGCACTGTAGTCTGAGATTGAGATGGCCCCAGGAGAGCAATTCTATAAGCTTTAATGCATCTCGTATTGTGTCCATACAAAATAATTAATATTATGAATTTTTATATGTTTGCTGGCTGAGGAGAAGAGAAACATATTCATGGGACTCCGCCCTTAGGTGGATCCTCCTGCTGAAAGAGAATTAAGTCCTAGGAGAAGCATCCCCTAAGGGAAAGGAACTTTACCCTATTGATGGTGACCACACCTATGGGTATGCCCCAACCCCCTCATGCTGTGGAGATTTAACTAGGCTGTAAGAGTGGGTTGGGGGGCCAGATCCATGGGGCGAGATCCACGAAGGCCAGATCCACAGATCCAGAGAGAGACTGAGAGCCGGGAGAGAAGCAGAGAGAGAGAGAGAATGAAATAAACTGATTGAGCAACCAGTCTGGCCTTCTTCCTTCCGTCGCCTGCCCTTGACCGACAGCACACACAGAGGTTCCAGGGCACTGAACACGGGCGGTGAGACAGAGCCGCCCGGAGAGCCCTTGAGTGCACTTGCCCCTAGGCGATTTTTACAGTAATGAAAGCAGCTTGTAGAAGTATCTAGAGTATCTTTGGAGAAAGATAAATATAAGACAAAAGTAGATCTTCTAGTTTTACTGATGACTACTTATTTTTTTTTTCAATGAGGAGGCACATCTATTTGTGTTTAAGGCTTAGTCCGGGCTCTGCTCTCAGGGATCAATTCTGAGCATGGTGTTAAAGGATCATACGTGGTATCAGGAGATCAACTCCTGTCTGCAATGTTCAAGGCAAGTGTCCTGCCCACTGTACTATCTTTGTGGCTACTCCTTAGGGTTTGTTAACATATCAACATTTATTTAATTAATGAACCATGATTGATGAACCATGATTGATAAAATTTATATTAAGAGTTTAATTTTAGGCATATAACATTTTAACACAAATCCAACAACTTGTGTCAACTTCCCTCCCCGGCTACTTATTTTTTGAGGCAGAACACTATATGACAAAATGGCCAAAGTGAAATGTGTAGCTCAACATTATTGTTTGTGTGTGTGTGTGTGTGTGTGTGTGTGTGTGTGTGTGTCTGGCCATATCCAGTGATGCTCGGGACTTACCCCTAATTCTGTGTTCAGGGTTGACTCCTGATGATGCTTGGGGGAACATATGTGGTGCCTAAGTTCAACCAGGGTCATAGTATGCAAGTTAAGTATCTTGCCCCTGTATTATCTCTCTTGACGAATAACTTTTGAGATTAACTGCCAATGTTGCAAAGAACAACATTTTTTTTTGGTTTTTGGGTCACATCTGGTGGTGCTCAAGTATTACTCCTGACTCTGCACTCAGGGATCATGCCTGATAGTGCTCAGGCTAACACATGTGAGGCTGGGTATCAGAACCAGGTCATCCACACACAAGCCAAGCATCTTACCAGCTGTATAATTGCTCCAGTCCCATATAGAAATATTTTCATGCTGCCGTATAGAAATGTATTTAAAAATACACCATGTTTCATTCATTCCATTTATATTAAATCTATGTAAGAGTAATTGTAAACAACCTAATGTAATTTAGTTGTATCCAAACATTTGTCCCAGTGGATATTAGCAATGTTCCACAGTTACAGATCAGAAAAGTTTATCCAGGACTCCTCCTGTGGTTCTCTATTGTATTCTGCAAAACACATGCATTTATGAGAAAGTAGTCATAACTTTGTCTTTTTAGGTGTGTCAGTAAGCATTTTTCTTCAGATTTTTATGCAAGGTAGACACTTCCTATTGAGAGCTCTGCAAAAGTTGCTGCACACACACAAGAATCAGACATTCATAGACCTAGGCACCACGCTTACAGGTCCTGGCCTCTATAGAACTCTTATCTCAGTTCATGCAGAGGCAGAAATATAGACAATATTTCTAGTAATTGCACATATGTTGAAAACATTTGAATCAGCGATTAAAATCATTCCTTACATTATACTAATTAGCAAACCATCTGCTGTTGATCAGAGATAAAGATAGTTGAAGGGCACCAATGGAGCCAGCATTTCTGAATATAGACTGGAATGCTAAGCAACAAAGCCCAACAGTGTACACTCCTGATTAGAGAATTTCAATGTTCACTAATGAGCTCTAGGGTGCAGATTGAAAACCAGCACACATATTTATTATACAAATAATATTTTCGGTAGTTTAAAGTAGATTCAAGACAACAGTAGATATTTTCTTATAAATATCCAAGTTTAACTTGCTAAAATGCATCTAATTTCTATATTAAGGGATTAGGCTCATGTGCTTACTCTTCTTGACCAGTTAGGGACTATCTCTGGCTGTCCATGTGGCTGAGTCTTCTCAGTTCGAAGTCAACTCTAAGGTTTTACACTTCTTAAAATATTAAGGGGTGAAATGATATCTCATTGTTGTTTTAATCTGCATCTCTCTGATGATTAGTGATGTAGAGCATTTTCTCATGTGTCTTAGCCATTTGGATTTCTTCTTTGAGAAAATTTCTGTTCATTTAATCACCTCATTTTTTGATGGGGTTGGATGTTTTCTTCTTGTAGAGGAGTTCAATCAGTGCCTTGTATCTCCTTGATATCAACCCCTTATCAGATGGGTACTGGGTGAATATCCTTTCCCATTCTGTAGACTGTCTTTGTATTTTGGTCACTGTTTCTTTTGAGGTGCAGAAGCTTCTTAGTTTAAGATAGTCCCATTGGTTTATCTCTGTTTTCACTTGCTTGGCCAGTGGCGTGTCATCTTTGAAAATACCTTTAGCATCAATGTCGTGGAGGGTTTTTCCAACCTTGTCTTCCACGTGGCTTATGTATTCTGGTCTGATGGTGAGATCTTTAATCCACTTTAACTTGACTTTTGTACATGGTGTTATGTTGAGATCTGAGCCCATTATTTTTCATGTAGCTGTTCAGTTTTGCCAACACCACTGTTAAAAAGGCTTTCCTTGCTCCACTTCACATTTATTGTTCCCTTATCAAAGATTAGATGATCATATATTTGAGGGTGTGTGTCAGGATATTCAACCCTGTTCCATTGGTCTGTGGCTCTGCCTTTATTCCAGTACCATGCTGATTTCACACCACAGAGACTGGCCCACATCCAAGAGAACAAAAGCAACCGGTGTTGGCTTGGATGTGGGGAGAAAGGGACTCTTCTTCATTGCTTGTGGGAATGCCGAATGATTCAGCCCTTTTGGAAAACAATATGGATGATTCACAAAAATTAGAAATTGAGCTCTCATTTGACCTGGCAATACCACTCTTGGAAATATACCCTGGAGAGGCAAAAAGGTATAGTATAAATGACATCTGCATTTGTATGTTCATTGCAGCACTGTTTACAATAACCAAAATCTGGAAAAAACCAGAGTGCCCCAAAATAGATGACTGGTTAAAGAAGCTTTGGTACATCTACACAATGGAATACTATACAGCTGTTAGAAATGATGAAGTCAAGAAATTTGCATATAAATGGATCAACATGGAAAGTATCATGTTAAGTGAAATGAGTCAGAAAGAGAGAGACAGACATAGAAAGATCACACTCATCTGTGGAATATAAAGTAACGGAGTGGGAGACTAATACCCAAGAGTAATATAGATAAGGACCATGAGGTCTGCCCCACAGCATGGAAATTGGCCTCACATGCTGGGGGAAAATGCAGCTGAAATAGAGAAGGGAACACCAAGTAGAGGATGTTGGGAGGATCCATTCGGGTTGAAAGACGCGTACCGAAAGTAGACTATAGACCGAACATGATGGCCACTCAATACCTCTATTGCAAACCACAACACCCAAAAGGAGAGAGAACAAAAGGGAATGCCTTGCCGCAGAGGCAGGGTGGGGTGGTGGGAGTTGGGGTGGGGGTGGTGGGAGGGATACTGGGAACATTGGTGGAGGAAAATGGGCACTGGTGGAGGGATGGGTAAATGATCACTATATGACTGAAATGCAAACACAAAAAGTTCATAAGTTTGTAACTGTACCTCACGATGATTCACTAATAAAAAATGTAAAAATAATATTAAGGGGTGAAGAGCATAACATGAAGTCCCCAAAGCCATGCCACCGGACTCATGCCAGGCTGTTTCACTCGGGGCACCCCAGATGGGGGAGGGTGAGAGCACTCCCCACCCCAAGGGATCCAGCTCTGGCAACTGAAAACCTCCACAACCCAACCATTGCCACACTTAAGGCCTCTCCCTACACACTTGTCCAAGTCTCACATATGAGTGAACATATCACAAACTGTGCAGCCACTTCTGCAGTCGCATGACACATCATAAGACACTCCTACCCATTATCCATAATTGACATACCATATTTGTTGGGGTTCAGATAGTAGGCAACAAATCATAGAGGCAAATATATATGCATATATATACCAAAATCACATCACCCAAACTTTAACAACAGGTTAGTGATATCCTATAGAATGTCATAATGGCTTTACTGAAATAGAACAATCTTCACACTATTTGCTATATGAACACTTTTTTTGTAAGCAAGTTCAGTAGTTCTTCATAACAGAAAATACAGAATATATTATTTTGGTTGTGTTTTGGGATAGGGCTTGGGGTTGGGATGGAAACATCCTGAATTTGATGGTGGGAAGGTGTAATGGTGTTGGGATTGTATCACTTGTATCATTTGTCATCCCACTGATCTTCGATTTGCTCAAGCGGGCACCAGTAATGTCTCCATTCATCCTTGTAGAAACTGGAGAAGAACTGTTCCTAAGAACATGCGAGAACAGAGGAATCGGTGGCATTGGTGTCCTTGTCAACACGAACTTGGCCATGAACATTGATTCATTCGAATGCCTAACAACCCAAGTCAGACAATTATGCTTGAATAGATGTGGCTCACTGCCGGCAGTTTCTATCTTTTTCCTCTATGCACCAACATCCAACTACAATGAAGGAGAAATAAGAAGCTCTACATGGAGCTGGAGAAGTTCTATAAAGAAGGCCACACCTTCTACAAGATCGTTGTCAGTGATTTTAAAGTCAATATAGGACCAAGAATGTCACCTGAAGAACTCCACATTGGTTCCTATGGCCTAGAATGGAACGAACAGGGTGAGAGACTGTCTGAGTTCATCACGTCGACCAAGACCATCCATGGTAACTAACAGTTCCAGAAGGCCGAATCTAAATGTTGGACATGGGAGTCTCCCAGTGGACGGTTCCACAACGAAAAAGAAATTGACCCCATCATATTCAATCGAAGGTTTTGCCTGACTGATGTCACTGTTGTCCCAAAATTCCAAACGGGAATCTCCTTCATGCAAAATTCTACTTCACAGAGCGGGGAGAAAGGTCTGCAAAGTTTAAGTTTAAGAAGGGAACTCCCAGAATGACCACCAACTGGGAGCTCTTTGGCACTATTGCAGCAACGTGGGAAGATGCTATCGTTGACAATATCGACAAGGAATACAATGGACTGGTTCAGCACATACATCCGTGACTACTCGAAGAATGCTGAGAGTGGGAAACCCACAGACGCCTGTGTTCGGTGGTGGGATTGGTGTCTGAATATTAAATGCAATCAAATATTGTGAACTAACTGACAAAATAGAAAATTAAAAATATAAAAAATAAAGTTTCTGTTTTTAATAGAAAGATTAAAAAAAAGATTAAGAGGTGGAAGCTACTGAGCATGTTGTTACCCATTACTGTAGTATAATGTTGAATTAGAACTACTGGAACTTAACTCTGAAAACGAAGAAAATAATTCTACTGTATTTAGTAACTATGTCACAGCATTCAATGTCTTCAATAAAAAATTTGGTTTCATTAGTTCTACAATTGAATGAGAAAACTTAGAAGAGTATGTGCAAAGTATGCACCTTAGGCCCTGTACTATCTCTCTGGCCAAAAGGGCTGCAGTACTTGAGCCAATCATTCTATTATCATTACATCCCCGATGAACCAAAGATTACTCTTCACCAAGTTATTTCCCTTTTGTTGTACCTCTTAACACATCATTAACCAAAACCCAAATTAAAAAAAAAATCTTCTGCTTTATTTATTTTTAATGTTTTTTAAATTTTTTTTTTTTTTTTTTTTTTTTTTTTTTTTTGCTTTTTGGGTCACACCTGGCGATGCACAGGGGTTACTCCTGGCTCTGCACTCAGGAATTACCCCTGGCCGTGCTCAGGGGACCATATGGGATGCTGGGATTTGAACCCGGGTCGGCCGCGTGCAAGGCAAACGCCCTACCCGCTGTGCTATCTCTCCAGCCCCTGTTTTTTAAATTTGTATGCAAGATTCCTTCAAATATCAAGATCTAACGTAGATTTCCAGTTATAATCACTGTATCATTGTCATCTCATTGTTCATTGATTTGCTCCAGCAGGCACGAGTAACGTCTCCATTGTGAGACTTGTTGTTACTGCTTTTGGCATATTGAATACGCCATGGGGAGTTGCCAGGCAAGACAAGATATTCTCGTTAGCTTGCTGGGCTCTCTGAGAGGGACAGAGGAATCAAACCCAGGTCGGCTCTGTGCAAGGCAAACGCCCTACCCACTGTGCTATTGCTCCAGCCAAGTTGATTTCTTAATAAAAATGCATCCACTTATTTAATAAATATTAAGAATTTACTACAGATAGTACAGCAATGTGAGAAATGAAAAATATAAGTCAAGTATAGATTCTTAATTACCTTGTTGTGGGAACAGTGTCGAGTACTGAAATTGAATAAGGTGGTTTAAAACAACATTTTTGGACTCACACAAACCTAAAATTGAGTCTTAGCTGTATTGTATCAGGCAAGCTATTTACTTTCTCTCTTAGTTTTATCCATTCATATCAAAGATGAAAAGAGGAAGAATATACACTTGAGACATTGGATTTTAAAATATGCAATTTTTACTGTTTCTTATAAATATTCACTTTGGAATTAGCACAAGAAATCAGGTCGTTTTAGTCAGATTGGACACCATCTCCTCACCAGGAATTTCTAAGTGCATTTCTTTCTCCATCCTGTTCTCAACTCTATTGTGCTAATTTCTGTT
Organism: Sorex araneus; assembly: GCF_027595985.1. Taxonomy (NCBI): domain Eukaryota; kingdom Metazoa; phylum Chordata; class Mammalia; order Eulipotyphla; family Soricidae; genus Sorex; species Sorex araneus. Next base: position 36,144,485 of record NC_073313.1, read on the forward strand.
CAACAGCTGGCTTTGGTGACAACTTTTGAAATAACAGGCAATAAAACCCAAACCATTGAAACTTAGATCTTTTCTAGAATCTGTTCTATAATGGAACCAATTATAAACAGCATTCAATCACTTCCCCCAAAGAAAGGATGAAGTAAATCCTGGCTGAAAGAGAACCAGAAAATCTGGATTAAACACATACCAACAACCTGACCCTATGCCATGTGACTCACAGCATAGTCCACTTGGCTATAAGATCACAGAAACAATAAAACACAAACTGACAAGCAGTTGATTGTCTAGAATTTCAATGATTGAGCAAACACATTCTCAGTATAAATCAACTAGGTTACATGGCAGCTTCAAAACAAAATGAAACAAATAAGCAAGGTTTTTTCCATGTAGTTTTAGGCAGAATTTTATAAGCATCATCTCTTCTCTATGCTGGAGTTTGGTCCTTCATGAACCCCTTGGAGAGCAATGCCAATCACTGCCTGACCCTATTGTGAAGGAAGTAGGAGGCTAAAGCACTAAAACAGATACCTTTAAGGAGGCTTAATTCATCAAGGAAGAAGAAGGAATTGGAGTGGAAAATAAACAGAGGAAGCAGATGGAATTATCTTGGAGACTGAGTAGGATGAGAGAGAAGAGAGAAGAGCAGATGATGAGAGTGTACAGATAATGCCACAGATGTCTGGTATAAAGTTCAAAGGAGCAGAAGTTTGTTGATGATGCTTGCTTAAATATAATATTTCTCTGTAGTGTCAGAATTATGTGTATGAGAAACCGCCAATAACAGTATTGTAAATGACAGAACCTCAATTAAAAATAAATTAAAATAGAAAGTGTTAATAACTAAATTATTTCCCAAATATTTGATTAATGGCCAGGGATGTAACTCAATAGTAGAGTTCATACTTTACTTGCATGAGGTTCTAAGTTTGAATCCCTGTAACACCGTACACTTCCGCAAGTTTTATTGAAAACTAGTTTGTCAACTTGTGTGAATATCTACAGAGCACATAATATTCAAAACTATTAGTCTCTTTTATCTCAAAGGATTCATTTCTTACTCTAATGGTATGACTGATGCCTTCCCCACTATTTGTCCTGTACTTCTTAGTAAACCAACGTTTTAAAAATTAAATCTTCCCTAGCCAATGTGATACAAAGTCAATAAGCCCTCTTCATTTCTACCAGCAGATACTATTCCTATACCATACAACAACATAATCTGTTGTGTGAATTAATGTAACACCCTCCAACTGATTTCCCTATTTCTATTCTTGCCACTTTATATAGCAACTGGAATATGCTTTTTGAAATCTTTTGTAAATCAAATTGAAATTATGAATCATTTCATGCTTAAAACCATCCAAAGTCCTTAAAATTTATTTAGGCACTGTGACTCACAGAGCTGCTAATAACAAAGTTTTAGGTATAAAATGGCTTCAACTTCAAATCTAGTAATAGTGTCAGCATCCTTCCATCAATGTCCCAGGGACTCTCCCTACTCCCCTCCTCACCTCCCTAGCTTCTTTCCCCTCCTCTATTCCTTCGCATTCTTGTTTCTGCATTCCAGGGTCTAGGGTTGGCCATCATTTGATATCTTAAATTCCTTTGTCTTGTTACTCTATATACCACAGATAAGTAAGATTATTTTTCTGACTTACTTCACTTACTGGGCTGGAGCGATAGCACAGCAGGTAGGGTATTTGCCTTGCACATGGCCGACCCCGGTTCGATTCCTCCACCCCTCTCGGAGAGCCGGGCAAGCTACCGAGAGTATCTTGCCCTCACGGCAGAGCCTGGCAAGCTACCGTGGTGTATTCGATATGCCAAAAACAGTAACAACAAGTCTCACAATGGAGACGTTATTGGTGCCTGCTCGAGCAAATTGATGAGTAACAGGATGACAGTGATACAGTGATACAGTGATACTTCACTTACTATGATACCCTCCAGTTACATCTAAGTTAAATGGCATCATTTCATCGTTTTTTGCGGACGCATGATATTTCACTTTGTGTGTGTTCACAAATCTTTTACCCACTACACTCACCTGTCATTATATATTTTGGTTGTTTCCATATTCTGGATATTGTAATAAGTTCCATACTGAATATAGGTGTGTATTTGTCTTATAAAATTAATATTTTGTGTTTGGGGGGCAGTTGACAAGAATTTGAATAGCTGGGTCATAGGGGACCTCTATTCTTACTTTTTTATTGCACTCAAAATAAAGTCCAAGTATTCTACTACCCTTAGATGATTTTTATTTGGCTCTATCCTTTCCTAATTTCTTGCAACTTAAATCACACAATAAAGTTGTTTCTGCCTTAAGATGTTTATACTTCTTACTCCCTCTGATTGCAATACCTGGACTGATTGTCTCACTACTTTAAAATTTTTGCTCAGAGGCCACTCTCTCAATAAAGCTTTTCTTGTCTATCCAATTTAGCTTTTCCTTATCTGAACCCAGATAAGCATTATTTTTTTACATTATTCTCCTAATTTTCTTCTTAGCAGGTGTCACTCATTTCAATTATATTTTCCATTCCCTTATGCTTTTTATTATTTTATCTTTTCAACAAATATTCTTCATAAGTTCAGAGGCCTTGTTTGTTCATATCGTTATTCATTCTCAGTCTCCAGAATGTGATAATAAGTTTTTTTTTTAATTAAGGAATTATTGAGGAGTAAATGGATAATTCAGTCCTATTTAAAACTAAAACAAATTTGTCTAGTTAGAAAAATTAATCACTTCCATCAGTCCAATGGCATGATATGATTATTCATCTGATTTCCTGTGTTTCCAAATGTGTTTACTACATCTTAAAACCAGAAAAGAAAAATAGGGCTAAAGAGAAAGCACAGGGTTAAGCAAATATTTTTACATGACACCAAATCCAGTCACTTCTCCTGGTACCATATAGTTTTCTAGACATTGCCAAGTGTAGATTTGGAATCCCCTGAGCACCATCAGGTTGGCTCTGATAACACCAAGCTTGGCAGGGCCTGAGAAGTAATGCATCCTTTGACCCTCACATTGAACTACTGGCCCATTTGGCTGAGAATCACCCTGAGGCCCCTGGCAACTGCTTGAGATGCACCCCCCCCACACACACACACACAGACACTTCAGAAGGAAAGCATAAAAGGACTATTCACACATATTTCTGGGAAATAATTATAGAAACTAGTAAACAAACAATGAGGCATGGAAAGCATGGGGAAGGAGTAGGTATGATACCATCAATCATTACCAGATAAGAGAGGCTCCTCAAGGTGACTTACATAATCTATTCAATCACTATCAAAATACAATGAAATAGTTACAGAAATAGAAAGAAACACCATCCTAAAAATTTATATGGAACCAGAAGAGTCCAAATAGCTAATGCAATCTTGAGCAAGAAGAACAAATCTTCACGTTTCTCTACTTCAAATTATAAAATCAATATATAGCAATCACGATGTATGATGCTAGCTTAAAAACAGCCATATACTAAATGAGACAGAATGTGTACACAGAAATCAAGCCATGCGTTTATGATCAATAGATCTTTGACAATGTTGCTAAAAGCACATCATGGGAAAACTATATTCTATTTAATAAGCAGTGCTGAAAATGAATAGCCACATACAAAGAATTAATTTGGACCCTTATCTCTCATAATACATAGCAATCAGCAGAAAATAGATTAAAGACTTAAACTTAGGACCTGAAACTGTAAAGCTAGTAGAAAATAGAAGGGAAACATTCTTAACATTGGTCATGGAAATTTTTTGTATGTGATGCCAAGTGATAGGCAACAAAAATGATAATAGAAAGGTGGGACTGCATTATAATTAAATACCTTCTGTACTGTAAAAGAACAATGAAACAGCAACTAAAGAAATGTAAAAGTATATGCAATATATATCTCAATTTACTAGGTTAGTATACAAATTATATAAGAAAATCTTACAACTTAGTATCAGAAATACAAATGCATAAATTGAAAATGGACAAAGGGCTAACATAAACATTTTTCAAAAGAAGAATTTTAAATATCTAATAGATGTATGGAAATATACTCAAAATCTAAATCACAAGGGAAATAAAAATTTAAAATATAATGAGAATCCTTCTTATACTTCTTAAGATGGCTATTATCAGACTTATTAATATATAACAACTGTTGATGAGGACGAGGCAGTGGGGATCCCTCAACACTGCTGGTAGGAATGTAAATTAAATCAGAAACATGGGTATAGAGAACCACATGGAGATTCCTCAAAAGTTTAAAAATAAAACTACCATATGATCAAGCATTCCTACTTCTGAGTATTTATAAAAAGGAATTGAAATTGTTAGTTCAAAAAATATCTTCACTCTCATGTTCACTGCAGTCTCTCACAGCAGTCAAGATATGGAAACATCCTAAATGTCCTTAAACAAATGAATGGATAAAGAAAATATGGTATACATGTAAAGTAGGATATACGCAGCAGCTGAAAAAAACAAGGTTATCTTGCCATTGCAATAAAACGGATGGAGTTGGAAGACATTATGCTAAGTAAAACTAGCAAGAAACATAAAGAAAAGTACTGCATGACTTAACCATGTGTGGATGTTAAAATAGAAGTGGAAGGGGTGGGGACATAACACTATGGTAGAACACAAGTCAAACATGTGCAAAGTATTTACGTTTAAGGTAAGTACTTCATTGACCATACTTCCTACTTAGCATTGTCAGGTATAGACTGGTAGACCCCAGTACTGTCAGTTTTGGTTCTGGTGGCTCCAGAACACCATTAGCCCAAGTAATGATGGTACTGAGGTATTAATTCTGCCAGAAAGATCTCTGAGCACCATCAGGTATCACTGTATCACTGTCATCCCATTGATCATCGGTTTGATTGAGCAGGCCATGTAACGTCTCCATTTGTCCTAGCCCTGAGATTTTAGCAGCCTCTCTTCACTCGTCCTTCCCAACGGTGCTGCATTAGAGGCTCTTTCAAGGTCAGGGGAATGAGACCTATCACTGTTACTGTTTTTGGCATATGAATATGCCACTGGGAGCTTGCCAGGCTCTCCTGACCACCAGGTATAGCTCCCATTAAAAATAATGAAATGAAATAGGAGCAAACAAAAGGTAGTTGCAAAAGGCTGAGGTGATAGAAATGAGATGATGTAGCTCAAAATTTAAAGTTTCAGTGATATGGAAAAAAACAAACATTTCTAAAACCCAAATACCAATAGTTTTGTAAATCTCAGTTCTTTAAGCATACTTTTTAAAAGCTCTGATGTTCCAATGTATAACAGTAGTAGTGATAGTTAATAGTACTGTATTGTATACTTACAATTTGGCAACAGGATAGATCTGAAATCTTAACATGCTTGCACAAATACATATACACCAAATGATAACTGTGTAGAGGTAAAGGATGCATTTAACAAATAGATTCTGGAGATCATTTCAATATATATTATATGTAATATATAATACATAAAATCAGGAGTATACCATTAATATGTGTGTAATTTTATATGCCAATTATTCCTCAATAAAAGTATTAAAAATGAATATGGTGTGTACAGAGAAAATATCGAACAATAAATTTGGAAAGGTGAGCTAAAAACTGGAAGTTTCAATTATATTTCTGATCACAAATATATATGATGAAAATAAAAAGCAGGGATTAATAAATAACAATGCCATGAGCTACGATTTTCTGTAGGAATTAGTGATGACTACTTTTAAACTGGGCTGGAGTGATAGCACAGAAGGTAGGGCATTTGCCTTGCACACGGCTGACACGGGTTCAATTCTTCCATACCTCCCGGAGATCCCGGACAGCTACCAAGAGTATCCCACCCCCACCCACACTGCTGAGCCTGGCAAGCTACCTGTGGCATATTTGATATGCCAAAAAAATAACAACAAGTCTCACAATGGAGACATTACTGGTGCCCACTGGAGCAACTCGATGGTCAACAGTGCTACAGTGCTACAGTGCTACCTTAAAACTAAGTGTAATTAATATGAGGGGAATTATTCTTCAAGTACTTGCACAAATACCTGCAAGAAATGAATGTTTTCATAGCAAAAGAATCTATATAATGCAATAAAATGTACTCATGTGACACCAACTTAGCATCACTGCATCACTAAATAGATCAAGGAAGGAATGGATCCTTCTTTCAAAAAGGACTACTTCCTAACAGAATGTAGGTTTTTTTTTTTTTTTTTTTTTTTTTTTTTGCTTTTTGGGTCACACCTGATGATGCACAGGGGTCACTCCTGGCTCTGCACTCAGGAATTATCCCTGGCGGTGCTCAGGGGACCATATGGTATGCTGGGAATTGAACCCGGGTCGGCCACGTGCAAGGCAAATGCCCTACCCGCTGTGCTACTGCTCCAGCCCCAGAATGTAGATTTCATGGAAATTAATTCCATGTCTTGGTCAAAACATGGACCACAGTGAACAGAAGGAGGTACTCTGCTATGTAGGAGCATGGAATTTTTTTTCTCTTTCAATTTCTTTTCTAAAAGGCTCAAAAGAGCATATTTATGATTTTTATCCAGTAAACATTTAGATTGCTACTATTTAATGATGTGGTAAATATTCTTGAAATAATATAAGTATAGGAAAACATCTATGATGATGCTCACTTTGTGCTTAATTAAGTTGGGCTTAATGAGGAGCACTGATCTCTGGACCAACTTTGCTTCAATAGCTACCCCAAGCCTCAAAGGCTCACTGAGGGCTGCCTTTGTAGACTACAGAGGCGGTGTGGATACATATCATCAAACACTACTTGTTTCTATATAACGCTGCTCCTTTCCAGAACGTAAGGAGTGCTGCTCTTTTCCTTGATAATTTCTCAGAAGATTCAGTCACTATTTTTGTTCTTGTCATTCTATCTTCTAGACTGAATTAATTGATTAGTTGAAATAATGGTCTTGAATTATCAATTTAAAAAATCAATTGCATTTCAGGAAAAATACGGAATTGTGATAGAACTAGTTTTTCACACAATTAGAAAGTATGCATTTGGAATTAAGTCCTTTTCCATTCCTTTACTGCTTTCTCTTTTCAATGGCCCAAAGACCTGATTCTCCCAATAGACCTTCATAATAAGTCCATTCTCTTGTTTTTAAAATTTTTTTTTATTGAATCACCATGAGATACAGTTACAAACTTATGAACTTCATGTTTCCATTTCAGTCATACAGTGATTGTTTACCCATCCCTCCACCAGTGCCCATTCTCCTCCACCAATGTTCCCAGTATCCCTCCCACCACCCCCACCCCAACTCCCACCATTCCACCCTGCCTCAGTGGCAGGGCATTCCCTTTTGTTCTCTCTCCTTTTGGGTGTTGTAGTTTGCAATAGAGGTATTGAGTGGCCATCATGTTCGGTCTATAGTCTACTTTCGACATGCATCTTTCAACCTGAATGGGTCCTGCCAACATCTTCTATTTGGTGTTCCCTTCTCTATATCAGCTGCCTTTTTCCCCAGCATGTGATGCCAGTTTCCAAGCTGTGGGGCAGACCTCCTGGTTCTTACCTCTACTACTCTTGGGTGTTAGTCTCCCATTCTGCTAGTTTATATTCCACAGATAAGTGCGATCTTTCTATGTCTGTCTCTCTCTCCATGACATTCTTCAAAGAAATGGAGCAAGCACTCCTGAAATTCACATGGAACAATAAGACCCCACGAATAGCTAAAGCAATTCTTGGGGAAAAGAAATTGGGAGGAGTCAACCTCCCCAATTTAAAACTCTACTACAAACCGGTAATAATTATAACAGCATGGTACAGGAACAAAGACAGAGGCACAGACCAATGAAACAGGGTTGAATATTCTGACACACACCTCCAAATATGTGATCCTCAAATCTTTGATAAGGGAGCAAGAAATGTGAAGTGGAACAAGGAAAGCCTTTTTGACAAATGGTGCTGGCAAAACTGAACAGCTACATGAAAAATAATGGGCTCAGATCTCTACCTAACACCGTGTACAAATGTCAAGTCAAAGTGGATTAAAGAACTCAACATCAGACCAGAATCCTTAAAGTACATTGAAGACAAGGACGGCAAAACCCTCCACGACATTGAAGCTAACAGTATCTTCAAAGATGACACGCCACTGGCTAAGCAAGTGAAAACGGAGATGAACAAATGAGACTATCTTAAACTATGAAGCTTCTGCACTTCAAAAGAAACAGTGACCAAAATACAAAGACAGTCTATAGAATGAGAAAGGATATTCACCAAATACCCATCTGATAAGGGGTTGATATCAAAGATATACAAGGCACTGGTTGAACTCCACAAGAAGAAAACATGCAACCCCATGAAAAAATGGGGTGATAAAATGAACAGAAACTTTCTCAAAGAAGAAATCTGAATGGCTAAGAGGCACATGAAAAAATGTTCTACATCACTAATCATCAGGGAGATGCAGATCAAAACAACAATGAGATATTATCTCATACCACAGAGACTGGCCCACATCCAAAAAAACAAAAGCAACCTTTGTTGGTGAGGATGTGGGGAGAAAGGGACTCTCCCTCACTGCTGGTGGGAATGCCGACTGGTTCAGCCCTTTTGGAAAACAATATGGACGGTTCTCAAAAAATTAGAAATTGAGCTCCATTTGACCCAGCAATACCACTCCTGGGAATATGTCTCAGAGAGGCAAAAAGGTATAGTAGAAATGACATCTGCACTTGTATGTTCATTGCAGCACTGTTTACAATAGCCAAAATCTGGAAAAAAATCAGAGTGCCCAAAAACAGATGACTAGTTTAAAGAAACTTTGGTACATCTACACAATGGAATACTATGCAGCTATTAGAAAAGATGAAGTCATGAAATTTGCATGTAAGTTGATATACATAGAAAATATCATGTTTAGTGAAATAAATCCATGCTCTTAAACTATACTTTCTTTAAGCTCTAATTTCTCCCTTCATTCACCAAACTCTCACTGCATTTTTGTCTTTCTGCTCACAAACTGCAGTAGAGAAACACTCCTGATGCACTAAGCAACAAGAATGTATTTATTATAGCACTAAGTTCTTAATCTAAAGGTCGAACTGTGGTATAAGGGGACAGAAAAGGAACTTTGTGAGATTGCATCCTTTAAATGACATCTTCTCAAGTAATTGCATGCATCAGAATAACCCGAATAAATTTTACAATGCAGAATTCATGGCTTTATCTTTAGATTTTCTGATTCATTAAATCTAGATAAGGCATGAAACTTGCCATTTTTGACAAGATCCTCAGTGACTCTGTTGCTGCTCTTGATTGACCCAGAGACCACACTTTGAGAACTACCACTTCAAATTAAATAATCTAAAACAGCTGATCACTGCTCCCTGAAGAGTTCTGGAATGATCAAAGATGTTGGCAGTAGGCTCTAGTGCTATTGGGGGCACTTTCTGTTTGTTTCCTTAAATATGGTAGATTCAGGGCGTGGAGGAACACTGAGTGAACATTTTTTTTTTGAAAGGGAGCAGTAGGCCCAATACATTTGGGAATCTTTGAGTTATGTGATGTCTAACTTTTTAGGGAAACAATGCTAGCATAGGAAAGATTCTAGATCATTCTGTCCAAACCTCTTACTAAAACTTTGGGATTTTCTTTGTCCTTCATTCTGAGGGTAGCCCATTATCGGGTGAGAACTAGATTTGAAATAAGATTTGCGTTTGTTGTCTACACTGCAATTTGCTAGAAACGTCTTTTAAATTGCTGATCCTCACTTTAGTTTTATAAGAAACAAAGTAATAAATCTAGTCTTCCAAGTTCATTGTGAGGCTTGAATCACAAATTGCCTGGTTAGCTATTATGTACTCTAGAAACTGTTTGATTGTTTTATAGCAAATACTTGCTTCAAGACTGGAATGATGGACGATAAATTCCTATTTTCTGAACACAAGAACTTCCTTCATTCCCAGCAAAGCTAGTCTCCTCAGAACTCTTGTCATAGGTAAAAATAAATGTGTACCAAACCTTGACATAAGGGCTTTACGCTCTGGAGAATCTTACACACAGTATACATCTTTGTAGAGCTAAGGGAAACTCTGGCATCCTTTATATTCGAGAAACAATCATAATCTCTGTCTTGGAAAAATCAGAATACCACCTGACAATCTTTCTCAGAATCAATACATTTAGAAAGCATCATAATGGAAGCTGCATGAATTTGATTTGTTGAAAATATTCCATTTAATATCTTGCCCTTTATCCTTCACATGGTGCTTAATAATCAGGAAGAAAATTGTATGTCCTGTGATTACAGGATACATCGCTATGCCTTCCATTTGTTAGGCCCAATTCCTATGCCTAAAATCTTGACACCCTCAGTCTCTGAAAACATGCAGCTCCCCAAGGATACATCCCAGACACAGGAACAGCTGGAAGGAACATTATAGTGGCCCCATAACAATTCTGACACACAGAACTAAGGCAGGAACAGATGGTATCTCTGCAGGGGACAGTTCTAACCCCTAGGAATCATTCTTTACTGGAAGCAACCTTTGAAAAAGGCAAAAGAGCTGCATACTTCAGACTGGCCTTTGCCCTTGCCCCCCTAAACTCATGAGGTCATGAACTCCCAGGGTTTATCTTTAACAGGAACAAGAGAAAACATAGAAGTTAATAAAGAAACACAAGATTCCATACAGAACTGAGAACAACTGAGGTAAAGTAGTGAACCCAACGCCCATTTGATGTCATGGCTTCACCCATCTTTCGGCACACTAAATAATGTTATACATGGCAACATGCATAGAGGAAATTGAGAAAATAAGAGAAAACGATGATATTGCTTCCTGTAAATTGCCTCCAGCACCTCACCTTGCCCTCCTGGTTATACCAGAGGAAAACAACTAAATATTCAGTGCAGATCAGTGCCTTGCAGGTTCAGGGACTAGAATGACCCTCAAAAGCTCTGTGCGAGAAAGCTGGAGAGATAGAACAATAGGTAGGGCACCTATCTTGCATGAAGCTGACCCAAATTTGATCTCTGGAATTCCATCTGGTTCCCTGAGCCCGCCAAGGGTAGGCTCTGAGCACTGCTGGATGTGGCCCAAAAACATATAAAAATGTTTGCAAGCTCTGTGTGTGTGGTCAGAAGAGTTATTAGAGTGGGTTGTCAAGTACTAACTCTCCTGACTTTTCTCTTTAAATTTTTTTGAAGTAAAACCAGATTTTATTGGGAGCCATTTTAGAAAGGAGATGGAGGGATGGAGGCAAGGAGAGAGAGGGAGGGAGGGAGGGAGGGAGAGAGAGAGAGAGAGAGAGAGAGAGAGAGAGAGAGAGAGAGAGAGGAGAGAACATGGGCTTCTCCAAAGGCAGAAAGAGCCCCAGAACATATCTCAGAAGTAGTGAGCATCACATGTGCTTGGGAACAAGCAGCACATGGACTCACACAGCATACGCACGTGCTTCCTTTGCAGGGGTTTTTCCAAGCTGCCCCACGTAGGGCTTTCTAGCTAGCTGACTTTCCTTTTTCTGAGGCTTTCCTCCCTCCTGAAGCTCTAACTTTAGAGGTTTCCTCTCTGCACCTGTCACCTGTCTCCTGTCTGCTCTTCACTTGAAAATTCACTTAGGAATTCTTTGATATAAAATAGTACCAAAAGATACTGGGAGCATACAAGAATAAGAGACATGCTAAGTGAAATGAGTCACAAAGAGAGGGACACACCACTCGGACCCAAACACCTCCCAGCATCCCGGAAAGGCAACCTGCCCCCAGAGCGTCAAAGAAGTTGCTAAGAGGATGAAGAACCTCTAGGTCCGGGCACATCTTTTTTGGCTCCACTATTCTTCCTGCACTAACATATGACTGAGAGACCTGGGCCCTACGCAAACAGGATGAGAACGCTATTCGTGTCTCCCAAAGAGGAATCAAAAGAGCTGTGCTTGGAGTATCATGTTTCACTCAAGTGCGAGAGGAATCCGGCATTCCCACCTCTGACTACGATTGAGAATCATGGATGCTGCCTCATTTGCCAAGGTGTCGAAAATCAGATGGGCTGGACACGTAATACAACTTGGAGACAACCGTTGGACTAGAGCTATTACCGACTGGATTCCACAGGACGTCAAAAGAACACCTGGCTGCCCACCTAGGAGATGGTTGAACTTCTTTGTCACGACCCTGAATGAATGGTTTGATGCTCTTCATGTTCCTGGAGCGAGCAGACACCATTGGGCTACACTATCACACGACAGGGATGAATGGAGATGTTACTGGCACCCACCTGAGCAAATCAATGAGCAATGACAAGTGATACAACTATTATGTAAAGGTCACTTTCCCATTGACTTAGATATCTTTTTCTGAACAAAAACAAAATGTTTGCATCCTCTCAGAGTTAATATTCCAGGGGCTTTATAATCTGCAGTTACATCCAATATTCAAATCTTCCTTTTTCATCGAAGTTTAAGTGAACTGTATTTATATTCAGGTGACTAAATTCAAATTAAGCCAATATTTCTCAAAGTGCCTTCCACGGATCACCTTCATCAGAATCTCTTATCATTGTTAGTTTAAACAAAGATTAATTGATCCATTCCCAGCAGGCCCATTCACTTAAAAGTTATGAGGGTAGAGTAAGGAAATTTAAGAGTCTTAGTGTGTATAATTTCTAGTCTTAAGGGCTGGGAGCGAGAGTTCAGCGGGCAGGACATTTGATTTGCATGCAGCTAACCAGTGTTCAATTCCTGGCATCTCATCTGGTCCCCCAAGGACTGCCAGGAGTGATTCCTGAATGCAGAACTAGGAGTAACCATTGAGAACTGCCATGTGTGGCCCCAAAACTAACAAAACAAAACAAAACAAAAATCCTAGTCTTAGGATCTTTAATTTAAGGAGCTTAAGCACGAATAGTGAAGATTCAAGATTTCTTGTGAAAATTAAAGCTAAAATCTACCCCTCAAGCAAAGAAATCCACACAAATTATGGAGCTCCAAGAACCTGCTACAATAATGGTTGGAAATTTGCCAGTAAAATAGTCCTGGGGCATGTGCTAGTATTATTTTCTAGGTTCCCCTCACATAAATTCTCATCAAGTGGGTCTGGGAAGGGGGCACAGGCGATACTTGGGTTAGGAGCAAAATTCAGGAAATATAGGTCTTTAGACTGAAATCAGTAGCATCGTAAAAATTCTATATCCAGGGAACAACACATTAGAGGGATATATCAATTACTTTTATTAATTCGCCAATTTAATGACATTTTCTAATGTAGACTTGTCCCATTTTTTCCCTCTGCATTTTCTTTCTCTGCAGTATATATCTTAAAAGCTTTAAAGCCAGGACTTGAAGAAACAAATTTTCTTTCCAAGACTACCAATGTTTATGCCTATTACTCTGGCAAGTCCCACAACAAGATCATTAGGTCTTCAATGATGGGGTCTAATCTTGTCAACACAGTACCCACCTAGAGCCTCTCTCCAGTTGGTGCTCAATAAATATTTATTCAATACTGCTTGTTCAATAGATTCTGAGGGATTAGACAGTGTTTGGATCTAATTTATGTGACATCTTGCAATCCTCCTCTGTTCCTGCAGTCAATTTTTCACCCTTCTGTAAATGAAGCACCAAGTGTCAGTTCCTTTGCAGAACATCCTGTAACACCTATTGATTCTCTCTAATGTCTCCTCTACTCCCCCAACTCCAAGGACAATAGCACAGTAGAGCAATGTGGGCCGAGTTACAGAGATCAGAACTGCATTTAAAAGAGATTGCACCTTTTAATTTTTGTTTGACTGCTGACTTCAAACTGAGTTACTTCATTGTGGAAGCATTTTGGTATTAGATAAAAGTCTACCATTTAAAGCAAATGTATTTATTTTGATTTTTTGACAGCTGAATAAAATCCAATAACCATTCTCTTTATTTTTATCAGCACAACACATTGAGGTTTAGAATATAAAAACATATCATTTGTGGAAAAGATACATGATTGAAGACAGATTAAATTATGTTAAGAAAGAGTAGAGGCAAAAAAGCAAAAAACTGCTGCTTGAGTATTATCATTTTGGAAAAGCACTATGGCTTTTCATAGCTACACATAATTGAACTCCAAGGTAGCTTAGATAATAAGAGAGGTGAACAGTTTGGAGGATGGGGGAAAGTTGGCAAAGAACGAGCTTTTGAGTGGTTAAGCCCGCAATCTTAAACTTAATATCTTGGGCAAGTCACCAAACACTCTAACAATAGCAAGTTTTCTATTAAATTGATCATATGTTGTTACAAAAAAAATGCAGGACTGCAAAAAGAATTTTAAATGTTTGTCATATAAGAGATTTTAAAATGTTCTTTCTGAATTCAAGTTTAATTTGCAACTGTAATGTATTTGGAAATATGTCACTTGAATACATGAGATTTCAATAAATTTGGGAACCTATAAACAAGGTTTTCTCACATAGACTTTGAGTAGTGCATTAGTCACTATTCTGTGTCTTTGTGGGTAAAGCCTTCCCTGCCTGTTTCTCATCAAAAGTTATTAATATTCCCAACTGCATAGGTAAATCCACCGTTGGCAACAAAATGTTGCTAACTTGTGCCATATGCACAAATCCAACCCAATAGTTTGGTTTATGCTGGTATTTGAGAACAACAGACAATCAAGGAGTTGCTCAAAAGCACACAGGAAATATTTTTCAGTTCAACAATCTATTCCTCAGTTTATTATTTGGCAAAAAATTATAACATACCACATTTTCTTCATTTCTGCCTTCCCAGCACAGTGACAACATGAAGCACGAACAGAGATAGGATGAGTTCTTACTGGCAATGAAAAATACTTTCAAATGTTATGGAATGTATAATTCTACAAATTCACATAAATTTAGAGTGTTCTGTGGGAGATAGTCCCCCAACCAATAGCCCCAATATTGGGATAGTTCCCCTGGAAAAACAGCTTCGGTCTTTTAGAATATGGGCAAGCAAAAATGAGCCTAGGAAAAAATAGAATGCAACTGGTTAATATCCTTTATAAGTAAAGGGCAAATAGACAAAAAGAGAATAGCAAATTGTCACAATTTTATACCTTAAGGCTGCCTGCTGACTGTCTATGTGAAATAGCTCAGTCTCTGCTGTTTCATGTACCTACTGAATTTTAATATGCTTACTAACTGCCCATAATGTCTCTGTCAACTTAAACAATGGCTCACATCTTGGGAATAGGAGTGGTTGAATTGAATAAATGACCACCCTGTGTGTTCACTTATGGCTGCCCAAGCAACCTTAAAGCTTACATAGTCTATGTGTGTTTGTCTGTCTCTGCATGTGTGTGTCTCGTTCTCTGATATCAAGCCCAGCAGGAGAGAGATGCCAATCTTATTTTTTTAGACAGTGCTCATATCTTGAAGTTCAAAGTATGTTCAGCTCAAGGCTTTCTCTGATAACAAAGATGTCTATCCCACCTTCATGCATAAGACAGATGCTAAATAGTTCAGTTGTTTATTAAAATGATCATCTTCTGAAAAGAGATATTGTCCTTCTGAAAGTAGCCTTTGCAAATATTAATTCAAAGAATGTCTCAGTTAAGAACAAATTCTTAAACTATCCTAGCTGTTGGACTGGAGCAATAGCACAGCGGGTAGGGTGTTTGCCTTGCATGTGGCCAACCTGGGTTTGATTCCTCTGCCCCTCTCAGAGAGCCCAGCAAGCTACCGAGAGTATCCCTCCCGCATGGCAGAGCCTGGCAAGGTACCCGTGGCGTATTTGATATGCCCAAAACAGTAACAAGTCTCACAATGGAGATGTTACTGGTGCCTGCTCGAGAAAATGGAATGACAGTGACAGTAACAGTGACAGTGATACTAGCTGTCGGTAAAATGTAAAATATTCCAGAAACTGGCCACATTGGAAATTATCTACATTGTATTAAAAATGGAGAAGCTCATTTTAATGAAAAATCAACATCAACAGATGCACAATTATCTCTTTATTTAGAATTTTTGACTTGATAACAAAGCAGCATCTCCTTCTGCTCTTGATGTTATGAGGAATTATTTTAGCATCTTCTTGCTGAGAATAGTGGCAAAGGAGAGAAGACAGAGAACTTTCATTTACATCTTTACTTGGTGCTATGTTCTACTAAAAGGCAAAAACAAAATAAGTAATTGTCTTGCTTATTAGTGCTTAATGTTTCTTCACAGGAAGACAGGAAAACATGACAGTGACAGTGACATTAGTGCTTAATAATGTTAGGCACCAATATTTTAAGAACTAAAATTAATATTAGGGATCCAGAGGCTCTTTTGCAGCATGTGTGCATATGTGTATGTGTGTTGTGGAGTCTCAAATTAACTAGGAAAGTCAGAGAATTAACAGGGTATTAAACATATTAATTGCTCTTTATGCAAAGGACAAATATTTAAGAATTCTTACTTTTGAGACAAAATATTAGAAAAGTAGATTGGGGACCAATTAATAACAGAAAAGTTAGTGGGTTGGACACCAACTAACTGGTTGGTTGTTTTAAGGATGGTGTAATTAATTTTCAACTACAAATTTGTTGCCTGGTTTACCTTGGCAGATTTGGCAGTTACTGACAGTGGTTGGGAGATAATTTCCTAACTATCTGAGGGAATTCCTATGGTCATTATACTGCTGTCTTTGCTACCAGCTTGAACAAGGAAAAAGCTCTAACTGGGTAAACTCAAGATTCAACCAATTGCAAAATGGCTGATTATTTTGATGGTTATTTGTGTTCACGAATTCAGCTCTGTGGCTCAGAACCCTCATACAGAGAAATACATTCATTTCACTCCCTCCTCTGAGTGGTACCTGATATGTGAGTCTGTGTGTCATGCTCCAGCTGTATTTTGAAGTCAGGAAAAAAAAAGTTCATGATGAAAGCATGCAATTTGCTGCAACATGATTGGAACTGGAAGATACTATGTTGAGTGAAATAAACCAGAAGGAAGACAAACACACGATGATCTCACTTATCTGTGGTATATAGATTACTAGATGAGAAAATGTATTGTAGTGAAAGGGGAATGTGTAGATCATCCTTGATCTCAGTGTTAAGAGACGAGACAGACAAGAAAAGGAAAGAAATCAGGGGGAAGAAGAGAACAAGAAGCAATGGGTTAACAGGCTTCAGGGCTTCAGTTATACCAGTGGTGTGATTATTCAGCTTTGGGATATAGCTATATACCCAAAACACAGATTCAACAGAACTAACCACATGACATCTAAGCGGCAATCACTGAAACCTTGTAATATGCCTGTCAAGTTGACAGTGGGGCTGGAGTGGGGGTTGGGATTGGGAAGGAATCTGGGAACACTGGTGGAGGGAAGTTGATACTGGTGGAGAGATTCATGTTGAATTACGGTCTGCCTAAAACACAACTATCAGATACTTGGTAAATCATGGCTCTTTACTAATTTTTTTTAAAAAAGAAGAAAAAGTTCTGGACGGAAGTCCATACAAACACTGAGCAATGAAATGATTTTCTAGTAAAATTCTACTTCTTTCTGGTTCTCTTGATCTTGTAGTATAGAATGATGAATTTGTAGAAATAAGACATACGGGCATTTGAAGTTTTGTGAGGGATACGTGAAGGCCTATGTGTGATTTAAGGGTTATGGCTGTTAGCCGAGTGTCCCTGAAAGCCAGCTTTCCCTTCCCATCCTCTGGCCCCAAGAAGTATAAAAGGTGCCTAATTAGGGACAGTTTATTTGGAGCAATCTTCACATTCTTGAGTGACTGATTGCACAGCCATCTGTTGGAAAGTAATCTTCCCTGCGTCTCTCACATTTCTGCATTTCTTTTGAGTAATGACACTGAGAGATTTTGCCATGGACTATTTCAAGGATGTTTATATAAGCAAATAGCTTTAAATGATAGAAAGTGTCTCACTCCTTGGTCAGAAGATATATTTGTTAGATCTCCAGGACTAGAAAGATATTGCCTCCCTTAAGGAAAAGGTCTATTATGGAGTCTGGTTCAGAAGCTCTCACACAGACCTAATGTGTTTGCAGTGTCGACTGGAGTCACTCCACATCAGTCCAATGGGACCTGTGGAACAAGGCGAATCAACGCTACCATGATATTCATGCTGCCTGATGTACTGATGGTAATAAAGTCTTTTATCTCTGACCCAGCAGGAGCTTGTCTTTTGTCAGCATTCGTGACAATGTCGCCAACTAACTTGTCAGCTTGCAAGTAGGGGGAAAATCTCAGACCCTTCACAGTTCTTGACACCACTGTGCCAGTGAATATCTTCCCAGTGGGTTGTTCCTGTAACTATTCTGTGATCTATTTAAAACTATTTCAAGGATATTCATCAGCACTGGTGAACGTACCAGGCTGAATATTTTCCCATATTTCAAGTGGATAGAGATTGGTGTTAATTAATGGATATTTTTTTTTAAGGAATGTGTCCTTGGTTAACTGGTTGTGTTGTTAGCCAATCACCAACTTTTCCACATTGTCCATATTGTAATTATAAGGTTTTTATCACAATTCATAATAAAGATAATGTCCAGTATCAAGGGTACAGTAGCAAGGATATCTTCCCCTTGACCTTTAACATTAGCCATTCAGTTTGGGGAATGTGTTTGTGTACATGAATTCAGTGCAACTAGTGTCGTACCTACAAACACATAGAAGAATTACTGGATTATTTTAAGTAGATTATTCAAATTATATAGACATGCCTTTCTTTCCCTCTGCTTCTGCTTCTTTTTGGATTTATGTCTATATGCCATATATATGCCTATGTGTGAAAGGATTTGAAACATCTTATACATTAAAAAACACCATATATTGGGGTAAGATCATAGTACAGTGAGTAGAGCACATGAATTGCATGTAGCTGACCCAGGTTTTATCTCCAGCACCATATATGGTCCCCTGAGACCTCCTAAGAGTAATCCTTGAACACAGAGCCAAGAGTAAACCCTGAGAACATCTGAGTGTGGCCCAAAACCCAAGCAAGAGTAAAAATAAAAAAAGCCCTATGATATGCATTTAAGAACACATCAAGAGATGGGGATGTAGCTCAACAATACAGCACTCACCTTACATGAGTCAGAATCTGGGTTTAATCCCTGGCAACACACTCACACACAATTACACAGACACACGAAGTATCATGCAAAAGGAGGGTCGTTCTACAACTTTAATATCAGAAGAACTTGGCCAAGTGATTTAATATCTGATGGCCCTTATCTGTTCTTGTTCACTTATTGGGTTAAATTATTTTGAGAATAAATCACAGCTGGATCACTAGTCCAGTGGGTAAGGTGACTATCTTGCACTCAGCCAACATAGATTTTGTCCCAGGCACCCCTTATTGCCCCATGCCATCAGTGATTCCTAAGTGCCATGAGGCATGGCCCAGAAAACAAAAAGTGGAAAAAAACAGAACAAAACAAAAGCCCAAACTTTAGAAATACAGGTTCCTAGATAAATGAGGGATATAAACTAGTGGCTAGGAGAGGCAGCAACTGAAGGGTTGGAGAAAAAAATGAGGGCAGTCAAATGGCACAGAACTTCTGCTATAAAATAGCTAGTCCTGTTGATTATAGTTAGTACTACTGTATTGCATATTTGAAAATTCCTATAAGATTTTAGGGTTCTCTAAGTATAGGATCATATCATCTGCAAATAGTGAGAGCTTGATTTATTTCTTTCCTACCTGAATGCCCTTAATATCTTTTTCTTGCCTAATAGCTGTTGCAAGTACTTCCAGTATTATATTGAAGAGAAGTGGAGAGAGTGGGCATCCTTGTCTTGTCCCTGATCCTAGATGAAAGGCTCTTAGTTTTTCCACATTGAGGATGATGCTTGCTGTAGGCTTGTAGTAGATGGCTTTGACTATATTGAGGAAAGTCCCTTCTATACCCATTTTGGCGAGTTTTCATCATAAACGGGTGCTGGATTTTGTCAAATTCTTTTGCTGCATCTATTGATATGATCATATGGTTCTTGTCTTTTATTTTGTCAATATGATGGATTATGTAGATTGATTCCCGAATGTTGAACCATCTTTGTATCCCTGGGATGAGTCCCACTTGGTTGTGGTGTGTGATCTTTTTAATAAGTTGTTAAATTCTATTTGCTAATATTTGGTTGAGAATCTTCGCACCCATGTTTATCAGGGATATTGGCCTGTAGTTTTCTTTTTTTGTGGTATCTTTGTTTGCTTTTTGTATGAAGGAGATATCAGCCTCATAAAAACTGTTTGGGAGGGATTCTGTTTCTTCAATTTCCTGTAAAAGCTTGAGAAGAACTGGCAATAGGTCCTCTTTAAGTGTTTGGAAGAATTCACTGGCGAAACCATCTGGACCTAGGCTCTTATTTTGGGGAATAATTTTGATTAGAGTTTCAATTTTCTTTATATTAATAGGACTATTTGGGTGTTCCAGGTCTTCTTGATTCAGCCTTGGGAGATTATAGAAATCCAGGAACTTATCCATTTCTTCTAGGTTCTCTTGTTTCGTGGCATACAGATTTTCAAAGTAGTCTCTGATGATCTTTTGAATTTCTTTGGTTTCTGTTGTGACATCCCCCTTTTCATTTCTGATTTGGTTTATTAGGGTTCTCTCTCTCTCTTTCGTTGTGAGTCTTGCTAGTGGTTTATCAATCTTTTTTTTTATTTTCTCAAAAAAACAGCTCTTGATTTCATTGATCTTTCAGATTGTCTTTTGAGTTTCCATGTCGTTGATTTCTGCTCTAAGTTTTATTATCTCTTTCCTTCTGCTTGTTTTGGGCTACTTTTGTTGGTCCTTTTCTAAAATCTTGAGATGTGAACACAAGTTATTTTTATGGGCCCTTTCTTCCTTCCTGAGCAATGCTTGCAGGACTATAAATTTTCCCCTTAACACAGCTTTAGCTGTGTTCCACAGGTTCTGGTAGCTGGTGTCTTCATTTTCATTTGTTTCCAGGTACCTTTTGATTTCTTCCTTGATTTCCTTTCAGACCCACTCATTGCTCAACATTGAATTGTTTAATTTCCAGGTGTTTGATTTGTTATTCTGTGTATGTACATGATTAACTTCTAACTTCAGTGCATCATGGTCTGAAAAGATAGCTGATACAATGTCTATCTTCCCAATTCTGTTGAGATATGTTGTGCAAGAAACTCCTAAAAACAAGAGATTTGTATAGTAAAGCTGCAGATTATAAAATCAGTACCCAAAATCCAAAATGTTTTGGCTTTCCTAAACAAACAAAAAATAAAACGAGAGAGAAGAAAGTGACATGAAAAAAGCAATCCCGTTCACAATTGTGCCTCAAAAAATCAAGTACCTAAGAATCAACTTAAGTAAGGAGGTAAAAGACTTGTTCAAAGAAAACTACAGAACTCTACTTTAAGAAATAAAACAGGATCAGAGGAAATGGAAAGATATTCCCTGCTTCATGCCACTGACCAACCAAGTGGAAACAGAGATAAACAAATGGGACTATATTAAACTAAGAAGTTTCTGCACTGCAAAAGATACAGTGACCAAAGTACAAAGACAATCTACAGAATGGGAAATAGTATTCTCCCAATACCCAGCAGATAAGGGGCTCATATCAAGGATATACAAGGCACTGGTTGGAATCTACAAGAAGAAAACTCCCAACCCCATCAAAAAATGGGGGATGGAAATGAACAGAAACTTTCTCAAGGAAGAAATACGAATGGCAAAAAGGCACATGAAAAAATGCTCGTCATTACTAATCATCAGAGAGATGCAGATCAAAACAACTATGAGAGAATGGCACACATCCAAAAGAACAAAAGCAACCACTGTTGGCTTGGATGTGGGGAAAAAGGGACCCTCCTACACTGCTGGTGGGAATGCCAACTGGTTTAGCCCTTTTGGAAAATAATATGGCCGCTTCTCAAAAAATTAGAAATTGAGCTCCCATTTGACCCAGCAATACCACTTCTGGGAATATATCCTGGAGAGGCAAAAAAGTACAGTCAAAATGACATCTGCACTCGAATGTTCATTGCCGCACTGTTTACAATAGCGAAAATCTAGAAAAAAACATAGTGCTCAAAACCAGATGACTGGTTGAAGAAACTTTGGTACATCTACACAATGGAATACTATGCAGCTGTTGGAAATGATGAAGTCAAGAAATTTGCATATAAGTGGATCAACAAGGAAAGTACCATGTTAAGTGAAATGAGTCAGAAAGATAGAGACAGACATACAAAGATCGCTCTCATCTGTGGAATATAAAGTAACCGAGTGGGAGACTATCACCCAAGAGTAGTAGAGATAAGAACCAGGAGATCTGTCCCACAACTTGGAAACTGGCCTCACATGCTGAGGGAAAATGCAGCTGAGATAGAGAAGGGAACACCAAGTAGAGGATGTTGGGAGGATCATTCGGATTGAAAGATGCATGCCGAAAGTAGATCATAGACCGAACATGAAGGCCACTCAATACCTCTATTGAAAACTACAACACCCAAAAGGAGAGAAGTCAAAAGGGAATGCCTTGTTGCAGAGACAGGGTGAGGTGGTGGGGGATGGGGCGTGGGTGGTGGGAGGGATACTGGCAATATTGATGTAGGAGAATGGGCACTGGTGTAGGGATGGGTAAATGATCACTGTGTGACTGAAATGCAATCACAAAAGTTCAAAACTTTGTAACTGTACCTCAAGGTTATTCACTAATAAAACATTTTAAAAAAGAAAATTCCTACGAGAGTAGTTCTTAAAAGTTCTCATACAAGAAAACAGCCCGTTAGATATCTAAGATGATAGATATTGACTAAAATTATTGTGTTATTTTTCACTATATATATATATTGTGCTTGCTTCGGCAGCATATATATGTATATATATATACATATATATATATATATATATATATATATATATATATATATATATATATACCCTCCAGAAAGGCAATGCAGAAAATTATTCACAACTTCTACTCGGATCTCTTTGACAGCCATGTCTACCTGTCCACATACCAAATTCAGCAGGATGGATATGTCGTTCCTAATGTTTTCCCTTAGAAATCCGACATGCCATTTCGCTGGTAAAGACATGAACAGCACCTGGTCTGGACAAGGTCAGACCCGAAAACCTAAAGAATCTGCCACCAGTACTCATCAATACACTGACCTGACTCTTCACATGCTACCTGTGTGAATGCAGGATTCCGTCCCAGTGGAAAACCAGAGAGACATCCACGACATCAGCAAATATCGCCCAGTCTGCCTGCTGTCTGTCGTCTACAAGTTGTTCACTCATGTCATCCTGAATAGAATAGGCAGAACAGTAGACAAAGGACAACCATGCGAGCAAGCAGGGTTTCGAAGGGGATTCAGCACGATAGGCCATATCCACACAGTGACCAAACTCATTGAAGTTTCGTGAGATTTCAAGATGCCACTCTGTCTAACGTTCATCGACTTAAAGAAGGCCTTTGGTTCTGTTGAGACTGAGACAGTCATCGAAGCCCTGGCCAAACAGGGTGTTCAAACTCAGTATATCAAAATCCTCCTCGAGCTGTATTGTGGATTCACCACCAGGATCTCACCATTCTACAAGGAAGTGATCATTGATGTAAATAAAGGGGTGCGGCAGGGTGATACCATTTCACTGAAACTTTTCAGTGCTGCCCTTGAGAACATCATGTGAAGACTGGAATGGGAAGGAATGTGAGTGAAGATAGATGGTTGGCAATTACACCACCTCCACTTCGCTGATGACATCGTTCTCATAACATCAAACATTAGCCAAGCAGCACAAATGCTGGCCAACTTCGACCACGAGTGTGGAAAGGTCGGAGTGCAGCTGAATCTCAACAAGACAATGTTCATGAAAAACAAACTGGTCCCTGAAGCTCCATTTGCTCTCAATGGAACGAACATCTTTGAATGCAGCAGCTATGTGTACCTGGGTTGAGAAATCAACATGAGGAACGACTTGGTGCCAGAACTTTTGGGGAAGAAGAGAGCAGTTTGGAATGCATTCAAGAGCATCGAAGAGGTGGTTAAGAGAACGAAGAACCTCCAACTCTGAGCACATCTTTTTGATTCCACCATTCTTCCTGCACTAACATATGCCTCAGAGACCTGGGCCCTACGCAAACAGGATGAGAATGCTATTAGGGTATCCCAAAAAGGAATTGAAAGAGCTGTGCTGGGAATATCATGTCTCACTCAAGTGAGAGAAGGAATCCAGAGTTCTGACCTCCATCGACTGTCAAAAATCAGGGATGCTGTCTCGTTTGCCAAGGCATCAAATATCAGAAGGGCTGGTCATGTAATTCGATTCAGAGATGACCGCTGGACTAGAGCTGTTACCGACAGGATTCCACGGGACGTCAGAAGACCTCGTGGCCGCCCACCAACTAGATGGTCAGATTTCTTTGTCAAATCTCTGAATGAACGATTTGAGGCTTTTCCTATTGCTGGAGCGAGCAGCTATCATTGGGCTGCACTGGCTCGCAACAGGGACAAATGTAGACGTTATTGGAGGCCGCTCTAGCATATTGAAGATCAACAGGACTACAAGTGATACAAGTGATATACAAATATTGAATAGTTATATTGTATACCTGAAACTAATATAATGTTATATAAAATTAAACATCAATAAGTCCATATAATTGAAGAAAATACTAAAAATACCAAAAAATACAGTTTGCAAATAATCGGGCTGCAGCGATAGCACAGTAGGTAGGACGTTTGCTTTGCATAGAGCCGACCTGGGTTCGATTCTTCTGCCACTCTCAGAGAGCCCTGTAAGCTACTGAAAGTACTCTGCCCGCACGGCAGAGGCTGGCAAGCTACCGGTGGTGTATTCAGTATGCCACAAACAGTAACAACAAGTCTCACAATGGAGACGTTACTTATGCCCACTCGAGCAAATCGATGAACAGTGGGTCAACAGTGCTAGTGCTTGAAAAATTCAAAAGCTGAGATTCCTTCAGATCCTAGGCTTTTAATATATTGCCAAATCTTCCCAACTTTTTTGGCACATTTTTTTTTTCAATGACCACCCAGGCTTAAACATGAGTGAAAGCAAAACCCAGGCATATCTCAGTGATAGAACACCCATCTGTCAGGCCTGAGGCTGCATGTTCCTTCTCCAGCATTCCTGACATATAGGTCAAGCATGATCTGAGCAGCATTGCCATTTCACATGCAAACAAAAGTCTGTGCAAGAACCATACCTAAGGTGTGAACTGTGTAGCAAGCATGTCAGCTAAGTGGGTCAGTATCACTAAGAAGTATACTAGCCCCAGCAAGCACGGCAACTAAGTGTGTGCAAGCAACACAACCAGAAGTGTTAAACTTAAGAATGTACAACCTCTAAAGAATTAGCATCACCTCCTCGTGTCTGAGCACAGCAACCAATTGTGCAGCCTACACTCATCACACCAGGAACAGTAAAGCAAAGGAAGGAGTGTAGGTACTTTCTAAAGTGTCTTTTTTGTTTGTTTGGGGTCAACACCAAAGGTACTCCTGGCTCTGAGTTCAGGGAATTCTTCTGCCATGTTTTTGGGGAGCATTCACAGTGTCAGAGATCAAACCCAAGTTAGCTGCTTACACAGCAACTGTCTTACCAACGGTATTATTTCTTTGTCCCCCAAAATTAATTTTCTAATGAACAAAGACATCACAAATTAAATGCAAGAGAAAATGTTTGTAGGGGGCAGCAGGGCAGCCCATTTTCTTTTTTAGTTTTTAATTTTATTTTCAAAAAGTTGTTTACAATAATTGATTACATTCAATATTTCAAAACTAATCCCCCCACCATTATACCTTCTCACCACCATTATTTCGAAGTTTCCCACCACCACTCAAGCCAGTCCCACAGGCAGATGCTAGATAATTTATAATTTATTCTGTATTGCTTGTTATGAGTAGTTTGTCTGTAAGAGTATCTCACAGTGATTCAAAAAAAAAAAGAAAAGAAAGAAAAAAGAAAAGAAAATAGCGGCCACTCACTCCTGGGATGAAAACATTTATATAATTGGGGTTTGGAGCCATTTCTATTGTGAGCTGCTTGGTTCCGAGATTCATTTGTGAGTCTCTGGATCATGGTAGTTAATGTGCTTAAATAGCACTCAGAGGCAGTTGTGGGCATGACAGCAAGGAATCGGGAAGGGTGAGGAGATGGGAGGGGATGGCCCTGTCCTGTCCACATGAGGCCTGGCATTTTCAGTCACTGGCCCCTGGTTTTTTCAGTGGAATTTAGTCTCTTGCACAGGGGATTCAGGACAAGTCTGTGAAGATAAGCTGTGAGGGTGGAGGCGATTGGTTTCTGGAGGTTTGGGGCTGAAGGGGTTCATCTGGTGCAGGCTGAGAGAGGGGATGTCTGCTCCCATTTGAGATGCCCCAGTGAAATCAGCCTGGTGCATGGTCTGGAGCCATTCCTGCAGCAAGCTGTTTGGTTCTGAGATTCATTTGTGAGTCCAACGTAGAACATTTCTTATCCAGGACTTGTTCTCATACATCCATGGCCACTAGATTATTTTTTCTCTGTGAGCACATATTAATTTAAATTGGGGGGGCAGAGCAAAAGTTCAGCAGTTAAGACACTTTCTTTCCATGTTGATCCATTTACATGCAAATCCCATGACTTCATCTTTTCTAACAGCTGCATAGTATTCCATTGTGTAGATGTCATCATGTTAAGTGAAATGAGTCAGAAAGAAAGGGAGAGACATAGAAATATTGCACTCATCTGTGGAATATAAAGTAACAGAATGGGAGACTAACACTCAAGAATATTAGAAATAAGGACCAGGAGGTTCACTCCATGGCTTGGAAGCCGGCCTCAAATGCTGGGGAAAAAGGCAGCTGAGATAGAGAAGGGAACACCAAGTAAAGGGTATTTGAAGGACCAGCTCGAGTTAGGAGATACAAACGAAATGTAGACTATAGATTGAACACAATGGCCACTCAATGCCTGTATTGCAAACTATAACACCCCAAAGGAAAGAGAACAAAAGGGAATGCCCTACATCAGAGGTGGGGTGGGGGGTAGGGTAGTGGTGAGAGGTATACTGGGATCATTGGTGGTAGAGAATGGGCACTGGTGGAGGGATGGGTACTCAATCATTGTATGACTTAAACGCAAGCACAAAAGTTTGTAAACCTGTAACTGTACACCACGGTGATTAACTAATCATCATCATCATCATCATCATCATCATCATCATCATCATCCCGTTGATTGTCGATTTTCTCGATCGGTCTCAGTAACATCTCCATTCGTCCCAGCCTTGAAATTTTAGAAGCTTCTCTTTACTTGTCCTTCCCAACGATGCCATATTGGAGGCTCTTTCAGGGTCAGGGGAATGAGACCCATTATTGTTACTGCTTTTGGCATATGAATATGCCACGGGGAATTTGCCAGGCTCTCCAATATGGGCAGGAAACTCTTGGTAGCTTGCAATCATAAATTATTATTGATTGCTTCATTTCATAACTAGTATACTCTAGCTGCATATCTGGCCTCTGTCTCCTAATCTGTAAACTAGAGTTGATGACAGCACTTGCTTCAGTGGGCTGTGCAAGGAAAGAGTGAGCCTTACCATATAAGAAATTCAGAATAGTGCTTGTAACATAGTGAGTTCTTAGTAATGTTTTTGCTGCTATTTCTGTTACTTACTTATCACAACTAACACCTTCATCATTACTCAGAACACTGATGTGCAGAAGTATATCCCAAAGAATGACTCATTATTATTATCGTATCATTATTCATTGGATAACCATGAGATAGACCATCTGTTCGTGATTGAATTTCAATCACACAATGTTCCAACACCCATCCTCCACTAGTGTACATTTTCTACCACCAATGTCCACAGTTCCTGTCCCATGACGCCCCTACCCACCCCGTCTGCCTCTGTGGCAGGCACCTTTCTTCTTTTTCTCTCTTTTTGTGCATTCCGATTTGCAATACAGGTACTAATAATTTTTTTTATAAAGACACTTTTCTTGCATGTAGCTGACCAGGATTCTATCCCTTGTACTCCATATGGTACACCAAGCCTGCAAAAGTGACCCTTGAGTACAAAGCCAGGAGTAATCCCCGAGCACAGCTAGGTGTGGTCTAAAAACAAGGAACTTTTTAAATGTTTCTTTGAGTTATACCTGGTCATCCTCAGGACTTACTCCTAGCTCTGTGCTCAGATTTCTTCTGGAGGTGCTCAGGGGTCCATATGCAATACTAAGGACTGAACCAGGGTTGGCCATGTGGAAGGCAAGCACTTTAAATCTGTTCTTTCTATTTCGTCCAAGACATTTATATTTTTAAAAATGATATACAGGACTTTCAAGTGAAATCTGGCAAAATTAGTGTTTTAAAGCAGTTTAGACAATGACAATCGAGAATACAAAACAATATTGCTTAAACAAAACATACAATTATTTTAAGAGGAACTAAAAATTGCATCAAACACTATTGTCTTTGTTTTTAAGTGAATCCATGATAGACTGAAGATTTTTCTGAAACAGAACACTAATTCAACATGAGGTGGTTAAAATATTCTGATGTGTAATAAATAGAAAATTAAGGGGATAATTCAAAGCAAAAGATTCTGAAAAGTGGTCTTTGACCCATATATGCTATAGGATTCTCCTGGTTTCATCATGGATATTAGAGTCTAATCTTTGTGTACTTTCTGGAATTACATGATTGCTCCAAACAATAATGTAAGATATTTCTGTGGTTATGAAGTCTTTCTTTAGAGAATGGCCTATTATTTTCTGTTATTGATTAAAAATAAATGATAGCATAAAGGCTGCACAAGGAGCTATTTTAATAGATGTATTCGGTGTCTTTTATGATACATCAAAATTTATTATACACAGGGGGAGCCTAGGCAGATCTGTGAAGTTTTGTTTTAAGGCTTTTCTATGGCTGTAAGCTCCTGTGGTGCCCCCAAATCCCTCACACTTGGGTTCTACACCTTAGTCTTACCCATAAATCTGTTCCTTTAAAAACACCATAGGGACCAAGGTATGGAGGTTAAAGTGTATCTTGCGTGATGTCAACCCTGCTTGGAGCCCCACAAAACTATAGTAGCACTTCATGTTGGGGTCCTCACATTGAACCACTGGCCCCAGGTTGGCCAATTACTGGCATCCCTCCCCAACATACACACACACACACACACACAAACACACACACACACAGTCTGATTCTGGGCTTCCTTCTTTTGAGACAAAAATAAACAAGAAAACTCACCACAGCTATAACGTTTTCCTTTTTTCCTTTACCCCAAAATACTGCCCATAAAATAATAATCTAAAACTCACGTATACAACTTCTATTAAGATAAATGAATAAAAATATGACACTATTGGTCAGGAGACAGAAAAGGGTTTAAGTATTTGTCTTGCACACATACAACTTTGGTTTGATCCTCAGCACCACTTCTGGTATTCCGAGTTTCACCAGGGGTGATGCCTGAGTACTGCCAAGTTCCTTCCAACTACCACCATGAAAATGACACAGGGCTGGGTCTGGAGAGATAGCGCAAATGGCTAAGTGCATCTTTTGCAGGTGGGACTCACCATCTGGAGCAGCGCGTGAGTGTGAAGCTTGGAGTAAAACTTGAGCACCGCCGGGTGTGGTCCAAAATAAGCAAACCAACAAAAAAGATACAGAATTAAAAACTGGGGCTTTTGGGTGGGCATAATTAAGGTAAGACAATAGAAAGTGCAAAACCAATGAAAACTGATCTGGTATAAAGTGCGATTTGTCAACCATTGTTTTGAGCTGAAAAGAAAAGATTCGAGGAAGGCTAAGGAGTGAAAGAAGTAAAACTACAAGAGATGGATGTAATCAAAATGTTAGAGTGCTGGAGTGGCAGTAGAGTTGTTAGGGCCTTGTAAACAGTTGTCCTGGGATGGATACCCGACACCACCATAGGTCCCCTAAGGTCGCCAGCAGTAATCCCTGAGTGCAAAGTCAAGAGTAATTCCTGAGCACTGCCAGGTGAGGCCACCCCCAAAATGTTAATGAATGAAAGAGGAAGAGTGTTTAGTGATTGAGTTGTCATAACATAAACAAAATCATTAAGTGAACTTATGAAATTATGAAAATCTTTTGCATTGATTCATTCCAACTTATTGTATTGAACATCTTAATTTACAAAGAAAATTACAAATAGCTGATAAGCCTATGAAGATATGCTCAGCATCACTAATAATCAGGGTAAAACAAATTAAAGCCACAATGGGATAGCAACTCCCAACAGCTAGGGTTCATTAAAATTAAAAAAATAAAAAACTAAAATATTACCAAAACTGGAAACTTCTTCCACTAAAAAAAAATTGTTAAGGCTCCAGGGCTAGCTCGGTAGTAGATCACCTGCCTTGCAGGCATGAGGGCACAATTTGTATCCTTGGCACTATTCCGCCAGTGGCGTACAATCTGGAGTCACTGCCATTTGGGATCTCTGTCACCACAACAGTGTGTGCACTCTTCACTGTATAGCTAAGTGTGTGTGAACAGGTTTGCTGAAGTGAGTGACCTCTGGTGAGCACTGCAACCAAATGTATAATCCTAAGTCACTGCATCAACAACAACAAAGCAGAAAAGGAGAAGCTAATATCAGTGTTGGCAAGGCTCTGGGCAAAATGAATGTGGGAACTTGGAGGTTGTACATAAAATTGAAAAATAAAATCACTGCATAATCCGGCGATTCTAGTCCTGAGTATTTATCCAAAACAATTAAAAGCAGTTATTTTGAAAGGATTTTTGTGCTTCCAATTCAATAATGAATTGCTCCATTATTCACAATGATCAAAAAGGCAGAAATAACCTATATGTCCTTTGATTTATATATATATGTATATACATATATATGTGTGTATACATACACACATGCACACACACTGGGCCCTTTATTATTTAACCCTTAAAGAGAATGAAATTCTGACATCTGTAGCAATATAAATGAAACTTGAGGACATTATGCTTGGTGAAGTAAACCAGCCACAAAGGCACAAGTCTGACATGGTTATATGCATAAGAGGTATATTGTCACAGTTCTAGAAAAGGAAAGTAGAACGTGGTTGTCAGGAGCTGGAGAAAGGGAAAAATTGAGAGCTTTAGTTTAAAGAATATACATTTTTAGTCATGAAAGATGAAAATGTTCTATAAATTCATTTTACAATTATGTACAAAGTTAATGGCATCTTAATGTACATTTATTTGCTAAGAAGGTAGTTTTCTGCTATTCGTTTTTATGAAACACACAGAACAAAGCACCCAGTCCTCTAGCAACCTTTCATTCAAAGGCTGAACCATCCATTCATGGATAAGGCAATTATGACTGTAGTGAATTAATAACTTTCAAAATTTATCATCCTTTCCACAGTTATTAGCTGGCATTCTTCAAGAAGTAGAGCTATTGCTCACCCCTTTGATTATTTTAGTACCAGCACAGAACCAGTTTAACTGGTTATAGTTTATAGTGATGATTTTTAATGTTGGTGTTCCAAGTTTCCCAAATTTTGCCAGAGGAATCATCTTCAAAGAGGCTTTAGTCCCTTGTTCACATGCCTCTTTGCCTTTCCTCCCCAAGGCACTCCCTTAATTTCAGGCTCAGCAAGTTCTGTCAGTACTTTCTCTGGCCCAGCACTGGATGAGCATCCATGCCAGAGCTCAGAGTCCTTCTGCTGGGAGGAGTGATGATAACTGCATCACGAATAACAAACCTGCCCCTGCAGCTCTTAGATGCTCTTGACTCTTCCTCCTCCTTTGCTTCATTTCAGTCTTATCCATTTTCTTGCTCGCTCCAAAACACACAAACTTCTCTAAAATGACTTTCTCTAAATATTGACAATTTCCAACTTCTTTCTGATCTCTGTTCAGGAGAAACCCCTGACTGAGAAAAATATCCACAAGCTTCTCATCTTCAAAACGACTTCTCATCAGTCCTTCTTTAGCCCCTTTCTCAAACTGGCATTTCGTCATGGCACTTACTATTACATGATGCCAAAATGTGTATTCATTATATATTGGTGAAATCTTTGAGATTCATGTGGTCATTCTACCAGCCATGTAAAAAGTACCTGACACTAGGTAGGCATTAAATAAATGTACATTAAATAAATTATGTTTAAATGTTTGATAATGTATAGGAATCTTTTTCATAAATATATATAAAAACAAAAAGTCATTTTATAAGAATTTATAAAAAAAGAATTTCTCAAATGACTTCTATTACAACTGTAGAATTCTATGTTCTACATCTAAAAGAAATAAAATCAATATATTGAAGACATTTCTGTACTTGCACTTTCATTACAGCATGGTTCACACAGTAACAAAGAGATGGAAGCAACCTAAACGCTTATCAATAGATGAGTGGATTTGGAAAATGTGAAATTTCACACATAAATGAATTCAGTCTTAAGAAGAGGAAAATCCTACCACCTTCACCAGCACGAGTGAACATGCAGGCTATTATGGCTTGAAGTGAAGGATCTCACTTATATGGGGAAACTTTACAAGTCTAAGTTCATAGTAACAGAGACTATGGGATGGAGGGAAGAGGAGAAATATTAACCAATGTGTACAAATTATTCATCATTATAAGATGAATAATTTCTGGAGACTTACTGTACAATATGGTATTGGTAGTTAATAATAACATAAAAAGAAGTAATTCTATATTCTCAGTTGTTAATATAAACATAAGATTATTTTATCACAGAGATAAATAAGAAATTGATGTTTGAAATTCCTTGGAATTTATAAGATATTAACACAAGTAGAAGTGTAGAATTTGGGGTTAAAAGCCAAGAGCACAGTTGATTAATTCCTTTTTTCTTAATTCCTTTCTATCCTCACTTCTTTATTCCCTTCATTCCTTTTTCAATTTTGTTCCTCCTTTTCTTCCCCCTTTCTTTTCTATTCAAAAAATAGTAATGGGAAGCTGCAGAATTCATAATCAATTTATAGCTAAAGGGGAAAGGACATCATTCTAAAATCTGTATCACAAACCAGCTAATTTGTCAACACAGTATATTTATATCAGACTTCAATATGTCAAAATTTAAAATCCAATGTATTTGAACATATGTATATTTCCTTTTAGTTTTTTATTCAGAAGGGACTCCCTGGAGATGTTGGAAACCTGCAGGATGTCACTCAGCAGGGTTACACAGAAACATGATAGAAACTGGTGCCTTGTGCATGCAAGGCATCCGCTCTATGCCCGTATATCCACAACCCGTTGCAAATAGTTTCATATTGAATTTCACTTTAAATTGAAGAAGACATTTTCAGTCTCTCTACCAGAAACATTAGAATTCATTGGGAATCTGTCAATATTATTCCTTTCCCCTTCTTCTAAGTATGTTTTAAGAATACTCTTCTAAAGAAGATAGAGGGCCAGTAGGTATACGAAAAAGTGTTCACTGTCACATATTATCAGGGAAACAAGACAACAATGAGCTATCATCTCAGACTAGTGAGAATAGCATCTATCAAAACCACTAGAAACAAAGAGCATAACTGGTCTTTAGTTAGAATCTTGTCACTGGGTGGGAGGGGAACTGGGATTAGGGAAGGGAACGCTAGGATAAACCAAGATAATCACAGAGGGTGAATGCGCCTCCCACAGAGGCAGTCTGGTGGGGGGGGGGGGTAGGAAGGAAACTGGAGAGACGGTGAAAGATAGTAGTGAAGGGATTGGTGCCGAAACATTGTTTGCCTAAAAATCACAAATATCTTTGCAATTCATGGTGATTCAATGAAAAGAAATTAATTTTAAAAAGAAGACACAAGAATTGACCTGTGTTGGCAGGGATGTGGTTTAAAAAAGGAACTCCCATTTTCACTGTGGGTGGGAATGTGGTCTTGTCCGGGGTCTGTGGAAAACAGGATGGTTCTTTCTCAAAAAGTACTAACGTTCCTATATGACCTAGTGATTCTACTTCTTGGCATCTACTCCCAAGATACGATAAAGCTCATTTAAAAAGATAGATGTACATTATATATGTTCATTACAGCACTAATTATAATAGAATGTGGAATCAACCTAAGGTGTCCAACAACACATGAGTAGACAATAAAATTGTAGAATATGTGTATATATATATATATATATATACATACAATAAGATAATATGCAGCCACAGGAATGATGAAATCATGCAATATGCTGCAATTTGGGTGGAACTGGAAAATTTCATGTTAAGCAAAGTAAGCCAGAAGGGAAAGGAAAATACTGAGTGTCCTCGCTAATCTATGATATATATATATATATGTATATATATATACATATAGAGAGAGAATAACATGATAAGGGAATGAAGGTATCAAAGTTAGGCAAACCCTTGACTCTATATTACAGAAATAAATAAGCCAGGGAAGGAGAGAAATAGAAGGGGAAACAAGATTAGGGGACCTGGAGGTAATATAGGGGCAACGGCCAGGGGCTTTGGACTTGTCTGTGCTGTAGAAGTGAGGTATCTGTATATAACTACAACTCCAGAGCCAATATAACCCTAAAATGGGACTCAAACTACAATAATCAAACTTAAAAACGTGTCTATCAGGGAGATATGCTGAGGGTTAGAAGGAACCTGTAGTCATTGGTGGGGGAACATAGACAATGGTGATGGGACTGGAGCTGAAATAGTGTATACTGCATGTCAGAAATTCATTTGTTAGCAACTTTATGAATCATGGTACCTTTGAGGCCTAGCTTTTCCATACTGATTGGGAAATTACAGATGAAAACTTTCCAACTGTTATATGAGCTTGATTTTCATAAAATTTATAAATCAGTGTTTATTGCTTGGATTTTTATAGGGCATCTGACCTTTTCTTAAGGGTATGTTTCATCACAAGCAAATTAATGTCATAGCTTAACTGAAGGAGTAAAGGTGAAAAAAAGGCAAATCTATGGCAACACTAACAATATATAAATAGAAAGAAAGGACATAGGGGTTTTAAAGGTGACGAATAGCCTTTATGTGTTAACTGTGAGGTAAAATGAAAATGACTAATTAGTATTTTTATTTCATAAATCACCATGTGGTGTGAAAATATTATCTCAAAGAAGACTTAGAAATTTGAATTCTAGCCCTATTTAATCATTGACCTACGAGATTGTCCTGATGAGATCATTAATCTTTGCAATTTATTGTCACTTTCACAGGAAAGGAAGTGGAATGAAATCCTGAATTCAGCTCAAAATCAACACACACACACACACACACACACACACACACAGAGCAGTTAAAGCATTAAAATGGGCAGGCGAGATAGCACGACAAACAGGGAATTTGCTTTGCATGAAGTCAATCCGAGTTGAATCCCTGGCATCATATAGGATCTCCTGATCCCCTGTCAAGAGAGATCCCTTAGCACAAGGTCAGGGGTAAGCCCTGAGCACAGTCAGGAGTGGTCCCCCAAACCAAAACAAAATGAAATAAATAGAATTGAAGCAATGCTATGTACCAAATGCTGAGATGAACATCATCATATCACTAGAAAAGTCTCAGAATATCCCTAAAAACATCAGAAAAGTAGTAATGAACAAGTAAAATTGCACAACTTTTGTTTGTGATATAATTATCATTTGTCAAATACACAGATGTCAAATTATTTAGAAAAGAAAAAGAAATACCACCTCTAGTAAGCCAATACCCTTACATCTGGTACAAACCTTGTGAAGGAACAAAAGTAATTTTGGGGGGAAACTGTAGGAAAGTGAGGGGCATAAAAACATTTCCAGAAAAAAATTTCATCCCAATGAGAAAAAAAATTAACACCCTGAAATAAAAAATTAAATAAATATATAAGCCAAGTCAGAACAAAAGATACAGTCCTAAAGAGGGGAGAGGAAATTATAATAAATATGAACTAGACATCTGTATAAAATCTTGAACACAGATATGAAGTGATATCCCTTAACCTTTTAATTATGCATTAATATATTATATACAATGGCAGAGCCTGGCAAGCTACCCATGGTGTGTTTGATATGCCAAAAACAGTAACAGCAAGTCTCACAATGGAGACATTACCGGAGCCCGCTAGAGCACATCAATGAGCAACGGGATGTTAGTGACAGTGATATTATATACAGATATCAATTTATAATCTGTACATTTAAAATCTACCAAATTTTATAAGCCAATTTTATTTCAATAACTTTTTTTAAGTTCCAAGCAACTTAAGATTTGTATAGGTGAGAAAAGAAAGATTTTAATAGGTGAGAAAAGAATGACTAAGACAGAAAGAAAGTTATCCTATGAACATTGTGTAATAAAAGCGGGGAGCAAATCAGGAAATATTTTGTCTCTATAGACAAAGAAATAATAATCAAGGACACTCAAGTCATATATTTATTTCTCTCACTCTCCAAAACAAAGAAAACGACATCAGTAAAGAAACTATTTTTGACTACATACAGGCAAATCTCCTTGAACTAAGAATCTTATAAGACCATTATAATATCAGCATGATCCATGGAAATGTGAATTCACATCCTTCTAATGAAAACTACTGTAAGAAATTAAACAGAACACAAAGAAGTCAGCTGATTTAAAAAGCCTCAAGTATCGGATGAAAAAACAGAACTCACAGTACAGCATTCTAAACAGAATTAAAAATTCACAAATAAGTCTTTGGATATACGGGTACAGATATGCGTATATATATAAAAATATATATTCAAAGAACACTTGATATATGTATAGAAAAGGAAGCTGTATATATCTTTGAACTCATCCTTCATTCAAAGCTTATGTAAACGATAAGTATATGTGTGTGGGTAATCTACATACATATAAACTCAAATCAGAATGTGATCCAAACTAAAAGTCTAAATATGCAAAAATGCAAGATACTAAATGAGCTTGGTGAAAAACCGTTAATACTTAAAAGAAAAGATCATATAAGCACTGAAGTCCAAATCATAAGCTGCACAAGAAAGCATAGATTTGCATGCAACATGAAAGGACAATTTAAGAGTCAAAAAGTAACCAAGAATGAAAAGGAGATAAAGAAACAAGATGTCATCATATGCTGTGATGGTAAAAGCAAATTGGGCCATCAAAAAACTGTTTTCAAGATAAAATACACAAATTTTCTTAAAGCAAATTGGATTGGCAATTTCATCCTCTAACCATCAGAAGTTGGTTGCAGAGAATGAGACAGACAAACATGTAAGGAGACAGTCAAACACACACAAACTTTCCAAGCTTTAGGGTCGTCTGGGAAGCCACCAGTAATCGCCCAGAAAAATTATTTATCAATGCAATATTGCTCCCCAATCCCCAACAGGTCAGCTAATTGTTGACAGAGACATTAAGGAAACTCAGTAAGCACATCAATGTTCAGTAGGTACACGTATAGAATGTTTAGGCATATACTATTTCAACACATGTAGCTACATGAAGATTAGAGGCTGTAGCATTTTATATAACTCTCAGAAGTCACCCTCAAAATATACAGGAAATGTAAAGCAGAAAAGGGAGGTTGACCAGGTCACACCCTTGGCCCCAGACCTCAGGGAGGAGGACAGAGAAGGAAAGAAATCAGGGGTTGGAGGGAGGGGGGCAGGAAATAAGAAGATGAGAAAGGGAAGTAATGGGGATAATGGGTAACAGAGGTCAGGGCTTTGCTTATACTGATTATGTGGGAGAGTGGTATAGCTGTGTATCCAAAGCACAGATGCAAGAACACTGAAAACATGAGCTCTAAGCTGCAACCATGGAATTTTGTAATGTGCGCGTTCCCCTGGAGACCTCTCCGGCCCGCGGAGAGACAACAGTGGAAAGCGCTCCTAATTGGGTGGGTTCTGTGAGCGGTTCCGACCTGAAATAAAACTAGTGAGGTTAGTAAACAGGGGGCCCAAGATGACACATGCCGATCAAGGCAACTTTATTAACTGCCACGCTGGTTTTATACTTTTCTTAGCAGGGGGTTGGTACATAAGTTGTCAATCATTAGGGAAGTGTCTTGTCAGACCAAATAAGGAAAGGTTCGGGGTGTATTAGGTGGGCTTACAACAGTCTTCAAGAGTAGATTGAGAAATAGTGGGGAGAGGAAGGCAAGGGTTTATCTGGCAGGAGCATTCTATTTTAGGGCTTTATGGCTCTTAGTTAACTGCCCTGGGCTACTTTTACCTCTTGAGTTTGGCTATTTCCTTTGTCACAAGGGCACCTTTGCCTCAGGTCATGCAAAGCTGGTAATGGAATTTTCCGGTTTGTCCAGGGTAAAGGTTTCGGGGTCCTCTTTTGTTCAGGGTCCTGAGCAGTCCCCAACAGTAATGTGCATGTCAGTCAAGGTGATAGAAATGTGGGGGGTGAGGGGAGGATCATGGAGTATGGGAACACTGGTGGGAGGAAGTTGACGCAAATGTGTTGAAATAGTATATGCCTAAAATTCAACTAAAACTTCGTAAATCACGGTTTTTAATTAAGAAAAAGAAAAAAAAATATAAAGTCCTCACAGTTTTCTGTTCTATTTTCCCCCTTGTAGTCCCTACATCTAAAAGACCCTAAACAGTCTTATTCTATAGTTGTCTGGCACAGTTTTGGCAGCTGACAGATTTTTGTTTTCTATTCTAGTCTTTCCTGGGTGCATTTTTGCCATCCCTTTGCATTCTAATACCTAAACTATCTCACATCGGTGCCTCTCCCAAACTTGGTTTTTTTTTGTTAGTGGGACAAGTTCTTCCACACATTCATGGGACACTGTTAAAATAGTGATTTGTAAAGGGCCTGTGTTCAAAAATGCACATTATTATTATTATTATTATTATTATTATTATTATTACCATTGGAGTTCTGTTGGTTATGGGGCTGGGGATGAATAGAAAAGGGAAAGAAAACGGGAATTATTGGAGTTAGAGAAATGGAGGAAAGTCAAGGTGTAGCAACATTTCTAGATCCTATATCTGGAAGATCCTGGATATAGTCCCATTGTTCATTCAGCTCCTGGAAAGGATGAGAAACAATGTGGACATCTGATCACTGAAAGAGTAGAAAATGCAGAAGTGGACATAGATGGAAAGGATTCCCGATTGTCCTCATGTGGTCTACCTCCCACAGTCGCTTTGTTCACCTCTGGTTCTTTGTCTCCAACTCACTAGCGAAATAATTTCTGGTCATTTTTATCTTCTTTCCTTAACATCCAACAGAGGTCTTAGATTTGGACCTAGATAGAAATCAATAGGTGATAGTAAATTCCTTTTTTTTAAAATCACTCAACTAGTTTGGAGTTATTCCTTACACCATGGTTCAGTTTAACACCAATTGCCCATAAGCTACTAAAGCTGAGGAGGTTATTTATTCTTTGAAATTGAGGTCTCTTTGTTTGACCTTAGCAGCTGTCCTCTTTGAAGTGCCTTTGACTTTTCAATCTAAATTTCTCTTGTTTGAGGAAAAGGACAGATAACCTTGCAGAAGACATAATGACGTGAACAGGCCTTTCACAAAGGAGAAAATCTATAGGGGAAAATACGTGGAAGCATGTTCAGCTATATTAGAAGGGAAATGCAAATCACTGCCATGATGTCATCTTTGCCCATTTTATTGGTAAAAGCAAGAAATCTAATACCAAATGCCAAATATTTTACCAGGTTTGAATTGTGGGGAGGGGGTAGGTAACTGTGTTGATAGTTATTTTTTTAAAGAGGAAAGTGAGTCTCATCAACATAAGACCACAGTTTGCTAATGTTTTAAGTTGAAGGAGTATTCTGGTTATAAATTCCTTGTGACAATTGGCACAGAAACCAAGTGCTCTTACAGAACAATTATTTTAATGAATCATATTTCTGGTCCAAACAATAGGGCTTTAATCCATGTTTCTCTGTTCTTTGCCATTTGGAAGTACTATAACATAAGGTATCAACACAAGAGAAAAATCCAAAAGAATCTCTGGAATATATCCCAACTGACTTGGGATGCCACAAATGGAGAAAAAATATGACTGTCCAACCTTACAGAAAAACTTATTCAGACTTGGTGTTTCTTGACTTCCTTTATTGAAGTTAGCAACTGAAGGTGTTAAACGACATCGTTTACCACACACCACTCAACAGCAGAAGTCCCACTGAAAAGACCATGTGGAAATTGCAGCACTGGAAAATAGACCTGAGTTCAGCCCACTGGTTGCTGTGATTCTTTCTGATTTCCATCAGGTGAAAGTTAGATGATTCATTCATGTAAATGAATAATCCCAGTTAGGTTAATCTGTACACCAGATATCAACAGCATTTTCCTTATGCTCTCTATCTTAGGTATTTCTTACAATCTGTATCTTTACGTAGAATTTATCATTCTCTCCCAGGTCAGGAATAGATTGGCAGCATCATAAATGTCTTTTCCCATCCCTAAGCTTAGCCTGAATAGCAGTATACTATACTAAATATTCTGGGTATACAAAAGTATTTTGGCTTTCTTTCCTGTAGTAAATGTGATCCTATTAGAAAAAGCCTAGGGGTCTGTCTCATTTCCTGCTTCCTCAGATTTTGTTCTATCTTTTCTCTAGATACCTAAGGTTCCACAGTTCGAAGAAAAGCCCCCACTGAAAGCCAAACTATTCTGCAGGCTGGAGTAACCCAGTCTATAAAAGTAAATTTCAGAGCTGGGAGAATGCTGGCACTTTGGTGGTATAGCAATATAGTATGCCTGAAATATGACTGTGACAGTATTGTAAATCATGGTGTCTGGATTTTAAAATGTTTATGTTAAGCTAGCTTCACACATCTGTAATATACTTATTCTGTCATGAAAAAAATAGAGTAAATTGCTTTAACACACACTCATAATGCTCGCTTGCTCATACACCCAGAACTATTTGGGAGC
Organism: Sorex araneus; assembly: GCF_027595985.1. Classification (NCBI taxonomy): domain Eukaryota; kingdom Metazoa; phylum Chordata; class Mammalia; order Eulipotyphla; family Soricidae; genus Sorex; species Sorex araneus. Next base: position 36,185,276 of record NC_073313.1, read on the forward strand.
TGCCAAAAGGCATTATGTCTGGTGACAACCCATATCCTGCAATCTAGTCCATATTGGACACTTTCCTTGGCCATTTGCTGGAAACTGACAATTATATCAGTAACATATTTGAAGACATAAGAAACTGTATTCCTAGAATATATAGAATGTTGGGCCAGAGATACTCCAGGAGGTAAGGCACTTGCCTTGCATAAGTTGACCCTGGTTTGATTCCCAGAGCCACATGGTCTCCGGAGTACTGCCAAAGGGCATTCATGGGCACAGAACCATGAATAGCCTCTTAATATCTCTAGTTATGACCCCAAGTATCTCTCTCCCTAAAATACAAAGCATTACAAATGAATGTTATGTCAAAGAAAGAAATAAGACTATTTTTTGAACCGATAGGAAGTTCAGAAGGCAAGCATTCTCTCTTCATGAATGCTTCCTGATCTAGTTACCTCCCATTGGCTAGGGTTTCTATTGCTATACGTATGCTTTGAATGCAAGTCAAACTGTAGAGGCATTGTGTCTGTTTTATAGTCGGTCTCCTCAACCTCCCTCTTTTCACTTTCCTCACTATCACAGAAGTTGTACCTCTTAATATCTTAATCAAGCTTTATCACAAGTGCTTGGACCTTAGTCCATGGCAGTGTGTGCCCTCTTTTCTTTACAAAGCATTGTGCTATGTTCTCTGGTTTATGTACTGTTTTTCCACACTATTTACCAGCCCCCAAGTAAGCACAGCAATGGAAACTGCACATCCTTCTTCCAACCTCAGCTCATCTTCCAACTACCTAACTTGAAAGTTCACATTTAATTGGGAACTTGGTGACCAGCCAAACCGTCCTGAGTGGAGACCAGCCCACAGACGTAACCATTTATATCATCAGTGTTGCACATAGTTACACAGTTTCTCCAACAAACACAACAGAACAGCAGGCTTTTGAGGGTTCTCTAGATACTCCTAGAATAGTCCAGTCTCCAAACATCTAATCTATAGATCACCCCACTAATGTTGAAGGCCAACCCCAAAATTAAAAAAAGGATGTTTCTTTGGTTGCATAGTTGACACACTAATTGCTGGCTCAAAAACTGTTCCCCAGTAAAAAAATGCAAAGAGAAACTGAGGAAAAAGACAGGCCACTCTCCAGAATATTACAATGAGTGAAAATATTCAACTCTAAAGGATACCTGACTTATAATTACATTTACACAAGCATCTTTTTAAAAGGCTAATTGTTTAGAAATGAAAAGGCATTTACTAGTTGCTAGGGATTAGGGATGGCGAGTGGTAAGCTTGGTTATAAAAATGAAGGGACAAAAAAGGAATCCTCAGGAAAATGTCACATGAGAGTAAAGTGTTTAGAACAAATATGAGCACAAATTTGTATAAGTAAAACTGGGGAAATTTAGTTGGTTGCACCGGCATTGTAGTAATAGCATAAATAATATTTTCCATATTCTTACTGAAAACAGACTTGAGAGGGGTCACGAGAAATGAGTTACCTAAAAGGGAAATTTTGTATAAGGGATGGGACATAAGTACCACGATTAGTGTGGTGCTATGTGCTATGCACATGTGTGTAAAGACTACATGTTTGTTCATACCTGATGTGTAGTTTTAGCATCTCATCATGAAGTAGAGGGTGCCTAGTCATGTGTTTCAGGATACATGAGAATAAAGGGAAATAGGGAGCAGCAGGATTCTAGCACTATGCATGTTCCAGTGGTTGAGGAGGGCTGGTTTTCTAAAGTCCTTTACTTAGCAGAACATTAGCAACCACAAGGCTGCCTGCCTGTACTCTAAGATTCTTTTGTTCTTCATTAAAAACCTTGATCGTCCTTTTTGTTTCTGTTAGCAGTTTCCACATTGCCTCTCCTACAATACCAAGCTGAGATCTCATTTTCCCAAATGTGAACAATCAACAATCGGGGAAACTGATTAAAAGGTATATGCGATACTTTTTCGCCTGTCTTATCACAATGCATTAATCTCCAGTGATTTCAAAATAAACTAGAATTTTAAAAAAACACTCATTTTTTTGTATGTGTTCTCAAGATTCTCTGGATTGTCTTATCTCAGCTGGGCAAGTTTGCTCTTCTGCTCAGCTCTGGCAGCATCATATTGGACTCAGCTGGGTTGGCACAGGCTTCTGTTTGGAATTTCAGCTAGGAATGTTGATCATAGTATCTTGGTTTTACTTTAAGAGTGGCTTCTCTTTGTGGCTTGGCCTTCTGACATAACTGCAACTAGTTTCAAGAAGCCCCAGAATGAAAGCTATCAGGCTCTTATAGATTTAGGCATAGAATCAGCACAGACTCACTTTTGCTGCATTCTGTTCATCAAAAGATGTTTCACATTCTTCACATTCTGTTCATGAAAAGGAGCATTTGGGAAAATACTGTTTATCATTTCCTCCTGCTAATATTGCTTCTCTTGAATCATACTCTGAGCATGATGCCCTAGAAGTGATGTGCATTTTGTAACTAGCATATTCAAAATGACATATTTACCAAAGTCTAATGCTATATTGTATGAACTAAAAAGAGCTCAAATATGATTGATTCTGGACAACAGATATTTGTATTAAATATCAGTTTTTAAGATAATGTTGACAACTTTATCTTTTTGATTGGTAGAGTATTAGATTCTGTACATTTATATGAATGTACATTTTTAGATCAACAGATTTCATTTTATTTTTATGCACTGTCACACTGTAGCACTGTCATCCCGTTGTTCATTGATTTGCTTGAGTGGGCACCAGTAACGTCTCCATTGTAAGACTTGTTGTTACTGTGTTTGGCATATCGAATACTCCAGGGGTAGCGTGCCAGGTTCTGCTGTGTGGGTGGGATACTCTTAGTAGCTTGCCGAGCTCTCCAAGAGGGACAGAGGAATCAAACCTGGGTCGGCTGCATGCAAGGCAAATGCCCTACCCGCTGTGATATTGCTCCAGTCTTTTCCTTTAAAAACTATTGTACTATTTTAGAAATTCAAATAATTCATATTTTGCATGAATCTTTGATAACCCCAAGTACAGCTATTTTCAAGTAGTTACTCTTCTTTTGTTTCTTAATTAATTATAAACATGTCCACCAACATGAATACATCCTAACAACATTTATATTTATGTTATTTCTGCATACCTCTGTTTAAAATTTTATCCAATTGATTTATATTAATGTCTAATATGTCTCCATTGACTAAGTAATCCTTCTAGAAAGTTAATTTTATTCCATTTAATTTATGATAGACTCAGAACATTATCAGAATTGATACAGCTTCTTTATCTTTATAGGATCTAATGATGTTGGTAGAGAAAAAAATCATTTATTTTTGTGACATTATTTTTCCCGTAGAGTCAAACCATGACCAAAATTTATATCTTATCTTACCTATATTGTCAAAAGAAACCTTGAAGATGAAGGCAAGAAAAATTACTTCAAAAGAGCAGTCAGTTGATATAAATGAAAAGTCTAATTCCAGAAGGAAACATGCAAATGAACCTTCAATAACACCATGTATTAAATTGTCACCTTTCTTAAAAGAACTAATTTTAGGGGCCAGAGTGATAGCATAGCACGTAAGCCACCTTGCATACAACAGAACTGAGTTTGATCCCAACACCTCTGAACCCTGACAGGAATAGTGATTCCTGATGGCAGAGCCAGAAAATAGCCCTGAGCACTGCTGGATGTGATCCCAAAGCCATAACAAAACCCAAACACGGGCTGTTAACTTTAGATATTGCTGCTTATTCAATATACCTGTGTCTTGTGGTTTCATGAACTCAGTGATAATCCTACAGTGGCCCAGTGGTTGATGGTACATTTCAACAAGCATATAGCACAACTTACAAGTTCACCCCCAGTTTTCCTAAGAAAAAACTTCAACATTTAGTTTTTCATTAAGCATGAAAATAACTATCTCACTACCAGTAAGAAAAATTTATTTTTAAAAACTACACTATCAACTAAAATTACATAGCAATAGACTTTATAGTGGATAATGGAACAACTCTAACAATAGAATTCAGGCAATTATCTATATGCTTTACAAAGGACTTCTATTACATACCCAATATAAACTATATTTTCTGTCTATATAACTTGTAATTCCCATGTTTCACATTCACTGTATGTTCTGCTGGCTTTGTAAAATTAGAGATTCCTTATATTAGAATTCAGTCATGATGCAAGTGAGTACAACTCTGGCTAGCAGTTTCGAATATTACTACCTATAACTGAGCTCTTATAGAGGTTTTTCATTCCCATAAAAATGATTTGAGTGCTCTTTGCTTTATTAGTGAGAACTCAGCACTCTGTCCTTGAAAAGGAGGTCAGCATTAATTATATTTTCCTGGAAAGGTCAGCAAAAGAGAAGTCTTAGAAATGGTTGAAGACCGTTCTTTGGATTTAACAATATTTTCAAATAAGATCTTTTCACTCACTGTTCTGTGTCTCTCATATGGTGGGAGGGAGAATATAACAAAGGCTGAAAGTATACAGTAAGAGTGTTTCGAACTCAAGTCAGTTTAATTTAATATAAAAACATAATACTTTGATAAAACATGAAAATCACCAACAAATATTAAACTGAGAAGATTGTTATTGTAATTAGAATATACCAACAGTATGTGTTGGCATTCCCACCAACAATAAAGGAGAGACCCTTTTTCCCCACATCAAAGCCAGCACAGGTTGTTCTTGTTCTTCCGGATGCGTTCCAGTCTCTGTGGTGTGAGATGATCATTGTTGTTTGGATTTCCAGCTCCCTAATGGGTAGCATATAAAGCATTTTTTCATGTGCCTTTTTAGCCATTTGAATCTCTTCTTTAAGGAAGCTTCTGTTCATTTCTTCTCCCCATTTTTGATGGTATTGGATGATTTTTTCTTGTAAAGTTCTACCAGTTCCTCGTCTGTCTTTGATATTAGCCCCTTATCAGAACGGTATTGGGTGAAAAACCTTTCCCAAAACCTGTCTTTATATATTGGTCACTGTTTCTTTTGAGGTGCAGAAGCTTCTTAGTCTAATGTAGTCCCATTTGTTTGTCCTTGCTTCCACTTGCTTGGTCAGTGGCTTTTCACCTTTGAAGATACCTTTAGCTTCAATATCGTGGAGGGTTTTGTCGACCTTTTCTTCTATGTACCTTATGGATTCGGGTCTGATGTTGCAGTCTATAATCCATTTTGATAGGACTTTTGTGCTTGGCATTAGATAGAGGCGTGAGACCATTTTTTTTTTGCATGTAGCTGTCCAGTTCTGCCAACACCACTTGTTAAAGAGGCTTTCCTTGCTCCACTTCATATTTATTGCTCCCTTATCAAAGATTAAATGATAATACTTTTGAGGGTATGTGTCAGGATATTTAATTCTACTCCATTGGTCTATCAGTCTGTCTTTATCCCAATACCATGCTGTTTTAATTATTATTATTTTGTCGTACAGTCTGAAGTTGGGGAGGGTTATGCCTCCCATCTTCTTTTGTCCAAGGATTACTTTAGCTATTCGTGGGGTTTATTGTTCCATATGAATTTCAAGAGTGTTTGACCAATTTCTTTAAAAATATCATGGGTACCCTTATAGGGACTGCATTGAATCTGTATAATGCTTTGTGGAGTATTATCATTTTGACAATGTTAATTCTCCCAATTCATGAGCAAGAGATGTGTCTCCATTTTCTTATGTCCTATTTTATTTATTGAAGTAGCATTTTGTGCTATACTACCACATCAACTTTTTAAATTTAAAAAAGCAGCAACAACAAAGAAACCAAGAAACTAACACATCAGCTTTCCACATGTAACTTTTGGCAAAACGGCAGCAGTTGGTACACTTTCACTTCTGATTTTTTTTCCTCAATAGTTTATCTCTAACTAAAACACTGTAGCTCAAAACTTCTTATAAATATTTTGACACACTTTAACGTAGTCCTATCAAGCAAATCAATATTGCCATTTAATATTTAAAGTTTTTTTACATGTTAATTTTTAAAAAGACTCCTTGAAATAATGCTTCTGTAAATAGGAAAACATGATTATATTAAACATGTTGCCATCATATTAAGAAGGCTTTTTCATCTTCTTTTTGTAAAAAATTAATGTATTGGGGCCAAAGAAATAGTACAACAAGTAAGTAGCTTTCCTTGCATGAGGCTGACTGGGGGGTCAATCCCCCGTACCCCACTTTGTCCTCTGAGACCGGAGTAAGCCTTGAGCAGTGTCAATTGTGGCTCAAAAACCAAATAAGACAAAATAAAACAATAAAAATAATATATTGAAAAGTAGGTGAGTGAAATTTCTGTGGACATCGTAAAACATGTTGAATTACATTTTTTTTTCTTGTTTCAAGTCTATATGAAACCTATTAGCTCCATCAATCCCAGGTCAAATTTCCCATATCCTACCATCATTAGCATAATAAATGTCCGACTGATAATCAGATCCCAAAATATGCCCATAGAAAATTTAAAATTATATGAAGAGATTGGACTTGATGATCTCAGATTTCTTAATTAATTGTCCAATCTTTGATTTTAAAAAATTGATGACCTAATATAAGTGGATTTCTTTAAAAGGTGTTTTATAAACTGGCTGAATACCCAGAATATTTTATCACAATATTGAATTCATGTACTAAATTTACTACCATCGTATGAAATAATGCACTTGGGAAATATGATTTTGAGGTTCCAACTTGGTAACCCAGACTTACATCTTCCTCATCTACATCAAAGTATATGTGGTTTACAATAAGTTGGGATCAGAGAAATATTTAGTGAGTCTGCAGTTGCCTTTTCTGTGGCCAGTGTGGATTCAAACACCCACATCCCCATTTGGTCCCCCAAACCCCTAGGAGTGATCCCTGAGTACTGCGGGTGAGGCCCTTAAAACAAATCACTGTGATCACTGTCATCCTGTTGTCAGGCGCCAGCAATGTCTCCATTCGTTCCAGCCCTGAGATTTTAGCAGCCTCTCCATACTCGTCTTTCCCAATGATTAGAGGCTCTTTCAGGGTCAGGGGAATGATACCTGTTACTGATACAAAATAAGAGAGAAACAGAAAATATAACCAACAATAAAAATATTTAGTATATCTGCATACCAACAGGATAAGCACCATCTAAAAGTTGGTGGACATAAAAAATATCCCAACTTCAGATTTACTCGACCTGAATGTTCATTTCAACAAAATTATCAAGTTTTGAGAAAGCACTCATATAGAAGTTGTGTCTAATGCCACTAAGCTCTTTCTGTTTCCTTATAACTGACCTCTTGAATCATCCACCACTTCTAATGTTTTTCTATTTCCTCTAGCTACCAGATCATGAAGGATTTTCTTATCCTTGAGCCTCTATAAATAGAATATTAACTTCAAAATTTTCTCCATTTTGCTTAATCTTAACATTTAGTGTTTCTTCTGAAGGATTGAACTTTTAGCTATTATGAAAAGAATCACCTCCTAGATCTTCAATTGATCTTTATCTTACTTTAAATTCCACCCTTATCACCCCTTCTTTCCTCTATTCTTTCCTAGCTCCCTCCCTCTCATTCATTCTTTCCCTCTCCCCCCTCCCTTTCCTATCATTCTTTTCATCTTTCCTCCAAACTTAAAATAAATGAAGGCAATATAGAAACTTTAATTTCACTGATGGGTTGTGGGAACTGAAAATACTGAAATGCAATTCACCTACATTTTTGGAGTAAAAAAGATTGGATGAAATATAGTTCCTGAACATTTAGTCATAAAAATAAAAGCACAGAGAGCCCTATGGGATAGCTCAGTGACTGCCTGCTTTAGGAGAATGAGGCTTTGAGTTCAATTGCCAGTGCCATCACATGTGCTGAGCATGATTCTGGCAGTTTTGGTATTCGTGCCTGACCATTGTGCACTCTGAGATCCGCAGAACTACAATTGATTTCCAACCATACTATAGATAGATGTGTATGATAACTCTAAAGGGTGCATAAAAAATGGAAAACAAATTATCAAATGCTTCTTTTTTAGCAGGTTCGACTTTGGGGTGAGAAACTCCAAAGAATAATAGTGAGTTTTTTGTTGAAATATTGAATGTAATCAAAGTAAAGTGAAAGTAAAGTGAAATTTATCAGCTACGCAGGCGGAGTGGGGGGCTGGGAGCATAGGGGGGTGGGGAGGAGGTATACCATGATTCTTAGTGGTGGAATATGTGCACTGGTGAAGGGATGGGTGTTCGAGCATTGCGTAACTGAGACTTAAACCTGAAAGCTATGTAACTTTCCACATAGTGATTCAATAAAAAAAAAGAAAGAAAAAAAGAAAGGGTGCCTGCAGAGCCGGTGGATGTGGAACAAGCGGGAACCAGAGACAGCTTTAGGAATTGGGGTTCCAGCAAGTGCTTGCACCCATGTATGGAGACTGTGAATTAAGCGTTTGCCCCACGCCGGCTAACGGAGGAAAGAACCTTCCTTCTTGGTCTCTCTCCCCTCCGGGAGAAGGCGTGGAGTCCGACATTTTGTGGGTCCGTTGAGAAGGTACGAACTTGGTGGCGCGGAAAAAAAAAAAAAAAATGTGTGCTTTGAACTTGAAACAGCCGCAGGATACAGAGCCAGCCCTAGTCGGGCCCGTGCTCGGCTCCGGCCGGCCGGGTTTTCGGCCCGGGCGCCCATGCCCCTGCAGAGCCGGTGGATGTGGAACAAGCGGGAACCAGAGACAGCTTTAGGAATTGGGGTTCCAGCAAGTGCCTGCACCCATGTATGGAGACTGTGAATTAAGCCTTTGCCCCACACCGGCTAACGGAGGAAATATGTAATTTCTGGCAGAATTTTCCCAGGACTTTATACAGAAATCCAAAACCGCGCGGACGCTGCCGCGTCCGTGCGACTTAACATTTATAATTGTCATCAATGTGAAAGGGTTCCAGTTGAACAGGTCAGACTTGGGGGGGAAACTCCAAATAATAACAGTAAGTTTTTGTTGAAATATTGAAGGTTCTTAATGTAACAGCCACCTCTGGACTATGAGCTAAGCAAAAGCCCCATGCTGGCCAACGTGGCGTGGAGTACACCATACTATGAGGCGCAGGAAGGGGGATGAGGGGGAAAAATTAAAAAAAAAAAAAAGGGAAAAGGAAAAAGAGAAAAAAAAGAGAGAGAGAGAGTTATGTCAACTATAGTGAGTTTTGTGTTGAATTATGGAATGTAATCAAGGTAAAGAAAAAATGAAGTGAAATTCATTAGTTATACAGTAGGGGGTAGGGGGTGGGGGCGGGGGGTAAACTGGGGTTTCTGGTGGTGGAATTTGGGCACTGGTGAAGGGATGGGTGTTTGAATATTGTATAACTGACATATAAACCTGAGAACTTTGTAACTTTCCACATGGTGATTTAATAAAAATTTAAAAAAAAAAAATGACATATAGTCCCAGAAATTTGTAAAGACTTTTTCTGGGAGAGAAGCACACTGATAGGTGATCAGAATTTATCCAGGCTCATGGGTTGCTCCTTGATGTGCTCGAAGGTGCATATGGTGCTTGATATCCAATCAATTAGCCTATGCCAAGCTAGTGCTTGGACATCATCCCATTTATTTACCCTTACCTTTTTCACTTTTGGATGCTAATCCAAATGTAGTCCATTTACTTGTATGACTTTCTGAGCATAGATACGAGTACAGGCATGTTTGTGCTGGTGGTGGAAAAAAGAGAAAAAAGACTCATGGAGGCAAAGAGAAGGGCACCCACATCATATCAAAAATTTCCTATAATTTATAAAATGCACTCATATATTCAGCCAACAAATTTTAATACATTTTTAACTGAAACCTGGAATGATTTAGAAAACCAATGAATGATTAGTAATTTAGGTATATTAGTTATTGTTAGGAAATTGGTGAAATTTTTCATAGTAAATAGATATTGCCGGATTAATTTGCGTGAGGTCATTTCCAGTGTTTTGGGAACAGAGTATAAGAAAACATATAAAGAAAGATAGGATATGAGATAATTTGTATTTTTTTCTATGTTAGTCATTGCCATTTGATCCAACTTCGTAAAAATGTGGCTGGGACTTATGAAGAGAAGATCCATAATTAGGATCCATAATTAGGATGTGGAGGAAGTGTTTTCTCACTAAAACTAAACATAGTGTCTATTTCCCAGGTTATAAATGTGTCATGTATGTTTGTGTGTTATTAAATTTTTCATAAAAGAAAAAAAAAAAAAGAAAGGGTGCATGAAAGCCCCAGTAAACATATGTTGACAAAACTATAATGACCTCCTGTGAGCACTATAACCACAATGAACAGGAACACCACAACTAAAGAATGTGACACCCAGCATGCACCTGTGCAAACACCATAACTCAAAGCATGCCACACCCCTCGCAGAGAGCACTGCTACGGTGTAAGCACACAACTTTATATAATACTCAGTGAGCATCACAATTAAATGCATGAGGATCAAAATCAAGTGGATATGCCATCCCGAATCAACACAACGCTATCTGCATACAGGGGGAAATAAATACATTCAATTTTTTTAAAGCCTACAAAACATTTTGAGAAAAGCATTTGAAGTGAGAAATGGAAGTGGGAAGTAAAGAGATACTACTGAGTCTGTTGGAAATCTCTCCACCAGCAAAATAGAACAGCTCATTTCTCTCATCCTAAATTTCCCTTCACCATTTCTGGAGACCATCTTGTAGCCATCACGCTGATTAGGTAATCCTGAGGTATGATACAAAGAAAAAGAAGATGGTGAAGTGCATTAGAAAATAAAGCATAAGAAAAGCATGATTGAATGAAAATGAACATCAGCTGAATATGAAAGGAAAGCGAGTCTTTTTGAAGAGAGACTAAGTTATTCATCTGACTGCATATGCGACGTCATGTACTTGAAGCCTTTCATCTGATCAGAGATGATCAAACTATTAAGTACGTTCTTCTTTTATAATAGGACATTTTGGAGAGTGTACCTTCCATTGATGTATTTAGTGGTTAAAGTAATTTTCTAGCAAGCATTATTAAATATCAGTGGTCACTACTTGAGTGAACTTCTAGAATAGATTCCCATCATTAAAAAAAATCTAAGGATCAGAGAGGTACTACAGTAGGTAGGTCACTTGCCTTGACCTTGACTTACCTGGTTTTAATCCCCAGCAGCACACATGGTTCCCAGAGCACTGTCAGGGTTGATTCCTAACCAAAGAGCCAGGAGTTTGTCCTTAGCATAGCTGTGTGTGGCCAAAAACATTTAGAAATGAGTTCATTCATTAAATAATCTACTATGCTGGGGAAATATCTCAGTGGTATTGGGGCCACTTGTATGTATATTTCTCTGAGGTAAATTCTCAGTGCTCCCCCCAAAAATTCTTATTTAAAACAAAGAGACTCAATGTACATCAGCCCCTATTAGACGTCATTTGAAAAAATATTTTGCTAGTACATTTAAATAAGTATACACAAAATAGAGATTAAATTCTAGTTCAGACAGGGTAACTAAATTCAATCAGGGTTTTTGGTCTTTAATTTACTGGTTTAACCCACAGTTCAAAAATTTCCATAGTTCAGCAAATTACTGTGGCCCATTACAGTTTTTTTGACTCATATTTCAGTAGAATTACAATTCTCCTTCAATACCCGAGGTGGTGGTATATTGTGGAGGTTGGTTTATTTTTGTTATCTTGGTTTGGCATGCAGTCTAATCTATAACACATGGCACAGTTCTTTTTTACCCTTCTCACTAGTCTTCCTGTTAATTCAAAATATCCAAAAAGAAATCCAAAGTCCCCACGTTTGCCAAAACAAGTTACAATTTTACATTTGTTAGGTATTCAAGGAATCAAGTAGCAAATATCAAGGATTGGCAGATAGTTGGAATTTTTACCTTGACTGAGGCTTTTTTTGTTTGTTTTTTACCCTAGCAATCCCATGAGACAAAAATTACCAAATGTGCCAATTAAAATTATCAGATGTTTAAAGTTAGAACGTGGACAAAAATGTGTCAAGAAAATATGTCATAGCAAACACTATTCACATAAATTTATGTGGACCCATTCTTTTGGCTTGTAATTTGGTCCTTTATTTCTTTTAAACTTCTGAGAGTTCTGTTTCATAGACTCAAGACCAAACCTAAAAGAAGGACTAAAAGGGCTACTATAAGACAAGGAAAAACCCTACAAGAACAACAAATCCTACAGAAAGATGGCACAAAATCCCATGACAATAATTTCCCTTAATGTTAACGGTCTGAATGCACCAATCAAGAGGCACAGAGTGGCAAAATGGATTCAGAAACTAAACCCAACTTTCTGCTGCCTACAAGAAACACATCTGAAAAGTCAGAGCAAACACAGACTCAAAGTCAAAGGATGGAAAACAAGCCTGCAAGCAAACAACTCCCTCAAAAAAGCTGGGGTGGCCATACTAGTATCCGACAACATAGATTTCAGGCTGAAAAAGATCATAAGGGACAGCGAAGATCATTTTCTATTCATCAAGGGATATGTACAACAGGAAGAAATCACACTCTTAAACGTATATGCACCTAATAAACGTATATGCACCTAATGGATCACGTAATCTTGAAATTCATATGGAACAACAAACGCCCACGGATAGCAAAAAACATTCTTGGGAAAAAGATGATGGGAGGCATCACCCTCCCCAATCTGAAACTTTACTACAAAGCGGTAACAATTAAAACAGCATGGTACTGGAACAAAGGCAGAGCCGCAGAACAATGGAACAGAGTGGAATATCCCAACACACAACCCCAAATGTATGAGCATCTAATCTTTGATAAGGGGGCAAGAAATGTGAAGTGGAGCAAAGAAAGCCTCTTCAACAAATGATGCTGGCATAACTGGACAACCACATGCAAAAGAATGGGCTTAGACCTTGACCTGACACCATGCACAAAAATCAGATCAAAATGGATTAAAGACCTCAACATCAGACCACAATCCATAAGGTACATCAAAGACAAGGTCGGCAAAACCCTCCACGATATTGAAGCTAAATGTATCTTCAAATATGACACAGAGCTAAGCAATCAAGTAAAAACAGAGTTAAACAAATGGGACTACATTAAACTAAGAAGCTTCTGCACCGCAAAAGACACAGTGATCAGGATACAAAGGCAATCTACAGAATGGGAAAGGATATTCACCCAATACCCATCAGATAAAGGATTGATATCAAGGGTATACAAAGCACTGGTTGAATTCTACAAGAAGAAAACATCCAACCCCATCAGAAAATGGGCCGAAGAAATGAACAGAAACTTTTCCAAGAAAGAGATACGAATGGCTAAAAGGTACATGAAAAAATGCTCTGCATCACTAATCATCAGGGAGATGCAGATCAAAACTACCATGAGATACCACCTCACACCACAGAGAATGGCACACATCCAAAAGAACAAAAGCAACCACTGTTGGAGAGGATGTGGAGAGAAAGGGACCCTTTTACACTGCTGGTGGGAATGCCGACTGGTCCAACCCTTTTGGAAAGCAATATGGAAGATTCTCAAAAAGTTAGAAATTGAGCTTCCATTTGATCAAGCAATACCATTTCTGGGAATATATCCCAGAGAAACAAAAAAGTATAGTCAAAATGACATCTGCACTTATATGTTCATCGTGGCACTGTTTACAATAGCCAGAATCTGGAAAAAACCCAAGTGCCTGAGAACAGATGACTGGTTAAAGAAACTTTGGTACATCTATACAATGGAATACTATGCAGCCGTTAGAAAAGATGAAGTCATGAGTTTTTCATATAAGTGGATCGATATGGAAAGTATCATGCTAATTGAAATGAGCCAGAAAGAGAGGGACAGGCATAAAAGATTGCACTCATCTGTAGAATATAAAACAACAGAGTAGGAGCCTAATACCCAAGAATAGTAGTATATAATACCAGGAGGTTGGCTCCATAGCTTGGAAGCTGGCTGGTCTCACACACTGGGGGAAAGTCATCCCAGATAGAGAAGGGAATACCAAGTAAAATATGATTGGAGATCCTGCGCGGGGAGAGAGATGCGTGTTGAAAGTAGACTAGAGACTGAACACGATGGCCACTCAGTGCCCCTACTGCAAAACACAACACCCCAAAGGAGAGAGAGAGAACAAATTGGAATGCCCTGCCACAGAGGCAGGGTGGGATGGGGGATGGGATCAGGGGGTGGGAGGGATACTGGGTTCATTGGTGGTGGAGAATGGACACTGGTGGAGGGATGGGCTCTAGAACATTGCATGAGGGAAAAATAAGCATGAAAAGGTGTGAATCTGTAACTGTACCCTCACTGTCACTCACTACAAAAAATTTAAAACATTTTAAAAAAGAACTTCTGAGAGTTCTGGCTTTACTTGGTCCTCAAACTCTAGCTTTTGGTTTCCACCTGGCCAGACATATTTCATTTAATGTGTGACATCAATCAGTTATTCTCAAATATATGCCTTTTCCATATATACTGTATTGTGCGCAAGATTGTGTCAGGATTACAATTTCCTTCTTCTTTTTTTTATTTATTTATTTTAGGTAGGAAGGGAGATTGGTCCAGTCCTAATCCGAGCAGGCTTGGATATCTCAGCCCTGGGTCCCGCACACCTGGGTTCCTCTGCCAGTCCCTTCATGCGTGGGTCTCACCCGAACGTGTGGAGAGTGGCCTTGAGCATGGCTGTGGCTGGGTTCCGGAGGTTTTCAACTGTCAAGGCTCTGCTTCGTGCAGGGATGGAAAGGCAACCCGTCTTCTCTGAGGGAATTGGGACTGGGCCTTCTCCATCCAGACCCCCCATTTTCCAGTAGCTTGGCAGCCACACCCACAAACTGCCTCTGGTGCAGTGTAATCCCATCAACGGCCAACATCCAGAGACTATAAAACCAAGCTCCCGGAAGCTTATAGTTTATAGCCTAGTTCTCTCTCTTGGAGAACCTCACAAGCTACCAAGAGTCTATTGCCCACATGGGAGAGCCTTGCAAGCTCCCCAGGGTGTATTCATATCCCAAATCCAGTAAAGGATATATACATACCTCTCGGAGGGGCCAAAAAGCTACCAAGAGTATCCCGCCCACACGGCAGAGTCTAGCAAGCTACCTGTGGCGTATTCGATATGCCAAAAACCGTAATGACAGGTTCATTCCCATGGCCCTGAAAGAGCCTCCAATTATTGGGAAAGACAAGTAATGAGAGGCTGCTAAAATCTCAGGGCTGAGTGTAATAGAGACATTACTGGTGCCCACTCGAGTAAATCGACGAACAATGGGATTACAGTGATACAGTGATACAGGAAGGGAGGTTGTGCACAACCAGTGGTGCCCAGGGTTTATTGCTGATTCAGTGATCAACGAACATGTATAGTACCTGGGACTGAACTGGGTTGGCAACATGCAAGGTAAACGACTCAACCCCTATACTATCTCTCTAGCCCAGGATTAAGCTTCTTACTTTATCCTGATTTGAGGCTCATTACTAAGATCTCTACTTCTGTTCTCCCTTCAAAGTTCTTTCTGTCTCTAAACCAACTTTTGATCTCTACAAAATGTCAATATTCAGATCTCTATAAAATATCAGCTCCTAAGAAAAGATTTTGTTGATTCTTTCTCAATTGGTTCAGGTGTTTTGCTAGTGTACTTCTCTCTCATACTGAAATATCCATACTAAACCTATTTTAACACATTACTATTGTTTAATCTCTGGGTGGTCAGGGAAGGCACTGGTGTCTCTCCCCCTCGTGCTTGGATTCGGGGGTCTTGGGCCGCTCCCACAGCCAGGGCAGCTCGTGTCATGGGGAAGATGGAGGAGGAAACGAAAGCCAAGCTGGTTAGTGATTAGTTGCTGTTTATTAATCTCTCTCATCTCTCCCATGTCACACACTCTTCCTAGCCACTCATTTCTCCATCCCAGCTCTCCGGATTCTGTCTCTGACTGCTTCTTCTCCATTGACTCCCTGACACCCCTTTCCTGCCTCTCCCCACTTGTTTCTCTCCACCCCTTGCCCTCTGGGCCCATGCTAAACCCAGTCTGGTCACAAAATCAACATAAGAAAGCCCTTCCTGAGAGCTCATCAGGATCAAGAGCAGAAACACCACCTAGGGGTATTCCAAAGCCCTTCCTGACTGCCCATGAGGCTTAAGGGCAGACATCTTCTCCTAGCATCTTAATTAACATCTTAATAATTTATTTTTGTATGGGCACAGTAAGAGATACATTGAGGCTTGTAGGACAGCTTTCCTGGAAACATCTTGCCACAGACTCAGACTACAGTTCTCAGGCCAGATTAATCATTCCTAACCCTAGCAGGGTCCGAATCTAATTATTACTTTTTGGATCATGACAAAATCTGTCCACAACCAAGCTCTTAACTTATAGTTAAACATTATGGCAGTTTTGCCAGGCCCGTCTCGATGCCAGGGTAGCACATAGCTTACCACTTGACCTGGGTCCATCCAGTCCCTCATTGGGACCTTGCCTTTGGGGGGTGCTAGGAAGTAAGGGAAGCTGAGGCTTAGGTTGAGAGAATATGCCCAGAAGGTAAATATCATGCAGAGTCAAATGACTCCCAGGTTACAAAAGCATAGCATATACTGTCTTCCTGTGCCCATAGGAAAAGGACATTGCTCTGAATAAACTATGTAAAGGACTTAAGGAAAAGAGGAAAACAATATTTACAAGTCAATAGAGCACAAAGAAGAAGTTACAAATAAACACAGAAGAATGAGAATACTGTGATGGGAGTAACCCAAATTAACCTAAGCTTCCTGTGGCAATGTTATTCTACAACTATAATTATCAGTATTCGGATAATCACAAGTTCTTGAATAATAAAATGTTTACCATCCTATGCCCAGGCCAAAGTATAATGGTTTTCAAAGTGTGGTCCCCAGACAGTAGCTAAAACATCATCTGGGAAGCATCACTTGAAAATAAACAAAGAAAAAAGGTATTGTTAGAAAACTAATGGAGTTTAGTTGAATGAATAAAGAAATGCTATACTACAGTCATTTGGTCTTCCAATTTGGTTGTGGAGAGAAAACAGCATATCGCTGTATTATAAGCTTACTTACATTACAATTAGGGAATTAACACACAACTATATGATTTCTAAGTCTCTCCTTAAAATAAGACTGTGTGACTCTGACTACAGGATGTCTCAAAAATGAATGTAGTAAAATATTTATAGCAAGACATTTATGAGTTCAAGAGTAGTGATTCACCTGCATATAGGAAAAAAAATTCCCTTCTCAATTTCCTAGCAATCTGTTAGTAAGGTTATATTTAAGGATTTCTACTATGTATGATATAGTATCAAGTATGTTCTTATCTATCCATTAAAAAATCTCTTTTTACAAGATCAAACAAATGACATTTTATTTTCATACCAGGTATTAGATATTGAGAGTAATCTAGAGCAGTTAAAAATAGAAACAGAATTAAAATAGGACCAGGTCATAGAAAGGTAATAGAAAGTAAGTTTGTTCTATGCTTATGATTGTCATGGAATATTCATAAAATGATTCTTTACAATATAAATATACAAATTTCAGTCCACAAAGATAAAAGTTAGCTTTTGTTTAGCTTCTTCTGTATCAGCCTCAACACTGTGAACTTAGAAATAGTCTAGCTTTGCCCATGGTATCCACAGCAGAGATTGCAAAAGATCTACAGGAGCACTAGATGATGATAAAAAAACAACTTATATTAATTTAAATCTAATTCTTTCACATTTCTATAAATATTTTATAATTTATATTTTTATTAAATATGTAAGTTTACATATAAATAAAATATATTGAGGCAAATATTAAAACACTGTTAAGTGGTTAGATTAATAAGTTTTGAAGTTTGCAGGGCATTTAGTTTCTTATTATGGTAGGTTTTCATTTAGAGCATAGCTGGGTGCAATTAACTTGGCAATACCAATTCCTCTGTCTAACGACCTTAGCTTTTCTCCAGCACTTGAAAACGCATGAGAGTAGTGGTCCTAGGATTTATCCTAATTCTCTGTAGCAAAAGAGAGTGTTGTTTCATGGCTTGAGAGTATTCAGCTTTCCTTATTGCTTTTAAAGTAGTTCTATAGAAATTTATTTTCATCAACTTACCCAAGTCACACCTCTATTTTTATCCCACCCTATTTTTTCTAGCATCACTGACTATATTTCCATTGTCTTCTACTCTGTTTTAGGAATTTGATTGTGGTATGAGTGACATAGAAGGAATTGTATATATTTAATGTGTGCTCTTTGATGTGTTTGGATGTATGCAAGTAGCTCCTTGTACCAGGACCATGGTTGAACTACTAAAAGTGTCTTCTGTTCTTGTTTTTTTTTTAATTTCATTATAATTTTATAAAGTACTTCACATTATTTGATTACATTTAATATTCGAACATCAATCCCACCACAATTATACCTTCCCACCACCATATTTGGATGTTGCTATCCAAAACCTCAAACCCTGCCCCAAAGCAGAACCGAAATAATTTATTTTCTATTCTTTGTTATCAATAAACTGCTGAAAATGCTCCAAAAAACTTTCCTTAGAGGAGAGTGTATGAAGATTGTTGTATTTCACCCAGAGGCCATTAAACCCTTCTATAAGAAATTACTAATATGTTGTTAAGCATTGAGGCTTGAGTGCTATATATTAACAACATATTACTATATGTATATACATATACTATATGTATATGTGTATACATATATATCTGTAAAAATATATTTCCCTCTCAGATTGGTTGCCTTCTACTTTAAGCCCCATCAAATGTGGTGTGCTACTCTTGGAATATGAGTGGCGTGAGGTATGAGATATCACGCAGCCACGAAAGCAGAGTCTTCTATCTTTTATTTCAAAATGTTCCATGGTTGTGGAAAGTATACAAATGAGTGAGAAGAAAGAAAACAAAATAATAAATCAGATAAAAACTTATTGAGAGAAGCAGCATAGGTGTCCATTTATGAATAAAAACTATTTCTAATAGTCTAGATATTTAACTATATGGAACATAGTTAGATATTTAACTAAATATCTAGATATTTAACTATTTTATTTAGATATGATAGATAAATAGACATGATCTAGATATTTGACTATATAGAATATAGTCTCAATAATGCTTTAAGGACAGTTTACTTTTCAGTAACATGACACAACTTTAGACTTCAAATTAATGAGGAAGAATTTGCATCTATCTATAAAATTTTCAAAATACTCCTAAATTATTTCCTAGAATAAGAAACAGTAAATTTTCCTTTGGTTATACATGAGAAGTTCCTTCTTGACAAGGATTTCTATGTCAGCCTGAAAACAAGAGAATGCCAATTGCAGTATGTTACAGAGATAAATCAGAAACTTGTAGTGTCCTGAGAAAGTGTGATTAGAAGATTTTGTTGTTGTTGTTGTTAGGGGCCATACGTGGCAGTGCACACGGCTTACTCAAGGCCCTGCACTCAGGGATCACTCCGGGTGGGTTGAGTCGATCTTATGTGATGCCAGGGATTGATACTGAGTTATCTAACTGCAAAGAATATTCCCCAACCCACTCCCGTCCTAGATTTGTCATTTTTGGTAAACTACTTCAGTACGTGTAGTTACTTAAGATGTTTGAACAACAAAACCTGATCCACCTTTATTTCTTCCTAAGAACTTGTGAGCACCTTAGAGTTCATTAAATCTTATTTTCTCAAGGCCTAGAATAGTCAACCCTAGTAAATAACTTCATTAAAGTTAAATTTAAAAATGGATAAAAGGAAGAAATCAAGGGACAAATAAGACACAAAGTAAGAAACAGAGAGTAATAGTAACTACTATTACTACTAAAAAGTAGTTGCATGGCCCCAAGTTATGCAGCAACTTTATAGCTAAATCAAGTAAAATGCTCAAGTGAGCACAAAGTTCTTCTAGCAGTACTAGGGGCACTGAGAAGTTCAGTAGTCAGTGCTTCTTAAACATGGCAGAAATTAGGGCCACTCAAGTTCTCATATTAACACCTGAACCTTGCCCCAAGATCATTTCTTTCACACCTCTAAGATTTGAGACCTATTATTGATACGTTTCAAAGATCCTCAGGTGATTACTGTGCAGCCAGGTTAGAGAATCTAGATTTACGACACTTCTGAAAATATTCTGCTAGATTTTACTCTTGGGTTTTCTCAAGGACGTTCTTCTTTGACATCATTCCAGGTTCAGCAATCAATACTGTCAGTGTCATTTTACTCTACTTTCCTTAACTTGTCATTTTAGAAGCGCTTGTTCATCTTCATGCTCTTGTTTCAAATACTGTTTGATTTTTCCTAATCATCTATTTCGGAAGAAGAATTTCTTGTGCTTCATTTTGTGGCAGCATCATACATTGGCACTACAAAACAGTAATCTGAAAAGTAATGAATATTAAAGAAGAAAGAAAGTCATTTACACCAAGACTCCAAATATTACGTGAATCCTCCCTTTTGGTTCTGATTCTGGGGAAGGGGTTATCTATACTGTTAAGGTCCAGCAAAAAAAAATTATACTCTGCAGTATGAGAATTTGAAGATCTAAGGATTGAGTTCTCCCTCACACATTATAATTTATCTTTTACTATGCAAATAGGACTTTGATTGCACTGTGCTAAATGGAGGTCTGCAGGAAAAATGACACCTCTATGTGCTGGAAGCATGCACATGGTAATTCTGAAAGTGCTAAGTGGGAGTTTAGCATGTAAAACTCTTCATCTGAGATACTGGTTTATTGCCAGATTAACTATTTCTATGATTATAGACAAAGTATCCACAGGCTGAGTTTGAAATAGAGGAAAAGAATTCTACTACCCAATTTTGAAGTGAATTTTTGACCAGCAGATACTAGATTTATGTAGCTTTATGTCTTTTTACACAAATGCCTTTTCTTCTCTTGGAAGAGTTTATTTTTCATATGTATATGCATATGTATACATATTCTTAAGTATGGTTGAATAATACAATCATACAGAAATACAAAGACATTTCTGGGATATAAAGATTGCTGATACAAAGATCAGAATGTCAGATGTTGGTTTCTAGTTGCATCAGAACTAATACCCAGTTTAGGGGTAAGGCAAAACTCTGCTTTGTGCTCAAGGATCAGTTCTGTCAGTGCTCAAAGGACTATGTGGTCCCGAGGATCCACGTGGGATTGGTATAGGGTACAGAGAAAGTTCCTTAAACCCTGTACTATCTCTCCAGCCACCTAATGCCTAATTTTAAGACATACATATTATCATCCTAAACAAAAATTCTTATCTGATACTCTTACTGTCAGACATTAAAAGTTCTTTGGGGTAGAGGGCTGGCTGGAGAGATATTATAGCAGGTAGGGTGCTTGTCTTGCACGTGACCAACCCATGTTTGAAAACTGGCATCCTATATGGTACCCCGTTGCACCAGCAGGAGTATTTCCTAAGTGCAGAACCAGGAGTAACCCCTGATTATCGATGAATGTGACCCCCCCGAAAAAGTTCTTTATTTGGTATAACAAAAACATGAGTTCTTTGATATTTTTGCTTTATTACAGCTTTGTTGCATAAAATGGAGTTACTACATTATCATTTATCCACTTGAGTAGAATTTTCCTCCTATTTTTCAAAACAAGCTCCAAAGTTCTTCCTGAATTTCCTCCCATGTATAAATAACCACTCTACATTTTTAATATCTTAAATATGTTTATAAAAATACATTAGAATGATTGGTGTTTATTTCTCTTTGAAATTATATAGAGGCAAATATTATTTCTCCCTACAAACTGAGTGAATTTTCCTCAAACTAAGTTATCCATAACTATATATGTTACAAATTAAGTTATCCATCACTACATATATGCTTCTCGATATCTTTAGTCATTAGAAGCATAAATATTATTTCATGAGAAGTCACCAAATAAACTTATTTATGTGGACACGCCTATCAATTTTATAATACTAAT
The DNA here is from genome assembly GCF_027595985.1 of Sorex araneus. NCBI lineage: Eukaryota > Metazoa > Chordata > Mammalia > Eulipotyphla > Soricidae > Sorex > Sorex araneus. The sequence continues at coordinate 36,207,177 of NC_073313.1, forward strand.
GCTATTATCAGATTCACTGTAGCACTGTTTCACTGTCATTCTATTGCTCATCCATTTGTTCGAGCAGGCACCAGTAACATCTCCATTGTGAGACTTGTTGTTATTGTTTTTGGCATATCGAATATGCCATGGGTAGTTTGCCAGGCTCTGCTGTGTGGGCGAGATAATCTCAGTAGCTTGCTGGGCTCTCCCAGAGGGGCAGAGGAATCGAACCCAGGTCAGTCGTGTGCAAGGCAAACGTCCTATCCACTGTGCTAGCCCTCTGCCCATTATCATATTAAATATAATTAATTTTTACATATAAATTCATTTAGAAATGTTCCTGACATTATATCAGGACTATGTGGAATATCAAAGACAATCCCCACCCATGTTTCTATAAACTAACCATAAGAATCAGAGAAGTGAAAAATTCTATCTCATGTCACATTGGACACGTAGGCCTCATTTTAAGCTATCCATCTGTTCCATTTGTCTATTTACTTCTCAAACATTGGTTGTAGATAAGATTAGTTGAACAATAAGTTATATAAAAGTTACAACAATGGACCAGGAGCACACATATGTTCATTTATAAATTAAAGCAAGTATTCAAAAATGATCTAATCATTTAATTAATGTGTAGAATATGGGTCTTAGTAAAAATCTAATGGGGTACATGAGAGAATTTGGAACTACGTGCTTGGACAGAGGGTGTGCAAGTGACTGGTGCCCTAGAGTCATGGAAAACAAAGTAGACAAAAAACTGGGGTGTCAGATTCTTGACCATGTAATTCAAATGGAATAGTCTGTGCAGATATGTTATTAAAATAACCTCATACGTTTCATGTTGATTTTAACATGAGGTCTTTGATTACTTAAGGGAACTCAGTCTTAGTTTTATTTTTTTTATTTTTTTTCTTTTTACACTCAATTGTAGTTTACAGTCTCAACAAATGATTTTTTTTCCATTTTACATTCTGTTTACTTTGGTTACATTCGATATTTCAACACAAACCTCACTCAGTCTTAGTTTTAAAAGACCTGTAACCATGGAAATTTCTACATTTGTATTGAAATTTTGCTACTTTGGTTAAATGAATAATAATTCACTGTATCACTGTCACTGTCATCCCGTTGTTTGTCGATTTAGTCAAGCGGGCACCAGTAATGTCTCTATTCCTCCCAGCCCTGAGATTTTAGCAGCCTCTCCTTACTTGTCTTTCCCAATGATTGGAGGCTCTTTCAGGGTCAGGGGAATGAAACCTATCGTTACTGATTTTGGCATATTGAATACGCTTGCCAGGCTCTCACTCTCTCTCTCTCTCTCTCTCTCTCTATATATATATATATATATATATATATATTACTCTCTATGATTTGTTGCCTACTGTCTGAACTCCATCAAATATGGTGTGGTGATTATGGAAAATGGGTAGGAAATGTCTTATAATATGTTGAGCAGCCACTAGTGGCATGGAGCATCGCGGCAGTTGGGTAGTGGAGGTTGGCTGCAAGGGATGGGTCCCTTGGGACGGGGAGGGTTCTCACTCGCCTCCCTCGGGGGTGCTCTGAGTGAAAACAGCCTGGCGTGGAGTCCCACACACAGCAGAATAATGATTATTTAATAATAATTTTCCCAAGTGTATTAGACCTCTTAATAGCGTGATAAAATTTCCTCAAAATAAAAATTCTAAGAAAAAAGCAAGATCTGTGTTGATCAAAAGAAAGACAATATATGGGAAGTCTTAGAAGAGCTCCTCATTGCCCCCATAACTGTTCTCTCTTGGGGTCAGACTAAGGCACTTGCCTTGCACACAGTTCACCCAGGTTTGATCCCTGCACCCCCATATAGTTCCCTTAGCATCACTGGTAGTGATCTCTGACTGCAGAGCCCTGAACACTGTTGGAAGTGGCCTAAAAACAAACAAACAAAATACTCTAAAAAAACATAATAAATTGTTCTCTTTGCTTTTGGAAATAAGTAGAGTTCCATTTGGTGTTTTGGAGCTTGATGGTAAGCAGTCTCACATAATGAGACATATTCAAACTTCTTAATATATTACCATGTGAGTATTCTAAAATTAAGTGGAATTTTTGCAGGACTGAAACAGTCTGATAAATTCTAATTAAAATTCTATAAAATTGTCACAAAACTGAAGAAATATCCTGTCAATCAAGACAGGCAATTAAGATATTGATGATCACTATAGAGCTTTTGCTGCTTACAGAATTGCTCTGAAACTTTGTTTTCAAACAACTTTACAAGAAAGGGCCAGGAGTAAACCCTGAGCATAGCTTGGTATGGACCTAAAACCAGAGAGAGAGAAACATTTAGAACCTTCTCTTCATCCATTGGATTTTTACCCTCCTGGGCCCAGCAACAACTATCCTATTGAGACTCCTACTTTGAGTCCTGTCTGTTACAAATACTCACAAAATTTATCTCAGAAAGACTAGAAAGTTTTCAGATTAAACTGATGTTGTGATAAAGAGGAGATTAAATTCCAGACATTCATGTACCCAAGGTTGAAATACTCCTAGTACACAGTACTCGACAGTGCTTATGCCCAGCAAAAAGCTTTGGAAGAGATTAAGGTGTGAAGGAAGAAGATGGGAAAGGGAAGTAATGGGAAACAGGAGTCAGTGCTTCAGTTATACTGATGATTTGAGAGTGGTATCAAATCACACATCCAAATCACAAACTCAACAAAACTGAAAACATGAGATCTAAGCTGCAACTACCAAATTTTGTGGTTGCACAAGGTGGCACACAGCGGGCCGTGGAGAAAGATAGAGTATGGGAACACTGATTGAGGGAAGTTCACACTGTTGAAGGTTTGAAATAGCATATACTCAACTATCAAATAACAATACTCAACTACCAATAACTTTGTACATTACTGTTCTTTAGTGAAAATTTTAAAAGAATAATAATAATAATAAAAAGAGACTGCCGTGCTAATCCCAAAGAAATATCTTGAGTATGAAGTGTGTGAAGAAAGATTTGCAAGGGAAACACTTCAAAACCATCTACTGTTGACCTGCACCAAATACTCTCTGACCTGAGTTGTTTCATAGCAGAATATGCTGATACCAAACCCAGGACTAATACCTGCCCGTTCAAACTACCAGGAAGAACTCAGAAGGGAATCAAAGCAGAAAAAAGAATCATGCCATAACATATCCTAATTAGCCTCTGGGAGAAGGCCGTGCTAGATTTCTTCCATATTGAGAGAACCTAGACTAAACCAAATATGGGCACTATCAAGCAGATTGAACCTATGACAATCCAGAAAGCCAATCCTTGTTTAAAGGCTGAGTACCACAAGGCAGAGTAATTTCTTCTTAGGTTTCCTTGCCCTGTTATCTTCTGCTCCAGTACCCTTTCCTGTAAGGTCCCTTGCTTTGTCAAAATGTGAATATATTCAGATAAATCTTCTGCTGTGGCTTAAATAAGAATCCATCTTTGGACCTTGACAAAATTCCTATTTAACTAGGCCTCTGTATTAAGTTTCTAAAGTTATTGCCTTTCTAACATTGAGTGTCTACTCTTTATTTTACTCCAATATATAATCACATAAATATTTTTCTCAAGATACCTACTATATCCAACTATTTTGATATATATATATATATATATATATATATATCTTATTTAAAAATGGGAACTGAGCTAACTGATGAGACTTTGGTTCCATTCATTGCAGAATTGAACTGAAACTACTTTGCCTTTGAACTTGCAATGGGAGTTCATCTTTAGCATCTTCCAAGTTAGGTGTCTCTATTTGCCTGCAGTTGTGAATATTTTATTTCAAACAATTATCTCTCAGAGCATACTGAGATTGTGATTCTTTGTCCAGACTGACTAGAAGAAATGCATAAGAGAGTCTCTCAAGTTCATTTTGACATTTTGTGGGTCACACAATTTTTTAAAATTTTAGTAAAATATTTAGGTCATTACTATTTAGATCCCTACTGAAATGCATTTGCAAGGATAGAAGGAGCATACTCATGATTGTTTGGTTCTCTAAATTATATGACCTAAGGTTCCGTGCATATTCCAGAGGGAAAAAGTTTCTATTCCACCCAAACAACTGAAGAGTACTTAGATTTATAAGCCACATGAACACAGTCTCTGACCCCTCCTTTTTTGTTCCTTATTTCTAAATAAGATTATAATGCATTGCAGAACCTCCCAAAATTTAGTGTGATAAAAATATTTTCTAATTTAATTAGCAACAAGCCAAAGCTACTTTACAATGGGTAGGGCTCTTACCTTGCACAAGGTCAATCTATGTCAGATCCCCAGCACCCATATAATCTCCCAAACCCAACCCGAGCTCCACCAGGATTAATCCTTGAGCACAAAACCAGGGATAAATCTTGAGCACTGCAGGGTTTAGCCCAAAGCTAAAACAAAAGAAAGCAAACTGAAAAACAACTTTATGTTAGTTACAATTCAACATAATAGTGTCTTGGAATCATAGATGTGTCATAGGGAAGAGCTGCTTTGATCAATAATTTGTTTTCTAGTCCATTTGACTGATGCCTCCCTTAATTGGCCTCACAACAAATGGCAGAATTGAGGGTATTACTCCTGGTAGATTAAAAAGTCAATCAGTTATGATTCAAAGTATGCTAATCTAAGAGGTACTATTTTATCCCAAGACCATTATTGTGATAGTAATAATAAAGCATGAAGTGCTGTTGGAGATTACATAATTATCCAGATACAGACATGTGAGTGGGAAATTAATCCATAATGTATATATTTGTGCCTACTGACAAAGAGTTCCTTGAGTACTACCTTGAAATCTGTGCAAGAACAAGTCTTCCAGGGTTCTCTGATTCCCAGTAACTCTGATTTGCTCGAGCGGGCGCCAATAAAATCTCCATTCGTCCCTGTCGAGTGCTAGTGTAGCCCAACAGTATCTGCTCACTCCAGGAGCAGGAAGAGCCTCAAACCTTTCAGTCAGGGTTTTGACGAAGAAGTCTGACCATGTCATAGGTGGGCAGCGATGTAGTCTTTTGATGTCCCGTGGAATCCAGTTAGTAACAGCTCTAGTCCAGTGGTCGTCTCTAAATCGCATTACGTGTCCGGCCCATCTGATTTTTGGGGCCTTGGAAAACAAGACAGCATCCCTGATTCTTGATCGTTGATGGAGGTCAGAACTCTAGATTCCTTCTCTCACTTGAGTGAAATGTGACACTCCAGGCGTAGCTCTTTCGATTCCTCTTTGGGATGAATGAAGAATCAGGCATGTAAAAAAATAACTGTTCACAGTCTCTTCACTCAGGAAATGGCTTGTTTGATCACGTACATTGTGGGTGATAGGATTTGTTGGTAAAGTAATCATTGGAACAAGAATCAGGGGCTCCCACTTCCGGGCTGGGGGCAGGCGTTTGCAGGCTCTGAGAAGGGCCAGCCAAGGTCCTTCGTTGGATTGTGTCTCCCCTGATCACATCCCACTCCCTGAGCTGGGGCTGGTGGAAGCTGCACCCTAGGCAAGCACTCAACTCCTCTGACTTCAAGAAGTACCACGAAGAATGATACAGGGCTTCATGGACAGGCAACAGCCTTGGGAAATCCGAGCCCTGAAATGCAGTGTGCAAAGTTTCTCATGTGCCTGCCAAGGAAGTAGGCTGGAGACAGGGAGGGAGCCTGGGGATTTTGGCAGAAGTAAGGGAACATTAGTGGTGAGACTGTTGTTGGAACATTGTATGCCTGGAACAACGCTATTATGAACAACTTTGGAAATCACAGTGTCTTCATAAAAATCAAAGAGGGAGGAGAAAACAGACAAACATAAAAAGACACCGTGGAGCCAAGAGTAACAGAAGCGTCGTGTTTACAGGAAAAGGAGTGAAAGTCCGCACAGCGGGCCGAGGTCTTAGAGAAGCCGCAGTTTGTCAGCTAACGAGGCTCCTGGGAACAAGGCCTCCTTGGCTGCCGCAGCCAGCGCCCGGCCTGGCGCTGTACCAGGCAAAGGTTTTTTTTCTTTTTCTTTGGTGCAAGCCCATCTGTCCCTTGCCCAAGTCCCTTCACCTCAGCCCTGTTCATCGTAGTCTTCTGTTTCGGTCACCTCAGGACCTCCATGACAAAAAGTCAACAGCAGTCTTGGCGTCCTGGTGTGCAAGTGAGAAACACACTCACCTTGGGACAGAGGAGCACTGCCAAGTCTTGGTTCCCACTTTCTGCTCACAAAGGGTCTCTCACTCGCAGGGGAGGGCCTGGCAACTTGCTGCAGGAAGGAAGTCAGCAGGGTACTAGGCTGAGACTCGGTCTGAGCAAGGTGGCAATGCCAAGGGCATCTCTGCCCGTGACTCTGGAGAAAGGCATCCCTCAGGATTCCCAGGGAGGGCTGGCTGTTCCATACTTAGTTTTGGTGACTGGGGGACCCTGGGGCTCAGTAGCTCCTTCTCTGATGCTTGGCTGGACATGGCTTTCAGCCATGCAAGCAGCCCTTTTGACAAAGTCACAAGGGCACCCCTCTGCCTTCTAAGCTTTGGCATTGAGAATCTACTACTTGGGTAATTTTGAGCAGGGGATCCACAAATGGAAATAGCTCGACTTTGGCCAGACTTGGAGAAAAATGCTTCTCTCCCTTTAGAAGCGTGGAGATCTTCGCCCTGGGGTCAGCAGCGGGGGATTCATCTACCAGTCTGCAAGATACACTTTTTGCAAAGGTCCCAGATAGGCAGTTCTGCCTCTGAGCCGTGTTCATCAAATGGATTTGATCTTGTGGGTATAGAATGCCTGGCGTAGCACAGACTGTGCTATAGATTCTTTGATCAGTCAGTGGGGTGGCTCTGCATCTTGTCATATCCACTCATGCTGCAAGAAAGGGGGAGACTCAGGATCCCTGAATATGGAACTGCCAACCTCCAGAGGCCCTGGCTTTTAAAATTTGAAAAAGGCCATTATGTTAGCAGATGATGAAGGCTTCATCTTACCAGTACTCTGGGAAACCCTCAGATCCAGAAGGTTCTGGAAAGTTCTGGCTGAGACAGGGCTGGTCCTGGTCTTTCTTTTTGGAAAAGCAGAGGAGGGTCGATTCATTGTGTCTTATCTGCAAAATGGGGTAGGAACTTGTGATCCCTAGAACAGCTGTGAGTATTCAATGATAGATAATTCAGCAATGGAACAAACAAGAGAAAATATACATATACCCAGCTGGACTGGACACTTCTGTTAACATCCTCACTAACCCAGATGCATCATGGATATATTTTATGACTTTATGATTTGAAAAACCAAGGTACTGGAGAAACCTTTCCTTACTCATCTCAATTGTAAATAGTGGATAAAATACAACAATAGGGTGTGGATTGTTGTTGAACTAGAAGACAAGGGAACGCTCAGAAGTAGACGGGGCTCCAAACCAGCATGGAAATACAAGTTACAGTACAGTCCCAGAACGCTGCTGGGAGATCTGGGATCAGATTCCCTTCACAAAGTCTGGATCCCAACAGACATGGTACTTCCCTGAGTCGGACTACCAATGGAGGCATCACGTACAAATGCCAAAGCCTTTCACAAGGACATGCCCAGGATACACTTCTCAGAGACATTGCTTCTAGGTACAAAACTACAGGGAAGGCAGAGCATAGAGCTCAAAGTGCATGCTTTGAATTGAGGAGGTCTGGATTCGATCCTCAGTGCTATGTAGTCCCAGGAGCATGAGCCAGCAGTAGCCCTGAGCATGGCCAGGTGACTCCCCAGTCTCCCCCCCAAAGACAGGTACTCCACATCACAGGAAAGAATTTGTATTCTGGTACTAGTGATAATAGAACGCTGAGGTGATTGTCAACAAGCATGTCTAAATTTTTCATGAGGTAAAGGAATAGAATACACAGCCAAATATAAGGTACTAAGAAGAAAATGCGTGGGAGAGATTTTTTTAAAAGACAAAGGAGAACACCTAGGAATGGAAAAACATAGCCATTACAGACAAAAGAAGTTTAAAGCTTTTGTTTCTACTCATAAAACGAAGACAAATGTCTGACCATATACCATTTTTTCTGTTTCCAGCCTTTGCTAATTTGATCAAAAAGTAAAAAAAAAAAAAATGACAAGGATCCCATCTGGAACCTCTGCTGTGAATTTATTATCTATTGAGGAGGCAGATCTAGAAAATTAACATAATACACTTTGATATAGGCAGGCAGGTTGGTAGGAAAGGCCCCTCTCAAGGCAATGGCAGCAAGTTTCCTGGGAAGTAATAGCCCTGAGGTTGCAAAAACCAACCTTGCAGGAAACAGGAACTAAGTCCTGATAAGACCCTCATCTGGTCAGCCACAGATCCAGAGAAGGCTGGAGACCCCCTCCCAGAGAGACTCCAGCAGAAACAAAAGTCCAGGAAAAGAATTTCAAAGATCACCAACACTCCTAACCCTACTCCCCTTGGCAACCCCCTTAGTAAAGGACTTTTACTGTCCCCCAAATGGGGGCAGGTTGGAAAAACCCTATAAAAGACACCTCGAACAAAGGAAAGGTGCGCAGCATATGCTGCCCAAGCGTACTTGCTGCTTATGCCCACGTGGCCCAGCACATGTGGTGCCCGCATCTCTCCTCTTGAGATGTGTACCTTCATGCTTTCATGTCTAATGCTGGGATGTGTAGCGGCTCTCTCTGCCCTTGGAGAAGCCCAGGTTCTCTCTTTAGCACATTACTGTCCACTCCCATTTCCTCTTCCTCCTTCCCTTCAAAACCTCCAAATAATATGTTTTATTTCACTGCTTGTCTACTCCTGAAATTCTTTTCTGTGAGGCAAGACAAGAACACAGTAACAACGGATCTTGGGAGGCAGAGATGGATAGGGAAAGAATGACAGTCTTTCTACTCTCAGCCTCACAAAAGACACCCGTGGGTCCACTGACATCATGCATCATCTGTTCATGGACAGTCACAGGCTATGTCCTTTATATGTACCTGGTCCTGTAATTCTCACAACTGCTCTAATGGGGTGAGGGTGATGTTTTCCTGAAGAAGGTGAAGTAGGTCAAGAGACTGGACTTTTCACTACTGAACAGGTGGTGCTGACCTCTATTATCATTTTCTAGGATTTTCTTGATTTTCTTCATGAATTACTGGTAGTTGTCTGTTCCTTTGAGGACTTTTGAGAATTGATAGATGCTGAAAGTTTATCTTTGTTCATACAAAAAGTGAAGGATGTTTTTTCCCCTTTAAATATAACTAAGGTCTATTTGAAACTACATATTTTATAAATTTAAATATCCTAGAGAATCTTTTCTTAATGTGCAGCCAGAATTAGTGAGAAACTAGTGAGGTTTGAGATCTAGCTGAGAGTGATGTACCAATGTTACATTCTAAACTTGAATAAATGCACCAGAGTTATACTACTTGTTTAACATTAGGGGAAGTGGGCAAAGAGTATATCAACATTCTCTGAATATCTTCATAGCATTTTTATAAATCAAAGGTATTTTGAAACAAAATTTTTTTAAAAGTCAGGCTTTTGTCCCAGAATCTCATAACATGACTTTATTTGGAGAAGGGGTTTTTAAAGAGGTGATAATTTTAAAATGAGGTCGTTGGATTGGGCCCTAATCCAATTTAACTGGTGCTCTAATAGAAAAATTTGAACCCACAAAGAGACACCAGAGATGTACATATAGACGAAAGAGCCAGTGAGGACTCAACAGAAGATGACCATCCACGGGCCAAGGTGAGAGGCCTCCAAAAAAAAAAAAAAAAAAAACCAACTTGGCAACATCTTGGTCATGCACTCCTAACCTCCAGAACTGTGAGAAAGCAACTTTTGCTCAAGTCCAAAAAATAAGCAAGTAAAAATAAATTCCAGACCAAACAAAAACACAGGTTCACTTTCAAAACCTGAGACAGATTTAAGAATGCAGATTCTAAGGACTCAAAGTCAAACTTAATAAATTACAATTGAAATAAGCAGCCCAATGTCAGAGGAGCCCTTAGCAATGACTTTCAAGAATACATCAATCTGTGATGTATCAAAAAGTGAATTTCTGCCCAGAGCCCAGCTCCAGACTAAGGAAGTCAGCGCAAAGGCCAGGAGTCTTCCAGAAACCCAGCAAAGGACTGTTCTCATTCCTTAACACCCTTGTAACTGACTCTTATCTACCTAGAAAACCCCAAGGCATTTTGCAAAAAGCCAGTAAAATCAACTTTGCAAAGAAATGCTGTGTACTCCATTCTGAAGCCACCAGCATGCCAACTTGATTGGTATATAATTTCTTTTTTTTACAAGGCCCACTACATTTTTGAAATGTTCATGTCCTCCCCTCCAGGATGTCTGATTCCTTCCTTTTTTCAGGGCTCAGCCCTCTCTCTTTCAAAAAATCTGTATTGTCTCTTGAATAAATTTCTCTTTCTTCTCTGGTCTTCAATAATTACTTAATGACATCATATTGTTTCACTGTCCTCTCTTGGGATTCTGTACCCCAAGAATAGACACAAGCCTAGGAATTTGGGTGTAGATTGGGACAGACTTTTCCTTTGTCTGTATATCGCATAATCTTACTCAGTCCAAGAACCATGGCTTCTTGAAAACTTGGGTCTCAGGGACCATCTCTGATGCACGCATGTGTCAAATGCAGTTGGTTAACTCGTGTGTCAAATGCAGATGGTTAACTATCTCCATGGGACCGGCAGGACTTTAATGGCCACTCAGTGTAAGACTTTGCACAAGCATCTTGTGAGTTCCAATTTCCTCAAGCATTTCATCAGTAAGGTCTGGTCTGGTGGTGGGAAGGGTAGGGACTCAACCAGGAGGAGGTAGTTTTTTTCGCCTATTGTGGCTGCCTATGTGGTCCTCCTGCTCCGTTGCTTACCACTCACCCCAATTGCAAGAGAATCTCAGAATGGAGGCTGAGGATTGTATTTTTAGCAAGATTCTCAGGTGCTGCTTTTATTTATCAAAGATTCAGAATTATCATCAACAGATTTTCTAAACCAGGATTCTTAAAAGAATTGAATCTTACAGAAAATCATTTTAGTGGTGATTTTTATCAATTCTCCCAAAGATAGCCAAATCAGAAGACATATAGTTTGAGGATGGAGGGGATTTAAGATTGGAGAAACACTCCCAGCAGAGCTCAGATTATGTTGTGCTCAGGGTCCATGGGGGCTAAACCCAGGAGTGTGTAGGGAATGGTACAGGGGATAAATACAAGCCATTTTTTGCCAGTTGATCACAAATCTGGTGCTATCTGGTGCTAGAACAGATGGCCTTTCTATGTTTTTTAAAAAATTTTTGCTTTTTGTTTGTTTTGGTATGTGGGGGTCACAGTTTTTTGGTGCTCAGGGGGCTGCTACCAGGTAGGACCTTAGAAGTCACTCCTGGCAGTGCTCAGGGTACCATATTGAACAGGGGATGGAATTAGGGCCTTTAGTATGCAAAACATACAATTTAGCCCTTTGTACTATCTATATAGACCATATAAGAGATAATTTTATTCAACGCCTACAATAAATATCAAAGTGTAATTCTTAATTCATATAAGAAGGTCCGTTTCCATTTGTTCTTCAGAGAGGTTGAAAAAGGCTGCTATTGTGCAAATTAATGAAATCAATTTTCCATGGATTACCTCAACAGCAGCATTATTAAAGTTAGACCATTTTGATCTCAGCTTTATTATTAACTGTCTATAATTTATAGACAACCCATCAAACACAAATACATTCTCTAACTGTGAAAATTTGTCAACAGGATAGTCCTGTTGCATATCTTATTGTGGGAAGAGTTCCAGGTGAAGTAAAGCATAACAGTGTCTAACAAAGTGTTTATCATATAGTAAGGGTTTAATAATCATGGTAGACTTCGCCCTTGTCTTTTCCCTATGTATTGTGCTTTTACAAGATATATTTGATATCTTGAGTATGCCCAAGAGTGACTGGTACATATTAAAATTAGAAAATTCTCCTAAGAAGAAGCAGCGAATAGGGTTTTGTTAGCTTGTTTGAAGAGAAGTAATATGTGGGCTGGAGTGATAGCACAGCGAGTAGGGCATTTGCCTTGCATGCAGCCGACCCAGGTTCAATTCTTTTGCCCTACCCGGAGAGCCCGACAAGCTACTGAGAGTATCTCTCCCGCACCGCAGAGCCTGGCAAGCTACTCGTGGCATATTCAGTATGCCAAAGACAGTAACAACAAATCTTACAATGGAGACGTTACTGGTGCCTGCTCAAGCAAATCAATGAGAAACGGGATGACAGTTATACAGTGATACTTTTATGTTCCTCTTTCCATTCTTGCTATCAATCAAGCTCAGAAACTGAAAATTCCAAGTCCCTAGCAGACTTCCTTAACAAGTTCAAAACTTTCAAAATTGGTTAAAATTACTCTGTACACTTTTATGTCATAGAACCTAAAGGGCTTTGTTCTTCAAAATAAGTCCATTCCTGATGTTTGCATTTTTTTACCCCTCTCATGGTACAAGCACATATTTTTAGCTCAAAATAGTACCTTGTTTTCGGTGAAAGACAAGAGCTTGCTAATGTTAGTCACTGATGTATGCTTGGGATCTCGCAGCAGCATCAAAGATAGCTTCCTATACAGCATATCATCAGAGTTTAGAAAGGAGAAAATATGAAATAAATTTAAGCTTCCTTTTGAGCTGATTTACCTTCTTGAATCTTAGATGGCATATTAGTTCAAGGCTCTCTGGAGAAATAAAACCATAGAGCTTTATTATAAGAAATTAGCTCAAGTAAATATGATGACTCCGTCCAAATATGATGATTCAGGGTGGGTCTCAAATCTTGAGACTAGAGAGAAGGGATGGTACATCTGAAGTCTGAAAATAGTCTACTGGAGAATTCTCTTGCTTAAGGAGACCAGTCTTTTTTTACTGTTCAGCTTGTCACCTGGATGAGATGCATCTATACTTTGGGTTGCAATGTGCTTACTCAAATCTCACCATTTCAATATGAACCTTATTCAAGACTACATTCCAAATCAACACAAACAATTAAGCATCCCAGATAATATGTAATAAAGAATTCAACTTGTAACACATATTTATAAAGAAATATGTGAAGAAAATTTTATAATGTAAAGCTAAATTTTTAGAGGGGATGTTGAGGATTTAATCCAGGGACTCAGATATGTGACACGTGCACTCTACCACTTAAGCTACATCTCCAGTCTGAAATTTCTTAAATTTTAATACTTTTTCTACAACATTTAAAAGAGATTTTCAGCTTGAAATTTCTTAAATTTTAATTACTGTTCTACAACATTTAGAGGTTAGAGAATTCCAACCAAGATGACAGATGACAAGGTGACATTCTACAAATTAGGTTGTAGATAAAATAAGCCTGTGTTGTGAGCTAGCTGCCAAAGAAAGGTTGAAGAAAGAAGTGATCAATAGTATCCAATGTAAGGGGAAGTAGCGGTCATTGACTTTGACAATGTGAACATAACTGATAATCTTGCAAGGGCATTTTTTTTGTGAATGGTAGAAATGAGAGAATTGTTTACTCATCTATTTCTGGGTTTGTTGACCTACCTATCTTTACTTAGTTTGCTCAATTTTTTTTAACAACTAGCATATGAACAGCACCTTGATGAAGTGGTTAATCAATCAGGCGTGTTTAGAAGTATTATAGAGCATATGTCTGTTGGAAGAGTCATGAAGTAAATTGAGTCTCTTGAAATGATGTAAGATACTTTATAAAGAAGCATATTTTCCTCCATTTTAAGCATAAAGTTATTTCCTATAAAGTACACACACAAACACAGAGAGAGAGACTCACGTATATGTGTGTATACTAGGTCCATAATTTCTGGCCTGTGAATATAAGATTAGAATTAAAAATCATAGCCATCTTTGGAATAAAATGTTAATATGGGCATTTTTAAGTAATCTTCAAAAATTTTAGAAGGTGGTATTAGACTAATGGGGGCTGGAGCTATAGCACAGCGTTTGGGCGTTCACCTTTCACTCGGCCGACCCGAGTTCGATTCCTCCGCCCCTCTTGGAGAGCCCGGCAAGCTACCGAGAGTATCGAGCAAGAATATACAATACACACGGCAAGCTGCCCGTGTGTATTGGATATACCAAAAACAGTAACAATAAGTGTCTCAATGAGAGATGTTACTGGTGCTCGCTAGAACAAATCGATGAGCAATGGGATGACAGTGACAGTGACCAAGAAAATAATATGAGAGTTGGAGTGATAGAACAGCAATTAGAGCATTTGCTATGCACACAGCTCACCAGGTTTGATCCACAGAATTGCATATGGGCCCCTACGCACCATACGGAGAGATCTCTGAGTGCAGAGCTAATACTAAACCCTGAAAACTGCCATGTGTGGCCCCAAAACCAAATAAATAAATAAAAAGAATATGGATGGCTTGCTATATAAGACATCAAACACCATTTTTATCTTATGTGACACATCCACTACAGAACAAATTTAGGTTCAAGGTAAAAATGAGCAGAAAATACAGTGAATTTCTAGATAGTCCCTCAGTCCACTCCTCCCACTTTAGTATCTTCTACTACCTGGCACCAGACTGGTAAATTATAATAGATGGAGCAAGATTAATTCTGTACCAAATTCCATGGTTTATAACTTTAAGTGTTGAAAATTATGTGAGTTTGGACAAATGACTTACATCTACCATTTCGATATTATACAGAATATTTCATTATCCTAAAAATCCTCTGGGGCCCTATTCATCTCCTTCTCTTCCTTCAAATACCTAGCATTATTTCTGATCGCTGGTAGTCACTGATCTTTTCACTCTTCCCATAGTTTCACCTTTTACAGAATGTCAGATACTGGGAACCATATATAACCTTTTATATGGCCTTTTAAAATTGACTTAGTAATTTTCATTTTAAATTCCTCCATGTCTCCCAATGGTTTGATAGCTCATTTCTTTTTAGCAAAGGAAAATACCACATTGTTCAGGTATATCACACTTTCTTTAATCATGCATCCAATAAAGTATATTTTGGTCACTTTTAAGTTTTACTAATTTTAAATCAATGTTATAAATATCCACGGGCAGATTTTTGTGTGAACATAAATCTTCAAATGTTTTAGGTAAACACTTAAGAAAGTGATTTTGGAGAATTTGATTGGCGCACCCATTTTTTAAAAAAATAATCCAATTATTGTGAGATCCACAGTTACAAAGTTGTTCACAATTGAGTTTCAGTCATACAATATTCCAATACCCATCCCTCCACTAGGGTACATTTTCCATGACCAAAGTCACAGTTTTCCTCCCACATCCCCTCCTGCCCATGTCTCTTCTCTCTATGGTAATAGTATCTTTAACTTTAGGCCAGAAGCAATAATGTCACATGCACAGAGCAGGTTTTACATGTGAGAGGCCCAGGTTTGAGCCCCAGTACTGACTGTTTTCCTGAGCACTGTTAGAAGTGATCCCAAACAAATAGCAGGGAATAGTTCCCCAATACCAACCAAAAGCAGAAAAAAGAAAAGAGAAGAAAAAAAAAATAAGAAGAAGAAGAAGAAGAAGAAGAAGAAGAAGAAGAAGAAGAAGAAGAAGAAGAAGAAGAAGAAGAAGAAGAAGAAGAAGAAGAAGGAGGAGGAGGAGGAGGAGGAGGAGGAGGAGGAGGAGGAGGAGGAGGAGGAGGAGAAGGAGAAGGAGAAGGAGAAGGAGAAGGAGAAGGAGAAGGAGAAGGAAGGAGAAGGAGAAGGAGAAGGAGAAGAAGAAGAAGAAGAAGAAGAAGAAGAAGAAGAAGAAGAAGAAGAAGAAGAAGAAGAAGAAGAAGAAGAAGAAGAAGAAGAAGAAGAAGAAGAAGAAGAAGAAGAAGAAGAAGAAGAAGAAGAAGAAGAAGAAGAAGAAGAAGAAGAAGAAGAAGAAGAAGAAGAAGAAGAAGAAGAAGAAGGAGAAGGAGAAGGAGAAGGAGAAGAGGAAGAAGAGGAAGAAGGAGAAGACTTTTTAATTTAATGAGAAATTGAAGGGAACCAGGAAAATAACTCAAAGAATTGTACCCTTGCCATGCATGCATGAAACAAACTTTGGTCACACTTAAGTTTAATCACTGACACCACATATCCTGAGTATGAAAATCCTGGGCTTTGAAATCCTGGGCCTAAGCACCAAACTGCCAGGCTTGCACTACTGGGAGGGACCCTAAGCACTTTTGGGGAACCCCTCCTCTCAAAGAACAATAACCAGATTTTATTCAAAGTGACTGTACATTTTGTATTCCCATCAGTAGTAGATTAAGGTACCTATTGCATCACATCCTCTACAGCATTTAGTTCCACTAGTTTCAGAATATAACCATTTTAATAGTAATAAAAATGACATTTCTATTAAAAGTTAAAGCTAACATAAAAAATTTAAAAGTAACAATGTTATCTCATTGTTTTAATCCCCCCCCACCATGAAAGCAAAATATCAAGAAAGTTTTCTTATGTTTATTTTTCACTGTTCTATCTTCTTTGGGAAGATATACTCAGTATTCTTTTTTAAATTGTTGCTCTTTGGGCCACACCCAGCTATGCTCAGGGGTTACTCCTGGCTCTGCACTCAAGAATCACTCCTGGTGGTGCTTGGGGGACCATATGGGATGCCGGGACTGAACCGAGGTTGGCTGCGTGCAAGGCAAACACTCTACCCACTGTACTATTGCTCGGGCTCCTCAGTATTTTTTTAAACTGAAAATCATTAAAGTAACAGAAAAATAATTTTGAAAATGGACAAAATTTCTCATAAAATAAACTCATAATCAATAAATGATCAAACGTTTATTTATTACAATATTAATTTTAGTGGAATAGGAGAAGTAATAAATAAACAGTTCCTGTAGCTCCCCCCAGAAATGGCAGCTAAGGGAACATTTATTAACTTAAAACATATCCAAAATACCTCTAGAGAGAGCCTGGTGAGAAAAGAGGATGTCCTAGGAAAGGCAACGTATCAATCTACTTATGGAAACCATCCTTTCTCACACTGTCAACTTCATTTACGTGTATTGGAAAAAAAGAAACTCTTGTCCTTTAAAGTGTCTCTCCAGTGTTTAAAGGAAACTTTCCACATTGCAATGAAGTCAATGAATGCCATCAAGTCATCTAATTCCCTAATTAAGGTTTAATAGAAGAAAATTCCATAAGAATTTGTGATGACTTTGGAAATAGAAGTTAGAAGACCTGAATCCCATTTAATTTGTGGAAAGCTCTAGGGAATAACAGTGACAAGGATAAGCTTGGAAAAGGAGGAATAAGGGCCTCTAATGACAAAATAGAATGCATATTTTACAATTATAAAACAAGATAACTTGGCATGAGTGTCTAAGAGTGTAGAAAAATGAGTCAGGACATAAGTATCAGTGATGGATTAGAACATGGGATGACAGAACATCACCCCTTCATATTTTCTCCCTGTCTCTCATCATATTTGCTATTGTGGTCACACAACCTACACACACTTTTACATTTAATCATTCTGCACGATTTGGCAATTTCTTATGGGCACAGTTTGTAAATAGTTTGTTGAAAATTCCATGAGCAGTGATTAGATCAGGGAAATTCAGAAATCTTCAGGATGAGTCAGGCAGAAGGTGGGATTGTGAGTGGTTTGGGGGAAGCCTGTGTATGAATAAAACTCCCCTTATCATTAGCTCACTGGTTTAGAAGAAATTATCTGGCATCAACATTTTCTGTATAAAAAGAAATTCTGAAAACTAAAAAAGGGGAAAAATAGTCAATCAGCTTTGTGAAATGTTTTCGTCAACAATATGCTCCATGGGGTAATTATGCATGTTAATGCATTGAATTGAATTGCATCTGGAGGTGGGTACTGAGTGATGGGTGAAAGCCACTGAAAGGACAACTGAAAAGGTTCCTTTGTCATTGCTTTGTTTTTCTCTCCACCACCTCCCAGGAGACAGCACATTTTAGTCAGCCTTTGAAGATGTGGCACCTTCATGATAACAAACTGTCTCGATCACAACTTTTCTTTCCCAGAAAATAGTAGAAAAGAAATATATCTCAGAACCCTTCTGCAGGACATGCTCAATATATAAACGAAGTATGATAAACTAATGAACAAATGGGAAGAAAAATCACACATTTGTTAGTCTGCTCAATTTGCCGGGAAGTCAAAAACACCTAGAATTGGTGCTGAGCATGAAGATGTAGGAAATGAATGAAGAAAGAGAGCTATTTTTCCAGGAATTCTCCTGATAAAGAAAAGTAGGCTTAGCATGACAAACTTCCAATAGATGCATTTTTTAAATTGGGGATGAAGGTTGGGGGCTTTGCACAGTTGTCAGTGCTCAAGGTTTATTTCTGACACTGTGGTCAGGAATCACTCTTGGCAGTGCTGGGGGACCATATATGATGCTGGGAATTCGATCCAGAGTTAGCTTTCTGTAAAGCAATCAAGTGGCTTCTCTACAGTTAGTGTCTCACAGACCTGTAGTTGATTCTTAATATTATTCAATGGTATCATCTTCAAGGCTGCATTTTAAAGATCCTACTAAAATTCCCCATCATCTGTTTTGGGATTACTTGCAAGTCAAGGAATTTAAACAAAGCTTGGATTAAAAAACAAACAATCAAACAAAGAAACAAAGAAACAAACAAACCCTCTTGTGTAAAAATACAAAAAAGAAAAGGCAAGGAGAGAGCACCTCACCGCACCGGGCACAGGGCACAGGGCAGCGGCGCTGTCTCTCCAGCCTCCCGCGTTTTGTAGTCTCCAGCCACTTCCCCACCCCAGGGAGGTTGATGGCAATGATGAGGCAAGTGAAGGAAGGAACGGAGCCCAGCTGGTTGGTCTCAATCACAGTTTATTCCAATCTCCTCTGTATACACTCCTGTCTCTCTGCTTCTTCCCCGAGCCCCCTCATACAGCCACCTTAAATCCCCCACATCAGGGATCAGGGCTTACACATAGGTGTGGTCACAATCAACAGGGCAATAGGGGGTAAAGTTCTATCCCTTAAAGGATGCTCCTTCTAGGACAGATACTCTTTCAGAAGGACACTCACCCAAGAGCGGAATCCCATGGGTGTGTTTCTCCTCTCCTTGTCCAACTAACATATAAGTATTCATATTATTAATCATTTTGTATGGACATAGCAAGAGATGCATTAAGCTTATAGAATTGCTCTCCTGGGGTCATCTCAATCTCAGACTACAGTGCTCAGGCCAGATTAGTCTTTCCTATCCCTAGCAGGGTCCTAGTCTCATCAGTCTCATCGTTGCTTTTGGATCATGAAATGACATGTCCATGACCAAGCTTTTAACATATAGTTAAGCATTAGGCGCTTTGGCCAGGCCCATCTCGATGCCAGGGTAGCATACAACTCACCGCTTGCCCTGGGTCCGTCCCGTCCCTCATCGGGACCGTGCTTTTGGGGGTGCTAGGAAGTAAGGGCAGCTGAAGCTTAAGTCTAGAAAGCAGATGCCCGGGAGTGAATAATATTTGAAGCCAATTAAATCCCATGTTACCAAAGCATAATAACAACTGTCTTTCTTTGTCCATACAAAAAGGATATTGTTTTAAAGTAAACTATTCAAAAGACATAAGGAGTGGAGAAAGGCAATATTAACTTACAATACAAGTTCACTGTCCTAGCAAGGTCTGACCTTACAAATTAACAGAGTCTGATTAGGGGAAGAGCTGAATGACTAATTGGGGAAGGGAGCATAGAAGTGATTACGGATAAACAAAGGAATGGGAGTGACTCGGGAGCACTTTGATGGGTGTGACTTATATAACTAAGCTCCTAGTGGCAAGGGGAGCAGGACATACCAATGTAGTCTAGAATAGTTTAGAGATTATTACCAGATAAGCCCAAACTCTGTGGCAAGGGAGAAAGGACAAACCAATGATATCCTACACCCTCTCAGGTAACATCTATGCAAGGCCTATTTCCCAGTTACTGTCTACTGAGCTGAGTATTGAGTGGACAGTCTGGTGTTTAGAGCCAAACAACAACAGGAGAACCTGGTTGACTGTGAGCAAGGCACAGTACACTTGGACAAACTCTTAGACACAGCCTTGGACCCTTGGACAAGCCCTTGAAGAGATTTGGCTTTCTCCTCTCTAAGGTGAAAGTGCGCCCTCTATTGTGAAGAACAAATGAGATTGTGTGAGAGAAAGCTAGAGGAACAAAGGAAAACACTACACAAGTGCTCAAATTTTATTTTTAAATTAGTCATGAAACAGGACTAAGGTTTGATCAGGACAGAGAACTAACTTTCTCAGGAAACTGAGAAAATTGCATTATGGACCATTACAGCGCTTATTTTGTAATATTTCTTTCATCTCCTCTCTTCAAGGGCAAATTAATGACTTCCTTTATATACTACATTCGTTCTGTTTAATCCACATTCTCCCAGGGAAACAGCACCCTGACCTCTGTATCACACTGTCTAGACATCCGAATGACTTTCTTTCATCCTTGAGTTTCTAATACTATCAGTAAAATGCAATTGATACACAGGCTTTCAAGAAACAGTATATTAATTGATGCTTAGTGATATCAATATGCACTGTCATTGTGTAGGGGGGAGGAAAGGCTTTGCCAAAATGCCTTGAAGAGGAATAAGGCACAAAGTCAGAAGGTTCTTCAAGGTTCCTTCCAGCTTATGCTTTGGCCTTTAGTCAAGAACATATTCAAATCATTTTCAAACACAGATGGTAAATTAATTTTTGTGGACCCCTAGGAAAATAGATATTCATGCATGTACTTTTAAGTAGTTGACATATGAAATTTAAAAATTATACAGTTAAAAATTCTAAATGATATGAAAGTTATGAAGTGGTATTATATATGAATTACTATACCTAAGAAATTTTCTGAATTTTTAGTGGTTTATGTTCTAGGACAGTTCCAGGTTTGGAGTAAATTGAGTGGAAGGTACAGAGATTTCTTCTATAGCTCTGCTCCCACAATTGCAAAGTTTCCCCCCATTCTCAACATTTATAAAGATTTTTAATGAACATAGACAAATGAAAGGATTTTGTTTTGTTTTGTTTTTTTATTGAATCACCATGTGGAAAGTTACAAAGCTTTCAGGTTTAAGTCTCAGTTACACAATGTTCAATCACCCATTCCTTCACCAGTGCACATATTCCACCACCAAAAACCACAGTAAACCTTCCCCCACCCCCCCACCTTCCCAGCCCCCCACCCTGCCTGTGTAGCTGATAAATTTCACTTTACTTTCTCTTTACTTTGATTACATTCAATGTTTCAATAAAAAATTCACTATTATTGTTTGGAGTCCCCCCCCCAAGTCAAACCTGCTGGAAAGGAAGAATTTGATAATTTGTTTTCCATTGCTGAGAATGAAGAGATATGAGGTCTTTGAAAAGCAGATCGAGGGCTGGAGCAATAGCACAGCGGGTAGTGCAGAGCCAGGAGTTACTCCCCTTTCCCTCCAAAAAAAGAGAAAGAAAAGCAGATCAAGAATACAACTTGGGGAGAAAAAATAATTCAAGGGGAAGTAAAAGTGAAGAAAAGTGGAGAAACTTTTTTTTTCTTTTTGGGTTACACCCGGCGATGCACAGGGATTACTCCTGGCTTTGCACTCAGGAATTACTCCTGGTGGTGCTCAGGGGACCATATGGGATGCTGGAAATCAAACCTGGGTCGGCCATGTGCAAGGCAAATGCCCTACCCGCTGTGCTATCGCTTCAGCCCCCCCCCAAAAAAAAAAGTGGAGAAACTTTTGACATATTATCAAACTAAAAGCAGAATAGAGACAGACAGAACTGTTTTTCTCTCCTCTTACATTAGCTGTCTTGTGTTTAGTGGTGCTTATCAACGGAGACATATTCTCACAGAATATGAGACATTCAAGATTCTAAATATACTAACCACCGTATACTAGCCAGCGTTCATTCAGTGCAAATGCAGCACTGCTGGTGATTCTGCTTCTACTTCAGCATAGAACTTGGCTGAATTTATTCATGACCATGTTTATACATCCTTGTCAACCTTATGAATTTATGAAGGGTTAAGTGTAGGTCTTCTCTTTATATTCCCCATTGTGTTAACCCAGCTTTCTGAAAAAAGGATTCACCCAGACCAATGCTGGAGAAATGGGCAAGAGACTAGACAGACTTCTAAGATATAAAACACTTTTAAGAGCTTGATGGTCATCTTAGCTGAAGGGGAGATGAAGGAGCCCAGCATTCAGAGGGAAGATTGCAGAATCATTAAAATGTCATCTGGGAAACTGGGCCCTTGTCAGTGCATCCTATTACAAGGAAGTACAGGAAGACAGTATGTCTTGTTACTGACCATGTTAACCTTGGTCCATTGGCTAAGGTGATATATGTCAAATTCCTTTATGTGAAGTAACTCTTTCCCCCTTTTTATTAATATCTGTCTTGTATAGAGATGTTTAGATATTAGGCAAATATATTCTTTATTATACCTTATCCTCCTAAATTTTGCATCCAATAGTGATTTTCTGGGGTTTATCTAAAGGATATTTTCTATTTCATTTATAGTCAATGTTTTCTTGGAATTATAGTACTAATGAATACTTATTCCCATTTCATTTTTTTGTTTAATGGTTTTGTTTGAGTGATGACAAAATATTAGAATGTATCAAACCTATTAGAAAGACCAATTCATAAAGACACGGCATCCAATGCTATCTCTCTTTGATTGGGTCCCACATAGGTGTCAGGGAACCCACAGTTTATACATGTGCCTTGAGCACACAGGTTCATTTGCTCTTGTGATCACTACCAACAAGGAAGAAATCAAAGCCACACTTTGACATTGCCAAGGGAAGAACAAGTCGGTAATGCAGACTTCCTTTATGTTTTTGTTTGGGGATCATACCCAGTGGTTCTCAGGTATTACTCCTGGGTCTGCACTCAGAATTTACTTCTGGTGGTGCTCAGGGGACCATATGATATGCTGGAGATCAAATCCAGGTGGACTGCATGGAAAGCAAGTGCCCTACCAGCTGTACTATTGCCCTGCCTCTTGCAAACCTATTGGGTGGCATCATATAACGCAATGGCAGACACAAGGGCAGCATATTATAGCCCAACAAAATCAGCAGAAAAAATTAAAACATACTTTTAGTAAGGAGCAGTACTCTGGGGGGGGGTGGAATAAAGTAAATTGTGCGTTTTAGAAAACTGTTCCTTGAATTCATTCTTATTTCATTTCAAAAGCAATGGATATCATTTAACCTAAGCTATTCTTCCAAAAGTGCCCATATTCTGAAAGTGTGAATGCATTTCCGGAGTCATGTTGTTAATTGTCTAGAACCTTAAATGACCTCCAAATTTCAAATAAACTGTCTTTGCTTCATTTAAGAGTGCTGTTATGGGAGTTGATCTACAGCATAAGTGAGTCTAGCAGAAGTATATACTTTCTTGTGATACAAATTGCCATACTAGAAAGTCTGACAGAAATTGGGCATTCAGCCAGAAAATGTTCTCACATTTCTCACTCAAAAGGGCAGCAAATTCATATAGGAATCTTTTCCTGGCCCAGATCACGTAATATATTCTAAAGATTCTGCTGTTGTGTGATCTTCCCCAAAGGCTTTAGCTCTTCTCATTTAGGTGTCAAGACAACTAATTGAGTTGGTTATTTCAGTTAAACTATTAATTATGAAGGTAAATCAAGTTTAATTAGTCATTCCAATTCATTCAAAGTGCTTTAAACTTATTCTAATAGATATATATGTATACATATATATGTATATATCTATATGTAGGATAACATAGCTTCTGATCGTTTAGGTCTATTGGGTAACTCCCATCACAGTGCTCCCATTCCTTTGTGTTTATTTGTAACTTCTTTCTTTGTGTTCTGTTGACTCTCCACTTTCATCCGGTCAGAATTAAGGGGAAGAGAGAGGGGTGGGAAGATGGAACAAGACATGATTTTTTGTAAGCATTCTTATGCACAAGTTAACCTTGACAGGCTAACTGATAAAGTATCCCTGTATGTTGTTATATCTTTGTGTATTTCTTTCTCCTTTCTTTAAAACAAATGCATGCCTACAAATATATACATACACTTTTGGAAGGCTCCTGAAATATGATGCCCAACAAGTGAATTCTATAGGAAATTCAACATTTTCTTGAATGCTCATAGGGTTTGGTTTATGGTAGAGTAAACTTCAGGAGTTTTCAATAATAGAGATATGGTATGATGTTTTTAGATGTTTTATTTTCACCAGTGAGGTGTGGGAGTGGGACTAAGCTGATGATTAAATGAAAACTATGGAAAATAACAGTTTTTCTTCTTCTGGGTCTCCTGGAGATTTATGTCCACTCTTGAGTAACTAAGTGAAAAATAAAACTTTATAAAATCTCCCTTAATTCTTTTATCATGAGGATATGTGAATGACTGGATGGAAAGTAATTGAAATTAGTTGGAAGCAGAGACAACTGTAATCTAAGGCATGAAAAGATGTGAAAATTAAAAATCCTTCTTATTATATTTCCAAAATTGCCCAGAAATTGTATTTGTCTTCATTTCTATATTAAATATTGAAGCTTGGTAGTTTCTATTGTTTTCATAATGAACATTGGTACATAGTAATTTATCATATCAAATGAGTAGAGAAGCTAAAATGACAGTACAACTAAAATGCATAGTACTTCAATATGAAGTACAAGCTCTACTCATTAACATTGAAGTTTTAATCTAAATTTTATATTCTCTAATGCATTTTTATAATAGTTTGGTAGTCAGTATGTGCTCATAAATACTTTTGCATCTGAGCTACTCAAAGAATTATAATTCAGCAATTAAACAAATTCCTGTTTACCATTCATTTCAATCAAGATTTTTAATTGAAAAGAGCAAAGTACAACTTTGGCTCACTTAAAGATGATATAATTGCTGAAAAATAAAATGTCACAAATTTAGACATTTAAGTGACATCTTAAAGGCTTCACAAAAGTGGTAAGGTCCACAAGGGCTTGCTAAAAATGAAGGGTTTGTATAGTCAAAGAGAGTCTGAGACAATGATATTAATATTATTAGTAAAAGAAAGAGTATTTCAAATAAAGCCACCTTCCCTCAGGGGAAGGCTGGAGGTTTTGTTATGCAGATTGCCTGTTAACTGCATTTTGACAGAATAAAAGCATAGATAAACTAAGAAAATTAGAGAATCAGGCTCTGAAATAGGCAGATAAAGATTCTGGCTTGGCATAGCCAATTGGCATTGCAAGATAAAAACACATGCTAAAGCATGAAGAGCCGGATTTCATCACCTTTGGTAACACCCATTCATCTTGAAACTGTGCCTTGGAGAAAAGGATGTGTTTTACTTAACAATTTAAATAACTTTCAAAGTTTGTCAAAAGACAAGATTTGAATTTGGGCTGCAAAGGGAATCTCACACTATACATTTCGGGTATCACACTTGTATCACTTGTAGATCTTCGATTTGCTCGAGCGTGCGCCAGTAACATCTCCATTTGTCCCTGTCGCGAGCTAGTGCAGCCCAATGATAGCTGCTCGCTCCAGGAACAGGAAGAGCCTCAAATCATTTATTCAGAGATTTGATGAAGAAATCTGACCATCTAGTTGGTGGGAGGCCATGAGGTCTTCTGACGTCCCGTGGAATCCAGTCGGTAACAGCTCTAGTCCAGTGGTCGTCTCTGAATTGCATTACATGACCGGCCCATCTGATTTTTGATGCCTTGGCAAACGAGACAGCATCCCTGATTTTTGACAGTCAACGGAGGTCAGAACTCCGGATTCCTTCTTTCACCTGAGTGAGACATGATATCCCCAGCATAGCTCCTTCGATTATACATTTTGGGTATGCATTTATATTACAGAATATCATTGATATTATGTGTTTGAGAAAATAAAAATTAATCTCTGGAAAAGACTATAGATTTAATCAAAAGGAAAAGTTTGAACTTTTTTTTTGTTTGTTTTTGGGCCACAATCTGCAGTGCTCAGGTCTTACTCCTGGCTCTTCATTCATAACTCACTTCTGGAGGAGTTTGGGGGACCAATTGGAGTGCCTTGGATCAAACCAGGGTCAGCTTTATGCAAGGAAAAGCTTTACCTGATATACTGTCACTCAGGGCCCCCAAGTTTTGTTTTAAAAGCTGCAAAACAATTTGAACAACTTTAAAAGGAAAACTAATGCTATCCTTTGGTTTTGTCAAAAATTTCGGCAAATAAAAAGGGCTAAGTTAAATATGCTCAGTTTATGGATTTTTTTTGTAGAAATACTGCTATTTATTCAGCCACTGATCAAGCTGATTGAAACAAGCATGAACTCTGCAACTTTGTGGACTTTTAAGAAGAAAACTTGGTCTTTGTGTTACTTATCAAGAGACAAGGATGTTGACAGAAAATGCAAGGATTATATAAGGTATTCTTGCTAGCTTCAGGCCGTTTGCATTATCTATTTAGCAATGGTCTTTTGGGTTACCATATCCACTGTTGCCATGACCCACCTTTTGTCATTACTGTGGCAGACATGAATGTGGTCAAATATGGTCAGGACCTTAGACCCCAAGGTACCTCCTATCCATTCGTGGATGAGCATGGGAGGAAATAGGAAAGATGGGGAAATTGGAAACCATCAAAAGAGGCAAAACAAAGACTGGTAGAGTTTTCCCTTGGACCTCCACTCCCACACTTGCAGGAGTGTCTTTGCTACTTAATATTTTCCTTAAATAAGCATTTCACATCAACCATAGCAGGGTATTTACTTCTTTCACAGGTTCACTTTAAATATTTCATGCTCTTCTGAAATTGTTCTTGTGAGACACAAAAATAAGTGAGGCACATGACACATGTTCCCAGCTGTGACACCAGGACTATGTGTCATATGTTCGTATTGATGCAGAAGTGGTGACGGGGTGCTCTGTGTTGGGCCATGGTTCCCAGGTTCTTCAATATTTTAAAGAATGAAAATATTGAATCATAAAGATGCTTAGAGTCAGAGTTAGAAAGTAGGAAGCTTTATTGAAATGTAGAAGTGAAAGGAAAAGGAACCCCCCCATGTTGGGAGGAACTTAGTATAGGACTAAGATAACTGGCTAGTTTTGTGGGAAGTCTTATAGGAAAACTGGGTCTTTATGACACAGATACGCAGAGAAGTTAAAGATAAGGGTTTGTGGGGCTGGAGTGATAGCACTGCCGGTAGGGCATTGCATGTGGCCAACTGAGGTTTGGATTCCCAGCATCCTATATGGTCTCCCGAGAACTGCCAGGAGTAATTCCTGATTGCATGAGCCAGGAGTAATCCCTATGCAATGCTGGGTGTGACCCAAAAAGAAAAAAAAAATAAAGGTGTGTGTGTGTGTGTGTGTGTGTGTGTGCACATGCGCACAAGCACATATATGTCTATATTAGTCTTTTGGGCTGGAGCAATAGCACAGTGGTAGGGCGTTTGCCTTGCACTTGGCAGACCCGGGTTTGAATCCTCCGCCTCTCTTAGAGATCCCGGCAAGCTACCAAGAGTATCCCACCCGCACGGCAGAGCCCAGCAAGCTACCTGTGGTGTATTCGATATGCCAAAAACAGTAACAACAAGTCTCAAAATGAAGACGTTACTGGTGCCCACTCGAGCAAATCAATA
This sequence comes from Sorex araneus, assembly GCF_027595985.1. Lineage (NCBI taxonomy): Eukaryota > Metazoa > Chordata > Mammalia > Eulipotyphla > Soricidae > Sorex > Sorex araneus. Next base: position 36,234,700 of record NC_073313.1, read on the forward strand.
AGCAAAAGTATGACAGTGACAGTGACAGTGATAAGCCTTTTAAGTGAAAGTTGGGCTCTTTCCATTCTTACATTTGGTCATTTGCCTTAGTTATTGCATATGATCTTGCTTTCCCCATGAGCCTAACTTCCTGTTTATGAAAAAGAGCCCAGGAATTTGCAGAAACTTAAAAAATTTAAATGGGGACAATCAAAAATAGGACTGCTCACAGGGGTCCTATTTTTGGGCAGGGGAAACTGAAGCTTTCTCTTTTATTATGCTGTGGAATTGGGACCATGAAGTCACAGTCTGGGCTTGAATAATTGAATCAGGGGCTCTAAGGACATTACTCATTTTGACTGTTAAAATTATCAAAGGATTACATAAAGGGAGGCAGAGAGATAGTACATCAGAAAGGGTGTTTGCCTTGTATGTGACCAACCTGGGTTCAATCCCAGCACTCCATAGTCCCCCAAGCACCGAGAGGAGTTATCCCTGAGCACAGAGCCAGGAGTAAGCTCGGTGCAACACTAGCTATGGTCCAAAGCAAACAAATATTTATATAAATCTTAATTACTCTACAGACTATTCAACTGGAAATAAAAACAGCGTATATTTCTTAGTGATATATCAGTAAATATATTTGTGAATATCTGCTGGAAAACACATTTTCAGTTTTTGGAAGGAGGATAAAAAGATCTTTACCATTAAAATGGAAATTACATATATCACCTGATGCAGTAATTCAACACTTAATGGGTTACTCATTATGGTGCACTTGTTTAAATGTGAAATAACAAAAATATTATTTGTAGCCTGGGGAGGAAAAAAAAGCTAGGCAGAACTTCAATGTCCATCACTAGCAAACTGGCTTTGTAAAATACCATGCATTCTGAGAAGAAAAGAATGGTAAAAAGAATGAAGAAGTCACAAATATTAATATAAAAGGCAATGAAAAAATTTAAATATACACACTCATATCCATGAAAAGTGTGAAAATCAATAATGGTTTGCTAAGTTTGCAGAAGTGTAGACTTACCACTATGATTTTGTTTTATAACACTCACATGAACTCCCCCAAATCCCTCAGGATCAATTGCAGTCAACACCTGCTTTCAATTCCAGCACCAGAAAATCACTTAATCTCTTTTCTGTCTCTATAGATCTGTTTTCCTGTAAGTGGTACTTGTAAGTTTAATCTTAAAATATGTGTGATCCTTTGTGTCTAACACCTTTCGACTAGTGAAATATTTGGGGCAGGGAGCCCATCACAAAGTCCTTGGGGTTGGGTGTTGCGCTTGACAGTAGTGTGGGTTCATGCAATGCAGGAGATCAAACCTCAAACTGAGCTCCTGTATGTATGCCAGACATGCTCGGTCCTATATGTTATCTCTTCAGCCCTCATGAGATATTTTTGATATTCATTCATATAGTAGTGTATAGCAGTAATGCATAATGCATACCTTTATTACTTATAAATGCCAATTTTGTGTATACATAACATTTTGCTTATCCATTGAGCAGTAGGTAGATATTTATGCTTCTAGTATTTGTTAATTATGACTAAGGCTATCCTGATTTAGTATTCTCTTGATTACATCTCTATTGGGGGGAAAATATGCAACCCCAAAACGTGAGTTTGGAAAAAGGTTGATTTCATGAGAATGACTCTAAAGGCTGGGTCAAGGTTGCCTTTTCAAAAAGACACTTATAAGTACACTTCTCTTTATAACACTTTCTCCTTTATTGTAAAGAGAAGAGGCAGAACTTAAATCCACATAGCTTTGTTTTTTTTTTTTTTGGTGTCTTCTCTGGTAGCTTCCCAAACTGCAAAACCAATTCTTGTCATTATATATATTTTTTAAATTATAGTCGTCATTCTACTGGTATTAAGAAAAACTTTTATCGTTTAATTTGTACTTCCATAATAAGTATTTCTTGCTCTGATTGTTATCTATTCCTGTAACAGGATTTTTGTGAAACTCTTATTTAAATGTTTTTCCCATTTTCTAATTGGGTTGTTAGCATTCTTAATATGATGCTGTGTGCATTTTTTATAAATTTTGGAATGAAGTTCTTTATAAGGTATATACATGCAGATGTTTTTTTTCTTAATAATACCTGTTTCCATTTTTCAAATTTGTCCTTTGAAGAGCAAAACTCTTAAATTTTCATGTCAAAATTATCACAATTTTCCTTTTGTAACTCACAATTATAATGCCATCTTTAATAAACATTTGCCTAATTTAAGGACAAAACGTTTTATTGGTTTTGTTTTTTTTCTTGGGTGGGGAGGCATACCAAGCTGTGCTCAGGGCTTACTCCTAGCTCTGTGCTCAGGGATCACTCCTGAGTGGATCATATGCAGAGCCAGGGATCAACCTAAGGTCAGTTAAAAGGAAAGCTAGACTGCAACCCCTGCACTATTTTTCAGGCTCCAGTCAAAATGCTTCTATAAACATTATTGTCTAGGACCCACAGAGACAGCTCAAATGGTTTGATTGAATGTTCTACATACATGAGACACAGGTTCAAAGTGCCACACTCTGTGATACCCTGAACTAACTATAGGTATAGCCCCCTCACCAAACAAAGAAAAGAAAAATAAAACAAACATCAATACATGCCTAGAGATTTTATAAAACTAGGTTTTTTTCTTTAGCTGTATGATCTGCTTGAGTTGATATTTGTACATGATTTGTGATTGGGGGGAGGGGCCGGAGCTATAGCACAGCGGGTAGGGCGTTTGCCTTGCACAGGTTCAATCCCCAGCATCCCATATGGTCGCCCAAGCACCTCCAGGAGTAATTCCTGAGTGTATGAGCCAGAAATAACCCCTGTGCACACCAGGAATGACTCAAAAAGCAAAAAAAAAATTGCAATGGAGTGTTAAATTGCTAGAGTGGATTTTTTTTTGGTGGGTGCAATACATAAAAGAAGTAATGCATAAGCATTATCTCATGGTTAAGAATTTATTCTGTTCATTTGGGAGTGCATAAATATCCAATTATTATTAGCAATTTTTGGAAAGATTCTTTTCCCTATTGAATATTCTTGGCAGTGTTCTCAAAATTTAGTTGATGTTAATGTTGATACTATTTGTGGTTTTTAATTATCTTCCCATTGAACTATATGTATGTTATCCTCCAACATAACACATCTTGATTAATCTAGATTTAAAATAAAATTTTAGTAATAGGGAGTGTGAACTTTATAGCTCTGCTCTAATTTCAAAATCATTTTGGCTGGTTACTTTGCTTTCATATATAATTATTAAGGATACTTTTTGCTAGCTACTAACTTCTCACTGGCATATGAAATTGTCTACATAAAATAAAAAACTTGTGAGATATTATTATACGTATATTATAATAATACTAAGTTAATTTTAAAATCTATAATACTGTATCACTGTCACTGTCATCCCATTGTTCATCGATTTCTGGACTGGGCAACAGTTGCATCTTCATTCCTCCCTGTCATGTGCTAGTGTAGCCCAATGGCGTCTGCTCGCTCCAGGAACATGAAGAGCACATTGTTGTTACTGTTACTGTTTTTGGCATATCAAATATGTCACAGGTTGTTGGGGACTGTTCAGGACCCTGAACAAAAGAGGACCCCGAAACCTTTACCCTGGACAAACCGGAAAATTCCATTACCAGCTTTGCATAACCTGAGGCACAGGTGCCCTTGTGACAAATGAAATAGCTAAACTCAAGAAGTAAAAGTAGCCCAGGGCAGTTAACCACGAGACCCCAAAAAGCCCGTAGAGTGCCTTCCTCTACACTAAAAGCCTTGTGCATTCCTCCTGACAGATGCTCCTGCCAGATAAACCCTTGTCTTCCTCTCCCCACTATTTCTCAACCTACTCTTGGAGAATGTTGTAAGCCCACCAAATAACACCCCAACCTTTCCTTATTTGGTCTGAGAAGACACTTCCCTGATGATTGACAACTCATGTACCAACCCCCTGCTAAGAAAGGTATAAAACCAGCATGGCTGTTAATAAAGATGCTCTTGAGCCCCTGTTTACTAACCTCACTAGTTTTATTTCAGATTGGGACCGCTCATAGAATCCACCCAATTAGGAGCGCTTTCCACTGTTGTCTCTCCGCGGGCCGGTGAGATCTCCGGGGGAAGGCGCAACAGGTAGCTTGCCAGGCTCTGCCATCCGGGTGGGATATCCTCAGTAGATTGCCAGGCTCTTGGAGAAGGACAGAGGCTTTGGGGGCGGCCTCTAATATTGCATACCTCTCCATTTAGGACATTAATTTTCTTCAATGACATACTCAAATGAAAAACTAAAGCGCAATAAAAGAGGATAACACAGAACATAATTTATTAGTGTGTATACACACATATGTATGTATGTAAATATTTGCATATACATATATATCCTCTGCCTTTCTCGGAGAGCCCAGCAAGCTACCGAAAGTATCGAGCCCACACGGCAGAGCCTGACAAGCTACTCGTGGCGTATTGGATATGCCAAAAACAGTAACAGATAAGTGTCACAATGAGAGACGTTACTGGTGCCCGCTCGAACAAATCGATGAGCAACGGGATGACAGTGACAGTGACAAATATATAGTCAGTGTGTATGTTAGTATGTGCAACAATTTATTCATGGCTCATATAAGAATGTAGCACTGTATCACTGTCGTCCCGTTGCTCATCAATTTGCTCTAATGGGCAAATTGATGAGTCTCTCCATTGTAAGACTTGTTACTATTTTGGCATGTCGAATACGCCACAGGTAGCTTTCCAGGCTCTGCCATGCGGGGGGATACTCTCGGTGGCTTGCCGGGCTCTCTGAGAGGGATGAAGGAATCAAACCCGGGCAGACTGTGTGCAAGGCAAACGCCCTACCCACTGTGCTTATCGCTCCATCCCATATAGGAATGTATGATAATTTATTCTATGTCATACCAGAATCAATGTATCTGAATAAGAAGAGCTAGATAAATCATTCTAGGTTACACCTTTTTTTTTTAAATTTCAAGGCTTGTGAATATTTTAGGTGCTTAAGAATAGTTTAAACAAATGTTACTATCACTATCACTATCATCCTGTTGATTCTCGATTTGCTTGAGAGCTCCCAGTAATGTCTCCATTCGTCCTAGCCCTAAGATTTTAGAAGCCTCTCTTTACTTGTCCTTCCCAACGGTGCTGCATTAGAGGCTATTTCAGGGTCAAGAGAATGAGATCCATCATTGTTACTGGTTTTGGCATATGAATATGCCACAGGGAGTTTGCCAGGCTCCCCCATGTGGGCAGGAAACTCTCAGTAGCTTGCCAGGTTCTCCAAGAGGGAGAACTAGGCTATAAAATGTCTTCCAGGAGCTTGGTTTTATAGTCTCTGGATGTTGGCCGTTGATGGGATTACACTGTGCCTGGAACAGTTTCTGGGTGTGACGCCCAGCCACTGGAAAATAGGGGATCTGGGCGGAAGAGGCCCAGTTCCGATCTGAGCAGGCTTGGAGATCTCAGCCCCGGGTTCCACACACCTGGGTTCCTCTGCCGGTTCCTTCATGCATGAGGCTCATCCAAATGTGTGGAGAGGGGCCTTGAGCATGGCTGTGACTGGGTTCCAGAGGTCTTTGGCTGTTGGGGCTCTGCTCTGAGCAGGGAGTGAAACTCAACCCACCCCCTCCTAGGGGACCCTAGGAGACTCTGCCTTAAGCAAATGTAATTGAAAATCAGAAATGTTGCTTTAAAGTAGGGGTAATGTATACAATTGCAGCCTTCTAATTCTTGAACATTATAACAAAAATTGCCAATGGATAGTTTAAGACTGTGACATAGGAGGAGAGATCTCATGTTGAATTTAAGGATACCCTAACTTGAAGAATAGACAACAGAAAGGAATTAGCTTCAAAAACATAGACCTTTGGAAATATGTATAAAGTATTTGGCATATTTGTGCGAATGCTAATAGATACGTTTTTTTTCTCTGTTTTAGAGAACCACCTACTGTCAGAAATTGTATAATCAATAAGTTTAAATATAACAGTACTGGCATTCATGTAGGACTGGTAATAGTGCTTGAAAATCTCAAATTAATTGAGCATTGGGTAGAAAATACAAAAGGATCTTGTCTCAATAATAGAAAATATCACGCTAGACTTGCACTGATTTGATCTTGCATAGAGGGAGAGAAATGCAAGGCCATAAAAGGATGAAATAGGTTACAAGTAACTATGTCCCACAGTGTAATACAAGTGCATTTCTACAAATAAAAATATTCAGAAAGCTAAAATAAGTTAAAAATGGAAAGAATAACCACATTTGAAAATAGAGATATACAGATAATCCATCAATCTGAACAACAGAAAGAAAAATTACTTAAAATAAATAAGTCTCTGGAATATGACACTATGACAAAAGATAAAAATCACTGGGTCTCAGGATTCTAAAAGGCATTGAGAAGATGGTAGGGTTGAAACATATTTGAAAAATAATACTTAAAATGTCCAAAGTTGGGAAAAGAAATCGTCCTACAAATTCAGAAATCAGAGAGAATCTCTAACAGGATAGCATTGTTGTCCCATTGTTCATCGATTTGTTCGAGCAGGCACCAGTAACATCTCCATTGTGAGACTTGTCGTTACTCTTTTTGGCATATCGAATGCGCCATGGGTAGCTTGCCAGACTCTGTGGTGCAGAAGGGATACTCTTGGTAGCTTGTCAGGCTCTATGAGAGGGATGGAGGAATCGAACCTGGGTCAACCACGTGCAAGGCAAATGCCCTACCCGCTGTGCTATCACAATAGTTCAGTAACACACAAATATATTAAGCAGCATTAGAATTCATGACAACAAGGAAAATAATTGATTTTTATACTCTCTAACAGGATATTCTCGAATAAATTGATGTCAAGATATATTACTATTAAATTGTTAAAAACGTAAGTGTAAAGAAAAAGATTTCGGAAAAAAGCCAGAGAGAAATGCCTTATTCTCTCTGAAAAAAATAACACAATTCTGACATCAAACAGGAAAGAAGATCTAGATGGTACAACTAATGACAAAGAAAAAGGATAATAGACTACTAAGGACAATTATCTACTCTTATCTCATAAAATCAAATAATGTAGAAGAAATGGATGTAATCCTAAAAATCTAAAAGATTCATGACTCAAAGAAATTGAATAAATAACCAAAAATCTTGCAACACAGAAAAGCCAAAGCCAGATGGCTTCACTGGCAAATTCTACCAAACATTTATCAAATTAGCAAAAATGTCTAAAACTTTAAAATAAAGAGGCAGAATCATTTACAAATTCATTTCATGTATCCCTCATTACTTTGATACCAAAGTCAAAGAAAGACACAAGAATGGAAGATTGGCTATAAGAAAAGATGAAGTCATGCAATTTGCTGCTATGTTGATGTTTCTGGAGAGTATCATTCTGAGTTAAGGTATTCAGAGGGAGAGAAACATACACAGAGTTACTTCTCTCAAATACAGCATATAAAAGACAGAGTAGGGTAATAACAAATACTCAAAGGCAATTGAAACATTATCATGAGTAGGAAGTAAGCCACTAGGGCAGGAGTGGAAAGGACAGGTCAGGGAAGGCCACACTAAGAGAATGGTGGAAGAGAAACAACACCTGCCATAGATGTGGGCTGGGAGGTCTAGAAAGAAACTGAGGACCTTGGTGGGGGAAATTGGAAAATGACAAGGGACTAGTGCTGGAACACTGTACACCTGAAACTTAATCATGAATAACTTTGTAAAGCTGCAATTCATGGTGAGTCATTAAAAAAATTAAGAAAAAACACAAGAAGACTACATGCCAATATCTCTGATAAATACACATGAAAAAAAATCAGCAAAGTACTAGCAAATTGAATTCAAAAGCACATTATAAGGAACATACACCTTGACCATGATATATCTCCGGGATTCAAGAATGCATCTGAACAACAACAAAAAATCAATTAATGCAATACATTACATTGCCAGATTAAAGGCTAAAAATCATATGATTATATTAATGGTTGCAGAGGAAAACATCTGATAAAATTCAATAGGTTTTGTGATAAACTCAACAAACTCAGAATGCGCATAGTAAAAGTCTATAGATAATATCATACTTAGGGTGAAAATTTCAAAGGTTTTCCTCAAGATGTTAAATTGAATAACCACGAATAACTTTGTAAATCAGGGGACCTTAATTGTTTTAATTATAAAATGATTAAAATATCACTGTCACTGTCATCCCGTTGCTCATCGATTTGCTCGAGCGGGCACCAGTAACGTCTCTCATTGAGAGACTTACTGTTACTGTTTTTGGCATATCCAATACTCACGGGTAGCTTGTCAGGCTCTGCCGCGAGGGCTTGATACTCTCGGTAGCTTGCTGGGCTCTCCGAGAGGGGCGGAGGAATCGAACTGGGGTCGGCCGCGTGAAAGGCGAAAGCCCAAGCACTGTGCTATTGCTCCAGCCCTATTAAAATATCAACAAAAATTAATTGCATTTCTAGACAATGAAAATAAACTACCTGAAAAGATTATGAAAATAATACCATATTCAATAGAAATAAAAATAAATAAAGCCTAGCAACAAACTACAGTGGCAAAATATTTATATTCTGAAGAAGATGACAACTCATTGATGAAAGAGCTTACACGAGACACAATCAAATGGCAAGATATCTGTGTTCATGGACTGGAAGATTAATGCTGTTAAGATAGCAACACTTCTAAAGTGTTCTACAGATTCAATGCAACCCCTAATCAAAATCCTAAAGACATTTTTTTACAGAACAAAAAGAACCATATCAGTTTTCTTATCTGAAACCACTGAAGCTAGAAAAAACTGACAGAACATTTTTCAAGTGTTGAAAGAGAACTGTCAACTCAAAATCCTATATCCAGTGAAAATATCTTATAGATATAAAGGGAATTGAAGACATTTTCAGGTTAAGGAAAATGAATAGTTCCATTTTTTGCCAGCAGAATACCCCAAAATAATGACTAAGGAAGTAAGGAAGTTCTGTAGATAGAAAGGAAATTAAAAGAACAAAAACTTGGAAATGAAAAATAATAAAAAAATTAATAAACACAATAGAATTTCCTTCTCTTTTTGACTTCTAAAATTGTGATTGATGGATCAAGCAAAAATAGTAATAATGTCCCACAAATACATCCAGATAAAATATATTTGTCAATTGTAAATGAGAGAACATAAAGGGAAATAAAGGGAAGTAATGCTTTGCAGTTAACTTGAGCTAGCAAAATGTTGACATCAAATAGGTCGTGATGCTGTGTACATAAAATGTACTACCTAATTGAAATTACTAAAAATTCTATGAAATGAGACCTACTTAAAACATGTAGATAAATCATATTTTAAAAACTGTTTAAGTGTCCCACAGGGAAGCAGGAAAACATAAAAAGAAATATAAAGGGATAGAGAAAATGAAATTCATACTGAAATAAGTTGATTATGTAAAGTCTTAACATATCAATATTTATGTTATGTGCTCTCCTGGAGTGATAGCACAGTGGTTGGGCGTTTGTCTTTCACACAGCCGACCCCAGTTCAATTCCTCTGCCCCTCTAGGAGAGCTCAGCAAGCTACCGAGAGTATCGAGCCCACGTGGCAGAGCCTGGCAAGCTACCTGTGCATATTGGATATGCAAAAAACAGTAACAATAAGTCTCTCAATGAGAGACATTACTGGTGCCCACTAGAACAAATCGATGAGCAACGAGATGACAGTGACAGTGACAGATGTTATGTGCTCTAAATACCTCAAATGTAAATTGTCTAAATACACTAAGTCAAACACAATTGGGAAAGTGATTTAGAGATACTAAGTGTGTAAGAAACTTTGATATAATACAATGATGTTGGTAAGATCAAAGGAAGAAAGTTATACTGGGCACACAATAATCAAATAAGCAATACAGTTCCTATATTAGAATTAGAAAAATTTATCTTATAGCAAGGAAAATTATCAGAGAGGAACATTAAATAATAAAAGAAGACAAATCTACTAAAAGACAGAGTAATCCTAATTTGTATGTACAAAATCAAACACAATTTGAAACATTGATGAGTCAAATATTAATAAAAAAGAGATTAATAGAGTAATCTACAACTATTAGGCTTTGATAGCTTTATTTTAGTAGTGGTTCAATGGACAGAAAAATTAGTAAGAATATGAAATAACAATAGAACCATAATAATGTTTATAGAAAACTTCACCCTACATGAAGATTCAAACTCTCAACATATAAAATGTACCATATTTTGAGATATAGATTAATAGAAGAACAGAATAGAGAACCTAAAAATAGACAACACAGTAACCAACATTTAACAAAGGTGCAAAAGCATGTCAACTAAAAAATTGTTTACAACAAATAGTGCTTGGAGATACAGGTAAAAAGAAGAAGAAAAACCTTGACCAAATTATCACATTATTTAAACATTAGTTCAAATGGAAAACAGGCATAAATGTGTAATACAACGCTAGAAAAGTTTTAGGAAACAAAAGCTGATGAAAAAAACTTTCAGGAACTCTGACTAGGTAAATAATTCTAGACCTGACACCAAAATCATCACCTATAAAAGATCAAATTGATAAATTTGACTTCATAAAATTGAAAACTTTTACTTTGTGAAATAGCCTGTCACAAAAGATGAAAGGACAAGCTACACACTGGAAGAAAATATTAGCAAGCTACCTAACTGACAAAAGACCCATATCTAGAATGTATAAAAGTTACTCCAAAAACAAAATTAATAACAAAATAATTCAATTAGAAAGTAAACAAAAATGAGTCTTCACCAAAGGATATACAGATATGAAGCTTGAAAATATATGCAACATCACCACATTTCAGGTAAGTATATATTTTCTATGATGAGATATAACAAGATCTGAAGCAGAATAAAATGAAATTATCAAGACAAAAAAAAACCTTAGAAATTTTTGTGTTTTTTTTTTTTTGCTTTTTGAGTCACACCTGGCATTGCACAGAGGTTACTCCTGGCTCGTATATTCAGGAATTACTTCTAGCAGTGCTTGGGGGACCATATGGGATGCTGGGAATCCAACCTGGGTCAGCCACTTGCAAGGCAAACGCCCTACCCGCTGTGTTATTGCTCCAGCCCTACGAATGGCTGTGAATGGCTCATTAAATCAGTTATGGTTCCTTTTTGGAGAGCCTGGCAAGCTACCAAGAGTATCCTGCCCACATGGCAAAGCCTGTCAAGCTACCCAGGGAGTACTCGATATGCCAAAAACAGTAACAATGACTGTCCTCAATCCCCTGATACTGACAGAGTTCCCAGTATGCCATTGGGCTACACTAGCACGCAACAAGGATGAATGGAGATGTTACTGGTGCCTGCTCGAGCAAATTGATGAACAACGGGATGACAGTGATACAGTGATAAAGTGATAATGACAAAAAACAAATGCTTGAAAGGATGTGGAGAAACAGGGACCAAAGAGATATTGCAAAGAATAGGACATTTGCCTTGCATGTGGCCAACTGGGTTTGATCACTGGCACCTAGTATGGTCCACACTGTCCATCAGAGATGATCCTTGAGCACCACTGAGTGTGGCCCCAAAACCAATCATCCCCAACCACCTCCCCGCAAAAGATGTGGAGAAACAAAATTTTGTATTGTTGATGGACATGTCTAAAACACCGGAGTCACTCTGAAAAAATGTTTGGCAGTATTCTCATAAATGTAAACGTGGAACTTACACATCATAGTAATTATAGTCTCAGGCATTTATCACAGATAAATTAAAATTTGAAAATATGTTTACAAATATGTTTTGTAGATAGTTAATTTATAATGATCAAACACTCAAAACAGTCTAAAATCCCTTGTAGTTGAGTGGGTAAGGAAATAGGTACATTTATACCATGAAACACAACTCAAATATGAAATAAATGGACTTTTGACACACACTCAACTTTGGATGGATTTCAAAAGTATTATGCTGAATGAAAAACTCAGAATCAGGTCACATAAAGTATGATTTCATTTATGTAATATTCATAAAATGGAAAAATTGTAGAGAACAGTTCAGTGGTTGACCATGTTTTGGGATGTCAGGATGGTTATAAAGGAGTAGAATGAGTAAAATCTTGGCCATGATGAAATACTTCTGTATTTTGATTATGATGGTAGTAACACAGTTCTAAACTTAAAATGACTCTAATTACTCACAAATATTTTACCAGTGTCAATTTCTGGGTTTTGATATTATACTATAAATGGAAATATTTATAATTTGTAAAGACTGTTTGACAAGGCTGTGAGGCCTCTGTAGTACTTTATAACTTCCAATGAATCTATAATTATTTCACAAATGTAAAAGACATGGAAAAGTAAGTGATACAAATATTCAAAATAAAAAAAATGACTATTTGGATAAAAAGCAAGATGCAAGTATATGCTGCTTACCAAAAATAAAACTTCAAATCTAAAGACACAAGTGGATTGAAAGTTAAAAGTGAGAGAGTTCTAACGACTGTGACAGTAGTATAAAGGAATTTGAAGTGGTGACATTAATATCAGGCTATTTTAGAGCAAAGAATATTACCTGGAAGAAAGATGTTGCTTTTCACAGTGATAAAGATGCCAATTTATAGATGACTTAACTATCTTTTCTGTTCAGGCATCTAAAAACAGAGCTCCAAAATACATGGTGTGAGAATGATAAGCTAATTTGATATTAGTAAGTTATAGAGATTTCAATTTCCCCTTCCCCCTAACTGGTAGAGCAATTTTTAATAGAAATTCAGTAGTGATAATGAAAAAAGAACACTATCAACAAATTTGAGTTTACTAACACATAACACCAACAGCGGCAGAATAAATATTCTTTCTATGTACTTAGAGGGAAATTACCGAAAAAGATGACATTCTGGTCATAAAACATATCTTGATACATTTGAAATTGACCAGATAATAAACCACACTTAACCACTGAACTTAGGATATTTAAAGCTTGAGTTATCAAGTGAGATTTATATGGTGGGATTTGCATAAACAGAAAAATTGATCTATGATGGCACAGAATTAGTCTCCCCAAAAGGATCGCATAGGCTTTTCTCAATATGCCCACAGCAGTCCTCTTCCCCATACTAAAGTGATACTCTTCCAAAAGCACTGCAGCATAAGGAACTACTGTCAGTGCAGGCTCAATGGATGTTAGGAAATCTGCTAACATTAAAGAATGCAGATTATTTTCAGTTGAGGCATTAGCAAGCTAAGAACAGCAGTCCTGCATCTGTCCTTTGCCTTTTCCCTAATCCAATCAAGACTACCTGTTTCTCCATTTTATGACATGTTTGGTGATTATGGGTATCATTCAGTTGCAGATTTGTCAGTCAATATGTTCTCCCTATCTGAGAAATTCATCTTTTCACTCTCATAGTAAAGGATGAAGTGCATAGTAAAGGATGATGGGACTCCGAGCCAGGCTGTTTTCACTCAGGGCGTTTTCACTCAGGGCGTTTCAGAGGGGGTGGGTAAAAGCCCTCCCCAACCCGAGGGACCCAGCCCCAGCAGCAGGCCTCCAGTAGCCAACCGCTGTCACGCTCCAGGCTGCATTATAAGACACTTTCTAACCATCTTCCATAATTACCACACCATATTTGATGGAGTTCAGACAGTAGGCAACAAGTAACAAAGAGCAGTATATATGTGTGTATACACACACACACACACACACACACACACACACACACACATATATATATATATATATGGATACATACCTCTCGGGAAGCCCAGCAAGGTACCAAGAGTATCCTGCCCACACGGGCAGAGTCTGGCAAGCTACCCGTGGCATATTCGATATGACAAAAACAGTAACAATAGGTCTCATTCCCCTGACCCTGAAAGAGCCTCCAGTTGTTGGGAAAGACGAGTAAGGAGAGGCTGCTAAAATCTCAGGGCTAGGCGGAATAGAGACATTACTGGTGCCCGCTCGAGTAAATCGACGAACAAAGGGATGACAGTGATACAGTAAAGGATGAAGCCTGTCCCCTGTCCCCTCTCTCCCATCCCCCACTGCTCCTCTCATGTGAAGGTCTCCACTTCCCCTCTCCTTGATTCCCATGATATCCTAACAGGATAAATATTTCTGATTTATCCTATTTCTCTTTAGAATTTATAACCATGTAAATTATCTATGTATCTGTCTATAATTAAATTTGGCTTCCTTTCCAACTAATATTTGATATTTTTTTGTTCGTCTATCATGCCTCAGAACAACCCAGATATGGTGGAGCAAATTTTACCTGAGCCCCTACAGAAGAGAATGGAAATTAAAAAAATATACTCAGATACCTCAAAAAAATAATTTATGACAAGGGCAGAAATATAAGGTAGTGGAGAAAAACTATTCAATACATAGTATTAACACAAAAGGATATCCACAGGACCCAAATGAAATTTGATCTAGATGTTGTGCTTTACAAATGAAAAACAAATAAAACATATCATAGATCTAAATATGAAAGCTCCAACAATAAAAATTATACATACATGAAAACCATTATGTCCTTGGGTTAGGTAAAAATTTCTAATTTCTACCTATATTGCAAACTATAATGTCCAGAAGGAAAGAGAGAGTGAAAAAGAAAGAGAAGGAAGAAAAGAGGCAGGCTGGTGCAGGATGGGGGTGGCAGGTGGGGATCATGGTGGGAAGGAAACTGTAAACATTGGTGGGGGGGTATGTACACTTGTGAAGGGATGGGTATTGGAACATTATGTGACTGAAACCTGTTCATGAGCAACCTTGTAACTGTGTATCTCATGGTGACTCAATAAAAAAATGATTTCTGATTTCTAAGACATTTCAGCAGACGCATGATCCACAAAAGAATAACTTGACAAAGTAGGTTCATCAAAGTGCTCTGAAATTGTGTTCTGAAATATTTCTTTAGATGAAAGGATAAGTCTTAAATGGGACAGATTAATAATAAATGGCACATCTGAAAATGGTTATATCTACAGCATATAAATAACTTTAAAACTAAATGATCCATTGGCCCTAGAGTTTGTACGGGGGTTAAGGTGCTTGCTTTCCACACCACCAACTCTGGCTGAATCCAGACACTGCATACGGTCCAATGAACACTACCAGGAGCAGTCCCTGAGCACAGAGTTTGGAGTAAGTTCTGAGCACACTTGGGTGTGATCCAAAAGCCAAAAACCATACCCAAACCAGATAAATAACCCTTTCAAAAAATGGACATAAGGTAATGCCCTGCCACAGAGGCGGGGTGGAGTAGAAGGAACAGGGTCGGGTGGTGGGAGAGATGCTGGGACCATTGGTGGTGGAAATTGGGCACTAGTGGAGGGATGGTTACTTGATCATTGGATCATTGTATAAATGAAATGCGAGCATGAACGTTTGTAAGTCTGTAACTTTATCTCATGGTGATTCATTAATATTTTTTTTTTTTTATAAAATGGACATAGGGCCAGAGAAATAGCATAGCAGGTAGAGTGTTTGAATAACATGAAGCCAACCTGAATTCAATTCTCAGCAACAAAAATGGTCTCCCACAGTCCTTTCCATAGTGATCACTGAACACAGAGCCCAGACAACAACCAGGTGTGACCCCCAAACAAAACGAGGCAAAAAAAAAAATACACATTTTTACACAGACACCCAACCAAAGACCTTATTAAGAGGACAAACAAATGAAGGCAAAGTTGTTCATCTTTAACAGTCATTTGAGAAAAACAAAATAATACCACAACAGTGTTGTCAGGTAATACATAGTTATCAGAATAGCCAAAACATGTTTTTTAAAATAGCCATATAAAATTTTATTTTTAAGTGATAATACAAAAATTTTATAACAGTTTTGTTTTTACAGTACTTTAGCTTTTAAATTTTGCAAATCTAGATCCCATATGTCTCACATCCAGTATTCTCTGCTACTTTACATAGATTTATTAAAATATAATTGACATTTAAAAAAACTGAACACATTTCATGTAATGCATACAATTGGGTAAGTTTGGAGATATTCATCACTGTATCACTGTCATCCCATTGCTCATTGATTTGCTCGAGCGGGCACCAGTAATCTCTCCATTGTGAGACTTGCTGTTACTGTTTTTGGCATATTGAATATCCATATCCCCATAAAATCATCACTGCATTCAAGATAAAATGCATGAACGTCACCTTTATCAATAGCTGAAGGAATTCATAAAAACTTATGCAACATAATGGATTATTGACATTTCCCACAACATGAATGAATCTCAAAATAATAAGTGGAGGAATTCATACCCCAAAGATGTATGGAAGATTATTTGATTTTTACAGTATGATAGGTGCTTCAGACTAATATATACTGACATAAAGCTCAGCATTTATTTGGCAGTAGAGTGGAACACTGAGCATTATGAGCATGAGATTACAAAAGGGAATAAGAAAATTTAGGAATGATTCATATCTTTTTTATCTTGTCTGTAGTGATAGCTTCAAAAACATGTCAAAACTTAAAAAGGTGTATAGTTGGAATACAATACATATAGCTAAAAATAGACATTTTATCAACTATTAAAAAACTATCAACTACTTACTATTATTAATTTATTTACTATTAAAACTATAAACTATTAATAGTTATTCACTAATAAATGAGTCATCATCATCATCATCATCATCATCATCTCATCAAAATCATATTGTTGGTTTTCTCGAGCAGTCTCAGTAACGTCTCCATTTGTCCTAGCGCTAAGATTTTTGAAGCCTCTCTTTCCTCGTCCTTCCCAACGGTGCCACATTGGAGACTCTTTCAGGGTCAGGGGAATGAGACCCATCATTGTTACTGGTTTTGGCATATGAATACGCTATGGGGAGCTTGCCAGGCATCCCCATGCGGGCAGGAAACTCTCAGTAGCTTGCCAAGAGGGAGAACTAGGCTATAAAATGTCTTCCAGGAGCTTGGTTTTATAGTCTCTGGATGTTGGCCATTGATGGGATTACATGACGCCTGGGGCAGTTTCTGGGTGTGACGCCCAGACACTGGAAAATGGGGGATCTGGGCAGAAGAGGCCCAGTTCCAACCAGAGGAGGCTTGGAGATCTCAGCCCTGGGTCCCGCACACCTGGGTTCCTCTGCCAGTTCCTTCATGCGTGAGGCTCGTCTGAATGTCTGGAGAGGGGTCTTGTGCATAGCTGTGACTGAGTTCCGGAGTTCTTTGGCTGCTGGGTCTCTTCTCAGGGTGGGGAGGGAAACTCAATAAATAAGTCATTAATAAATATGTTAATATTTTTAAAATAAACCAACACAGTTTGGAGAAGGTCATTCAGTCAAAATTAGCAATAGAGACTTCAGAAAATGCAACAGTGACTCAACAAAAACTGTATCTAGAAGCTGATTTCTCATTTTCTGCTACCAGGAAATAGAAATGATAATTAGCCAATTAGCCTTATCAGATGATAAGACATATGGGGTTCTCATTCCCAATTAATTTTGTTTGAGAAATACACTACAAAGACACTTACTATGTGAGACTTGCAGTATAAGATACTCATTTATTGAAAACATGGACTTTAGCAGGAGCAATGCAATGCATATATTTGGAACAATGTTGGAATCCAAGATGAGACCCTGCAGAAAAAAAAGACACTATGTATTAAAAATGTCATATTAATTCACAAAATAATGCGTCCTAAATGGGAATTCTCTGTGTAGAAGTGAGTAAAGAGAAAAAAAATATATAGGCGTGTGCTTAAGTGTAATAATTGGTGGGGGGCTTTAGGGGGTAGAAATAAAAGGGTAAGGGGCTGGAGCACAGCGGGTAGGGCGTTTGCCTTGCACTTGGCCTACCCGGGTTCAAATCCCAGCATCCCATATGGTCCCCTGAGCACCACAGGAGTAATTCCTGAGTGCAGAGCCAGGAGTAACTGCTGTGCATCCCCGGGTGTGACCCAAAAAGAAAAAAAAAGGATAATATATGATTCCGCTAGAATTTTTTATTTTTAACAGAAGAATTACCTAAAGAAATATATGTTATAGTAAGGTGGGGTTTTCCAAAAACAGTAACAAGAAGTCTCACAATGGAGACATTACTGGTGCCCGCTAGAGCAAATCGATGAACAATGGGATGACAGTGTTATAGATAGTGCTACAGACAAAGCTAAAGGGATCTGTACCGAACTGTTTTCATAACTGAAAAGTAGTCAATTAAAACAAAAACTTATGCATAACAAGTCTTAGCAATATAATAAACCAATAAAAATTAGTGGAATGTTTAAAGTATTCAGATTTCATGGTTAAAGGGGAAATTTCTACCACAAAAATAGTTAATATATTTGTCTCTAATTATGATAATAATTGTTCCAAATTACTAAACTTATGAGAAACTGATAACCCTCAAATTTATTTAGATACAAACAAGAAATCATCCACAACTTTGCCAGAGATTTTATATATATCTTTGCAGTATATAATCTATAATTGATACAAAATAAAGAATTGAGAGAGAAAAGTACATAAAATATACATTAATAAGTGATTTTTTCCTTTTCTTATAGGTGAAAGGCTTATAAACTACTTTCACTTTAGCCCCCATAGTGTTTATAAAACAAATCTCTGTCCTAACTGAAATATCAGTATTCCTCTTCATGTAAAGAAAGACCAACAAAGCACAGGAAGTACAGAACAAAACTAAGAGGCATGAGATGCAATGAGGCCTCTGAATAACTTCACACCAATACTTACTGTTTTACCCAAATAAGAGAGTTCTCCAAAGTGCCTTTGGAAATTGTATAGAACTTGTGTGTGTGTGTGTATAATGCTTCTCTAAGGCATGGGCATACTTAATTCTCCTTTATGTAGTTTCCTTGTAGGCAGTAATTCAACTTAAAAAAATCATTGAATCAGCACGCCCTCCCGTGCCCCGCTTCCCGCCGCCTGGACTCCCCGAGACCTTCCAGCAGCCCCAGCCCGTGTCCTCTGCGCCGCCCCGGCTCCTCCCCGGGCCCCCTAACTGCGGCCCGCCCTCGCAGGAAGACACTGGGGGCGTGTCCCGCATGTCAGTGGGCGTGGTCTAAAGTGGGCGTGGCCTCCTCTCAGAGCGGCCAACGCTAACGCGGCCGCAGTTATTCATTGTTACCTCAGCTCACTCGGTACTTGTATTTTTTTGAAAATTCACTTTTGCGATCTCAAACATGCAAAATAGCCATTAGCTTAGTCTGACACTATAAAAGCTGTCAGTTAATAAGGGAAGTTTAGCACGATCAGAAAACCTTCTTTCCACAAGAAGAAAAAGGAATAAATAACTACAAAGCTCCAACTCTATACTTCCGTAACAATATGAAGAAGCAGCGAAAATCCCCTCCGAGAAGAGAGGGGGAAGAAAAGATACCAGAAACCTCAACAGGGGCTTCTCACATCTACGACCTCTCAGATAAACAATTCAGAGAGGAAATATGGAGGAGAGTCGACCTACTCCAAGCAAATATGGAACAGACATCCAATAAATTAAGGGAGGAGATGAATCAAGCGCTGGAACGGTCTACCAAGAAAATACAGGAAGAAATGAGAGCAGAAATGAGAGCAGAAATTTCAAACCTTCGAACGGAAGTCTCACAAATAAAGCAATCGGTAGATGAAATAAAAATATCACTAGATGCCCTCAACAGTAGAATGACTACAGCCGAAGACAGAATCAGTGATCTGGAAGATGAGCTGCAGAAAGCTTATAGACAACAACAAATCATGGCCAAAGACCTCAAAATGGCTATAGAATGAATCAGAGCCCTGGGAGATGACTTCAAGAGGAACAACATAAGAATCATTGGAGTACCAGAACCGCAGGGAAGCAACCCCAATGAAAAAAACACAGTCAAAGATATCATTGCTAAGACATTCCCAGAGCTGGACAAGGCAGGCATCCAGATACAAGGAGTCCGAAGAGTACCAGCAAAAAGAGACCCGAATAAAAAGACCCCAAGGCATATCATAGTCAGAATGACGGATACCATGGATAGAGACACAATTCTGCAAGCAGCAAGGTCAAGGAAGGAAATCACATACAAAGGAGCACCCCTCAGATTTACGGCCGATCTGTCAGAAGAAACCCTCCAAGCCCGAAGACAATGGTGGGACATAGTGAAAAAACTCAACGAAATGAATGCCTCACCAAGAATACTTTATCCGGCTAAACTCTCACTCAAACTCGAAGGAACCATACACTACTTCTCGGATAAACAACAGCTCAGGTCCTTCATAGACTCAAAACCAATCTTGAAAGAAGGTCTAAAGGGGCTACTGTAAGACAAGGAGGAGCCCCATAAGAACAAAAAATCCCACAGAAAGATGACACAAAACCCCATCACAATAATCTCTCTCAATGTCAATGGCCTAAATGCACCTATCAAGAGACACAGAGTGGCTAAATGGATCCGGAAATTAAACCCAACATTCTGTTGCCTGCAAGAAACACACCTGAACAAACAGAGTAAACATAGACTCAAAGTCAAAGGATGGAAAACAATCCTGCAAGCAAACAACCCCCTTAAAAAAGCCGGAGTGGCCATCCTGGTATCCGACAACATAGATTTCAGGATGAAAAAGATCAAAAGGGACAGCGAAGGTCATTTTCTGTTTATCAAGGGATATGTACAACAGGAAGAAATCACACTCTTAAACGTATATGCTCCTAACGAACGACCGGCTAAATATTTAAAACAACTCCTAACAGACTTCAAAGAGGACATCACTAACAGCACAATTGTAGTCGGAGACTTCAATACGGCCTTATCGCCTCTAGATAGATCCACAAGAACAAAACTCAACAAGGAAACACTGACTCTGAAAGAAGAAATTGAAGAGAGAGGCCTAATAGACCTATACAGGGCCTTACACCCCAAAAAGAAAGAATACACATTCTTTTCCAGTGCACATGGAACATTTTCTAAAATAGACCATGTACTGGGCCCCAGAACATACCTCAATAGAATCGGAAAAATAGAAATTGTATCAACCATCTTTTCAGACCACGATGCGCTGAAGATAGAAGCTAACCACTCACAAACACGGAAAATCAAATCAAACATCTGGAAATTAAACAATTCAATGTTGAACAATGAGTGGGTCAGGAAGGAAATCAAGGAAGAAATCAAAAGATACTTAGAAACAAATGAGAATGAAGACACGAGCTACCAAAACCTATGGGATGCAGCTAAAGCCGTGTTAAGGGGAAAATTTATAGCTTTCCAAGCATTCCTCAGGAAGGAAGAAAGGACCCACATAGATAGCTTGACTTCACGACTCAAGACCTTAGAAAAGGACCAGAAAAAGGACTCCAAACCAGACCGAAGGAAAGAAATAATAAAAATTAGAGCAGAAATTAATGACATCGAAACCAAAAAAACAATCCGAAAGATCAATGAAACAAAGAGTTGGTTCTTTGAGAAAATAAATAAGATTGATAAACCGCTAGCAAGACTCACAAAGAAAGAAAGAGAGAAAACTCTAATAAATCGAATCAGAAATGAAAAGGGGGACATCATAACAGAAACCAGTGAGATTCAAAAGATCATTAGAGACTACTTTGAAGGTCTCTACGCCACAAAAAAGGAGAACCTAAAAGAAATGGATGGATTCCTTGATTCCTACAATCTCCCAACACTGAAGAAAGAAGACCTGGAATACCTGAATAGACCCATCAATGTTAAGGAAATTGAAACGGTAATCAAAAACCTCCCCAAAAACAAAAGCCCAGGCCCAGATGGTTTCACTGGCGAATTCTTCCAAACATTTAAAGAAGACCTATTGCCTGTTTTCCTCAAACTTTTCCAGGAAATTGAAAAAACAGGAACTCTCCCAAACAGTTTCTATGAAGCACATATCTCCCTAATACCAAAAGCAAACAAAGACACCACTAAGAAAGAAAATTACAGACCAATTTCCCTGATGAACACCGATGCGAAGATCCTCAACAAAATACTAGCAAATAGGATCCAACAACTCATCAAAAAGATCATACATCACGACCAAGTGGGATTCATCCCAGGGATGAAAGGATGGTTTAACATTCGGAAATCAATCAACATAATCCAGCATATCAACAAAAGTAAAGACAAAAACCATATGATCATATCCATAGATGCAGAGAAAGCATTTGACAAGATCCAACATCCTTTCATGATGAAAACCCTCGCCAAAATGGGGTTTGGAGGAACTTTCCTTAAGATAGTCGAAGCCATCTATCACAAGCCTACGGCAAGCATTATCCTCAACGGGGAAAAACTAAGGGCCTTTCCTCTGAGATCGGGCACAAGACAAGGATGCCCACTCTCACCACTCCTCTTCAATATAGTACTGGAAATACTTGCGATAGCTATTAGACAAGAAAAAGAGATTAAGGGCATCCAGATAGGAAAGGAAGAAATCAAACTCTCACTATTTGCAGACGACATGATACTATATCTAGAGAAGCCTAAAACCTCTACTAAGAAACTCTTAGAAACAATAGACTTATACAGTAAAGTTGCAGGCTACAAAATCAATACCCAAAAATCCATGGCCTTCATATATGCAAACAATGAGGCAGAGGAAAGGGACATGAAAAAAGCAATCCCATTCACAATCGTGCCCCAGAAAATCAAGTACCTCGGAATCAGCTTAACCAAGGAAGTAAAAGACCTTTACAAAGAAAACTACAAAACGCTACTCCATGAAATCAAAGAGGACATGAGGAAATGGAAACATATACCCTGCTCGTGGATAGGGAGAATCAATGTTGTCAAAATGGCAATACTCCCTAAAGCATTATACAGATTCAATGCGATCCCTATAAGTATACCCATGACATTCTTCAAAGAAATGGATCAAGCAATCCGAAATTTCATATGGAATAACAAACGTCCAAGGATAGCTAAAACAATTCTTGGGAAAAAGATGATGGGAGGCATCACCCTCCCCAACCTCAATCTTTACTACAAAGCAGTAACAATTAAAACAGCATGGTACTGGAACAAAGGCAGAGCCGTAGACCAATGGAACAGGGTGGAATATCCCTACACACAACCCCAAAGGTATGATCATCTAATCTTTGATAAGGGAGCAAGAGATGTGAAGTGGAGCAAAGAAAGCCTCTTTAACAAATGGTGCTGGCACAACTGGACAACCACATGCAAAAAAATGGGTTTAGACCTTGACCTGACACCATGCACAAAAGTCAGATCAAAATGGATTAAAGACCTCAACATTAGACCACAAACCATAAGGTACATTGAAGACAAGGTCGGCAAAACCCTCCACGATATTGAAGATAAACGTATCTTCAAAGGTGACACGGAACTAAGCAATCTAGTAAAAACAGAGATCAACAAATGGGACTACATTAAACTAAAAAGCTTCTGCACCGCAAGAGATACAGTGACCAGAATCCAAAGACTATCCACAGAATGGGAAAGGATATTTACACAATACCCATCAGATAAGGGGTTGATATCAATGGTATATAAAGCACTGGTTGAACTCTACAAGAAGAAAACATCCAACCCCATCATAAAATGGGGCGAAGAAATGAACAGAAACTTTACCAAGGAAGAAATACGAATGGCCAAAAGGCACATGAAAAAGTGCTCTGCATCACTAATCATCAGAGAGATGCAGATCAAAACAACCATGAGATACCACCTCACACCACAGAGATTAGCACACATCCAAAAGAACAAAAGCAACCGCTGTTGGAGAGGATGTGGGGAGAAAGGGACCCTTCTTCACTGCTGGTGGGAATGCCGACTGGTTCAGCCCTTCTGGAAAATAATTTGGACGATTCTCAAAAAATTAGATATTGAATTCCCATTTGACCCAGCAATACCACTGCTGGGAATATATCCCAGAGAGGCAAAAAAAGTACAATCGAAACAACATCTGCACATGTATTTTCATTGCAGCACTGTTTACAATAGCCAGAATCTGGAAAAAACCCGAATGCCCCACAACGGATGACTGGTTGAGGAAACTTTGGTACATCTATACAATGGAATACTATGCAGCTGTTAGAAAAAAGGAAGTCAAGAATTTTGTAGTTAAGTGGATGGGCATGAAAAGTTTCATGCTGAGTGAAATGAGTCAGAAAGAGAGAGACAGACATAGAAAGATTGCACTCATCTATGGTATATAGAATATCAGAGTGGGAGACTAATATCCAAGAACTGTAGAAATAAGTACCAGGAGTTTGACCCCATGGCTTCGAGGCTGGCCTCACGTTCCGGGGAAAGGGCAACTCAGAGAAGCGATCACCAACTACATTGCAGTCGAAGGCCATGTGGGGGAAGGGAGTTGCGGGCTGAATGAGGGCTAGAGACTGAGCACAGCGGCCACTCAACACCTTTATTGCAAACCACAACAGCTAATTAGAGAGAGAGAACAGAAGGGAATGCCCTGCCACAGTGGCAGGGTGGGTTGGGGGGGAGATGGGATTGGGGAGGGTGGGAGGGACGCTGGGTTTACGGGTGGTGGAGAATGGGCACTGGTGAAGGAATGGGTTCCCGAACTTTGTATGAGGCAAGTATAAGCACAAAAGTGTATAAATCTGTAACTGTACCCTCACGGTGATTCTCTAATTAAAAATAAATAAATTATTTAAAAAAATCATTGAATCAAAGGTTCAAAGGTTAGCATCCTATGAAATTGACTAAAACAATAGTAAGATACCAACTTTAGCCTGGTCAAATTCCATTGATCACAGAAGTCATGCTGCTTAAATGACCATTCAAAGGAATGAAAAAAATATAGTCTCCAAATTCACTCTTCAGAATTGTTTACTTACTACTGTGTTTTTGTGGCACAGCTTTCTCTGTGTGCCTATCTACCACAAATACAAAAAAAATCTTCTGATAACACTATATTCTTCATTCAGTTAATTATTCAATTGTACAACTTAACAGCCATTTATTACAAATATATTATGAACCAGGCCCTGGCATCATGCTAATTAATGGTGATGTAGATAAGAAGAAATATAGAACTAATCTTCTCACCAGTCTATCAGGAATGGCAACTATGGGGTCACAAAATGATTTCGGTAAGTTAATAATTAGCATGGCTTTTATTTTTAAATTGAATCACCAGGAGATACAGTTACAAGATTTCATGTTTGAGTTTCAGTTGAACGAACGCCCATCCCTCCACCAGAGCACATTTTCCACCACCAGTGTCCCCAGTATCTACCCCAACACCCCATCCCAAGCTTCTCCCTGCCTCTATGGCAGACAATTTCCCCCATCCTCTCTCTCTAATTTTGGGCATTATGGTTTGCAATATAGATACTGAGAGGCTATGACGTTTGGTCCTTTATCTACTTTCAGCACACATCTCCCATCCTGAATGATCCCTCCAACCACCATTGTCTTAGTGATCCTTTTTCTATTCCAGCTGCTTTCTCCCCCAGCTCATGAGGGAGGCTTCCAATATGGAGCAATATTCCTGGCCCTTGTGTCTACTGTTCTTGGGTGTCAGTCTTATATTATGTTATTTTTATTCTACAAAAGAGCAGTCATTATATGTCCCTCTCTGACTCATTTCACTTAACATGATACTCTCCATGACCATCCAATTATAAGCAAATTTCATCACTTCATCTTTCTTAACAGTTGCATAGTATTCCCGAGGGTGCAAAATAACACAGTAGAAACGATATCTGCACCTGTATGTTCATTGCAGCGCTGTTCACAATAGTCAGAATCTGGAAACAACCAGGGTGCCTGAGAATAACAACTGGTTAAAGAAATTTTGGTACACCTACACAACAGCATGGCTTTAATGGAGCAGTTCCAATGCACTTATCACTGTGTTAACTGCTTTCTTCATTTATTCAATTGAACAAACTTGTGGCTGTTATGGTCTGTTATGTCATTTTGCAGATGAAGAAATTGAGATTTAAGGGAATTTATTCAAGGAGCAGATAAACTCTAAGACTCCCACAGAAACTGACTCCAGAACCCACTTTCTGCAATCCTGGCATCTCTTAGACTCTACTGGAATCCTTGAAGTCAGGTCTGGGGGAAAGAGGAAAGATTTGTAAGGGGATAAAAGGTCCAAAAAGGGGGCTGAGAATGTCCTCCTGGGAGAAGGAGTCAAGGTGCAAGGAATTGAACAGTCTTGAAGAAAAAAAGAAGTCAGTAAGGCATAGGATGGAAGTAGTAGCTGGAATGGGCACCATGTTGCCTGAGGAAAAGGAAGAGGAAGGGAGTTTGAGAGCCAATGGGGGCGACTGAGGTACAGGGTCCATTCCTCCCCTAGCTTCACATGAGGTCTCACAGATGCTGGGATAGGCATTATACTGCCACGTGGCCCCTGATCCCCAGCACATGGCAAGTTTGTCCTTGAGGAAGGACAAACTTTCCTCTGGGCACAACTAGAGCCCATGCTGCACCTGTTGGCTGTCACCATGGCCCTGTCACAAGTCCGAGGTGCAAATCTCTCTGCTGTGAAGAATGTAGGATTCTCCTCCCTTCAGTGTTAAGCACTGAAATGGGGCGGAGCGGTCAGGAATGGCAAGACTCCACCGTGTTCTGCCTTTGTCACAGCAAAGGGTCAGTTCCTGAGAGGCCTCTCAGTGACTGACAATCAGTGAGAAATGAGGTCACCTGTCCAGAAAGAGCTTTACTGCCTACATGCCTCCAGGTTGGACGGTGGTGGACTCATGGGCTCAAAGCGACTATCTTGTCTGAATAGCCGCCAAGCTTGGTTTCCATAGAGAAAGAAAGCAGGCAAGCACACTTTTAGGAAGGGTGGATGAAAGGCTGTTGCGGGTGGCAGCGATCAGGAAATTCACTTGGGGCCTGGTCCCTCGAGGTACACTTCTGATGGGACCAATTCCTGATTAAGGTTTCTTGCCCTCATCCTTTGAGACCAGGGGGCATTCGTGACCTATCAACTACCCTTCACCAGATAGATTCTCTGGTTTCAACTCCTAATTTCCTGGGCTGGTTTCACATTTACTTCACAAAAAGGTGAGTTCAATCAGTTCTCAGCGGGTTGGCTCCCATGGGTCCCCTCAAGCTCAGACATTGGGTCACAAGTGTCTTCATGCACAGCTTAGGACTGGCCGACCCTGGATTTACATTTATTCCTCAGCTTGCCTACTTGTTTTCTTTCTATTTTGATCTTGTTCTGGGCCAGACTCAACAGTGCTGGGGATGGGCAGTTCCTGGTTTGATGCCTGGAGACATTCCCGGCAGTGCTCAGGGAACCAGGTGGTGCCAGGGATGGAACGCAGGACCACACACACAAAGGTTGTGCTACGTTCCATTGTGCCTCCTCAACCCAGCTTGCCCAGTTGAGGGAGGCTCCCTGCAAATTAGCACCAAGGTATCTTCCCAAATACTATTTTTTTTTGTAATAAGGCTGGAGCAATAGCACAGCGGGTAGGGCGTTTGCCTTGCACACAGCCTACCCGGGTTCAATTCCTCCACCCCTCTTGGAGAGCCTGACAAGGTACTGAGAGTATCTCACCCGCACAACAGAGCCTGGCAAGCTACCTGTGGTGTACTCAATATCCCAAAAACAGTAACAACAAGTCTCACAATGGGGAACGTTACTGATGCCCACTCAAGCTAATCGATGAGCAACAGGATGACAGTGACAGTGGCAATAAGGACCCTGGTGCCCCCCCCCCCATGCCTGCTTGTGTTAACCTACTAGAGCAGGCATGAGCCTATAATGTACAAAGCACAGACTAAACCTCTGCCACCAGACACTGTATGTACTGAAGTGGAAATCCTGAAGAATCTGGACCACACCTACTGTCTCTCCACCCACTATTCCTCCAGCATGCATCCCCAATCTCCCGGAACCCTCAGCTTATTACTGAAAAATCTGAAAATGAGCAGGTTGAAGTCTCTGAAGGCAAAGATATTTCAAAAACAAAAGGGAACCAAAACCAATGGAAATAGCACAGAAAAATCCTATGCATGCAGTTGATAGACCATTAATACTAATAATCAATTGTCTGCAGAGAGGGGAAAGAGTGAATAGGAAAAGCAAATATGCTACTTAATTAGAAGGATGAGTCAGGTAGGATTTTGGAGTGGGGTACATCTAGGAGTAAGGAGGGATTATCAGAGACTGGGAGACAATAGTGAATGACCACAGATAGGCATACAGGGGAATGAGCCCCAAATATCAGAAGTGTAAGGAATGAATGAATGAGTAATAATAAACTGTAATTTTGCGGCATTTTCTGACACATTTCTAAAGTGTGCTTCCATAATTATTCCATTGACTCTCACAACACTCATGCAAAAAGTGAGGCCTTTTTTATTTTAGAGATAATGAATTTGAGATGCTTAGAGATTTCAGTGACTTATTCAATGTCATAGGACTGACACAGCTAAGGTGCTACCCAGGCCCCACACTTGTGCATCTGTCACTTCAATG
Source organism: Sorex araneus (assembly GCF_027595985.1). NCBI lineage: Eukaryota > Metazoa > Chordata > Mammalia > Eulipotyphla > Soricidae > Sorex > Sorex araneus. Next base: position 36,263,102 of record NC_073313.1, read on the forward strand.
ATCCCAGAACATCGGTAATGATGTCCATCATCCCATCAGTGAAGCAGAAGTGGTCCCCTGCCTCCTCTATGTCTCTATGTTACTGCTTCAGATTGCACTTTAGCTCTTAGTTTAGATGCAAAACAGGGGATGTTTCATTTGGAATGTTCTTTGCTGTTAAGATTTTTGACATCACACCTAGTCGCCTGAGAGACCAAAATAATTTGTTCAGACATTTTTAACTTTGGGAGAATCCTCATAGCCATATCTGTTTTCGGAAATGTTGCCACCTAAGTCAACAAGCTATAACCTTCAGCGAAATTCTTATATTTTATTTGTTTTTGAGCCACATTTAGCAATGCTCCGAGCTCACTACTAGTTATGTGTTTATAGATCACTCCAATTGGTGCTTGGGGAACCAGAATCACTCCAATTGGTGCTTGGTGGTAGCAGAGATCCAACTGGGTCAGCCACATGCAAGCCACAAGCTTAACTCCAATACTGTTTCTCTGGCCCCTAAATTCAAATATTCAAATACTGAAATTTGATGTGACAAATTTCTTTATACACTGTTCATGCACAACACTGTTTATTCTGTGCAAGGTGTTAACATTGACATTTGTCTGCGGGTATGATCAATCTCCTTTGTCCTCTAATTTATTTCTTTTTACTGCATATCGGAATCAGTGCCCACTGCAAAAATTAAAAATTAATTTCTGCATGGGTCAGATGTATAGCTCAGTGGCAGAGTGATTCCTTTGCACATGTGACACCCTGGATTTGATTCTTGAGGAAGGAAAGAAAGAAAGAAAGAAAGAAAGAAAGAAAGAAAGAAAGAAAGAAAGAAAGAAAGAAAGAAAGAAAGAAAGAAAGAAAGAAAGAAAGAAAGAAAGAAAGAAAGAAAGAAAGAAAGAAAGAGAGAGAGAGAAAGAGGAAGGAAGGAAGGAAGGAAGGAAGGAAGGAAGGAAGGAAGGAAGGAAGGAAGGAAGGAAGGAAGGAAGGAAGGAAGGAAGGAAGGAAGGAAGGAAGGAAGGAAGGGAGGGAGGGAGGGAGGGAGGAAGGGAGGGAGGGAGGGAGGGAGGGAGGAAGGAAGGAAGGAAGGAAGGAAGGAAGGAAGGAAGGAAGGAAGGAAGGAAGGAAGGAAGGAAGGAAGGAAGGGAGGGAGGGAGGGAGGGAGGGAGGAAGGAAGGAAGGGAGGGAGGGAGGGAAGGAGGGAGGGAGGGAAAGACACACAGAATGAAAGAAATAAAGAAAAAGAGAAAAAGAAAATGAAGTATCCTGTCAATATCACCAATGATCACGGTTTTGCATGGGTGTTAGCATTAATGCTGGAGCGATAGCACAGGGGGTAGGGCGTTTGCCTTGCACTTGGCCAACCCGGATTTGATTCCTCTGTCCCTCTCAGAGAGCCTGGCAAGCTACCGAGAGTATCCCGCCTGCACGGCAGAGCCTGGCAAGCTACCTGTGGAATATTTGATATGCCAAAAACAGTAACAACAAGTCTCACAATGGAGACGTTACTGGTGCCCTCTTGAGCAAATCGATGAGATGAACAATAGGGTGACAGTGACAGTGACAGTGCTACAGTTAGCATTAATGTCAGCAATAGCTGGAAACAAAGTCAACATCTGATAGTTTGTCTGAAGAAGGAGAGCAGCCCAGCTATGGAAAGTAAGGCAGTATGGTGTGATGAATAAGTCTAGGTTAATGCCAAAGATTAATGTAAGACAATAAGAAATAGATAAAACCTGAAAGGATGTCATTAATCAGAGGGCTTATCAGATTGCCACACAAAACCTTCATTATCAACTTTGTCAGAGAAATTTATGTGTCCTAGAGGAAACAATGATTTAAAAAAAGTTTCATGACCCTTGCATCAATATTTAGGAGGCATTCTAAAGCTAGAATATGGAAAAGTTCACCAAAAGTCATCACAAGGAGAGGATTTCACTTGAAAATCTAAAAACAGAATGGCAAAATGATCCACATGACAAATCAATGCACAGGAAGGATTTTGAGGTAAGATTCATAACAAGATTGCTTTGAAATCTCTCTCTCTTAAATGAATCAATATTTGCAGCTTCATAAAGTATCTTATTTATTCTCAGCATATGAATTGCAAAATTATATTATTATTTTTAGTTTTTCTGATCTGCTATCATAATAGCAGTTATAACATACCAATCCCATGCTCCATTGAACCTATGGATTATTGAGGGTTTCTGCAAGGAAAATGCTCATGAAAAAGAATGGGTAATCAATTTTCTAGGACTGAAAGTATTTCTGGACCATACAAAGTAATTTTAAAGGAAATATAACCTTTTAAATTGGCTAATGTGGAAACAAGGACTAATTTCTGATGGCTAGCACTTTCACAATGCTCTTCAAATTTCACTATGTCAGGACCCATAATTATTTATCTATACAGGTCTGGATCTAATTAATTTGAAGCTGATGAGGATGACAATAGCATTGTCAATAAGGTAATGAGTCTTGGTTTTATCTCTGAAATGAGAAAATTTAAGATAATAGCAATTCATTAATTTACAAAGCACTTACAGAATGTTTGAAAACCAGGCACCCTGTACACTTCAAATATTAGTGTCATTTCATTAGAAATAGGAAAAGGTGATTTGAGGGCTACAACAGTTTATTGTTATTTCTTTATATTTCAAATGAAAGATTTAATATTGCATATGTTTTTCCAGACTTATTTGTTATTCCTAACACAACTCAGTAGCATGATTTTTTTATTCATATGATAAAGTTTAATTTTTATGTTTAAAACCGCCTTTGTTTTTCTTTTTTTTAAGTTTATTTTATTGAATCACCATGTGGAAAGTTACAATGTTCTCAGGCTTATGTCTCAGTTATACAATGTTCAAACACCGTCCTTTCACCAGTGCCCATATGCCACCACCAAAAAAATCAAAAAACAACAAAAAAAACCCCAGTATACCTCCCACCCACCAACCCCCAACCCCCCCCCCCCGCCTGACTGATAAATTTCACTTCCTTTTCTCTTTACCTTGATTACATTCCATATTTCAACACAGAATTCACTATTGTTGTTGGAGTTTCAACACAGAACTCACTATTCTTGTTGGAGTTTATCCCCCAAGAATACGGCCCTATTGACAAGGAAACATTTGATAATTAGTTTTCCACTGATGAGAATGAAGAGATATATAAACCACGCGGTTTAGGATTTCTGTATTTTAGTAATTAAGTCCAGGGAGATTTAAGTTGGAAATTGAATCATTTTCCTTCCTGGAGCAGCATGGAGCAAAAGCTTAGTTCACAGTCTGGAGACATGGCTGCAAGCACTCGCTGGGACCCCAAGTCATATAGCTGGCTCTGGATCCTGGTCGTTTAGCAGCAAAGCGGCTGTGCGAGCCGGCACCGGCCCCAGCCCGAGACTGCCCAAGTGTCCCGCTGTTTCAAGTTCAAAACACATTTTTCACCCCCCCCCACCCCGCGCCACCAAGTTCATACCTGTTTAAAAGTTCCAAAATATCTCAGTAGCATGATTTTTTGCTATACCCCCCGCCCCCACCCACTACCCCCCTATTGTATAACTAATGAATTTCACTTCATTTTCTCTTTACCTTGATTACATGCCATAATTCAACACAAAACTCACTATAGTTGTTGGAGTTTCCACCCAAGAGAGACAGACCTACTACATTTGATAATTAGTTTTTCATTGCTGGAAATGAAGAGATATGTAGCCCCACTGCTACAAGTACATCACTCTCTCTCTTTTTTTTTTCCTTTTTCGTTTTCCTTTTTTTTTTTCTTTTTCCCCCTCATTCCCCTTCCAGCGCCTCATAGTATGGTGTATGCCACACTGCGTCGGCCAGCGTGGGGCTTTTGCTTAGTTCACAGTCCAGAGAGTGGCTGCTACATTAATAACCTTCAATATTTCAACAAAAACTTACTGTTATTATTTGGAGTTTACCCCCCAAGTCAGACCTGTTCAAAAGAAACCGTTTCACATTGCTGACAATTATAAATGTTAATGGATTTGGATTTCTGTATAAAGTCCAGGGAAAATTCTGCCAGAAATTGCATAGCCCAGCTCACAGTCCCAGTGCATTGCTGTAAGAAGTCTCTGGAATCAAAGTCTTTAGGCGCAAAGGGTCCGCTTCACGCTCAGCGGCTTCGGATTTATCTGGACCGAGGGCGTGCCGGTTACACCCCCTTCCCATGAGTTCCTGGGAGCCCCAAGAGTAAAAACCGAATACCTCTGGGTTTGGAGTCTTAGAAGATGGCGCCTGCCACGTGGGTGCCGCCAACCCGCCGTTTTCCGTGCAGGAAGACAGGGTGGGGAGGAAAAAATCCACCCCCTGGCAGCACAGAGTTGTAGCCCAGTTCGCAGTCCCAGTGCATTGCTATTAGATGCTGCGCTGGATGCCCGAATGTGTTAGATCTCTGGAATCAAAGTCTTTAGGTGCAGAGGGTCCACTTCACACTCAGCGGCTCCGGATTTATCTGGGCTAGCTAAGTAATTTATTGTGAAATTTTCTCTCTTCTTCTTCCGCTGCTTCTTCTTCCTTCTTCCTCTTCTTCCTCTTCCTCTTCTTCCTCTTCTTCCTCTTCTTCTTCTCCCTCTTCTTCCTCTTCTCTTCTTTTACCTTTTCTTCTTCTTCTTTCTTCCTCTTCTTCTTCCTCCTTCTCCTCCTCCTCTTCTTCTTCTTCTTCTTCTTCTTCTTCTTCTTCTTCTTCTTCTTCTTCTTCTTCTTCTTCTTCTTCTTCTTCTTCTTCTTCTTCTTCTTCTTCTTCTTCTTCTTCTTCTTCTTCTTCTTCTTCTTCTTCTTCTTCATATCCTTCTCCTTCTTCTCCTCCTCCTTCTCCTTCTTCTCCTTCTTCTTCTCCTTCTCCTTCTCCTTCTCCTTCTCCTCCTCCTTCTCCTTCTCCTTCTCCTTCTCCTTCTCCTTCTCCTCCTCCTCTTCCTCCTCCTCCTCCTCCTCCTCCTCCTTCTCCTTCTTCTGTGCTCAGGGTTTATCCCGGTTCTGCACTCAGGGATCACTCCTGGCAGGTTCAGAAGACTAAAGGGGGTGCCAGGGATCAAACTCTGTTTGGCCGTGTACAAGGCAAGCACCCTACCTACTGTATATTTCTCTGGCTCCTGAAATTTTCTTTTTTATTTATGTATTTCTATAGTCAGAACCTAATTCTACTTAGTCTCTAATAGGGTTAAGCATGATATACCAAAGATTACACTGTGAACATGTTCATTTCATCCGAAAGGGCAAATATATGTTGTTGATCATCTTGTAATGTTGACATGGTACTTTCAAAGCCTGGCCCTGGAGTGTCCTCAAGGTGAACAAAGAGATCTGGAAATGCCAGTGGGTCAAGATGACAGGGCATTTGGAAAGTGTTCTAAACACTGACATTTGTAGATACATGTGTTCTAGTGTGTGATATTTTCCAGAAATCTGAAAACTCTTTTATTTCTGTAAAAATATCAAATGTTTTCTACTGATACTTGAGGCATTGAAACCCTCAATAATATGTGATATTTTCTTTTAGGATCAAGGAAGGGATATTTTTAATATTTACATCAGATGCTTCCTTGGCCAGATTTTTGATATCTACATCTAAATATTTTACATATCTCCCAGGTTGCATGCATTGAGTCAATGTTTTATACAAATGCATTCTCACATACTACTGGTTATATTGGTTGCCTAGTTTTTATGCTCCTATAAATACAGACTAGAACTTCATTCGCTGAGCAGATGTGCAGTCCATAAAATTGTGAGGAAAAGTATTATTTATTGCTATATTTCCCGTACATTATCAACATGAAAATTGAAAACCATAAACTCTGGAGTAACGTGATCCAAAACTGTCTGAATGCAATGAGATGCAAATGCTTTAATGTTGTAAAATTTTCTAGCTTAATGTTATCTTAGAAATGCTTTGCTTCAGTTTCCTAATATCAAGTATCAGAAATTGAACTCAAATGATGCTGTAATTTCTTCCATATTCCTTAGTTATTATAAAAATCCTGAAATTAGCCTATGTTTCCTGACTCTCAGATTATGTTTCTAACCCAGTTATGTTGTCAATATCCCTATATTGCTTATTTAAATTGTATCACTACGCTAGAGGTTTAAAAAGTCCTCAAAAATTACTTAGTACTTACGTTTCTTCCAATGGGTTGGAAGGGCTTTTGCTTTCTTTAGTCTTTAAGATGTTAACTTCTAAAGACATTAGGATGTTACAAATTAAATCATAATTGAAATGTCATCCCCAAATAATTCTCATCTTTCTACCCAAATAAATGAGGGTTTCATTCTTAAATAGAATATTATTATATCTTGACACAAATATTCCTGATATTATATTAAAATTCAATGTAAAATTTAGTGTAATGTACAGAAATGATACAGGGAAGTTTGGCAGCAGCAGCATCATTCGTAAGAAAAGGAACCCCATTACTGTCTTGGAAAGAGCAGTATCATTAAAGAATGTTTATAAGTTGTCTCAACTGCCAAGGACTTGTCCAATTCAAAGTATCATATGTGGTAGAAGTGGGTTTTTTTTCCTGAGATTTTTGGCATGAAAATTCAACTGAGATGTATCTCCACAAAAAGAAACAGACCACTCAAAACGGCAGTGTCATCAATGCATTGCAGACTGGTTTTTTATTATCCCAAATCCAGAAAAAAAAGACAACTCAAGAGAAATGGATGCCTTTCTTTCCATATGCAAATGTCTCTTACAAAAAGAAAAGGCAGCCACCACCTAACCTTCAGAGCCTCTCCTTATGAATCAATCCATCTATCAAAGAAACAAAATTGGGGGATGACATATTTTTCTTTCTAAAAATACAGTTTTACAAAATAGACTTTAAATGCTAATGAACTTCATGCCATATTGGGTCACTCACCACCACCTCCCATCTCAGAGGGAAGACTATCTTGGAGCATCTGGGTTCTAATTTCTGCTGTAGCATATCGCCAGAGATCCTTATTTGTTAGAGAGAAATAGGAATAACTATTTTAAAATGGTTTAGAGAAAATAAGATAATAATTACAAAATACAAAAGTATAGTATTTCGAATATCACAATGAACTGGAAATATTTAAGTGTCAGACTTTGTGATTCGCTTTAGTTAAAATAAAACTATGAGCAAAATATTTCCTTAGTATTTAGTAGGAAACCTTTGGGAGAGAAACTGTTTTTGCTACAAGTGTTTATTAAGACTTCAAACTAAAGAGTTCATTAATCATTGTAGAATAGAAACTAAAAAAGGTTGGAAAATATTTATGAATCCATAACTATAAAGGCACAAAATATATAATAAAGAAAATTAGCTTTGCATGGTTCAACCAAACTTATACATTGTCCTGTATTTATAAAATTAATTTTTGAGCCTGTTTGTTGCAAAATGGAAGCAATTCTTCTCCATCATTCTGTTTACATTTTCAAGATTTATGTTTTTATAATTAATAAAAATAATCCTTAACCTCAAAACTGTCATTACAAGGGGCTTGTCATATATCCCTTTTATAGAAAATATTATTTGCTAGAGTATATATTATAGGAAACTGATTTGCTCACCAAAATTATGGAAGAATTCTTATCTTTAACTCAATGTTTATACTTGTCCATGTTAAATATTGTAGTACACCTACAGTAATGTGCAATAGCTTTACTTTCCCAACAGAAAGTCTTTTGACTTAAATTTCTTTCTTTCTTTTCTTTTGGAGGGGGGCTCAGGCTTGCTTGGGGGATTGGATTGCTTAAAGGACCACATGTTGCCAGGGTTGGTACCCAAGATTTCACTCAAAGCTTGTGCTTCATTCCTTTTACTATATGCCTGTCCCCAATTTAAATTTTTCCTTCAACAGATTTTTAGAAATTCTTTCCTCTTCTGTAATTATTAAGTTCAAAACAAGTATTTGAAAAAATGCACTGATAAATCAAAGAAAGTGGAGTCATTTGTCTTCTCTCTGGGGACAAAGTCAATAACAATCCAGGGCTCAGAATCAACATAGCTATCCTGCTGGAGTTTGGGCTTTTGTATTAGTCCCTGCCAGCAAAGCCAGAGAGACAGAACTGTAGGTAAGGTGTTGGCCTTGCATGCAGCCAACCCTGGTTCCAAAGCCCTGGTACAGCATATCCTTCAGTGCCACTATGGGTCATTTATGAGCACAAAGCAGAGATAGTTCTTGAGTTCTGATGGATGTGTTCCCCCAAAATTGATAATAATGATAATAATAATAAGTGTTTCTGGAGCGAGCAGATATAACTGGGCTACACTGGCACGCGACAGGGACAAATAGAGACGTTACTGGCGCCCGCTCAAGCAAATCAAAGTTCAAAGGGATGACAAGTGATACAAGTGATTATTATTATTATTATTATTATTATTATTATTATTGGATTGGAGCGATAGCACAGCGGGTAGGGTGTTTGCCTTGCACGAGGCCAACCAGGGTTTGATTCTGCAGCCGCTCTCGGAGATCCTGGCAAGCTACCGAGAATATCTTGCCTGCAGGGCATAACCTGGCAAGCTACCCATGGTGTATTCGATATGCCAAAAACAGTAACAAGTCTCACAATGGAGACGTTGCTGGTGCCCGCTCAAGCGAATCATGAATAATGGGATGACAGTACTAGAGTGCTGTCATCCCGTTGCTCATTGATTTGTTCGAGCGGGCACCAGCAACGTCTCTCATTGAGAGATTTATTGTTACTGTTTTTGGCATATCCAATACCCCACGGGTAGCTTGCCAGGCTCTGCCGTGTGGGTTCGATACTCTCAGTAGCTTGCCGGGCTCTCCGAGAGGGGCGGAGGAATAAAACACGGGTTGGCTGCGTGAAAGGCAACACCCTACCGCTGTGCTTTCGCTCCAGCCCACTAGAGTGCTACAGTGCATTATTATTATTATTATTATTATTATTATTATTATTATTATTATTATTACTATTTTCAGCAGGTATTTAGCTTGCTTTTTCCTTCATCCACACTACTGGGAACAGCCTTGGTTTAATTGTGGCATGCCTAAACTATAAGTTAAGAGCAAATACACTCTAAGAAATATAATAGAGAGCACATAGCTTCAGAATCTATTTGTCCATGACCAACATCAATAATATTCTTTCTCTTCTCCCAGTTCTCTCTTCTTTTCCACTGAACTGCAATCCTAGGAGCAGGAAAGACCAACTCTTTCATCATTATGGGTTCTTTCAAATCTGTTCTTCTGAGCTCTGGGTCTTATCTCTCAGTGCTCAGAACTTCTGGTACTCAATAAATATTTCCCTTTCTTAAGCAGCTCAACTCTTACAGAATAAAGCTTTCTATCACGAATATTATGTTAAAGTTCTGAAACTCTTTGAAAATGCAGTTAACTTTTCTGCTATATGCCAAAATGCTGTATTTGTTGGATTTTGATTTCTGGCTAAGGTAGTCTCAATTATTTAAATGAATCAACTCACTAAAAATAACCCAACCTTTGGATAAATTTTATAAAAAAATAATCACTTTAAAAACATTGAAGTGTAGATAAAATGATGGAAAAATTCCAGGCCATATTTGAACTAGCAAGTGAGAAGCTAGAGAGCATAGCAAAAATCAGAGCAATTAGTCTTGCCTTACTGGCCCCTCAACCTGAGAGACTTTTGCTTCCTTCAATTGGAGAGTTAGATTCTCTGGAATCACACAAAGGATACAAGAAATTTGTGTTTATGCTGAGCAAAATAGGAGGAAAAAAGGGAATTTTAAAAATCAATTATGTATAGCCAAATACAGCCCTACTATAGATTCGATAAGACAAATCAAAAATAATAAAATCATGAAAACAGGAAGAGTTAATAAGGATGAATTACTAGCAAAGCACCCCCTCACCCACCCACACACACATATATAGAGAGAGCAAGCAATATACAATGAGAGAAAGAAAAACACCATAGCCATTATGGGATGTCTTTATCATACTCCTTTTTTGGTAACAATCACTTAACTAAATCATTCAGGACTTCCATCTGAACACCATTAATAATCATGGCATAAAGATGTATGTGTATGTGTTTGTTATTAGGTGTGTGTCACTTCACTCGCCCAAAACATTAATTAACACATGGAATATTTATTTACAAACTGACTATCAATTCAATGTGCTTAATTGTCATTGTAACAAAGAAGAAAAATTAATCACCATGATATGTGTCAATATTTGTCATCCCTCATCTTTCAGATATGCTTTTAGATCAAACACTTCTCTGAAGAAGGCAAGAAGGATGGCCAAATAGATGAAAAAGTGCCCATCACCATGTACTTATCGGAGAAGTCCAACGAGATATCATTTCACACCAGTGTGAAAATCAAATATCAAAAATACTGGAAACAATCTGTGTTGGAGAATATGTGATGAGTGTGAAAATCAAATATCAAAAATACTAGGAACAATCTGTGTTGGAGAATATGTGATAAAAAAGGAACTCTCATCTATTGCTGGTGGGAATGTTGTCTGGTTTAACCCCTATGCAAAACAGCATAGGGATTTTTCAGAAAAGTAAGAGTTGATCTGTAATACAATCCAGCGATACAAATTCTAGGTACCTACCTCCAAATGCAAAAACATTCATTCGAAAGGACCCTTTGCACACTATCATTCATTGCAGCACTTAGCACAATAACTAAGCTATAAACAAACCAAGGTGTCCAGTAACACATAAAAGGATTATGAAGTTGTGGCATATATACAAAACTGAATACTATGCAAATATAAGGAACAATGAAATCAATCTACTTGCTGCAATTTGGATGAAACTTAGGGATCATATTAGTGAAGCCAGTCAGAAGGACAAACACAGGATGATTTTATTCATCTGTGAATAACAGTGCAGCGGAATGCAGCATACTAAAGGGAGGGTATCTAGCTCACCCTTGGCACCAGAATATAGAATGGAAATGGGCAGTGAAGCAAATAAACTGAGAGGGGAATTACAAAGAACTGGATTAAAAGTAACAGGTGCCGGGCCAGGAGTCCCTGGTACATCTGTGGTGCAGAGGTGTGGTATATGTATATATCAAAACCACAGAGCCAGCAACACTGAAAGCAGGAGACCCAAACTAAAACCAGACCCAAGCTACAACATTAAAAATGTGGCCACCCAAGACCTCCATTACTAACCACACAGCCCAAAGGGAGAGAGGGAACAGAGTGGAATGCCTTGCCAAAGAGGCGGGGTAGGGAGGGGATGGGGTGGGAGTGGGTGGGAGGGATGTTGGGGTCATGAGCGGAGGACGGGCACTGGTGGAGGGATAGATACTCAAGCTGTATATGACTGAAACACAAGCACAAGAATATGTAAACCTGTATCTGTACCCCCACGGTGATTCATTAATTTAAAAAATTAAAAAATAAATAAAAATATTAAATTATGAAAAAATGTGGCTATCTAGGAGGCAACTGGGGGCAGGGGGTAGGGGGCAGAATTGGGGATACTGGTGGCAGGTTTGCTGTTGGAATATTGGATACCTGAAACTCAACTGTGAATAACATTCTAAACCATGGTACCTTAAAAAAGAATAATAATAATACAGGCAGGAAGAGGAGGAGGAGGAGAAGGAGGAGGAGGAGGAGGAGGAGGAGGAGGATAAAAGCAAGGTACAGAGAGATAGCAGCGAAGGGCCAAAGGCAACACAATGGGAGAACTGATCCGTACAACTGAGTTTGTGGGCTGAGGGGAAAGGGAAGGGCCGTGTCATTTTTGGAGGACGTGGGTGGGTGAACTGCTGATGGGTGTGGTGTTGGAATTATGTATAGGGGAAATCATGATGAACAACATTGTGAACCACAGAACCTCAATCAATTAAAAATAAATAAATAAAAATAAAAAGAAGCAAAATTGAGCTGGAGGGATAGTACAGTGGTAGGGCATGTGCCTTCCACGTGGATGACCTGGGTTCGATCCCCAGGATCCTATATGGTCCCCTGAGCACACAAAGAGTAATTCCTGAGTACAGAGCCAGGAGTAACCCTTGAACACTGCCAGATATTCATGGCCCAAGGGCCATCCCCCATGGGCCCTGCCCCCCAAAGAAAATATCTGAAGCAAAATTCATCTGATTAAATTTGGACACTAACCCATTTTATTAATGCAACAATGGCACTGCAATTTGTGTTTAACCACATTTAAGTGTTAGTCACTAGCATCAATATGTTAAAGATTCATGAACTGGAGATATCTTAACTATTAAGTAGAAAGGCACTATCAGAAAGGTTTCTGGAGTTCGAAAACAATGGTATCAGCAAATATGTATATATGTATGCATATATATATATACCTATATATGTATGTATGTATGTATGTGTGTGGGCTGGAGTGATAGCACAGCGGAAAGGCATTCGCCTTTCACGCAGCCGACCCGTGTTCAATTCCTCCACCCCTCTCGGAGAGCCCGGTAAGCTACCGAGAGTATCGCACCGGCACGGCAGAGCCTGGCAAGCTACCCCTGGAGTATTGGATATGCCAAAAACAGTAACAATAAGTTTCACATTGAGAGACATTAATAGTGCCCGCTCAAACAAATCGATGAGCAACGGGATGACAGTGACAGTGTATATATATTGTTTCCTGGGAAATCACGTCACATATACGGAACAGTAAAATTCCTGAATACTGGCTACTATGCCACTTAAATGTAGGTTGAAAATGAAATTACACTAGATAGTTCTTGGTGGAATCTAGTAGGCATCAAGGATATCATTTTGTCCTATTTTATTTTTCTTCTTTTGTTTTTGTTTTTTGTCGTTGTTGTTGTTTTGGTTTGGTTTGGCTTTTTATAATTTTGGGGCCACATCCCACAGTATTTGCCAACTATTTTCAACTTTTTTTTTTAAGATGCCTTTACCACTGTTCAAGAGACCATAGCATGGCATCCAAGCCCAGGTATCCAGAGTGGAATGAAACACATGTACATAATCCTTTTATCTACCTTTACAGCCCTATAAATTCTTTATTTCTTCCAGCAGTGCTGGGATTTAGACACAGGGCCACACACATGCAAGCCAAGTGTTCTCAGATTGGACCAGTTTCCTTTTCTAAAAAGGAGCAGAGGAAAAATGAATTTCATATGTGAAAGGAAACAAACTTGTTAATAAGTTTATAAGTAAAACAAATTTTGATGATAAATATGTCCAAAGGTACAATATGAATGAGCCAACGAGATAGTACAGAGGTTGAGGTGCTTGCCTTCCATGCAAACAATCCTAGCTCAACCCCCAAAAATGCATATGATTTCCTGAGCACTGCCAGGGGTCACTCCTGAGCACAAGGCAGGAATAGTCCTTGATCACTCTGGGGATATCCCCTACAAAAATGAGTTTGGGGGACTGGAGAGATAGTACAGTGGATTAGGTGCTCACTTTGCATGCAGCTGACCTGGATTCAATTCCCAGTACCACATAGAGTCTCCCAAGCACCACCTGGAGTGATTGCTAAGCACACAATCAGGAATAAGTTCTGTGCACAGCATGACATGGCCCCAAAACAAAACAAATTGAGTATTAGTATAAGGCATATATTCAAAGCAAGCTATTCTGATTTTTTAAGTACTAACTTGGTTTTTACTGTTACTGTTTTTGGCATGTCCAATACGCACAAATGTATACAATGAATTAGAAGCACTCCTCCGCCCCTCTCAGAGAGCCCAGCAAGCTACCGAGAGTATCGAGCCCGCTCGGCAGAGCCTGGCAAGCTACTCGTGCGTATTGGATATGCCAAAAACAGTAACAATACATCTCTCAATGAGAGATGTTACTGATGCCCACTCGAGCAAATCGATGAGCAACGGGATGACAGTCACAGTGAACTTGGTTTTTGTTACACTTCAGTTACATCCTTACAGAACCCAAACAAAAGTGAATACAGGGGACAGGATAACTGACCAGAGGGATGCAGAGTGTGTATGGTATGAACAATGTTCCAAGTTTGCTCCTGGGCACCGCATTGTCCCTGTAATTCCCATCACTATGAGTCTGGCTCTGGTGGCCTCCAGCATCACTGGACCTATGCATTAGTCTGCTCCACAATGCCAGGTCAAGTATCACTTGGAACAATGCTTGTGAACTACCCCCAGATAAAATAAAAGTGAATATATGTGTGTATATGTATGTATATATGAATATGTATATATATGACATTTGATTTGGGGTTTTGGTTCACAACTAGTGGTATTCAGGGCTGGCTACTGACTCTGAACTCAGGTATCACTCCTGGTGGGAGGGGATAACATGGTGCTGGGGATCAAGTCCAAGCCAGCCGTGATCAAAGCAAGCACCCTACTCACTGGACTATTGCTTTGGTCCCAATATATGTCAGTTTTTATCTTTGACTCGACAATGCAATAAATGTGCATAGGTATTTTTACTAGGCAAATCAGCCTCTTATTTTAAATATAACACAGATGTATTAAGTTCAATTTTTATTTTATACTGGGCTAGAGCGATAGCACAGCAGGTAGGGCATTGGCCTTGCACACAGCCTACCCGGGGTTCGATTCCTCCGTTCCTCTCGGAGAGCCCGACAAGCTACCGAGAGTATCTCGCCTGCACAGCAGAGCCTGGTAAGCTACCTGTGTTGTATTCTATATCCCAAAAACAGTAACAAGTCTCACAATGGAGACGTTACTGGTGCCCGCTGAGCCAATCCATGAACAACAGATGACAGTGCCACAGTGCTACCGTTAAGTGAATATTTCCGGAATTGGAACACTTGAATACTTTTACGACATTGACAGAGCCTCTGCAAGCTGAAGATGAATTACTTAGTCACAGTCCCAGGCAAGAAATATTGAGACTGATAATAGATACTCACACTGTTTCCAAGTGAATGATGAAGAGAAATGAAATGCCGTTCAAAAGGTATCAGAAATTTTCAAGAAATGGTTAAAAAGCACTCACTAAGTTCATGGGAGGGGCTCTGACATTTTAGTGAAGGCCACATTTACAAAGGACATTTATTTACATGGACAACTGAAGACCTGTAAAATGCTTCCTCCCTACACCCAGAAGGCCTGATCTTATTTATTTTCAGTGAGGATAATGGAAAGCAAATGTGCATACTTTTGTTTTACCTGATAGTTTCTCTGACAACTATCCTAACTAGACACACCCTGTAGTGCTCAGGGCTTAGTTCTGGCTCTTGTACTTGGAGATCACTCCTGGCTGTGCTCAGATGACCATTTGTGTTGTTCAGGATGGATCAAACTGGGGTCTGCAGAAGGCAAGATAAGTGCATTAACCTCTGAATTATCGCTCTGGTCCCCCCACAAACCTTTTGTTTTACTAAGATTTTTAAGCTTTGGATGAAAAATATGGGTTAATGATTCAGCTTTTCTGGGTGTCTCCTATGTATACTAGAAGTATACATGTTGTCCAAATATTTTTTCTTATCTTATGTCTTAGCCAAAAAACCCAGATGTTTGTCAAGTGGCTGAACAAACTAGAGGGCTAGTGAATAATTTCTTCTGGAGCCTGGTTTATCTTTATTTTACTTAATCCTTTATTATTTGTGTCTTTTTACTTTCCTACAATGTTAAGCCAGAAAATTCATGCTTTTTTCTCAGTAAACTAAATCACTTTTGTTTTTTAACTACTATTTTGTTTGTTGAAGGTATTCTTAGGCATTTATCTAATCCTTTTCTTTCTAATACTAAAGACTTTGAATCAATTTGTTAAACGGATGAGTCATGAATTTAGATTGCTTTGTTGCAATCTAGTCTCATCATTCACTAGAAAAGTAATCCTAGGCTACTTTGTTAAATGTTTTTCTTTTTTCCTTCAGTTTCCTTGTTAGCTAAATTGCTGGGGGTGGTGTTGCTATTTGTAATCCTTATGTATAAGGTTGTGAGAGTTTCATCATACTTCTTCAGGCTTATAGCATTTCAAAAACCAGATATTGTGATGCTGTTCACGGGGTGAGTACCAGGGGTAATGTGGACTGGTAGAAGTCTTCAGGATCTCCTGTATGATGCATATAATCTGGTCCTGTTGTACTCCCAAAAATCAGCTGATCTTTTCTGTAAGGTCAAGTTTCCCATTTTCATTCAGAAATCATTGTTTCACTCAAATTATTGGTGGATTCATCATATCACTACTTAGTAAATATTCATTCAGGGAAGAGGAAACAAGGATAATATTTAGTTTACTTTTCCTATCATTTTATTTCCCCCTTTATTTGAAGTTTCTATTACATTCCAAACATGCAAGCAAAGGTTTTGTTGCAAGTGGGGTGACGCCTACCCAATTATGCAGGTGACTTGGGTGAAGTGAAGAATGATATATTGAACAATTAAATACTCAGACTCAGAGTTGGAAACAGAAAAGTTTATTGGAAAGTAGAAGAGAAAGGGAAAGAAACTCCCAGCTGAGAAGGCTTGGTGTAGACATATGAGTGCTCTATGGTTACTAAAATTAAATATGGAAATTCAGAAAGAAAGAAAGAAAGAAAGAAAGAAAGAAAGAAAGAGAGAGAGAAAGAAAGAAAGAAAGAAAGAAAGAAAGAAAGAAAGAAAGAAAGAAAGAAAGAAAGAAAGAAAGAAAGAAGAGAGAGAGAGAAAAAGGGAGAGAGAAAGAAAGAAGGAAATAAAGAAAGAAACAGAGAAAGAAGGAAAGAAAGAGAGAGAGAAAGAAAGAAAGAAAGAGAGAGAGAAAGAAAGAAAGAAAGAAAGAAAGAGAGAGAGAAAGAAAGAAAGAAAGAAAGAAAGAAAGAAAGAAAGAAAGAAAGAAAGAAAGAAAGAAAGAAAGAAAGAAAGAAAGAGAGAGAGAGAAAAAGGGAGAGAGAAAGAAAGAAGGAAATAAAGAAAGAAACAGAGAAAGAAGGAAAGAAAGAGAGAGAGAAAGAAAGAAAGAAAGAGAGAGAGAAAGAAAGAAAGAAAGAAAGAAAGAAAGAAAGAAAGAAAGAAAGAAAGAAAGAAAGAAAGAAAGAAAGAAAGAAAGAAAGAAAGAAAGAAAGAAAGAAAGAAAGAAAGAAAGAAAGAAAAACTGAGAGCTGATTTCAAAACAAAAACCTACAAGCTCTCCTGGGCAAGTATGTGTACCCTTACCTGGTCCTTTCCCCCAAAGGCCCAGATAGATACGTTGAACCATTTATAAGAAACCTTTGCTTAGATTTCCAGACATAATAGCATGTGCCTCAGAGGACCAGCCCAAGAGGGAACTTACTGACCACTTTGGGTACCACCAGCCAGTAACCCACCTTTACTAAAAATGTGCTTTCTTCTCTTATAAGAACCATTTCTTGTGACAGTGCTGACAAGGTGATTGCTTTAAGGCTGTCAGTCTACCATCTTCTACCTGCCAGCTCATTATCACAAACGTTCTTTCTTGATCCATCATCGAGTCTCTAGCTTGATCGCCCCCCATATAGCAATGGAACCCAGACCATGACAGTTTTATAACTATGCCGCTGTATTTCTTGACATCATGGGTAATTGTATTATTTTGCAAGCATGCAGGGAGCTCCCAAGAGAGTGAGACATTTGTGGGGTTTTCAGGATTTTCTCCCTGTGTGTCAAACTGACATTAGCAAAAACTTTTGAACTTATCCAGCTTTTACATGAACCTTTAAAGCAGGTGATAGGAAACTTCAAAGTTACCCCCCAGGTAACTCACATTGACCTTTTCCTATGAGGTATCAGGAAACGTCTTCTTAGGGCAATGGCTTGAGGTGAATTTAAGCCTTCTCTGGAGAAGTTATCTGAACCCGCCAGGAGGAGGTAGTCAGTGGGTGGGGAGGAAACTATAAGATTTTGCCTTTGTACCCATCTTTTGTGAATAACCAAAAACTGACATTTCCAAAGTTCTCAGAAACTTAAAATGCTCCCAAATGTCAGCTAAGAACAGCTTTAGAAATTCCTAGACTTGCATAAGGTAGCAGTCTCATTGATGTTGAGCTGAGCTATCCTATGCAGCCAAACACAACGTTTTCAATGGCTGGAAGATTCCAGAGCCTGGGAGCTCACTCTACTACTGATAAGGGCAATGTGCCAACACTACCTACGTCATCTGATGAGAAAGGGCGGTGTCCTTATTTAAAGTGCAAGAGGCTGCAATATGGCCTCTGCTGTGAATGTTAATGACCAGAAACTCATACGATAAAAATAGATTCAGAGTCAAGTTTCCTAAATCCACTGGGCCTATGTTTAGTTGAGGCTGAAAGGTATAGATAGATTCTCATTTATCCAGGGGGGCAGTTCTCAAAATCATTTTTCACTAAGATATTTCTGTACTTCAAGGAGAAAGTTTAAAACAGGCTTCTTTGTAGTTAAATGCCTAGTTTTCTATTTCGGCATAATCATTTGTCTTGGAAAGATCATTCACCTGTAAGTCCTTGGTTTAAAATTACTGCTTGGATCCTGCAGTTTTCTCCTCCCTCCATCTTCTGTCCAATACACAACTAAATATTGCTTGTGATGTTTTCCATTTAGGCCTCCATTCAGGTCAACTTGGTTAACTAATTCCCTCTAGAAAGGATAAAACATTTTAAATAATGTTGTATGCAGCATTCATTCTAATTTCCCTTCTTATGATTGATTGCAGAGTTCTCTCTACTTATATAACATCAATTTGATGCTAATGTTCTGAAACGTGAAGATTGTGGAGGTCTTTTTCCAAGAGAAATATTATCCATGATCTCTAAAGCAATTAACCGGTAAAGGAAAAAAAAAACCACTAGAAAATGTAGCTGAATGAAGGAGAAAATTTGTTCTTAATTTCTTCTTTATTTAAAAATGTTTATATAGTCACAGTGGATTACAAAGTTGCTCATGAATGGGTTTCAAGTCTACAATGCTCCAACACCAATCCCTTTACCAGGGTATACCTCCTTCCACCAGTGACCTCCATTGACCTGCATTTGCCTCCCACCCTCCAGCTTGCTTCCATGAGAGTTCCTTTTCTCTTTTTAAATAACTTTTGGCACTGCAGCCAAAAGTGTGATTAAAAATAACAGTAAAAGTACTGTTACTGGTTTCATGCAGAGCCCCTTACCACCTTTTAGAAATTGGGATGGTGGAAAAAAATGTCATAAATAAAATTACAATTTAGTTAGGCCAAAGGAGAATCATCTGAAATGGTGAGCAGCGTTCTATTGAAGTATTTGCACAACAACACTGTGAACTAAAAAAGAGAGGACATTTTGGCTGGAAAGATAGCCCAAAGCATTGAAGCACGTGCTTTCTAAGCTGCAGTCTCATTCATCCCTGATTCAGCATCATCTCCAAGGTACCACTGAACGCAACAACCTAGCACTGGGCCGTGAGTAATCCTGTGAACACGCTCAATGAGTCAGCCCACAAGGTGACCTTCTGCACTACAAGTTGAACTTGGTCACAAAGACCAGTTGGGATGTTATGACTGATTTCCACATCCAAGAAATACCCCCAGCTTTTGCTGGGGAACTAACCCTTACTGGCTGACTATGCAAATGAGGCATTCAGCTCTCTCCTCTCTAAGTATAATCATCGGAAACTCCAAGTTCCCTATTTCTCCCTGGTAATCACATTTGGCTGTTGCCTTAGCAGTGAGGTTTTTCACCCTACCACTTACTACAGGCGGCTGGGAAAAGATGGATCATGAATGAGTGCAGTGAGGACATGCAACTCAAGACGAGAGCTGGGTTACTGACGTCCACACACCAAACACAGCAGTTCCCAGCACTGCAAATGTCTGTGGTCCATACAGAAGGAGAATACAGTGGAAGTCCATTTCCTTCTTCGTCTCATAGATGTGACTGCATCTTTGGTTGCCAATGCCAGTCTGTTGGTGCTTGGTTTGGGTGGGAGTCGCTGGCTCAGAGAGAAGCAGGTGATGAAAAACAGGTTGTAAGAATATTACTGCAAAAACCAATAAATAATGACAGCAAAATAGTCCCTATTGCTTTTCTTATAGAGAAACTTAATACTGTTTCTGGGGAATAAAATTGGATCTAGGTAGTCAATGGTAGTAATTTATTCTGTCACTTCTATAATCATGTCTTTAATTCTGAAAAGGATGTACAAATTTAGTGGACTACTGTTACTGCAAAAATGGTTGGTTTGCGAGTGAATCCTTGAACATTTTGTAAAATTAGTATCAAAAGTCCAGATGTTGATGTAGTTAAAGCTATTGAAAAGCTTTAGGAAGATAATCTTGAATCCACTAATGTCCTATGTCCAGGCCTCATGCTGGTTTCTCACTGGTTCCTTGCTGGTTCCTGTTTACACTGTCCTAGCTCTACTCTGTTCTCTTGCTGGCTTTGTCTGGGATGTCCACTGCTGTCCTGGTCTGTCCCTGATGCTATGTTATCATTACTAGGGCTCTGAATCTTGCCTTTCAAGGCCTAGTGTTTCACAGTTCTTTGTCCCTTTGGTTATATGGATGAAAATCTCTGCTTTCCTGCTGTCTATCTTGTCAAAGATAAGGGATCAAAGGGAAGGTTACCTGCCCTGTGTTCTCCACTTTCAGTACCCCTCACATTGGCAAGATTTGAAATGACCAATTATCTCCTCTAGATTACTTGGTGACCTTACCCCTGAACATGATCACAAATCCATTAGTCTCCTGATGACAATTTTCTTCCTGTGGCCACTCTCTTTCTTCATCTCAAGGGCTCTTGGTAGTTTTCCCTTCAGCATAATTAGATCACAGCATAAAAGATGATCCCTGACACTCAAACACTGAGCACAGAGGTGAGGCCTTGTGGAAGATCACAGTCACTGAAGTGCCAAACATGAAGCAAATTGGGATGGGTTTACACCACATGAGCTGATTATTGAGGGACAAATAAGGATTAGCCAGTCGCACTAGCAGGAAGAGGAGGAAAAGAAATTCTAGCAAGTGAAACACGATGGGCAAAGACTTGGAGGCTTGAGGAACTTCAGCACATTGAAACCATTTAAAATAGACCAGTGGGTGTGAGCAAATGATGTGTATGTGCACCCATGTATGTGTACATGTGCTCCAGTGATGTGGTGAGGATATAGTAGAAGCCAAGTCTGTGATATCATTAGCCACCTGGCTCTATCCAGAGTTCAGCAGTAGTGAGGATGTGTGGAAGTATTCTATGAAAACAAAACTATGGAAACATTTTTTTCTCTCATAAATATGAGCATCAAATAGGAAAAGCACTAAACCAAGCATGTAATAGCACCCACCTAGTGTCAAATCCAGACTGAGATGAAGAAGTTGGTGGCTGATAAAGGGACAATTTCTAAGCCCCTCTTATGCTAGATTGCTATACCTTTGCACCGACCTATTATATTATCATTATTATATTTTTGAAGAGTTACCAGTTTATATTACTCTTGATGGTAGCTCCTCAATTCAATTCAATGTCCAAAAATGGACTGATTCCAATTTACTGTGTAATATAACATTGGTTCATCCTTTCTCCTCTGTCCTCTCTCCCTTGCTGCAGGGAACTTAAGTTTATTGAGTTACACATATCACAGTGCTCCTGAGGCATTCCCATTCCTCTGTGTTTATCTTTAACCTCTTTGTGTTCTGTTTCTCCTATCTGTTAATCATTTATATCCCCAAATCAGACCCTGTGACTTATAAGGTCAGATTCTTCTAAAGACTCTGTATTTTGTATTTGTAAGTGCTTTTTTCTTTGCCCTATGTCCTTTGCATAGTTTACTTTAGACCAATGTCCTTTTGAATTGACACAGGAAGACAGTTGATGCTATACTCTTGTTACTTGAGAGTTAATTGACTCCAAATAATATTTACTTCTGGGCATCTGTCATATTTACTTGACTTAAATCTCAGCTGCTCTTACTTCCTAGCACCCCAAAAAACAGGGTCCCAATGAAGGAACTTGGATGGACCCAGAGCAAGCTGTAAGCTACTCTGGCATCTAAGTGGGAAAGGCTAAGAACCATAAAACTTTTAATAAGTTAAGAGCATGGTCATGGACAAATTCTGTCATGACCCAAAGTGAAGTGACTGGATAAGTGTAAAAAAACTCTCCCGAGGGGGTGGGGTTCTCCCATCAGTGCCCAGGTTTGGGGGGTGGCCCCAGACCTCTCACCAAGCAAGGGCGGCCCAGGCCATCGGGCAGACGGAAGAGGAAATGAGGGCCAAGCCAGTTGATTGATCAGTTACCATTTATTCCATTCTCTCCACACACCTGTTCCAGTCTCATTGAGCTCCCCATTCTAGTTTCACACTGCCCCTCATTCCCGTCTCCTCCTGTCTCTCCTGCTCATCTCTCTGCGCTCCATCTGGCAGCCTGAGCTTGCTCTCTCTCCTCTCTGGATTCTGACTCTGACTCTGACCTCTGGATTCTGACTCTGACTGCTTCTCCCCCGAGACTCCCTTACTCCCCCTTTCCAACACTCTCTCTCATCTCTCTCCCCCAGCACTCTCCCTTCCTAGCCCCTCATTCCTTGATCCCAGCTCTCTGGATTATACTTCCTTTCCACTAGTGTCTCCACCTCTACTTGTCTCTCTCCACCTTGCCCTCTAGACCCATGCTACACCCTGTCTGGTAGCAAACTCAACATAAGAAAGCCCTTCCTGAGGGCCCACTAGGTTCAAAGGAAACACCACCTAGCCTAGAGGTATTCCAAAGCCCTTCTTTAGTGCCCACGGGCAAAATATCTCTTAAGTTTTTTCTCCTTTCCTCGGTTCAAAAACTCAATCAACATCTTAATGCTAGTTATTTTTTGTATGGACACAGTAAGAGATACATTGAGGCTTGTAGAGCAGTTCTCCTGGGAACATGTCTTTTTTTTATTTTCCTTGTTAGGTCACACCTGGGGATGCACAGGGGTTACTCCTGGATTTGCACTCAGGAATCACTCTTGGTGGTGCTCAGGGGACCACATGAGATGCTGGGAATCGAACCCAGGTCTGCCACGTGCAAATCAAATGCCCTACCCGCTGTGCTGTCGCTCCAGCCCCTCTCCTGGGAACATCTTGCCACAGACTCAGACTACAGCATTGAGGCCAGATTAATCATTCATAAGCCTACCAGGGTTCAAATCTAGTTATTACCTTTTGGATCATGACAGCATTTGTGCACGTCCAAGCTCTTCATTTATAGTTAAGAATTAGGCACTTTGGCCAGGCCCATCTCAGGGCCAGGGTAGCACATACCTCACTGCTTGCCCTGGGTCAATCCAGTCCCTTGTCAGGACCCTGCCTTTGGGTGGTGCTAGGAAGTAAGGGCACCTGAGGCTTTGGTTGAGAGAACATACCCAGGAGGAAAATATCATGCAGAGTCAAATGACTCCCAGGTTACAAAAGCATAGCATTTACTACTGTCTTCCTATGCCCATACAAAAGGACATGGCTCTGAATAAACTATGCAAAGGACTTAAGGAGAAAAGAAAAACAATATTTACTAGTTAATAGAGCACAAAAAAAGAAGTTACAAATAAACAAAGAGGAAAGGGAGCACAGTGATGGGAAAAACCCAATAAATCTAAGCTACCTCTGGCAATGTTATCCTACAGATAAGGATCCTGCTGGAGTTAAGAAGGACTAATCTGGCCTGAGGACTATAGTCTGGGATCTATAGCAAGATGTTCCCAGGAGAGCCACCTTTTAAGCTTAATATATCTCCTACTGTGTTCATACAAAATGGCTAGAAAGATAATTAAGAAGTATATTCAAGTTGATTGTTTAAATGTATGTGGACTAAGGAAAGGAGAAATAATGCCCTTAGATGAAATTCCGTCCTTAAGTGGATTCTCCTGGCAGGATGAGATCTTTGTCTTAGTAGAAGCTTCCTGAATGGAAAAGTTTTACATATGTTGATTGTGCTATTTCACCTATGTGTAATTGCTACCCCCAACTCTTGGTGATTGTTCTCCATAACTAGGCTGTGAGAGCTGGTGAGTGGGAAAGACTAGAATAGGAGACAGGAGTGAGAATAGCGTGGAGGATAGGAGGAGAAGGGAATGAGGAGCAAGGGAAAAGTGGAAAGGGGTGCACAGTGAGATTGAAATAGTCACACGGGGAGAATGGAATAAATAATAATAATAATAATAATAATAATAAATAAATGGCAGGACTGATGTTGAAATAAATGGCGACTGATCACCAACTAGCTTGGTGGTTCTATTCCCTGTTGCAGCAGTGGCAGGCCAGGGTGGGGAAGCAGCTTATGGCCATCAAACACATGCAGAGAGTGGCCACACATTTTTTAACATACGCATACAGAGACATTATGTTTCCAAATCCCATTTCTAACAGATTTGTGGGGGAAGGGAGGTTGACCAACATTCAGTGGTGCTCAGAGAATACTTTTGACTTGCTTGGAGCAACCACTGGTGTTATTCAGTAGACCATATGTGCTACCAGGGATATGAATTGGGGCCAGTGAGATCAAAGGCAAGAAATTTAATCCCTGTTCTATATCTCTGGTCCCTCTAATCGATGTTTAAATTTATAATGAATTCGCCCATAGAAGTGGTGTTACAAAAGGCAGAAAACTCACCAAGCTTTGGTAGATGCTGAAGATAAAGAATAAATTAAAATTATAATGGAAAGAGAGAGAAAACAAAGGCAATGGACTAAATATGAAATTATGATTTTAACTTAAGAATATCTTGAATTTTAAAAGGGTTGAAGCTACATATAGAAAGGGCACACAATGGAGCCCAGAAACCCAATACAAAACATTCAACACTGAAACCTATTCTAGCAAAATCATCATATTTTAAATGAAAAGGAATCACTTAGATACCAAATATCAATTGACAGACTAGAGCCAATGTGATTGCCATCAACCTTTCAAAATAGTTTCATCTTTGTCCTTTCATGATGTAGTTAAGAAACTGAAAAGAAAGACTCAGAGATGAGCCTCAACAGAAGAGCACTTGCCTTGCATGTGTGAAATTGTGGGTTCAATTGCCAGAATGGAAAAAAATAAGGATGGAAGGAGGAAGGGAGAGATGAAGGGAGGGAGGAAAGAAGACAGAAGGAAGGAGACTAGGTAGTAAGAAAGGAGGGAGGGGAAAAGGGTCAAAAGGAAGGAGGGAAGGAAGGAAACTCAGAGAAAATAAAGTGTTAGCATTGGAATTTTTATATATCTGTGTTTAGTGTGCAGAGGAGTCGACCCATAAATACAAATCTACTCCCCCCTCTTCACTATCTGTGAATATGAGCTTGTCTGGAATATAGTCTTTGCAAATACAATTATGTAAAACATTTTGAGATAAGATCATCTTAAATTGAGATCAGACCAAAACCCAACAACGAAGCATCCTTAGAAGAGACACAAAATAAAATACAGAGACAAATACAGAGGAAGGTTTTATGGTGGTGGAGACAAAATCCACAAACTTCAAAAGCCTCTAGAAACAGGAGGTGACAAAGAATTCTTCTTCTTGCTCTGTAGGGAATGTGGTTCTTCCTACATTTTGATTTTGTACTTCTGGTCTTCAGTACTGTGAAAGAATATGTTTCTCTTGCTGTAATTCACCGAAGTGTGTGCTTAATTGTTTATGAATGTCCTATGAAAATAGCACAGATTTGGGCACATGAATGCAAGTGATCCCTATAAGAAACAACTAAAAGTGTGAAATTAGTGCAACTGGAGTGATAGTATAGAGGGTAGGGTACTTGACTTCCATGTGACCAACTCATGTTCGATCCCCATGTGATCCCCAGATCCCATCAGAAGCGATCTCTGAGCACAGAGCCAGGAATAAGCTCTGAGCACAGTCGGATGCGGTCCCAAAACAACAAAAAATGTGGAATTAGCTTGGAAATTGTGAAGTGGGAGATGCATGCAAAAAAAAAAAAAAAAACCTAGATTGCCGTGAGGAAACTTGGTGAAAACATGTACATTAAAAGTGCTTCTTAGAAGGTTGCAAAAAGAAACAAGTCAACCTGTTCTTGCAAACTAGAGAAAAGGAAAGTGTTGCTATAAAGTGTCATAAAAGTTGGCTCAATTGCAACTTACTATTTGTAGAGCAGAACAGCAACAACAATGTGAAGAGAATTTTAAGCAAAGTCTGGTTTCTCCTGTTTATAGTAAAATGTAGGAGGAAAGGGATAAAAGTGGATTTCATTATTTAGGGTTTTTTTTTCTATCAAGATTAAAAACAAAACTGAAATTCCAAAATTTACAGATAGAAAAGCATGCCCTGGAGAGAGGGTCATGAGCTGTCTTGCCAAGACTTTGGTGAAAATGCCTGTAACTGATAGATCTTCTCAACCATCCCAAATGGAAATCAGGAAAAAAATATGAAGTTACCAGAAACTATTTGAAAGAACCTGCTGTTTTCCCCTAAAATACATGAGAAAACCACAATATCTTATGAGAATGCAGTATTAGCAAGATTACTGCCAACTTGAACTGGAACAAACAAGAGATAGAGCAAGAACCAGAAGGCAATCAATACTACAAAAGTTCTTCAGACTGAAAGTTAATCAGCTGCAAACCTGAAATTTCCCTTAAGGAACAGAGAAGTGTCTCCAAGGGCTAAAGCCAAAGAGATGGACTCGAAATAGAAAATTTTCCCATGGTTCCGATGTGTGGAGCTTGAAGCTTCAGAATATCATCTCTGGATCTTAAAACACAAAGGAATTTTTCATGCTTGATTTTCTAATGTGTTTGGGACCAATGACCCCTTTATTGCCTCCAATTACTCTCCATGGGAACAGAAATGTCTACTTTTGTTCAAAACAAACATATAGCCTATATTCCAAACTCACAGACTCAATAAAAGAGAAAGAGTTTTTTTTTCCAAGAGTACATCATACATACTCACAATATCATCCATACCTGATTTAAATGGTTTGGAACATGACATTTGTGAGTTTTAGAACAGATGATAAGATGAGAATTCTAACTTAGGTTGGATGTGATAGAGGGTTTAGACCTTGAGGATTCTGTTTTAGTATGAATTGTGTGAATGTACTCTTATGTATGTGAATGCACATGAAACAAAACTCAAGATTTGGAGGCAACAATGTAGATTGCAATGATTGAGCATTGCCCCACCTCCCCGAGATATGTCAAAGTATGACTATTTGATTATTCAGAATATGAATTTATTGGGGACTGGAGTGATAGCACAGCGGGTAGAGCATTTGCTTTGCACATGGCCAACCTGGGTTTGATTCCTCCGTCCCTCTTGGAGAGCCTGGCAAGCCACCAATAGTATCCTGCCCGCACGGCAGAGCCTGGCAAGCTCCCCATGGAGTATTCGATATGCCAAAAACAGTAACAAGTCTCACAATGGAGACATTACTGGTGCCTGCTGGAGCAAATTGATGAACAATGGGATGACAGTGATAGTGACAGTGATGAATTTATTGGGAAAAGTGTTTTTGAATGTGTATCAATGTAAGGATCAAAATCTTTAATTTTATTTAGAGTGGACTCTAAACCCAATGATAGGTGTCCTTATAACAAAAAACAAGGATGAGAGGGCAATGGAACTATGACATCTGTTGCTTCGTTGATTGTTAGAGTTGAGAAAACAGAGAAGACAGATCACACAGAGAAGAAAAGCATGCAAGATAGAGGTACGATTGTCATTACACTGCTGAAAATCAGTGAACACCAGAAGTGACCAGAATCTGAAAGAAGTTAGGAAGGATTTTTCTCTAGAATGTTTGGAAAGAGATTTGCTGATACCCTGAATTCATGTTTCAGGTTTTCAGAACTATAAGAAAATAAATTTCTGTTGTTTCAAGCCACCCAGTTTCTGGTAATTTGCTTTTGCAGCCCTAGGAAAGTAACATACCACCCACACTGTTGTCAAAAATAAAAACTCAGAGAATATTATTTTTACAAGATCTTTCTGAAGAATCAAATAAACAAGTTCAGATGATCAAAATGACTAGAACAGTGTCAACATAAGCATTAAGTATATTTTTATCTATAAACAATCAAAAGTATGTTTGTAAGAAAAAGGAGAGCATAATGATTGCATAACATACAATGATTTCTGACAAGATAGATGAAGTGAAAGTATAAAATACGGTAGGAAAATCAGAAGGCTGTCAATAAAAATGAATTAGTTCACTGATTTCCTTACAGCTGCTAACTGTGAATAAAAATATATTACTTCATTTAGGGAGATAGCTCAAAGGGCTGAGTGCATGCTTTGCATGCAGAAGTCACAGCTTTGATCCTTGGTTCCCCAAGAACATCTAGGAGTTACCCCTGAACACTGAGTCTACATGACTCCAAGCATTTTTAGTAAGGCTCTGAAACAAACAAAAAATGAAAACATTATTTCATGTTAGGTAATCACTGTATCACTGTCATCCCATTGATCATCGATTTGCTTGAGTGGGCCCAGTAACGTCTCCATTTGTTTCTCGCCCTGAGATTTTAGCAGCCTCTCTTTACTCATCCTTTCCAACGGTGCCGCATTAGAGGATCTTTCAGGGTCAGGAGAATGAGACCCATCATTGTTACTGTATTTGGCATATGAATATGCCATGGGGAGCTTGCCAGGCTCTCCCTAAAAAAAGATCCAGTTTAGGAGTTTAAATTCTCTTTTTTTCTCTTGCTTTTTGGGTCACACCCGGTGATGCACAGGGGTTATTCCTGGTTCATGCACTGAGGAATTTCTCCTGGCAGTGTTCGGAGGACCATATGGGATGTTGGGAATCAAACCCGGGTCGGCAGCATTCAAGGCAAACACCCTACCCGCTGTGCTATCACTCCGGCCCCTAGGAGTTAAATTCTAAACAACACCCAAGACCCTACCTTTCCTTTTATATATAAAAATTGGGGGCCAGCAAGGTAGTAAACTGGGGGGAGGGTAAGAATGTAGGTGGGAAGGAGAGGACTATTAGCAACATACCAGCAGGAAACCTGCATATTTGATTTTAAAATTATTGCTTCTGAGAGCTAGAGACATGTAGTACAGTTGGACTTGCCTTGGATGCCGCAGAACCTGGTTCAGTTGCCTCTATTACTTTTTCCAATTAAGTTTTCTATTAGTGTCCAATTGTGATGTATAAATTCTTTTCCCAGAGTCATCATAATCAAAGGTTACAGGAAAATAAATATGGAGGTGGTGCCCGGGTGATAGTGCAGCAGGTAGAGCACTTGCCTTGTATGTGGCTAATTTGAGTTCAATCTCTGGTTCCTCATATGGGAACCTGAGCTCAGGGCCAAAAGAAGTCCTAAACACAATCAGGTGTAACCTCAAACCATTAAATCAGGCAAGTATGCATTCCAGTTAAAATTTTCTTGAGTCTGATGCCATCAATATTGAGTGTAAGATGTGCTATATTTCCAAAGCTTTGTGTTCAAATTTCTCTGATTTGTGTTTGATAGATAGGTAATAGAAGCTAGTAGACTATACCCTATCTTTAGGGGATAGTCAACCCCCAAGCCAAATATTGCCATGCACATTTTGAGACTAGTTTATGTATTATTTTTGTGTGAAATGTTCCCATTTATAAACATATACTATTACTTAATTGAACAGAAGAACAAACACATTTTGTATGCCACAGATCTGTTGGTGAATTTTGATTCTTGTGGTCTTGTTTTTTTTGTTCTCTCTATCGCTCTTGCTCTCTCTCACTCTTGCTCTTAGGTGTATACATTAAGTACACAGACACATCTTGAGTGAAGAATAGGTATATAATGGGTGATAACATTTTTATAAGAATGTAATCTCTTACATGCATATTAACTGAATTCATAAACTGGAGCTAAGTTTGAAAGAAGTCAATAATGTTAGGTAAGAAAAAAGATAATTTTAGCTAATTTCAAAATTGTTCCTGATGCATAATTAAAAGACAATAACTAAATTTGGGCAAAAATAAGTTAACATTAAGTAGTAGTAGTTTGGGGTCAGAAAGATAGGATAGTGGATCAGACACATGTCCTGCACGTGGCTGAATTGGGTTCTATCTTCAGCACCTGATATGGTCCACTGAACCCTACCATGAATGATTCCTGAGCACAGAGATAGGAGTAAATCTTGCACACAGTCAAGTGGCCCTCAAAAGAAAGCAAAGCAAAAAGAAAACAGAAAAATAGTAGCTCAGTGATAACAATCAGAGAAACAAGTAAACTTTTCTACATATAAAAACAATACTAAATGTATGCATACATTTATGTATATCTGAGTCAGAAGAAAAAAGAGAAATAGAAAGAAGATAATAAAATACCTGACATCATGCAAAACTGCATGTCTGGGTGTGTACATAATTCAACAATGAAAATAGTTCTGTCAAGTCTAATACATATACCTAACAGATAATAAAATACATTTACAATGTAAAACCCATCACTTTGTATAACCTATATAAAAATGTAAAATGCATTCATAAATGAACATTTAAATGGAAATAACAGTAAAGTAAAAAGTTCCAGATCTAATATCTGAAAAACAGACATCAAACAAAACATTTTGAAAAACAGATAAAAAGTCTTTAGAATGTTAAACAGGGCATTCTCAATGAAAATAAAACAGGTATCAATATTTATGTACCTAATCCTTCAGCAGAACCAAATTCATTACAAACCCTAAAATAGAATGAGAAATTGAGAGAAACAATATCAACAGATTTTTACGTATCTTCACAAAGGCAGAGCATAAAAAGCAAAATTGTAGAAAACATCAAGGAAGCAATAAATAAGGTATGTATTATTGATATAACACTGTAGCACATTGTTCATCGATTTGCATGAGCGGGCACCAATAACATCTCCAATTGTGAGACTTGTTACTGTTTTTGCATATCAAATACAACACAGGTAGCTTGCCAGGCTCTGCCATGCGGGCAGGATGCTCTCCATAGCTTGCCAGGTGTAAAAAACTAAGGCTCGCCTAGGGCCGAGTGCACTTGCGGGCTCTCCGGGCGGCTCTGTCTCACCGCCCGCGTTCGGTGCCCTGGAACCGCAGTGTGTGGACTGGATCAGGATGGCCGGTGGTCAAGGAAAGGCAAGGGAAGAACGAGGACCAAGCTGGTTGCTGATTAGTCACCATTTATTCAATCTTCCATCTTTCTCATCTCCATCTTTCTCATCTCCCACACTCCCAGCTCCGGCCTCTCTCTGGATCAACTGCAACCTCTCCTCTCTCTCCTATTTGTCTCTCCCACCTTGCCCTCTAGGCTATACCCAGCCAGGTAGCAAAATCAACATAAGAAAGCCCTTCCTGAGGGCTGGTAGGCAAAATACCTCTTAAGGGTTTTTTTGTCCTCTCCCCATTCCAAACACTCATTACCATCTTAATACTAGTTATTTTTGCATGGACATAGCAAGAGATACATTGAGGTTTGCAAGGCAGCTCTCCTGGCAACATCTTGCCACAGACTCAGACCACAGCACTCAGGCCAGATTAATCATTCCTCACCCTAGCAGGGTCTGAATCTAGTATCACTGTTTGGATCATGACACCATTTGTCCATGATCAAGCTCTTAACTTATAGTTAAGCATTAGGCACTTTGGCCAGGCGCATCTCGATGCCAGGGTAGCACACAACTCACCACTTGCCCTGGGTCCTTCTTGTCCCACGTCGTCTGGACCCTGCTTTGGGGATGCTAGGAAGTAAGGGCAGCTGAGGCTTAGGTCAAGAGAACAGATGCCCTGGAGGAAAACATCATGTAGAGTCAAATGACTCCCAGGTTACAAAAGCACAACATTTGTTAAGTCTTCCTGTGTCCATACAAAAAGGACTTACTATGAATAAACTATGCAAAGGACTCAAGGAGAAGAGAAAAACATTATTTACAAGTCAACAGAACACTAAGAAAGAAGCTACAAATAAACAAAGAGGAATAGGAGCACTGTAACGGGAGTAACCCAATAAACCTAAGCTACCTGAGGCTATGTTATCCTACAGCCAGGCTCTCCAAGAGGGGCAGAGGCAATCAATCCCGGGTCTGCCACATGCAAGAAAAATGCCCTGCCTGTTATGCTATCACTCCAACCCATAGTAAAGTCACAGGCTATAAAATCAATACCCCAAAATCCATGGCCTTCCTATGCGCAAATAACGAGACAGAGGAAAGTGACATGAAGAAAGCAATTCTGTTTGGCCACATGCAAGGCAAAAGCCTTACCCACTGTGCTATTGTTCCAGTCCATTATTTAATTCCTGAATATTATATTTAAAATTATAATAGTTATATATTATTGATATATACATTTTCATAATTCTTAATTCCTGGATATGATTGAAAATTATATTTTCAATTTGTAATATTTATCACTTGTATCACTTTTCTTCCCCTTGATCTTTGATTTGCTTGAGTGGGCGCCAGTAACATCTCCATTTGCCCCTGTCACGTGCTAGTGTAGCCCAATGATATCTGCTCACTCCAGGGACAGGAATTGCCTCAAACTGTGTATTCAGGGTTTTGACGAAGAAGTCTGACCATCTCATTGGTGGGCGGCCATGCGGTCTTTTGACCTCCAGTGGAATCCAGTCAGTAACAGCTCTGGTCTAGCGGTCGTTTCTGAATCGCAATACATGACTGGCCCATATGATTTTTGATGTCTCGGCAAACGAGACAGTGTCCCTGATTCTTGACTGTCGATGGAGGTCAGAACTCCAGATTCCTTCTCTCACTTGAGTGAGACGTGATACTCCTAGCATAGCTCTTTCAATTCCTCTTTGGAATACCCGAAGAGCATTGTCGTCCTGTTTGCGTAGGGCCCAGTCTCTGAGGCATACGTTAGTGCAGGAAGAACGGTGGAATTGAAAAGATGTGCCCGGAGCCAGAGGTTCTTTGTCCTCTTAACCACTTCTTCAATGGTCTTGAAGGCTTCCATGCTGCTCTCTTCCTCCTGCGCAGTTCTGGCGCCAAGTCGTTCCGCATGTTGAGTTCTCAACCCAGGTACACATAGCTGCTGCATTCGAGATGTTCATTCCATTGAGAGCAAATAGAGCTTCAGGGACTAGTTCATTTTTCATAAGCATCGTCTTGTTGAGGTTCAGCTACAGTCCAACCTTTCCACACTCTTGGTCGAAGTTGGCCAGCATTTCTACTGCTTGGCTAATGTTTGGTGTTATTAGAACGATGTCATCAGCGAAGCGGAGGTGATGTGGTTGCCGACTGTCTATCTTCACTCCCATTCCTTCCCATTCCAGTCATCACATGATGTTCTCGAGGGTGGCACTGAAGAGTTTTGGTGAACCCGTCTCTTTACATCAATGATCACTTCCTTGTAGAATGGTGAGATCCTGGTGGTGAATCCGCAATACAGCTCGTGGAGGATCTTGATGCACTGAGTTTGAATGCCCTGTTTGGCTAGGGCTTCGATGACCGCTTCTGTGTCAACAGAATCAAAGGCCTTCATTAAGTCGATGAATGTTAGAGCAGCATCTTGAACTCTCGTGAAACTTCAATGAGTTTTCGTCCCAGTGGAAAACCAGCAGAACCGTTCTGTTGTACAAGAAGGGAGACATCAACGACATTGGCAACTATCACCCAATCTGCCTGCTGTCTGTGGTCTACAAGTTTTTCACTCATGTCATCCTGAATAGAATA
Organism: Sorex araneus; assembly: GCF_027595985.1. Taxonomy (NCBI): domain Eukaryota; kingdom Metazoa; phylum Chordata; class Mammalia; order Eulipotyphla; family Soricidae; genus Sorex; species Sorex araneus. Next base: position 36,296,525 of record NC_073313.1, read on the forward strand.
GGCAGAACACTAGATGAAGGACAACCATGCGAGCAAGCCAGGTTTCGAAAAGGATTCAGCATGATCAACCATATCTGCACATAATATTTATATATAATTTTAAATTGTATCTAGCAATTAAAAAATTATAAAAATTAAACATTTGCTTAGGGTACACCCACATAATTCATGATCATTCATATAAGGCAAACAGCTTTATTAAGGCACAATATAACAATCAGAATATTTTCACCAGCTTATCAACCCTAAAAGTGCACTAAAATAAGTTTTCAACAGGTGAAATAAATGATTTACTAGTATATTTTAGAGAATATAAAAGGCTGATAGTATGTTATAAGCAAGAACATGAGTAAACACAATAAATATTCCACCTCCATTTTAAGTTTTCTAAATTATATTTATTGGCGGAGTGAAAAGTTATAACACATATGTGGTTATATGTTAAAGCAGAGAAGATTTTTGATAATCATAAATAGATAAGAGTAATGGGGTGTAAGGGGAGTTAATATTTCTATGCTCAAGCTGGTCAAACGATATCATTGTATACAATAAGTTATCTATACAATGATAAGTAGAGCAGTAATCATACAAGAAAGAAACTATACAAAAATAAATACTCAAAATTACTCTTACTAAATCAATATGGGAATGTAATAAATGACAAAGAAACCTATAATAAGACAGAAAAAGAAAAGAGAGAAACAGAAATCCTCGGGGCAAGAGATAGTGCAGCAGGTACTTGCATGCAACCAACCTGGGTTTGATCCAGGCATCTCATATGGTTCCTAAGCCCAAGAACTTTTTTTTAAAATAAAAAAAAACAAGATATCAAAGATAAATAAATTGGGGAATACAGAATTAAGCCCTCATATAAAAATAGTTACAGTAAATGTAAATAAACACAGTGAAGAAAGAAAATATATGGCATAGTGGTTTAGGTGGGGTGGGAAGAGGATGGGGTGGGGGTGGTGGGAGGGATGCTGGGACCATTGATGGTGGAAAATGGGCACTGGTGGAAGGATGGGCACTCGACCACTGTATAATTTAAATGCAAGCACAAAAGTTTGTAAGTCTGTAACTGTGCCTCATGGTGATTCAATAATAAAAAATTTTTAAAAAATCATCACCTAACTATATGCTGACTATAAGAAACTATAGATAGGTTGTTATTAAATATAAATCATGTAACTATGACCAAAGCATAGGTGTAATTATTTTATTAATATTAGAAAAAGTACATTTCAGAAAAAGGAAGACTACAGGAAATTTTAAAAAGGTATGTTAAATACTAAGAAAAGTCAGTTCCCTAAAAAGGGAAAGCATGTTAAATGTGTAGGTAACAAACTATCCAACTTCAAAGAATGTGTATTAAACATTGATAAAACTTAATGAATAATAGGAACATTGCAAAATTATAGTTTATGACTTTAACATAATTTTTTAAACTAGACAGACCATCATCACCTATAGAAAGAACTCAACAATTCCATCAAACATCAGGAAGTAACCAATATTTATAGAAAAATCATCTAAAAATTACAATATTGATTATAGTGTTCATGAGCCATTTACCAAAATAGACCACACACTGAGTCATAAACACACACAAAAAAGAGTAACAGTTTGGGTAGGTGGAAAGGGCACATCTGGCAGTGCTCAGGGAGTATTCCTAGCCCTGTGATCAGAGTAACTCCTGGTGGTGCTGGGTGAACCATACGTGATGCAAGAAATTTGAAGCAGGGTTGGCTGCATGCAAGACAATAGCCTTACTTTTTGCACTACCTTTCCAGTTGAAGGATCATCAATTTTAAAGAACAGAAGCCATACAGAATTTGTTTTCTGCTCTGAATATAATCAATGTTGGCTGGAGAGATAGCACGGCAGGTAGGGCATTTGCCTTGCACGCGGTCGACCAGGGGTTCGATTCTCCTGCCCCTCTCAGAAAGCCTGGCAAGGATACCAAGACTATCCCGCCCGCACTGCAGAGCCTGGCAAGCTATCCGTGATGTATTAGATATGCCAAAAACAGTAACAACAATTCTCACAATGGAGACGTTACTGGTGCCCGCTTGAGCAAATTGATGAACAATGGGATGACAGTGATACAGTGATACATTGGTGCAATACAGCGATACATTGGTGCAACTAAAACAATAGGAAAATCTCTAAAATCTGGAAACAAAGAAAAAACATACTTCTAAACAATGAATGGATTGTATATAAAGATATATACCTCTACACACATTATTTATGACTTCCATGAAAGAAAACGCTTACTCAATATGGTGTTTGTTTCACAGAGACTATGTGACCATTGAATGGTGTCTGGACAATATGTAAAGGGATTCTGCATATACATTCCATTAACAGCGGTGTTGATAACTATTTTTTAAAATCAAAGCTTACTAAAAATTTCTGATATCTACATTAATCTTTTCATCACTGGAGCCTCTATTTTTTTAATTAAATCACTCTGAGATACAATTACAGAGTTTTCATATTTGAGTTTCAGTCATACAATGATTAAACACCCATCCCTCCACAAGTGTACATTTTCCAGCACCAATGTCCCTCATATTCCCCCCCTCCCACACCTCCCCTTGACTCTATGGAAGACAATTTCCCCTATACTTTCTCTCTACTTTTGGGCACCGAAATTTGCTTATAATTGAATGGTCATGAAGAGTATCATGCTAAGTGAAATGAGTCAGAAAGAGAGGGACAGACATAGAAGGACTACACTCATTTGTGGAATATAAATTAACATAATATGAGACTGACACCCAAGGAGGGTAGACACAATTGTAAAAAACTAAGGCACGCCGATGGGCGTGTGCACTCTCGGGCTCTTCAGGTGGCTGTGTCTCACTGCCCGCGTTCAGTGTTCTGGAACCGCTGTGTATGGGCTGGATCGGGAAGGCCGTTGGCCAAGGACAGGCGAAGGAAGAACGAGGACCAAGCTGGTTGCTGATTAGTTACCGTTTATTCAATCTTCCATCTTTCTCATCTCCCGCACTCCCAGCTCCGGCCTCTCTCTGGATCAACTGCAACCTCTCCTTCTCTCTTCTCTCCTCCTACTTGTCTCTCCCACCTTGGCCTCTAGGCTACACCCAGCCAGGTAGCAAAATCAACATAAGAAAACCCTTCCTGAGGGCAGGGCTTTCCAAAGCTCTTCCTGACTCTTAAGGTGTTTTGTTTTTTTTTTCCTTTCCTTAGTCCAAACACTTATTAACATCCGAATACTAGTTATTTTTGTATGGACATAGCAAGAGATACATTGAGGCTTGCAAGGCAGCTCTCCTGACAACATCTTGCCACAGACTCAGACCACAGCACTCAGGCTAGATTAATCATTCCTCACCCTAGCAGGGTCCAAATCTAGTTATCACTGTTTGCATCATGACAGCATTTGTCCATGATCAAGCTCTTAACTTATAGTTAAGCATTAGGCACTTTGGCCAGGCCCATCTCGATGCCAGGGTAGCACACAACTCACCGCTTGCCCTGGGTCTGTCTCATCCCTCGTCGGGACTCTGCTTTTGGGGGTGCTAGGAAGTAAAGGCAGCTGAGGCTTAGGTTGAGAGAACAGACGCCCAGGAGAAAAATATCATGTAGAGTCAAATGACTCCCAGATTACAAAAGCATAACATTTGCTAAGTCTTCCTGTGTCCATACAAAAAGGACATTGCTCTTGTTAGGGCGCAGATCGAAATCTCCCTATAACAACAAAGTGACTCCAGAGACTGCAAACATCAAGCAGGGTTTATTGTAAGACTTGCTAGCCAGGGTCCAGCCGCCTACTCGGACACGCAGGTCCAGCAGGTTGGGCAAGACCCCGAGCTTCTCCAAAGGAGATCTTATATAGGCCTTCCCCGGCCGTTACAGCAGAGCCCGCGCATTTCATAGCCAATAGATTTGTAATATTGCAAACTTAACCAATCCATTTAAAAGGACATCACTCCTTAGCCTATGGTTTTAGAGATCAGTATTCATGCCAATATTCAGGAATGTCCCAGTTCTGGGGGCAGTCCTGGGTCCTGTGATATGGGTCTTGTGATATGGGTCTTGTTATCTGGTCTGACCACCACCCTTCTTGCAACCCAGGGTGCCTGTATCCAAATTCCTTGCTCAGGACAGATAGACTGCAATGCCGGCTCCTGTAAAAAGAGTCTTAAGAAAGCTAAATAGTTTCCTGTGGTTTGTCCTCACACTCTGAATTAACTGTGCAAAGGACTCAAGGAGAAGAGAAAAACATTATTTACAAGTCAACAGAACACTAAGAAAGAAGCTACAAATAAACAAAGAGGAATAGGAGCACTGTAATGGGAGTAACCCAATAAACCTAAACTACCTGAGGCTATGTTATCCTACACACAAGGACCGGGAATATTGCTCCATAATTGGAAGCCTGTCTCATGAGCTGGGGAAGAAGGCAGCTGGGATAGAGAAAGGATCACTAAGTCAATGATGATTGAAGAGATAGTTTGGGATGGGAGATGTGTGCTGAAAGTAGATAAAGGAAAAATGTGTTGGCCTCTCTGTATCTGTATTACAAGGGACTTTAGAGTTCAGTTATGACACTAGCATGCATATTTAACTCAGAAGAACATTACTAAACTTAAGGTCATATAGCTTTATTTGAAGGTATAGCCCCCCAATTGGGGCTGAGGGACCCCTGGGTCACTACTCAGATTTCAGTGTCTCAATGTTACAAACCTGAGGATGCAGTACTGCTCAAGTCATGCACGCCAGGGACAACTCGGGCCACTCTTGATGTGCCCAGGTGACTCCAGGGCTTTGCTATCTCTAGCAGTGTTAGGGGGACCACGTAGTACTGGGGATCAAGCCTAGGTCAGACATATTCTAGGCATGTCTCCTGTCAACTGTATTATCTCTTGGTCCGAGGATTACATAGCTTTAAATATAAGGGGGAAATAGAGAAAGGAAAACAAAGTATTGTATTATATATCCTTCAATGGATACAATAAAATGGAACACAGTCTCAGAAAGCAGAGAATAGCTTTATGAGGCCCCCATAACCATGCCACCAGACTCCGTGCCAGGCTGTTTCACACAGGGCTTCCCAGAGCTGGGTGGGTGAGAGCGCTCCCCGCCCCAAAGGACCCAGCTCTGGCAGCTGAAAACCTCCACAACCCAACCACCGCCACACTCAAGGCCACTCTCCAAGTGCTCGGCTGAGCATCACATATGAGTAAACACATTTCTGGACCAAAAGTGGCCACATGACACATCATAAAACACTCCCTACCCATTCTCCATAATTACCACACCACAATTGATGGGGTTCAGATACTAGGCAACAAATCACAGAGGGAAATATATATATGTGTATATATATGCATATATACATATTTTCAGATATATACCAAAGCTCACATCACCCAAACTTTAACAACATGTTAGTGCTCTATAGGATGTCTTAATGGCTCCTACAAAAATAGAACAATCTTCACACTGTTTCTTATATGAACACTTTTATGTAAGCATGTTCATCAGTTCTTCATAAAGCAATATGAAATACATTCTTTCGGTTGTGTTTTGGGACAGGGAATGGGATTTGGGATGGAAACATTCTGAATTTGGTGGTGGGAAAGTGTAGTGGTGGTGGGGTTGGTGTTTGAATATTAAATGTAATCAAACATTGTGAACTAACTTATAAAATTGAAAAATTTAAAAAAGAAAAAAATGTAATGTGTAGTTCATGCCTGACTCAATCAGCTTAATCAATGGCTGAATAAATAGCAGTGCTCCTACGTTATATAAAAAAATGAGTTTTCTCTCAAAAATGTTTACTCTTTAATTAGTTTCTCAGTTCAAAATGAGATTCAAACATACAGTATTATTATAAAATATATTTGGAATTTGAACTTCAACTCAGTATCAATAAACATAGATAACTTTATTTTGTTTTTAAAGATGTTCTCTGCAGAATGTTAATTCTGTGATGGCCTGGCTCAGGAGCAATTCCATAAGATACTTGGGCAATATACCAATTTTCTTAAAATAAGTTATAATAAGCAGAATCATAAGTCACAACTTCAGCATTCCAAATTTTCAAGAACAAACTACACAAGGACTCAAAGAAGGGTGGTATCAGTGAAAATTATACTGAGTTTATAATAATAACGTCTTTACCAAAACTATGAACTCTTATCTCCTAGCCCTAAGATTAGCCTTCATGTGTTCATTTTCTGATGTACATCAGCATTCATACCAATTTTGTTACCAATTAATGACAGTAGAGAAAATTTACAAAATCTTGGAAGCCATACAGAAATAAAAATCCTGGCTAAAGATATAGTACAGAAAGCGAGATCCTAGCTCTGCAAGCAGCCAAAGCCAGTTCAACCCCCTAGAAGCATGAACGATCCCTGGAAGACTGCTAAGGGTCGCTCCTGAGCACAGAGCCAGGAATAGCCCCTGAGCACCACAAGGTATGGCACCCTGTCTCAAATCAATTAAAATTCCTATTAAAGTCTCTAATAGTTTCATATCATAAAGGTAACTTCAATCATTGTTGATGCATTTCCTAAAAATATTTTGTGTGAGTATTTTTAAATGACATTCATATCCCTAAAATTTCCATAAAAATAAAATTTTCAGATGATTGTTTCTGTATATGAGCAACATAATTTATTCAATATTGTCAATAAGTTAGGCATCATTTTGGTTCCTGTTTGTAAAATTCAGTATTATAATGCATGCTCTTCAATATAAGCCTCTGTATCACAGTATCTTTGCAATTTATTTATTTAAATATTTATTTGTATGAAGTATTGATATCACTGTATCATTGTAGCATTGTCATCCTGTTGTTCAACGATTTGCTCGAGAGGGTGCCAGTAATGTCTCCATTCGCCCCTGTCACGTGCTAGCGTAGCCCAATGGCATATTGGGGGCTCTTTTAGGTTCAGGGGAATGAGGACCATTGTTGTTACTGTTTTTGGCATATTGAGCACGTCATGGGTAGCTTGCCAGGCTCTTCCGTGCAGGTGGGATACTCTCAGTAGCTTACTGGGCTCTCTGAGAAGAATGGAGGCTTTTGGGGTGACCTTTAATCACCTTTACAGGTGATTCACCTTTACAGAATTACAGGTGATTCTCATTCTACCAAATGTAAGCTTTTGGTCGACTGGCATGTTGTAGCGATCTGTACACTGGCATGTTGTAACAATCTGCACACTGACACTGACAAACACGTACCTGCCTGCATCTCTGGGCAGCACCAGGGACATCTGCAGCCTCAGGTTGAGCCTTGTGGTTGATGGAGTGAGCCCAAAGGTTGATAGCAGCTGGCAGATCAGGACCCTATCACGGAGGTCTGTGCCAGGTCTAACACCTGCGCTGAGTCCCAGGTCACCCAGTGATTGGCTGACAACATCCCACAGTGGATGAGCCACTGCATGCACTGCCACCACGGCTCTATGTCCGACGTCGCTGCTACTCGGCCCTGCCAGGGCACATGGTGACGCTGGGGCTGCCACCACAGTTTCTCCATGCTGCACCAACACCATTTTTTCTGAATCTTGCAAAGCAACTGGCGATGGCCATTAGAAATCTTGCATCTATTTTTAAACTTCTAGCATTCCTGTTTTGATTCATCAATATTCTCTATCGATTTCTTCCAGAAACATTTGCCAGTGAAGAGGTGTTCTCTTGACCTAAGTGACCAATACATTTTCTGGCTTTATAGATTGTTACTAGGAGAACAGGAGAAAATGGGTTGTATACATCTAGGGACAAGGTGTTGTTAAATGGTATAGGATGGGGACATTTGATTTTGGAATACACTCAGCCCAAAGTACTCAGGGCTTACTTTGGCCCTGTATTCAGGGATCTCTCCTGGCAGTGCTCCAGGGACCATTTATAGAGCAGGGATTTGAACTAGGGTCAATCATGTGCAAGGTAGGCACTTTATGTGATGTACTATCTCTGGCTCAAGCACAAGAATCTTGAGGATTCTTGGGGACATATTTTTTCCCTCAAGAAGAAAATAACTCGAAAAATGAAATTAAGTGAAATGAGCAATGATATATAGATGGAATGTAGAAGAATCTTACAATATTCTGCTCCCTACTACCAAATCTTGTTCCCTAAGTGCAAAAACTCTTCTTTCAATATTGTGACCATCTCCAGTATTTTTGTAGCTTTAGGAACAGCCTAATTTTCACATTTTTGCTTGAGTTATTTTAAGTTGGTATCTATCAATTAAAATTTTTAAAAACTATTTTATTAACATCCCTGATTCTGTTGTAATAACCTATTTCTAGAACTATACTCTCTGGTTCAAGGAATATGTTTTGAGAATCTTGATGCATATTTATAAATTTAATTCCACAATAACATTGATTTGTCCTCTATTTTAAGGATTTGGTGTTTTCTGAAGATAAGATTCTGAAAATATACAAATGATGATGCACTTTTGGATGTAAGATTACTTGAAATTCTGCATCTTTATTTTAGTTATTTTACCAATTTTCATTGAGCAACTACAATGGTTCAGAAATACAAATATCTGTTATATTGTATACAAAGATAAGATATTGTGCTTATCTTAAAGGAGATCATATTCAGTGGGTACACTTATGTGTGAGCAGTGATATGAATGGTGATATAATGATATTATGAATAAAGGACCCTAGATAGACAGAAGAAGGAACACTGCTATGAGATTAGAAGAAAATGTTTCACAGAGAAAATTCGAAATGAATCAAATACAACCTTACAAATAAAATAAAAAGTAGAACTTTTAACCACTATTGAAATAAAAAAGGTGGAAGAAATTGTACATCATAAATTAGAGGTATGCAAGGGATTGGATTTATCTCTTATGGATGAATAAATTAATCTTTACAGATTTATGTCAGCAGATGAGACTCAGATGAGAATCTGGCATTGAAGGTCAATGAAAACCAAGCTTGAGAATGAATTTTTAATGCTATAAACTCTGAATCTATGAATGATGACTAGAAGTGAAAGGTTTTCAGTAGAAATGCAGTAATGTTATGTTCATGTTTTAGCAAATATTATCTGGTAACACAAATGAGAAGATTGAAGATTCACAATATCCTACACTGGAAGGTTATTCATTAAACCCCTGTATTTGGTCAGGATATTGACAAGGTAATAAAAATTTTTAATAAATTTGGAAGAAATTTAGGGAGGAAGAGATTGAATATTACTTCTCTGCTAATTTGTTGTTTACTATTATTAACTTACTAAAACACCTTTTTACAAATTTTAAACTATAATTTGTGTAGGTTAAAATATCATATTAAGCTATGGCAATGGGAGAGGAAATCAAAATAGGCTTAGCAGTCGATCATGATTTTCTGGTTGTATGTCCAGACTAGAAAGAATTCGTGAACAGGTAGGAAAAAGAGGCACTGAATGACAATTTAAAAAAAAATGATTTACCACTAGCCCACAGCAAATATTATTCTCAATGGGGAGAAACTAAAAGCTTTCCCTCTAAGATCAGGGACAAGACAAGGGTGCCCACTCTCGTCACTTCTATTCAATATAGTACTGGAAGTTCTTGCCATAGCAGTTAGGCAAGAAAAGTTATCAAGGGAATCCATATAGGAAAGGAATAGGTCAAGCTATCGCTATTTACAGATGACATGACACTATACTTAGAAAATCCTAATGACTCTACACAAAAGCTCCTACAAACAATAGGTTTGTATAATAAAATAGCAGGCTACAAAATTAACACCCCAAAGTCTATGGATTTCCTATATACAAACAATGAAAGAGAAGAAAGAGATATTTAAAAACCAATCCCGTTCACAATAGTGCCTCAGGAAATCAAGTACTTTGCAATCAGCTTAACTAAAGAGGTGAAGGATCTATATAAAGAAAATTACAGAAAACTGATTCAAGAAATAAAAGAGGACATTAGGAAATGGAGACACATCCTCTGATCATGGATCAGGAGGATGGACATTGTCAAAATGGCAATACTCCCCAAAGCATTATACAGATTAAATGTGGACCCTATAGGGATACCCATAATATTCTTCAAATAAACAGACGAAAGACTCCTGAAATTCATATGGAGCAATAAATCCCACGAATAGCTAAAGCAATCGTTGGAAAAAAGAAGATGGATGGCACCACTTCAAACCGTACTACAAAGCAGTAGTAATTAAAACAGCATGGTATTGGGACAGAAACAGACCTGCAGACCTGCAGACTAATGGAATGCAGACTAATGCAGACTAATGGATAAGAGTTGAGTATTCTGTCACAGACTCTCAAATATATGATCACTTAATCTTTGATAAAGGAGCAAAAAAAGTGAAGTGGAGCAAGGAATGCCTCTTTAGCAAATGGTGCTGAGAAAACTGGACAGCGGGCTGGAGCGATAGCACAGCAGGTAGGGCATTTGCCTTGCACAAGACTGACCCGGGTTTGATTCCCAGCGTCCCATATGGACCTCTGAGCACCGCCAGGAGTAATTCCTGAGTGCAGAGCCAGGAGTAACCCCTGTGCATCGCCAGATGTGACCCAAAAAGAAAAAAAAGACATTTTTTTTAAAAAAGAAAACTGGACAGCTACATGAAAAAAAAAAAAGAACTCAGGCCTCTATCTAATGCCAGGCACAAAAGCCAGACGAAAGTGGATTAAAAACCTCAATATCATATCTGAATCCATATACATGAAGGAAAATGAGGGCAGAACCCTCCATGACATTGAAGCTAGAGGCATCTTTAATTACGCAGCACCACTGACCAAGCAAGTGGAAACAAACATAAACTAATGGAACTACGTTAAACTAAGAAACTTTTGAAACTCAAAATAAACAGTGATCAAAATACAGAGCGATCCCGCTAAATGGGAAATTTATTTACCCAATATCCATCACATATCACATAAGGGATTAATATTCAAGACATACAGGGCATTAGTAAAACTGTACAAGGGAAAAAACCCCAACACCATCAAAAAATGGGGAAAAGAAATGAATAGAAACTTCCTCAAAGAAAAAATACAAGTGGCCAAAAGGCACATGAAAAAATTCTCTACATCACTAATCATCAGAGAGATGCAAATAAAAACAACGATGAGATATAATTTCACACCACAGAGACTGGCACACATCAAAGAAAAACAAGAACAACCAGTGTTGGTGTGAATGTGGGGAGAAAGGGACTCTCTTTAATTGTTGGTGGGAATGCCAATTGGTCCAACCTTGCTGGAAAACAATATGGGAATTCCTCAAAAAACTAGAAACTGAGCTTCCGTATGAGCCAGCAATAGCACTTCTGGGAATATATCCCAGGAGTACAAAAATCACAGTAGAAATGATATCTGCACCTGTATGTTCATTGAGCACTGTTCACAAGAGCCAGAATCTGGAAACAACCTGAGTGCCCGAGAACAGATAACCAAGTAAAGAAACTTTGGTACATCTACAAATGGAATACTATGCAGCTGTTAGGAAAGATGAAGTCATGAAATTTGCTTATAAGTGGATGGACATGGAGAGTATCATGTTAAGTGAAATAGCTCAGAAAGAGAGGAACAGACATAGAATGATTGCATTCATCTGTGGAATATAAAATAACATAATATGAGACTCTCTCTGGAGCGATAGCACAGCCGTTAGGCCTTTGCCTTTCACGCGGCCGACCCGAGTCCGATTCCTCCACCCCTCTCAGAGCGAGAGCAAGCTACCGAGAGTATTGAGCCTGCCCGGCAGAGCCTGGCAATCTACCCATGAGTATTTGATATGCCAAAAACAGTAACAATAAGTCTCTCAATGAGAGACGTTACTGGTGCCCGCTCGAACAAATCAATGAGCAATGGGATGACAGTGAATATGAGACTAACACCCAGGACAGTATAGACAAGGGCCAGGAAGATTGCTTTACGGTTGGAAGCCTGAATCATGAGCTGGGGAAGTGGCAGCCTGATAGAGAAGGGATCACTAAGTCAATGGTTGATTAGAGGGATCGCTTGGGATGGAAGATGTGTGCTAAAAATGTAGATAAAGTAGATAAAGGACCAAACATGATGGCCTCTCAGTATCGGTATTGTAAACCATAATGACCAAAGGTATATAGAGAGTAAGAAATAAATTATCTGCTACAAAGTCAGGGGCTGGGCTGGGGTGGGTGTGGTGGGAGTGATACTGGGGACATTGGTGGTAAAAAATGTACACTGATGAAGGGATAGGTGTTCAACCATTTTATGACTTAAACTCAATCATGAGAGCTTTCTAAATGTATTTCACGGTGATTCGATTAAAAAAATAATGAATTAGTCTTCAGGTCATATTGAGTTAAATAATAGGTCATGTTTATGAGGTGGAATTGAATTAAATAATGAGTGAGGGTCACCAGAAGAAATCACTTAAAGGACCCTTGATCTTCTGCCTTGTCATATGCATGGAGACTTAGGGGTGTCTTAAGAAATATCAAATACTGAGCATATTTGATATAAATATCAAATACTGAGCATATTCTTAAGTTTTTGTCCTGTCCTGAGTATAAGTGTAATGAAGGTCAATTTCCTTAAGAAGACATCATGATAAAAGATTTTGTGTAAAATTTCCCAAAGCCTGTACACTCAGAGACAGAGAGAGAATCATGGAGTCCTAGTTTTGACTCAGTCCATGTGGGTGTTAGGCCCTGACCCCATGATTTTCTCTTGTTTTCCTTAATCTTCACGGAGCCCCTGCTTCAGTCCTGTTCAGCTGGGGCTGGTACCCAGTAAATGGCACTCACACAGGGACTTGAAACAATAGGAATTGTCTGGAATCAACTGAAATCTGTGAAGGTGAAAGACCACAAGGACCCCAAATACAAGGAGGAAAATCCTCAGTAAGTGAGGAAAGGTCCAAGAAAAAAATGCCAAATCTGCCCCTCAAAACATCCAAGACCATGATGGTAAAGACTCATTGAGCATCTTTGCCTCTCTGGGGACCAGTGGAGAATTTTGTCCATGAGGAGGAAAATAGTATTGATCCAGACTAATACTGGTAAAACATCAACCGTTTTGTTACCTATGAAGGCATAGCTAAGTTATGCAGTCTGGAGAAGAAATAGCAGAGCCCTCAAATGGAGATGTTTTCCATCAACAAGACATGAAGCTACTAGCCCTGAAGCTACTAGCTGGTGAAGCCACATAAAAAGCAAGGGAGAAGTGTTGGTGCATACACTGTGGAAATAGTTATGCTTAGTTTAAAAGATTAGTCAGATAAGTTTGAAGAGAGGGCCTGGATAAGTGGTTTGTCTTCTGAAAATCCAGCTTCTTGGGGAAAGCCCCCTTCATGGCGGTTCAGTAGTCATTCTTATCTTGGTCATATCTCCCAGTGAAGAAATAAATCCACTTAAGAGATTTGTACACCTAAACCCACTAATCTCCATTAATATGTAAAATATTGTGCTGGTTAGATTAGCATAGACTGACAAATGTCTATAAATGTTTGCGCTTGTCCTTCTGATGATTGGTGGTATCATCATCATCATCATCATCATCATCATCATCATCATCATCATCATCATCATCATCATCCAGTTGATCGTCGAATTTCTTGATTGGTCTCAGTAATGTCTCCATTCGTCCAAGCCCTAAGATTTTAGAAGCCTCTCTCCACTTGTCCTTCCAATGATGCCATACAGGAGGCTCTTTCAGGGTCAGGGGAATGAGACCCAGCCATAGGGACCTTGCAGTAGTTTGTCAGATTCTCCCAGAGGGAGAAGTAGACTATAAGATATCGCGTGGCCACTTTGTGTGGCCATGCTTCTGGGAGCTTGCTTTTTAAGTCTCTGGATGCTGGCCATTGACAGGATTACACAACACCGGGGGCAGTCCCTGGGTGTGACCACCTAGCTACTGGGAAATGGGAAATCTGGGTGGAGGAGGCCCAGTCCCAATCCGAGCAGGCTTGGAGGTTTTAGCCCCCGGTCCCACACACCTGGGTTCCTCTGCCGGTTCCTTCATGCTTGAGGCTTGTCTGAACGTGTGGAGAGGGGCCTTGAGCATGGCTGTGGCTAGGATCCAGAGGTCTTCGGCCGCCAGGAGCTCTGCTTGGGGCAGGGCCGAAAGCTGGAACCCATCCCAGGAAGCCCCGGGGAAGACAGCCAGGCAACGAGTAAGAGACTCTCAGATTGGTGGTATAAGATAATAAATGAGGCAAGCGATGGAGAGAGAAAAGAATTCCCCATTTTTGGGGTCTCAGTATAGTAGCAACATGTCTCTACTAAGTTAGACATCATTGCCACACCACCCCACACATAGAGGTACATCCTATTTATGATTGAGCTCTTGCTCCCAACTTGGAGTTTTTCAAATCACTATGAAACTCAATCCCTGAAGACCAATGAAAAGTTAAAAATGAACCATTTATTTCCTGCAATAACTTGATGTTCAAGGTTCTGACTTTTTGTTTTCCTTGAAAGTATGTCACAAGTGAGTAAGTTATGGTCACTGTGTGCAATTATATTTAAGCCATACTTCCCTGGTCACTTTAACAAGGGCTATTTGTCCTTATCTCTAATTTTCCATTATTGATATTCTAGTTCTACTACATTCTGCTGGCTCTCTGTGTGTTGGTGTTTGCCTAGCATTCGACTGACTCAGGCTCAATTCCTGACTTCCTAGATGGTCCCCTGAGGACTTCCAGGAGTGATTTTCTGAGTTCAGAGTCAAGTTGGGTGTGTCTCCACCAGGAAAATGAAAATATAAAATAAGTATAGAAATTATGGCCGTGGAGGTCCATGAAAGAGATATAGGAAATCTCTCTCCAGCTGGATGTGTGCTTAGGAAGTAGGCTTGATATTTTGTCCCTGACTATAGCAAAGAGTTGGATACAAAGGACTATAGAATGGAAAGAGTATGCAAGTGCAAGTTAACCTGTGATCTCACCATCAGCTCCAATACAGTTATGTGAAGGTCTGAGGCCTGCCCTGGAGCCGTGGAAGGGAGAAATGTTTTGTAATCTTCCTCATAATTCTACCTCAGAGAAGTACACATTGAAAGAAGGTACCCTAGCCATAAGAGACTGCTGGTACTGAGAGCTAATGGATGGGGAATTGGTAGGAGGGGAATGAGTTAGTCCCTTTCAATAACTCTCTGAACACAGATAACTCAAAGAGACCACAAAAAGGTCATTGACATCCAGTTTCAGCTCGCCAGGAAATTAGGAAATACAATACAAGGTGAGCGACAAATGCATCCAGGGCTGACCTAGTGCCCCTGCTTCTCACAGCAAATATACTCGGAGGCAGAATCTAGAAAGAAAAACCTAATCGCCAAGAGTCAACAGAAACGATGTGAAGGTTCGCTGAAGGAAAGGGAGGCCAGAGAGACAGTTCAAATGGGTTGGTCCCCAGCACTACATAGCCCTCCTGAGCACAGTTCTTTGTCTTAGGGTCCCTTAAGCACCACAAAGTATGAAAATGGAGGACTTCCCAAATGACACAAGTTGACCTGGGAAGTCCCAGCACTGCAGGTCTAAGCAGCACTGCATTGTTGGATAAGCACTAAACTCTCAGGGATGCACTGCCTGGCTGAGTATCACCCGGAATATCCCCAGGGCCCCAAGCATCATCGCCATGGGGGAGGGAGAGAGGGGGGTAGAGAGGGGAGGAGACAGAGAGAAAGAGAGAGGGAGGGAGGGAGATAGAGGAAGGGAAAGAAGAAGAGGCAGAGATAGGGAGGGAGAGAGGGAAAGAGGGAAAGAGAGGGAGGGAGAGAGAGAGGGAGAGGGAGAGAGGGAGGGAAAGTGTGTGGGAGAGAGAGAGGGAGAGCAGGGTTGGGAGGGAGAGAAAGACAAAGAGGTGGTAACTCAAAAGCCTGGAGTCCATACTTTCATGTGGGAGCCTTGGATTCAATCTGGCACAGCCTGGTTTCTGGAACACCACAGAAATAGATCCTGAGCAACACTGGATGTGGCTCTCCCCTGGATCTGGCCCTCTCCACCTTCATCCAAAAAAAAAAAAGCAAAGACAGAACTCCTAGGTGTGCACAATACACATACACAAACACACACATACAGACACTCAAACACAGACACCATGAAAAGAAATTCAAGAGAGTTTATTTTAAAATGATAAAGAATAACAGCAACAAAAAGCAAAAACCACCTTCTGGTCTATAATGCCAATGAGTTGAATCTCCTAAATGAATCAACTCCATAAAGGATGAATAACATGTTTGTACTACCATAAATAAGCATATATTTATGTATAATACCATTTATTATGGTATAATATATAATATATTAATAATAATAAACAATAGACAATATTATATATTATTAATATAATAACGGATAATAATAAATAATATATTATTTAATGTGTAATATAATATATAATATAATATATTATATATTGTGTATTATTATGTATTACATTATGTATAATATATAATACACTATATAGTATATATTTCATATATTTACATATTATAATATAATATATTATATGTTATAATATAATATATTATGCATATTATATGATATATAATATAATATCTTTTATATACAATATATTATATAACATATCGTGTAATATCTAACATATTACATAGTAATATAATATATAATATATTATGATTATATTATAATATATACTATATATTATATAATAATATAGTATATATAATACAGTATCACATAGAGTATAATATAGTATATATACTTTATACTATAGTATATATTATAATATAATATAATATGATATATGTTATATATTATGTATTATAGTATAGTATATATTATAATGTGTAATATATTATTGTACTATTAGATAATATTATTTATTGTGATGTATAATAATAATATATAATATAATATACCATTTATTATGGTATAATATACCGTATTTATATATATGGTATATAAATACCATATAAGTCTGTCTTATTTCTATATGCATACATTGAATTGGTACAAAGGGAAATTTAAGCAATAAGCTCCTTAAGAGCTGCATCAAAAATTTAAAATATCTGGGACTTAACCTAACAAAGGAGCAGAAATACCTGTACTCTGAAAACTATGACACTGCTAAAAGAAACAGAAGACAGAAAAAAATGGAAAGATATTTTTATTCTGTACTGGAGTAATAAACATTATTAAAATGCCCAGTTTACCTAAAGCCGTCTTCAGATTCAATGCAACACCTATCTAAGCATCCATGACATTCTTTAAGACAGGGGTGGAGAACACTCAGCCCAAAGGTGTCTGTTGTCCCCAAAAGCTTAGTGTATGAAGCAACAGACATGCATACTTCTGGTCAGCAATTTATAGCCTCTCTTTCTGCATTGTATAGTCTCTTAGTAATGTTAGAAATGTCCAAATGGCCATTAGCAGAAAAAAAATCCCACCTCTTTTTTATGTAAATAAAACAATTCTGTTATGTGTATGGAACCCACAAAATACTGCAAATAGAACAATTCTAAGAAGAAAACAATGAAGGCATCACACCCTCTGACTCAGTGCTAGAAATCAATAGTAACTAAGACATAAGGTGTCAGTAATTAAGACATAAGGTGTCAATAAAACTAGCACACAGACTAACAATATAGAATAGCAAGTTCTGAAATAAGACCACACATACATGGACATCTAACTTACCAGACCATTCAATGGAGAAAAGGAAAGACTCAATCAGCACTTTAGAAAAACTGGACAACCATGTTGAAAAGTTAAAGTAAAAATACAAAGCTTGATTATAACCTTGTACTATAGCAAAATATTAACTCAAAATGAATTAACTACTTGAGGTTACTTTGCATTTCGTCTAAAATCTTGACCATAGATTTTATGAAATGACTTACCACTTTGAACAGAAAGATAAAAATGGTTAGAAAACACTTTGAAAGGGTTTTTTAAAGAGAAACACTCCTGTCTATGCTTTGGTGCTTTTAGACATTTAGAGAGTAAGCTGGCAACTCTGTAGACAACGTCATGTGTCTAAGACAAAGACCGTGGCCTCTGTTTTTCATGAACTTGTCAAATATAATTGTGACAGGTTTATTTTGTTACCCTATGAATCTTTGTGAAAGTGTGAAACAATTGCAATAGCATATGCATTGCCATGGTTATGAAAAGAAGAGAGACAATATTCTATAGGAAATACTTTTACAGGAGCTGGAGCGATAGTACAGTGGGTAGGGACCTTGCTTTGCATGTGAATAATATGAGTCTGATCCCCTGTGCACCACCAGTAGTGATTCCTGAGTGCAGAACCGGAGTAACCCTTGAGCATCACCGGGTGTGGCTCAAAGAGCAAAAAGAAAAACAAAAGAGAAAATATTTTTACAAACTTCAAAAGCCTATGTAAACATATTTACACTAATGTTTCTACTGCATTACTCTTCCCCCACCCCCAGAAATATCATTTAGCAATGGTGGGTGTAACAAATACTACATATAGGCTTACAGACACATTTTCCTCTCTTTGGTACATTAGAAAACTACATTTCTCAGCCTCCCTTGCATTTAAACTATGGCAATTAAATGAAGGTCTGAGGAAGTATGTCAAGACCTAAGTGAGTGCCTGAATGTGTATTCAGGCAGTCTTTTTTATTTTTTACTAAATCAAAAAAGGCCATTGAGTCTGTTGAGACTGAAGAGATCATCGAAGCCCTAGCCAAACAGGGCATTCAAACTCAGTACATCTGGATCCTCCGTGAGCTGTATTACGGATTCACCACCAGGATCTCACCATTCTACAAGGAAGTGATCATCGACGTAAAGAGAGGGATTTGGCAGGGTGATGCCATTTCACCAAAACTCTTCAGTGCCACCCCTGAGAACGTCATGCTATGACTACAATGGGAAGGAATGGGAGTGAAGATAGATGGTCAGCAACTACACCACTTCGCTGATGACATCATTCTAATAACACCAAATATCAGTGAAGCGGCAGGAATGCTGGCCAACTTCGACCGTGAGTGTGGAATGGTCAGTCTGCAGCTGAATCTCATGAAGACAATGTTCATGAGAAATGGACTAGTTCCTGATGTTGCTCTCAATGGAATGAACATCTTTAAATGCAGCAGCTATGTATACCTAGGTGGAGAACTCGACATGACAAATGACTTGGCACCAGAGCTTGCAGGAGAAAGAGAGCATCGTGAAACGCCTTCAAGAGTGTCAAAGTTGTTAGGGGACGAAGAACTTCTGGCTCTGGGCACATCTTTTCGATTCCACTGTTCTTCCTGCTTGGCCCTATGAAAACTTGATGAGAATGCATTTTGGGTCTCCCAAAGAGGAATCAATCGAAAGAGCTGTGCTTGGAGTATCACATTTCACTCAAGTGAGAGAAGGAATCCAGAGTTCCAACCTCCATTGACAATCGAGAATCAGGGACGCTGTCTCATTTGCCAAGGCATTGAAAATCATTTGGGCTGGACATGTAATGCAATTTGGAGATGACCGCTGGACTAGAGCTGTTACCGGCTAGATTCCATGGGACGTCAAAAGAACGCTTGGCCACCCACCTACGAGATGGTCTGACTTCTTTCTCAAGACCCTGAGCATGAGGGTTTGATGCTCTTCCTGTTCATGGAACAAACAGACGCCATTGGGCTACAGTAGCACGTGACAGGGATGAATGGAGACGTTACTCATGTCTGCTGGAGCAAATCAATGAGCAATGAGATGACAACTAACACAAGCTAAGTGATTAAATCACCATGAGGTAGTTACAAAATTTTCATGTTTGAGTTTCTGTCATACAATGATCAAACACCCATTCCTCCACCAGTGCACATTTTCTACTATAATGTCTCCCGTATCCCCTCCATCCCATCCCTCCCCATGTCTCTGTGGCAGACAATTTTCCCCCATAATATCTCTCTACTTTTCAGTATTATGGTTTGCAATACAGATACTGAGAGGCCATCATGTTCAGTTCAGGCACAGTCTTAAGAAAATGCCTATCCTTTGTTTAGCTGTATGCACTAGATGTAATAGAATATGCTGAGGGCCTTTAGGAAATGATGGCTTTACAAGATGGAAATTGTCATGGTCTTCATTGCTACCATAAACCTGTGAATTGAGCTTAAAATACATTTTTATTAGGGTAAGCCATTGAGATTTGGGATTGTTCATTATAACATCTACTATTAATTACCTGGGTAATGTTATATTTGATTAGCACAATGCTGATTTTCCATTAACTTTAACTTGGTAGTATTATATATGTATCAAACGAACTATGAAATATATGAGCAGACTAACACCTGAGGAGGCAATTCCTGAATATCCTTCTAAGGACTCCATTGTATTTTTTACTAGGTAGGGTAAGAAATACTTAGTTAAAAATCCATAAGTTTAAGGAAACAACATTTTCAAAACTGAAATGTGCTGTTATTACTTTTTTCCTGGGATTTGCTAAAATGTTTTAATCAGTCATTTTTTATTTACTTTTTAAAAAAATTTATTCTTTTATTGAATCACCATGTGGAAAGTTACAAAGCTTTCAGGTTTAAGTCTCAGTTATACAATGCTCGAACACCCATCCCTACACCAGTGCACATATTCCACCACCAAGAATCACAGTATACCTCCCCGGCTCCCCCCACCTCCTCAGCCCCCCACCCCGCATGTGTAACTGGTAAATTTCACTTTACTTTCATTTTACTTTGATTATATTAAATATTTCAACAAAAAACTCACTATTATTGATTTGGAGTTTCTCCCCCCTAAAGTAACATTACCAAAGCTCCACCTGCTATTAATTTCTACTTAACTTTCCCTTAAACGTATGTCATGGTAAATATACATGGTATGTTAACTTTCCCTTAGCTACATATTATAATAAATGTACATAGTATGATAATTTGAGGTGCCATGAATATAGTGAAATACAAAAACCTATTAATTTTCTTCTTGTAAAGAAAGGAACAACTTAAACATGTTAATTAAAATGCTAAGAAAATAAGTTACATGATCTCTGACTTTTTTTCTTGACATGGTTTTCTGTAAAAAAAATGTTCTAGGGAGCTGCAGAGATAACAGAGCTGGTAGAGTGGTTGTGTTGCACGTGGCTGACTCAGGTTCAATAAACAGCACCCATATAGTGCCTAAGCCCACCAGGAGTGATCCCTGAAAATAGAACCATGAGTAATTCCTGAGCACAGTTGGGTATGACTCAAAATAAAAGCAAAACAAAAGAAAAACCTCAAGATCAAAACAGAAAACATATTCTAGTGAAATGGCTGGCGAATTTATTTTGAAACATGTCATATTATGTCATAAATAGCTACTCATACAGTATTCTGGGGTTAAACAACACAATATGAGGAAATAAACAAGAATACATGTTACAAATAGAAGTTAATTGATTTCACTGACCTAGATATTTCTTTATTCTCCAATTTATTCCTATATCCAATATCTAATTGTCTCATGCATTCTTGAACATTATATTTTAATTATCATTCTACAAGTAGTAGTGCTCAATTTATCAAAATATATTTGTCTATGTTTAGTTTTATTAAAGTATATGAGTTAAACATGGAAAACAAAGCACAATGCATACATAATTTTATCTGAATAATATTTTTGAGATGGCTTATAGTTGTACTAATATTTATGCTTTAATCAAGCAAAGTTATTACACCATATACATACCTACCACCAAAGTACCAATATACCTCATCACTGTCATAAGTCCCTTCTCATCCATCCCTTCCTCTCTCCAACTATACTAATCCCCATAACTCACCCTGCTTGGTTAAATAAAGGAGATCACTAATGAAGTATAGCAATCTATATCAACTTTCTAAACAAGGATTAAAATGTTCTAAAGGCATTTTATTTAATTAAACAATACTAGCTTGAAAAATAAAAGATCCACCTATAAAAAGGAAATGCTTTTTTTGTTGGAATATAGCTCTAAACATTTTAGGTTTAACATTGGTTTATTCTTCCTCCCTGAATGCAGGGAGCTTAGGTTTATTGGATTACACCCATCACAGTGCTCCTGAGACACTCTCATTCCTCTGTGTTTATTGGAATATAGTTCTAAACATTTCAGGTTTAACATTGGTATGTCCTTTCTCTCTTGCCACAGAGAGCTTAGGTTTATTGGGTTACATCCCATTACAGTGCTCCCGAGGCACTTCCATTCCTCTGTGTTTATCTTTAAGCTCTTCTCTGTACTCTGCTTCCCCAACTGGTCAATCACCTTTATCCCCAAATCAGACTCTGTTGACTTGTGAGGTCAGATCCTTCTAAGAACTCTGGATTTGTATTTGTAAGTGAAGTATTGCTTTTACTTTTTCCCATATGTCCTTTTGCATGGTTTGCTTTAGAGTAATGTCCTTTCTGTATAGACACAAAAAGACAGTTAATGCTATGCTTTTGTAACTTGAGAGTTAATTGACTTCAAATAATATTTACTCTTGGACATATGATCACTCAACTTAAGGCTCTGTTGCCCTTAGTTCCTACCACCCCAAAAGCACAGTCATGACAAGGGACTGGATGGACCCAGGCCAAGATTGATAGTTCTTACTATAAGTTAAGAGCACGGTCATGGACAAATTCTGTCATGATCTAAAGAGTAACAACTGGATTGTTACTGCTAGGGTTAGGAAAGACTAATCTGGCCTGAGCACTGCAGTCTGAGATCTATAATGAGATGTCACTAGGAGAACCACCCTATAAGCTTAATGTATCTCTTACTGTGTTCATACAAAGTGACTAATATTATTAAGAAGTAGAATTAAGATGAATGTTTAAATGGTTGTTGGACTAAGGAAAGGAGAAATACACCCCTAGATGGTATTTCGCCCTTAGGCAAGTCATCTTGCTGGATGAGAATCTGTCCTAGATGAAGTTTCCCCTGAGGGAAGGACTTTACATTTGTTGATTGTATGACCATACCTATGTGTAGTTGTTATCCCAAGCTCTCATGATTTGGGAATATATAACTAAAGCTGTAAGAGTGGGCAGGAGGTGGAGGAGAATCGAGAGGGATAGAGGAGGACTACAGGAGTAGGTGAGACTGGAAGGAGGAAGGAGGAGACGAGATTGGAATAAACTACAACTAATCACCAACTGGTCTGACCCTCGTCCATTGACATTGGCTGTTCAGAGCGGAGAAGCTGCTTGAGACCACAGAACGCGAGTGGCGAAAGGGCACTGCAGTTTCGAACTCATTTTTTGATTACACATATTTTGTGTATGTTTATTCATTTATTTATGTGCTTTGGCAACACACCTGGCAGTGCCCAGAACCTTGCCCCAGTGCAAGGCTCAGAGGTTGCTCCTGGTGGTGCTGGGAGATTATGTGGTACTGAGGATAAAACTCAAAACACTCATGTGAAAAGCATGTACTCCAGGCCTTTGAATTATCTCTCTGGCCCCTATGGAGTGTCCATTTCATTTTCAATCAATTACACAAATTCTCATTGTGAGAACACTTTGGCAGGGCAGGAACAGGAATATGGTGGCATAGCAAATATGTATAAATATCAAGTTCCAACAAACATATCAGCCTGATCTCTAACAAGAAGTGTAAGAAGGTAGGGTCAAGTCTAATACAAAACATTCACTGCAAGTCAGCTCAAGAGTAGAGTTTACAAACTTTCCAAGAACTAAAAAAATGAAGAAGGGATTTATTATGTCCTTTGCCTTTTTTAATATGAAAATTTAGGTCTAAATTGTTTAAGGGGCCAGAGAGATAGTACATCAATCAGGCAGAGCATGATTTTTTTAATTAAAACTCTAAAAATATATTTCATCCAAGATAATATTTCAAATGTCTGTCACATAAAATGCAAACAGACTTTTATTTTATTTTGTTATTGTTAGTAAAATCTCCATAGATAGTCTAAGCTGTTAGTGTTTGGTAGCTATACTTTTCTTCACAACTCAACCTTATAAATCACCAGTTAAGAAATGGCATTCAGTTTTACCAATTATTTATAATGATCTCTGACCACAGAAGCCATTTAAAAAAAATCAATCAGCCTTACATGCTGCCAATCTGGGTTTGATCCTTGGTATCACAGATGTTCCCCTGAGCCCGCCGGGAGTAATTTCTGAGGGAAGAAACAGAAGTAATCCTTGAGCAGCACCAGGTGTAGCCCCAGAAGCTCCAAAACACAAAACAACAGCAACAAAAATGTAAGCCAGTAGCCGCAGAGATAGCACCAGGATAAGAAGCTTGTATTACATGCTACAGACTTGGTTTGATCCCCAGCACAGTATATGGTTTCCTGAGCACCTCCAGGAGTATCTTTGAGCACAGAGTCAAGAACAACTGAGCACTGAGCATTAATGAATGTAGCCCAAAAACTAAAAAACATTTTAAAGCCAAGTTGATTGTATGAATTCTTACCAGTGAAGAAAAATATCAATTGTAAATTTTGTTTTATTCAGTTTTCAAATATGGGGGCACAGCTATCCAAAATACAGATGTCTTAGTTGCAAAAGAGGTTTTTTTTTGTTCTCTTTAGAGAGAAAATAATGGGAAAGTATGATGGCTTCTGTGGTCAGAGATCATTATAAATAATTGGTAAAACTGAATGCCATTTCTTAACTGGTGATTTATAAGGTTGAGCTGTGAAGAAAAGTATAACTACCAAACACTAACAGCTTATACTATCTATGGAGATTTTACTAACAATAACAAAATACACTAAAAGTCTTTTTGCATTTTATGTGACAGACATTTCAAATATTATCTTGGATGAAATATATTTTTAGAGTTTTAATTAAAAAAAATCTTCTGTTGTTTTAGGTAAGTCCTAAGTTATTTCTATGGCCAATACTGAGTTTTGATACTGTAGATGGA
The DNA here is from genome assembly GCF_027595985.1 of Sorex araneus. Classification (NCBI taxonomy): domain Eukaryota; kingdom Metazoa; phylum Chordata; class Mammalia; order Eulipotyphla; family Soricidae; genus Sorex; species Sorex araneus. The sequence continues at coordinate 36,321,316 of NC_073313.1, forward strand.
ATCTTGAATCTTGATAAGCAGCTTTTTTATAATAAATACTTAAGTAAACACTGCAAGTTAATTTGGAGAACCTGATAAAGAAATCCTAAAACAGTACTGATCTACATATACTCTGAGAATTCTTAATATGATGTTATTGATGGTATGAACATTTAAAGTATATATTCCAAATGAACAAAACTCCGTGGCTAATAAAGCAAAAAGCATTTACTTTAGCTACATAGTTCCTTATTTTTTATGTGAACAATTATGATTTTCATTTGTTTTAAAATTTTTAAATGCTGGAATTGAAGAATTTTTGTCAATAGTCAGAAATAACCCAAATGATGAAGGAATGAAAGAATGAATTAATCTATTGATAACTGAATAGATGAACAAAGTTCAGTTTATACATATATTAAAACATCCTTCACCTTTTAAAAAATGAAACCATACACATGCTACAATACAAATGGACTCAGAATGCATTATGCTAAGTGAAATAAGTCTGAAACAAATGGACAGATATTTTATGAATCCACTTATATGAGAGAGCAAATTCATAGAAATAGAATGTGGGATAGTGGTTGTTAGGTACTAGTAAAAAGAAATGGGAAATTATTGCTTAATAAAAGCAAAGTTTTATTGGGGGAAGGTAAAAAATTTCTAAAAGCATGTGTGAATTTTCAATGTACAGTGTGAATGTACTTAATGGAACTGAACAGTATTCTTTAAAAATGGCTTAAAGTTCACAATTTATGTTTATGTTTTACCAAAACAAAAGTTCAAAGATTTAAAGATTTCATACCTTTCTAAAGCTGGAAAAATATATATTTTGTATAGGATTCATTGTGCTTTGGTTTCAGGGGGTAAGATGATCGATATTATCTGCCAACATTTAGAAAAATATCGAATAACAAATGAATCACAGAAATAGGTTTTGTCTTTTATATTAAATTTCCCTCCAATGGTTTGCTCATAAGTTTTCACTTTAAGGTGTACCAGGTCACTCCAGGAGCCAAGAGTATAGCCTCTACATCCAATAATCTTGCCCTTGGCCTTTCTGTTAGCCAGCTATCCCAGAGCTATTCTGCCTCAGTGCCCCTCCAAGTTAGGTGCAACATTCCCCACTTACAAGACATTTTCTTCCTTAATGAAGTGAAAAGTATATATTCTTTATTTTTTCAGTGTTGAGCCACTCCTGGCAGTGCTCAGTGCTCGGTTATGGCAGTGTTTGGGGGACCAGATGCAGTGCTGGTAATCCAGCCAGAGTTGGCTGCTGTGCCAGACAAATGCCTTACCTCCCATGAAAGTAGATTTTCTTCTGGAAAAAATTTAGTGGCAGTGTTTAAAAAATTTTTTGTTTTATTATTCTTTCTTTTTTTAATTTTTGGGTCATACCCCACGATGCACAGGGGTTACTCCTAGCTCAACTCAAGAATTATTCCTGGCGGTGCTCAGGGCACCATATGGGATGCTGGGAATTGAACCCTGGTTGGTGGCGTGCAAGGCAAATGCCCTACCCGCTGTGCTATCACTGCAGCCCCCTAGTTTGATTATTCTTATGATACTCCTTCATTTAAGAAAGAAAATGACTTCCCACACAAGTTGCGTACGCATGTTTGGGGCTGTTGTTTTCTCTTTCGCATTCCTTTCATACCCTCTCTACTGATACCTTCTTGTCCTTGGGGAGCCTGAGGTGCCATTTGTGAGATGAGGCACTCAATGGTTGCAAACATGTCTCCGTCTCCTGAGGTGTGCTGTAGGCTTCCTGTCCTCAGTGCATCACAAATCAGAATCCTGAGGAAAGAATAGGTCTCCCCTTCCCCCCCCCCCCAAGCTGAATGCACTGTCTCAAAGCAGCCCATGGCATAAGAACCCCCTTTGAAAACCTCACTGGTGACTCCTTCCTGTAAGCCCAGGCTTCCCACTGTTTTGCTTTTTGACTTTTCCTAGAATGTGAGGACCACATTGAGAACAGTTTCCTCTCTCCCTTCATTTGCCCTACCCTCTTGCAGGCTTTTTATGGGAATCTGCACTGAATTATCCCGTGTGGATATAAGACCCTTATTTTTTTCTGGTCATCAGTATGTTCTAACATTAAAAGACTAAAGACTGGAGTGGTTGGAGAGATAGTAGAGCAAATAGGGACTTTGCACACAGCCAACCTGGGTTCCATCCCTGGCACCGCATGCAGTTTTCCTGAGCCTGGAAGTAGTGATCCTTGAGAAACATAGGACCAGGAATAAGTCCTGAAAACAGCTGAATGTGACCAAAACAATAACAAAAAATGGGAAAAATAACAAAAATAAAGACTGGCAGCCCAAGGGTAGCTCAGTTAGTAGAGCATCTGCCTAGCAGGCAGGACATCTCATGTTCAATCTCCAGCATGTTTCCAGATACTACCTGTGATTCCAACACAGCTATTTGAGATGCCTGGTGCCACAATCAAGAGTGTGCTTTCTAGAATACTCCAAGTGTATACAAACACTGCTACTGCACCAGCCACACACCGCCCTCATCATCACATCAAGTGCAACAAAGGGGAAGAGGAGGGAAGATTAAACTTAAAAAACTGATTTTTTAAAATATTATAACTTGTGTTTATTCACATGAAAGAATTACACAAGAAAACATAAGCTAAGTTGAAAGGAAAAAGAAACCTTTGTCTTGGTTTGCTTTTGTGCTGTTTTACATAAAAAGAGATATGACTTCAAAAATATACATGGTCATTATCTTCCTTAGCAGAGAGATAATCTGTTATCAAGGTTCTCATGACTATGTAAATAAGGAAAGGCAATTCAGAAAAGTAATGTACCATATATTGTTTTTAGTCATTCTTTCCTGTGATTTAATTCGCAACTTTACTGCTTGTGGACATTTACAGAAATATTTTTAAACTCCTCTAACAAGGATATACTCTTCATTACATGTTTATTTTTGTAAAAGAAACCTAGGAAAATTGTGTGTGTACTTATATACATGCATTTATGCTAAATATATCACAGACATGTATCTTATGCATATAATCTATTTTACTGTCTCACTGTATCACTTATCATCCCATTGATCTTCGATTTGCTTGAGCGGGCGCCAATAATGTCTCCATTCATCCCTGTTGTGTGCTAGTGTAGTCCAGTGGTATCTGCTCACTCCAGGAACATGAAGAGCCTCAAACCTTTGTTCAGGGTTTTGACAAAGAAGTCTGATCATCTCATAGGTGGGTGGCCACGTGGTCTTTTGTTGTCCCATGGAATCCAGTCGATAACAGCTCTAGTCCAGCGGTCATCTCTAAATCGCATTACGTGTCCAGCCCATCTGATATTCGATGCCTTGGCAAACAAGACAGCGTCCCTGATTCTTTATCATTGATGGAGGTCAGAACTCTGGATTCCTTCTCTCACTTGAGTGAAATGTGATACTCCAAGTATAGCTCTTTTGATTCCTCTTTGGGATACCCTAATAGCATTCTCATCCTGTTTTTATAGGGCCTAGGTGTCTGTGGTGTATGTTAGTGCAGGAAGAACGGTGGAGTCAAAAAAATGTGTCCGGAGCCAGAGGTTCTTTATCCTCTTAACAACTTCTTTGATGCTTTTGAAGGCATTCCACACTGCTCTCTTCCTCCTCCACATTTCTGGCGCCAAGCTGTTCCTCATGTTGAGTTCTTGACCCAGGTACACATAGCTGCTGCATTTAGAGATGTTTGTTCTGTTGAGAGCCAATGAAAAGTCAGCGACTAGTTTGTTTTTCATGAACATTGTCTTGGTGAGATTCAGCTGCAATCAGACCTTTCCACACTCACGTTCGAAGTCGCCAGCATTTGTGCCGCTCGGCTAATGTTTGGTGTTATGAGAACCATGCCATCAGCGAAGCAGAGGTGGTGTAGTTGTGGACCATCTATCTTCACTCCCATTCCTTCCCATTCCAGTCGTTGCATGACTTTCTTGAGGGTGGCACTGAAGAGTTTCAGTGAAATGGTATCACTCTGCCGAATCCTTCTCTTTACATCAATGATTACTTCCTTGTAGAATGGTGAGATCCTGGTGGTGAATCCATAGCACAACTCAAGGAGGATCCTGATGTACTGAGTTTGAATGCCCTGTTTGTCTAGGGCTTCGATGACCACTTCAGTCTCAGCATAATCAAACGTCTTTAAATCAATGAATGGCATCTTGAGCTCTCATGAAACCTCGATGAGCTTGGTTACCGTGTGGATATGGTCGATCTTGTTGAATCCTTTTTGGAACCCAACTTGCTTGCATGGTTGTCCTTCATCTAGTGTTCTGCCTATTCTATTCAGGATGATTTGAGCGAACAACTTGTAGACGATGGACAACAGGCAGATTGAGCGATAGTTGCTGATATTGTGGATGTCTCCCTTTTTGTACAGCAGAAAGGTCCTTCCCGTTTTCCACTGGGATGGAACCTTGCATTCGGACATGTAGTGTTTGAAGAGCTGAGCCAGTGTATTGACGAGTACTGCTCGCAGATTCTTCAGGTATTCAGGTCTGACCTTGTCTGGACAGGGTGCTGTGCGTATCTTTACTGACAAAATGGCGTGTCGTATTTCGGAAGGGAGAATGTTGGGAAGGACATACACATCCTGACTAATTCGGTATGTGGGAAGGTGGGCATGGCTATCGAAGAGATCTAAGTAGAAGTCGTGAATAATCCTCCCCATTGTCCTTCTGGAAGATGTGGTAGATCCATCAGGATATCAGAGGGCAGTCATCTTGGTCTTGTAGTTGGGGAAAGACAGGTGAGTGTTGCAAGTACTTTTCCTGGCTTCTGCTTCATCAGTCAACACTGCTGCTCTTCTCTCTTTGAGGTCTTCCTTTATCACTTCTCTGCACAGCTTTTTGATCTCGGACGTTAGCTTGTGATTGCCTGAGGCTCGTGCCAAACCACATTGGCAAATGAGCTTGAGAGTTTCCAAAGACAGGCATCTAGTAGTGACTTTCCCACTCTCGGCATTCCTCACACAATCATATAGGTGCTGAACCAGTCTATCATTTTCCTCGTCAGTGTTGTCAATGGATGGCATCTTTCCACATTGCCACAATAGTGCCAAAGAGCTCCCAGTTGGTCGTTATTCTGGGAGTTCTCTTCTTAAATTTAAACTTTGCTGTCCTCTCCCTGCTCTGTGAAGTAGAATTTTGCATGAAGGAGATGGTGGTCTGATCACGATTGGAATTTTGAGACAACAGCAACATTGGTCAGGCAAAACCTTCGATTGAATATGATGTGGTCAATTTCATTGTGGAACTGTCCACCAGGAGACTCCCATGTTTACATTTTGCCTTCTGGAACTGTGAGTTACCATGGATGGTCTTGGTTAACATGATGAACTCTAATAGTCTCTCACTCCGTTTGTCCCATTCTAAACCATAGGTTCGCGATGTGGAGTTCTTTGGGTGACTTTTTGGTTCTCTCTTGGCATTAAAATCACCGACAATGGTATTGTAGAAGGTGTGATCTTCTTTATAGAACTTCTCCATGTAGAACTTCTCCATGTAGAACTTCTCAATTTCTTCTTCATCGTAGTTGGATGTTGGTGTGTAGATGATGAAGATAGAAACTGCAGGCAGTGAGCCACATCTATTCAAGCATAATTGTCTGATTCGGGTTGTTAGGCATTCGAATGAATCAATGCTCATGGCGAAGTTCGAGTTGACAAGGACATCGACACCACCGATGCCTCTATTGTCATATGTTCCGAGGAACAGTTCTTCTCTAGTGTCGAAAATGGCGTAATATGATCGATGCCTTCTCTTCTCGGTCAGACCAATGATGCCGTACTTGATCTTCTGCACTTGCACCATCAGGTCTTCGATGGATGCTTCCAGTGCCAGTGTACATGCGTTGAAAGTACAGAGTCATTTTAGTCCTTCATTTTGGCTGTCTAGTTCGTCCCTGAGATTTTATCAGCCCCTCCTTGCTCATTTCTCTTAATGCCGCCATACTGAGTAAACAGAGGTACAATAATTTATTGGAATAAATAAATAATAAATAAATAAATTATAAATAGCACTGTAGCATTGTCGTCCCGTTGTTCATCTATTTACTCGAGTGGGCACCAGTAACATCTCTATTGTGAGACTTGTTGTTACTGTTTTTGGCATATCAAATATACCGGGGTAGCTTGCCAGGTTCTGCCCTGCAGGCGAGATACTCTCGGTAGCTTCCTGGGCTCTCTGAGAGAGATGATGGAATCGAACCTGGGTCAGCTACATGCAAGGCAAACGCCCTACCCATTGTGCTATCATTCCAGTCCAAATTTATTAAATAATAAAAATATATTTTACTGTAAATAAATTACATGTATGCCTCTGTTATGTGGTTTATAAGATACATATAAATGTATAATATCTTATATTTATTTTGTAATCAACAGTTTCATATTTTTATTGTAATTTTGTATTTTAATAGGCAACTTCCCATCCTCCCAGAACTAAAATTCAAATGATGATTTAGATTCTTAAAAAGAGTTCCTAGTTGGATTTTTTTCTATGTTAAATGCAGTGTTGGAGATAAAACCCAGGGTTTCACAGATTTATAGCATGTGTTCTACCACCAAGCAAGCAAGCCATATTCCTCCATGGTAGACTTTTTAAAACATTAATGATGTTGTGAATTCCTAAGTTGTGTGCTAATCACGCATATTAAAAGTGCTAATGTTCAAGTGTTGGAATGAAAGAGTCTGCAGAAGAACCTTCATTCCTGGTGCAGCCAGGTGAAATAAAGGCCATGGCTACACAGGGGGATCTTAATAGAAACCCTCCATTTACATTGTCTGAGGCCCTCTATAGGGATCAATTCTCAGTAACTGGGAATAATGTGCTGCTATTGTGGTACAATATTGCAAACACAGCCTCTTCAGCAGTTGATGTGAGTCTTTTCCATCTAGAAAACATGATGGGGCTTGGATTCCACAAGGTGACGGGACAAGCCCTAAAAGCTGCCTCATGCATTTTGCAGGCAGGTCCCTTTAACTCCTTTGCTTATTGGACCTGCCAAATGAACTAACTGAATGAGAATAAAATTGCCATCCAGCAAGAGACTGCAATGTTGACTTCATTTCAACCCTTTAACAAGTGCACTGGTGTTTTAATGCAGTGAAAGTAATTCCGGGGAGAGAGCTGGAACTGTGGTGACTTGTTTGGATCTAAAATTAGCCTCCAAGACATGCCCTGGAAGACTCGGGTTGGGATGCATCCCCTGAGTTTTGGTGTCATGACCTGCAGAGGAGCTGCTTTGGCTGCTGTCTGCATTTGCACATTCTCCAGTGTGCTTGTCAACTTGTCATCCTCAGCTCTAAGCTGTAATTACCTCTCTTAGAGCTCATTCTCTAATCAGCATCGCATACCCTGTAAATCTACTTCCTACTGCACATCCTCCATCGACCTCTTGGTGACTCCAATACTCAGGCTGCCTGGGAGCCTCAGAGAGCTGGAGTTCATTGTGGATGCTTTCTCAAATGCATCCTCCTCACCGCCTTTCCTCCCCTCCTTCCTTCGCATTTCCATGGCTTCATTGATGCAAGTATGGTCTATTTATTTAGCACTTACAGCCACTTTCCACAGCACACTTTCTGGCCTCTTCTGAAGCAAGAAAAAATTGATTGTCTTTGCCTTAATTTTCCTCCTTCAGTAAGAGGTGAGGGCAATAACATAGGGGAGCCAGGCAGGACACAGCCAAATTCTTACACATTATACATTCTCCAAATGGATTATTTTATGCATGCTGCTAATCACATCATGTTTGTTTATGCAAACTAGGGGAAGGAGAGAGGGGAGAAATAGAAGGAGAAAATCAAGATGTTGATATGTACTGTTAATTACAGATGAAAGGATTAAGTTGGAAACACTTTCACTGTAGGAAAGTGGCAGAGAGAAAAAACATAAAGAAGGCTAAAACTATTATTATTCAACAGAGATGACAAATAAAGGAAACAAAATTTAATCTTTGCTTTAGAGGAAATATAGTGGCAATGGATTTCTACAATCAAGTCAGCTCTCCTTTTTCTGTTTTTGCTATTTTTAGCATCAAAGATTTAAACTGCAAGGTAAGGACACCCCTTGGATTCTGTTTTTATTGAGACTGCATGGTTTTCAATCGGTTAATGATAATTTCATCTAGGCAATGTTCCAGCATCACACCCATCACCTGAGTGCCAGAATCTCTCACCAATGTCATAATTTATAAGTACTATTTTTGGGGGGTCTTGGGGCCACACCCTACAGTGCTCAGGACTTACTTATGACACTGCACTTAGTAATCACTCCTGGTGGGGCTTGGGGGACGATATGCAGTACTGATGGTGGAACCGGGCTTAGATGCTTACAAGGCATGCCTTACCCTCTGTACTATCTCTCTGGCTCCCATAAGTACATTTTTAAGCAAAATTATTCATGCATTGGCAAAATCGACCCAGGAAGAACAGAAAAAAAGGGCCTTATAATTTCTTAGCAATAGGATCTTCACCACAAATCATTAATTTATGCTCCATTTTTGTCACTATCTGCATAACATCCTCTAGTCTCTGATAATAGTAAAAAGTTTTACCCTCAAGCTGCCTTAACAGGCACACCTCCTGATATGCCTATGAATCTTACTTGGCCACACTGATTTATCTCAGTGTACAATTTAGACTACCTTCCTTAGTGACTTAGAAATGCATTTGTTCAATATTTAAGCATTTCAAATAATAATTCCTCTACCTCAGATTAAACATAATAATCCCATGCCTCATTGTGCTTTCGACTTTTTATTTAATTAATTTTTTTATAAGTCCAGAAAGAACTTTACACTCAGTAAGCTCTCAGGCTAAAAGATGGTGGAGTTTTATTCCCAAAGAAGCCATCTTGTCTTGATAGTCCCAAGAATTTTTTTTTTTAATAGAGAAACAGTGCAGGGAAGCACATTTATAAAAAACAGAGGTTCTAGACGGTGGGCAGCTCCAGAGTAAATATCTGATTTAAGCCTCCTGGATGGGCTAAATGAAGTATACTCCATCATATCTACAAATCTACATAAAGATTTCGGCTTCTGGGGGAAGGTATAACCTTCTGGGATTTAACTGAAGATAAATTGTCTTTCATTTTAGGCTATGGGGCAAGGACAATTGTGCTTTACTAATATTGATCTTTGGATCAGTTTCAATCCCCAGTGTCTTACTGGTTCCATTTTTATGAAGCTGGGAAGTTGAGTGAAGATTGGCTGCTTCCTTTCCAAAGAAAATTTTTTGTCCTTTTTCTTGGGAGGAAGCTATTTTTTTTTTTTGCTTTTGTTTTGGGTCACACCTGGCGATGCTCATGGGTTATTCCTGGCTCTGCAATAAGGAATTACTCCTGGTGGTGCTCAAGGTACCATATGGGATGCTGGGAATTGAATCTGGGTCAGTCGAGTGCAAGGCAAAGAGTCTACCCACTGTGCTATCACCGGGAGGAAGCTTTTTTTTTTCTAGAAGATATTTCTCTTTTAGGTGAGTTCACTTCATTCTGGTTATTTTCTTCTGAATGGGGTCAATGTGGGGAAAGGGTGGAATAAAACTATAGCAGAGAAGGATTCTGTCCAAGGTCAACTTTTATTTTTAAATTTTTTTATTAGTGTATCACTGTGGGGCACAGTTACAAACTTACAAACTTTTGTGTTTGCATTTTAGTCATACAATGATTGTTTACCCATCCCTCCACCAGTGCCCCTTCTCCTCCACCAATGTTCCCAATATCCCACCACCCCCACCCCATCCCCACCTCCCCACCCCTATTCTGTGGCAGGGCATTTCGTTTTGTTCTCTCTCCTTTAGGGTGTTGTAGTTTGCAATAGAGGAATTGAGTATCCATCGTGTCAGTCTATAGTCTACTATTGGCACGCATAAGGTACATGGAAGACAAGGTTGCAAAACCCTCCATGACATTGAAGCTAAAAGTATGTTCAAAGATGACACACCACTGGCCAAGGTCAACTTTCATGGGAGAAACTCTGAAGGTAGAGTCTTTCTGGTAAAAGTAAACTTTAACTTTATAGTTGGAAGTAGAGATTGCTGCATTAGAGCCCCGCCTTAGAAACTTCTTGAGAAGTTCCATGACTCAGAAGTTATTTTTTCCAATTAGTTTATGTAACAAGTCTCTCAGTACTGAAGACAAATCCTTGACACAAGAGAAAAAAATTAAAATGGAAATTAACTGGAAATCCACTACTTATAAAGGTTCTATATCTCAGTCAAAACTTATTTAGATAACAGGCTTTCCTGGCTTTACTCTGTCTGCGATGTCCTCAGGCATTCAGAATAACAGCTGGTTTACTGTGGCAATCTCTCCTGTCTATGGAGTCTCTTTGGCTTGCATTGTCCTTAGGAGCAAGCCACCCTAATTATTAATCAATTTAAGTCAACTAGCAAAACAACCAAAAATCCCAACTAGAGATGCAAGCTCAGAATTTCACAGTCTGGTAAAAGAAACCTTCAGTATTCATTCTAGTTTCTGAGCAAAATATTAAAAAATAAAAAGACTAACAAGAACAGAATCTGATTTCCACAAAATGATACGTTGCTGAAACACTTTTTTCTCTCCACTTTCACTGCTGATCTATGAAATAATTACAGTAGCAGGTTAAGTTCATTTTGTAATACACATGACCCGTCATTTTGCATAAACACAGTCAGAATTTTACAGAGTCCTTTAACCTGCGAGTTTAGATCACATTAAAATGGACTCTCTGGACCCAGGAGTAAACAAATTAGAGCAAGGTAATTTCTCCTGGGGAGTGTTTAGTCGTATTTCCCATACTGTAGGCCGTGAGTCAGTCTGTTTTAATTCACTTAATGCTAGAGTCCTACAGTTTGGAAGAGAGAAGTAGGTCATATTTACCTGTTTTTTTTTTCTTTTTGGGTCACACCCAGCGATGCTCATGGGTTACTCCTGGCTCTTTACTAAGGAATTACTCCTGGTGGTACTAGGGGGACCATATGGGATGCTGGGGATTGAACCTGGGTCAGCTGCATGTAAGGCAAATGGCTTACCCACTGTACTATCACTCTGGCCCTCTCATATTTACCTTTTACATCTGACTCTCGTGTGTTGTAGTCAGACAGCAGCTGTTATGAATACATCTAAACCCATAGCAAGACTCATCTGGCTATTAAGGAGTATGGCCGAATTTTAAGGTAACTGATAGCTTAAGTTAAGTTAAGCTAATACAAAAAATGCCCAGGGCTTTATAAGAAATATTATTTACAATTAGGATCCACCCATAACACTTAACTTTTGACTTTAATGATTCAATCCTTAAGGTTTCACAATGTCCAAGAGGACAGTAGCAAGCTGGAACCCTTTAAAAAAGGCATATACTGTTTCTCTTTGCTGATTTTAATCTTAATTCCTAAAGTAGCATTGCCTCTGACATCCTAGGCAACCTCTCAGTAATAGAACTGGTTCCCAAATTATCTATTATAAAGACAAAGCATTGTCTGTGTTCCTCTGTTTATGCACTTTGCCATGAAGTAAAAATATACTGAAGGTTTCTAGAAGAGATAAAAATGAATATTTCAATTCTACTTTCAAGATATGATTTACCCGTTTTCCACTGATCAATTATATTCATTCTGAATGGACCATTCATTCCCAAGTAGAAATCTCAGTCATCTAAAATTTCCTAGTGTCCAGTTTTTCCAAAAGCATTGCAATTTTATCTTTTGTTCCATGAAAAATCTGCACTCTGGATCATCTTTCAAAGACTTTTTCCCACAGAATTTTTCCCACTTCCTTCAAGCAAGATATTAGCACAATTCTACAAATGGCAAAAGGATTTAGAATGCTCACAGTTAAAGACAGTGCAACACAATTGGCAACAAAGTCTGCTCAATTTTGTAACATATCACTTACTAAAATATTCAGAATTATTCATCTCTAAAGTAAGAGTCCTCAGGATTTCCAAATACTTTTAGAATATCTACATTTTTATTCACACATATGTAATGAAGATTAAACACTGCTTCTTATGTGATAATACTTTCCACGATGATTTAATATACCAATTAAGCCTGATTCATATACTTATTTTTCTTTCCATAAGGAGATAAAGTAATTCTTATGGGATGCCTTAGCTCACATACAACTTTCCGTATTTATTCTCTCAATGAACAACCTATATAAAGATTTCGAAGCTACAACTAAAACTTAGTTTTCCTAAAATCAAGACTAAGTATACTTATAAATCTGAGGGAAAAATGACATGTAATAATTTTAGTAACATATATCTTCATTTTCTACACAAATTAAATAATGTACAGTCAGTAAAAGTTCACCAAGCTTTATATTTTGTCCATTTATCAAAGGAAAGCTAAAATATGATTTACTCAAATTTACTATAGATACTAAAACTTAATTTTAAGAATGATATAATAATTCAGTGTGACCATACAATCCTCAAGCCTTCTAACACTCATTTATGTGTGTTGTGCCCTGTAACTTTTATTTTCTATTAGATTTTTGTGCTACACCTAGTGGTGCTCAAGAATTATTCCTGGGATCATATATGTGCAGGGCATTGAACCAGAGTCAGTAGCATGTAAGGCAAGTGCCTAGACCTTTGCACTATCTCTCTGGTCCTATTCTGCAATTTGTTTTCATTCTGTTGCACAGAATGAAGTTTCTTCAATTTGTGACAGAATTCCTTCCTTTCCCTCAACAAAGTTATCTCCTCCATGTATCATCTATCTTACCTAAAACCCTTTATAATAATAACATATTATAGGTTTAACCATCTATTTTAAAAACACTCGAAAAGCCTCTCCCAGAGGCTTGGGAGATCATGAATTGGGACATTTTCTAGCAAAGGGACACCAAGATTTCTAAAATTGCTAGTTTACACTTCAGTTTTCTAGCAATGATTCAGCAGGTCCTGCTTGTTATCTATTTAAAATAGATGTATTTAAAATAGACCCGCTGAACACAACAGTTTCTACTTCAGATTTTAACCTGCCTTCAATCTTCCAGAGTTCTCAAGGTGATGACATAGTGTTTAGGCCAGACTTTTCCTTTCTCTGAGTGATTTTTTGTTATTTTATTCAGTCACCATGAAATTACAAAGTTATTCATGATTGGGTTTCAGGCATACAATGTTTCAACACGGATCATTTCATCAGTGTCCACTTCTGTCCACCAATGCTATACCCTTACCATTTGCCTCCCACCCACCAGTCTGCCTCTATTAGAGGTTTTTTGATTGGTTCACTGATTTCTTTTTTTTTTTTTGGTAAGTTTTTGTCCTGTGGTTTAAAATACTGTTACTCTTTGGGGTTCTTGCATAACACCTTGCCACCTTTCAGCACCACCTCCTCCTCTGGGTTGAACACCATACCATAGTTGTTGGCCCTTCTTTCTCAGGGTGCTTTTTATTCCAGGAATTAACAGTCATAGAAGTGGCCACACACACACACACACACACACACACACACTCACAGATCTGTAAAATGATTCAAAGCTCTGGGAAAAAGTCTGCAACTATTACCATTTTGAAAGAGCACTCATGGAATTGGTTCACCTGGAAATGGGGCTAAGATGGAGGGGATGGGATTTTTGAGAACTGCAGCCCCAAATGATTTTCCCCACTGACACTCAAACGTGGCTACACACACATGGACGGTTGGCTTAGCCCAGGCTGTTTCTCTGATAGGTCCAGAATGACATAAAGGGTAGCCATGGGAAAGAGATGGCACAAGTGATCGAAGAGTTAGTAGAGAGGTTGATGCACTTACCTTGCTTGTGTCCCACCAGGGTTTGATACCCAGCACATGTGGGCTCCTGAGCAAAACCAGGATTGATCCCTGAAAACAGAGCTAGGAGTAAGCACTGAGCACAGTCAGGTATGGTGCTAATATTCCACCAAAATAAATGAAAATAAGAGAAGGGGCAGATAAGGAGAGCGCTGTCAGATGAGAGGCTTACTTGAAAGTATCCAAATCTGAGGTGGGCTTGCCACTTTTGGCTAGTTTCACTAAAATGTAAGCATACAAGGTTCATATTGACTTCACTTATCTTGAAAGTAGAATTGAAATATTCATTTTTATCTCTTCTAGAAACCTTTAGTATATTTTTACTTCATGGCAAAGTGCATAAACACAGGAACACAGACAATGCTTTGTCTTTACAATAGACAACCTGGGAACCAGTTCTATTACTGAGAGGTTGCCTAGGATGTCAGAGGCAATGCTACTTTAGGAATTAAGATTAAAATCGGCAAAGAGAAACAGTATATGCCTTGTTTAAAGGGTTCCAGCTTGCTACTGTCCTCTTGAACATTGTGAAACCTTAAGGACTGAATCATTAATAAGACCAATCAGTCAAGAGACAGCAAGAGGTCAAAGAAAACTTGTATTGACAATAAACCAGCAGGTTGGAAGATAAAGACTAATGTCCTCAAAGTAGCCATCTTCTTCTTTTTTTTAAATCGAATCACCATGAGATACAGTTACAAAACTTTCATGTCTGAGTTTCAGTCATACAATGATAGAACACCCATCCTTCCACCAGTGCACATTTTCCACCACCTATGTCCCCAGCATTGTTCCTCCCCACCCTTCCCCTGCCTCTGTGGCAGACAATTTCCCTCTTACTCTCTCTCTCTCCATTTGGACATTATGGTTAAAGCAGCTATCTTCTAATTGTGCTCTTTATTCTGACCAAACTTGTCTGCTAAGGGGAAACTTTTGAAAGTTAATAGTCCGATATCTCAAAAATCAGTGGATTCATATTATTTGTCATATAAATGTGTGACTTGCTGAATTGGTAAGAAAGAAAACTTGATCCAGTTGCTGAAAATAAGTAGCACCTCGATCTCTGAATGCTTATATCATTAGGAAATAAAATGATTCATAGTATTTGAACAGTTTCAAAGTGGGATTGTAGGAGATGAACTTATTTTACAATTATTGAAATTATATGAGTTACTTGATTTGTGTCCTGTAAGGTAAAACATGGAGTGTCTAAAATTTCTGTGATCTGGAGAATGCTGCAGTCCTCACATTGAGCCGATAATACTGGGGTGCCCCAGATGGAGCAGGCGCAGTCTTCCCGCCTTCTCCAGATGGAATCCCAGCAATCACGAGATTCTAGAAACATGACTCCATTATGTGGGGACTATTTCTCCAGACCTTTTCCGATACGCAAAAAAATGCTCAGGAATGGCTCCTCTACCTCTGAAGGCCATGATCCCAGAGGCACAAGGCACATAAGCCAATCTCGGAACGCAGTGGCTACTGGCAGAAATACCTCTGGACTTAATTACTAAAATACCAGAATTCAAAAACCACACGGCTGCTATTGCAGCTGTGCAACATCATATGCTTTTCATTATCAGCAATAGAAAACAGATTATCAAATGATGCCTTTTCAGCAGGTCTGATTGTTGGGAGAAAATTCCAAATAATAATAGTGGGTTTTCTGTCCAAAGTTGAATGTAATCAAAGTAAAGAGAGAGTAAAGTGAAAATCATCTGCTACACAGGTAGGGTGGGGGGTGGAATGGGGGGTATACTGGGGTTCTTGGTGGTGGAACGTATGCACTGGTGAAGGGATGGATGTTTAATCATTGTACGACTGAGACTTAAACCTGAAAGCTTTGTAACTGTTCTCACAGTGTTTCAATTAAAAGAAATGAAAAAAATAAAACTTCCGAGATCTCGCAATAAATATGAAAATATAAATAATTATGAATATTTACAAAATCAAAGTTTTGTTTCTTCAGAAAATCTATGATCAGGAGAGTTTTATGTGAAAACAAATGGAGCAGCCTTAAAATAAATATGATGCTATACTGTGTGCTATGCTAATAAATATGCCTCAAATAAAATCCAGAGATTTATTACAAAATGTAAATGCAGTTGATTATGATGTAAATGCCATGATTTTAGCTCTTTGAAGAAGCATAAATAGCTGACATTTTAAAATCATTTTCACACTTTATTTTAGATATCATCTCTACCTTTGTTCAAAATGAATACTATGCCATACTATTGTGCTGCAGCTTTTGTAACCTAATGGAAATTTGGAACCAGAGTGTTAGTACAGCAGGTAAGGAAGGCACTTGCCTTTCATTTGTTCAACTTGAGTTCAATCCCTTGCACCCCATATTGAGTCCTTGACAGGAGTGATCCCTGAGCACAGAGCCAGGAGTAAGTACTGAGCACCGCCAGATGTAGTCCCCAAACAAAACAAATAAATCCAATGTGAATGAGTGAAAAAAAATGAAGTCAATAAAAGAGTCACTTGAATTGAATGTTTTAGAATTGATAGCTTGTTAAATCATTTACTCATGAATGAATGAAGTATTGAGCATCTACTAACTGTGCTAGAACACTTGTAATGTGTAATGTGGGCCTATGCCCAGCTTCCGGTTTTGCCAGCTTTGACTTGGTATTATTTCTCCATTCTTCCCTCTTGCCTGATAAACAGCTGCTTCCTTAGCGCAGGTGTGATCTGGTTGGTGGCACTATTTTTTCCCTTTGAGAAGGGATGTCATGGGGTGGGTGTGGGGGAATGAGTCTGCTGATGCTGTCTGCATTTTAACCCTAGGAACAGCAACAAAGCAGATCAACCCAGGCAACTTGGAATGCAAACAGCACAGCTGGGCTTGTTTTCTCCTAGAGTTGGTTTGCCCATTGGGAAGAGGAGTAATATTCTAAGGAAAACCAAATGCACATGCCTCTTCCTTTTCACAATTTTTCCTTCGTTCCTGCTGGGCCAACCCTTTCCTCAGAGCTCTCTTGTCTGGCTTCTCAGCGAGAACTTGTTTCAGAAGTGAGAAGACAGCAGCAGTTTGGGGCTTGAGCTACTGTGAACACATTATCTAACGTTTTGTTTTGGTTTTAAAAAATAGTTTTAATGAGGCGTCTAATCAGCAGTGAATGCATGTCACAATCTTAAAGCATGTCGTTTCATATGGCTTGGCAGAAGTGTATATCAGTAAAGCCAATGTTACAGTTCAGATAATAAGGGTCAAATAAATTTCTTAGTATGACAAAGTAGGGGGCTTTGGATCACAGGAGAAATGGGTTACCATAAACCAGAAATGTAGATTTTGTTTGTTTGTGGGCCACACTTGACTGTGTTTAGGATTTATCTCCAGCTCTGCACTCAGGGATCATTCCGGGCATACTTAGGGGACTATATGGAATGCTGAGGATTGAACCCAGGCCTTCTGTAGGCAAGGAAAATGCTCTACCCACTGTACTATCTCTACAGCCCCCAAGAACTGATCATTTTAAATTAAGAGCAATGAAGGCTCTAGAGGCTGAGAAGGGCTCTTGCTTCATCTTAGTGCTTTACACTCTTCCTAATAGAAAATCTACTGCTACAAGAAAAAAATCATTTGCTGTTCCCCTCCACCCCTTATGCCTCAGTAGACTCCAATTTAGGGGCTATTGGCCTATTGTAGATTTAGCAATGAAAATGTACACACTATTTGAGAAACTCATCTTTTTTACTTGAAGAATAAAGAGGCAAGGGGCTGGAGCGATAGCACAGCGGGTAGGGCGTTTGCCTTGCATGAGGTTGACCCAGGTTCAATTCCCAGCATCCCATATGGTCCCCTGAGCACTGCCAGGAGTAATTCCTGAGTGTATGAGCCAGGAGTAACCTCTGTGCATCGCCGGGTATGACCCAAAAAGCAAAAAAAAAGAGGCAATAATCTTGTCACATAAGATCTCCTTTTCTTGACACTTCAGATCCACAAACCCCAAGTAGGTATCCTAGATCTGGCAGATTTTTCCTTTTGAATTTACTGCCACATAATTTTCTCATACCTATGTTATTTAATCATTTTTTTACTGTTTGATTACTCATTCAGCCCAAGAAGAACACCAAAAGCTGGGAAATTTTGAAGGGGACCCAGGCATCCTGAACAAATCATAAATGTTTCTCCACATGCCTTTGGTACTTCGGATTCTAACACGCAGGTTCTACATCTGTAAAACCAGTATGAATATAGCAAATGCATAATGCTGTAGCAAAAAAATATAGGTATAATATAGGTAAGAAACATCCTATTTAGTAGATTTGTTCATATTGGACCCTTACAAACACTTTACCTATACATAATCTGAATAAATAATCAAGTTCTGATAAGAGCTACCATTTAATATTTCTTTTTCTTTCCCTCGAATAAATCAAATCTCCTCTCCCCATTATAAGATTGTGGTCTGAGGTTAGAGACCAGAGAGATAGTACAGCAGGTAGGGTGAATGCCTTGCATGTGGCAGACACTGGTCTGATCCTTGGCAGCCCACATGATCTCTCAAGGACCACCAGAAATAATCCCTGAGTTCAGTGCCTGGAATAAGTTCTGAGCACTGCTGGATATGTCCACAAAACAGAGCAAATTTAAAAAAAATTACTGTGACCTGAGGTCAATATCGAGCAATTTGGGAGATAGAAGACAGCTGGGCATTTTGAACTACCCAGAGAGTGAATGATAACTATAGACACAGATCTTACTGCTTGCAGGCTGACAGCACAAGTGCAATAAGGAAAAGGGCACATCAAGGGCACTGATGTCATTACTTGAAGAGAACCTGACCTTTCAACATTTGACACTGAGTTAGATCTAGAAAGTTCCTTAAGCAAAGATACCACCATTAGATAGAACACAAAGTGTAGGGAGGGCCCTTAATTCCCTCAGGGAAGCTACACTTACTTAAGTTGAGTCCAAGCTCTACTTCTAACAGAGCAGTTTATACATTTTTGGTTTGGGATGTGGAGCATCTCTTATGATTTTAAAGAAAAGGCATGTGAGCATGTCGCATGACAAACATCTTCATTACAGTTGTCAGATGCTCATGCAGTACACCCTAATGTGTCTGAAAGGGTTCCTGCTTAAGTTTGGTTTTCGACACGGATCACTGTCACTGTCACTGTCATCCCATTGCTCATTGACATGCTCAAGTGGGCACCAGTAACATGTTCATTGTGAGACTTGTTACTGTTTTTGGCATATCGAATATGCCACAGGTAGCTTGCCAGGCTCTGCCGTGCAGGCGCGATACTCTTGGTAGCTTGCCGGGCTCTCGGAAAGGGGCAGAGGAATCGATCCGCCGCGTGCAAGGCGAATGCCCTACCCGCTGCACTATCGCTCCCGCCCAATATGACAAAAATAATTAGAAATGATCACTGTGGATAAGAACTGAGGGTTGAAAGCAGGTAGGTAAAGAAATATATATTACAACCTTTCAGTATCTGTATTGCAAACCATAATGCCCAAAAGAAAAGAGAGAAAGGGGGGCAGGTGAAGGAGGAAAAGTGTCTGCCATGGGGGAGAGAGAGAGGGAACCTGGGGACCTTGGTTATAGGAAATGTACACTGGTTAAAGGGCTGGTGCTGGAACATTATATGACAGAAATTCAATTTTGAGCAACTTTGTAACTGTGTATCAACTCTGTAACTGTGTATGTGTGATTCCATTTTTTTAAAAAAGTAATTCTCTCAGGGCTGGAGCGATAGTACAGTGGGTAGGGTGTTTGGCTTGCACGTGGCTGACCTGGGTTTTATCCCAGCATCCCATATGGTCCCCTGAGCACTGCCAGGAGTAATTCCTGAATGCAAAGCCAGGAGTAACCTTGATAAAAGGTATTATTGTTGTACTTCATTTCTATCACCATTAAGTGGGTATTCTACATATGGTAGTATTCCAAGGTTGGAATTACCCAAGTTGCTCATCAAATACAGACGCCTGGGCACCGGCCAGCCATACAAGCCGTGGGTACAAGGAATGACCCATTTTCACAAATTCCCTGAGTAAATACAACATATGTACATCTCAAGACCATGTTGCATTTGTCTAATAATACTTTCCTAATTTAAGGTTTATAGAAATTCCTTGTGGTATTTTTTAAATGGATATTTACTTCAAGTGGAGGAATCAAAATGCCGCAAGACCAACAAATTCACCAATATCAGCCAATTTCAAAGTGCACAATAATTCCCAAGTATGTGATTTATCCATTATGTTTCAATGTGCCTGAATTTCATAAAAGGTTAAGCCTATTGCATGCCTATTAGTTTTACTCTCCGGGAAACTATTTCACACCAGTCTAGGTCGAAATAGCAGTAGTTTTGCCATATTCATTATAGCTAAGGAAAATACCAGTAGCCTGAAAAGATCAGTTGTGTGCTGGGCAAAACAAATGTGGTTAGTGATTTTAAGTAGGCACAAAGAAAGGACTGTAGAAAAAAAGTCATTCAGAAGAACATAGAGTCACTTGTACAAACTTCTCTTTGATTTTATACTTTGGTTCACATTTTTTCATGGTACGAAGACTACTCTCTTCTAAGAGCTGAAGCAAACTAGACATGGGTTTAATGCCTGATACTTTAGTGGACTCCAAATTTTAAAAGCATGGCATGAAAGACATTTGCTTCTGTCAGTCAGATAGCCGTGATACCCTCTTATGCCACTGAATCCTTACCTCCCTCAAATGCCAAGGCACTATTATCTGCATCTTCCAGGCACCTGGGAAACATTCTCCTATGGTCCCCTGTGATGCCAGCTGCTGCCCTGGAAGCAGCAAGAATCCCACTTCAGTTACTGAGCTGGAAAATCCTTGTTATCCTTCCTGAATTGCATCTCTACTGAAGGCTCATTTCCCCCTTAGGATCTTGAAGAGCATCATGGGAAAGAACTCTTGTGTAAGATGTATGTCCTCATCGATGACACTCAGCTGCTGCCGGACAAATCCTCCAGGAATGATCAAGCTGAGAAATAAGCAACACACCAGACAAAATGGACTTGGCAGTGATGAAAACCCTCAGGGAGAATGTATGTCGGCTGTGAAGTAGTCCCACCAGATATCATTAAATTGCACAATACAAATCTCATTTTATGAGCTTAGAAATGGGAAATCTGCCCTAACATGGCATTAGATGAAGATTTTTCTTGAATGTCGAATATAGCTCAGAACAACCCAGATAGCAGAATACACTGTAAAGAGGAACAAAGTAGGTTCCTCGAGAGGAGAAGAGGCAAGAGAGGTAAATTTTCAAGATTTAACACACTGTTTGTACGTCAAGGTCCATATCTCCTTTTGTGTCTGTGCTACAGTTTCATCTCACTTGTATTCCTGCAGATGCTGAAAAATGATTTACTGGCCAGAAATGCTGTTTTACAGTCAAAGGCCTAGTGTAACTTTTACCAACTGTTTTCATTCAGTCTCTTCGAAGCTCTGTTTCTGAGGAATAGTGAGCTTAATAATATCCTATATCCCATTTGCCCTGCGGAGCATGCTCACTCTGTTTTCAATACCAGAGAAATTCACCACCTATTTAATCTGTTTCTTTCCTGTTGCCTTTTTGGTTTTTGTTTGTTTGTTTGTTGGCGGTGTCTGGGGTCTAATTCAGGGCCTCAAATATGGAGGGGAAGTGCTCTGATGCTGAGATCCATTCCTGACCATCTCTTATTTAAACTCACTGGTTACCCATAGAATGACATAGAAGTGATGCTCGTGATTTTTAAGGTACCATGATAAAAAGCAATATGTCCACCTCTTTCTCTAGATCAGCATGATTAAACTTTTTCACACCTATCCTGCGTTCTGGTTCACAGGCCAGCAGTAACTCATGGGTTTTCAACCTTTCTTTATCTGTGGACCAGCATGTGCAATAGCCGTGAGGTTATACTATAGGGAGGTCAAAATCCAGAGGGCAGCTGTGTATACATGTTTCAGCTAATAACAACTTCAGTCTTCAAGTCTTATTAGCCCAGATGAATGAGTTTCATATATCTCGAGCCTCTGGCAACAGTTTACCTTCCACCATCAAGTTTTCCAACTGAACCCCCAGACACTAAGAAGAAACAAATACTCCCTGATGTAACTTTCCCAGATTTCCACAAATCTATGAGCATTTTTTAAAGAAAAAAAAACAACAAATTGTCAGCATTTGTCCTGTAAAAGCTTTTGGCAACTCCAGTCCTCTTTTCTCCCTGAAAAATAGGACTCTGGGGTTGGAAAAAGATAAACCTGAGGCTTGGAGTTTGGAGGGTGGGACAACCTTCCTTGGGAGAAGACAGCCCTGTTTTCCATTGGCCCTGACTAAGTCAAGTTCAGGCTTTAGGGATACGTTTGTTAAGGTGTTTTGTTGATAAGGATCCCAAGCTCTGGCCAGACAGTCCTAGTTAGTGGAGACTACACACTGGAGCCCTTATCAGTTTCTAGAATTCCTGCTCTTCTTTACCTTATCAAAAAAACATTTTGGCACTTCATTGCCAGAGCAACAGAATGAAAAGCATTTGCCTTTCATGCAACAGACCCAGGTTCAATCCCCAGCACCCCATAGAGTCTCCTTAACTTCACCAAGAGTGATCCCTGAGCACAGGGCCAGGAGTAAGCCCTGAGCACAGCCAGGTGTGACCCCAAACAAACTGTCACTGTCGTCCCATTGTTCATCGATTTGCTCAAGCAGGCACCAATAACTGTCTCCATTGTGAGACTTGTTGTTACTGTTTTTTGCATATTGAATATGCCATGGCCATGGGTATCTTGCCAGGCTCTGTCGTGCAGGTGGGATACTCTGGGTAGCTTGACGGGCTCTCCAAGAGGGATGGAGAAATCAAACCCGGGTCAGCCGCATGCAAGGCAAATGCCCTACCTGCTGTGCTATCACTCCAGCTGTTGCCCCCAAACAAAAATAAATAAAAATAAAAACACATGCGCTCCAATGACGTTTCTCCATTTTCTGTACATGTGATGTGTGTTCAATGCATTTCCTCACTTGAGCATGTTCACTGTTCTCCTTCATGAATATGTATGTTTCCTGAAAAACTGCTAGAGTATTTATAAACTATTGATCACTCTCTGCTGGGTCTAAAATCAGGCTCTGACTACCTCTCTTTGGAATATGTGCTGCTGCACATCCTTCCCAACTTAAGTTGTCTTCTTAAGAATCAAGTCCCTCTTTTTCTATCCATTAGTTCTCCAGCCTTTGGGGACAAAGTTTGTATACATTTGTAACAGGGACAGCCCTCATATTGAAGCAGAACAGGGAAGTGAGGGCCGTACCAGGATCATCCTGTATATAACTTCTGTTAAATGGTTGAGCAAAACAGGTATGTAAATCTTCTGAAGCCTAGATTTAGCCACAAAAAGGCTGCTAGCCTTTGGACCTTTTGCTCACAATCTCATGTTAAATGACATGCCTCTCATCTAAATGACAGTTCTAGGCATATCAGATAAGACTAAAAAGTAGACCAAAAGGACATCAGACACTGAGAACCTCTTGCCCTCAGGAAAATTCCTGGAAATCTCAATCTCGTGACATGAATAATCCACCTTTTAGTTTTTAGAACCTAGTAAGAAGCCCAACACTTGACCTTTCTGAGCAGCTGCTTCTCTGAGTCTGCCCACTCATGATCTTCTTGGGAGACTATTTTGACTTTTGCTTTGCTTTCTCTAATAAACGTTTTCCTGTATCACCGGTAGTGACTGTACTCTGAGATTCCTTTCTGTGGCATGGGCAAGAACCTAAGAGACCTCAGGAAAGGATAAGCAGGTCTCAGAAGGAACTAACAGCTAGCATATAAAATTGAGGACTCAAACAAATGAACGTGTAGAACAATTTCTAAGGTGTAAAGTTCATTTCTTAAATGTAAAGAATGATTTCTTTATCCAACCTTGTTACTCAAAGCCCTGCATGTTTGACACCTGGTTTATACCTGCTTCATAATAATTTCATATTCAATACAACCTACATATGTGTAAACCGTAGCTCGTTGGAAGAATTAGGAAGTGATTTAAATTAGCAGTTTGGGCCAGAGTGATAGAGTGGTTGTGTACTTGCCTTGCATGGGGCTGACCCCAGTTTCATTCTCACACTGCATATAGTCCTTCACCAAGTGCCACCAAGTGTGATTTCTGAACACAGCCAGCAGTAAGCCCTGAGCACAGTCAGGTGTAACCCCCAAACTAACAAATAGTATAAAGGTAATCTCTTAATAATTTTAACAATATTTATAGTTTACAAATAATTTTAGGCAAACTTATATTCTTTCCCAAATACATCCTAAATGAATTGTCTTCCCACCATGCATCTGTGGCCCTCTAATGCTCCTAAGCCATATAAAGCCTCAGAAACAACTAGAACCTTTCAACAACTTCTTGAATAGCTTCAAGATTCTTTTCCAGCCTTTAATTTTCTTTTGGAGTTGACATCAAATTTTCCTCTCTGTAAAGTATAGCTTTCCTATATAAAGAAATCTGACTCACATGCATATCCAAGAATTATTCTTTTTGTTTGCTACACCCAAAGGTTCTCCAGGCTTACTTCTGACTCTAGGCTTAGGGGTCACTCCTGGTAGTGCTCCAGGAACCATGTGCAGTGCTGGGGATCAAATCTGAATTGATTACCACACGTAAGGCAAGCACCTTAACCTCCTATACTAGCCCTTTGGCTCAAGAGTAAGTCTTATAGTAGAATTATAATAATTAGATATTTAAAAGTTTGATGATGTTCACGTTGGGGATGGTAGATATTTGAACAAGCGTAATCAAGGTCCATCATTATGGCTTCACAAAGTTTGGGGATGCATGATGCATGCGTTTGGTGGTTGAGAGCTGCCTCACCATCCTCCCCAGGCCTCCCCAGCAGACAGAAAAAGAGACAGGAGACTACAGACTGATTGTAAAAATGACCCATTTAATGCAGAGTTATTAGCATACTTATAGAACATCTGAAGGGGGTTGAGGTATAGGACGGCAACTAGGTGTGATTGATCATTTACAGAGGTAAAGCATTTTGGTGGAGGCAATTCTCTTGGGAATATTAACTTGAGGAGAGAGTCTGTCTCCCAGGGACATCAATATTGTTTTTCTCTTTCCCTATAGTTGTACATATCAAACAATTAAGTTGACCTTTTATTAATACTTGCAGTTATTTGGATAGACATAGTAAGAGATATATATTCTGAAAACTAGTTCTCTGGAGTCTGAGAGCAAGCCAGACTTTTACCATAAATCCCAGACCAAGTCCTCAGGTCTGTTGAGCTTATCCTTCCGCAAAGGTCCTGTCTCTTAAGTCATAACAGCTTGCATCAATACCATGCATTTATGCTTTCATTTTGATGCTGGAGTAGTTTTACTGCTAGCCCTAGGTTCATCCCAGTCCCAAGGCGGGACCTCCCTTTTGGGGTGCTAGGAAATACAGCAACAGAAGCCTGAGTCAAGTAATTATGACAGATGCTCAGAAGTAGATATATTTCAGAGTTCAATCAACTCCCAAATATTAGAAGAGCAGCATTAATGGTTTTTCTGTGTTTAAGCAAAAACACTGCTGTATAGAAAAATATGAGAAGGCAATAGGGGAGATAGAAATGCAAGTAATTCACTACAAATACAAAATCCAGAGTTACCAGAAGGTTTTGGCGTATAAGTAATCAAGATCGACTTGGGGAATTGTGACAATGAGAAGTAAAAAAAAAAAGGAAAGGTTCATAACAACACAAACCAGGGCTTGATACCTTACATAATGAAAACTAGTCTTCCTCTTCAATACACTTTTAGTTACAAGTACTTTTCTTCACTCAATGCATTTTTCAACAGAATAGCATAACAAAACTAAGGTCATTACAATGTATCTAAGGGAAACAGACTAAATTTTTATAAGGACTACCCATGGGAAGGAACTACTGTAATCATTTACTTTTCATCTACCCATAGGGAGGTCTTTTTCTCACTGTCCATCAAGCTGATGAGAAAATATTTGAACTTCCAGGCAGACATTTTTCTAGCATTTCAAGTGCCTGAAACTTAGTCTGAGTTTTGAGAGATTAAAAATAATAGTTGTGTAATAGATAAAAATTCTATGTGCAGAATTAACATTTTCTTAAAGTACTTATATCATTTCTAGCATTATAGATAAATTGGGTTCAGAATGGTATGGGCATGTCACCTATCATAGAAAATACATGAAAATTATTTCAAAACTAACATAAAATTGTATTGCTAAGCCTCTACAGGCACATTCTTAGATGCAGTATTTCTTTATTTCTTGAAGTTTTCTTTGTTGAAGATAAGGCACACCTCATGGTGTTTTTTTTTTCCAACAGTCTTTACGGGACTATGCATGTCAGAGATTGAATTTGGGGCTCCCACATGAAGGCAATGAACTCCAGATATTCCAGCCATCTGCTTAGCTATTCTTTGAGTTTATCTTTACGTGTTACTGAACTCTGCTAATTTTGCAAGTAAGCTCTTATCTATATGCATTTCTAACTGCATTCCATTGTAATGCTAATAACATGTCTCCCTGTAAAAACACTCACGACCTCAGTCTTAGTATAATTGCACAGATAAAGACATTCCTGTATTTTTAGTTTAAGTTAAAATGCTAGGCATTTAAGATACTAAACCCAAAGAGAACTCAATTAGTCTTAGGGTACTTTCCCATAGGTTGCTAGAATATAGCATTTTTACTGACATTTGCATGAGAGATCTGTTCTGACAATAGCTTAGCAGTCATTCTCCTGGACTTACAACAAAACTTACAATTCTCACTTTTTACAAAAATGATGTGCAGTTAAAAGGTTGGTATAACTAGTGGAATATTCAAGTGAGATGAATAATAGGACCACAAAAACAAAAGGAATGTAGAAGTAAATGCTATCTTTAGCTCTCTGAGTATACATCTATCAGATTTTTACCTAGGATCATTCCATATTAATTTTTAAGAACATTTGATTGCCTGAAGTAATAATTTTAGATAGAAACAACTTCAAGACTTAAATTAGAAACAGTAAGAGCAGGGTCTCCTTATATTTTTTTACTTATTTCATTGCTTAAAGCCATTTTTCCATGTTCATTATAGCTAGTAATATAAGTATGGGAACCTAAAATTAGTTTGGGGATGCATTTCTTCCTTCCTAGCCATTGTGATACTGCTTGCATGTATTTCAGTCTTTTGGCGGTGATGATGCTGGTATGCTTACTCCTGACTCTGTGCTCAGGGATCATTCCTGGTGGTACTAAGGGGACCTATGGAGTGCCAGGGATTGACCCAGGGTTAGCTGTGCTAGGCAAGCACCTTAACCCCTCTATTTCTCCATTTCACCCTAACCCACACAATAAAAGCCTACATTACACTGTTATCCTTGTTTAAAAAGTGAGCTACTAAATGTGACAGACTTTCATATCAAGAATTCATCATTGTCCCACTAATGTGTTATCTTTAGATATTTAAAGTTCTCAGATTCTGAAGAAGTTGAAGAGGTGGGGTGGAGAAGGAAGAAAGAGAAAAGAAGAAGAAAGACAAACATCATAGGATTTAAGAATTTGTATGCATGCATTCAAGAATTAGGCAGAGACACTACAAGATTATGTTCAGATTGTGAAATTTATTTGCACAGTACATTTATAATTTTTGAAGCCTACGTATATATTCCATATTTTAAAAATTGGTATGTATTTCAATTTTTAAAAACAGTGATATGTAAAAACAGTTCATAGAGAAAAAAACATAAGTCATTAGCGCACAGATTAATTTGTGTTGGCAGTATGCAAGGCAAGTGCTCTAACTGCTGTACTATATTTATTTGACCACATAAAACATAAGTTTATGTATGACATGATGGGATAAGCATTTAGTCTTGCCAATGCTTCTGCTATACAAGAGACAGAAAATTCAATTCATATTCAAAGAGTTTTATATCACCTCATGACCCAAAACTGGTTTTGGACACTTAAACTCTGGCTGAATAAAGAATGGCATAATAAAGCAAACAGGGACATGGGCCTCAGAGACTATGATAAATAATTACTTGGAACAGTGAGAATCTTGAAGACACAATGAAATGAGGCCCAAAGTCAAAAATCTTGAAAAAAGAAAAAGTGGTAGTGGTAGTGGTAGTGGGTGGGGTTGGGGGCTGAAGCAAAGCACTTCTTTCAATATAAAATTTAAGGCCCTTATCATTGTATGCAATTGTCATGTGTGGGAAAGTGAAAGACATTGTTGGGAAGAAATGAGTCTATACTTATTGACAAAAAGGCAGAAAGCAATCTAGGTGATTTGCAGAGTGAAGGTATTTGCATTTTAATCACTGAGTTGTTGAACTTCATGATAATGAGTAGTATTCTAATAATTGATATAAGAAAAGCTATACATCTTTTGGTTTTGGGGAGGTCTATACCTGGTGGTATTCAGGGCTTCTCCTGACTCAGGTCACTCCTGGCAGGCTCAGGGGTGCCCAGAAGAGAATTTTGGTTGATTGCATGCAAGGCAAGTGCTCTACCTGCTGTAGTATATTTCTCTGGCCCCAGAAAGCCATACTTTTTAAGTTTTTGTATGACATAATGGGCTAAGCATTTAATCTTGCCAATGCATCCGCCATACAAGAGACATTATTCCCACATCATGTATGAAAATCATGTATGAACGGACAAGAAACAGTCACATGAAGAAGGCACTGGACAACTGATACCACTACTTAAAGAAGAAAATGGAGAGGGAAGAGTGGATGTCAACCAGAGTCCAGAACAGTGTGAATACGGCCACGTGACATCTCTTACCTCACACTCATACTCCAAAAGTAGCACACCACATTTGATGGGGTTTAAAGTAGAAAGCAACTAATCTTAGAGGGGAAATATATTTTTACATATATATATATACATATATACATATATGCACACAAGGCTCAACCCTTAACATATTAGTAATCTCTTATAGAAGGACTTAATTGTCCCTGGGTGAAATACAACAATCTTCACACACTCTCCTCTAAGGAAAGTTTTTTGGAGCATTTTTAACAGTATATTCATAACAAACAACACAAAATAAATTATTTTGGTTATACTTTGGAGCAGGGGTTGGGTTCGGGATGGAAATATATGGTGGTGGGAAGATATAATGGTGGTGGGATTGGTGTTTGAATATTAAATGTAATCAAATACTGTGAACTACTTTATAAAAATAAAATAAAATTTAAAACTTAAAAAAACAGTCCAGAACAAGACTCAAAAACTGAGAGACAGGGCAGAGCAATAGTATAGCTAGTAGGTGTTTGCTTTGCATGCGTTTCACCTGGGTTCAATCCCAAGCAACATGTATGGTCCCCCAAGCACCATCTGGAGCCAGGAGTAATTCCTGATTGCAGATCCATGAGTAGCCCCTGAGCATCACCTGGTGTAACACAAACACGCAAAACACACACACACACAAAAAAAAAACCCAAAAATCAAGAGATAGAAAGGAGAACATGTTCTCAGCAGATGAATGTTGAACTCCACCTTATAATGTCTGGGTCATGTTAGCGCCACCAAATATTCTATGGCTCTTGCTATGAGAAAGAACAAGAGTAAAAAAAAAAAAACTGATGTTTAGAAAGAAGAGGTGTAACAGCTCTAGGGCAAAAAGTCATACTGTGCAACATACTTTTATTTTTGAGGGGGGGAGCACCTCCGGCTTCCTCCAGCCTCTGCACTGAGAGATCACTCCTGGTGGGCTCAGAGGATCAGACAGGATGCCATGGACAGAACCCAGGTTGGCACTATGCAAGGCAAATGCCTTAGTTTTTATTTATTTATTTATTTATCTATTTATTTATTTATTTATGTATTTATTTATTTATTTATTTTACCTTTTAGGGTCACACCTGGTGATTCACAGAGATTGCTCCTAGCTCTGCACTCAGGAATCACTACTGCAGGTGCTCGGGGGGGCCATATGGGATGCTGAGGATCGAATCCGGGTCGGCCATGTGTAAGGCAAATGCCCCCCCTCACTGTACTATCGCTCCAGCCCCCATACTTCCTTGTTCTGCCACCCTATTTCACTTCTAGAATTTCTAAGGCTTGGGGCACTCGCACAGGTAAATGACCTCCAACCTCTGATTTTGTAACTGTTTTTCTTTTTTTTTCTGTGGGACCACGGACCCAATTCTCACACATACTAGGTAGTGTTTTGCCACTGAAGTACATCTTGACTTTGACTTGATAACTTCTTTAAACTTCTCCCATCACCACAAGGTATAAGTCTGCATTTACAAATTATTGTGGAGAGCACAGTTAAGACTATATCAAAATAGTCTCAAGGGCTGGAGAGATAGCTCAACAGAGTGAATGCATTCTTTGTACGTGAGAGGCTCTCAGGTTCATTCCCTGGCACCACATGGTCCTTGGAGCACTGCTGTGAGTAACCCCAGAACACAAAGTCAGCAGTAGTTCCCCAGCACTATGCGGTGTGACCCCCTTCATGGTAAAAACAGTTAAAGTGGTTCGAAATCATTTGAATGCATTATTAGTGTTCCCTACTATTTAAATGAAAAATGCACTGCAGATTTTGAAAAGATGGATTGAAAATTAAGACAGTGTTTTCTATCATTGGACAAAGAAATTTCAATGAATTCGACTTAAAACAATAGCACCCTAGGACTGTCCGTCCCGTTGTTCATCCATTTGCTCGAGTGGGCACCAGTAATGTCTCCATTGTGAGACTTATTGTTACTGTTTTTGGCATGTAGAATACACCACGGGTAGTTTGTCAGGCTCTGCCTTGCAGGCAGGATACTCTTGGTAGCTTGCCAGGCTCTCCAAGAGGCACCGATGAATCAAACCAAGGTCGGCCCCATGCAAAGCAAACACCCTACTGGCTGTGTTATCGCTCTAGTCCCCATTTAAAACAATACATGTATTATATGCTAATATTATATGCTATACTTAAATAATTAGAACTTAATGACATTTAAAACTTTACCATTTTCTTGCATTTTGCCAATCCAGGTTTGATATGCCTCCCAGAGCCCTGCCAGGATTGGTCCTTGTGCACAGAACTAGGAGTAATCCCTGAGCACCATCATGAGTGCCCCAATCTCCCCAAGTAATAACAAAAAGTAAAACTTCTACCAGACAAAATGATATTTTGTAATAACAATCTACAAATAATGTCAATAAAAATGTTAATGGGTTTTCAATCTTCAGAGAGGTATTTTAAAGAGATCATTGATTTTCATTTAACAAAAGCCAAATCCTAAAATCCTAATGGGTTCTATGCATTTTTCAAAATATCTCTACACAAATTATCAAGTCTGATTATTTCAGCATGTGTATAACAATGTGGCATTGATCAGCTTGGTTCCACACAGAAGGCAATTTAAGTTCTAAGAAGTGTTGTGATTTATGGTTAATCAGCAAACAACTGGAATTAGAACCCAGGTATGCATCCTGAGGAATTGTTTCCTTTTTTTTCCTTTTTGGATCATACCTGGCAATGCAGAGGGGTTATTCCTGGTTCTGTACTCAGGAATTACTCCTGGTGGTGCTCGGGGGACCATATGGGATGCTGGGAATCGAACCTGGGTCAGCTGCATGCAAAGCAAACATCCTACCTGCTGTGTTAACGCTCCAGCTCCAGAATTCTTTTCTTTACCCCTTCACCTCTTCTGAAATAAATTTGAAGGCATTAAGGCAGTGTTTACTGAGAAAAGTGTAGGAATTATTGTAAAGCAAGCAGTCATAATGAAATCTTATATAAGACCAGTCTCTATGCTTTGCTCAATAGCCTTTTCTTTGTATCTTTGGAAAAGATTCACCTCAAATGTATAGATGAGGAAAATGTTTTAGACCCTTCACTAATGGTCCAACTTTGACAAGACTGTCTCTAGTTTCAGAAATCTCTGTAACATGGTGAGCATGACATACTGAATACATGTAAATAAATCCAACACTTGTTGTTGCTTATTTGTTCTTTCTTACTTGTTCTCGGGAAAATCTTGGAGGTGATTATTAAATGCACATGAACAAAGTCTGCTGAGTCCACTATCATTCCTCACTTTGAAATAAATTGTCAAGATACTATTTTGAAAAGTTGAGGCTGGAAAGGTGTTTGCCTTGCATGCAGCTCAGATGAGCTTGTTCAAATCCTTTTGAGCAGCCAGGCATGACCCCTGAGAACAGAGCCAGGAGCAGCCACTGAAAACTTCCAGGAGTGTCACCCCCACAAAAAAATAAATAAAATGTTGATGTCAATGTCCACCACAGTAAAGATGGGAACCCACACATGGCCAGTTAGCTGTAATGGAAGTATAGCCTGACACTGGCATACTCCCAATCTCTGCATATCCGTAGGGCAATGCTCCTGAGGAATTAGGTAGATTGGAAGTTAATAGAGGTTAACTGGAAAGGAAAAACTCTGAAAGTCTGAGAAAATCTCTTAGTCTCAGGAGAACATCTCACACTAGTGTTGAAAACAACACTAATTTATTGTAATCTTATTGCACAGAAGTTGGTGGCTTTTGAGTATCAATTAGAAGAAAGTGCTATTAGTTTTATTTACCCAGAGTGATTTTATCCTAATAACAGTGGAGCTTATGAGATGATCATTTCGTTTATGCAGTGCTCAATAGTATTAGAAAAGCTTCTGGCTCATCAACTCTTCTCTGAGGACGGAAGTTGGGGAGAATCCTTAGCGTATGATAACTTTTAGAACTTCACATGGCAATGGGATTAGTTTCTCCTGTAGTTTTATATGGCATCCTTTTGAAATGTTTAATAATCAGAAAATTAGTGCACCCAAAAGTGTTCACTGGACAGTTGCAATATTTCTTGGGTGACAGGTTCAGAGACAACATAAGGAAAAGGAAGAAAATCTCACAAATATTCCTAGGAATCCCCAAAACAACAGATTATTTACGTTATTTTAATCTTTAAAGATAAAAACTTTGAAAGAAAGCTACAAATAAATCCTTCTAGAAATGATCATTCGTATCATTCAGAGTTGAGGTTCACTTGGTTTTATGAAGGTTAAGACGTTTTTTCCAAGGTCAGAGGACTACTAAGATGACAGAATCAGACTGGCCTAATGAGAAGAAACAAATATTGTAGCAAACAATTTTTGTTGGGTTGGGTGATTATGAATTTTCTTTTCTCTTTCTTCTAAATTTTCTACAACATGGTTTACTAAATAATAAGAAGAAAAGAAATATCAGATGTAAGTCTAAATAGAACCATCAGCACTGGCGACAGAAACATCATAACAAGTTACCAAATTTGTTTCCACTTAAAACTAGGGAGAAGGGATTATGGCTCCACAGGAAATGAGTCTGTGAGCTGCTGCTCTCTGTTACCATGGCAACCTAGAGGTCTTGACTTCTCTGAGATGCAGCACTAAACAACATCTACAAAATCCATGCTAGAAAAATGTCTTCCATCTTTCAAATGCTCTTGTTAGAAAAAAAAATCATAGTTCACAGATGATTTTCTCCTTTGTTTAGAGCCTGGCACAATGTGAGGCACATGACAAGCTCATGTGTTCCTGAGTTTTCATTGACAATGTAGCCAACAGACACAGTGTGGTCCAACATCCCACAGCTGATCAGTGCTAGATGGTTTTCTAGGAAGAGGCACATTGCAGGGATTAGTGGATGGCCTCTGAGAA
This sequence comes from Sorex araneus, assembly GCF_027595985.1. NCBI lineage: Eukaryota > Metazoa > Chordata > Mammalia > Eulipotyphla > Soricidae > Sorex > Sorex araneus. Next base: position 36,354,701 of record NC_073313.1, read on the forward strand.
CTGAGAATCATAGTCCAACAAACACACATAACTGAATTCTACCAACAAGTGGGCTTGGAAGAGGATTCTGAAACGCAGCTGAGATCACAGTTCTGAATGGCATATGAATTTCAGTCTGAGAAAATTTCCCCTCAAAGAATCCAATTAACACTGACCCATAGGAAACTGGGATGTCACATATTTAAGCTGTTTTTCGATCCCAAATTCTTGAAAATACATTATGCAACAGTATGAAACCAAGACACACTCACAGAAATGTTTAATTGATATGGACTAAGCAGGGGAATCATGATTACTTCAAGTCCCCTTGTTATTCTAATGTGTAGCCAAGTTCTAGATAACTAATGAAGATTTTTTTAGCTTTCTTTGGAATGTTGGGGAATAGCTATTTCCCTCATCAGATACAGCACAATTTGAACTTTGAAATTGACTTTACCTTATGGTACTATTGATATAAAAATAGTCAATCATTCCCAAACAGCAACTCTTCAATATCTCTTTAATTTCTGACAGATGGTCATAGTGACTCTTTAATACGGCAGAGTTATTTTTATAAAATCATAATAGCCATATATGTGTTAACAATTCTTTTCCAATATTGAGAACATATCAAAAGATAATCTCAGCTAATTCACTGAGAAAGTTTTCCATAAGAATTTTCTTCATGTCTATATAGTACAAACATTTTTATAAGACTATTTTACACATAGAATGAAAAAAATCAATGCTAACTGTTTATGAAACATCTTTTAAAAATTTCCTTTCCACATTCAAAGAAGCTGTGGGAATTGACTTTCTACATTAAAATGCAAAACTCTAGATGACATGATTGATTCTAAGTTTGTTCTCCTGACAGTTCTCTCATGAAAATTTAGCCATTGAAAGTCTTACTTCCGCAGGTGACCATCACCAGGAATTCTTGGACTGCTCTAGTTTATCACTCCTTCAAGCAACATAGATGATAGTTCTTAAAGTTCGTTCCTAAGATCAACAACATCAGTATAATCTAGAAACTTGTAACAAAAGCAAATGTTGCTGCTTTAACCAAGACTACTGAATCAGAAACTCTGGGGAGGCCATGTGTTTCAATACGGTCTCCAAGTGGATTCTGATGATATAAAAGACTTGAGAAACAATAATAAGGAAGACAAAGGCATGGAGATATATTTATACTCTTACCCTAGAGGAATGTTTGACTTGATTGGGCTATAAATAAAATTTTAGAAATTAGATTGTCTATTGTTTCTCAACTAGGATTCAAACAGAGTTATGAAATAAAATTAATAAAGGATCTAGGACCACCTATCTGTTGAATGATAGATACTTTAATACTCTTTAATTTCTCCTTTTTAGCTTCTCATTTATAATACAACTAAATAGGCATGATTTCCTATGCTATGATTTCAAGTTCTTTATCTCAACTTAAAATAACTATGATCTTGAGATATCTGTCTATCTGGTAATTCTAGAGAAGAAGTCTACTAAATTCAAACTAAGAAAGACAGATTCTCAACAGCCAACTTCTTGGAGTTCATTTGTTCTCATTCTGTCAGTAGCCATCTCCAAATTTGTTACTCTTCCTCAACCCTGAAAAAAAAAAAGTTCAAAGAAAGCTAAATGCTTAAATCTGGTGAGTAATTTCCTGTCTTTATGCTGTTTGTGTTTCTGGTCTTTTTTTAATTTGTCCTTATTCTGCTCCATGCGTCTCACACAAGCTCATTTCTTTTTGTGATATCCCTTACAACTGACTGCCTGATCCTTTGCATGCCAAGTCTCCCTCATTTTCGTAGGATTCTTTCTCTTAAGTAGGCTATCGAAAGTGTGGACAGAATTGTTAAATTTTCCCATCTTAGCTCAACTTCCCCAGAAAATAGAGCTTGCAGCCAAGTTTAATACTAACATTTTGTAGGTGGAGAGGTAGGAGAGTGTGAAGTTTCAAGGGAGAAAAAAAATCTCATAAAAGAGAACTTCAACAGAAAGAAAGAAAACAGAATATAAGACATTATCAAGCTGGCAAGATCTTCATAAGAAAATGGAACTTCTTGATCAAATCACAAAACCAATCCCTGAGAGTTCATATGGAGACACTGCACGTCCGAGAATAGGTGAGTTGAAAAAAAGGAGTGGATTGATGTAAAAAAATCTTCTGTAAGAACCAAGGAACACTGTCACCCCCAAACCTCCTGCTTGCATAACTAAGCAGTGGAAGGAGTGATAGCTAATGTGGATTGTCAGATTGGGATTTCTGAGCTGTGTTGGCACTGCTCTGAGACATGTATGTGAAAGTCTTGTCACTCTAGGAGTCTGAGTCTGTAGCAGCGTGTGAGGCATTCATGGCAATAATGGATGAGATTCTGTATCAGTAGGCAGTCATGTGTGGTGGTCAAGGACATTGATTCCACATCCAAGAAGGTGTATCAACTGGGTAAAAACCTCTTCCTATCCTGAAGATAGAGGTGAAACTATTCCTTGTCAGTTGTTACCTCCTAAAAAGTTATAAAGACTTGCGATTGGTCTTGAGGCATTACTAATATCTATCTTCTTCACCTGTATTCAAATTTTTCCTCCTCTTTTGCGTCTCATTTGTGTTGCTTAGTTGATAGGGTAAACCAGAAATACATCCCCAAAAGCCAAATCAAATCAGTAATATCTCTAATCTCTCTCTGGCTGAGCTGGTGCTGTTAAAAAATGGTTTGTTCATACTAACCTTTGAAAGTTCAAACAGCAAGAAATGCCCCAGGTAAATTTTGGAGTGTAGGATGAACTCTTTTCCAGTTTCCAGAGGCATCCTTCCTTTCCAGGGTCATTCTCAGAGCATTTCTCTGTGGTCCTCTACTCAACCACAGCCTGAAATTGTGGGGGAGCAGTCATAATAACATGTACAACTAGATGAGTCAGAAAGTTGTTGAGATATTTCTATCCTATTTTCCACTTCTATTTTTCAAATCACTTGTATCTTGGTTATTAGGGATAGGGCACAAAATGATGTCATGCACGTTCAGGACATGCACTATCCTTCTTGTCACTGTTATACATCCCTCTGGTGAGTCAGAAACTTGCTAGTTTTGACTAGCGTCCTGTGTAAAGAGAAGGCTTTGACTAGGGGCAGAGTGCTATATAAGCTGTTCTGTCATGTTAGAGGTAAAACTAAGCATATTCATTTGTGCTAGAAGTTTCAGTATGGTAAGGATACTTTAGAGAGTCTTTGATAGTCCTTTGAGAGAAATTTACAAAGCAGACCCCCTCATTTTGGGAAAGGAAATTTTTTATACCTATGTTATTTAATACAATAAGCAGGAGTTATAATTGGCTACTTAACTTTAAGTTAATTATAATAAAATTGTATAATGAAAAATTAAATTCCTCAGTATACTCAGTGGCTGTATTTCATTAGTGGCTACATTTGCGTAATGTGGATATATAATATTTTCATCATTAAGGAAAGCTCTATTGGATAACCCTGTTCTACACTATTAGAAAACTATTTTTTAAGAAGGAGTGCTTCTGGATGCTAATAAACTTGAAAACTTGACCACAGGGCATCAAATTATCAAGTAAGACAAGAGCAACTCCTCATGAGCAGAGTGTTATCAAACTCACTGAATTGTAAATTAGGGCTAAGAGAAAATACAGAGGGAAGCTTATAAAGTGGCTCAAGACCAAATTTTTGTATTTGTAAGAGACAAAGTGTTTACGGATGTAAAATAAAGAATATTAGCAATAAGAGTATCTTTAAGAACTAATTGATTAATTTTATAGATAAGTTTCAGAGCTTTCCAAGGTCTAGCAAAATAGTAAAATAAAATAAAGAGAGCAAATCCCTGATGTTCTAAAGCCATTCAATATTTAAATGGGATGACTAACTCAAGGTCATCCTTCTGTCCTTTTTCTATTAAAGCACCTGATTGCATTTAAAGGTAGCAAGTATAAATTAGAATCTAGAAAGCCTCATTTCACAGGATTGGCTACTGGGAGAAGTTATTCATGATTTGATTTCACACATTCTCCAATACTTCAGTGAATGCTTCCTGAAAGTTTCTAATGACACCAAACACAAAATTTATATCAAAATTATTTTTCAATTTTTTTGTGGAGATGTGCAAAGTTGTCTCATACTTAATTTCCTTTTTTCTCTATCCATAGGTATTTCTAATTCACATATAGTTTTGCTTTCTTCCTCCGTCCTCAATGAAATTAACTATTGATTCTTTCTGCCACTCAATTTTTCTAAGGCATCAGCTTTGACTTAATTTCATCTCCCATTTATTTGTATTCATTAACTTTGGTTCTTGTATTAGTATCTTATTTGTGTTTTCTTGTTGTTGTGCCTTAGCTTTTTCAGATTTGGCAATTTATTTTTTATACTTTAGTTATTATTTATGTCAGTGTTAAGTGCTTTGCAGTTTCCTCCAATAATTGCCTCATACTTAACCCGTATTTTTAGACATAATATTATTAAAGTTGAGCATTACATCTCAAGCTGATTTGATATAGTAAAAAAATATTTTTTGTAATATGTACAAGCATATTGCTATAGAATTAACACTGTAGAATTAGCACTTATAATATGTAAAACATATTGCTATAGAATTAAAAGTTACCTAATCTTCAGCATGTGACATAATTACCATTTGTGTGGGTGGTGCTTGTTATATTTATCTAGAATTTATTATTAGCTCATTTCAAAGAACGTTGTTTTGGGTATTCTACCTTCTCTCCGTCCTTAGGAAGGCATAATATTCTTTTATTTCATGAGGGGAGGGGGACACACCTGGTGATGCTCAGGGGTTACTCATGGCTCTGAACTTTGAAATCACTCCTGGCAGTACTCGGAGGACCGTATGGGATGCCAGGAATCAAATCTGGGCATACCACTTACCCTCTGTGCTATCTCTGTTATTCTAAGTTTTGGGTATTCTAAAGGTTTCTATTTCTTTTTATTTTATTTTATTTTTTTATTGAATCACCGTGAGAACAGTTACAAAGCTTTCCGGTTTAAGTCTCAATCATACAATGAACAAACACCCATCCCTTCACCAGTGCACATGTTCCACCACCAAGAACCCCAGTATACCCACATTCCACCTCTCACCCTGCCAGTGTGGCAGATGATTTTCACTTTACTCTCTCTTTACTTTTATTACATTCAATGTTTCAACAGAAAATCCATTATTATTATTTGGAATTTTCCCCCAACAATCAGACCTGCCAAAAAGCCATCATTTGATAATTTGTTTTCTGTTGCTGATAATGAAGAGCATATGATGTCACATGGTCAATTTTGGATTTCTCGTATTTTAGTAAATAAGTCCAGAGGGATTTCTGCCAGAAGCCACTGGGTTCGGAAATTGGTTTGTGTGCCTCTGGGATCATGGCCATTCAGGATCAGAGGAGCCATTCGTGGGCGGCCACTCAGGGTCTCGTCTGGGCAGGGAGCGGCACCAGTTCCACCACCCACATCCTGAGATTTCCTTCATGGCCTATTACTACAAACTCGTACCTTTGTCCAATAGGCTCTGAAAGATATTGGTCGCCGGTCGCCATGCTGCTTCTGAGGGAAGAAGGCAGAAGGGACAATGCCCCTCCCTGCCATATCAAATTATTATGGAAAAGTCTGACTATTATTGTGTGTCCAAATCAATCTATAAAACCAAACCTATAAAATCTGTACCAAATATAACCACTTTTTATTTTACCAACGCTGCTCTACTATCATAATAATCTAAAAGTAGTATTTTGTAATCCCCATTTTCTGCTCCTTATATTTTTAGGTAAAATTACCAAGCCGCAGCCAACAGAATATGATTCACTAAGCAGATATACATCAGAATATTTTATATCCTCTGCATTAATTGACACACGGCCCATTCAGTATTTACTCCCTTATTTTTTTTAATCACATTTTCCTTGCTGCATACTAGTGATAGTGTTACAAAAGAAGTGAGGATAGAGGTCAGTAATTAAGAACTCCTCTAGTTTAACAAAATCTCAGTAATATGGAACATACACAATCTGATTGGTTACTTTGTTGTTGTTGTTGTTTTTAAATCTCTTTTATGTAGGAAATAATCAATTGGATAGCAGAAACAGATAAGGAGTGAGTAGATATGTAGTACATACAAACAAAGGTCACTACTTAGTAAATCAGCTGGCAGAGGACACAAACTGAGAAGACAAGATGGCACAAATAATGCAGACAGTGCAGACAGATGGTGAGACAGACAAAGGAAATGATGCAGACAATGTAGATGGCACAGATAGACCAGCAAAACAGTGAAGAAGAGGGGGGAGAGGGGTGGCAATGAAAGTAACAAAAAGGAGAATTAGAATTAAGAAGACTGTCTACTATCTTGGGTACAGATGTTTCTGTTTCTAGGGTTGCTGCAGTCAGACATAGACCTACATGAGCTGTAAAATAAAGAGCTGTGAAAAGAGTAGTAGCACTGTAGATGTCTGTATTAATCTTAAGTACCGTGCACAAGAACCCAGAAGCTAACAACATTAGCAGGGCATACAATGGAATATATTCAAGTCTTTAAAATAAAGGCTATTCTGTAAAATGCAAAAATATGGTGGTCCCTGAGGACATTGTGTTAAGAGAAGCCCAACAGAAAAATAATGCTGTGTGATTATAGATAAATGTGTTCTCTAAAGTAATCAAATTCATAAAATCAAAAACAGAAATGTTGGTTTCCTGGGATGAAGAGGAGAAAATGGGTAATTATTTATCAACAGATACAAAGTTTATTATGTTAAGATAACTTAGCTCTAGAGATTTGATGTGTGACATAGTATCTATAGCCAACAGTAATTTAATGTACACTTAAAATTGTTCAGAAGACAAAATGGAGCCCTTCTACGTGTGAACCAAAGAACGAAAACAAAAAAAGATGGTAAAGTCTATGTTGAATTCTTAATACTTAACATAAAAGTATAAAGAAAAATAAGATGACATAAAGTTAAAGCAATGGAACAAGGAGATCCTACAGATCCTGCAAGAATCAAAAAGACAGAATCATGTGAACAAATTCACATATAAATTTGACAAGTTTGAATAAAGAGACCAATTATTCAATACATGCAAACTATCATACCACCCTGAATCTGAAATAAGTCATTAGAAAAGCCCTATAATTATTATAGAAATTCATTATGTAATTTCTAAAAAATCCCTTCTAAAATGCTCTGGATACAGATGGTTCACTGGAGAGCTCAAAATTTTATAGAATTAACACCAATTTCACGCTTTCTTTAAGGTAATAATTAAAGATAAATTTAAGTCAGTGCTATCCTAATATTAACAAGACAAAGAAAGTCCAAAAAAGGTAAGTGTAAATATTATTCAATATCAATACTATAAAAAATTATTTAGAAAATACTAACAAAATCTAACATATAAAAATAATTTGAAGTATAGATTATTTGTAGTTATTCCAGGGATACAAAGATATATCAATATTCAAAAAATAATATAAACTGCCATATTAATAAGGAAAAAGAGAAAAACTTTATTTATGTGATAAGAAAAAAAATCATATTATTTAATATCCATTCCAGTTAAAAAAATTCAGAAAATGAGAAGTAGAGGGAGAATTTGTTCAATTTGATTAAAAATATCTCCAAATAAATTAAATCTAATATACTTAATAATTTTACTTATGGAAGAAGGTAATAAAGACAATTTTTAAGCAGGTTGAGAATGTATACCATGTTTTCTGAAAAATGTATCACTTTTATGTGAATGCAGCTATTAGGAGATTATTAAATTTTATTCCTTTTCACAGGCTGCAATATAAGATGCAATTCAGAAATTTTTAAATATGTATAAAGCAATAAAACCATCTCCAGTGTCACTTTCCAATTCCCTAAAAGTGTTTCCCAGGATCAACTTCCAATATATTTACAAATGATCAGAGAATCTATGCCTTTGCCATAACATAGTTAACTGTTATCCATTAATAAAGGCAACACTACAATAAAATTCATGTTTTTAGTAGCAAAAATATTACTGGACTTTTTTTGTAAAAATGTAGAAATGAAGTTCTTAAAACTGCAAAGAAATTATATCTATACATCTATTAGATACCTAATTTTCATCAATAGGAACATAGTGTTTTATCTGAAGCTGAACTTTCTAATATCACTACTGAGATTCATTTCCTAGGAATAAAAACTGAAACCAATTTTCCCCCAAAGTTCTAACCCTGATGGAAAATCAACTTACAAAGACAATAACCATAATGTTGGGAAAGCTTCTCATCTGAGCAACCCCGTGGGGGAGAAAATCATCCTTCTGGCTATTGGCAGATTGGATTAAGCAGTGAACCATGATACAGAATAATAAACTTCTACTGTGCACTAAGCGTGTGGCCCAGAAATTTTCATACACTAGGAAGTCCCAGGGAACCCATGAGATGTCAGTGGGAAGCTTAACAAGCAGCAAATTTCTTAAATGGGTCTCTGTCTATTGTACAATACAGAAATGTCAATACACTTGGAGCAAGATTGCACCTATTTTCACTATCATGGCATCTTGTTGGTCCTGAGTGAAAACTGAAAGCTTTTTCAATTCATTTTCAAAGCATTTTCAATTCATCTTCCGTTTGGCCCCATAATTGAAGGTATTGGTTTCCTTCCTCTCTACCCTTGACGTTTACCTCAACATACCAGAGGCTGCTGACTACAAAAATTTGTTACTCTCTTCGTGATGACTAGATGTGAAGCTCACATATTCTCTGGAGTGGGTAGAGCCAAGCTCCCAAGAGAGTCCTTACCCCAAGAAGCAGCCCTTAAATCAATGATGGGTAGGTCAGACATCCCTGGGGTAGCTGAGATCAAATTGTTCACAGCAAATGAAAGCTTATTCACCAACTTTAGGCTTTCTTCTTTTCCTTGTTGCACCTTTCTCTCCCCTAAAATGTTTCCCTGTATCTACTTCCAAATGAAATAAATATTTGTTTTTCAAGTTCTGCTCCTTAGCAAAACCAAAGCAAGACAGATTTCCATTGAAGATTTTTTTCTTTGGTTTTTCTGCCAACGCTGGTGATGCTCAGGGGTTATTCGTGGCTCTACACTCAGAAATTGATCCTGGTGGTGCTCAAAGAAGCATATGGAGATGCCAGGGATCGAACTTGGGTTGGCCACATGCAAGACAAACATCCTACCTTCTGTATTATCACTCTGGCTCCTCCACTGAGAAATTTTTAACCCCATAAATAAGAAAAAACTCCAGATTTTTTCAGGCCCAGTGTAAATCATACTTAATTTACTTATAGATAAATGGACAAAAATTACCATGGCATGGTTTAAAAAAATGAATATGAATGATAGTTTTAAAGGAAAAAAGTGTCATAAATGGCATGGAGTTTAGACACTTATAAGGAGTGCTTTGGTCTGTTGGTGATATGTAGATCACAACTTATTAGATATTATATGCATTTATTATGATGGATCTAGGTATTTCAAAGTACCACTTATAGAAATAAATTTCTTTCTTTTTGTTTGCTCATTCGGGTACCACACCCAGCAGTGCTCAGGGCTTATTTCTGGCTCTGCTTACCTAGGAATCATTCTTAGAAGGCTCAGAGGGCAATAGGGAGCATCAGGGATCAAACTCAGGTTTGTTACATTGAAGGCAAGCACCTTACCTGCTATATTATGGTTCTGCCCCCTCTTCATTTTCATTTTTTAAAAAATTTATTTATTTATTGAATCACCGTGAGAACAGTTACAAAGTTTTCAGGATCAAGTCTCAGTCATACAATGATCAAACACCCACCAGTGCACATGTTCTACCACCATGTGCACCCCAACATACCCCCCTCCCCCGCTGCCTGTGTGGCAGATGATTTTCACTTTACTCTCTCTTTAATTACATTTAATTTTCGACAGAAAACCCATTATTATTATTTGGAGTTTTCCCCCAAAAAATCAGACCTGTCAAAATGGCATCATTAGATCATATGTTTTCTATTGCTGATAACAAAGAGCATATGATGTTGCATGGTTGCAAACGCGGCCGCCCAGTTTTGGGATTCTGATATTTTAGTAATTTAGTCCAGAGGTTTTTCTACCAGCAGCCGCTGTGTTCATAGATTGGTTTGTGTGCCACGGGAATAATGGCTGTTCAGGAGTGGAGGAGTTGTTTGTGGGTCTCATTTGGGCATGGAGCAGGGATGGTTCTGCCCCGCCATCACGAGATTCCCCGCATGTCCTGTCACTGCAAGCTTCTATGTCTCTGTCCAATTGGCTCTGAGAGGTGTCAGTCACCATGCTGCTGCAAAGGGGAAAAGGCCGAGGGACAAAAACCCTTCCCATCCTGGGGCTGCACAGGGCTGTAGCTTAGTTCACAGTCCAGAAGTATGTCTGCCAGCAGCTGCTGTGTTCCAAGATTGGCTTTTGTGCCTCTGGGATAATGGCTGCTCAGAGGTTGGGGAGCCGTTCCTGAGTGGCTTTTTGTATATCAGTAAAGGTCTGGAGCATCCCAGTTCCAGTGCCCCCTTGTGGTTTGGAGAAATAGTCCCAGTCCCCACATACCAGAGCCATGTTAGTAGAAGCTCAGTGTTGCCGGGGCTCCATCTGGAGAAGGCGGGGAGACTGCACCTTCTCCATCTGGGGCGCCCCTGTGTTGTCGGCCTAGTCTGGGGTCCGGAGCATTCTCTGGCTTGTGGTGCCCACCGGCCAGGATTCTTCACTGCTGAGTGCCCTCTTCATTTTCTTAATCTTGGTTTATGCTTGAACAAATCGATGAGCAACGGGATGACAGTGACAGTGATAGTGACCTAGGTGTTCAGGGATTACTCCAGCACTGTGATTAGGGATCATTACTATTAGAGCTTAGAGGACCATATGCGGTGGCAGAGATTGAACTTCCTCATCTATGTGCCAGATAACTATATGCCAGGGCAGAATTCTCAATATTTAGAGTCATTGGTTTTTGCCAATAGACCCCCTTCCTTCTCATTCATCACCATTGCCACTTCATGTCTTACAGATTTGTGTAAGTGCTTTGTGTTCCAAAATTCTGTGGGGTGGTTTTACCATGGTTATGCATTTTATCATTCTCAGAAATAGGCCTGTAGCATTTTTGGTAAGCAGGAAGTAGCAGGGAAAATTGGGAAAGCGAATACATTTGAATGGAAGTCCATGACCTCCATTTTCATTTTTCTGTCAGTTCATAATCTTTTCATTAGATGTTTATCTTTTCATCTAGTTTATTCTTATTTAGACACACTCTTAAGAAATATTCTGCCTTCAATTACTTATGAATTAGTTGCATTAGCTATCCCACGACTGAATTCTTTCTAATTCTGGATGGAAGGTTTTATCTCATTAAAGATATTTTGGACATAATTAAAAGAAGGCAAGTAATGACTGTAGGAAAGAGAAATCTTCCATTTAGAAAAAGATTGGTCCAAATTGCCTCTGTACCTCTTTTTTTCTAGTTTCCTACAATCATTGCAGAGTAAATTGTATATCTCCTAAATCCTGTTAGAAAAATTAATCTTCAGTTTTTTGCTTAAATTGTTTATTTAACTAGATAGCAAACAGAATCCATTAGTTGAACCAATGGAAATGAGTGTCTTAAAGTACTCCAGAAGAACAGACGGTGATCTGGTTAGGAGGAATGTATTATCATGAGGAATGGCCTCAGTTTTGCCATTATCAAGGTCGAAAAATCACACAAACTGTGATTTGTAAACATGAAGCCAAGGAAAACTAGTGATATTAGTCCAATCTAAATTTGAAGGGCAGAGAAGCAAGGGAGCCAATGGAATGAGTCCAAGGGTATAAGAAGACAAAAGTCCCTGCTCACTAAGGCAACAAGTGAAAAGGACTAAATTCTTGCTTTCTCTAAGCCTTTTGTTCCAGTCCTTTCTCAAGGGATTGAATGAAACCTACTGTCTTTCAGGAGGGCAATCTACTTGAATGAGTCCACTGTTTCAAATGCAAATTTGAACCTCAAGTGCCTTCCAGGACACAGTCAAAAATCATGTTTAATCTGGTCTCTGCAAAGTTTTCAGGTAGTTATATGCCCTAATCATCTTCAATGAAATACTTGTAAATTTAGCATCAAACTATTTGAAACATCTTTAATATTCAAATAATTACAATGACAAGATCATCAACCTAAATGTGTAAATCTGTAACTGTACCCTCACGGTGATTCACCCCTCATGGTGATTCACTAATAAAAAACAATTTTTTTAAAAAAGATCATCAACCTAATTAACATAGGTCTGCAAATACACGGACCTAGTCCCAGAAAAACAAGGACAAGTCCTAAAGTGAATATTATTGCTTTATTTTGTGGAGGGAAATCGAGGCCACAGCTGGTGGTGTTCATGGAGCTCTTTCTTTCTCTGTACTCAGGAGTAACCTCTGGCAGTGGTCCGGCAACCATATGCAGTATTGGAGGTCTAACTTGTCTTGGTTGTACACAAGGCAAACACCAAACAAACCAAACACTGAACCACCTGCATTATTTCTCCAGTCACATTTTTACTTGATATCCTATAACTTAAATACTATGACAAAATACTAACAATACTTCTGTAGTATTAAAGTAGGCAGATCAATGAGGATACCCCTGGCAATGAATTCTCAGGAAGTACTACAACTTAAAATGTGATTCAAAGAGGTTACTCTATCACCAGCCCGAAAGTAACCAAATAACATAAAGGCAGAATTCACTAGAATGACACAAGAATAGAGGCCAATAAAACTAACTGGTTCCGGAGCAGTCTTGGGCTTCTGCAGAAGAGAAACTCCAGCAAGAATAGATTGTGATAATCAAAGGTGGTGTGTGTGGTGTTGGGATAATGTATTACATAAAAAGTGTGATTAAGGGAGGGATACTGGGGACATTGGTGGTGGATAGTGGCACTGATGGAGGGATGGGTACCGATCATTGTATGACTGAAACATAAGCATGAAAGTTCATAAATCTGTAACTGTACATCATGGTGATTCATTAAAATAATAATAATAATAATAATAATAATAGAAAAATGTAATTAACAGTATTGTAATATGAGGAATTGGCCCAGAACAGACTGTAGGAATTAATTTAGCTTTCTCAAGATTCTTTTTACAGGAGCCCGCATTGCAGAATAACTTGATTTTCTGCCCCTGAGTAAGGAACTCAGATACAGGCGCCCCAGGTTGAAAGTCAGACCAGATAACCAGATGCCTCTTAGATGCCTCCTACAAAACCCATGCCACTAGACCCGTGACTGCCCTAAAACCCAGGACATTCCTGAACATTGACTGAACAACAACAACTGAACAAACGCTGATCTCTAAAACTATAGGCTAAGGAGTGATGTCCTTCTAAATGGATTGGTTAGGAAAATACGTATCATTACAAATCTATTGGCTATGAAATGTGTGGGCTCTGCTGTATGGCCGGTGAAGGCCTATATAAGATCTCCTTTGAAGAAGCTCAGAGACGTGCCTCACACACGGGACCTGCATGTCGCTGTGTGCGTGTGCACGACCCTGGCCAGCCAGCTTAATAAACTACCCACTTGCTAATTGCATTCCTGTGTGGTCCTTGTCTGCGGTCGGAGATCCAGAATCGTGCCCTAACATTAAATCCTGGATCTCAAGTTTTTTTTAAAAAATATGAAAGCAGAGAGCAAATATTCTTGACAGTGCCCTAGCAATAAAACATGAAAAGTCCCATGTAGATGCAGTTTGGGAGAAAAACGTATCAAACCAACTTTGCATAGGTAAGCAGAGAGCTGCTCCTCTTCCCCTTGGTTCCTGGACCCACCAATACTAACTATTTGAGAAAAAGCACTTGTATTGAACTCAGACCATACGATACCTTCTGGGGAACACTGCCCAAGTTCTGGGAAATATTGTCACCTAGTTGGCATTCAAGTCGGTGGGCCTCCACAGTGGCTTATGTGAGACAGAGAGAGGTGAGACAGTCCCTTTCTCCTGATCCACCTCTGCTAACTCAGGACTTGCTGGGAAGGCTAGAACTGATAAAGTCTGCAATGAGTCCTGGCTCAGCATGGGCCAGAGCCCTGCCAGCTCCAACACTTGACAGTCAAGCCACACCCGACATCCACTTGGTCTTCTCCTCACAGGAGTTAATCCCACCACCAGATCTCTCTTGGCGAGTCATGGACACAGGCTAAAGTGAGTAACTGCTCTTTGCAGAAAAGGAAAGCCAGACCTAGGCCTTATCTAGGGTTTCCCGGTACTTTATCCTGTCTTGCACAAAATAATTTCAGAAGTAGACAGCAGTGAAGTATCACTTGTATCACTTATCATCCCGTTGATCTTCCATTTGCTCGAGTGGGCGCCAGTAACGTCTTCATTCGTCCCTGTTGCATGCTAGTGTAGCCAAATGGTATCTGCTCGCTCCAGGAACAGGAAGAGCCTCAAAACATTCATTCAAGGTTTTGATGAAGTCTGACCATCTCGTTGGTGAGCAGCCATGCAGTATTTAAATGTCCTGTGGAATCCAGTCGGTAACAGCTCTAGTCCAGCGGTCGTCTCTCAATCACATTACGTGTCTGGCTCATCTGATTTTTTTTTTAATTTATTTATTTTTAATTAGAGAATCACCGTGAGGGTACAGTTACAGATTTATTCACTTTTGTGCTTATACTTCCCTCATACAAAGTTTGGAACCCATCCCTTCACCAGTGCCCATTCTCCACCACCCGTAAACCCAGTGTCCCTCCCACCCTCCCCAATCCCATCTCCCCCCCACCCCACCCTGCCACTGTGGCAAGGCATTCCCTTCTGTTTTCTCTCTCTAATTAGCTGTTGTGGTTTGCAATAAAGGTGTTGAGTGGCCGCTGTGCTCAGTCTCTAGCCCTCATTCAGCCCGCAACTCCCTTCCCCCACATGGCCTTCGACTACAATGTAGTTGGTGATCGCTTCTCTGAGTTGACCTTTCCCCGGAACGTGAGGCCAGCCTCGAAGCCATGGAGTCAACCTCCTGGTACTTATTTCTACAGTTCTTGGGTGTTAGTCTCCCACTCTGTTATTCTATATACCATAGATGAGTGCAATCTTTCTATGTCTGTCTCTCTCTTTCTGACTCATTTCACTCAGCATGAAACTTTTCATGCCCATCCACTTGACTACAAAATTCTTGACCTCCTTTTTTCTAACAGCTGCATAGTATTCCATTGTATAGATGTACCAAAGTTTCCTCAACCAGTCATCCGTTCTGGGGCATTCGGGTTTTTTCCAGATTCTGGCTATTGTAAACAGTGCTGTGATGAACATACATGTGCAGATGTTGTTTCGATTGTACTTTTTTGCCTCTCTGGGATATATTCCCAGCAGTGGTATTGCTGGGTCAAATGGGAATTCAATATCTAATTTTTTGAGAATCGTCCAAATTGTTTTCCAGAAGGGCTGAACCAGTCGGCATTCCCACCAGCAGTGAAGAAGGGTCCCTTTCTCCCCACATCCTGTCCAACAGCGGTTGCTTTTGTTCTTTTGGATGTGTGCTAGTCTCTGTGGTGTGAGGTGGTATCTCAAAGTTGTTTTGATCTGCATCTCTCTGATGATTAGTGAAGCAGAGCACTTTTTCATGTGCCTTTTGGCCATTCGTATTTCTTCCTTGGTAAAGTTTCTGTTCATTTCTTCGCCCCATTTTTTGATGGGGTTGGATGTTTTCTTCTTGTAGAGTTCAACCAGTGCTTTATATACCCTTGATATCAACCCCTTATCTGATGGGTATTGTGTAAATATCCTTTCCCATTCTGTGGATAGTCTTTGTATTCTGGTCACTGTATCTCTTGCGGTGCAGAAGCTTTTTAGTTTAATGTAGTCCCATTTGTTGATCTCTGTTTTTACTAGATTGCTTAGTTCCGTGTCACCTTTGAAGATACCTTTATCTTCAATATCGTGGAGGGTTTCGCCGACCTTGTCTTCAATGTACCTTATGGTTTGTGGTCTAATGTTGAGGTCTTTAATCCATTTTGATCTGACTTTTGTGCATGGTGTTAGGTCAAGGTCTAAACCCATTTTTTTGCATGTGGTTGTCCAGTTGTGCCAGCACCATTTGTTAAAGAGGCTTTCATCTGATTTTTGACACCTTGGCAAACGAGACAGCATCCCTGATTCTTGACCATCGACGGAGGTTGGAACTCCAGATTCCTTCTCTCACTTGAGTGAAACGTGGTACTCCAGGCATAGCTCTTTCAATTCCTCTTTGGAATACCTGAATAGCATTCTCATCCTGTTTTTGTAGGGCCCAGGTCTCTGAGGCATATGTTAGTGCAGGAAGAATGGTGGAGTCAAAAAGATGTGCCCGGTGCCAGAGGTTCTCTCAGCCGTGAAGTAAAAAAATATTTTGGAGGAGGGAGAGAAAAGTGGGAGAGAGTACTGTGCTCAAGAGAGAACCCGGGCTTCTCAAGGAGAAGAGAGCCCCAGTACACATCTCAAGAGGGGAGATGCTGGTGACACTTGTACTTAAACACCACATGTGCTTGGCCACATGGGCTCAAGTAGCACATGGGCTTGGGCAGCATATGCATGCCCTTCCACCCTTCCTTTGTTCAAGGTGGTTTTTACAGGGTCTCTACTAGCTGACCCCATGTGGGGCTTCTACCTAGGTAAAAATTCATTGCTAGGATGATTGCCAAGAGGAGTAGAGTTGGGAGTAGGTTCTGGTCTTCATTGAAATTCCTTTTCTGATCTTTGCTCCTGTTGTAGCTTCTCTCAGAGGAGGTGTCCAGTCTTCTCTGGGTCTGTTGGCACCAGGTAAAAGTCTTATCAGGCCCCTTAGCTCACAAGGTGGGCCCTGACAGCCTTAGCATTAGGTAGTTTTACTACTCCTTAGGAATTCCATTGTCCTGGGGGCAATTCCCTGTCTAACTGCCTACATCAACACGAAGTATTCAGAAAGCTAATCTATTATTCTCTGACGGTACATGCTTCATGAAGGGAAACCGTATTTTCCATGAGTATGGATTCAATTGTCACAGTTTGCCATGAAGTGAATTTCTTCATTAGAAAATGCTCTGTGGAATACCATAGTAGTTCCCAAGGTCTTCTTGGTCTAGATATAGTAATTTTAAAATTGATTTTTACTAAAAACACCACGATTTGCAAAGTTGTTCATTATCCAGTTGTCTCAAACATTTAGTGTTCCTACACTACCAGTGTGACCTTCCCGCCACAATATTCACAGTTTCCCTCCCAATCCAAACCCGTCCCCTTTTACACATAACAATTTTACTTTATGTTGCTAATTCCAACAAAAATTTAAGAACTGTCAAATAAAATGATTAGAAAATCAATCAGTAAGGCCTAATTAGTGATTACTGTATGATTTTGGCCTGTGCAAATTAAAAAAATTAAGATTATTTAATACAATGTAAAAGATGCTTATTCGTATTTACATATATACATTTTCAACTCTAGAATCTAAATTATATTACATTAAATTGTATTTTATGCTTGGATTTCATTTGGTAATAATAATGTCTTACTTTTATTAATAACATTTTTTTTGTTTTTTTGGTCACACCCTGCTATGCACAGGGGTTACTCTCTGCACAGGGGTTACTCTCTGCACTCAGGAATGACTCCTGGCGGTGCTTGAGGTACCATATGGGATGCTGGGAATCGAACCCGGGTCAGCCACGTGCAAGGCAAATGCCCTACCCGCTGGGCTATCATTCCCATTAATTACACTTTTAAAGCAATTCCATGTTAATATATTTTCAAGTTTATGTGGAATATGTAATTTTTTCTCTTTTGCTTTATATAAACATTGATTTACAAAGTTGTTCCTGATGATTTGTTACAGGCATTCAATATTCAAAACACCAATCCCACCATCCCTCCGTGAGTATGGTAATTTTGACAGGACTATTGCATTCAGGGATGGTATGTCCTTATCCAGAGTAAGTTTATTCATTTATTCGATTCCTCCGCCCCTCTCAGAGAGCCTGGCAAGCTACCGAGAGTATCTCTCCTGCATGGCAGAGTCTGGCAAGCTACCCATGACGTATTCGATATGCCAAAAACGGTAACAACAAGTCTCACAATGAGAGATGTTACTGGTGTCCGCTCAAACAAATCGATGAGCAACAGGATGACAGAGACAGTGACAGTGACTAGTAAGAATAATACACTTTCTTCCATGAAGGAAGTAGTCTAATGTAATCAACCTGCCACCAGGTGGCTTATTAATCGCACTAAAATTGTTCCATATGTGGAACTCAGTGTTGGTCTCTGAAGCTGGCATATTAGACACACATTTGGTGAGTACTGAGTAGTGGAAGTTCATATTGCTGAGTATTCATAACTTCTATACCTGCCACCATGGCCATTTGGCTTATAAGCTCAATGACAGATGACAGTTACTGCTAGGGGGAAAAGTTATCCCTAGGACACTTATTCCTATCAACTTGATTATTAATAAAACACTTATTCCTATAAACTTGATTATTAAAATTCTCCTTTGTTGGTGGGACACAAAGAACTTTTGGTCATTCAGTTAGGTCTGTACACATACCTCTTTTCCCTATTTTTTTGTCACCAATTTTTCTAGTCACGTTTCACAAGTCTCTGGCCATAAACACAATCTATTGGCCACAGTCCATGAATCAGTATGTAATTACACAACTGGCTATTTGTCCTTCTAAGAAGAAAAAGTGAACAATGAGAACTAAATGTCCATAAATAGGCCCACAAATATAGTGATTAATTGGCCTTTAAGGAAGGAATAAATAAAATTTAAATTAAAAAGGACAGTCTTTTTGACAAAAGGTACTAGAACAGCCATTAATATGAAAAATAATGAATCTATATAATAATCCTACACCTTCCACAAACATGAACTCAAAATAGATCATAAATCTATATGTAAGATGAAAAACTATAATACTTCTAGAGTATAAGAGAAAAATCAATGTAAACTCAGGTTAGGCAATAAATGTTTAGACATGCCATCACCCATGAAAGAAATAAATGACAACTTATATTTAATCAAAATTTTAAAATTATGCTCAAAAAAAGATTTTAAACAAAGAAAAAGAAAAATCACAGACGAGAAGAAAATATTTGTCAAACACATATCTCATAAGGAACTTGTATTCAAATATGCAAATGGCACTTAAACTCACTGATAAGAAAATAATCAGCCCAATTAAATTTTATTTATTTAGGCCGAGATGTGATCCCGGGGGCCGCACACATGTGCGGCCTCTCCGCAGCTGTACAAGCGTGAATCCAGACCCAGCAAAACCTCTTTCGGTGTGAGCAACTCCTCGCAGAATGTCTCCAGCCTGAGAACTAAGCCTCGGCCCGTGCCCGCCCGGGAGGGGAAAGGTATTTCTCTGTCTCGCCTCTTTCTCTCCGGGGATGAAGGGCGCGGTGGCCGCCATATTAAGACGACCACAGATGGGATTTACGACAAAAACTGCAGCAAAAGGACACGAGGGTGCTCTTGGGAAGGTGGGAGGCACCGGCCCTTCCCACCGCCGAGATGTGATCCCGGGGGCTGCACACATGTGCGGCCTCTCCGCAGCTGTACAAGCGACCACAGATTGGGTTTTCAAGCCTGCAATTATCTAATATCTGGAAGAAATCTCCCTGGACTTCTTGTTAAAGTACAGAAATTCAAAACCGCGCAGCCGCTACCGCGGCCGCGCAACCTTATTTGTCTTCACAGTAGGTCTGAATCTAGTGGGGTACTCCTAACAACAATGGTGAGGTTTGTGTTGAAATATTGAATATAACCAAAGTAAACAGAATGTAAAAATGAAACTTATCAGTTACAAGGTAGGGGGTGGGGGGGCGGGATGGGAGGTGTACTGTGTGGGTTATTTTTTTTTTTTTGGTGGTGGTATATGGGCACTGGTGAAGGGATGGTTGTTTCAGCATTGTATAACTGAGATCTAAGCCCGAAAGCATTGTAATCTTCCACACGGTGATTTAATAAAATAAAATAAAATTAAAAAAAAAATTATTTATTTATTTTTTTCCAATTAAATTTTAAAGAAATGATGAGTGGTCTTTTATTTTAATGCAGAATAATTTATCGATACATGAAGAAATGCAACTCATGTTTATATGTTCCTTTGCAACTTGTTTCCTTGCTAAATTCACTTACTTCACTTACTAGTATACAAGCAGTAGTTTTACATACAGTTTTATACCATTTTCTTTATAAGTGATTATGTCATCTTCTGCATAGATGATTATGTCATTTGCAAAGATACCTTTCCTCATTCCCTTATATGAATGCCTTTGTATTTTATTATCTTACCTCACTTTAATGGCACAATAAAGTGCCTTAGCACAATGTGCCTTACCAATAGCACAATGTTGATTAAAAGTGGTAAAAGTGGTCATCCTTGCCTTGTTCAAATATGGTATTAGCTGTAGCTTTCTTGGTATATGGTGGTCATCAAACTGAGGAAGATCCCTTTTGTCTTACTGAGTTCATATTATCATAACAAAGTATCATAAGTGTAGTGATTCCTAAGTAACAGCAATTTGTTCCCCACAGTTTTAGAGGCTGGAAGCCTGAGATCAGTGACAGCAACAGGTTATGGTAACTGTCCTTTTGTACATTGCACTTTTTTTTTAATAATTCAATAATGCATCATGTTTATTTAAGGAAAAATAAAAATCGTAATCATATCAATAGATACACAGAAAACATTTGTTCAGAGACAAGAGTCATTCATGACAAAAATCGTCAATAAAATGGGGTTTAAGGGCCTTTTCTTATTTTATTTTATTTATTTATTTATTTTATAAGAAATATTTTATTGAATCACCGTGAAAAAAAATTACAAAGCTTTCAGGTTTAAGTCACAGTCAAATACTGATTAAACCCCCATCCCTTCACCAGTGCAATGTTCCACCACCAAGAACCCCAATACACCCCCCACCCACCCCACCCCCCACCAAAGTAGCTAATGATATTCCCTTTATTCTCTCTATATTTTGAGTACATTCCATATTTCCATACAGAACTCACTATTATTGTTTGGAAATTTTCCCCAACAATCAGGCCTGCTGAATAAGCATCATCTAATAATTTCTCTTCATTGCTGAGAGTGAAGACTGAGTCCACGCAGCCGCGATAGCTGCCGTGTGGTTTTGGGTCACAGTCAAAATGCATGGCTCAGTTCACAGTCAAAATGCATGGCTGCAAGAATCCGCTCTGGTTCCAAAATGGGTTAGGAGACCTCAGGATCACAGTCTTTAGGCGCGGAGGGTCTGCTTTTTGTGCCGTGGCTCCAGATCATCCACATTGCACTTTTTTCACACAGATAGAACTGGGTTCACTTTATTTATTTATTTTTTTATTTTATTGAATCACCATGTGGAAAGTTACAAAGTTTTAGGCTTATGTCTCAGTTATACAATATTCAAACACCCATCCCTTCACCAGTGCCCATCTTCCACCACCAAAACCCCAGTATACCTCCCAACCCCGCCCCCCCACCCCCACCTACTTAACTGATGAATTTCACTTCATTTTCTCTTTACCTTGATTACATTCCATATTTCAACACAAAACTCACTATTGTTGTTGGAGTTTCCCCCCAAAAAAAGACAGCCCTACTACCAAGGAAGCATTTGATGATTAGTTTTACATTGCTTAGAATGACGAGATATGAAGTCCCACTGCTCCAAGTACATAACTCTTTTTTATTCTTTCCTTTTCTTTTTTTTCCTCTTCCCCCTTCCCGCGCCACCCAGTCCGTACCTACTTGGTGGACTTCATAATATGATGGACGCCACGCCACATTTCTCCCTGAAAATGGGAAACAACCGGGAAGGAGGGATATTTCCTCTTCTTGGCCGGCGTGGGGTTATGACTTAGTTCACAGTCTAGAGAAATGGTTGCTGTTTTGATTACCTTCAATATTTCAACAAAAAACTCACTGTTATTGTTTAGAGTTTCCCCCCAAAGTCAGACCTGCTAAAAAGGAACCGTTTCACATTGCTGACAATTAAGAGATGTTAAGTCTCTTAAGATGTTAAGGTTTTGGATTTCTGTATAAAGTCCAGGGAAAATTCTGCCAGAAATTGCATCCCGCAAGCTTTTACTTCCTTTTTGTGGTGCTCATAAGATGGAAAAGCCTGGAGAGAGAAACCCAACCCCCCTTGGGCATGGGCTCAGCTCACAGTCCAGAGGCCTCTGTGCAAGCTGCTGGTGTCCATAGTTCAGTTGACCTCTGGGATCATGCTAGTGCAGCAGCCAAAAAAAAGTCTGGGTTTACTTTTATTAGAGAACTAATTCCATTTATTCGGCTCAACCCTCATTAGCTTCCTTTGGAGTAATTAATTAGCTACCAAGGTTCTACCTCTTAATATCAGCCTATCAGAAGTTAGCATTTCAACATATTTTAGCTTCCATTCCTAGCTTTCTGCAAATTTTCAACAGGAATAGATGATGGATTTTTAGTCATCTTTCATCTATTGAAACAAAAATGTGTTTATTTTAATCTGCCAAAATGCTCAATTATGTTGACTACTTTCTGAATGTTGAGTTCGACGAACAACAAATGACTGTGATGTACTAACACTTTAATTAGGTGTTGGTGATTTTGATTTCTTTGAATTTTGAGGGGTGTTGGCTTATGGTCTCCTTTATGTGTAAAAATTTTAGTTTTGATATCATTAATGTTGACTACATAGAATGACTTGTGACGTAGTCACTTATTTTTATTTCATGGAAGGATTCATAAAGAATTACTATAGTTGCTCCCAGAAACATCCACTAATAGCATTGAAACCATCTGCTCCTACAATTCATTTTGTTGAAAATATTTAACTACAAATTCTATTTTACTAACAGAATGCTATTCAGTTTATAAAATTATTGAGTTGCCTTGGATGTTTCTGTCTTTTTAAAGAATTAGCCATTGCCCACAAAGTTTTCAAATATATAGGCATATAACTGTATAGGTAAATAGATAATTTACTTATTACCATTTTTGAATACTTTAATGTACTTTATTGTTAACAATCTAATTCCTAACAATAGCAATATATGCCCTCATGTGATTCTTTTTATCACATTGGCTGATTTTATTCATTTAAATGCATTCATCTTCTCAATTTCCTGCTCAGGGCCACTCTCCATATGTTTGGATGAGCCTCACACATGGGGAAGCCGGTGGAGGAACCAAGTTGTGCGGGACCTGGGGCTGAGATCTCCAAGGCTGCTCGGATCGGGACTGGGCCTCTTCCACCTAGATCTGCCATTTTCCACTAGCTAGGCATTCACACCCACAGACTGCCCTCCCCACCGCCCCGGTGCCATGTAATCCCATCAACAGCCAACATCCAGAGACTATAAAACAAAGCTCCCGGAAGCTTGGTTTCTGGCTTCCAAAAATGGGAAGCTCGGATATCTAATAGCCTAGTTCTTCCTCTTAGAGAATCTGACAAGCTATTGAGAGTCTATTGCCCACTTGGGAGAGCTTGGCAAGTTACCCATGGCATATTTGATATGCCAAAAGCAGCAACAATAGGTCTCATTTCCCTGACCCTGAAAGAGCCTCCAATCATTGGAAAAGACGAGTAATGAGAGGCTGCTAAAATCTCAGGGCTGAGTGTAATAGAGACGTTACTGGTGCCCGCTCGAGTAAATCAACGAACAATGGGTTGACAGTGACACAGTGATACATCTTCTCAAATGAACCATATTTCTTTCATTGAATTTTCTCTACATATTTTTCTGTTTATTTTCACTCTTATGTTAGTGACTTCTATTATGCTAATTGATTTCAGATTACTTGCTCTTGGTTTCTGAATGTTTAAGTTGGAAGATAAGTCATTGATTTAGGAAATTTATTCTTTTGTAAGTTTGAAACTTTCCTCCAAAAGTGGTTTTAGTTTCTTGGCTCTGTACATGTATAATTTTCCTTGAATTTCTGGAAGTTAAAAATCATATGGCTGTCCATTAATATTACACTACAATCCCCCAGCCTTTCTTTCTTCCTGTGTTTCATTTTGAAAAATCTCCATTGCTATTTCATGAAGTTCACCAATAATTCCTTGTATCATGTCCACCAAGTTCATGTTGACAAGGACACCAATGCCACCAACGCCTCATAACCATCGATTCATTAGAATGCCTAAAAACCCGAATTGGACGATTACGCTTGAATAGATGTGGCTCACTGCCTGCAATTTCTATCTTCATCGTGTACGCACCAGCTTCCAATTACGATGAAGAAGAAATTGAGAGGTTCTACATGGAACTGGAGAAGCTATATAAAGAAGACCACATCTTCTACAAGATTATTGTTGGTGATTTTAATGCCAAGATAAGTCTGAGAAGGTCGCCCGAAGAACTCCACATTGGGACACATGGCCTAGAATGGAACAATCAGGGTGAGAGTCTGAATTCATCATGTCGACCAAGACCATCCATGGTAACTCACAGTTCTAGAAGGCCGAATCTAAACATCTAAACGCTCTACATGGAGTCTCCCGGTGGACAGTTCCACAATGAAATTGACCACATCATATTCAATCGAAGGTTTTGCCTGACTGATGTCACTGTTGTCCCAAAATTCCAAACGGGATTGGACCACCATCTCCTTCATGTGAAATTCTACTTCACAGAGCGGGAAGAAAAGTCTGAAAAATTTAAGTCTAAGAAGGCAACTCCCAGAATGACCACCAACTGGGAGCTCTTTGGCACTATTGTAGCAACGTGGGAAGATGCCGCCCTTGACAACATCAACAAGGAATACGATTGACTGGTTCAGCACCTCCTTGTCTGTGCGAAGAATGATGAGAGTGAGAAAGCCACAAACAGACGCCTCTCTTCAGAAACTCTCTAGCTCATTCGTCAACGTGGTATTGCGCGAGCCTCAGGCAACCACAAACTAATGTCCATGCTCAAAAAGCTGTGCAGAGATGCAATAAAGGAAGATCTCAAAGAGAGAAGAACAGCAGTGTTGGCCAGTGCAGCAGAAGCTGGGAAAAGTATTCGCAACGCTCGCCTGTCCTTCACCAACTACAAGACCAAGATGACTGCCCTCCGACGTCCCGATGGATCTATCACATCCTCCAGAAAGTCAATGGAGAAAATTATTCACGACTTCTACTCGGATCTCTTTGAAAGCCATGTCCACCTGCCCACATACCAAATTCCTCAGGATGGATATGTCGTTCCCAACGTTCTCCCTTCTGAAATCTGACACTCCATTTCGCTGGTAAAGACACGAACAGCAACTGGTCTGGACAAGGTCAGACCCGAACACCCGAAGAATCTGCCACCAGTACTCGTCAATACACTGGCCCGACTCTTCACATGCTACCTGTCTGATTGCAAGGTTCATCCCAGTGGAACACCAGCAGGACCGTTCTGTTGTACAAGAAGGGAGACATCCAAGACAATGGCAACTATCGCCCAATCTGCCTGCTGTCTGTCGTCTACAAGTTGTTCACTCATGTCATCCTGAATAGAACACTAGACGAAGGACAACCATGCGAGCAAGCCAGGTTCCAAAGGGGATTCAGCACAATAGACCATATCCACACAGTAACCAAACTCATTGAAGTTTCTCGAGAGTTCAAGATGCCTCTCTGTCTAACGTTCAACTTAAAGAAGGCCTTCTATTCTGTTGAGACTGAGGGGGTCATTGAAGCCCTGGCCAAACAGGGCATTCACACTCAGTATATCAAAATCCTCCAAGAGCTGTATTGTGGATTCACCACCAGGATCTCACCATTCTACAAGGAAGTGATCATTGATGTAAAGAGAGGGGTGCGGCAGGATGATACCATTTCACAGAAACTCTTCAGTGCCGCCCTTGAGAACATCATGTGACGACTGGAATGGGAAGGAATGGGAGTGAAGAGAGATGGTCAGCAATTACACCACCTCCGCTTCACTGATGACATCATTCTCATAACATCAAACATTAGCCAAGCTGCACAAATGCTGGCCAACTTCGGAGTGCCGCTGAATCTCAACAAGACGATGTTCATGAAAAACAAACTGGTCCCTGAAGCTCCATTTGCTCTCAATGGAACGAACATCTCCGAATGCAGCAGCTATGTGTACTTGGGTCGAGAAATCAATATGAGGAAGACTTGGTGCCAGAACTGCGCAGGAGGAAGAGAGCAGCTTGGAATGCATTCAAGAGTGTCGAAGAGGTGGTTAAGAGAACAAAGAACCTCCGATTCTGGGCACATCTTTTTGATTCCACCGTTCTTCCTGCACTAACGTATGCCTCAGAGACCTGGGCCCTACACAAACAGGATGAGAATGCTATTAGGGTATCCCAAAGAGGAATCAAAAGAGCTATGCTGGGAATATCATGTCTCACTCAAGTGAGGGAAGAAATCTGGAGTTCTGAACTCCATCAATGGTCAAAAGTCAGGGATGCTGTCTCGTTTGCCAAGGCATCAAAAATCAGATGGGCCGGTCATGTAATGCGATTCAGAGATGACCGCTGGACTAGAGCTGTTACCGACTGGATTCCACGGGATGTCAGAAGACCTCATGGCTGCCCACCAACTAGATGGTCAGATTTCTTCGTCAAATCCTGAATGAATGATTTGAGGCTCTTCCTGTTACTGGAGCAAGCAGATATCATTGGGCTGCACTAGCACGTGACAGGGACAAATGGAGACATTACTGGAGCCCGCTCGAGCAAATCGAAGATCAACGGGACTACAAGTGATACAAGTGATCATGTCCACCGTTGTGTTATTCACACCCAGAGTGTTTATTTTTAGTTCAGTTTCAGTCTTGAGTTCTTTATAATCTTCCATGTCACCACTTGAATTACTCAACGTTGAGTCCAGGGGCAGGGCTGAATGGCAAAGTGCTTGCCTTACAAATGTGAGACTATAAGGCTGAGTTTTGTCCACATGGTTGCCACATAAGAGTGTGCAATCTACCAGATCACTAAAGTCAGGTATGTGCAAGCACTTCATCTGAAAGTGTGCAGCTCAGGTTGAGCAATGCTGCTAAAGATGTGTGACCACAAGGCCAAGAGGGTAGTCAACACATGTGTAAATATGACAGCAACTTTCAGAAAACACTGCAACCAGAATATGTACACACACCAGGTTGAAAGAGTGTTATATCCAAATGACCATGTGTGTAAGCACCACAAACAGATGCATAGCCCCAAGTGAGCACCACAGCCAAGCCCGTGTCATCCCTGATCATGAAAGAAAAGAAAAGAGGCATCCAGAGATAGTACAGCAATTACACTGAAGGCCTTGGGGACCTCCAGCACTAATGGGGATGGCCCAGGAAATCCCTGTGGTACCAAGCACCACCACAAACTCAAATTCTTGCATTGAATTGCTGGTCAAGTTGGAAGACAATTGCTGGTAGCCCCCGCACCCCACCCCCAGACCTCAGGAGCACTGCTTAGGTGATCTCCCACATGCTAAAAATGAAACATGGAAGGAAAGAAAGTAGGAAGGAAGGAAGAAATGAAGGAAGGAAGGAAGGAAGGAAGGAAGGAAGGAAGGAAGGAAGGAAGGAAGGAAGGAAGGAAGGAAGGAAGGAAGGAAGGAAGGAAGGAAGGAAGGAAGGAAGGAAGGAAGGAAGGAAGGAAGGGAGGGAGGGAGGGAGGGAGGGAAGGAGGAAGGGAGGGAGGAGAAGGAAGGAAGGAAGGAAGGAAGGAAGGAAGGAAGGAAGGAAGGAAGGAAGGAAGGAAGGAAGGAAAATATTTTCCCTCTGACTTTTCATATATATGGAATACACATGTAATAATTTTTATAATACCCTTGTCTATTAAGTGAATCACTTCTATAATATCTGGCTTGCTTTCATCTGATCAATGAAAACAATTTGAGTATTTCTTTTCATTGTGAGTTGTACTTTTCATCTTTGCATGCTTGGTAATGTTTTAATTACAAGGCAACTTTGAAAATTCTATTTGGTTAGGCACTGGATATATTTGTATTCTGATAAAATATTTTGGTTTTTATTATCCTGAATAATGTTAATTTATTTGGAAAAATCTTTTGGTTTTATTTTTTGAGATGGACCAGATGATTTTTTAGTCAATTTTAAGCCACAATTGGAATGAGTCACTTTTGAATAATACATTTATGGCTCATGATTCTCCACTTTGGCTGGTAGAAATGAGAAAGACTGTTGTCTTTAATAACTTTAGTTGATTCTCTTGTCTTAAGGATTTTCCTCACATGTGTTTGTTGATAAGAATTTGTCTGATGCTTGACTAAACTCTGTAAATCTCCAGACTCTTTCTCTCTGCAACATTCTCCTCTTTATTATTCTACCCTATGAACACCAGTTGATTTCTATCCTCAGTCTTAGCTTGGGTTTCATGCTAAGTAAATATGTCTTCCCCAGGAATTGTAGCATAATCTATATTCACAGTTGATTATGTTATTGGCCCAAGGGTTTGCAAACCCGGTGCTCCTTCTTTTATCATTAGATTACAGAATAGATATTATGGGAAACCACCTACAAAATATATTCAAGCAAAAAGTGATCTTCTACTCTATTATAATCCAGTAGCAAGAGTCAGACTCAAAAGCCTGGAGCTATGCCATTGCCACTCTTTGACTTCAATTTCTCCATTTCAGATGACACTAATCCAAAGCTGGGAAGCTATATAATTTTATGCTTTACATTTCTAGAATGGAAAGTAGTGATGGTCCTTGGCTGGCATGGGCTCTCTGGGTTAAAGCTGTATAATTTTATGCCTAGCAATTCTAAAATGAAAAGAAATGATGTTCCCTGGTTAGTCTGGGCTCTCTGGCTAAACTCGAAGATTAAAATAATATCAAAGTCACCTACTGAATGAACATTAGGATCCTGATAGGTTTTCCATTCAATAAGCAGGTTCACTCAACATAGCTTAGCCACATAACAGCTGCTGAGGTACACAAGATCCCTGTAGAGAACATTCTGTCAAAGCTGACACTTGGAAGAGTGTGACTTCAAACAGATGGGAGCAGTGCTGGGGTAGTATGTTGGTTATTATACTTCCTGGTTTTATCTACACCACTGAATACATTAGTGTGAGTGGTATATAGCTATACTGAGACTAGAGAAAACAAACAGAAAACTACTTTCTGGAACATATTTTTGTATGGCTGGGATTTCAATAGGATCTTAAATAATCTAGTTTCTAGGTGTGCAAGTCTCTGCAATAACTATTACATTCATCACCACTAACTGTATTACTGTATCACTGTCATCATGTTGCTCATTGATTTGCTTGAGCAGGCACCAGTAACATCTCCATTGTGAGACTTGTTGTTACTGTTTTTGGCATATCGAATACGCCAGGAGTAGCTTGGCAGGCTCTTCGGTGTGGATCACCACTAACAGCAACAAGATATCTCATTGCATGTGATCATGTTCCACATGACAGACACAGCTTTTGTAGGCAATGAGAGAAGCATTGCCCAGAGAGAAAGAAGACACTTGGTGGTGAACAGTCCAGTATGAGTGGTGACACAGAAATTCACCACAGGAGAAAAATCTCCTAGATCAGAATTCTATGGACAACTATTGTAGAAATTGCTTATATTTATCCCAGCAACATCCTGAATGATATAAGCAAGCAAATGACAAAAGACACACAATGTTATTATCAACCTATAAAAAGCTATTTGGCTGAGATGGTATGACAGAGTAACTTCTCAAGTTATCAAAAAATGTTTTTTAACTCATTTTGTCTTTTTAGTTTATTTCACTTAATGCTGCTGTGATATGTTTAAGGAACGTTCCTCTAAGAACTAGCATATTTTAGCATAATACTCAAATGAAAAATTATCTGCCTAAAATGTATTTCTATCATTCACTATCAGTGTGGTTTTGATTCTCAGTTCTCTTGTCTGAAGCATGCGAACAAAAATAATATGTTCCTTATAATCTTCTCTGAAGATTAAATGGTGCCTATAAATTGGTATTATTTTAACTCTGATCAATACATTTATCACTGTCCTTCCTGAATTGCATTTCATACAGAATTACTCAAAGCATTTAACTTTTCTTGACCTTACTGATAAATTCTGTACTTTCTTAATATATTAAATAATTCATGTCATATATTTTTGCATCATTAGAGTTTTTTGTCTCCCAGTCAGCTATACATGACATTCAATGATGGATTAGATTAATCAATAGAAATTCTTAAGAAAATACTTATTTTGCAGTGATAACCATTATAGCCATATGAGATAAGAATTGATGGTGATATGCCTTGTCTCAGGCCAATAATCTTATACCAGAAGAGAATATTTCATACAGGACAGGGAAGAGATAGTAATTACTAGGAGAAAGTTATCTGAATATAACTTTTCAAAGAGAAGTAAGCTTTGAACCAAGTATAGAAGTCCCAGAATATTAGGAAGACAAAGATAAGGGGTATTTCTAACAGAGAAAACTGCACT
This sequence comes from Sorex araneus, assembly GCF_027595985.1. Classification (NCBI taxonomy): domain Eukaryota; kingdom Metazoa; phylum Chordata; class Mammalia; order Eulipotyphla; family Soricidae; genus Sorex; species Sorex araneus. Next base: position 36,385,067 of record NC_073313.1, read on the forward strand.
TTAAAAAATCATAGATTTGTATGAAGTCATGGAGGTTTGAAAGTACTACATTTTTTTTTAACTAAAAGTAGAGGGGTCATTTTAGAGCAAAGATTAATGAGAGTATATGGAGGAATTATGGAAAGAAGTAGGGAGAAATCATATATCTTGAGTATTTACAGAAAACATTCACCTCTATCAATCATCATCAATATGAATTTGATATGAGACTGAATATTTAACAACGAAATCATGAAAATGGATGCTAATATATACCAGGTACCAATTTTGTGCCTATTTGAAAGCTAAAAGGAGTATTAATATATAATTGCATTTAATTCACATACAGAATGTTTGGTGTTTTCTTATTCACACCACTCCAGAACAGGTCTCAGGAAAGCATTTTGGAATATACACAGGAAATGGAGCTATGCTTTTTGGCTATTCCTATTGTTGCTACTACTGAGTTATTTAAGGGTATTAGTTATTCTCATTAAGACATCAGGATTTATGTCCTCACAGTTTGGGGCACTGAGACCTTTAAACCCATACCCCCACCCCCAAACATGAAGAAATGGACCAAGTGTTATTGGATCTATGCCTTACAAATAACGTTAGAGCCAGAGAGATAACAATGGGAATAAAGAGCTTGTCTTGTATGTAGCTGGAAAAAGATTTAAATCACTGCCACTGCATATAGTCCTCCAAGAACTACAAGGGATAGCACTGAGAAGAGTCAAGAATAGTCCCTAAAGAATGGCCGAAAGACACATGAAAAAATGCTCCTCATCACTAATCACCAGGGAGATGCAGATCAAAACAACAATGAGATACCATATTACACCACAGAGACTGGCACACATCTAAAAGAACAAAAGCAACCAATGTTGGTGAGGATGTGTTGAGTAAGAGACTCTCCTTCACTGCTGGTGGGGATGCCAACTGGTTCAGCCCTTTTGGAAAACAGTATGGAGTCTTCTCAAAAAATTAGAAACTAAGCTCCCATTTGACCCAGCAATACCACTTCTGGGAATATATCTCAGGGTGCAAAAAATATAGTAAAAATGACATCTGCACCTATATGTTCATTGCAGCACTGTTTACAGTAGCCAGAATCCGGAAAAAAACCCAAGTGCCCGAGAACAGATGACTGGTTAAAGAAACTTTGGTACATCTACACAATGGAATACTATGCAGCTGTTAGAAAAGATGAAATCATGAAATTTGCATATAGGTGGATCAACATGGAAAGTATCATGTTAAGTGAAATGAGTCAGAAAGAGAGGGACATAGAAAGATTGCACTCATTTGTGGAATATAAAGTAACAGAATGGGAGACTAACACCCAAGAATAGTGGAGATAAGTACCAGGAGGATTACTCCACCGCTTGAAAGCCATATGCTGGTGGAAAAAGCAGCTCAGATAGAGAAGGGACCACTAAGCAAAGGGTGCTAGGAGGGTCTGTTCGGGATGGGAGATGTGGGCTGAAAATAGGCTATAGACTGAACATGATGGCCACTTAATACCTCTATAGCAAACCACAACACCCAAAAGGAGAGAGAGCATAAGGGAATGCCCTGCCACAGAGGTGGAGGGGACGGACGGGGTGGGGTGGTGGGAGGGATGCTGGGACCATTGGTGGTGAAGAATTGGCATTGTTGGAGGGATGGGTACTCGATCATTGTATGACTGAACGCAAGAATGAAAGTTTTTAAGTCTGTAAACTGTATTTCATGGTGATTCACTAATAAAAAATATTAAAAAAAAGAATAGTCCCTAAACACCACCAGGGGTGGCCCAACTCCCCACCCTCCCTGATCCCTGAAAAATAAGAAATATTATTCCATAAGCAGAAAAGAAAGCAAGAAACTCAGTTTTTCTAAACTGTAGTGAAAGAAATAACAGAATTATTTACTACTTGAGCGAAATAAATAATACTCTGTACTTCTATGAAGACTGGAATCACAGGGACACGTAAGGAATAAATATTCTACTGAAGAGACAGTATGAGCATCTATATCTCTAGAGAATCCACTTGTCAGGATAATAGCAGAAACTTAGGCAGCTCTAAGGAAAGACTTCAAGTCATGACTACATGTGACAGAATCAACCAAGAGTTCAGAGGAGAAGCTATATCTAATTTTAAAATAAAAGACATTTGTTCTAAGTTCCTAGATAAGAAAGCAAGAACACATTCAGTTATGTGTCTTCCCAGTGAGACCATGCATTCCGTATGTCTCCCTGTTCTTGGAGGGGCACAGATTAAGAATCCCTCATTTTGCTCAAGTCATAGATGTGTTTATACTCTGAGTTTCTCCATGGCGTTAGGCATCTGTGAAGGGACAGCAGTAAGAGCAAATAGTGGATGGTTAGAGAATCTACAATATCCATAAATCTTTATGGCTCTGGGTAGGGCTAGTTCACAGAGAACAAGGAGTCCTGTGCAAAAAACCAAGGGTCATTCAGATAGTAGAGGAGTTAAGATGCTTGGCTTACATTTTGCAAACACCAGCTCAAATCCCCAGCACTAAATACAGTTTCCCAGCACTGTGATGGTCACTCCTGAACATAGAGTCATGAAAAGCCACTGAGCACCAATGGGTGTAGTCCCAAAACAAGAAAAAAATGAATCTGAAGTTAGCACAGTCCAGCTCAAGAAAGGTCATACATGTCGTGATCCAGAGATTAATTCATTTCAAAGATGCCATAAGAGGACTTTTAAACAAGAAGCCACCTGACCAGAGTTGCATTATAGAATGCTCACTCCTGAACAGTGAAAGAAACAAGGGCCTGACTTGGAAGCTGGCCTCAAATGCTGGGGGGAAAGGCAGCTCAGATAGAGAAGGGATCACCAAGTAATGGGTGTTTGGAAAACCGGTTTGGGTTGGGAGACGTGTGCCGAATGTATACTATGCCACTCAATGCCTCTATTGCAAACTACACACCCAAAAGAAAAGAGAGAACAAGGGGGAATGCCCTGCCACAGAGATGGGGTGGGGAGGGGAAGATGGGGTGGGGGTGGTGGGAAGGATACTGGGATTATTGGTGGTGGAAAATGGACACTGGTGGAGGTAGGGTACTCGATCATTGTATGACTGAAACGTAAGCACAAAAGTTTGTAAGTATGTAACTGTACCTACGGTGATTCACTAATAATAATAATAAAAAAATGAGCCAAGCCAAAAAAAAAAAAGAAAGAAACAAGGGCCCGAACTATAGTACAACAGGTAAGGTGTTTGCCTTTGCATGTGGCTGGTTGGGATTTGATCAGATTGACTTTTAGACCTTAATTCTACTCTTGATATCATTCACCCCATTCTAGAGTAAAAAGAATAGGCCTCAGTATAAAACATTTTGGATCTACTGCACTAAGCTTCATGCGTTTATATCTTTTTGTTTCTTTAGCAACACGTTAGTTCTTTGTCTTTCCTTTATATTTCTTCATAGTCCAATATGAGAATATGTATGGAATGAAAATATAAAATGTCGGGGGCTGGAGTGATAGCACAGTGGGGAGGGCATTTGCTTTGCATGCAGCCAACTTGGGTTCGATCCCTGGCATCCCATATGGTCCCCTAAGCACCTCCAGGAGTCATTCCTGAGTGCAGAGCCAGGAGTAACCCCTGGTCATTGCTGGGTGTGACCCAAAAAGCCCCCCCCCAAAATATAAAATCTGTAGCAGGAAAAATGATATTGTTTTGCTCAGTGAGCTTTAATATCTGTTGAAGCCTTGATTGTCTTGGTTTCTGCTTTTCTGACAGGCTTAACTACAGTGCTTATATTCTGTAACAAAAAATATTATGAATAGGGTATGGAATGATAGTACAGCAAGTAGGTCATTTGCTTTGTATGTGGCTGACCTGAGTTCTATCCCTGACAGCCCATATGGTCCCAAAGCCCAGGTGTGGACCAAAAACAAAAATGAAAAGATAATGAGTAAAATATAGCTGGTCTAAATTGATTTTAAAAGAAATTTGATGAATCATTGTTTACAGCATGCGCATTTTAAAATTCAACAAGTTACTCAGTTGATATATACTGTCTGAATTAAAATGTGTATATTGCTGTCATACTAAAGAACATTGTAAGGCTTTGCTTCTAATCACTATATGACTGTATCACTGTCATCACATTGCTCATCAATTTGCTCGAGCGGGCACCAGTAACGTCTCCATGTGAGACTTGTTGTTACTGTTTTTGGCACATCAAATATACTACAGGTAGCTTGCCAGGCTCTGCCCTGTGGGCAAGATACTCTCGGTAGCTTGCCGGGCTCTCTGAGAGGGGCGGAGGAATCTAACCCAGGTCAGCTGTGTGCAGGACAACCGCCCTACACGCTGTGCTATCGCTCTAGCCCCCCCTTGTTTTGAAACAGCCCTTTGTTTCTAATAATGGTTAAAAAAATCTAATCAGGACTAGATGCATCATAAAAATATTCCAACTATTATGTAATGAAGAATCAATAATTTATGACCCATGTGCCAAATCTAGCATGCAGTCTATTTTTTTAATTGTTACTTGTTTACTTTTTTTTTGGCATATCGAATACACCACGGGTAGCTTTCCAGGCTCTGCCATGTGGGCTGGATACTCTAGTAGCTTGCTGGGCTTTCTGAGAGGGACAGAGGAATTGAACCTGGGTTGGCCAGATGCAAGGCAAATGCCCTACTCTTTGTGCTGTCGCTCTAGTCCCCTTATGGAAAGTACTGTGAGGTTAATATTCATGAACAAAAATATTTGTTTTCTTCTTACATTCTTTGATATTATTTAAATTACCTTCACTGATGTATAATTTATATAAAATACACTCATATTAAATGTTCTTTTTGATACATTTTCACAAATGCTTATGCCTATTTATCCAGTGATTGTTTAAATCAATAAACTGAACATTTCTTTCACTTCAGAAAATTATATCCTCTTTGTTATCAATGTACAGATCAATATTTCTTCCTGAGCAATGCTCATCTAATTGTTAACTCTAAAATCTATATTTATCCATGCTATAACTAAACATGTAATATATCTCTTATGTCTTTCTTCTTTTACTTAACATATTGGATTTAAGATTTACCTCTTTGTTGCTTATATTACTAACTTACCAAGCTTGTTTATTGCTGTGTAGTACTACGTAGGATAAATATAACACAGGTTGTTGAATCCCTTCCCTGTTATCAAATATTTGGTTGTTTCTTGTCATTAATTTTATAAATAAAATACTAACTATAAGTATGAAAAAATTTTTGTGAACGGGTTTTTATTTCTTCTTATCTCTTCATAAACTGCTTACTTATAAGATAGTTATAAATTTAATTTGAGAAAAAATTCCAAACTGACTATATAGATCACTATGTAGACTATATATATAGATCACTATGTAAATTTGCACTGTAATCAGAAGTGAATGAAGTGAATGCTAGTTGCACTATATTAATGATAAAACTAAATATTGTAGGTTTTCTTTTATGATTTCAGCAGTATATGATAGCTTCATTTTCATTTCATTTTATTTTCCTAATAGTCTACGATGTCAAAGACATACATCTTAATGTGCTGTTTAGTCATTTTATTTTGAGTGTCTTTTGCAAAATTTTACTCACATTTTTGGGGATTGTATGCTGTCCTATTATTGGATTATAATATTTTTACTGGATTATATTATAATCCAGTCTATAACTTGCCTAATAATTTAATTTTGTTAAACAGTCAGTATTTTGTTTCTGTTGGTCATGCTATCTATGTCCTTTAAAAATGTTTTTCTATCTCAGGATCATGAAGTTTTCTGTCAAATAATTTCAAATGACCTCCTATATGTTTTGTAATTTCAAATTTTACTTTTTATTGTTTGGGCTGGAGCGATAGCTCAGCAGGTAGGGCATTTGCCTTGCATGTGGCCGACCCGGGTTCGATTCCTCCGTCCTTCTTGGAGAGCCTGGCAAGCTACCGAGGGTATCCCACCCGCACAGCAGAGCCTGGCAAGCTACCCATGGCGTATTCAATATGCCAAAAACAGTAACAACAAGTCTCACAATTGAGACATTACTGCTGCCCACTCAAGCAAATAGATGAGCAATGGGACAACAGTGCTACAGTGCTACAGTGCTACTTTTTATTGTTTACACATAGCCTATATAAATTGAGTTTTGGGCAAAGTGTGAAATTGGGGCTAAGGTTCATTTTTTTGAAGATACCCAGTTATTCAGTACCACATGTGAAGGGATTTCTTTTCCTTATTTATGACAATAGATCAATTCATTGGAAATGGGACTTCTTTATAGGTACCTAATATAGTACATGTATCTATAAGTTTATCCTTATACTAGTAACATATGTTATAAATTACTATAGTTTTATGGTAAATTTTTAATTAAGTATTATAAATGCACCAATATTTTTCTTTTCTACAAATATCAGCAATCCTTGGTCCTTTGCAACTTTATATAAAATTTCAAATCAGCTTATCAAATTATTTGTCCTCAAAAGACTGCTTCTTACAATTTTGATTGAGACTATGTGGAGTTTTTATATTATAAATTAGGAAGAATTCGCCATTGGCTACTTCAGTGTGTTAAATTTTCAACTCAGGAATATGTTAAACCTGTTCCTTCTGACTTTTTAAAAATTTTCAGCAATGTTTAATAGTATTCCATACTGTGTAGATAGAGCACTGAAGCAATTAGCTGAATCTTGTGAAAGTCAAATTGAAGAAGTGAAGTTATACTACTTAGGTAACCAAGTAGTTATGTGATATCACACAACAGTCAGTACACATTTTTTTAAAAAATATTTTATTTAAAAAATATTGAGCAACAATAGTGGCCTAGTTGAAGTTAGAGAATATGCCTTTGATATCAACTAATTTCCTTCTGAGACTCTTTTAAAACCAACAAATGGTGACTTGGAAGCAATATAGATATTGTGGTAGTGAACTAGATTTAAAACTTTATCACAAATTCTGGAGGGTTTGGAATTCTTAAATGAGGAGAACACTGAAGTGTTTGAACATCAGTGTCTAAGATTGTTTGGCAATACCCGGAAGATTTGGAAGTGAAATTGAGACAGGAGATTGATTTTATAGATGAAAAATTGTAAACTAGCAGTTTAAAATGATAGTGCACAATGGCAGGATGCTATTCTTACATGCAACCTACCCAGGTTCAATCCCCTGCACATCGTATGTCCCCCTGAGCCTGCCTGAAGTGATTCCTGAACATAGAGCCAAGATTATGTCCTGACTACCGCCAGGTGTGGCTCTAAAACAAACAAAAAGTTGTAAACTAAACTCAGGTAGACTAAAGGCAGAAAGGAAAGATATGAAAGAATATGCAAAATGAAAAGAAAGTTGTGTTTCATTTCTGTACATCAAAGATGAAGGCCAAATAAATGACTCAGTTAATACTTAATATCAGCTGTTCATCATGCTTTCATTCCAATGCCATCTGTTCTATAAGGATTTTTTTTTTCTACAGGGATTTTATTCTTTGTTTCTTTTACACATCAAAGAATTACTCATAATTCCCCCTTCTTCAGCAATAATAAGAAATTTTGTTATTGTCAAGTGTGACTGTCTCCAAGATTAATTGCAAATGTTCTTATTTTAAACTAATGTTTGCAGATGGCTTGTTGAATATGATTGTTTTTAGCATTCAAAGTAATAGTATAGTTTTTAATTCAAACAGGGGTACAATTGTTGTTTGCCTGAGGACTCAAAAGAGAGTCTTGATCTGTGGTTATGGATGTGCCAAAGCACCTGAGGGTAATTCAATTCTGTGCATTGTAGAGGTATCATTTAGATTTTTCTCTTCAAATATAGATGCAGTTACATTGGCAATCCTGTTTTCTCTTAGGCTATCCACTACTAATGCAAAATGCCAAAGGCAATTTGAGACTAACAATTTCAATGAATATTTCTGGCTTGGTCTTTACCTTCTTTACAAATGTTCTTAAGCAGGGATGGGATGTACTGCTGAAAAGTGGCAATATATTTTTTGCAACTTTTTTGTTTGTTTCAATTTCCTAAGAATTCATATGAAAGATTAAATGACTCAAAATAACAATCTGAAAGATACGTACATAAATAAATATCTAGATCTAGATATATATGTGTGTGTATGTGTGTGTATATTTCAAACATTTATTTGGTTTCTATTTTATGAATTGTTGAGCTAATTTAATTCATACTTGAAGTTCAAACAACTTTATGAGATAAATAATGTTTAAATGCTTTTATTTTTGTTTTATCAGTCTAATGATCATTATCTGTTTAGGTATGCAATTCATACATTGGTGAAGAATTTGTAGGAGAATATTCACTTTGTTATTTAAATATCACAGTGCTTGATCTTTTTAAAGCGAGGTGGAATAAGTATCTAGATAAATCAAGGGATTTGGTTATATGTTAATAATTCCATTTCAGAATATACCTAATGAAATTACTGGTAAAAAATATGGAACCCAAATGCAGCTAAAATAAATTCAAGCTTTCAGGGAAGATATGGCATTGATTCAAACAATAAACTAGCAACATCTAAAGCAAAAGTAATCTTCTCAAGATTTAAAGTAGGGTGATATATTAAATGTGGCTAGTTCCAAATATGTGAATGTTTGAGTTATGTACTGTTTTTTCTTCTGAAAAAAACCAATAGCAAACTAGGAGACAGATTAAAGTTCAAAAAGAGGTTGTTCATGGATGCACGTGGAGGATATCATGTTAAGTGAAATAAGTCAGAGAGAGAAGAAATAACACTGAATGACCTCACTCATCTGTGGTATATAGATAAATAAAACAAATAAATAGACTGTATGGAAAAATGACAAACCCTTTGCTTTTGATTCCAAAACTTAACATCAAGCAGAGAGGGGAAGATTAGGAGGGGGCAATGAAGAACTGACTAGAGATGAATTAGGGACAGTGATAGAGAGTTTGGGGCATTTTGATGGTGATGAAAGAATAATAATTTTGTACATTAAATATATATTTCAACATTATTTGTAGGACTGAAGCAATAGCACAGCAGGTAGGATATTTGCCTTGCATGCAACCAACCCAGGTTCGATTCCTCCACCCCTCTCGGAAACCCCGGCAAGCTACTTACTGAGAGTATCCCGCCCGCATGGCAGAGCCTGGCAAGCTACCCGTGGCATATTCGATATGCCAAAAACAGTAACAACAAGTCTCACAATGGAGACGTTACTTGTGCCAGCTTGAGCAAATCGATGAGTAATGGGATGTCAGTGATGGCAACGACAGTGATACATTATTTGTAACCAATTTCATCCTACACAAACTATAATTGATCGAACAGATTGTTACTGTAGTGCCAATATGAATTGAGTATGAAACAACCCAAAGAATAGAAGCATGCACTCTGAAACCAAGATGTCTGGATTTGAACTTTGACACGTGGTTCAACTATTGTGTCTAAGTTTCTGTCTGTAATGTGAGTGTAACTTAGTACCTACCTCCTCAAGGTATTAAGAAGATTAAACATTATAATTTATAAAAGGATTAATCATTATGGTTCAAAGAATCCACAGTAGTTTACATGCCATGGAATAATTTTTATAATATTATTAAAATTATTTTTATAATAGTAGTGTTGTGCATGTTAAAATTTGTAAATTTTGAGACTTTTTTTTCAAATTTTCTATTTTGAGATAAGTTTCTGGCTTCCGATATGGGAAAATTTTAAGAGCGTTTGTGATCCAGCCACTTGAACTGGAATAGAATCATCTGCCTGTATAATCACAAAAAGAGACCGTGTCTGCCAATTTCCTTGGGAACCAGTGAGGTGTAAGTAAGAACAAAGCTGCCAGCATTTATTCACAGTTTTCACAGTTTTTCTGTATCTGATGAAGATGGACCTTTATATAAATGATATGAGCAATAATATAGGTTTGGGGGACCCGTGTATGATAAACAGGCTATCCCTGACTCTCCACTTACCTTAAATAAGTAATCATTTTTCAGTTTTTCTACTTCTGAGTATCTAACTTGCCAAAAGCAGAGACAGAGGTCAAATATCTATCATAACACTGAGAGAGATGACAGTGACCTACCTGCTAGCAAGTTGATCATAAAAAAACTTAAAAACATCATTTAGGGAGCACTTATTTATTCTTTTACCATGACTGGCTTTATAGAATCCCTCATTGATTAACATGGTATCCACACACATTGTGTAGTCTAATTCACAACAAACGATGTAAAGGAATCTCACCCTGCTAATCCTGATTTTACTATCTACCACGATTTACAGCAATAGACTGAAATGGGAAATCCAGTTGAAAAAGTTCAACACAATGCCCTTATATGAAAACACATTGTGAATTTGGTTATCTGCACTGAAACTTTTAGTATATGCTGTGAGCCAATGGCAAGTGCATGATGCCCTTTGTTTCATAATCAAACTATAGAAGTCAATGTTCTTAGAGGTAGAAATGGAAGTGCCTCTTCAATATTTCACCAGTGATAACACATTAATAAATACATGGGCTCTAGTCATAACACTGTCATTTCCTGGTTTCAAGTGAGTTTCTCCTCCGAAGCAGAGTACTTCTAAAATATAAAAATTCTTCCAATAAAATAAAAGCTCAAATTGCCAGTTGTTCTACTTAGGAGTCATCATGCTAGTTTGCAAAATATTACTATAATGACGATTTTAGTTGATCCCAGTTATTGAGGGGAAACAGAGAGACTGCTGCAAAGTTGGATCAATGTAGAAATGTACTAAGTATGGGATTCAAGTGACACTCTGGGGGAACTGCTTTGTACTTCTGAGTTTGGAAGTAAAAGTTGATAGGAAGTATAGCAACCACAATATACACAAAACTCAAAGGATTCCAACCCTTTAGGAACAAAGATGCTGGGTCATATCTCCAATTAAATAATTCACATCAATCTGAGGACAAAGTAATTCTAAAAAAATTGAGACACTGTGACCAATTTCAGGAATAAAGACTCTAGAATCTGACCCTGTTTTATTTTGCTTACTAGTATATGTAGCTTTATTTATTTGACATGCCAAAAACAGTAGCAACAAGTCTCACAATGGAGATGTTACTGGTGCCTGCTTGAGCAAATAGATGAACAACGGGACAACAGTGGTACAGTGCTACTAGTATACGTGCCAAATTTTGATTCTTTGTCTTATCTTTGTATACTGTTTCTGTAAATCATTGTAGGTAAATTTATAATTTCTTTTTGACATTAAAATATGATCAAAAGAAGTTTGTGACTCAGGTAGCAAAGGAGGAAAACATCACTCAGTAATGGGCAAAGTCTATTGGAATCTGTTGTTTCATATGGTAAGTAGAAGGACAAGGTATTTTCTTTACATAAGAGATTGTCACATCCTATTAGGTGAAAGCAGGGTCTGTTGCCATCTGGTCATCATTTGAGAGTTAAGTGTGGGCAAACTGACATGTCATAAGTATTGAATTATCGAAGGCGTAGATTATCAGATTTTCTGTATCAAATCAACATAATAGACATCCTGATTTACATTTGCTTCTGCATCACAGGAATTTTTGAAATTTTATTTCTGACATTCTTGCAAACAGAGATCAGCATTATGTTTTCTCAGTAAGAACATTTTATCAATCTAAATTCCACACAGTATGGGAAGGTGGAAGGGGGGGAGCTATTTTTTCTCCAACAGCATCTCTGACAGATTCTGGCGACATTGAAAATATGTTTACTTTTCACTTTAGCATGAGTTCCTGTTAATCACTTGCTTAGTTCTACCAGCCGCTGAGATAATCACCAGTAGCTTCATGTGATTCCTGTCTTCCCAGATTTTCTTAAAGCTAAATGTGTTATTTCTTTGAATCTTTCTTCTTCAGCATTTGAGTTTTTCTTTGGATTTTGCTTTCAATGATTAATACTCCAATTTCCTATATTAATGTACTTTCTACTTGAGATAGCATGGTATTGGTTAGGCTGACTGATTTCTGATAGGTATAATCAGGGAACCGTATCTTACATTGAGATCAAAAGATTTAAAAAGTTCAGAAAGAAAGTCATTGTAGTGTAGGGAGATAACTCAAAGAGGTGGAGTGTAAGCCTTGCATACATAGGTCCTGAGTTTAATACCTGTATTGCAAAGCCCTCTTCCCCCAGCACCAAAAACCTCTGCTACTACTAGGCCTAAGCAGAATGGCGCCTTCAGCCTGAGCCTCCACAGCCCCCAGAACCTGAATACTGGGTAGGTAAAACAGAAACAAAAGAAAACAAAGCCTGGATGCAGAGAACTGGTGTAGTGACTTAAAATTGTCTGAAAGCACGAGGTCACAAGTTCAATCCCTGGTCCTACCAAAGGCACCAAGCAAGATCTGAGCAACACTGTTGCTCGGCTCTGTATAGAATCCCTGACATTGCAATGATATCAACAACACTGAAGAGAAGGAAGGAGAGGGAAAAGAACTTTTTTTTTAATGGCATGTATTTTGTCATGTCTAAGCTGGAGAAATCCTTAGGAAGGTAAGAACGCAGATAAGGACAGGTTAAGTCTGTGGGGTAATCAATGTCTAGTGGTCTAATTCATCTGAGCTTGTTGAAAATTGGCTACCTGACAGGAGATTTAAAGTTGTAAAGAAGAAAATGTTTATGAGAGTAAAGACAAGAAGTAATCCTACATGGGAGGCGAACAGCTGTTGTCTGTGGGAAGGATAGTTTCTCTTCCCAATAGCACATGCTAGGACCACTGCTTGATAACTAATGATGGGTGTTAACTGTTTTGTTCTGTTTTTTATTCTTAGTTGCCAGGCTGGGTGAGGGTACTCTGAAATCTCTAGTTGGGATTTTGGGAGAAGCATCTGACATTGCATTGGGCTGCAGTGTGGCTCTGGGCATATTAGCTAAATGGTATAGAAGCTGCAGGCTTTGCCAGCAACTCAGTGCCCTTGGAGCTTGTTGATACTCGGTTTGCTCACAAGGATTGTTTATATTTTCTGTCTGAAGAGGAATATTGACTTTTTCCCTCCCATTACCTGGAAAAATAATAAACGGTCTCACTAACTCCGAAGAGTCATTTGCAGAGTGCCCTAGATTTGAAGGTGGCAACATGATGGAGTACGTAAGGTAATTGAAGATAACTTGTCCCCTGAAAACCTAGCAGGAAAACTGAGGATTCCTCTTTCTTTGGCACCAAAGTATTAACTTAAGTCCAACACATAACATTTCTAACACAGGTAAGCAGATTGCTGCTCCTTTAATTTAGCACCAGATATAGCACATGACTTTCTATTTTAAAAATATATGAAAAGTACATGTCTTTAAACACTAATATGGCACCTTCATTTTATGGGAGGCATGCCCTTTGTGGGAACAGCTTGTGTAACATAAGAGTGAGACCAATATAGGCTTCTAACATATTTTCTCTGTAGACTGTGCCCATTGATTGGAATGGTAGCAGAATTTGCCATGTTAATTGAACTTCTATCCACTCCAACTCTTTTTCTTTCAATTTCAACCTTTTCCCACTCACTATCTTTTATTCCCCCCCCCCCGGCTCCTATTTCATTTTCCATTTCTTTCTGGTTCTCCTAAAAACACAAAATTTAATCTAAGTTCAATGCATATAGAATACGTCTATTGAACTTTTTTCTTAATTATTCTTCAAGCTATTCCCTTAGATCATTTATTCCCACATATCAATATGAACATAATATAACCTAGACTTTGAATAATTTAAGTTTCTGGAGGAAATTTATTGCTGAACTGTTATCACATCCTTTATTTTCAGCTCAATAATTTAAATGATGTAACAATTCAACACTGCCATGTGTAAATCTTTAATAGCGTTACATGTAGAACATAGATTTTTTGAATTCTTGGTTAGTAGCAAAATTGCTCTGGAATAGCCTGAAGTCAAAATGATTTAAAATCACAAGCATGCTTATGCTTGAGCTTTGAACTAGAGTTGCCACTGAAGCTGTATCAATATAACTGCCAAGGGTCTCCAACTGTACCTTGTGTATAAGTGAATAAATGAGTCTATTACTGCTTCATAGATACTGGCAATAAAACATAAGACTCCTGGGTCAGAGAGAACTAACGGTATTACTCACAGCACAATAAGCAGCATAATCATTGGAATATCTGTGTCAATTTTTCTTGCCTCAAATTTTACGAGGTGTTCAGATTAGTCCAGATACCTACACATGTAGTGAATTGCACTTCAGAGGAACAACCTTGAACTTAGTGAGCATGAATCTTTTTATAAGGGGCAACAAGTGTGTGCTCCCTTTGATCCAGGTGAGGACAATGTCCCTATCATCATGGAAACTAAGTGGTCTTCTCTTTTAATATATTGCATCTGTCTTTCAAGTTGGCTGCTATACACAAACTCTTTTAGAAATGGTTTAGAAAATAATATAGTGACTTTGCTCACAAGATGTTCAGACACTTGAGAGTCCGAGGAAATTCTTTCTCCGAAATGATTCGCTTTGTAGTTTAAGACTAATCTTTTTATCTTTTCTAGCTTCCCACTGTTTGGAAAAAAGAATTATCAATGTACTGTCTTCCTGGTATATTTTCAGTATAAGGTTTTTATGTTCAAAGAATTGCACAAAAGGTGTGTAATTATTGCAAACAAAGAGAGCAATCATAAATAAGCAAAAGACCAATAGCTCTGATGTTCACTTCCAAAATGCAGAACAACTAAAACCATTAATAATGGAAACAACAGAGCTTCGCCAAAATCTGCTTTATCCTATGAGGGCAAAATGCCTATTCAATAATAACAAGAAATACAAAATGCCCTTGTCTCAAAATCAGAATTTTTTTCTTCCAATAAAGTTATGTAATCCATAGTGGTTAAATCACCAGGACTCTTGGGTCAGAGAGAACTAGCAGTATACTCACAGCACAATAAGCAGCATAATCATTGGTCTCTTGGCCAATAAAGGAAGATAATACCCTGCCCCTATTTTGTTTGGAAATTAAGTAGAGGAAGTATATTTTTATTTTGTCTGAAAACTGAGAGAATGAGATAGTCAGAAATAGAGATCAAGCAGTGTGAAAGTTTGGGAAATTATGCCAGGGTTTTGATAAATATTGGAAAGCAAAACTTCCAACTTGAAACTAAGGGATGACCCGGTGATAAAATACCTCAGTTCAACAGGTTTCTTACTTCCAGATACAAACCAAAATGCTGGCAGCTCACATGGGCCCACTAGGAGTTACAGGCTAGAAATCCCTCAGGCAATCACAGTGGGGAGTCAGGCCCCTGTGCTTGCCCCACAGGATAACTGGGCAAGTTTCTGCTCCCCTGCCTGGTTATACAACATGCATCCAAAGACCACTCTCAGCAAAATACTTAGAAGTAGGGCGCAAGGAGCATTTATTTATTTATTTATTTATTTATTTATTTATTTATTTATTTATCTATTTTAATTCTTTTATTGATTCACCATGTGGAAAGTTACAAAGCTTTCAGGTTAAAGTCTCAGTTATACAATGCTCAAACACCCGCAAGGAGCATTTAAACTAGAGTGAAAAACTATCCCAGGCCTAACTCCCAGACTAAGCACCTTCCCAAACATAAAGCATAAGTCACAAGTTGAGGCCTGGGGGGGAAGGGGACACCTATGTACAAGAAAGACTACATAACTCAAGACAAAAGGCATGAGTCACTTATTCTGGAGTCAAGTCCACCTGCCTATTCGTTGCAGGAGTTCCATTTCCCTTAATAAATTTTTTGTAGGCCTGTGATTCTCTCAGTAAATTCTTTGACAAGCCCACTCATTCACCATCATCAAATGGCTTTGTACAAATGTACACTTAAATTTCAAATTTACATTTGAAGCACACTATGCCTTTTATATAAACCAAGCTTCTCTGTGCTTCAACGTTCTTCATACTTAGGTGTAAGTGCTGTCAAGACATTGGGAATTATTTACATGTAGTAGTTAGTCCATGCCAGGCACTTAAAAAGAGTCAACGATTCACTTCAAAAAGTTGGTACTAAAATCACTGGGGAAGAAGTTTGGTTAAAGAGCTGAGATTCATCCCACTGAGGTGATAGGTAAGTCATAGATGTAGAGGAGTGCTCCAAAGAAGACATTTACAATGATTCAGAGTTGTAAATTCCCAGGGAGTAAACAAGAATAACAAGGTAGTTCAAGCTGTTGTCTCTCCCCAGTACATTCATCCTCTGAAGCAAGGCTGAGTGGATTTCTTCCTTTGGCCTATAGAACGCAGCAAAAAAATTGCCATTCCATTTCTGGGTCCTAGTCTTAAGTGATGTAGGCAGGCAGGCAGATAGGGAAGGTCCCTTCTCAAGGCAATGGCAGTAAATGTCCTGGGAAGTAATAGCCCTGATGTTGTGAAAGCCAACCTTGCAGGAAATAGAAAGGAAAGCCTCCGAAGACTTTCACCTGGCAGCAGCGGACCCAGTGACGGCTGGATCCCCTTTCCCAAAGAAGGTCCAGCAGAAACAAAAGGCCAGGAAAGGAATTTCAAAGATCATCGCCACTCCCAATCCTACCTCCCTTGGTAACCTCCTTAGCAACCAGCCTTTGACCTAGGTAGAAGCCCCACATGGCAGCAGGTTGGAGAAACCCTATAAAAGGCACCTTGAACAAAGGAAGGGCGTTCTTATGCTGCCTGAGCCCACATGCTGCTTGCACCCATGTGGCCAAGCATATGTGGTGCCTGAGCACATGGGGTGCCTGCATCTCCCCTCAAGGTATGTATCTTCATGCTTTCATATCTAATGCTGGGATATGTAGGGGCTCTCTCTGCCCTTGGAGAAGCCCGTACTCTCTCTTAAGCACATTCCTCTTCACTCTCTTCCAATTTCTCTTCCATCTCCCATTCAAAAACTCCAAATAAAATCTGTTTTACTTCACGACTTGTCTACTCCTGAAATTCTTTTCTGCAAGGCATGATATAATCCAGTAACCTTGAGTCCCAAGTGGCAGAAGCAGATGGGGAGAAAGTGACTGTCTTTCTCCTCCCCACTTCACAGAAGCCACCTGTGGGGTCCACCAATATTAAGAACATGCGCAATCTTCTGTCTTTGTGTTTGTGAGTACCCTGAACAAGAGTCATCAGAGAGAGCAAGGGAAAGAACAGGAAAGAATTCATGTGGAGAAACAGAAGGGGGATGGGGCTCGCTGAGAGACCCAAGCATCCTGGTGGCTTAGCTAAATTCATTCGTACAGGAGCCTGGCCAATGTAAGAAACCTTAGGGATGGATGTTTCAAACCCTGTGTTACTGAAAGAGAAAAAGATGTTCCGAGTGAGACGAGCAAAAACCTGTCCTGCTAAGCTCCAGTCCCAAACTGAGAAATAGTTTTAAAACTGTTTTCTTCAATTTATAGAACTAAATTATGGAGTCAGTTATATACTGATGGATGGCCTAACCAGTCATGAGACTCTATATTAAATTTTTCCAAATCCATTGATTTGGGGGGTATGTTTGTTGCTGCTGATTTTGTAAGAAGGAGTGTATTTCAGAAGATGCTACTCTTAACCATAATATTCTTTTCACAAATAAATAGTATGTTAGCTTCCTCAGTTTCTCAATAATGGGTCTATGATTTGTGATTTATCTGAATTATGCTTGAATGAATGTATTTCTTCCATATATGAACATATATGTAAGTTTGAGGCATGAATATCGCATGTTTGTAATCTATCATGTGTATTGTCGATCCTATAAATTGTTCTCAAAGAAATTATTTAAGTGTCAAGCAGTAATCCTATCTTCTTCTAAGGAACATTCTCAAATAAAAATAATGTAAAGAAAATTAAATATTATAGCCATAAGATTTTCTTAAATGTTTTTACTATTGATATACTAAATTTAATTAAATTCTTTATTGATCTCCTAGAATTAACTTAAAAATAGTCACGATAAAAGAGAGTTTACATAGTCTGTGATAAACTTTTCAATTTGTTTATTTAGCATACTATTGTTGGTTATTCCATCTAAAATCATTTTAGGATATAATTTTAAGGCATGAGATATAAATCAGTCCCTAATTATCTTCCCCTACCTCCAGAGTAGGGCCAAATCTTCTAATTTAACTAATTTCATTCTAGCTGCAGGGAAATGTTTTATATAGATCCTGTGATTTCTCTGATTCTTCTTTAAAAGCTCCATAAACATGTGGTTAGAGATGGAGAGGACTAAAGTAAATTAACAAGGTCTTTGAGTAAAATGAAGATACTAGGAACAGCTCATTTTTTCCCTGAGCTTTACTGAGAATGGCCTAGGCTGAGAAATTAAGACATGACTCAGTCTGGAACAGTTAGAAAGGAAAGCTGGAACTACTGTGGTCCAGATTCACATGTGAACCAAAGAAAAGAGAATGGAAGCACTAAGCAGCCCGATAGACAGTGAGTAGGCGGGTAAGTGCTGTCCAGAAAGAAGGCAAACAGTGAATTAAAGAAGTGCGGCTGATAGTCATGCACTGATGGAGACCGATTAGTAGGAGCCCAAAACAAAGAAGCAAAATAGAATTAACTAGGAAAGACAAAGCAAAAGAATGCTCCCTGTCTAAATCTCTAACCCTTAGCCTGCTCTTTTGTTCCTTCCCAGCCTGAGCACAATTCCCACTTTGCCAGACTTGTTTTACAAAGGGAGTGAGGTATGACTCATTTGCTCTGATACTTTTTCAGCTTTCTTTGCAACAGACACAGAAAATTAGAGTGCCCTTGTCAAATAATTATATTTAAAGGCAATAACGAGTGCAGCTCTATGGACAAAGCAGTGTCACCAAGGCACTTGCTCTCGGCTTGGCCTCCGTGCCAAAAGTCATCCTTTGTTCCTTCAAAAACAAGAGGAGTGTTTTGTAGTAAAGAGAATTTTGTTTTTAAAAATGCTTCTTATTCTACCCAAAGACGAAATTAAATTGCTGTAGAAAAGTATCACCATCAGCCAGAGGTGCCATCTAAAAATCAGGTCTGAAAATTCGCTCCTTTTAATAAGTGAGAAAAACTATATTTTCACCAGCTGTTACCTTCTCAGTGACCCTAGCATGATACTGTGGGGGACAGATCTATAGTCTTTAGCCCATGGCTTGGCCAAAAGGCTGGACGCTTTTCAAGGATCCACACATGTGGAGGGAGAGACTGTACATGTCAAGTGGCAAATGTCGGAGTGTGCTTGGGGTGAATTTAAATGGTTACCAAGACAACTGCTAGGCAAGAATTTCTGGTAGTGAGGGGTGAAAAATACATTAAACCACACAAAGGTGGTGTCTTTTGTTATATAGCCATGTCACCTAAAGCAACTCAACCTCAATGATTTTCATTGAGAATTTTTCTTAACCCTGT
Source organism: Sorex araneus (assembly GCF_027595985.1). Classification (NCBI taxonomy): domain Eukaryota; kingdom Metazoa; phylum Chordata; class Mammalia; order Eulipotyphla; family Soricidae; genus Sorex; species Sorex araneus. Next base: position 36,404,335 of record NC_073313.1, read on the forward strand.
TTTTTAATTGAGTTTTAATTTTATAAAGTTGTTCACAATAATTTATTACATTCAATGTTCCAACACCAATCCCACCACCATTACATTTTCCCACCACTATTATTTCAAATTTTCCAAACTACCATGTAAGCTTGCTCAATAGCAGGCCCTAAATAATGTATTTAGTGTAGCTTGTCATGAATAGTTCACTAAAAGTGATAAAAAAAAGGTTTCTTTAGAAAAAAAGTGTGTGAAGATTATTGTATCTCACCCTGGAGCCATTAAGCCCTTGTATAAGAGATTACTCGTACTTGTATAAGAGAACCTCAACAGTTGAAGACCTCTGGAACCCAACTACAACCATGCTCAAGGCCACTCTCCCCACGTTTGGACGAGCCTTCCACATGAAGGAACCGGCAGACGAACCTAGGTGTACAGGACCTGGGGTCGAGATCTCCAAGGCTTCTCAGATCATGACTGGTCCTCTTCCACCCAGATTCCCCATTTTCCAGTCACACCCAGAAACTGCCCCTGTGTAATCCCATCAACAGCCAACATCCAGAGACTATAAAACCAAGTTCTTGGAAGTGATGCAGCCGCGAAATCTAATAGCCTAGTTCTCCCTCTTGGAGAAACTGACAAGTTACTGAGAGTCTATTGCCCACACGGGAGAGCCTGGCAAACTCCCTGTGGCATATTCATATCCCAAATACAGCAACAGATATATATATATGTATATATATATATATATATATATATATATATATATATATATATATACACACAAGGCAAGTTAGGTTTGCCCACCTTGTGTAGCCAACGCAGTTCAATCCCAGGTACTAAATATAGTCACAGAGCCATGCCTGGAATAAGCCCTGAGCACAGAGCCATGAGTAAGGCCCAAGCACTGCCTGGTGTGGCCCCCACCAAAATAAAACAGCAATAAAAAAACACAAAATACTTTTACCCTCCATATCCTGACCTTCCTAAGACTAGCTTTAAATGTCATGCTTCACAATAGTTTCCTTACTTAAGGTGTAAGATAATTTATTCACTGGCTGGTAAAACTTGTAGAAAAGGAATTGAGAATGTGGGTGTGCGTGAGAGAGAGAGACAGACAGAGATAGAGAGACAGAGACAGAGAGACAGAGACAGAGACAGAGAGACAGAGAAAACAGAGAGAACTCAAGAGAGTGAGACAGAAAAAAAATACTGAATGCTGAAACTTTTAATAATTTTACTGATTCATTGTGTCCCATCTTTAGTAGCAAAAGCCAAACACCAATAAACACAGAATATAGCTGGCAGGAATTAATTCTAAATGCTGAAGTTAAATTTTTAAAACACTTGCGTAGCACTGTCACTTTCCACCAAAAATGGTACAGACAATGGATCATCAAATCTCTAAATGTTATTTCTAGTATAAGTTACATCTTTATTACATGAACTTCTGCAATTTTTTAGTAAGATGTATTTCTTGGCTTTCTCCAAGTTATTTGGGTTAACCTCTCATCTCAGCAGTGTGAAACAGTAAACTGCAAACAGCAAAAAGCTAAGATCTGTGACCGCTTCCTCATATACCAAGCTTCCTCTGCTTCACTGTAGAATGCACCACACAAGTTCAAATTCTGAGATTTACCCACCACCTTACATTACTATCTTAAGCTTATGTCAGAGAAGAAATGATATAAAACTCATTATCTTAAGCTTTTGTAGGAGAAGAAATGATATAAAGAAGAAACAGTATAAGGAAGAAGGATGACAATTGGGGTGATGTCCCGAGTGAGACAGTAAGAACCTCTGAATAGAATATTGGATAGGAGGTATGTATGAGACTTATAACAGGGAACGACAAGCTTTTATGAATTCCGTAATAAGCTGACTAGGTGGAAGTGTGGGGGTAGAAGGAGGTGAGCAAACATGAGAGTAGCGAAAAGAATAGTTAGGCATGGGAGGGCTGGAGTAGGTACAGTGGCTAGGGTGTTTGTCTTGCATGTTGTCAATTCAGATTCGATCCATATGGTCCCCTAAGCACCACCAGGAGTAGTCCTTGAGCACAGAGCCAAGAGTTAGTCCTGAACATTGCAAGGTATGAACCCCAAATAAACCAAACCAAAACAAACAAGATTATTTAGGCATGGAAACTGGAGCCACATAGGGACATACATGTCCAGGCTAGAGGAGAGAAAAATTCAAAGGCCTATTGGTTGAATCTAGTAGAAAAATTCCTTATAAGAAAAAGTCTAAATCAAATAGTTATAGTCTACTCAGAAAGGATCTTTATATTCTAGTTACTAGGAACATTTAAAAACAGCTCTTTATTGAACTGACTGGTAATTATCATGGTTTCACCATAATTGTTAGAGGACAATATTACTACTAGGCTGCTGTCCTTTTAGATTAAAGAGTTTAGAAAGACAGGATTTTCTTCTAAACGAGTTCTTTGAAAAATATTAGACTGCTGTAGTTATGTACGCATTTTGCAAGTTGTGAAATTCGTAGTTTTGTTTATTTTTTTAATTTGATCTAATAAATTATACATCTTAAGCAGTTCTCTCTGCTGAACATCAGTAGAAATTACAGGAGGTATAATCCAGTGATAATTAGTAAATTGTGAAAGCACCAAGCTCTAATGTTGCTTCAGTATTGTCTATATTATATAATGGTTCTGGTGAACTGGCAACAGCAATACCACTCATTAACAGGTCAATCTTTCTGATTTCCCATTATTTCTCATGGCGTTTAATTCTCCTGGGCTTGAAATATCAGTATGACTTTCAAGTCCAACATCTAACTCATATATCTAGATAAAAAGCTTCTTCTTAATCTGAACTCTCAGATACTTCAGGATATGATATCAGCTTCCTTTCACAATTATCATCAATACCATTGTCATCGTCATCATTGCTAATGGGTATTTAGCATTTATCTTATACCAAAATAATTTATATAATATCTGATTCAAGTAATAGTGGTATAAAATGCTAAGTAAGATTATGAAGTTCACCCAAGGGGCTAGAGAGATAGTACAATGGGCAGGGCACTTGCCTTGAGTACAACTAACCCAGGTTTGATCCTGAACACCACATATAGTCCCCCATTCCTGTGAGGAGTTATCTCTGAGTATAGAGCCAGGAGTAAGCCCTGAACATGACTGAATATGTGCCCTCAAACCCAAACAAAACCAGAGAAAAATTCCTCCTCCCAAAGTATGCAAATAGTGTGTAATAAAACTGGAATATCCACCACGTCAATCAGTTTTGAAATTTAGAGGTCTTACCTGAAATGCATTAGAAACACAAGAATGACTTCTACAGGGGGCTGGAGCAATAGTACAGTGGGTAGCGCATTTGCCTTGCATGCGGCCGACCTGGGTTCGATTCCCAGTATCCCATATGGTCCCCCGAACACTGCCAGGCGTGGTTCCTGAGTGCAAAGCCAGGAGTAAACCCTGTGCATTGCTGGGTGTGACCCAAAAAGCCAAAAAAAAAAAAAAAAGAATGAGTTCTAGATTTCTACATTCATCAATTTTTAAGCCAATGGGAACAAATGAAGGTTAGAAAATTAGCTTTAAACTTTACAAATTTGAATATCCTCATATTAAGTATCCTGCATAAAGATTTTTTTTAAAAATAGACAAAAAGGGGCCTATTGCCAAGTACTTTGGTACCCCCACATTTTTATTGTTGTATATAGTTCCATCTAAAATTCCAAGAATCAGACTATTTCAGACAGCAAACCGGCTTTTGAGACAAGACACTAAATTTGTATCTCCTTTCCTATATGTAATCTGAAAAAATTCTCTTCATCAGTTTGTACCAGGCGTGCCTGAGAGTGCTTTCTCTCATCTCTTCTCGTCCTGCTCTTTCCTTTTAGGAACTCAGTCTACATCTTCCATTTGACCAACTCTTGGGATTGATTTCCTGTGTACAGAAAGACTAGATATTCCCTGTCCATACTTCTTAGGAATCAAGATTCAAATCCCACTCACTTGGCCTTCACTTGAGCTTTTTATTAAGTATCCTGCTTTGGATACTCTTTCACCCTATCTGTTCTCAACAGTGCTTCCTTAAGCTCATGCAAGCTGGCCACTTGCAGTGCTTTCCTTTTAAGAAGTTGGCATAAGATTCTTTTTTCACTTGGTCTCCTCTGGGGACTAATTCCCTAAGTGCACAAATATAGGCCTATTCATTAAGTTCTCTCTTAAGAATTCTGCAAAGGACTCCTTTTCACTTGGCTCTCACCTCTTTCAAGGGAGCACTGAGAGGAAACACCTTAGAATGCAATAAGTGCTTTGGGAGAAAGGGGGTGGGGGAACACAATTACTGTTTTCTTGCAATAATAATAGTAATCTTGATTGTTAACCTAGTAAATCTTGGAGGCTTTTTGCTTGTATAGGAAGTTATTTCAGTGTCCTTTTGTCCTTTGATTCCTGCAATTTTAATTAAATTTCTAATAAAACTTGTTTTCTTTCATAAAAAATATCTTATTTTACTGATAAAGAGAACTCAGGTGGTGGAGACTAATCCTTTGTTATTTCAATGCAATATCCAGGGACATGTTATTCTGGAAATCTGAGAACTGGCTCTCCCTTGCATGGGTAAGTACACATCTAGTTTCTCTTTCTCTCTGCATTAGGAATAATTCCAAACTCCACTGCAGGTTGCAAGTACTGAATTTCTAGTCCTATGTGCTCAATTCTGCCTATTCTGTCAACAGGTCTTAAAAAATCAGTGCAAACTCTTGAGCATCTAGCAGGTTGTGAATATTCAGGGTCATGCATGAAGTTTTATAACCAACAACACATGATCATCTGACCATGGTAGGGTACCACCATCTAATGACCCACACAACCCCTGGCACCCCAGGAACTGAACAGCATGCATCCTCAGGCTCTCATATTGAACCATTGGCCTGGTAGATTGAGAATCACCAGGAGGTACCTCTGAAACTCTTGAGTAGTAGTAACCTTAACCTTTTTAGCAGTAACTTAGGAGGCCTCACCAAAGTTGTAGATATTCTGGTGAGTAATGAGATGCCAGGATCTATGGAAACCCAGATATCAATGTCCAAAAGTCAGGGTTTTAGCTACTAGAACAAGTAACTTAGGACATGAGCATCAGTTTCAAAGAATCTTTATGCACCAGGCTGTTCATTTAGATACACTGAGCGCAAACAGAATATCCTTGTAAGGGCCAGAGATATAGTTCAGTGGGAAAAGTGCTTTTCTTGTAAGGAGTCAATCTACGTTTGAACCCTGGCACAATATATATATATATATATATGTATATATATATGTGTGTGTGTGTATGTACATATATATATAATATATTTACAGTACCCCAAGCACTGTCAAGAGAGAGCATTGAGCAAAGAGCCAGGAGTAAACACTGAAAACCACTGTGTGACCCAAAAAAACAAACAAAAAGAAAGAATACACAAATACACTGTAATTGATGTGGAAAAAGCACAGGGAAGAAATTCTGGGGAAGAGAAAGCAAAATATACAAATAAAAACTGACCTCAGCCAGTGTTATTCTAGGAGACCATTGGCTCACTACCCTTCTGCCACATGGCCCCCACATCCTGTGATACAAATCAAAACAAAAAGGATTGGCATGAAAACAAGGCTTCAGAGTACAAGGTACAAACCCTGTTATTTGTAACTCAGGATTCTTGTTCAGAACATTTTTAGAAATTGATTCCCCCTACCAAGTCATATTTTCCAGCAAATGGATAGCTTGTTTCAAAAAGAAATGGTATTCTTTTTTTTTTTTTTCCAACATATGACTATGTTTCAGGTCAGTTTCTCCCGAGCTAAAGAAAGTCCTGGCCCTAAAGGCACAAGAAAAATTGCTCCACATCGCTTGTCATCAGGGAGATGCAAATCAAAACAACATTGAGATATCATCTTGCACCACAGAAAATGGCACACATTCAAAAGAACAAAAGCAACCAGTGCTGGTTTGGATGTGGGGGGGAAGGGTCGCTCTTTCACTGGTGGGAATTCACCGGTGGGAATGCCGGCAGGTCCAGCCTTTCTGGAAAACAATATGAACAGTCCTTCAAAAACTTAAAATTGAGCTTCCATATAACCCCATGATACCACTTCTGGAATTTCCCGAGAGTGCAAAAAAGCACAGCAGAAATGACATCTGTAAGTATCTGTTCATTGCAGCACTGTTCATAATAGCTGAAATCTGGAAACAACACATGTGCCCAAGAACAGACGACTGGTTTCAGAAACTTTGATACATCTACACAATGGAATACTATGCAGTTGTTAGGAGAGATGAAGTCATGAAATTTGTTTCAAAGTGGATAGACATGGAGAGTATCATGCTAAGTGAAATGAGTCAGAAAGAGAGGGACAGATATAGAAGCACTGCACTCATTTGTGGAGTATAAAATAACATAACACGAGACTGACACCCAAGGACAGTAGATACAAAGGCCAGGGAGATTGCTCCATAGTTGGAAGCCTGTCTCATGAGCGGAGGAGAGAAGGCAGATGGAATAGAGAAAGGATCACTAAGAAAATGAGGGTTGGAGGAATTGGTTGGAATGGGAGATGTGTGCTGAAAGTAGATTAAGGACCAAACATGATAACCTCTCAATATCTGTATTGAAAACCATAATGCCCAAAAGTAGAGAAACAGTATGGGGAATATTGTCTGCCATGGAGGCAGTGGGAGGGTGTTAAAGGGGGTATTATACTGGGGAGATTGGTGGTTGGGAAAGTGCACTGGCAGAGGGATGGGTGTTTGATCATTGTGTGATTGTGACTCAAACACGAAAGCTTGTAACTATATCTCACACTGATTCAATAAAATAAAATTTTAGAAAAAGAAAGTCCTGGCCTAAAGGCATAGTGTAGGGCTTTAGGCGTTAGCTTTTGCAGGTGGATAACACCCCCCCACACACACACACATAGGCCATTGAGCTTGACCAGGAGTCATCCTTGAGTAGAGAGGCAAAAGTAAGTCCTGAGCACAATCAGGTATGGCCACCAGAATTTAAAAAATAACAATAAGATAATAAAGTTGTGAGTCCTTGTGGGTAGCTTTATTTATCGCTGCAGAAGAGTGCAGAATTATGGGAAAAGCATAATCCTGCCAAGACATGACAAGTAGAGATAGTACACCGTTATATCTTTCTAGGGAAAATTCTGAGGATATATTTGGTAGAGATCAATTTCCTTCTCCACAGATCATATAATCATCAGTGATTTTAAAAAAATAATTTTAATCATAAAGAAGCCCTCTTCACATTCTATAGGTGCAAGTGAGAGCATAATGATGCAAATAATTAACTCAACACTGTTCCCACATCAGCTCAAAAGACCATTGCCCTTCCTCCCATAAACTAACCATCATCAAGCACCATGCTGATCTTGGTGTATAGATCAAAATATTATATTCTGTGGGATCAATCTCATGTGTAAAGTTGAAACCTAACTAGAGATTGAGTAATTCTACTTTTGCTACTGCAATCGAGTGCCAGATAATGCACAGTGAATTCAAAGATTAACATCCATGTACTGAAATCTGAGGAGACTGTTCTCAACCTCTATTTCCTGGCCAAAGTGACTTACCATAAGTAAGAACGTAGTCAAAGATGACTGCACATTGGCCCTACATAACGGTGTTAGGGTGAAAAAAATCAGGTGACTTCAACATTCCCATAACTCCTATTTATTGCTAGAGGAACACCTGTGCTAGGTTTCTTCTGGTCCCTTTGGTTATTTGAGAGTGAAGGCAAAGAGAGATGGAGAGTATACAGACCAAATGTTCTTACTCCTCCCAATTCTCCCCATAAGCTGTGGCTACTAATTCCATTACAGGCTAGACTTCTCTCTATTATAACCTGCTATCTTCCTATGAACATAGACAATGGTATTTTGGAGTGATAGCATAGCGGTAGGGCATTTGCCTTGCATGCGGCTCACCTGGGTTCGATTCTTCTATTCCTCTTGGAGAGCCCGGCAATCTACCGAGAGTATCCCGCTCGCATGGCAGAACCTGGCAAGCTAGCCATGGTGTATTTGATATGCCAAAAACAGTAACAACAAGTCTCACAATGGAGATGTTACTGGTGCCTGCTTGAGCAAATCAATGAACAACGAGACAACAGGCTACAACAGTGCTACAACAATGGTGTTCTACCTATGTTTTCTTCAATATATAATTTATGGATTCAGGTATGATATCAAGGTCTGTAATCCATTTTGATATGACTTTCATGCATGGTATAAGAAAGGGGTATGCATTCATTTTTTTGCATGTAACTAACTAGTCTTCCCAGCACCAAACCCATTCTTTTCTCTACTTCATACTTTTTTCTCCTTTGTCAAAGATTAGCTGTCTATTACCTGAATATCTGCCTCTGGGCATTCAGTTCTATTCCATTGATCTGTGAGTCTGTCCTTATTCCATTACCATACTGTTTTTATTATTATAGCTTTGTGGTATATTTTGAAGATGGGGAAAGTGAAGCTTCCCATCTTCTGTTTCCCTAAGATTGTTTTGGTTATCTGAAGGTGCCATCTGGCCATTTAATTTGTAAAAAGTTTGCTAAGAATATGAAACCCCTATTGGAAAAGGAGTCATATCCTAATTTGTCTGCTATCTGTCCTGGAAAACTGCCTGTTTCTTTTAAAAAATATGGGAATTTGAGTCTACATATTCTTTGTGGCTGAATACATTACTTGATGAAAATAAAGCAAGATTAAACTGGAAGATTGAGTTTTATAATACAAACTTTTGCATGATGTATAAAATCATAATCAAACACTCACTTGCAAAGCACCATAAAACAAAGTTCACATAACCATTATTTACAGTCTTAGATCTACAAAGAGTGTGTAAAGTAAAATTATCAGACATGTGTTTAATATGGTTAAAAATTGAATTTTATAGCTTGACCATGAAACAGTTTATTAATATTCAGGAAAAATTTCTCCCCCATACCATATGTGAACATGCATGAGAACATTTGCTATCTCTGAGCTATGCTACCAGAATGCAACAAAGAATTTTTTCTGTTTTCTTTCTGAGATTATTAACTCATTGATATACTTGATCATGTAACTTGCTTTTTATAATTTAAAATATGTAGAGGTGACAATTTGCCATATGTATATACACATCTAAACATTGGACATATACATATATAGGTACATATATTATGGCATTCATATTTACTCAGCCTTTGGGGAAATTAATTTTTCTGTCATGAGAAGAATATGTGCCACTTGACCCAGCTTGTATCCAAAAAACGAAGACATATGTGAAGACTTGCATTTGATAGGTAGTCAGAAACAGGACTTAAAAATATAAACATTTATTAAAGCCCCATGATTTACAAAGTTATTCGTAGGTGAGTTTTAGACATCCTGTGTTCCAGCACAGATCTCACCACCAAAGTCTTCTTCCATTCACCAGGGTTCCCAGCTTCCCTCCCCCTCCACTCCCACTACCCAGCTTGCCATCTTGACAGGCACCTTTTGAAGTTCGGTTGTTAAAGTTTGGACCTCTTGTTTTCAGAGTTGTTGACCCTATGATTTGGATGGTTAGCTCTACCATTCCTTCATACCACCGATGTACTCGGACCCCCTTGACCCCTGCTCCCCATTGAGAAGCAGGACTTATTTTAAGCACACAAAAGCTTTATGTTGGCTAGATATTGTATTATTCATGTCATCATACTTTAGTGATAGTAAATATTTATCCTGCATTCGTCATGGTTCTTTAGTGTGTTTATACAGTGTTATAAGTATGGGTGATGATAATGGTGATGATGATTATGATGATAATAAAAATAAAAGTGAATACCCCTGCATGTTTGAACAACTAATTTATCCATATCCTTTATTGTACATGAAATCTGAGGGATTTGAGGCTGACTGGCTTGAGAAATCAGTATTAATATTGTCAAGAGCTATTTAACCACGAAGAGGAGAGAAAAATATGCATGCTCTTTCTGTGTGCCAACCCTAAGGAGAAAAGATGAAAGTGACAAATATGATACCAGGACAGGTTCTGCATTTAAGAGTAAGAACCATCCATCCTTTTGTGAGACATTCTGTTATTTACATTCCAAAAACAGTTGTCTGTGGCACTTTGGGGTCAGTGTTCTCAGAACAAAAAACAACTCTTTTAATTTTTTTAATACTTGCTCCTAATAAACAGAATGTGTATGGTTTTATGTGTGTGTGAAAGCATATATGAACCTTAGTTGGCTCTGAGTGAAGCTACTGGCATATGACTGACAAAATTTAGTGGTTCACCCTTAAACAATTTCAGCTGAGTCTTGTTAGAAACGGAAGAATCAGGGTTGCAAATGTGAAATAAATATTCTTCTGGAGCAACTGCAGGAAAAAGAGGAAATTTGATGACCCAGTTTTTGCCTACACAGCATTGGTGGGCAGTGACTTTTGTCTGAAAGTGCAAGTCATCCAAACCCCAATTGTACTGCACCATTTGCACTGGAGGCCTTTGGGTGGCTGGCTTTCATCTCTTCTCATTCCAGACCTCTGACTGAAAATTACAAAAGTTTCCCTTCCTCTACTTTAAAGCTGGGCTTTTTCTTTGTTTGTTTGTTTGTTTGTTTGTTTGAAATCTTGATCTAGCAATGGCCAGGGTTCTTAGACTGATTTGGAAATTCTACGAAGTAAGTGACACATTGCATTTACTCTGTAAATTCGCTTGAGGCATAGAGCCATATGCTTACCCTTTTATTTGGCGATAACATGTTTGTCTTAATATTGTCTGAGTGTACGCAAAGAATAACTTTGCAATTATTGCTCACTTTGTATAGCCACACGTACAAACTTCAAAGTGAAACAGCAACCCAAGCACAAGACATGGTAAGAATTGCGTGATTAAAACTAGTCTATAGGATATGTAAAACTAGTTTGTAATCCTGAAATCAGCGAAACTGAATTAAGTAACTGATGTATACTTGACTGTAACCTGCAGATCTATATCCATCACTTGTGATTTATTTTCTAAGCTAAGCATCAAATTGACTATCAGACAACTTTTATGCTTCCATTTTACTGTAAACCATGCTTAGCAAATTGCCAGTCTAATCCTTTTGTTTGTTTGGGGGCCACCCCCAGCTGTGCTCAGGAGCTATTCCTGGCTTCATGCTCAGTGGCTATTTCTGACTCTGTGTGTAGGATAGATCCCTGAGGTGCTTGAGGGACTATATGTGGTGACAGGGATTCAAACTAGGGTCATAGCTGCCACAGCTGCATGCAAGGCCAGCGCCTTACCTTTTGTACTATATCTCTGCCCCAAGTTTAATATTCTTTGTGTACAGTTCAAAGGCATTAACTAATGTCACATGAACCAATACCAACACCCATCTCCAGATATTTTTCAACATTGTAAACTATGGATCTATTACATAATAGTTCCTCATGTCCTCTCCACAGACTTTAGCTAACCACAATACTCTCCACTTTCGTTGAATTAACTCCCTTTGTAGTCACTTAGCATAATGTCTCCATTCATCTCTGCTATAGCGTCTTCCAAAAGTTCATCTTTCTTGAGACTGAATAATATTCTACTATATGTATATATTTCATTTTCTCTATCTAGCCATTAAATGATATACATTTGAGCTGTTTCTACCTTTTGTCTATTGTTAATAATACTACTATGAACATAGGTGTACTAAGATGTTTTGTTTGTATTTTCACTGAACAATTTTGTTTCTTCTCTCAAAAAGATGATTGATTAAAATACATTGATTTAATATCTAGATGTAGAGTCACCAACAGCAGCAAGTGACACAAAGCTGTTCATAGAAATATGAAGAGGAAGGAAGAAGTTAAAATATTCTGTAATCAGTCATTCTATTAAACACAAATTTACTGTGATGCTCTTGGGCGGCAGGAGGATACCTCTGCTAGGCTCTGTTCTGTGATGTATGTAGGGAGGGGAGCTGGGTAGAATGTAATAATCATAATAAAATAATGAATAAAAGATGATCCTCTTGCCAATGAATCTGCATTTTCATTTGATTAAATGGAAGCTGAAATGTGACACAGAACTGGGTCAAATCATACAAACACTCCAGTTCCATGTTTATTAAATTAACTCCTCTTAATAGGGGAGCATGCTGGTGAGTCAAATATTATTTGTCTGTATGAAAATAGCGCATATTTGATGCGACACCACAAAGTGTGTGTATAATTAATAGAAACCCTAGGAATGCAAAAATTTAATATATCATGAGTTGTAGGAGGCAGAGACAAGCAAAGCTTAGACATCCTTTTCAGAAAGAACTTGCTGTTCAACTGTGAGGAGGTACAGTTGAATGACATACTTAATTGTATCACTTGTGGGACCCACTTTAGCTTTTCAGAAGACCTTCCCTTCCCTATCATTTTGAGGTCAATTTGCCTAGTGGCATTCCTATGACCTGCCCTTAACATCCCATGTAGGGGGTAGAGCATTCCCAATTTATGTGCTTCTGGAGAAAATATAAAATGGTACAGCTAACATGGAAAACAGGATAACAGTTCTTCAACAAATTAGGCATTGAGTCACCACAGAATTCATTGACTCAAATGAAAATGCATATTATTTGGCAAAGAGGATTGACTTTTATTCACATTTTATTATTATATCACTATTATTCATATTTATCATTAATGGTGGGCTAGAGCGATAGTGCTGCAGGTAGGGTGTTTGCCTTGCCCGCTACCGACCCAGGTTTGATTCCTCTGCCCCTCTTGGAGAACCCAGCAAGCTACCGAGAGTATCTCGCCCATACGGCAGAGCCTGGCAAGCTAGCCATGGCGTATTTGCTATGCCAAAAACAGTAACAACAAGTCTCACATTGGAGATGTTATTGATGCCCATTCGAGCAAATCAATGAGCAAGGGATGACAGTGACAGTGACAGTGATCATTAATGGTTTATTATTATCCAATAATAAAAAATTCCTATAATATTATTATTCATATTTTATTTTTACCCACTCTCTCCTTCATATGTACAATATACAGAGTCTAACAGAGCAACTTCTGATGAGGAGAATCACAGTAAATGTGGTTTATATTTGGGTGGTTGCACAGCCATCTGTGCTCAGTGCTTACTCCTGAAAGTACTCAGGGGACCAGATGTGATGCCAGGGATTGAACCATGGTGGTCACAAGCAAGACAAGTGCCTTAACCTCTGTACTGTCTCTTCAACACTAAACAATGTGTTTAATAGAATGAATGATTATAGAATGTTTCACTTCTTCCCCTCATTTCATATCTATATAAACAACCTTTCCACACTCCACCCAGATTTGACCTGAGGGGCCGTACCATGTGTGGCCACTCTGTTGCTGAACGCCCATGATCCCAGAGGCCCACTACTTTCGGCACCAGCAGCTTATTGTAGAAATGCCTCTAGACTGTGAACTAAGTTACAGTACCATGTCGCCACGGGAGGGGAAAGGTTTTTCTCTCTCAGCTTTTTCTTTCCCTGTCGGCGGCGTGGTGACCGCCAGCTTATAAGGCCCACTAAACGATGGTATAAGTGCAATGATGCAATTTCTGGCAGAAATTTCTCTGGACTTAGTTACTAAAATACCAGAAATCCAAAACTGCGCGGCTGCTGTTGTAGCCGCGCGACCTCATATGCTCTTCATTCTCAGCAATGGAAAACTAATTATCAAATGCTGCCTTTTCGGCAGGTCTGACTGTTGGGGGAACATTCCAAATAATAATAGTGAGTTTCTGTTGAAATATTGAATGTAATCAAACTAAAGAGCAAGTAAAGTGAAAATCATCAGCCACATAGGCAGAGGTGGGTAGGGTAGGGGTGGGTCGGTGGGATGGGAGGTATACTAGGATTCTTGGTGGTGAAAATGTGCACTGGTAAAAGGGATGGGTGTTCGATGACTGTATGACTGAGACTTAAACCTGAAAGCTTTGTAACTTTTCACATTATGATTCAATACAAAATTTAAAAAAAATTAAAAGTAAAAGAAAATAAACAACCTTTGTGTCACATACTACTATTCGTAGCTCTGATTATAGATTTGAAATGAAAATATTTTATCAAATTATTTTCTTTATGGAAAAGGAATAAAATCCCCTGTGATAATAGGTAATACAAGTAAAACAATGCTGATGGTAAATTCTATGTAAAGAAGTGATCCAAGAACAATTTCCTGGAAAGTGAAATCTCCAGTGATATCTCCAGCAAGACAAACTCCCTTCCAGCACATAGAGAGTAATGCTGAAAGACAAACAGGCTCCATATTGAGGGAGCAAGAACTGATAAGTCAACACAAATTTAGGATGAAGGGAAGTTAAAACAGAATGAGGAAGGCAGGAAAGAAGAAAATGATGATACTAGAAAGGAATTGCTAAGTAGAATACTCTGTAAACTGAATGATGTGCATTTTATCAGTTGGCCGTGGATGACTTTGATTAAGAGAGGCTTGTTTTAATGATGACTCCTAATTATATGAGATCCCATCGGGAGTGGGGATCAAACATTATTTGAATGCCAGGAAACCAGAATAGCTGCCAAAGTAGAACTGTCCTTGGCCAACTCTAGGGAAAGGAGCCTGTCCTGTCAGCTGGTCACATCCCCTATTGGGCGAGCTCAGGCTGTCTGGTGAGTCATGAGGCAGACATTGGACGTCAGTGAGTGAGTAAGGGTGGGTTCTTGCAGAGGACGTGGGCTCCTTTGCAAAGGCCTCCACCGCCTTTCCGTTTCCGGAGTCAGTCACTGACTGTTGACTTCCTGAGGGTACCTGGGGAGAGCTGCCACGGGGCAAGGGAAACAGCGCCACATGGGGTTTCCTGGAAGGTTCCTTGATGAGACTGATGATGATGTTCTGCTGGATACTTGACTTGTTTCAAGTGCATGATTAGTTGAACAATCATTCATAATTAGGAAATATCCAGAGAGCTAAGAACGCAAACAATGAGACTCATGCTGGTAATGCCCAGGAAGGGAAAGACTCTGACATTTTTCTTAAACTTTATTTAGGAGCATAGTCTCCTCAGCAATTGAGGGCTCCGTGTAGTGTGTGCCCCGCAGATTACATCTTCCCAAAGAGCCAGTCCTCCTGACATCCCTTACACAGTACACAGAAGGGGCCCGTCACATGGCTAACTAGAGCCTTTCCAGTAGAAGCCTTTGCAGACAATGCCTCTCTTCTCGCCTAAAAATGTGCATGATGCCAGTCCCTCAAGGAAATGAGGTTCAGAAGATTCCAATTCTGTTAGCTACTAGATTGGTCTCAAATGAGAGATGTTCAGAAAGCCAATCGGCTCTGTGTTTATTAAATATCCTCTTTGCTTACAGGAGTGGCAAATGCTCTTAGCCGCTCTCCTTCTGTGGGAACTGCTTCAGCTTTTGTTTCCTTGTTTTGTTTTCTTTGCCAGAATTAATCAGAATACCGCATGCTCACCAGAATGGAGTATTACAAACTGCACTGAGCTGCAAAAAAACCCTGCCCAGAGGAAAGGACCATGTGTAGAGGCGGCTGGCAACTTCTCTGGTGAAAAAACTCTTGAAATAAAACAATCAGAAATGCCAGGCTCCTCTGTGGAGGCATGCAAAGAAATTTAAACAGGGATGAGAGGAGGGAAGATATCAGGCCCGTAACACATTTAACACTTAGATTCACCTTTTATTTATTTTTTTTTGTTTCTGAGTCACACACCCAGCCATGTTCAGGAGTTACTCGTACCAGTGTTCAGGGGACCATCTGTGGTGCCACCAATCAAGGTGTGAACAAGCAAGTGTACTGTACGATATCTCTGCTTCTGCTTTTCTTTTTGAATCCGTAGGATTGGATTTTCAAAACAACATCATACTGGATGTAGATGTTTGAGTTCTTGGTCTTGTGGCAAGAAAGAGAGGGGGCAGATAGTGCACTGATGTGGACCCACTCAAAACTAACTAAACTTAAAAGTTAAGTGTGGCATTCCAGGCTACAGGAAGAGATCACAGAAACAATCTGCAAAGTTCTCACATATAAAGCGAGAAAGAGAGAGAAAGAGAGAGAGAGAGAGAGAGAGAGGGAGGGAGGGAGGGAGGGAGGGAGGGAAGGAGGGAAGGAGGGAGAGGGAGTTTATGTTTGGCTCTTTCTCAGAGAACTTAATGCCCTAGCTGAAAGTTGAATTCCACAATTTTATCCTCAAGTGGGTCACTTATACTCATACCAAGCTAAAACACAAGATGGAAAGGGATATAGTAGGGATTGAGGCAGAATAAATTTTTTCCTTTCAAAATGTAGAGCCACTTGCCACTCAGAGGATGGTGCATAACCCCTGAATCAGAATCCGCCTGTTAGTAAGGTACCTGGGGATTTTATACACATTGCACTTTGAAAATTTCTGCACTGGGGCGCTTGCTGCAGCTGTCTCTTCAGTTTAGAAAAGACACATGTCCACACATAGCTGCAAGACAAAAAGAATAGATCCACTTAATATCTTCTTTAACTTCATATGGAAACAGTTTTCTTTCTAAAACCACCCAATTCCCAAGCTTTTGAGAAGATAAGTTGGGATGCTGTTCTGAGGGAATAACAAAGATCAGACTTTTCCAGGGCTCAGGAATAATTTTAATGAGCAGTGGGCTATTTTTAAAGCAAACATTAAGTTGTTGGCCTAAAAGTTGTGCATTGTTTTAAAAAAAACTTCTAAGCAATTTAGTTATCTATTTTTGGATTGAGGGACATACCTGATAGTGCTGAGGGCTTACTTCTGGATATAGTGTGAGAAGTCATACTTAGAGGGATTTTTAATGGTACAGAAAGTCATACTTGAAGAAATATATTTTTTAATTAACTTGACAGAAAACCTAAATCAATTAAAGTTTTCTGAGAGAACACAATTCACAAAGTGCCAAGGAATTTGCCTGTTAGCTCAGGTATTTCCAGACGGTTCCTGGGATAGTTTTCCCTGGAAAGCCCGGTAGAATTTGTCACTGACAGTCATTTAATTTTGTTTACTCCCAACCTAAACGGTATGGTCCAGACTAGATTTGTGTCTTAAGGGAAACCATTTTGTTTCTACACAGGTGCCTCTAAAATTTCACTAAAAATAGAAAATCTCAACACAATGTTGCAGATCTCAACAAAGCAATTCCCACAAAGACTCTCCACAGGATAAGAGCTATAGTTTACCTTGAATAAATGTCATAGTCTCCGATCTCCACTGGTGTATGTGACAATGCCTTTGCCAATGTATTAGAAGAGGAAATAGTGGAGAGAAGAAAAAACATTTCTTCCATGATGATCGTCATGAAACACACTTCCTATCAAGTCTTTCCTCTTCATTTCATCTAATGTGACTCATCTAAAATATGAAGGAGGAGTCTGTCTGAATGTATTCAATGTAAGATTTGGGTGTCCCACCCTTGGTTTATTGAGATAACTATTACTTAGACTGGTGGTGGTGGTAATGTAGATATGAAATACATGGCAAGATTTTTCATTATGTGTCCTATGCATATAAGTTAAAAAAACTGGAACATGGCCATGTGGGGGAAGGGAGTTGCGGGCTGAATGAGGACTAGAGTCTGAGCACAGCGGCCACTCAACACCTTTATTGCAAACCACAACAGCTAATTAGAGAGAGAGAACAGAAGGGAATGCCCTGCCACAGTGGCAGGGTGGGGTGGGGGGGAGATGGGATTGGGGAGGGTGGGAGGGACGCTGGGTTTACGGGTGGTGGAGAATGGGCACTGGTGAAGGGATGGGTTCCCGAACTTTGTATGAGGGAAGTATAAGCACAAAAGTGTATAAATCTGTAACTGTACCCTCACGGTGATTCTCTAACTAAAAATAAATAAATTATAAAAAAAAAACTGGAACAATAGCACAGCAGGTAGGGCATTTGCCTTGCATGTGGTCGACCCGGGTTCAATTCCTCCATCCCTCTCGGAGAGGCAAGCCACTGAGAGTATCCCAAAAGCATGGAAGAGCCTGGCAAGCTACCCGTGGCATATTTGATATGCCAAAAACAGTAAAAACAAGTATCACAATGGAGACGTTACTGGTGCCCACTCGAGCAAATCGATGAACAAAAGGACGACAGTGCTACAGTGCTACAGTATTTAATTAAAATAGATATATATATAAATATACATGCACATATATGGAACATGACATACTCTAAAAATCATCCACGAGAGTATGAGAATATGCTAAAGTTAAAGCACTGGGATTTCTCTGAGGGTACAAAAGGAATGAAAAAGTGACATTGCTGACATTCTGGTGCCTGTAAGTTATTCAGAAATTAAACTATTTTTAACCAGTTATTTAATTAATTTTTGGTTTGGGGGCCACACTCGGTGGTGCTCTGGGGTTACTCCTGCTCTGCACTCAGAGGAGTCACTTTTGGCAGGCTTAGGGGACCATATGGGAAGCTAGAGATTGAACCTGTGTCAGACGCATGCAAGAAAAGTACCCTACACGCTATACTATCTCTCTGGCCCCTAGACCTTAAAAAAATCATACTTTTCAACAATGTTAAGATGTTTCAAAAAGGACCAGAATGATTGAGATAGAATTTATCAAGCTTTTATAATGTGTTGGATGCTCTTCAACACATCAGCATAATGTTATACCAGGTAAAGGGTGAGATATTATCAATAAGCAGCATTATTTTTAACTCACTATTTCAATTTCAAATGCATTTATGTCATTTAAACAAATGTGGAACATTTAGATGTCCATATGCAAAATCTGGACCTTTACCTAAGGGATTTACATTATACAAATTAATCAACATGAATCATATACCTAAATCTAAACGTCTGACAAACACTAATATCTAATGTATCTAGACTGAAAAACCTAAACGTAAAAAGAATCCAGTTAGAAAATAGGAAAAATTTCCTCCCTAATTTTATAGGACATTCATATAGAAACTAACAACTAAAAAGATGCTCACCAACATTAAATAAAACTAACTTCAAATTAAAACTAAAACAAATATCTCTACATACTTATCCTAATAAATAAAATTTTAAACTTGACATTATCAAGTACTTTGAAGATGTAGAAAAGTGGATCACCTATATATTATTATTGGCAATCTAAATATCTTTTTTTATTTTGGTTTTGGTTCTTAAGACCATACCCAGCAGTTCTTATGGCTTACTCCTGGCTGTCCACTCATGAATTACTCCTTTGGTGCCTGGGTGACTATATGGGACTATATGGGACACCAGGGATTGAACCTAGTTGGGCTGTGTGCAAGACAAGCGCTCTACCCTCTCTGCTTCCTCTCAGACCCCAATATTAGTAATCTAAAATGGCACAGTTATTCTAAAAACATCAAGCAGTTTCTTATAAAACTAAATGTGCAAGTACCACACAACTCACTAATTATACTTTTGATTATTCATCCTTGAGAAATGAAAGTTTATGTTTAAACAAAAGCTTAATATGGATGCTCATAGCAGCCTTACTATTGTCAGAAAGAGGAAGATAAATGCAACAAGTGAATATTTATGCAACTCAGATGGTACACTTGCAGTACATGAAGACCATGGAATATTACTAAGCAGTAAACATAATTACTCTTTTAGAAGACAGAACTTGGATGAAACTTTAAAGAATTTTGTTCACTGAAAAATACAACCCTTAAGGTCCAGAGTGATGAACCTGACCACGTTAAATTCCCAGCACAGATTTATATTTTGAACCACAAGCTCAGCTAACTACAGATTTATGATGGAAGAAAAAAAACTGTCAAAAGTAAAGCAACAGAGATTTGAGGACAATTCCCCCAAACACTCAAGTTTGTTGGCAGCTAGCTCACTTGCATGGACTTGATATTTCATGGGTATAATTCACAGAGGTCCATAACATATAGATACTAGGACAATACATTATCTAAAACTGTACATATAATCAACCAAATTGCCCTTGAAGAGGAGTAGACTGGTGTACTATGCAAAATAAATTGAGGAGAGGGCATGTTGTTAAAGGGAAGCAGACATACGGTTGGAGGGTGTGGTGTTAAAACACTGTTTATATGAAACCCGTACTGCAAATCATGGCACCTAAAATTTAAAATCTTAAAAATGAAAAACAATATCTTTCTACAACTATGGAATTTTTTTAAATTTGTGTTTGAGGACCAGTATTCAGTAATATCTAGTATAGTACTGGTGTAGATTAGAATGATTTCCAAACTATGTACTGTAAATGCAGAGCCTTGTGTGAAATGTGAAACACCATCAAACATGTAGAGTCAAGATCAGTATCTCTTGCACATCTAACTCTGTTCATTTATAGATACTGTCTGATCATTGAATAACAATTGATTGTGGGGATATCCTTGGCTCAGAGAGGAGGGGACCAATAAAGAAAGAACAAGAGTGGCTATGAAGACGGTATGGACTAGAGGGTAGGGCACAGATACATATATTGAAAACACTTTTCGGAGTAAATTTTCGACATTGAGTGGGACTCTTAAGTAGAATTAAGTATGCTTCCTTCCCCAATTGGTAGAAATATTCATTTGAATCTGGCTTAATTTATAATAAAACTAGCAAATCTAAAATAAAAGAGGGTCAGCAAATAAATATGATGGTCAGAGGAACAATATTAGTCAATGCACACTTAATACTACTGAAAGACAAGCTGGTGTGCCAAATTTTACTTTTGTCTCTTGATTGTCCTCAGTACAACTGGTATCTCCATTTTTCTAACATTCAGATGATATTCTCTCTGTCCTAATAACACTCCAGTGATGTCCTTTCCTATTTAATATAAGAAAACAAAGTCGTTTCAATGATCCTGGGATCTAAAGAAGAGACGTCTCCAATCTAATCACCTCTTCTACTACAATTTGCCCACCATCCTCTAGTCATATGGGCCTCTTCCATCTCCCAAGAGACACTGCTGCCTTACAGTCTGTGACTAACCTATTCTCTCTGCCGGGATTCTCTAGGCACAGGATTCTTTTTTTCCCTCTTTCATTTTTTCTTTTAAGTATTTTTATTTACTTTTTTTATTTTTTGAGTTTGTGGCCGCATTCAGCAATGCTGAGGGGTTACCGCTGGCTCTGCACTCAGGAATTACTCCAAGTGGTCCTTGGGGGATCATATGTGGTGCCAGAGATCGAACCTAGGTCAGCCACATGCCAGGCAAGCACCCTCTCCACTGTACTATCACTTCAGACCCCCGGAATTCCTTTTTCCATGCCTTTCTTAATTATTGTTCTCTGAGCAAGCCAACAATAGCACTGTAGCACTGTCATCCCTTTGTTCATCGATTTGCTTGAGCGGGTACCATAACGTTTCCATTGTGAGATTTGTTGTTATTGTTTTGACATATCGAATATGCCACGGGTAACTTCCAGGCTCTGCCATGCCAGCAGAATACTCTTGGTAGATTGCCACGCTCTCCGAAAGGGGCGGAGGAATCGAACCCGGGTCGGCTGCGTACAAGGTAAATGCCCTACCCGCTATGATATCGCTCTAGTCCTAAGCTAACAATAAATACTCAATATTCCTTATCTGTACTTTCTTCTCTCCATCTCTTATATGTGTAATTTTCTAAACCATGTGTCACCTTAAATTCACTTACATTTAATGTTTGTTTTAGGTCTACAATATCTCCCCATTGCTGGAAGAGTGTCAAGTCTAAATAGGCAAATATCTTGTTTCTGACAGTACCCTAGCACATTGTAGATATTCAATCAACTTGTGTTAAATAAGTGAGACTCGGTTCAGGATAAGGACATTTCCTAAATCCTTCGATATTAAGCATAAATCCTCAAGGCTATTTTATTAACATTCTTCTAAGTTTATCACAAAGAAAATTTATGCATAACTTCCTCCAACATATCTGGAAAATAAAAAGCAATCTATGGACCAAGGTTGAATGCATCCCCCTTTGACTTGATTAGCCATTACAGTCTCTGGGGAAATAAATCCCTATTAACATTAACAAATTGACTTCTTTTAAACACAGTGATCTCGTTATTTAGTGTTGATCCACCGCAAAGTGTCTAGTCTTTGGGTGTATTCATTGCATTCATTTATATTCTTAAAGAGCAGAGCCAAGATTCTGAAACAACATGACTTATACAAGGTACTAATCCTAAGAGGGTGACCAGTTTGCAGCTTTTAAGTGACATCCAACATCGCTCTTCTTCCCTCCATGCCCCCCTCCCCTATCTAATAGACACATGGCAGGCATTATAAACAAAAGGCCTGTGATTTATTATTCTGCATGGTAACCAAAATGTTTGGAGTTTAAGCTCCTATCTTTGATTTTTGGCAGAGAGTCTCTTGTCTGCAAGAGAGTCTTTGTCTTCCCTGGGGCCCCTCGGCGGGGATGGGCTCCAGCTTCCCTCCCCACCCCAAGCAGAGCTCCCGGCGGCTGAAGACCACCAGAACTTAGCTGCAGCCACGCTGGAGGCTCCTCTCTACACGTTCAGACAGGCCTCATGCATGAAGGTACCGGCAGAGGAACCCAGGTGTGTGTAATCCCATCAATGGTCAACATCCAGAGACTTAAAAGCAAGCTCCCAGAAGCAATATCTTTAGCCTGCTTCTCCCTTTGGGAGAAACTGTCAGTCTTCTGAGAGTTTCCTGCCCACATGGGATAGCCTTGCAAGCTTCCCATGGTATATTCATATGCAAAATCCAGTAACAAGCTGGATCTCATTCCTGTGACCCTGAAGAGCCCCCAGTGCAACATCGTTGGGAGGGCCAAGTCCAGATGGACTTCTAAGATCTCAGGGAAAGGACGAAATGAGATGTTACTGGGCCCGCCCGAGAAATCAGTGTTTAACGGGCTATTGTGATCGTGATCGTGATCTTTGATTTAATTATACAAAATCATTAATGACAGTGACACACTGAACAGGTTCAGAAAAGGCCAGGTGACCGTGATGGACTTTGACTTTAGTAAAAATGATGATGACTCTCACCTAGACCAGAAGCCTAATGCATGGAGAGAATCCAGCCATGGAAATCCCTGACTGTCATGATCTACATCCCTATTAGTATTATTTTATGGACTAATGTCTCTGCTTATAACCCTTACTATTTGCACTGCTCAGTGATTATTGTCTCAGAACGATTCTTGCATATGACACCTACTAACATTTTTATTATCATTTATAGAATCAATATTTTAACGACTTTCATAGTATGTTGAGAAGATGTCAGCACTGTTTGGGAAAAAAGCCCAAACTTTCAAAAGAAAAAGAGGGAGTTGAAGGTTTGTAAATAGAGAAGAAATTGACTGATTTAGATGATCGGCAGAAGTTTGGGTAAAAGAGCAGTAGTGAAACTATTAACTAACCTTACATCTTTGAACAATCTACTTTCCATCTAACATCTATGAAATGAACGCATTGAGCCAGATGATTTCTCAGATTTCTTGAACTCTTGACTGCCTTGATATCAAGTTAAAGTTGCATTGAAACACAAATCTTAGATATATTCTATGCTGAGGCTCAAGATGGCAAATTAAGCTTGCACTAATAGCAACTGTCACATATAGAATCTTCATAACCGGCATACTTTTCTTTTATTTCAATAGTTTGTATATGCCATACTGAAGGAAAGCAGATATGTTTTCCTAACTTCCACATGAAGATGAAGTACTGTCTATATAAATATGATGACAACTTGTAATTCAATAATCTCTAGTCATTACTACCCCTGTCAAGGAAGACTGAAATAAACTGTATGCTATCTTAATAGTTTTTCCCAATTGTTGGGGCCATCAAAGGCACGGGACTGCAAATATCTTTAAATACAAAGGCATTTGCAAACAAGTTGTTGGTATTACACAGCTCATATTTCCTTGTGTAATTGATTTATGTAATCAAGTTCCCTTTGAGGGTAAAGCACATTCCTACCTGAAAATGATCAACACACAAGCTTGGATTTTGTACAAAATATATGAAGAGAACATAGAGGTTGAGTTGAAACACCAGAAACAATTAAACTCATTATTAACTCAGCTAGTAACCGGAGTTTCTGGGAAGGAAACCACTTGAATGGTGTGTGGTCTGCGGGGATGGGAATTGCATAAAGTTTAGGGTGTATGCCAAACATTATGCCAGAGCCCTGTTTGATTCCTGGCTGGGTGTAGTCCTGGAGGCTCCTGAAGCACCACCAGGCTGGTCCAGGTAATCCCCAGCACCATATACTCAGAACTTTTCATCGAATCTGTAACTAATTTGGCTATAATTGCCAGAGGGCCCAAACCCCAGGCCTCCTAAGTACTGCGTGGGAGTCTTACTATCTCCCATCCTAACCACATTGTTCCAAACCTCATCTCAATTATGTACCAGACTATTAAAAGCTCTTTGTGTTCAGAGGTTCTTGTGCCTTGAATGCTTTTCAAAATTTGTTTGAGGAAGTTTATTCTTTGAGGAATGTTAACTATATATGCCATGTTCTGGTATCTTACTCTGGGACCAGAACATAGAGTTCTGGAAGAGAGAAGTACTGAAAAATCATGATGCAAATGATATTAAGGGTTAGTATTAAAGCATACACATACACACACATACATATACATATAAAGTATTTTCAAATGATGAACTTTAGGGTAGCATACATGACCATTCTATCAAATAGTGTAACATAATCATAAAAGAATTGGGTTAATTGAAAATTATGTCTCATTCATAGAAACAGAAATGTCCCCAGGTATTGTGAATCTAGTCCCAGAACAAAACTCACTTGGGTTCCAGAGAGCTTTCCCCTTTAAGTTAGCAAAGTACTTCTAAGTACATAATTTTAATAGCTTTGTGGAAATAGTTTCATTCTTATTTTGCAAACAAATAATGGTTACGAGATAAAATAACTTGTGAATGGACAAAATAATTTATCTATATAGTACAGTCATGGTTTTGGTCCAGTAGACTTTCTTCAATACCCAGTTGCCTTCATTTGAAAATACATATAAGAGTTTTGGAAGAAAGTGGTGTCTGGAAGTTCTAACTAGAGAATAAAAAGATGAGAAACTATATCTTCCAGAATATACATTATCTCTATCACCCACACCTTTCATAGTATCTAGTGTTTAGCTTATCGTTGGCAATAGTAAGGTTGAAAGACATAACAAATATGGCTGTGAGACTCTCTCAGGGACAACTTGCTCTAATACTAACAGAGGCTCTTTGCCAGAATTGGGGAAATGTGAAAAGGAGTTTGGAAAATGGTGGAAAGATGCACTGATTCATTCAGTCATGACTAGCCACTTACTGAGCATATCTACTGTGGCCCAACTACTGTTTTAGGCAAATACACAATAATACAAATGACAAGTGTGATCCCTATATTCACAGACTTGGAGCTATGCTTTTTCTGTTTGAGAAGTAAAATAGTCTAATTGAGTGTGAATACTAACTCTAAGGATGAGAGCGAGCAAGAGAGAGAATGGTCAAAAAGAAAAGAAAATCCATTTCTTAAAGAAGGACACAGGCAACTTCGGAGTTGGGTGCTTTAAAGTAGAGATTACAAACTCAGAGTTGGGATACAGATGATCCCAAGCCTCTGTCTCCACTCCTTTGTCTGTTCTTCCTTCCCAATATCCCTACTTCCCTCCCTCTCTTCTTTCCTTCCTTCCTCCCTCCCAGAGTGGAGTATGACATAAATTAAAGGATAGAAGATGCACACTCAAAATAGAGGGTGACTTCAAGACAGACTATGCCTGCCATTAAAGAAAAAAAATATACAACCAGAGCTGGATGTCAATGACTTCGAAATGGAGTATACTAGGGGAGCTATATATTTAACTCTCATTATAAAGAATAGAGTAGTGCTTCCCAAACTTGGGTGAGTATATCAATTATACAGGAAATTGCATATTCTGATTCAGTGGAAATGGGTTTTATCAAGGAATGGCTTACCCTTCCAATAGCAAGAAATAAAATTATGGGGCCAAAGAGATAGGACAAAGGTCAAGGTGATTGCCATGCATGTGACCAACCCTGATTTGTTCCCAGACCTTGAGCAATACCAAAAATGAAGACTGAGCACAAAGTCAGGAGTTAGCACTAAGCAAAGCTGGGAGGGGACCATGAATAAAAACAAAGAAATTGGAACTAGAATTATAAAATTCTATTCTTTTTAAATATTTCCCTGAATTGCCTCCCTCCCACCAAATTTTCCCCAGTGTCAGTTGTTCTTGTTCATGTCTGTGTTTATGCAATTCTATCACTTGTGTAGATAAATAACTAGCATCATAGCAATGATATAGAATAGTTTTATCACATCTAACTTTTTGTGGTGCAGGAAATATGTTCACTATTGTGAGTTCAACATGTGGGTGTGCGATGCATGCATGCAGTGGCCGAGAACCACCTCCCCAGGTCTTCCCATCAGAGGACCAAAGAGATGGGGGACGGCAGACTGGTGGTCAAAATTTCCTGTTTAATGCTGATCGATCTGTAGGCATACTTATAGCACATCTGAGGGGTTTCAAGGTATAGGACGGCATGTAGATGTGATTGATCATTTTACAGAGGTAAAGCATTTTTTAATTTTTTTTTATTTTTTATTGAATCACCATGTGGAAAGTTAAAAGTTCTCAGGTTTATGTCTCAGTTATACAATACTCAAACACCCATCCCTTCACCCGTGCCCATATTCCACCACCAAAGACCCCAGTATACCTCCCACCCCTCGCCCCCCACCCCCATTCCTGCCTGCTTAGTTGATAAATTTCACTTCATTTTCACTTTACCTTGATTACATTCCATATTTCAACACAACATTCAGTATTGTTGGAGTTTTCCCCCAAGAAAGACAGCCCTACTGCCAATGCAGCATTTGATAATTAGTTTTCCATTGCTGAGACTGGAGAGATATGAAGTCCCATTGTTTCAAGTACATAGAATTTTTCCCCCCTCCTTCCCACACCACCAAGTTCGTGCCTGCTAATGAATAGTCCTCATATTATTGCTGACACCACGCCGCCCGACGAGAAAAAGGATGTTTCCAGTCCTCGGCTGGCGTGGGGCTATGCTTAGTTCAGTCTAGAGACATGGTTGCAAGTAGTTTCTGGAACCGGAAGTAGTCTAGTTAGGCTCCAGATTCTGGTTGATCAGCAGCATCGCGGCCACACAAAAGTGTGGCCACCCGGGTCAAGTCTTGGCGGAGCATGCGCTGGTATCAGCCCGAGACTTTCCAAGTGTCCCGCTGTTCCAACTATATAGTTTTTTTCCCCCTCCCATTCCCACACCTCTAAGTTCATGCCTGCTTAATAGACTTCATAATATGGTGGACACCACACTGCGTTTCTCCCAGAAAAGGGAAAAGAACCGAGAAAGAAGGATATTTCCTCAACTCAGCCGGCGTGGGGCTTTGGCTTAGTTCACAGTCTAAAGAAATAGCTGCTACTTTGATTACCTTCAATATTTCAACAAAAAACTCAGTAGTATTGTTTGGAGTTTCCCCGCACAGTAAGACCTGCTAAAAAGGAACCTTTTCACTTTGCTGACAATCAAGAGATATCAGGTTTTGGATTTCTATGTGAAGTTCAGGGAAAATTCTTTTGGTAATTGCAACACTGCAATCTTTTACTTCCCGTTTGTGGTGCTCACATGATGGAGGAGCCTGGAGAGAAGAACCGTGCCCCGCTAGGGGCGCATGGGCCAGTAGCTCCGATCACACAGTTTGGAGGCATTTTGGGGGCGCTGCTTGTGTCCAAAGTAGTTCAGTTGCCTCCGGGGAGAGGGAAAGCATTTTGCAGAGGCAATTCTTTTGGGGGGATTAACTCAAGGAGACACTGTGTCTCCCAGGGACATCTATATCGCTTTTCTCTCTCCTTTTAGTTGTACATACCAAACAATTAAGTTGACTTCTTATTAATACTTGCAGTTATTTGGATAAACACAGTAAGAAATATAGATTCCAAAACTTAGTTCTCTGGGCTTTAAAGACAAACACGTCTTTACTATAAATCCTAGACTAAGTTCTTAGGCAAGTTTAGCTTGTCTTTCAACATGGGGGTCCTGTATCTTAAGTCATAATGGCTTGCATCAAGTCTGTGCTTTTATGCTTTCTAGAATATCCCATTTCGATGCTAAGGTAACTTTGCTGCTCGCAGGGGCCCATCCCAGTCCCATAGCGGGACCTCCCTTTGTGGGGTGTTAGGAATTACAGCAACTAAAGCCTGAGTCAAGTAATTATGATGGATGCCCAGGAGTAGATATGTTTCAGAGTCAATCAACTCCCAAATATTACAAGCACAGCATTAACTGTCTTTCTGTGTTTAAGTAAAGAACATTGTTCTACAGCCAAATATGAAAAGGCTATAGGGGAGATAGAAAAACAAGTAATTCATTTCAAATACAAAGTCCAGAATTCCTAGAAAATTTGACTTATAAGTAATCAACCCTGACTCGGGGAATTGTGACAATGAGAGGTAAAGCACAAAGGAAAGGCTAAAGAAAAATTCGGGGGACTAGGGGTGCTCATAAGAGTACCCTAAGGTTCTCCAGGAGGAAGAAAAGGGGAAATTCACTGATGCAGCCTAAAACACTTAGGGTTAATATCCAACACTGTATGCATGAACACTATTGTAACCATGTTACTTCAACTGCAATTAAAAAAATAACAAAAAGGGCCAGAGAAATAAGGCAGAGTCAAGGCACTTGCCTTGCATGCTGTTGATCCTATTCAATCCTTAGCAACACATATGTTCTCTTGAGCACTACCACGAGTGATCCTTGATCACAGAGCTAGGGATAAGCCCTAGCATGAAGGGATCTGATCCCCAAACAAATAAAAAAATTAGCAAATTGCATATTCTTCCAAATTAGAAGAATAAACTGTTATCTGTGATACTTGTCAATACAAGAATTAATTTCACACGTATAGTATCGAGCAGTCATAAAAGTGGCAAATGACCTGATTGCTTTCACATTAATTTCAAAAGCAGAAAAACTTTTCATGGAGTATTAACTATGAGAGAGACCAGGGGAAAATCCAGGACTTCAGGATATGTTCTATACCTTGATGTTAGGGCTGGTTTCGTGGGCACAAAAATTGATCAAGTTTTCCACTAAAGATCTGGTTGTTTGCTGAAATATTAATCTAAATCAAAATAAAAAGACTATGTTTTCTATTTTTAAGTGCCCTGCTGAATTCTGAACAGGCTGTTTACAAGCAGTGCAAACTTGATTCCAGGGAGTATAGGCTTTCAAAAGACATATTTCTGGGGGTTCTCCATGGGCAATTTATTTTCAATATTATGCCAAGAAGCAAGTGACACTTAAATGTAGATTTAGTAGCATATTTTTTTGTAAAATTCCACATGGAGCCAGCAACATCTCCTGAGCCATATGTTGAATTTAGTGGTCATTTAACTCCTGATTTTTCTATACTTAGACACACAAATTAACTAAAGCCAATTAAAAACATGCATATAACTTTTGTCTTGAGAATAACTAAACACAACTCCTTCAAAGTGATCACATAAATTGTCCCATAAGCCCATGTTCTCCCTTAAATATGCATCTCACTTGCTTGTCTCTATGTTTCTCTTTGGCCTGTTTTTCCTCCTGAACACATTTCCCCTCTTCCCTCTTCTCAAATATTTCTTCTTTTCTCTCCTCACATCTTTCTAAATAAATAAAAACTTTCTTCTTCACCAAAAAAAGGCAATCATATAAATTACTACTAGACCTAACAGTTATAAACTAAAATTTGCTTAGTCATTTGCCAGAGATTTAGGAAAATAATAAATACATTTTTATTTCATGATATTATTCAGAAAGATGTATTTTATGTCATTCATATTTTTCATTGTTTCTAAAAATCATCCATAAATTCAGCATAAAAGAAAAGTACATTTTCAGGCCATATTTAAGATGGGGATATTTTTTCTAGAATGGGCTACCCTACAAGAAAAGTACTTAGGAAGTACTTACGAAGCACACTTACGAAGGTACTCCAGATGCCAAGGATATTTTGGTGACAGAGATATCTGGGAGGGATTACATTTTACTTTTACTGAATGTTTTCTTTGTCATCTGTTGTCTCAGATACAAAGTGATACAGAGAATTGATTCCCAAGAATGAAATAGTCACTAATTTTGTCTGGTTTTGGAAACTTTGGAATGCTTTTTTGATCCTGCATTATTGATCTTTGGACTGGGGCAAATCCTCAATATTTTCATTAAGTTTCACAGCAGAAGACATTCTTGAATATAAAATTTCTTCCAATAAGTGTCTGTCCAATTAAAATATACCATTACAAGTCAGGTGTTATTCCAAAATTATAACAGATAAGAGGGCAGGGTATAGATATTTTATATTATCAGATTTGTTAGAGGCAAAAAATGAAGTGGATTCCTTGAGACCAGCAGATTGTTATTTTCAGAGTTACTTAAAACAGAGTTAGCATTTTATTAGCAACTAACTCAGATCTGTGTCAACAATAAGTCATTTTCTGGTCATTCATTTAAGTACAAAAAGTCACGGCAGGAAAATGCAGTTTTTGCCTACGAGAGAAATAAATATTGAGGCAAAACTAGGACTTCTGAATGGAATTGTGGATATTACACTAGATTTCAAATTGTATTTAATTAGGGCGTTTGGCTATTTTGTTTCAGTGAATAAAGGTGTGATCAGTAAAGACAAAATAATTACTTTTTAAAGAACTCCAAAGCTAACACATTTTGTAGTAATAATATAAGTGCAATTGCTTGGAGCTATTATACAAGAAGTATGGGAGATATGTGTTACTCAACTCATTTTTAACACAGAAGTAAAATCAATTTAATGAAAAAAGTTACCTTTTCAACAAATGATGCTGGAGCCATTGGATATCAAGAGACAAATATATAAAAAAGAATTTCAGTCCTGCTACTATATCATGTACAAAAGTTTAGTAAAATGGATCACAGACTTCAATATGGAACTCAAAACTTTTAGAAAAAAAAGCCATAAAGAAACCCTTTGGGATTCAGGGTTAGACAAAGAGTTATTAGACTTGACATGATCCACTAAAAGTATAATCTATTAAGAAGAATGCTAATAACTTAGACTTTATCTACTTTTGAAAAGTTTATTTTGTGAAATATTATATGAAGTGGATAAAAGCAAACTTCAGACTGAATGAAAACACCGTGAACCAAAACATATATCTTCCCAGAAAGGATATTATCTACATTATATAAAAATGCAAAAGTCAACAGTAAAACAAAAACAGGAGAATACTTTTAAAAATTAGTAGAACAAAAGCAGTACAACTGTTTTTAAAAGAAAAAGTAATCTGATTAGAAAAGGTTAAAATACATGAAGAGTCATTTTACCTAAGAGGATAGTGAGCAAACATATGGAAAAAAAATGTTCATCATAGTTATGAAAATCAGAATAAGATATCCCTGCCAAATGGTTGCAATTAAAAATAGTGTCCACAAAAGTCTCCATAAAGATGTGAAGTAAAGACACTATGCATTCATGACTGGTGGCAATTCAAAGTAGCACACCTTTTCTGGGAACCATCTGGCAATTTTTTTGTAAAGTAAATACTCAGGAGTCAGGGATATGATTCGCCATGATGGAGCACACTCCTAGCATGTCCAAGTCGCTTAGTTCAATCCCTGATACCACATGACTTCCAGACTATTGCACATGTGACCCTACAGATCCCCAAGCATGGGCAACCCATGCTTTGTACTGCCAGGCTTGAGCACTGAGGCTTTGGCCCAAACCACTGAGCAACACTGGAGGTGGCCCTGAGATGCCGCCTCCCCCCTTTCCCCACACTGCTGGGCATCAGCCTTATAAAACACACACACAACCACAACTATTGTAAAATCCAGGATTTGCACTCTTGGACACTCACCTATGACATTTTTTAGAATTTACCAAGTTCTAAATGAAAAATGTTGAACATCCAAAAATACTACATGACAGTTCATAGTAGTTCTCTTTGTAATAGTCAAAATTGGAAATAGCTCCTATGCTTTTCAAGAGAGAATGGCTACACAAACTAAGGTAGAACCTTAACATGGAATACTACTCAACAAAAAAAAAGCCTAAGGAAATATGGGGGTATGGGAGAAGTATGGGGGTTCTGCGCTTGGACTCTATTCCTGCAGTGTATATGGTCTCCCCCTACTGCACCATCACTACCCTAAACACAAGGTCAGGAGTAGCCCCTGAGAGCGCTGGGGTATAGTCCCAAAGCCTATTCTTCCCGAAAGGAACAAACAGCTGATGGACGTAGGAGCCTGGATGAATCTTCAAAGAATTCACAGCTTCAATTTAAAAAAAAGAGCCAAATCCCCAAGTTTTTATACTTCTATGACATTCTCAAAAAGATATAATTACAAAAAATTAGAGATTTGTGGTTGTGTTTACTTATTTGGGGGAGGGGAGCCCCAGGCAGTGATTGGAGCTCATGCTGCTCCAGGAATCTGAATCTGGCTACTGCAAGTAGGCCTGTGTTCCAGCCCTTCGGGCCATCCCCAATGCCGCGTGGTTTTCAAAGCTGAAATAGAGAGTTAAGAATGGGAATGAAATAAACTTGGTCACTAAAGGGCAGCATAAGACATCTCTGTGGTGATGGATTTGTTTTTTTATCTGGCTGGATCAATTTGAGTATATTAGAATATTCTGCTATAATTTTGCATGAAGTTATCGTGAGGGGAATTAGAAAAGCTATATGGACTCTCTTCTATTTTACCATTGCATGTGAGTCCACACTGTCTTAAAATGTTTAAGTTTACACAGTAATGTTCGAAGTATATTTGTAATTGTAATAGAAATGATGGGCAGAAATAAATATTATGAATGTACTGAGATTCTCCTGGCTGAATATACTATAAATCTCCACTAAAATGTTCTTTTCTCAGATGTCTAAGAGGGCACCACATGAGTATTTGTTCTCTCTATATCAGGCAATATGCTTCATCATCTCACCCAGACTTGGTCTGACCTCGGTCTAGTAAAATGAAATATGGAGGTCATGAATCTTCTATCTATCTTACCATATATCAGTATTCTTCTGCTTTCTTCTTAAAAAAGATCCAGAGGCAAATGCATCTGGCAAACTCATTCACAGTAAAGAGTCAGTGCCTGTAGTTTTAGTGTAAAGGAGACATCTGTCAGGAGGTTTCGGAGGTAACACATGAAACCGAAGGATCAGCAAAATGGACAGACCTCCCGAGAGGTCTGAGCAAAGCACTAGGATGGCATCAGTAAGCCAGACACATCTAGCATCTCCAATTTGGCTCTATTTATCTTTTCCTTATTTCCTTATTTGAAATTGAACGTTATTGATGTTTTTCATCACACATCAATGCATGCATTGCTATCTCACAGCTCCAAAATTTACTTAACTGAAAAGTTAATACCAAATTACATCTGCTTTTCTAAAGGCCAATGTTCTAAAGAAAAAAATAGGAATTTTTTCCCCCAAATTTGTAGCCTGCCCTTTTTCTATGACCATGGGTGTCATGAAGCAGGATAAATATGGGCATCAAGGATTCAGATTTAAAAACCAGTGATATTTGAAATATATACCTTGCAGAACACGAATAACATTGCTTACCAAATTAAAAAAAGAAGTCTTGTTTACAAAAATTAAGAAGAGAATATTATGGGACACGTAAAGCAGATAATGTTTTAGGATCACTTCCTTAGTGTTTGAAAAATACTGCTAGCTGTGGAGGCCAAAAGATAGTACAGGACTTAAGGCTCTTGCCTTGAATGTAGCTAACCCCAGTTGGATCCCATTGCATATGGTCTCTCAAATAATTCCTCAAGCCGTTAGCACTACTGGGTGTGGCCCCCAAACCCAGGAATAAGAAGATACTTCTGCCTCTCTAAGTTAACCATAAAATGGGGTTGGTCTCACCTATGTATTGTACTGATAGCCCAAGTTTCTGTATTAAGGGAAAAGAGTGATTTATCATCTTTTGATAACATTTTTTCCATACTCTTTCAATACTCAACTGCAGCATCTGATCCATTTGCCCCAGTGCAAATTTATACCTTAAGGGATTTCTTTAATAAGATAATGCTCTTAGAAATCTAATGCTCCTAGGGAGCAGCCTTAGCCGTGACACATTGGAATTGGAAGATAAATGCCACACTCAAGCTGTCCCTGCAAAAGGAGGAGCATAATTCTGAGCTACAATCTCGCCTGACCTCAATAACAGTGAGCCATAATTGTGCATAGCACCACTATTCTACTAACATATATTTTCTTATTCTTCCTCCTTTCCCTGTCTCACTTTCTTAATAATGTGTCTAAATCAACTCCCAAATAAAATGCCAGCCCTCGAAATTTTGTAAATAAGAATTTCTTATTTGGGCTGCAATGTGAGGCAGTGGTACAAAGCACAGATTTCCAGATGGAGGATTTTCAGAGCTGGCATGGATAAAGGAAACCAGTAAGATTAAGGAGACTTGGCAGAGGTAAGACAGATAAGTAGAAGTCACCAGGAACCTTCTAATTAAACAAGGGTCCAATTAAGTTAGGGTACTAAGTGTGAATGTGGCTCAAACTCTCGAAGAATGTCTGATCTATGTTGTAACGGAAGAAAAGAATTATTGGAGAAGAGAGGCCAAAGTAAGCTAGATCATGGGGCAAATATTCACTGTATCAGTATCAGTCATCCTGTTGCTCATCGATTTGCTCGAGCGGTCACCAGTAACGTTTCCATTGGGAGATTTGTTGTTACTATTTTTCGCATATTGAATATGCCACAGGTAGCTTGCCAGGCTCTGCCATGCAGGCCAGATACTCTCAGTAGCTTACCAGGCTCTCTGAGAGGGGCGGAGGAATCGAACCCGGGTCTGCCACGAACGGAGGAAATAACTTTTTTTTTTATTCGAGAAGAGAGGCCAAAGTAAGCTATATCATGGGGCAAAGATTAGTAACGGAAAAGCTGAATAAGATTCATCTGGGGGATTCAGCAGATGGGAACACAAAGGGAGCAGCATCCTACTGGTTGCCTGGATACGTGGACTTGATGATGTGCGCTCAGTGACCTGAGCTGTATTGGTGAACTTTTTCAGCTGCCAGCCACAGAAATGAATCAATCCATCAATATGTATGCAGCTTTAGGATAAGAAAGTGTTTCTTTCTTAATCCAAGCAAATGTTTTCCTGTAGATAATTTAAAATTAAAGCTCTCAGTTTAAAAGCTCTGTAGAGCAGAATATTTTCATCCTTACACAGATTTGCTCAGAAATAAGTAAATTTATAAGCCAAGATATAAAGATTTAATAAGCTGATATTGAAACATATTATGCTTGTTTTCTTCTCAGGGGTTACTCCTGGCTATGTACTATAGAATTATTCCTGTTGGGGTGTGGGGGACCACATGAAATACTGGGGATCAAACCTGAGCTGGCCATTTACCAGGCAAGTTTACAACACTCTGTACTATTTCTCTGGCCATACAACCAGAATACGTTAACTTTGACAGTAAAAGGCATAACAAATTGTTTAATAAATCTTAAAATATACAAAGAGATTAAGACTCTTTACAGTGGTTGTTGATGTGCAGGGACTATTTCCTGCACACACACACCTACACATACATATATGCATATATATACATATATATGTATACTGCAGTGCACAGTGCCAGAAATCCAATATTCTTTGTTAAATAACTTGGAAAATTATTGTATATAGTTCCTTAAGTGTTAAGCATCTCCTGAAATGGAGCTAATAGCTTATATATGTTAATCTCTGGAAATGCTATAGCTTGAAAGTGGTGCAATTTCCATTAACAGCACAGATTTTAAAATATTAACCCAAAGTCAGCAGTAAAAATGTCACACTATGAGGCTGGAAGGATAGCACAGCCGGTAGGGCATTTGCTTTGCACGCAGCTGACCCAGGTTCGATTCCCAGCATCCCATATGGTCCCCCGAGCACCGCCAGGAGTAATTCCTGAGTGCATGAGCCAGGAGTAACCCCTGTGCATCGCCTGGTGTGACCCAAAAAGAAAAAAATAACTTTAAAAAAGTCACGCTATGTGTTCTTTTGGGTTTTCCTGTCACAGTTCTACAAACTTGAGAATGGTGGATAAATTATTAAAATAGAGAGACTGGGTTAAGGCAAGTATCTTCACAGAGCAGAAACAAAACAGAAAGCAAGAATTATACACGGAACTAAAGATTTATATTCCAAAGAAGATAGTGAGAGATGCAAGTTGACCTCCTTGGTGAAAAGAAGACTAGGAAGCTTCCTTATGAAATGGAAAACTAGAATAAACACAGCTTACATCCAAGGGCTATAAGCCAAAAAACAATGGTAAGGTCAAAAATGAGTAATAACAGCTGCTTGGGGATTCAGCTTCTATGGAGCTGCCAGGCGATGTAAGCCTGAGGCTATGGACACAGTTGCAGTCCAAAGCCACTTGAAACTCACTAACTACTTCATACAGCCTTCATATCCCTATCAGAGAAAAGGCCCAAACCTTCCTTAAGAGAACTGCCTCTCAACTCACAGTCATAAGTTATTTAGAGATACCAAACTTCTTCCTCAGGAAAAGAGAACGTAGAGAAAGAGTAAGCACTGTTTCCCTTAGAAAAGACTGTGATTTACACTCCTAAAATGCAAGAAATGTGATGCCAAGGAAAAACAAACCAAACAGCAAATAAATAAGCATGAAAACGTGAGTTGTTTTTCTGATTATTTAAATTTTATGAAATAGAAAATGGTTTAAAATAAGCATCATAAAGATACTCAAGGGCATGGTGACATATCATTCACAAATACAGAAAGAAAATATTAAAGAGAAAGTTACATACAATATGGTGGATCTGAAAAAATCAAATTAGATAATGTGAAGCAAAATATAATTTAAATCAACAGACATAACCCTAAAAAAACCCCTGCTAAATAGGTTATTAATGACTTGGGAGATAGCACTGGACAATTCACCTTTCACACAGCAAAGGAATAAAAGAAATATCATCCATGCA
Organism: Sorex araneus; assembly: GCF_027595985.1. Taxonomy (NCBI): domain Eukaryota; kingdom Metazoa; phylum Chordata; class Mammalia; order Eulipotyphla; family Soricidae; genus Sorex; species Sorex araneus. The sequence goes on from NC_073313.1 coordinate 36,441,234, forward strand.
GAAGCATTTAAGATCCCCATGAGATCTACTGAAATCCTTTTCACTTAAACTTCACTTGGACATCAGATAAAGAATACACACAATAGAAATGATAGGGAAAGAATATTTAATAAGTTTATTTAAAAGAATATTTAATAAGATTAGCTGATAATTTTCCTATATTGAACAAAGACATTTATATTCAAAATAATATACTTTGAAAATCAAGCAGAGCAACATGGAAAAATGACAACATAATAAACTTTCAAACATGTACATAATGGAAAATTTTCTGGAAAGTAAGAATAAAAAGTAATTTTAGGAGTCAGAAAAACAATTTAATTTGTCTAAATGTTAATAGCAATTTGATAATTAATGTGTTTCTCCTTATTAACAAGAAATATAAAATGGAATAATTGCCTTCATGTTCTAAAAGAAAAAAATTAATGAACCCAGAATTCTATATCCAGCAAAATGTAATGGAATAGTAAGGCCAAAGCAAAGACATTTTTGAAAAATTATGCTAATTTCATTAGAAGAAAACCCTTATATTTTCTTCAGTTCAAAGAAAACCCTCATATTGACCTCAGTTCAAAGAAAGACTATATATCAATGTTTTTCTTTCTGCAATTTCAGTAAAGTATTGGAGAGTAGACGCAAAGCAAGGGTGAGCAGAGTATAAGATGTAAAACTTTCAGTATGGAGAAAAAATACCAGAGATATAGAGTTTGTTTTGCATGTTGCTGACCCTGGTTTGATCCTTGTCATATGGTCCACCAGGATCCACTCGGGATCATTCCTGAGCCTAGAATAATCCCCAAAGAAGCCCCAAAATAAAAAATTTAAATACAAAATTATAATTTTTTAAAAAAGACTCAACTTTCCCTAGGCTTCTAACAAATTTCCTATTAACTACTTCCTTCCTTGAGGTAAATATTGCACTTTTTCCAGCAAGGACCTATGCCTTTCTGTAGTTGGCTCAGCAGGACAAGAACCGTGACAGGTGAATAGTGATCTATATTACAATTATTTCCATTACTTTCATTCACTTTCCAATATGTCTATCCCAAGCTCCAGCCACTGTTTATTGTTTCTTAGATATGACCACCTGGAAGGTCACACATCTCTTCCACACGTAGAAGACTCCAACTCTAAACTAAGTGTTTCCCCTGTAGCCCTTTCTCACACCCTCCTCAGATCCCTTACTTCTGTGTTTTCATACAATGCCCTTAATCCCAACTCATTCCTTAATGCCCAGGGGGAAAAATCTTGCTTACATTTGTTTTTACACCAATCAGGGCACACATTCAGGAAAAGTTTGGTCAGGACCCATTCATTTTTCTATCACACTATTGTCCAGTTCATCAATTTGCTCGAGCGAGCACCAGTAACATCTCCATTGTGAGACTTGTTGCTGTTCTTGGCATATTGAATGCGCCATGGGTAGCCTGCCAGGCTCTGCCGTGAGGGCAAGATGCTCTCAGTAGCTTGCTAGGCTCTCTGAGAGGGACACAGGAATGGAACCCTGGTCAGCTGCATGCAAGGCAAACACCCTACCTGCTGTGATATTGCTCAAATTTAGAACAATGGAATACCACCCAGCTAAAAGAAAAGATGAAATCATATAACTTTCTACTATGTGAATGGGTCCAGGCTGTATTACTCTGAATGACATTAATCAAAAGGAGGGAGACAGACATAGAAAGTTCTCATATATGGGATATAAAGAAACACAGTAAGGAAACAACAAATGCCCAAAGGGCAACAGAAACTTAGAACTGGCCTTTATGGTCTTTAATAGGAATCTTACCATGGCAGGAGGGATGGAGGGACACTAGGAAGAAAAGGAGAAACACGGAGACAATGGTAGAGAGAAGCAGACTCTCTGGTGGTATTTATGCACAAAACTCTACCAAGTTTCAGTAACAGTATAGTGAATCATGGTGCAAAAGATATAACAAATCTTAAAAAAAAAATCAAGGGCAGTCGTTAAGGGCATAAACATGTAAGTGAGTTGGTATAGTTGATCAAGTTTCAACAAAGCTACAATGAATTTCCAAATGCAATTTGAGTGAAATTTCAAATCCAAATTCCAAATTTTACATGTCTGCTTTTTTTTTTTTTTGCTTGGGGGCCACACTGAGTGGTGTTCAAGGGTTATGCCTCAACTTGGGCTCAGATATTACTTCTTGCACTGTTTAAGGAACTGTGTACAAGTAGGAATCTAACTCAGTCACCCCACATGCAAAGCGTGCACTCAAACCATTGAGCCGTCTCTTTGGTTCCCACATACATAATTTTAAAAAATATAGTGTGAGCTGCATGTGGAAGTTTCAGAGTCCTAGAAAGCTTTAATCTTCTATAGTATAGGATATTAACACACTAATCAGCAAATATGATAACAAATAAAAAGCTTCATGTAAAACATTTAATTGTTTTTACAGACTCCCTTTTCAATATGAAGAGATAAGTGTTAATAGAATGCAACATGTCCTGTTCTTTTAAATTTGAAGATTTTTTTTGGTCATTATAAAATCATTTTCTGGTTACTTTTCTTATCATCCATGTAACTCCTCTAGTCTCTGAATTTATTTTTCTGCTTCTTTGGCTTAGAAGTTAATGATATTCACCAGCACTAGACTAAAAAAATAATGAAAAGTATATGGTGCAATAATTTCCTTTTCCTGAATCCTCCTTCCAATACCTCTGTAGTCTTAAGGAAAAAAATAAAACAAAGACTGCACTTGATTTAAGACTCTTAAAGTTTTTATTGATTTTATGTTGCTCCATAGGTAATTGTGGAAACCAGGACCATAGGTGTAAAAAAGAAAGACATTCTGAACAATGTTTCTATAGGAAAGTATAAAGGAAAAAAGAGCTAAAGGAATATTTTAAACTTTTTAATCTAATCTTAAATCTCTTCAAAGACATTTAAATAATCCACCAAAGCAGGGATAAGGGAAGAGAGCCTTTGACACTATGACCTTGTCCCTTAAGCTTTATGACATCTTTTATGCCTTATGATAAATATTTTATATAGTTTCAGACAGATCTAAAATTCATATACTATAGAGAATACAAATTCCAAATACTCTTTAAAAAATAAAAATCGAGAGCTCTTTGCTCCATAGTTCTAATCATGGATAGAACTTGGGTGAGCATATGAGAATAGATATTAACTACAATAGGCTTTACTGCAAATGTCTTCCAATGAAGAAGGCAATACAGATGCATACTCCATGGCCAATAGAACTTCCAACCTTTTCGAAATTATGGTATTAATTTACTTCTCCCCTCACTGCCAGTTGCAGTTTACATCAAAGCCAAATCTCCCCTCTAGCAGTCATTTCAATGAACTACTACGGGATTCAAGAATGACCTTTGCATGCTATCTTTGGGGAAAAAAGCAAAGAACTTAAAAAACATCTTTTATTGATTATGTAGCAACAGTGTGAAGCTGCTTATTCATCTCCCTGACAAATACCTTGAAAATTTCATGTACACATGCCATAAAAATCACTTTCACGAGCTTTTCCTTACAACCAATTATCCTACCTTAATGTCCTGTGCTCTTCTCAGTGCAACATGACCAAAATTGATTAATCATCTCTTGTCTATATAACAGTGACTCCCTCGTGTATGTGTAGAAGGATTCATTAGCATCAAATCAAAACTCGAAGATAACCAGGACTGATGAGAACAAGCAGACATTTTTGTTCTCCAGGCATGTGTCTTGAGCATCAGAGTGTCATTCAATGGACAAGTTCAGAGGGTCTCTCCAACTTAAAACCAAGACTGTATATTAGAAAGATATTTCCTTAAATTAAGTGCCCCAAGATCATGATTTGAATGAATAAGGGCAGAGATGTAACGTCTTGTTTGGGATGGCACTGCTTTACATCACAAAAGTGTGGGCACAGAGACCAGACGTTAACATTAGCAGAGATAATCATTTTCTACTTAGAAGGCAGAGGGCAAGTTTATGGGCCTGAATGTGATTTCATTAGCTCTATCCATCAACATTATACGTCAGTCTCATAGTGGGCACACAATGATTGTCAAAAATAATATTTGAATCAATGAATACATCTAGGATATGCAGGAAAAAATAGCCACATAAGTCTTTGCCTCCATGAATGACTATTTCTGTGTTCAACGTAGTGCTGTGCTTTTTCTATGTCAAGGCTTTATCTCTAGGAGATTTTCTACTTTGCTGTGTCTTTGCACGGTTTATAACTGATTCTTTTCCTTCAATTATTTTCACACTTTTTTTTCTCTCTGGACTCACGTATAAATCCAGTACAAAAAGGCCTTTTAAGTGAAAATGATGTCAAGTACTGAGAGTTTGTCCACTGAGAACATACATTCTAACCCACTGGATTAAGGCCAGACTTTCTCTCTTTCCATCTCTGTCTCAATTTGCAACTTGTGGAAAATCCTTCAGTGAAGGATTCTTCATATTTCTCTTACATGATCATATAAAAATTAAATATTCACTCTCTGGGCTGAAGAGATCATAAAGTAAGGTGTTTGCTTTGCACACAGTGGACGGAAATTTAATTCCCCAGCACTACATACCCCATGCCTACTTGGAGTGAATCCTCAAAATAGAGCAAGAAGTCAGTTCTGAGCACTGCCAGTGTGGTCCTAACACTGAGAGAGAGTCAGAGAGAGAGTCAGAGAGAGAGAGAGAGAGAGAGAGAGAGAGAGAGAGAGACGGAGAGAACACTTTCCATCCTTTTCTCTAAGAAGTTTCTCTATCAGAGTTATTTGAGCACACTAACAAATACACTTAGTATTTGTTAAGGGCTAAGTAAATTATTATATATTTTTATTGAATCATTGTGAGATAGACCCTTACAAAGCTGTTCATGATTAGGTTTCAGTCATACAGTGTTCCAACACATCATCCAACTCCACCAGTGCACATTTCCAATCATCAGTGTCCCCGCTTTCTCTTCCATCAACTCTCCCAGCCTGCCTCTATGACAGACACTTCTCTCTCTGTCTCTCTCTGTCTCTCCGCCTCTCTGTCTCAGTTTCTCTGTCTCTGTCTCTGTCTGTCAGCCTGTCTCTCCTCTCCTCTCTCTCTCTCTCTCTCTCTCTCTCTCTGCCTTTGGGCAATATAGTTTGCATTACAGATACTCTAAGGTACCATACATATCTCTTTACCTATTTTTAACACTCAGTTCTTATCCAGCGTGATGATTATACATTTTGACTTAAATGCTGATATGTTAATAATTATGAACTAGGTCTAATAATCACACATCTTTGTGTATCATAAGAAGTTAAAATGGGGGCTGGAGAGATAGCACAGCGGGTAGGGCATTTGCCTTGCACGCGGCCGACCCGGGTTCTAATCCCAGCATCCCATATGGTCCCCCAAGCACCGCCAGGGGTAATTCCTGAGTGAAGAGCCAGGAGTAACCCATGTGCATTGCCAGGTGTGACCCAAAAACAAAAAAAAAAAAAGAAGTTAAAATGCCTTCCTTTTGGGCTGGAGCAATAGCACAGCGGGTAGGGTGTTTGCCTTGCATGCATGCACCCAACCTGGGTTTGATTCCCAGCATCCCATATGGTCCTCCGAGAACCACCAGGAGTAATTCCTGAGTGCAGAGCCATAAGTAACCCCTGAGCATCCCCAGGTGTGACCTAAAAAGCAAAAAAAAAAGCCTTCTTTTTATTAATGTGACACCTCTCCTCCTAAAGGAGCATGGGTGTGTTGGGAGGAAACTACAGTGTTGTATCAACAAACCATAGTAACTGGGGGTTGATGTTGGAAGAAAAAATAAAATTGAGAGCAAGTTGGAAGATAGGGTTGGAGAAGCAAATTCAAGAGATAGAAGGAGAGAGATCTGACAGTCACAATAGGAGAGTCCAAACAAAGGTAGATTTGAATTCCGCACATGGGAATGTGAGAGAGGCTAAGCTGACCATAAAATCACTCTCAGATATGAGCCTGAACCACTGATTCAAAGGTGTGATTCCTTTTCATAATGTGACTGTAGTACAACTGGGGGTAAGTGGAACAGGACAAAGCACCAAACCTAGTATAGGGATTGTTCCTAACTGCATTAGGAGTGGTGCTTTTGAAAATGTAAGAGAGCTATAACAGCTCACTTCAAAGTATGTTTTTGGCGAAAGGTTGTTTCTTAGGAGGGTCTTTGAAGGCTGGAGTAATTCCTGAGTGCAGAGCCAGGAATTTTGTAAGGAACATTTACAAGCGCAAAGGAAAATCTGTCTCCATAAAGATGTTATGTGTGTTGTTGATTTTGTAGTGATCCTGACGTACTGGGATGTTATGATGTAGTTATATGACCAGAACCCTGAATAAGAGGTGGAGGCAATCGAAAGAAAAGCAACTTAAATTACCTATTGAATTTAAATTACCTATTGAATTACCTATTAAATTACCCATTGAATTACCATCACTTGTTTACAAAGATGTTGATAAACAAACATGAAAATGGCTAAGTGAGGTTGAACTCTACAAGAAAAAATATCCAACCCAATCAGAAAATGGGACGAAGAAATGAACAGAAACTTTTCCAAAGAAGAGATATGAATGGCCAAAAGGCACATGAAAAAATGCTCTGCACCACTAATCATCAGGGAGATGCAGATCAAAACAACTATGAGATACCACCTCACACCACAGAGAATGGCACACATCCAAAAGAACAAAAGCAACCGCTGTTGGAGGGGATGTGGGGAGAAAGGGACCCTTCTACACTGCTGGTGGGAATGCCGACTTGTTCAGCCCTTCTGGAAAACAATATGGACGATTCTCAAAAAATTAGAAATTGAGCTCCCATTTGACCCAGCAATACCACTGCTGGGAATATATCCCGGAGAAGCAAAAAAGTATAGTTGAAATGACATCTGCACTTACATGTTCATCGCAGCACTGTTTACAATAGCCAGAACCTGAAAAAAAAAACCCGAGTGCCCGAGAACAGATGACTGGTTAAAAAAACTTTGGTACATTTACACAATGGAATACTATGCAGCTGTTAAAAAAGATGAAGTCATGAATTTTGCATATAAGTGGATCTACATGGAAAGTATCATGCTAAGCGAAATGAGTCAGGAAGAGAGAAACAGACATAGAAAGATTGCGCTCATCTGTGGAATATAAAACAACAGAGTAGGAGACTAACACCCAAGAATAGTAGAAATAAGTACCAGGAGGTTGGCTCCATGGCTTGGAAGCTGGCCTCACATACTGGAGGAAAGGGCAGTTCAGACAGAGAAGGAAACATTAAGTAAGCTCTGGTTGGAGGACCCGCTCGGGAGGGGAGATGCATGCTGAAAGTAGACTATAGATTGAACACGATGGCCACTCAATACCCCTATTGTGGACCACAACACCCAAAAGGAGAGAGATATCAAAAGGGAATGCCCTGCCACAGAGTCAGGGGGGGCGAGAGGAGGGGGAATGGGATTGGGAGGTGGGAGGGATACTGGGTTCACTGGTGGTGGAGAATGGACACTGGCAGAGGAAAGGGTGCTGGAACATTGTGTGAGGGAAACACAAGTATGAAAATGTGTAAATCTGTTACTGTACCTCATGGTGACTCACTAATTAATAAAAAAAAAGTTAAAAAATGGCAAAGTGAGATAAAACCTTATTGCATCAAGCTGTCCCACCTAAAACTAAAACATGTTGTCATAATAATATGCCCCTGAAATATTGTGTAAATTTAGACACGAAATTTGGCCAATTTCAAGTTTCAGCAGAAGATGCTGAAATTTTTATCTGAAAAATTGCAGACAACTTCCCTCTCAGACATTAGCCCATGCTGTCTAGAACTTTCTAGAATCAAGTTCTAACCCCCAACTGCAGGCCAGTCTCCTGAGTCCTGCCAAGCAGTTTATTTCCCTGTAACCCTTGGCCTCTTTTACTGCAAAGTTTATATGCAATTTGTTGTATTTTGACTTCCCCCAGTGAAATTCTGGTGTGACTATGTATGACTGTCTTCAATGGAACCTCTATACTTAGGTGGAAGTCAGCACCTTTGAGATATGATCTCCATATCACAAAGGGTATTTCCCTCATGTGTGGGGTAATCCTAATCTCAACTCTTCAATGGAGAAAGCAGAAACTAAATATGCATAAGTCATATTTAACATGCCTTAAGCTTATAATAAATATGCCTTATAAATTAAAATTACCTTTATTTTAATATGCCTTCCCTAATTACCTTCTAGACCTTCCAGATTTGATGCTCCCTTTCCTTCCCCATAATAATTTTTGTTTGAGCTGAGGTTTTTTAAGGTAGTCTCAGAAGGCATATTGGGAGCTGTTCAATTTTACAGGCTCTCTTGCATGTATATAGGAGTTAAACATGTTGTTACTAAATTTAGTTCTGCCTTTTGCTCTTATCAATCCATCTGATGCTCACTTGATCATTTTCCAGCATAGAATAACCAAGCAGCAATGGATGATTTTCCTTCATGTCCTGACAATGAACAATTAAATCCATAGTAATTTCCTAGGAACTTTTTTAATTGTTTACCAGAAGTAGAGCAGCCACCGTGAATAATGATATTTAGAACTGTACTTACATGAAGTTAGAAGACTAGAAAAACAGTGACCATATATGTAAAAATCAAGAAACTACAGGACTCAGCATACTTTGCAACTCCCCTTTGAAAATGACAGTTTCTTTTTCTTGTAAAACTGAGGCAAAGACAAAGAGAGGGGGAACAAGGGACAGTTAGCCTTGTTTCAGTGAAGGGCAGATGTTTCTCTTCATGAGTACATTCTCAAATCTTCCCTGAATTCTCTTGAGTTGTTTCCAAATAAACCTGATTTGTTATTGGAATAACTGATTGCTTCTGTTTGAGACAGAGAGTTGAAATAGCACTGAATTGGTAATAGACAGATTCCATGACTGCCTTTGCTACTAGCTCAGAGGTGTTGATGCAAATGCTAAATTTACTTCAAGTAGTAAGACAATTAATGAAAGCCATGCATAAGGAACAGTACTAGGTAATGTGGTAGAGGCGAAGATGATTAAGTTCCTGTTTTTCTAAGGGTGCAAAAATAAAGTGAGAGAAGCATTTATACCCAAGTGATAATGAGGTATAGTGTGACAAGAACTACAAACAGTATAAAGCAAAAGAGAAAGAACTTTGGAAAGGAAAATAAGTTAATTCATATAGAAAACATCTTAGATCAGAAAAGTTTTTGCTGGAGGAAGAAATTGAGCAAAGTTTTGAACCATGGAATGTATATTTGGGGCATATTTGAGAGAAAAGTGGAGTTTAGACACAGTAAACTGCACAGGTAAAGGTACAAGGCAAGAAATCGACTTCAACTTAATTTCTGCTTTTGAGGCAGACAAGGGCAAAAACAATGTAGAGATAAGATGATGTCTATTGTATGGTTTGGATTTCAAACTGAGGAAAAATATGCTGAAAGTGATCAGAGGCTGTTGACAATTTGGGAATTTGAATGAATTAAAAATCAAAAACCTATGAATGCTCGCACTAGAGGTAAACAGCTACAGCAATGTACAGACACTGTGTCTAACCAGGGAGTTACAATGTGCCAAGAAAGAGAGAAATGGTTATACACAACTCCATGGGTGATTAATCAGAAGGGCTTGAAAACTACTGAGAGGATTAAGAACCCTTTTGTACTGCTTATTGAGTCTTGCTTTTTTTGTTTGTTTGTTTGTTTGTTCTGGGGTCACACCTGGTGGTGTTCAGAGCTTACTCCTGGCTCTGCACTCTGAGGTCACACCTGATGAACTTGGGGAACCATATAAAATGCTGGAGATCAGACCTGGTTGGCTGTGTGCAAGGCAAATTCCCCACCTGTTGTACAGAGCCTGTCTCCAGCCCTCAATCCATATGATTTTATAAAAAAAAAAATTCTTTGGCGGGGGGTCATACCCAGCGATGCACAGGGGTTACTCCTGACTTTGCACTCAGGAATTACTCCTGGCTGTGCTCAGAGGACCATATGAGATGCTGGGAATTGAACGGGGGTCGACCGCGTGCAAGGCAAATGGCCTACCCGCTGTACTATCACTCTAGCCCCTATGAAACATTTCTTAACCTTAATTTAAATTCATAAAAAAAAATTAAGTGCCTCAGTTTTCTCAATAATTTTCTGAATCATGATGAGTTGAAGAATCTGATCAGGTTTCATGTTCGTGTAGAATGCATTCAGCACGAGTCCCCACCACTACCTCACCCCAATTCACTGCCCCCATTTTCAACCCTATTGTCCCAGGGCAGACATTGCTGCAGGCTAGTTCAACTCTTTTGTGGGCTGTCCTCAGGGAGAGCTGCACTGACAAAGCTCTCCTACTCTCTCATGGGTCAGAAAGTGCCCAGAACAGGCCTCACTAAAATACTCAGAACTGTTCTCCTCACATAGATTATTCTGAGATGAGATCACCTGATATTCAGGAACCTAAGGACAAGCTCATGTGTTATTTCATTGCTTAAAAGAATGAAATTTGTAGGTATTGTCCAGATGTGCTATCGCTCCAGACTGGAGTGACAGCGGGTAGGGCATTTGCCTTGTATGCAGCCGACCGGGGTTCGATTCCTCTGTTCCTCTCAGAGAGCCCGGCAAACTACCAAGAGTATCCCACCCGCATGGCAGAGCCTGGCAAGCTACCTGTGGCGTATTCGATATGCCAAAAATAGTAAAAACAAGTCTCACAATGGAAACGTTACTGGTGCCTGCTCGAGCAAATCGATGAATAACATTTGACAGGGATAACAGTGTGACAGTGTGATTATCCAGATGTGAGATTATGTGTAGAAAATCCTCTCTATCCAAGAAATGTGTAAATGTGGCTCATGTAAAGCCCTCTCCCCAGCCCCTACCTCTTCTTTCCTTGACACCCTTGATCACTGGCCTCTTTACTTAATTCAGGATTCCATTTCTCTCCCACTGAGAATGGAATCCTCATGGCCATGTTTACCTCATTTTCCCCACACCAGTCTTAACTGACTGTTCATTGGCCTCTTCATGGTGCATAGCTAGGAAGCCAGTTTGAACAGAGGCAGGAAGTTCAGGGGTACTTCACAGCCTACAAACATCCTGTGATTGACTCAAACCTGTTGCTTATTCTTTGTGCTTAATCTTGCCAACGTCACCATTTAAGGTCTGACACTGCTGGATAGTCTCTCCAGTATGCTCAGAATCAGCCTTCACAATACATGTCACTTAGGCATCTGGATTATTTCAAGGTGAGGTCAATCAAGGACCTAGGAACTCTTATGAAACTGAAACCACTTCCTGAATTACCTAGAATAATGACCATTGGGAATGTTGTCCAGAATTAGAATTTTTCTCAACAATAACCTTACAATTAGAAACATCTATCTCCAGGGCAGGGAAAACATCTAATTTCAGAGCATCTGCTCTTCATCAGATGAGTCATCCTCTTCTCATCATGTGAGCCTCCTCCTCTGTACTTTAAGAACCAAAACCTTATCCAATGCCTTAGCTAGCAGATATAAATATATATATGTATGTATATATACCCTCATATATATAGCCTCATTTTACCCTATTGTCTTTAGAATGCACATCTATGAAGATCCTTTGTGTATTTCAGTTGTTCTTCTCTCCTATTATCTGAGTAACCTCATTGTTTGATTACTCTAACAAACCTTAGAAGAAGCCAAAAGTTCAGGCGGAAATTTCCTCCTTATCCCTAATATAGATAGATAGTTAAACTCTATATCTCTAACCTTGATATAGTCACACATCTTGTTGTAGCTAAATTATGTATATATCTATCTTCTAAGGGTGATTGTAATATTTTTAATTTCACTGCCCAAAGTGTAAATACTACAGAACTGTAAGAACTAAATCTTTAGATATATTTACCAACTCCAAGTTAATGCTTCAGAATTTTAACATGTCTTTGCATAATATTTTATAGGCATAGTTAAATAAAGTAGTTCAGAAATTTCAAAAATATGCCAGAATGATAAGATACTCATGTTAATCTGTGTGTTTATATGTACCTGTGCCATAAACTGATTCTGAAGAATCAATTTTAAAAGTGAAGAATATAGTGTTTTGAACAATAGGAAATTGTCATACATATGATTTCTAGGTGTATAGCAAGTGAAATGTTATAGAAGATAAAAATTATTTACATCAAAGAATAAAAATTAGAATATTCAAAGGAGACCTCAATGCTGATATGAAACTTGAAAATTGAGTAGGCAGATGGAGGTTTCAAAAGGAGAAAAAAATGTCAGGTGAGAAAAGAAACAAATGAGCAAGAGTGCAAGAATGTAAATAAATTACCATGCTGATTTTGTAAAGGAAAATGGATTGAGTGTGGAGGAGGAATTGGTAAATAATGCTGGATAAATAGGTGAGGTCAAGTTTTAGAAAACTCTGAATCATAAGTAAGAAACCTGGACTTGTTGTGATAATTGGTTGTGCTCATTAAATCACATAGTTTATAAAGCACAGTGGACAGATATTTTTCACTTACACTTCAATTTGTGACAGGGGCTCTGCATTTCAGCTGATGAGTTAAAACCAGAGCAGTTTAAAACGTTCTTAAAGGGCTGGAGCAATAGCACAGCAGGTAGGGTGTTTGCCTTGCCTGCAGCCAACCCGGGTTCGATTCTCAGTGTTCCCATATGGTTCCCCGAGCACTGCCAGAAGTGATTCCTGAATGCATGAGCTAGGAGTAACCCCTGTGCATCGCTGGGAGTGACCCCTCAATAAAAATAAGAACGTCCTTAAAAAATAATACACCTTCTAAAAATGCAGGACATCTGGTTTTATTATAATACCAGCCAATAGTACTATAGTTTTATTTTTAATATTGCACTAATGTTTGCACTTTTGTGTGTTCTAGTGAATATCAGTTCATGCTCTGGAATTTACTCCCTACTCAGTGTTTAGGAGCTGCTTCAGCAGTGCTCAGGGGACCAATCAGTGCCAGGGATGGAACCTAGGCCTCCTGCATGCAAAGCAGGGGTTCAGTTCATTGAATTCTTTCTCTCTGCCCCTGTTCTGCAATCACTGTATCACTGTTGTCCCGTTGCTCATTGATTTGCTCGAGCAGGCACCAGTAACGTCTCCATTTGTAAGACTTGTTGTTACTGTTTTTGGCATATCGGATACACCACAGGTAGCTTGCCAGGCTCTGCTATATGGGAGAGATACTCTCGGTAGCTTGCCGGGCTCTCCGAGAGGGGCGGAGGAATTGAACATGGGTCAGCCGCATGCAAGGCAAAAGCCCTACCTGCTGTACTATCGCTCTAGCCCCCTGTTCTGCAATATTTTACAAAAACCCAGAAATGAGTAGACTTTATGATAGCTGCTCTATGTTCTAAGTTATAGAAAACTCTATTGAAAATATCCAGACTGTACAGGCTATAGATAATTTCTATGTCTGAAAAAGATACATGACAAGGGATCAGGAATGAACACAAGGACAGAGAAGTTGCATGAGGATGTTATTTCTATGCAGCATCACTCAGAAATAAGAATTTTTCTTATAATGATGACTTACATGGTGCTAACAATGCACCATCCTTCTGCATATCACAGTCAGAATGTGTAAAAACTTCTTTCCAAAATAGTGACTGACGCCAATAAGATCCACAGTATCAGGTTATGAAAGCGAATATCATCACATAAGAGAAAAGGGCACTCCTTAAAACCATGAAGTCAGATTTCATTAGGGATTCAGTGAAGCAGTGGAAAAAGATAAACAATGGGAAAATATCTCCCAAAAGATTAATATAATATAAATAATAATATAAAATATAATATAATATAAAAATAAATGCACATTATAAAAATAAAAAAAATATTCCTGGCAAGATGTAATGAGACAAATTCTTCAAAACACTGAATCAGGTAGGGATAATGTAAAGTTATAGAGGTCAAAATGGAACAAAATGCTCTAGGAAACACAGATGAGTGAACTTTGGCAAAACAATAACCTTTGTACCACTGATAATAAACAGCAAGGAGGACTGAAATGTGGAAGCTATGTTGACTGTTGCTGTCAACAATGTTTTAAAATGGCTAAAATAGATATAATTACACATTACAAAGACTTGCTATTTCAGAGGCTCAACAATCAATGAGTACATTTGTTTATTTGCTGGTGACATTTAAAAAACCTTGATTTTATCAATCTTCTTTAAAAGAAAAAAGAAATTTGAGGACAAAAATCAATGAGTATTAAAATTATTATGGGGAGCAAGAGATTTAAAGTTACTATTACAAGCCAATGTTTGAAGAATACAATAAGAGGCGTGCATTTTGTGATTGTACACAGATCAATAATTTTATTTTACAATTGATTTAAAGATAAAATTACATAAAATACCAGTAGTTAAAATTTTCTAAACAGATTATCAAAATTGATGGCAATAATAAAGTCATTTCAAAGTTGTTTTTAAAAACAGGAGGAAAATTGCAGTTGGAAAATTTGTCAGGCAATTTTGAGAGCATAAACATTTAAAGGACTAAGAAAATGGCACTCATGTCTTGCCTGCTTTACCCAGGACTTGTCCTGGGCACTGCATGGTACCCTGAGCACTGAGTGTAGAGTAGTCCCCAAGCACCACTGGGAACTTGGGTGTGGCCCAAAGGCAGAAAGACAATAAAACATTAGCCTGAAATTATATACATTAACTACTTTCCAAACATTATACAACAAATTACTGCATATTTTGATAGCATAGTGGGTAGGGCGTTTGCCTTGCACACAGCCAACCCGGGTTCGATCCCTCCGTCCCTCTTGGAGAGCCCGGCAAGCTACTGAGAGTATCCCACCCACACGGCAGAGCCTGGCAAGCTATCGGTGGCACATTCAATATGCCAAAAACAGTAACAACAAGTCACACAATGTAGACGTTACTGGTGCCCGCTTGAGCAAATTAATGAACAATGGGACGACAGTGCTACAGTACTACACAATTTCACTGAAAGTTGGTCCAAGAGTCAGGTTTGGTTGTTTACTTTGAATACTAATGAATAGGTGCAGTGATAATATGAAGCTGTATGAAGTAAAATAACTTTCAACATTGGGTAAGAACATGTTAAAAGACAACAACATCTGAATGAAATCTTATGCTTTTGAAAAAAAAAGTTGGGGCCACACCTTTCTACACTCAGGGTTTACTCCTGAATCTACATTCACAGATAACTCCTGGTTCCCATAAGGGGTACCAGGGATTGAACCTCAATAAGATGTGTGTAAGACAAGCACCTTACTCTTACTGCTATATTATTTCTCTGGCCCTTAAATACTTTCTTTTACTTGCAGATCCTGAAGCTGTCATTTTGGATTTTTTTTAATCCCAGACACCATACCTTAGCAATTCAAATAGTATGAGCCTAAAATGGTGAATCAATCTCTCACATGATAGTTTCACATCTATATGAAACTTTTCATAATAGGACGATTAGCTTTTTTTTAATTTGGAGAAGTAATCCCTGTCTACATTTCAGAAATCATTTCCAGCAAATGAGAATAATCTATAGGGCATGATAACTAATCTGGTGTCTTGTAAACCATCTTTTACCATAAAGTGCATTTGAGAGGGATGATAAATCATTCAGAAACAGTTAATGACATAAAGCTGATAGTAGCTTACATATGAATACTAGAGTTATGGGGAATATTGTAATGAGTACCCATTGGGGTGGGTATTGTAATGAGTACCCTTTTGAGTGGAGTGCTTAATGCCCTTGCTGCTAAAAGTAGTGTGAACAAAATCACTTTGGCTGCTGGAGGACAAGTCTACCCCAAGTTGTTTGGATAAAACTTTCAACACGTGTCACCACAGCGTGTGGATTATTTCACCTCAAAACCAACAGAGGGCCTGAAGACTCAGAAGTCACTATTACTACTTCCTTAACTAGATGAACAAAAATTGGGCATAGTTCCCAGAAGTATGATTGTTACTGGAAATGGTAACCTTTGTATTAAATAAATCTATCTGTACAGCAGGGTAAACATCTAAGAAAAGAAACCAGCCCACTCATTGTGTGAGTTCATTGCTCTATTCTTTTTTTTTTTTTTTTTTTGCTTTTTGGGTCACACCCGATAATGCAGAGGTTATTCTTGGCTCTGCACTCAGAAATTACTCCTGGCAGTGTTCAGGAGACCTTAGGGGATTCTAGGAATCAAAGCCAAGTTGGCTGCGTGCAAGGCAAACACCTTACCCACTGTACCCATTGTACTATGGCTCCAGCCCCTCATTGCTCTATTCTTGAAGCCCCAAACTTCTATTCTGTTCGTTAGCTCTCGATGATGCATTTATTTTACTCCCACTTTTCTTTTTGTTTTAAGGCCACACGCAGCTGTGCTCAGGGCTTACTCCTGAATCTGCACTCAGGGATCACTCCTGAGGGGTTCAGGGTACCGTATGGGTCACAGGGATCAAACCTGGGTCGGCTGTATACAAGGTAAATGCCCTACCCGCTGCACATTCTCATCAGCACATTGCTCCCACTATAGAATTTCTGTTCATATATCTTCTCCATCTGAGCATAATTGTTTGTTGTTTTCACCTACTAATATGTCTGATGTTAATTTTACGGCTCTACAAGGCCAAGGAAAACCCACAAGAGCAGTGGGAACCTTCTTCCGTGTCTCCACACAGTTGGTTTCTTAGGCACAAGGCTGCCTCAATGGCAGACAACTACCGCCTTTAAAGCTGAGTCGCTTTCTAGATTAGTCTCCCTGAAAGACCTGCTTAATATGGGTATTCAAAGTCTCCCATATTGACCCTACTTCAGACAACTCTGCATATACCCTGACAAAAGAATGGACTTAGTCAAAGTTGGCTAGAGAGAAACTCATCTTGAAATTTGCCCAAGTTTTCTCTGCCAAGCATTCTTCCCTTTGCTAACCATCCACAGCCGTGGAATCTAAAGGAAGTCCTATCTGCTTTCCACAGAACTCCTCTTACACCCATGGACATTAAAATTTTAATCTTACCTTTCTCCCGGGTTAGCTAATTGCCTTTATAACTCACGAAAAGATTGAAATAAATGTTCCTCTTTTGGGGGTCTTTGAGCCACACCTGGAAGTGCTCAGGGATCACTCCTGGTGGCTCAGAAGATCATATAGGTTGCTATGGATGTGGGATGCGAAAGATCAAACAAGTGTCCATTGCGTGCAAGGCAAGCGCCCTACCCGTGGTACTTTTCAGCCTCGAAATAAGTATTATTTCATCTATGTGTATGAGAACAGTCTTATTTGTTAGAAGTTTAAATCCAGGGTTAAATTGAGAAAATGATTCAATTAAAGCATTTAGATAAAAAATTAATCTGAAGCTCTGGGTGATTCATAATTTTAGGAGATATTTGAAGATGCTGAGGAATCACTTGTTGAAACGTGTTTCTTTTGTTTTATGTGAGATGTGCTATCCTGGTATGGTTAGAAAAGTAACTGGATTTATTGAGACATTTTAGCCTTTAAAATTTCTTATCTTGGGGCTGGAGCAATAGCACAGAGGGTAGGACATTTGCCTTGCACTCGACCTACCCAGGTTCGACTTCCAGCATCCTATATGGTCCTCCGAGCACAGCCAGAAGTAATTCCTGAGTGCAGAGCCAGGAGTAACCCTTGTGCATTGCTGGGTGTTACCAAAAAGAAAAAAAAATCTTATCTTTGGAGCAGGTAACTTAATGAAGAATAAGAACAGGATATGAACTTTACTTAGTATTATTGGAGTTTTTTTCACTTCCCTTTCATTATTGTTGTTGCAAATGCTAGCATAGGAGCAGACAGCAGGCATCACACATAACGTGGTTGTGGTATTTACCCAAAATTCCACACCTTTGTTGTGGTGTTCACTCATGTTTGGCAGCACTACACCAGGGACCACAAATGTCTGTACTGCTGGGGTTGCACAAAGCACATAAGGTTGTGCTAGGGATGAAAGGGATGAAACTCATGACCTCACGTCTTCAAGTAAGTTGCTACTACTTATTTGTAGTATTCCAAATAAGTATTCAAAATAGACATTCCAAATAAGTATTCCAAATAGACATTCCCCGGGCTCCCCTTAAAATGCCCTATCTTGCATATTAGCTTTCTGTAACTGTGTAATAAACTAGTACACATTTGCTGGCTTAACACAACATACATATATTATTTCATGGCTTATATAGGTCAGGTATTCAGATGTATCTTAACTAGGTCCTCTGCTCACTGTTTCATAAGACTGAAATCAAGGCGCTGCCTGGAATGCAATCTCATCTGGATATGTGGCTAGGGAGGAATTCATTTCGGAATTTCTTCATGCTGTTGGCGGAATTTGGTCCCATGTGGTTGGAGGATAAGTTTAATTTTTTGGCTAACTGGCAGCTGGGGACCACTCTCAGCTGCTAGAGATCCCTTCAGATCTTTGCCATAAGGCTCTCCTCATACTCAGCTCACAGCATGGTATTTGCTGCTTCAAGACAAGCAGAAGAATCTCACTTATTTTGATTCCACCTTGTTTTGAATTCCTTTGTTCAGGAAAGATTTGGAAGTTCTTTAAAAGGGCTTTGCTGACTGAGGCCAGCTCAACCAGGATGCCTCATTTTTGATGAATTCTTTTTGCTTTCAGTACTCATCACGTGTCACCCCAAGAGTTACTGTAGTTCTGGGGCCCCCAAACATCACTGGCAGAGACCCTCTGCTCCTGGCACTGCTGAAAATGGGCCCTGTGGTAAAATATTAGGCTTTTACACAGTAATATGGTGATATCTCCTGTCTAAAATTATATGTACATCATATTACATTTTGTCCATTTAAAGTAACTAGCGATCAATCAAGTTCACCTGTATCTCCCGCTGATTGCAACTAAAAGCTCTGGAAAAAAAGAAGCAACTAAGGACCAACTAAGGATTATGATATGCAAATAAGAATAAAAAGATGAAAAACAGAGATCAAAACCTGAATAATAACCCATAATGGAAATTAACAGTATATTCTTTTTTTCCTTTCATCTTCCAGATTTACTCAAATCCTCAAAAAGTACGTCATGTACGAAAAGCAAAAACCACTAATTTTCAGAGATCAAGGGAAAGAGCTTCCTCCATGTAGAATATAAGGAAAAAGTCTTTTTTGAGATCTGTCCTGAAGGAAGCTACCAATGGTCAAACTGCACAACTGGGGTTGGCCCAAGTATTCAAATTAGGTAGCTATTAAAACCCTAACAATCTGTCTCTTCGGCCAGAGGAAACAAGAAAAGAGTTTCTTGTTGTCCTTCTTTTGAAGTGTAGCAAAAACAGCTTGCCCACAAACTATTTTCTAAGTAACAGACTAGTCTCCTGTGGGACACAAACCCAAAGAGCATGAAAAGACTCATTTTCTTTCCTTCACATTGAAACCATCACATGGAGGTGAAACAAAACTTTCATTTTGACACTAACTGGATTCAATTTCCAACCCAAACAAGCACATAAAGCATTATTCTCCAAAAGGATATTAACAGGTCACATCTTAATACGAAAAATATCCCAAGGTATAGTTCAAATTGACTCAGCAAACAACTATATACATCTGACTGAATTTGAGGAAACAAACCATCGATAGATGCCAGTTCCAAGATGACAGCAACTTGGGAATTATCAGTCAAAGATTTTAAGCAGTCTATTTATTTTAATAAAAGGATCTGTGGTATAAAATATTGAATTCGTTTATTAGTAATCCCAAGCATAATTACTCTTAATTTAGGGAATGGATCCTAACAATGAATTCAGCTGAACTAAATTTCTAATTGGCTCCTAATCCTTGTCTTTCATATAATCTTTTAAAAAATTTTACAAGGATGTTACATAATATTACTCTTTTAAAATCTCTACCCTAAATAATCATCCTTTCTCTCATTTTATTCATTTAGTCATTAAATCAAGAATGCTTATAAAATACATTTTGCAGCCTGCCAGGATTAATCTAGGCATATATTTTAGGTATAGTGTTAAAAGTATTGTAAAAGATAATTCCTCATTCTAAGAATTTTGTCAACTTAATATTGAAGGTGTTTTTGCTGGGACCAGTGGCTAATGTGAGGTGGGGAGGAGAGAGACGGTCAATTTCTCCCAATCTTCCTCTGCACCCCAAGACCCAGCTGGGAAAATTAGGACTTGTAAAGTCTATGATGACTTGAGCAGGGTCTCATCATAGACTTTACAAGTCTGGCCTGAGCCCCGCCAGCCCCACCTGGTGGCTAGCACATCACACCTGATGTCCGCTTGGTCTTCTCGGCATGGGAGTTGATCCCTGCTACCCAATTTTTCAAGAAGCCACGAACTCAGGTTGGGACGAGGAATTGCTCTTTGCAGCAAAGGAAAGTCAGTCCTAGGTCTTATCCAGTATTCTTGTCTCGCCTTGCAGAAAAGAATTTCAGGAGTAGACAAAAGTGAAGTGAAACAGATTTTATTTGTAGGTTTATTGAAGGTACGCAGAGAGAGAAAGTGAGAAAGAGTAACAAGCTCAAGAGAGAACACGGGCTTTTCTGAGGACTGAGAGAGAGTTGAATGGGCTCTTGGACTGGCTTTTATATGGATATCTTCTCTTGATCTTGAATGTTCTGGAATATTCTTTGGGTTGAACTGCAAAGATTAACCAGATTAAGGGAGGAAGGTGAGGGTTCTTGAGGATTTCCCTTCAGGCTCCCTTTCCATGGGGAGAGGGTCCAGTCTCCTTAGAGTCAGCTGCTGAAGGTCTTATCAGGTATTTTCTGTATCCACTAGGTGGGTCAACCTTAGGACTTTACATCCCCTAAATTTCATGTAAATGCAGGTGGCTTTATTACCTAGAAATTTCATTGCCATGGGAATTTTCTCTGTCTACCTGCCTACATCAAAGGGAAGCATAAGGAAACAGAAAGATCATACCACTGATGTTCAAACTCAGTTTACTTCCCCAGCAAAAATGTAAAAAAAAATTAAGTTTCCTGTAAATAACTAAATTATAACTCGATAATTTAACATTTTATCTAAAAGTTCTCTACTACTTGAGCTACCTTCTTAATCCATATCCTGAATTATTGAATCAGCAAATATCACAGTGCATAACACACCAAGTGGCATCCATTGTCCTCCCTTGTATTCTTTTTGTCCTTTTCCTCCCTCTTTCTCCACAATTTTGTTCAGTTTTTTTAAAATGCCTACATCTGATAGAGTTTGTGAGAATGTCCTTTTAATAAATGAATTCAAGAATGGGTCTCACTGAGTATGAGACTTTTTACACTCAATACCATAAACATATAAGGGCTTAAAAAATCCTCTTCGGAGAAATTCAAAATAACTCTCACATGCAATTCAAGATACAGTAACTCTTCTTCACTAAAAATTGTGCACCAAATCTTGATAATATCACTTGTATCACTTGTCATCCTGCTGCTCATTGGTTTGCTCATGTGGGCGCCAGTAATGTCTCCATTTATCCCTGTAAGAGCTAGTATGGCCAAATGGCATCTGCTCTCTCCAGGAACATGAAGAGTCTCAAACTGTTCATTCACGGTCTTGACAAAGAAGTCTGACCATCTCATAGGTGAGCAGCTAGGTGTATTTTTGACATCCGTGGAATCCAGTCAGTAACAGCTCTAGTCCAGAGGTCATCTCTAAATCGAATTACGTGTCCCGCCCATCTGATATTCGATGCCTTGGCAAACAAGACAGTGTCCCTAATTCTCAATCATTGATGGAAGTTGGAACTCTGGATTCTTTCTCTCACTTGAATGAAATGTGATATTCCAAGCATAGTTCTTTCAAGTCCTCTTTGGGAGACCCGAATAGCATTCTTATCCTGTTTCATGGACTGGAGTGATAGCACAGCAGGTAGGGTGTTTGCCTTGCACGCAACCGACCAAGGTTCAATTTCTCCGTTCCCTCTTGGAGAGCCTGGCAAGCTACTAAGAGTATCTCGCCCTCACAGCAGAGCCTGGCAAGCTAGCCATGGCATATTTGATATGCCAAAAATATATAGTAACAAGTCTCAAAATGGGAACATTACTGGTGCCCACTCAAGTAAATCGATGAACAACAGCATGACATTGTGACAGTACTATCCTGTTTCGTAAGGCCCAGGTCTCTGAGGCGTATGTTAGTGCAGGGAGATTGGTAGAGTCAAAAAGATGTGCCCGCAAGGCAAGTTTGCCCGCTTTCGCCACTCCTATTCAATATAGTACTGGAAGTCCTGGCCATAGCAGTTAGACAAGAAAAAGATATCAAGAGCATACAGATAGGAAAGGAAGAAATCAAGTTATCACTATTTGCAGATGATGTAATACTATACTTGGAAAACCCTAAAGACTCTACATAAAAGCTCCTAGAAACAATAAGTCGATATTGTTTATATCTATTGTTTATATATTTATATATTATATATACAAATATTGAAAGAGAAGAAAGAGACAATAAAAAACAATCCCATTCACAATAGTACCTCAGAAAATCAAGTACCTTGGAATCAGCTTAACCAAAGAGGTGAAGGACCTATACAAGGAAAATTACAAAACACTACTTCAAGAAATAAAGGAGGACATTAGGAAATGAAGACACATCCCCTGCTCATGGATAGGGAGAATTAACATTATCAAAATGGCATTACTGCCCAAAGCACTATACAAATTTAATGCAGTCCCTATCAGGTTACCCATGACATTTTTTAAAGAAATAGACAAAACACTCCTGAAATTTATATGGAACAATAACCCCCCACGAATAGCTAAAGAAATTCTTGAAAAAAAGAGATGGATGGTGTCACCTTCCCCAACTTCAAACTCTACTATAAAGCAGTAGCAATTAAAACAGCATGGTATTGGGATAAAAAGAGATCTTCAGACCAATGGAACAGAGTTGAATATCCTGTCAAATATCCTGTCACAGACCCCCAAATATATGCCCACTTAATCTTTAACAAAGGAGCAAGAAATGCAAAGTGGAACAAGGAAAGCCTTTTCAACAAGTGGTGCTGGGAAAACTGGATAGCTACCTGCAAAAAAGTGAACTCTGACCTCTGTCTAATGCCAGGCACAAAAGTCAGATCAAAGTGGATTAAAGACCTCAATATTAGACATGAATCTATATGGATTATAGAAGAAAATGTAGGAAGAACTCTTTATGACATTGAAGCTAAAAGCATCTTTAAGGATGAAACAGCAGTAGCTGGTTAAAAGGGGGGAAATAGTAAGGGCTGATAAGATTGGTGATGAAGCATCAAAAGCCTGTAACAACTGTATTTTGAACAACTTGTCAATTGTGGTGTTTAAATAATAAAAATGGGGTGGGGTGGGATGAGAGCGATTTATATCATCACTATAAGTAGACATGCAAAAGACAATTAAAATTTAAAAGATGAGGTAGATAAAGGAGATTTTATTACCTCCCTATGAATGAACAGCTGCAAAGGAATTATTCATTTCTCTAATGCTACTTGTTAGCAAGCATATATCTCAGGCCTTCATCTAATAGCCTATCCCTATCTCTCCACTTTTTACAACTAATTAAATGGTATGCCTATTTTGTTGGAATGTAGGTCCCCCCAATAAAATATATTGTAGTTATGTGCAATTGATTTGAGTTATAAATGAAGTTAGCCAAATAAATGTGGCAGTTAGCACTCTTGATTTACAAATTATAAATAACTAATAAGCAAAAATCTAATGAAAGTTCCCAAATTTATTTGATCTATTGGCCCCTTTTCAGAGAAAAAAAATCTACCTTCTTTTTTGTTTTTGTTTTTCGGTCACACCTGGCGGTACTCAGGGCTGCTAAACTCGGGGACCATATGGGGTGCCAGAGGTAAGCTATAAGCAAGGCAACTGTTCTACCCATGTAGTACGCAGTATGACTCCATCCCCAGAAATCAACCTTCTTTAAACAAACGAAAAGCACAATTGCATCAAAGGCTATTACCACAACCTCCCCATAATATCAATACCCCACAGATCTAGGACTATGTAGTTGAATAATAAGAAAACTTAAATATGATACCATTGTCAATAGAACTACAAAGAGTGTTTGTATGATCTGATCTCCTTAAAATGTTCCCCAAACAAAATGGGTTCTTAAAAATTCTGAGCATGCTACAAATGGTGAAGTTTCTGCTTTTTAAATTTCTCTTAAATTTTGTTTCAGTTTAAATGGTTGTAATATTGCCAATTTTCTTGGCAGCCTCTTTAAGTAATTCACTAAAACAAATAAGACAAAATTAAGGTAACAAGTAGATCACTGATGCAACTTTTAAAACTTCACATCTCATCCATGTTAGTTGCATGGCATTTGTGAAGCAAAAGGACTAGTTAAATATTTTACGCATTCTAAAACTTGATATTAGGATAGTAAATATTTGCATGTTATAATAAACTCTGACTTAACAGTTACATAGGTCTGAGTTAAAATTCCTACTCAGTGACTTACAAGCTGTGTAATCATAGAAAATCTACCATAATCATTTGAGTAGGCTTTTTTCCTGAAGTTAAATCAAATCTTTTCATCATGGCAACTAACTGAGGAAACGTGTGCCATAGAACAATTCAAATATTCATTAAATTGTAGCTCTTTTCCTATGCTTGCTTCAAGATTTAAAATATACTTGATGTTTTTCCAGCAGTATGGCAGACTAGATATTCTGAAAAGAGAAAGAATATGAAAGCTTTAACTTAAGCGTCTAGCTTTATTTGATCTAAAACATGTATAAATACAAAGATGAAGATTTTAGGTTTCTTTTTTTTTTCTTTTTAGGTCACACCTGGCAATGCTCAGGGGTTTCTCCTGGCTGTGTACTCAGGAATGTACTCAGGAATTACTCCTGGGCGTGCTCGGGGAACCATATGGGATGCAAGAGATCAAACCTGGGTTGGCCGTATGCAAGGTAAACACACTTCCCGCTATACTACCGCTCCAGCCCTATTTTAGTTTGTTTTGTGCAGTGGGATAACACCGGACAGTGCTCAGGGCTTATTCCTGATTGCACTCAAGGACTGCTCCAGGAAGTGCTACGAGAACCACATGGAATACCAGGAATCCTATTAGAGTTGGCTGAGTATAAAACAAGCATCTTCAACCAGTACTATCTCTCTGGTCCCCAAAATGAATATTTTAAATGGAGAAAATTTTAAATGCCATAGGAAATAAATAAAAACACAAATAAGTAAGTTTATATTTTTAAAAAGTCAAAGAGGTAAGTCAGAGTAAATGTTGAAGGCTGGAAGATAGTTGTTAATCTCAGTGACCGGGTCTGAATAGCTATGTGGGTACCAGACACAAGTCTCTTTCTACAAGGTAGGGAATCAAACCACGACCTGAGAGAGCTATAGCCTCAGTAAAAGAATTGGCTAGATGAAATCCCACGTGACAGGAAGTATGATTAGGAAAATTAGCAATGTATAAACCACATACAAATTCTCAGTTGGTGCTAGCATTGAAATATATTGTATCACTATAACTTGGAAAATTAACAAACCAAGTCATGACGGTAAATTAGACTTAGTGTTAAAAGTAAATTTCTTCTATTGAGTCACATATTCAACCAATGCCACCTAGTAATTCTATAGTTCTGCTCAAAATAATCACAAATATAAATTATAAACACATGAGAAAATATTCCAAATGAACAAGAGTTAAAAATTCTAGGCAGCAAAAACATAATTTCAAGAACTACAATTAATTGAACATAAATTTTACAGTATGGCTTGGGATCAGTTAGTGAAAGCTTAGGTTATGAAATGATGTTTATTTTTATCACAGACAAAGCTTAGAATCTAAACAAGATGGTTTATTCTGTTAGACAAAAAGGATATAATATGTATCAAATATAATTATTATCATCATCACCTTCACTGAATCCTGACTCTAATAAGAGCTAACTCTACAGCTCTGGGAAAGATCCTTTTCAGTTTAATAATATCATTGTCATAGTTTTCTCACTTGTAAAATAAGGCTAGTAGTAATATATGAGATTAGTGTTTTTATGAGGATATTATGAGATTATAAAAGCATGAAGTTGTTTCATACATATCAATAAATGTTCAATAGGGACATTTAAATGCAGTTTATTTTCTTCAAGTGTGCATTTAAAACATTTTGCTATGGTAATGAATAAACGATTAAACATCAGTAAATAAAGCTGGATAAAACAAAAGAAATAATCATGTAAACTAGTAATTCTCATAAAAAATTTTGCCTTAGTTTAGATGTATATGATTTAGACCCAAAATGTAGAAGAGTGGAAGACAAATATTTCAACATGATGTAGATACTGAATGTGCACATGAAAGGAAATATTAAAGCCAAATTTAAAACAGTTCAATAATTTCTTGGCAGAAAAGGAAAGGAACAGAGAGAACACTAGAGGCAAAGTAAGAAAAGCATGCAAGATTATATCCAGAAAATGACAAATAATGTCTTGTGGTGAACTTTACTATATTAAAGAGAATATAGAAGAGAGTCTCTTGCCCGCACGCCTGGCTGTCTTCCCCAGGGCTCCTCAGAGGAGATGGGCTCCAGCTTCCCTCCCCACCCCGAGCAGCGCTCCCGGCCGAAGACCACTGGAACCTAGCTGCAGCCATGCTGGAGGCTCCTCTCTCCACGTTCAGACAGGCCTCATGCATGAAGGTGCTGGCAGAGGAACCCAGGTGTCTGTAATCCCATCAACGGCTAACATCCAGAGAGAGACTTAAAAGCAAGCTCTCAGAAGTGCGTGGCCGCAAAGGAAAGCGGCCACGCGATATCTTTAGCCTACTTCTCCCTCTAGGAGAAACTGGCAATCTTCTGAGAGTTTCCTGGCCCCATGGGACAGCCTTGCAAGCTTCCCATGGTGTATTCATATGCAAAATCCAGTAACAAGCTGGATCTCATTCCCCTGACCCTGAAGAGCCCCCAGTGCAACATCGTTAGGAGGGCCAAGTCGAAATAGACTTCTCAGATCTCAGGGAAAGGACGAAATGAGATGTTACTGAGACCGCCTGAGAAATCGGTGATTAATGGGATATTGTGATTGTGATTGTGATGGAGGAAAATGAAAAATGTAGACTAAAATAAGATTGATATGGCCTTATATATGAATCTTAGGAGATCAGAAGTAACACTGTTAGAAAATTTTAATCCTTTTCATTATTTTTCATATAGAATTTAGTTGTGAGAGTTCACAGAAATATTGAATAGAAGATACAGAAACTTTTCATATATGTTCCATATCCTATGCACATAACTTCCCCACTATCAACATCCTTAAACCAAGTCCCTTCATTACAATAAATGAATCAACAATGAAAAATTATGATTATCTGAAATCCATAGTTTGAGTATTCCTTTGTGGTGATATATATGCATGTATGTATATATACATACACATATATATGTATGTATGTATAGATATACTCTCTAAGTTTGGACAATTGTAAAATGGCATGTACCCACAATTATGGTATCATATGAATTAGTTTCACTGTCTTAAAAAGAACATATCTGTGTTCTACTTACTCATTCCTCCCCTTCTACTTACTATTGAAAATATATATATATATGTATATATATATATATATACTGATATTTTTGACTGTCTCTTCAGGTTTTCTGTTTGCTTGTTTTAGTTTGAAGAATGACATTTCTTCCATATCTTTTGTTGGCTTGAAAGCTTATTTATTTGTAGTGCATAATAATTTTTTCTGGGTCTGGGGAGATAGTACAACTGACTGGAATACATGCTCTGAATGCTGGAGGCCTAGGTTTTATTTACAACACTGTGTGGTCCCCTAAGCACATCCAAGAGTAGCCTTAGAAGACTCCCTCCCAAATATTCATTCTCACATTGTAAGACTATTTATCTAAGGGACATTTCAGTGGCTTCCAAGATCTGATCATTGTGAGCAAAGAAATAATAACATCCATCTGTGCATTTGGTATAGACAAATTTTTCATTCCTTTGGGAAAATGTTAAGGAATAGGATGGGTAAATCATCTGATAAGAATAATTTTCATGGCCATATGGTGCCACCAGCAGGTAAACCTGTACCTGTGGGGCGAGTGCATCAGCAGGCTGATGTTGCTTTCAGACTTCCAGATACCCCAAAATTGCTGCTATGCCTTTGACCAGACCCCAAAAACTTGGGGCCAAGTTTACTAAGAAATTAAATGGCCAAAAGTTAGGTATGTGGGAGACACACCCACAAACCACCTCCGGCTCAGCTCATTTATTGTACTTATTTCAGAGACCCATAAATCTCGAAAGAGATCAAAAGATGCAGTAGTTTATAGCACAGAGGTAGGCGGGAACCCATGACTGAGAGCTCCAAGCGAGCTTGGATCAGAACTGAGCTTCCTACCCCCAGTCCCCAATTTTCCAGTAGCATGGTAGTCACACCCACAAACTGCCCCTGACACCATGTAATTTCATTAATGGCCAAAATCCAGACACTATAAACTAAAGCTCCTGTAAAAGAGTGCTACAGAATGCCCTGACCCCGCACCAGGCTGTCTTCACTGGGGCACCTCGTAGGGGGGTGGGTTGAGTTTCCCTTCCTGCTTCAAGCAGAGCCCCAGCAGCTGAAAACCTCCAGAACCTAACTGCCACCATGCACAAGGCACTCTCCACACGCTTGGGTGAGCCTCACCCAAGATGAGATGAACCTCACCAGAGAGCAGACTGGCAGGAAAAACCAGATATGAGGGAACCTGTGACTGAGATCTCCAAAACCACTTGGATGGGGACTGGGCCTCCTCCATACAGGTCCCCAGTTTTCCAGTAGCTTGGCAGTCACACCCACAAACTGCCCCTGGCGCCATGTAATCTCATCCATGGCCAAGACTCAGGGAGACTCAGGGACTAAACTAGTGCTCCCAGAAGACAGCACTGCAGAATGCCCTGACCCCGCACCAGGCTATCTTCACAGGGGCACCTTGGAGGGGGGGAGTGAGTTGAGTTTCCCTCCCTGCCCCAAGTAGAACTCTGGCAGCCGAAAACCTACAGAACCCAACCGCCGTCATGCCTAAAGCCACTCTCCACACGCTCGGACAAGCCTCACCCAAGAGGGCATGAGCCTCACCCAAGACAGGATGAACCTAACCAGACAGTGGACCAGCAGGAAAACCCAGATATGCGGGAACCAGTGACTGAGATCTCCAAGCCCACATGGATTGGAACTGGGCCTCCTCCCCGCAGGTCCCCAGTTTTACAGTAGCTTGGCAGTCAGACCCACAAAATGCCCCTGGCGCCATGTAATTCCATCAATGGCCAAGGCCCAGAAACTATAAACTGAAGTTCCCAGAAGAGAACAACACAGAATTTCCTGGACATTATATCAATCCATAACAAGCAATACAAAACAAATCATCTAGCGTTGCCCTTTCAGCAGGTTTGAGTGATGGTGAGAACTGATGTTGAAATATCGAATGTAACCAAAGTAGAAAGAGAGTATGGAGGAAATTGTCTGCCACACAGGCAGGGGAAGGGTGGGAAGTGGGTGGAGGGGGGAATACTGGGGATTTTGTTTGTGGAAAATGTGCTCTGGTGAAGAGATGGGTGTTTGATGATTGTGTGACTGAAGCTCAAATATGAAAGCATTGTAACTGTATCTCACAGTGAATCAGAAAAGGGGGGAATACTAATAAAATAATGAAATAAAATTAACATTCAGAATAGAATAAAGTAATGTGGAGTTCATGCCCGATTCAATTAGCTTAATCAATGGCTGAATAAATAACAGTACTCTTACATTATTTTTTTTAAAAAAAGAAGAATTTTCATTTGTTTAGAAATTTCTTCCTATATTCCAATGTGCCTCTACCATTCTGCAGTCCCACCAGTAATGTGTTCTTTCATTCTACTCTCTGGCCAGTATTTAGTGTTTCTAGTCTACTCTATGTATCTCATTGTTGTTTTATTCCTTTCAGCGATCTATTGGTATACATTAACTACAATAATATGTAAAATTAAAATTTGCAAAGTGTTAATTTGATGCATGTATATAGTGTGCAATAATTGCCACAATAAGATAAACAAGTACCTCCCTCACATCTATCTCACATAATGACTTTTTTGAGGGTCTTAGTACATTTAAGTATATTCTCTTAGCAATTTGCAAGTATATGATCAAGTATTGTTATCTATAATAATAATGCTTACATTTGATCCATAGATTCTATTAATTTATTGGAAATTTGTACTCTTTGTTCAACAAGTGCTCAAATTGCTGTTTCTCAATCTCTGACAGCTGCCTTACTGCTTTGTTTCTACAAATTCAGTTTTTATAGGTTCCATGTAGAAATGAGACCATATCCTCTTATAATATATTTCTCATTTGAACACATTTTACTTAACATAATGCACTCAAGGTCCATTCATGTTTTTACAAATGGCAAAATTTCTTTCCATTTTACACCTGATTGATGAAACAATAGTCAATCACATAACATTGTTGTGTTATATATAAAATAGATCACATTTTATTTATCCATTCATACATTACTGGGCTTGCTTCCATGTTGTGACTATTCTAAATGATGGTGCTATAAAAATGAGACTGCAAATACTTCTTCAATATAATAATTTCAATTTATGCAGATACACACCTAAAACTGGATTACCCCATCACATGATAAATCTGCTTCTAATGTTTTAGAAATTTCCATACTGTTTACCTTAGTAGCTTTGCCTATCTGCGGTGTTATCAACAATGCATCTTTACCAGCGCTTGTCTCTTGTCTTTCTAATAGTCATTAAAACAGTTTTGAGCTGATCTCTCACTGAGATTTTGGTTATATTTCACTTGATCAGTGTGATGTTGAATATTATGTACCTGTTGGTCCTTTAAATCTTAGAAAAATGCCTCAATCATCTGCCCATTTTTAATTGGACTGTCACTAAACTGCCTCTACATTTTGCTAATTGCTTTTGGGGTTGTTTTTTGTTGCTGCTATGCAAAATCTCTTCAGCTTAATTTAGCCCACATGGTGATGTTTTTGCTTTCCTTGCTCATGCTTTGAGTGTCATTTAAAAAAAATTTGCCAAGACTCATGTCAGTCAGTTTCCCCTTTTTTTTTTTCAGTTTTTTTGTGGTTTCAAATCTTAGGTTTGTGAATGTTTTAAGACAGGAATCCAATGCCATGCTTTTGCATAAGTTATAGTTAAAAAAATCTATCTTTTCCCCATTGAATCTTCTTTCTCCCTTGTATAAGATTGAATATGCATAGATAAACTTTTGGATTTTTAGTTCACTGGTCTGTGTGTCTCTTTGCAAACTCTTCTGAAATTTCAAATTTTCTGTTGAACTTCCATAACAAGCGTTTCCTTTGTTATTGTATTTTCAGTTCCTGAATTTGTTTTGCTTCTGTAACATTAATTCTTTCTTAATTTTCTCTCCTCGATAAAATGTGGTCAAATAACTTCCTTTACTTCTATAATTATGGTTTTCTTTTCCTATAGTTTATTCAATTATAGTTCTTTGAACCTATAGTAGTTACTTAGAAATCTTCATTTAATCAAACATCTTGTTGCTCTCTCAGTTTCTGTTGCAGACATCATATATACACCCCCTACCCCTGCCTCCCCCAACCCGCCCCCCCACCACACCCCATCGATGAATTAGTTAGGCATCACAATATCTTTTCACTACTCACAAAGCATTGCTGGAAACTTCCTTCTACACCTCCTGCTAAATGTGACACCTCCAATGTTGTCAACCTATAAAAACCCCAGGTAAGGAGCCATACTCAAAAAAAAGAAATGTAATAGCTTGTTGCTTGCACTTGTAAAGCTGCTTTACAAGGTTGTTTTTTTTTTCTTTTTTAACTAATAAATGTTTTTTAAAAAAGCTCTTTGCCCCAGCTTGAGGGGGGTGGTGGTGGGGGAAGCCATGACTGGGTCAAAGTCAGGGGGAAAGAACTTTGAACTTTGGGTGGTCCTGTTTTCAAGCCTGTTAAGGGCCTTTTGTTCTGCTGGTTTCTTTTCTCCTGAGGGGGTCCTGCCCAGTCTTTTGGGGTTGGCTTCCTTCAGTCTTACCCAGATAGATCTGTGGTACAGTCTTCACATCTCAGGCTCTGGCAGAATGACTGGCACGGGACCCCATCCTTTTCAGGTCATATCTTGTTTTTGTCATTTCCCAAACTTTAGCCCAGGAACTTCCTCTACAAGCTACTTAACATCATTTTAAACTAGATCATGCCATCTTACTCATTTTGCCAGTAATTAATGATATATATATATGTATATATATATATATTTTTTTTCTCACACCCGCCTCACTTGGCTTCACTGAGAACTAAAACCTGTCAACTCAGTTCCTTACTCAGACTTGAGAGAGACTGGAGCTGTGCTTTCCAAAAGTTCTACAAATTAAAACTGATAACTTGTGCCCTGTAAATCTTGACAGCTAGACTTCCCTTTTTGTAATGCAAGTGCTGGAGACTTTCACTTCAAACAGGGCAAACTCAAACAAAGTGTCTGCCTCAGAGCCAGACTAGAGCCAGGCAGTTTCCTTCCACTGAGGTGCCTTTGTTTATAGATCCTGATGGATTCAGATAACCTGTCAGATGGACTGACTCCTCTCTCCTTTCCTTCATCCCTTTCTTCCTTCTTTCCTTTCCCTTCTCTCCATACTTTCTCCTTTCTCTTCTTTCCCTTCCCCCCTTCCTTGGAGGGAACGGTGGGAGGAGTGTCAGGTCTTCTAGTTAATCTATTTGGTCATTTAAAATCTCACCTGCATGACGCCTGCCACAGGGGGGGGTATACCAGGGATATTGGTGGTGGGAATGTGCACTGATGGAGGGATGGGTGTTTGAGCATTGTGAGATTGTAACCCAAACATGAAAGCTTGTAACTATCTCACGCTGATTCAATAAAATTTAATTAAAAAATGAAAATATTGAATAATAAAGATGCTCAGACTCAAAACAAAAACAAAAAAAAAAAACAACCTTCCACTCAAAGCATCTCCGCCTTTGGGGAAGCCTGTGTTCTCTCTTGAGCATGTGACTCTCTACTCTCTTCCACTTCTTCTCTCTCCTGCCCTTCAAAAACCTCCAAATCAAATCTGTTTTACTTCACTACTAGACTACTCCTGAAATTCATATCTGCGAGGCAAGAGAAGAACCCCAAAATTCTGGGCAAGGCCTGGGACTGACTTCTCCTTTCCTGCAAATAGCAAATCTTCTCTCCAACCTGAGTCCATGGCTCCCAGAGAAAGCAGGTGATAGGGATCAACTTCCGTACCTAGAAGATCAAGTGGACATCAGGTGTGGCTTGATGGTCACCTGGTGGAGTTGGTGGGACTCAGGCTCATGCTGAGCAGGGGCTCATCGCAGACTTTGTCAATCCTAGTCTTCCCAGTAGGTGCTGGGATGACACAGGAGAATTGAGAGAAAGTGGCCATTGCTCTCTTCCCTGCCTCACATACGCCACCCGTGGAGTCCACCGACATCAGAAGGACAGGGAAGTTGGTGTGTGGGGATGTCTATACATAGGATGCACAGAAAAGGTGAAAACTTTCACCTTTTATATCTTCATAATTCGGGGACGGGTGAGCACTTCAGCATTCAACTAAAGGCATGCAAGGTGGTAAGGCAGAAGGGCAGGAGAAGGAAATAGGAAATAAGAAATCCACTTGCCTGCATGCCATGAGAGTTAATCCCCTCCACCTGATTTCTAGGCAAGCAGTGGACTCAGGCTGGAGTGAGGAATTGTTCTTTGCAAGAAAGGAAATAGACAAGGAAATAGGACCTTGCCTATTTCCCCCCAGTCCTTATACATCTCTATGTCACTACTTCCCTGCTCCCTGGCATGCAGAGCTCCTCATAGGCAAAACAAAGAAGTCAAGAATCTACCAAGTAGCCAAAGACTATGCAAAGGATTATAGTTATAGTCTGATAGCACACAAGGGTGGGTTCTCTCTTTCCAGTGACATACAATTCACCTGCATTTTGATCAAAGGTTAATAAAGTAAGACATTTATTTGCAAACTAAGTCTAACTAATCTCATTAAATGAGGCCTGATGCTTTGCATAAGAGCAGGAAAGTAATGTTTTGTCACATAGGCCTTATTTTAAGTTTGCTGCATTGTAAATTTCCTAAAGCATGCAATTTTGAAACCGGTCCAAAATAAATTAAGAGTATAAAGTCAATATTAAAAACCAGAAAAGTTGTCTGGGCAGGAAAGGCTGAAAGTGCTGAGAATTCCTCCCCTGCCCCCACCCCCCCTTGTCTTGTCCTAAAGGATCACTGTCACTGTCACTGTCATCCTGTTGCTTATCGATTTGTTCGAGTGGGCACCAGTAACGTTTCCAATTGTGAGACTTATTGTTACTCTTTTTGGCATATCCAATACACCACGGGTAGCTTGCCAGGCTCTGCCATGCGGGCGCGATACTCTCAGTAGCTTGCTAGGCTCTCCGAGAGGGGCAGAAGAATCAAACATGGGTTGGCCGCGTGAAAGGTGACCACCCAACCGCTGTGCTATCGCTCCAGCCCATCCTAAAGGATAATAGGGAAGAAACCTTAACTAGAAATCTGCATTTGCAGTTGCATGGGAACTTGACTCAGGAGATCAGCACACAAAGGAATTGGTGGGTTTTCCTGGAGCCCACCAGCCTGCACCGGATCCTTCTGACATACATAGTTCTCTGTTTTCATTTCCTTTAAAAGCTGCTTCAACAGGTGAAAGTGTGAGCCTTGCATGCAGCCAATCCCAGCTAGACCCCTGGCACCAAATGTGGTGCCCTGAGCTCCATCAGGAGCTGTCTTTAAGCACAGAGCTAGAAATAAGCCTTGAGCACCCCCTTGTATGTGGTCCCAAAACAAATCAAACGAACAAACAAGTAAATAATCCTGCTTTCCGATAGTTTGGAGAGACCCTTCTCCATCTTCTTAAGGTGCTTTCCCCTGAATAAGCCTGTTTGTTTCACATCAACTCTTTCTTTCTTGAAAAGCCTTCAAGAAACATGTGATGCTGGTGGACCGCCAGGTGACTTATGTGAAATGGATTGGAGAGAGATGGCCACTTTCTCCCGATTCTCCTCTGCCAGCCCGGGACCAGCTGAGAGGGGTAGGGCTGATAGAGTCTATGCTGAGCAAATGCACAGCATGGACCTCCTGTCCTGCCAGCCCCACTACATAGTCCTCAAGCCAAACCTAGTATCCACTTGCCTGCATGCCATGGGAGTTAATCCCCACCACCTGATTTCTCGGCAAGCAGTGGACTCAGGCTGGAGTGAGGAATTGTTCTTTGCAGGAAAGGAAAGTCAGTCCTAGGCTTTGCCCAGGCCTTTCAAGTCCTTGCTTTTTCATGGAAAATTATTTAAGGAGGAGACAAACAGTGGAAATAAAAGCAAATTTTATTTGGAGGTTCCTGAGCATGTGGAAGGAGGAGGGCAGGAGGGAGGGAGAAAGAGAGAGAGAGAGAGAGACAGAGACAGAGACAGAGAGACAGACAGAGAGAGAGAGATACATGCTCAAGAGAGAGCAAGAGCTTCTCCAAAGGTGGAGAGAGCCCTAGCACACATCCCAGCATTAGCTATGAAAGCATGAAAGTACATATCTCGAAAAGGGAGATGCGGGCGACACATGTGCTCAGTTACCATGTGCATTTGGCCATGATACATGGACATAAGTAGCACACAGGCTTGGGCAGCCTCTATATGCCCTTTTTTGTTCAAGTTGGCTTTTATAGGGTTTTTTTTCTCAAGCTGCCCCACGTAGGGCTTTCTACGTAGGTAAGAGTTTGTCCTTGGGTGGTTGCCAAAGTGGATAGAGTTGGGAGTGTTTGGTGGTCTTCTTTGAAATTTCTTTTCTTGACCTTTGTTCCTGCTGGAGCTTATCTGAAGAGCAGTCCAGCCTTCTCTGGCTCTGCTGGTACCAGGTAAAGGTCTTATCAAATCTTAGTTCCTGTGCTCACTAGGTGGCTACTGACAGCCTTAAGGCAGTTGGTTATTGCTTCCTAGGAATTCCACTGCCATGGGGACCCTTCCCTGCCTCCCATGCACCTAACTTTGGGTGCAGTAGCAATATTATTTTTCAAAGACTTGAACTAGTAAGCAAAGTCAATAAATTACCATTACAGTTCAAGTGAAGTACTTATCAATAGTGAATTCCTTTCTTCTTGTGGTCCCTCAAATATCTTAAATTTCCTGGGCTTTTAAAGAAATGACTTTCCTTACTCATCTACAAGGCTGGGGGGCTCTATAAATCATTCAAGGCCTGGGGAATCCCAAGAAGTCTTTTCAAATAGTGGTACATAAAAGCAACCATAATTCCTTAAAACTATTCTGCTGTTTATGAATCTATGCAATCTTTTCACCACCAAACAAAAAATATATCCAAGAAGCTTTAATGAGAGAGAGACAACGAGAGAAATCGAGAGTTCTTAACAACAAAATATGTAGAACTAAATGTTCCATATACTGAAACATAAATATTAGAGATATAAGAATAGCTGGTATCAGAACTTTATACAGATACCCTTTAGTATAAATTTACAAATAGTAACTATTCTTTTAAAAATTAATGTTAATGAATAAGCTCAGCATTATTTATAGCAGAAGTTTGAAATTTGCTATCATTCTAAAAGCAACTGATCTTAGAAAGCTATAACTCATACTTTTCTATTTCTTAAGCAGGAAATTTGAGTAGAGAAGGCAAGCTTGGTATATTCAGGGGGGGAAATGTTTATAGATATCAGTGAGATAAATGTTTATGGATATCAATGAGCTATGCAATATTTTCTTTAATGTTTTCTGCTATTTAAAACAAAATGCAAGCAAAGCATTTAAGACTATGTCTGGAACTGAAAAATAAAATCATTGATGAACGGCTCTATGCTTGGATAATAAAAGTAATAGCTATCATTTATTAAACTTCTGTCACATTAGATTTCAATCAAATCTCTTAAAGGAACTTGGAAAGAAACTTTCACCAGATATAGGGAGGCTCTTGTATACAATAAGGAGAAAGGCAGTCAAGAGTTTAGGGCCTAAGAGGGTATTTACTATAGGCCTAGGCTAGAGGGAGCTTTCCTAGGAGGAAAAAGCGACAAGTATGGCCCTAGAGGTATGAGTGAGAAGGGCTCAGAGACTGGGAGGCACCATGTGGTGGTTCTGTGCTCTTGACATACAATAGTGTCTGCTGGTTGGGAAAACAGTCATCACAACTGGGAGAGCAGTCATTAGTTGACAGCAATCACAAGATTACCAATGTCCCACTCCTGTCTGCTCTGAGATTAGACATACATGCTGACTTCTAGCTCCACTAGAATCTGAGGTCCCTATGAAATGAGAAAACCCGAGCAGTAGTCCATGGCCTGAAATAAGTGCAGAAGACTCCCAAAGGACCTGAGCGGAGCTGTATCCATATCCATCAGGAAAATGAAGTGCAGGGGGACACGGGATTAGGGGGAGAATGTGGGGTTCAGGGGTAGAGAAGAGGATGACAAATAGGAGATAGCCCAGAAATCTTCTTTTGAAAGCCTGACTGAGGAAAGGAGAAGAGGCCAGATAGAAAAATTGATGCTTTTTAAGGTATATATTCAGACTATGATCTTAATTTCATCTTAAATCTAAATTCTTAGGGCATAAATCTTTGTGCCATGACAGCAATCAGTGGAATAGATACTATAGTCTTGCTGCTATGAGGTTCAGGCCAATTGCTTAATAATATGCTGCCTTTGTATGCTAACTCTTTTTGAATGCCTACTTTCATACTTACCTCCCAATTATCAATCTTTGTTCCTTGGTACTAACAAATGTGGCTTGAGTAGTATCAAGCATTTGTGAGAAACACTTTTTAGTAGCAGAGTGATTTATCATTTCATAGATATGCAGGACTTTTTTGTTTTATCTTTATATTGAGGTAGCATTGCATATGTTTCAGGTGTGGTTTTTTAATTTAAATTTAATTTCATTTTACCTTTGGTTTTTGGGCCACAACAGTGGTGCCTTCAAGGTACTGTATGTGGTGGCAAGGATCAAAATCTAGTTGGTTGTATGCAAACACCTTACCCACTGTACTCTCTCTTTTCCCCCCAGTTATACAGTTTTATATTTCAACATCTACCTTTACTACATTATAATCATCACTAAAAGTCTAGGTCCCATCTATGACAACTGACCCCCGTTTACCTGTTTTCCCATCCTGCCATCTACATTCCCCTCAAATAACAATCTTTCTGTTGTCAGAATCTAAGATTTTTATTATTTACTCCCTTTTTCTTTATCTTGACTATGTTTGACTTATTTCACTTACTATAATCACCTCAAGTTTCATT